>NC_134531.1:274866477-276114394 GCF_050624435.1 Tenrec ecaudatus
CTACAATGTGGCATTAGATAGCAAACCTTACATTTCCTTATTTATGACATGGTTGGTAAATTATTTTTTCAGAAAATAAACTATTTACTAGATTGGTGCTGTATGTCGGTTACTGAAATAAACACAAATATGAATGGCACAGCTTACTGAGAAGGCATATGGACTGTGTAGTAGGGCTATGCTAAAGATAAGCAATGGATTTAAGAGTCTAATGAAGATTAAAGCATGAGATAATTATTCCAAAAGAATATTGGAAGAATGGCCTAACGCTACTGGAGACTATGTGCTATTCTTAATTACTAATAAATTATTTTTATGGCTGTCATCAGATTATTAAGGGCCCATGCATAAGCTAAGAGATGTCTTTCTTATGCTGACAGTGATGGAAGGCTGTTGAACGTGTTAAGATAATGAGTTTCAAGACAAATTTGTTTTTGAAAAAGATACTGGTAAACAAATGTGGTGAAGAAAGCTGATGGTGCCCAGCTATCAAAAGATATAGCATCTGGTGTCTTAAAGGCTTGAAGATAAACAAGTGGTCATCTAGCACAGAAGCAACAAAGTGCACATGGAAGAAGCACACCAGCCTGTGTGTTCACAAGGTGTCAATAGCATCAGGTATCAGGCATCAAAGAACAAAAAATCATATCATTGTGGATGAGGGGGAGTGCAGAGTGGAGACCCAAAGCCCATCTGTAGGCAACAGGACATCCACTTACAGAAGGTTCGCGGGGAGGAGACGAGCCAGTCAGGGGTCAGTGTAGCACCGATGAAACATACAACTTTCCTCTCTAGTTCCTGAATGCTTCCTCTGCCCCACAATCATAACCCCAATTCTACTTTACAAATCTGGCTAGACCAGAGGATGTATACAGGTGCAGATAACAGCTGGAAACACAAGGAATACAGGACAGATAAAACCCTCAAGACCAACAATGAGAGTAGTGATACCAGGCAGGTAGGAGGAAAGTGGGGGGAGAAAGGGAGAACTGATCACAGTGATGTACCTATAACCCCTTCCCTGAGGGACAGACAACAAAAAAGTGGGTTAAGGGAGATATTGGACAGTATAAGACATGACAAAATAATAATAACTTATAAATTATTAAGGGTTTGTGAAGGAGGAAAGTGGGGAGGGAGGAGGGAAATAAGGAGCTGATACTAAGGACTCAAGTAGAAAGAAAATGTTTTGAGAATGATGATGGCAACACATGTACAAATGTGCTTGACACCATAGATGGATATATGGATTGTGATAAGAGTTGTAGGAGCCCCAATAAAATGATTTTTTCAAAAAGAAAGAAAGAAAAAGATGTTGGGCACCCAAGGTGGAGAGTGCCTGGAAGAGAAGGCATGTGTCTCAGGAAGGCTTGGGCAAATGATCACTGCTTAGAAATTGCTACCATCACCACTAGCCGCACAAGAACAATGAAACATGGCTCTCAATGCCAAAGTCCAATGGGTCATTGAAATTGATTGGGGTGATCAAGAGGTTTTAAAGTAATATTTGAAGAAATTATAATGTCACTTTGCAAAACACAGAGAGGACCGTTTTACAAGTTATACGTCATGACACATGTTTTGAGCTGAACAATAATAGACAAAGGAAATCCCCATTAATTCCCATGTTTTTCTCTTCAATGTTTAGATTTTTTCCCCCATGAATTTTGTTTGATTCAGTTATGAAAATGTACTGTTGCATTATATACAGGCTTTCAAGAAAAAAGTGGAACCGGGGACTGCATATTGTATTTCATAAAATGATTTAAAAGTAGGAATGATCTTAGTTTTTAATTCCTTACATATAATATGTGTACATACGATATAGATTTAGAATCAGGATTACAGAAAACACTTGTTGGGCTGTATTATTACTTGGGACTCCTGTTCTGAATGTGTTAGCCACCCCCAAAGTCTCTGTGTTTTATAAAGTTATTACAATCTGTCTGCAAGCACAGACTTCCAAATGGTTTGCTACAAGGTGCTTTCCTCTAGAAGAGTCGTGTATTTTTATAGAAACAAATAGAGATGTAAATATAGTGTGGTAGAAGAGTGTTCTCGAATTGTGTTCAACAGACCAATAACGTCATTGTTATTTAGAAGTTAGTTAGAAATGAAAATTCTCAGATCCCACCCTAGGTAACCCTAGAATAAGACTTTCTAGATTCTCATGAAAATATTCCATAAATCAGTAGTTTTAGCAAGCTTTCAGATAAGTCTTATGTGGCTTTAATTTGAGAAAGGGTATGATAAAAATCAACCTATAGGCTAGTTGACTCAATTATACTGTGCTGAATACCTTGTATTTGAGAAAAAAACCACCAAATTTTTCTAAAATTGTACTGAGCCTGTATTGGCTCTGGTTGAACAACTACATTCTCTAGTTTCTGTTGAATGATCTATACAAAAATAAAGCATGTTAGCCTGTGCCAGATGCTCACGGAGTTGCTACGTAAAACACAGAGCTCATTTGCTCATCCGGCAAGAACTAGCAGGACACACAATAGAACTAGCACTACATAGTCGAGAAATGAAATGAAGCTGCTCAATGTGATCCCCCCCACACACACACAAAGTACCCAATAAAAAACAGAGATATACTGTTTTCAATAAATTCATGAGATTAATTCTTAGTCTATTCCCCTCTCCCAAGCCCCTGGAGCATACCAGATACCCTTATTTTATAAATTAGTTGTTTGATACTGACAATTATAATAACCTAACCAGTGGTATAATGTGCAGGAACCGATTAGAATGCATTATGAATTAAGAAACAAAGCGTTTCTTTTTCTTGATGAAAATCAAATAAAAATGTCAAACTGCTGCAATCAGACATCTCAAATATGAATATTCATTGGCAACTGTTCATGGCAGATTTATGAATTCTTTCACCTGCTGTTAGGAAAAAGGAAAACATTAAGTTGCCAAATAAAGCCATTAACATAAGCTAAAAGAAAAAAATATATACACAGATGGATCTTGAAACTATGCGATCTTATCAGAAGTGAACAATTTTTTTGATATTGTGAAAACATTTGTTTTATGCATACAACTTGCAAGGGTCTGAAAAGTTAACTCAGTCTCCCCTAACAGCGCTCATTTTGGGGGGTTTACAGAAGAGAGTGAAACCAAACTCCTATCACTGTGTGGTGGTAAAGCCATGTGGTAAGAATACATGGAATGCAACATGTCCAGCCAGTCCTTGAGCACCGTCTGTGGCAGGATCCACACGCACTGGGAGACCTTGCCCTATGGAAACGATTTGGATTAACTTTGATTTTGAATGAATAATTTAAATAGATGATCACAAACCCTTTCCATGGATTTGTTTGGAAGATTCCTAAATGAGGAGCCATATAAAATGTTTACTTAGGCATGTTAGGAAGCTTGTTTAGCCATGTGTGAATTTCCCTTGATTTGTGGAACTCAATGTCTGTGAGCATTTTTAGTGTTTCCTGTTTACTATTAGGATTGGAATGTCACACACACACACACACACACACACACACATTTCCTGGAACGGTTCTCCCTATTCATTTATAGGCAAAAGAGTTATATGGAAGACATAAAATTATATTTGTGATATTTTATTATTATTTCATATACAATTTCTATAAGGGCTGTTCTACCCTCTCCTATCAAGTCTGTATGAGTCAGTGTCTACTTGATAACACTTAATTTTGGTTTTAGTTCAGATATTTTGGGACTTAGAGCATAACTTGTCATGATAGCTGTTAACTTTTAGCTAATCTTTTAAATCAATCTTGGGATCCTTAATCTAGTAGTTTATAATTTAAATCTATAATATAGTTTATAGTTTACCTCTTTAATGCTAATAAATATTTCTGTGCTCATTCATTGAGTAACACTGTGAAACCAAGCTGAATTTGGACTGACAGTAGTCTTGTTAGGTAGCTAGCATAGGGACTGGGGTGTCTATTACGCATGCTCAGAGGTTGGAGCTCTAGTCTAGGAAGGGGTGGTACACCTAGATGGGCGTTATACCTGGATTGGCCCATCTAGGTCAGGTGAATATGATTCAGCTAATGGAGTTGACCAGTATTGTTGACCACCCCTCCCAATGGGGCCCTGAAAAGGCCAAAGGGCTTGCTCTGGTGCTCTTTGTTCCCAGCGGCTGCTACACAATGCAGCACAGCCAGGCTGCGGTCCCGGAGCCACCCAGCTTGGGTGCCATTGACTGTAGAAACTGCAAATGCTTCTATGTCATTACACTCACTTAGATCACAAACCAGCCTCGGCCTGAATTCTTTCTCATGTGGAGCCAAGGACTGAGGTATATCTCTCCTCAGAGAGATCTAACCATCTCAATAATGATGATGCCTCACTATATGAGGGTAAGTATTAAAAGTATTTCTATAAGATTATAGATACTTTAATTAAATGAAAATATCAAAATGTGAAACTATTGCTTCACCATATAGCCTCCATTAGGGTCTATAAGCTTCAAAATGTGGTGTTTCTCTCTCTAACCCTTCCTAGAGGGCTTCTGTACACTTTAAATGGCAACAGAGCAAAATGACAGTTTGGGCGTCCAGGAGGGGCATAAATCGTGTACCTTTTAAATGTTCTTCCATTTTGGGGGGGAAAAGAAGAAGGTTGAAGGGGAAAAATCTGGCCTGCAGGATGGATGGGGAATGGTTTCCCAACACAATTCTCAAGACTGCACTTGTCCCCTCTTGGAGAATGAGCAGGAACATTGCCATGATGGAAAACTACCCTTGACTCTTCTCTCACCAAAGTAATTTTCAGTTTTTTTTTCAGTTTTTTTAAAACTTAACTTCTTCATGATCATCTTGTTGTTAGAGAAAATCTTTTAATAGTACCCCTTTAGAATCCTAGATCCATGTGAGCACAACCCTCTGAACGGACCTCTCCACCGTGAATTTACCTTGCACAGCCAGATCCCCTTGGAAGTTCCTATTATGATTATAATTTTTAAGGCAGCCTAATTAGACAAGTGCGCTACTGAGAAAGCTTATCCGAAACCATCCACTGATTGCAGACAGGTTTAAACATATTGTTTGGCATAAACCCATGTATTTATGAAGGGTAATCCTAGTGGCAATACTTTTTCATTTCCCCCCATATATAAATGGCCATATCTTAAAGTCCATGAATATGTTGTACCCTAGACACAGTGCAGGTCAATTTTTACTGTGGTCTCTGATTATTGGTGGTTTTATTAAAGCATTTTCAACAATATGTTTTTGTTTGTTATGTGTCTGCTGATGCCTATTACCCAGTCCCTGTGCCTCCTAATGGTGTGCTTCTTCCATGCGGACTTGGTGCTTCACTGCTGAATGGTGGCTTGTGCAACTTCAAGCCTTTAAGAACCCAGACACTATATATTTTAATAGTCAGGTACCATCCTCCTTCATCACCTTATTTGCTTAAGCAACCGTTTTTTCTTCTGCGATTGTGTCAGGAGGGTGAACATCTCAGACTACCGATTGGTTAGAACAAAGTGTTCTTGTGTTGAGGGAGGGTATAAGCAGAGGCCCAAAGTCCATCTCCTACCTCAGTGTATTGCCATGTAAATATATGTACATGGATCAATATCTCTATTTTTGTGGATTAATGTATTTACATATGTACACCACTATGTTTATACCTCTAGCCATTGCTTTGCTTCCTAGGTTCTTCCTCGGTTTCCTTTTACCTTCCTCCTGCTCCACTGTCACGTTCCTCTTATTTCCACCAATGGGTACCTCCGCTTAGCTAGTTTGCTGCTGCTCTGACATGCACCCCCTCAGATCCCTGTCTCTTCTTTGTTATTGACTCCAACACCCCAGTAGTTCCCCTGTCATAGGCATTCTCGATGTAGTGACTCTATTTTCCTTTTAGATTGGAAGTTGTTTATTTGTGGACCTCCTTTCTGTGGTAGTTACATAATCTGCTGTCAATTTGGCACTTGAGACGATTAAGAGTGAAGGGGTGGAGTCTAGTCTGTCAATCAATGTATAGCTAATGAGGCCTCTGTGTGGGCATGGCCTTCCTCTGATGATTCTTGGAATTCCTGTATTTCCTCTTGGAGACAGGAGACACTATCTATCCTTGTCACCCCCTGTCTCCTCTCATTCCCTGAGAGATGCTCTACTGGCAAGTCACATGGAGCTCTATTGATGGCAGGGAGAGCACTGGACCTGGAAAAGCCATGTGGAGACCCCTGCCAACACTGCGATGCTTTCAACACCCCTGGATCCACAAGACTTTCCACCCACTGGCCTGTGATTGTCCTGCATTCGACATCCTTGCACGTGTTTCCTGAGTCTGATGAGGACTTTATAGATTGGTATTGGACATATGGGTTAATATCAGACTGAAGGACTTGATCTGGACTAGGCTGGGATATTTTCTAAAAATTCAGCTGCTCTTGTACATAAAGCTCTTTCCTATACACATGAGTGTCTATGAATTTGTTTCCTTAGTCTACCCAGAGTAACACACTTTCCTTAATTTTATGAGCTTCTCATTATCTCTCTCTTAAAACACTTAAAAATAACATAACAGCTCTTTCCTTTGACCTCTTCTGATGGATTAAATATTCAACAACCTTCAAGCATCCATTACCCTTGAGATGACACCAGGATCTCAAGAACACTTCTGTGTGCAAATTAACATAATTATCTCACATCTAGAACACACAAAGATACTTCTTGGGCAAAGGTACCTCTACTGGAGCCTCTGCTATTAAGGGGTCAGGATTCAGCTTTAAATGGTTCAGGGTGTGCAATCTGACACTATTTAATGGCTGGAGGAAAATGTACTGTTTCTTTAATTAACAAAACCAGAAAACTATGTTTACAAAAGAGATTTTCAAATGGTGTAATGAGAAATATTCTACAATAGCTATCTTGGTTATCAAAGACTATTTTCAATCCTTCTTCGACCCTCCTCGCCCCTGTGCTCCGCTGAGTTTTTAGGATATAAGGAAGCTGACAGACAAAGAGAAGAGCTTGAACATTCATGTCCCTCTTCTGGGGGAGATAGGTCATTGTGATTAAAGGGTTCACTGTCTTCTCTGGTGGTATATCTGGAAATCTTATCCTAGCTTTGAGCATCCACTTTCTGGTTCATTCCAGATCGCTTAATGAGTATATGAAAACACTAAACAGAACATTGACAACATATGCATCATTGTACACAGACTCAGAGAAAAGTTAGGAATCCCTGAATAATGAAACCAGTTGGGCTCTGGACTACTAGCTGAAATGTTGACCATTGAAAGCCATCCATGGGCATCTGAGAACACCAGCTTGGGGGGTGACCTGACCCCGAAACATCACAGCCTTGAAATCCCCAAAGCCTCTGCTTTACTTTGCACACACAGGCCCGCAGGAGTGCGAACGGACAGCACTGCAACCATCAACATAGAAAACTTATGAAATGCCAAAGCTGTTTTTAGTTTACTCGGTTTATTTACTTCTTACAAACATTTTTTTGGTACTTTTATTAAACCAGTGAGAAAATTGAGTTATAGAGGGGTGTTTAGCTTGTTCAAGGTTGAGCTGAGTTGGGGATTTAATTCATAACAAAGAAATGTACACACCGAGGCACCACTGTTCTGAGCTAAATAACATGAAAGATACCATGTAAATCACTCTAAAAAATCACGTGGATAAAGGGTAATAGTTATCCAGGAATTAATTCCATAAATATTTGTTAGTCATTTGTTCTGCATAAAAAATACTGCTAGGTATTGCGAATGAGACCTAATAGAAAGGGTTTCAGATGACAAACTTGATACCAAACTTAATAAAATTAATAGGCAATCGAGGTTCTTTTGTTTTATTCTAATTTATACACTTTATTATTCTAAATAGCTTAATTTACACAAAAATAAGAGCAATTATATGGATAGAGTGAAATAAAACATTTTCCCTCATTGTCATTGATATATTTAAAAGAGTACTAATAGATTTTTCTACAAATTTTCCCTAGATTTTGATTCTTTGTCACTCCTCTTCTTCATTTGAGATAAACCTAGTGCCCCCCAAAATTATTCGATGTGCCTCTATTTTAAAATCAGAATGACTCTAATTCTTCATTATAGTGACTACCTCTTCTCTACCAAGAAGTAATCTCTGAACATTCACATCTAAATGATGTCAGAGTATGTGACGAAAACTGTGTATTTCACATCAATTGTACTCAGGCACATATTGGCCTGTTTCTGAATTTCTTACCTCTTTCGCTTGAAGCCACATGATGCAGTGGAGCCGTCTACACTGATGAGACGAACCTAGAGTGTGCTGCCCAGTGTAGCACCCATTAGACCTGTCTTTAAACACACTGGGAATGGAGCTAGAATAACAGTTACATTTCATTTCCCTTTAATTTTAATTAAATCAAGTTCATTGTTAATCACACGTAGCTATGTGGTGCTACATCGATTAGCAGAAATCTATAGGATCATATGTAATAAGCTCCAAGCCTTTATAATCCTAAAATGGTTTGGGGGGGGGGAGCCCTGGAAGACTGCTAAAGCACTGAATAATCCAAAGCTTTATCTGTCAAATAAGGGAAAAGTGTATCCCAGATAAAACGGGCCTCATTTCAGAGCAAGGTTTTAAAGAAGCAAGAGGAAAACCCAGGAGCCTCAATTTGTCAGCATCCAAAATTTTCATAGTTTTCCATTTGCTTTGTTTGGTCTTTTTCATATTGTTTTCTGATCTCTGGGGGGATCTCCGGGAGATATTTCAAGCCTGTAGTAATATCTAGTTTTGAGGCTGTCTGAAAGAGGACTCAGTTTAGTTGATTAGGGAGCTGGGGGAGACACAAGAAGGGAGTGGCATAGGGGTAGCTAGGTGGCAATACAATGCTTTATCAAGTCAGATTCGGTGGGTTCCAGAGCTTAGTTCCACGGGAAAATTGAGGGATACCATCTTACATGCCTGTCTCAAACTTACCCTTGTTTGTAACGGTACGTAGGGGAGCTAGAATGGTTACCTGTGAGGTCACAGCAGTGAAACTTCCTGGGCATATGAAAGTGTGCAGAGCCTGCTGGGAAGGTGAGTCCAAAGGAGTAACTATGGTCTACCCAGTGGGTAGTGCAGGGCTAAGCTATAATAGTTGCTTGCAAAAGATTTGCTTTAGTGGATATGTATAATTGGAGAGCTATTATATATTGAAAAACAATTTTCATTGTTTAATCATAAAATTGTTAAGTAATAAGGGCATCACTTACTTATCCTTGTACTCCTAAGGAAACAACGTGCATAGCACTGGACTAATGATGTTCCCTTATTACCATACTTTAATCTCATCAGCCCCTAAAGAACAGCAAATATTTTGATATCACACTGCTTCTACTACTCATAGAACTAAGTCCGAATTGAGGGCCTACCAGCGGTTCTAAACAAGCTTCCTATATTGCAGCTTTGATCCTCAACCCAAAGACTTAACCATTTACTATTGAGCTAATCCTCACTCATGGTGGCCCCGTGTGTGTCAGAGTAGAACTGGCCTCCACAGGGTTTCCAGAGGCTGATTTTTCCAAGTAGATTGCCAGTTGTTTGTTAAATTGCTTCTGTATATATTAAACTTCCAATCTTGGGGTTGCCAGCAAAGCCCGTGAACTTACTGCACCATCCAGGGACCCGTATCACTGGACTACGGCTTGTGGACTCTTCATTGTCATGCCAAATAACCGCACACATAGATTGTTGTTGTGTTTTTCTTGAAAAAGGAAAACACAATATAGAGTATGCTGTTATCAAATGAATGTTTGCAATTCACTGCACTGTTTCAAAGAGGACTTTTTATACTGGAAACTTTTGCTCTTGAGAACAAGGGCTGGAAGATTAGACAAGTGTTTCCTCTCAGGTCTCTCTGTGTTTAAAGTTCAGAATACAGATTTGTATTCAGTGAATACAACTTTTTCAGTGCTTTGTTCCTTCCTTGTCACCGAATATCAAATGTCTATCAGCTTCCAATGGAAGCTTTGTAAAACGGAGCAGTAAGTAGCAGCAGTCGGTCCCCGGGGTCTGATTGATCCAGCTTCTTAGGCCCATCACTCCCCATCTCCAGGCTTAGGGGTGTCACAGTCATAGCTTAGAAGTGACCATGGAATGAATGCTTACAGCACAAAAGCGCTAAATGTTGCATACAGACTAGGTAATCTCTCCTATTACACTCCTCAGCATACTAGGAAACACTGACGGGCATCAGTTGTAATACTCCATAACATAGCAACAGGCAATGAGACATCATAGAATTCATAACCCATTTAGATCACCCTAAAATTTACTTGCAAAAGCTCCTTTTTGTACATGATAGCACAGTTAGGTGATTAAATTATTTCTGGGGAAAAAACCCTAACTATACATTAAAATGGGATATTTTGTTTTATTCAGTGACTGGATCCACAATGTGAGGAAGTATTGGCATGTTGTTTGGTGCCCATTCCTGGGTTCCCACACACAGAGACCCCAGGGCCACAGACGAAGACAGCACTCAGTCCTTAGCCATCCTCTCTATCATTGTCATGTCTGAGGCCACTGGGGCCGCCTCTGTGTCCAGGTATTGGGAGATACTGGTAGTTTTCAGACTGATATGTATTTTTGCAATAAGATTACTTTTTAATTTGAATATTGGAACCATTACAGTGTTTTCAACATTTATTATGTCAATAAAATGATTTTAATATGATCTTGCCATCTGTTTTCATTGTAATTTCACCACTTTTGATAGTCAAATTGAAAATATAGTCTCATAATAAAGAAGTCATTTAAGGATGATAGAAAGTCCATAGAATGCCATAGCTTTTTACTCTATGCTTGGTCTATGCTTACTTCAGTAGATTGCTTCTAAGAATTTTTTTTCCAAAAATGAGTATTTTTTCATGATTAATTTTGAAGAGGAAAAATGTCAGATGCCAAACACAAGTTTGAAGTCTCTTTGCCAGTTATGTCTTATTTGAATTAATAAATTGTCACTGATTTATCCATTTGTCTGTTGCATATTTCACTTATCCTGATAAGGAATAGTTTTGGCATAAGCAAATGAGAGCCCCATCTAGAGACAAGGCAACAAATTCAAGCCTTGTCCTGACATACGACGTGACGTATCTTGGAGCAACATTGTATTATCTCCTTGAGGAGGACAAATATATTCCTATCCATTAAACTAGTTCACTCCCCCAGTCCCCCGTGAAGACTGGATATCTTTATATTTTCCATAATTATTTTTAGAAGATTATTGTCAAAAACATTTAAATGTCTTGTTTTACTTCTGAAAATATAACAGGAACAGGATATGCACCATGTCATTTTTCTTTTAATCAAAAGGCACATGCATGAGAAAAGAAAAATGTGTACAATAGCAAATTAACCAAGTAGACACTTGGCACATTTAACAAACCTGACCCCTAGCTCTAAATCAATCCTGAATTTGCTTCTGTAAAAGAGAATTATTATTGGCATTTCCAGCATGAGGGGCCACAGAGAGCGAATAAGTTGATTGTTGTTCAATTATCTAATTAAGTTCCAGGAAAGATGTGAATTACAAGGTCAGCTAGAGTCCGAACTGAATTATAGGAACAGACTAGTATTGGTCAAAAAGTAAACTGCAGTGATCACTGAGAGTATAGTATGGATTTACTCTCCTTGTCAGCCAGGGTATTGATAAGTGAAAATGTAGAAAACTGAATCTGAGCTTTTGAATGAAAAATATTGGGGAACAAAAGAGCATAAACAACCATAAAGAATGTTGTGAATTTAAGCAAATAGCATACTTTAACTTTGTGGTCTCTAACGAGCAAATAAATAGGTTAGAATAAAAAGAGGAAACTTTCCCAGAACTCTTTCTGCCTGCAGTGAGGGGCTCTGCCCAGTAGATGTGACGAGGCTGGTGCAAACAGCTGGCGTCTCCCAGTGCTGTGCGCGAGGGCCTGGTGCATTGGAATTAGCTCCACAGTGCCTGAAGGCAGCTCATGACTCAGGTAGCAGTATTGAATATTGATTACAAACGAAATCTCAACCAGCATGGACAGTTAATTAAATAACTGAATCTTCAAATTATTGTTTTAAAGAACTAAGATGGAAACAGAGTAAGTCCATTCAGCTTTCAGGTTTTCAGGTTTCTTAAGCATGTTAGCATATTTAGCATATTCATATTATGGCTGTAACTCAACTAATATAAATTTTAAGAATGTGGGCATAATATCATTTGGGTAAAACATAATCCTCAGGATACAAATTATAAATAATATACATAAATTATTTTTTTCACAGACTACTGTATATGTACAGAAGAATATCTACTTTGCTAATTACTAGTTTGGAAGAATAATTACTTTGTTAATTACCAGTAAAAAATATATATTCTTTATGGACAATTGAATCTATGATGGAATGACAGACATGACACAAATGGAAAGCAATAGATACTGTAGAGTTTTATTCATTAAAGTTTTGGCTTTGTATCACATGTCAAAAGTCATCAATAAATTGAAATATCCTATCTTGTTTCAACCACCATTAGGTTATAGCATAGTGCTATAGGACTATATCCAATAGGGTACTATTGCCAAGTTCAAGTGACACAAATGATATTTCACACTGATTAGTTCCAGACCTATTGTTGAACATTTTAATCAGTGGCTTTGATGATTGAATTGTGAACATAACCATTAATTTTGTAGATAACTTGTGGAGAATGACATTGCCAGCATGTTTGAGGGGGAAAACAAGAAAAAAAATCAATGAGTTGTCAGAATAAGTTATAATAAAATTCTATATACAAATACAGGTTATTTTGTCGACTTAAAAAATTAAGTGAAAAGATGAGGAAATGCTGTATATAAATATGATATTTGAACATTGGAAACATCATAGAAAAAAAGCAAACTAAGTCAAATAAGTACTGCTTTGTTTAAAGCGAGCAGGATAGTTACTTAAAACTGGATTGGTATGCAATCCTTACCACTTAGTAACTTTGAAATCTTTGGCTGAGCCATCTGTGTATCTCATTGGAAAGGTAGACATAAAAGATATTTTCTAGGTCAATAATATAAAAACACTGAGGCAAATAATTTTAAATGAAATGCCTTTTAAATCACTATACTAACACCAAGTGACTTCTAGATGGTTCTGAATCACAGTGACTGAAGGGATTGTTCACAGTCCTATCCCATCTTCAGGACTGTTAGCATATTTGATTTTATTCAGACAAAACTCTCTTCTGGTACATCGGGTTCTTATTAGCGAATGTTTAGACGTGGATCACCAGGCTTTTCCTTCTAGTTTGTTTTAGTGTAGATGCTCCATTGAAACTTGGCAACCATGATTGACTGTGCTAGTTAAGGTTTTGTGTCAACTTGACTGAGACACGATTCAGTGTGGTTTGGCAGTTAAGATATAGTAATACCTCAGATGAGATCTCTTGTGTTGACCTGATTTCAATAAGTGGCTATTTTGAAAAAGGATGCTTGCTCTTTGCTGTATCTGAATCCTACATCTGCTGGACACCTGAACTTTGTTGCTTTGGACTTGAACCAGAAGCCTTCCATATTGCCTTCTGCTACAGTAAAAGTCAGCAGCACCTTACCATCGGACTTGCTGACCTTGGATTCTTTTGCCTCTGAAGTTTGAAGTCTCCTATCTGGGTACCGAAGAAACACACAGCATTCCTCTAGTTCCTGAATGCTTTCTACCCCTACCCCCAATGCCATGACCCAATACCTTTCTAACCAACCTCCCCACGTCCCCAATACCATGACCCAAATTCTACCTTACAAATCCGGCTAGACCAGAGGACACACAATGGTACAGATAAGTGCTCTTAGCACATGGAATTTAGGACAGATTGGGATTATGGATCTCATGAGGGTGGGGGATGGTTGGGGAGAGGGAAGGGGGAGAAGGTGGAAGCCATCACAAGGTTGGGTATATAGACACCCCCTCAAAAAAAGAGGGATGAATAACAGAAATATGTGTGAAGGGAGACAACTGACATTGTAAGCTATGAAATACTAATAACAGTATATAATTGATCAAGGATTCACAGGGATGGGAGGGTGGGAAGGTGGGAGAGGGGGGAAAAAGGAGTTTATACCAAGAGCTCAAGTAGAAAGAAAATGTTTTTTTTTTGAAATGATGATGGCAACATATGTACAAATGTGCTTGATACAATCCATACATGTGTCAATTGTATAAAGTACATTTGTAACATGGGATTTTAGCTGTTAGTTAATCTAAAAGTTGTGTTGTGTTAACTATGTTATTGGAGATGTAACTCTTATAAACTGGGGCTACTAGGTTCCAATAGACTATGAAATCCTTGATTTTCTAGGTTTAAAGGAAGAATAGTATTTTTTTGTAATCAGTGTGAGACTTCTCAGATAAAAATAAGTTGGATAGTATCTAAAATATACCTTAGAGGATTTTCTGGGTTTTGTTAGGTCATTTATTTTAAATTAGGCATGCATTCTCAATTATTTAAGTAGCCTAAAATCACTACTCTATTGATATTGTAATGAATATCATAAAAGTGGCTAGGTTATAAAGATCATCTTCGGGTTCTCTTAGGCAGGAGGCGATGAAATTGTCAAAGGCAAATCTCTCTGTCTGCAGTCCTGTGATAGAAAAAAAAGAAAAGACTCCAGTACAACTCTTAGGAGGCTTATGCTTTCTGGAGACACAGAAAACTTTTGGATCATAAGGGATATTTAAGCAGAGACCCAGACAATTATTTTGTTGAAAACAGTTACAGAATGAAGTTTTGGTAGTTTCAAGTGAAATGAGTAAACAGGAGATACCACTATGCAATTAAGGGGCTTTGAGGTGTTTCATACACTGTTAAAATAGATAAATTAAACATTAAAATTGCTCTTTATGGCTTTTACTTCTACTGCTCTGTGAGCTGTTCTGCGTATCCTTGATGTGAAGAGGCGTCCCTCCAAATGGAAGAGTCCAATTTGCATATGAGGGATTGACACACATAGATGTTTCCCATATATTCTAATTTAGTGGCATGGAATGCACTGATCTGGAAGAAACCAGTTCAGAACGTTTAAAAAACCATATTGAATTCCGAAGACAATAGCATCGTTTTAAAAAAATCACATAAACTAAATCCATATCTACTCAATTCCAACCAACATTGCATCAGGCCTTTTGCCCCAAATAAACACGGTATTTATTCCAATAATGCGAGTGTTGGGGGAACAACAGATCTGGGCCAGAGCCTCTCAGAGACAAGGATCCAGAGTACTTCCTAGAGGCAGCACTGCAATAGCCGAAGCACATCCAATTTGGAGCATAAACTTTGAAGGTTATATAAATCAAGGAATCCACTTGATTTTCTACTTTTAAAAGAATATCCTCTTTTTTCTTTTTCTCCTACAACTCAATTTTACTTGTCATTGAATCAGAATAACCTCAGTTTTCTCTTATTCTCAACAGATGTGACGGGATGTTCAAGAAAACCTTAGGATTTTGGAGCTTGTATTTTAGGAGAGTGCTTCTCAAACTTGACTGTACAGAGAAATTGCTGTACAGAGAAATGCAAATTCCAACTCAGTAGGTTTGAGGTGGGGCTCTACATTCTGCCATTCCTAAAAGGACATCAAGAGATGCCCATGGTGCTCCTCCAAGGAATAAGAACCTGGAGCATGCCAATAAAGGATTTTTTCACAAAATATTGAAATTTAGCACCTATGAAGATGCCTCCTTTGGTGTGTGACCTTCATGCAAGAGGAAACTGGGAATCGATCTCTCTCTCTCTGACTTCACTTTCCTGCTTGATAGGACTCTGCTGTCCACCCTGCAAGCTCTCGGCACCTTGCCATGTTTTCATCCACATTGGATCCATGTGACTCTGTACCTAGTGGCTTTGGACCTTTCTGCTCTCCAGTTCACCAGTCTGTGTCACCAGCATGCAGGGGCCATAGGAACGTGACAATAACATACATAGAATGGGACCAATGAAATGAGTTAAAATGGGAAGACTTTTAGCACTGGACCTGTGATCATAAAACTCTTATTACTAGTTTCAAATATTCACCATCTGACTTAATAAATTTGGACATTTCACAAATTATATAAGAATAAAAAATATTCATCAGACCCATTCCACCATCTATGATAGGTTTCTCTGTCAACTGGCCTGGGCCTGAGTTCTCCAGGGTTTAGCAATGAAGACCTAGTAATTACCCAGGATGTGCTCTAACACAATGTAAGTGCTTCTGTAGTGGGATGTGCTATGAGCAGCTGATCAGTTGTAAGATTAAGGTGGGAAGATTCAATGCAATCGATTGAAAGGAAGTTTTCTTGAAGACATGGTCTGCTCCCAATATAATGCCATGGAAAGTTTGCTTGCTTTTTGCTGTGCCTGGTTTATTGACCCTCAATTCTTTGGACTTGAGACAATGACCTGGAAACCTTGGATCCCTTTGTCCCCTTAGCCACAAACCTAACCTGCTCACATTGGGTTCTTTTACCTCTGCAGCCATGAGCTTGTGGTCTTTGGGTTTATTGGCTACCACTGCTAAGAGAATCAGTAGAAACCCTGAGCCTACCATTAGACCTGTGAACTTCTAACCTGCCTGGACTTAGACGTTCCCACGTCTACAGTGCTAGGAGTCATTTTAAAAAATACCTGTTTCCTTGTATATGTGCATATGTAAGCATAACTGAATTTGCTTCTTTTGATAACCCAGCCTAAGTCTAATATTTAGCCTTATATATAAGTTCATATAAAGACTTTTGTGAAAAGCAAAATACACATATATTGTTTATACTTCATATAAAAACAATGAAGTCCAGATATATTAAGTGATTTTCCTAAAGTCCCCCTCAAAACTAAAATTCCCTATCATTGAGTCAGTATTGACTCATATAAAACCCAAAAGGGAGGAGCAGTTGCAGTGGGTGTTCTTAGACTGTGACTCTTTTTGGAAGTAAAAAGCCTCATCTTTATCCCATGGAGTGGCTGGGGATTTTGAACAGCTGACCATGCAGTTAGCAGCCCACTGGCTATCTGGGCTAATCTGGGTAGACTAGAGAGACAGAATCATGAACACTCATATGCATATAAGAAAGAGCTTTATATAAAAGAGCAATTGTAGATTGAGAAAATACCCCAGCCCAATCCAGATCAAGCCCATAAATCTGATATTAGTCCATTTGTCCAATACCAATCGATAAATTCCTCTTCAGGCTCACAAAACACATGCAATGATGTCAAATACAGGAAACTCACAGGCCAGTAGGTGGAAAGTCTTGTGGATCCAGTGACAATGGAAGTATATCAAATAACTGGCTGGGTCTTCACATGGCTCCTCCATCTCCAGGGCTCTAGCATAGCTCCATGCATCTTTTCAGCAGGAAGACAAAGCAGAGAGTCTGTGTGCATCTGGCCTCCAGTGAGCTATTTATCTCCATGGCACCTCCAAATGAGATCACCAAGCTGGGGCCTGGTTGATAGGCTAGACTCCATGCCTTCGCACATTGACACCGGATTATGGAACTACGACAGGAACCACTATGAACCCAGTTCAAAGTTGCACAATCAGTTATCCACCTCGACTCCACTTGACTGTAAAGTCCATGGTCTTCCTGCTGTAGTAAAATAGATGCTCAAAATAATTATCTCTGGTTTTGTGATCTTTGAAATGGGTTGATGAAATGGAGCACACAAAATTAAAATTAAACCAGATGATGAATATCACAAAACACAATACCAGGCACAAAGGGAGCAGGCACTAGACAGTACCCAAATGCAGCTCTGGGTAAGAATCTGAATGAAGTCTGAATTTGGGGTAGCCTCTGCTGACAACTCCGGGAAGTTTCCGTACTTATGACTTTGCCAGCAGCTCTAGTTCTATCCTTAATACTTCCAGTACCGTGTTTTCCACCATGCCATTGATCCTACTCAGCCAGATATGGCCTAAAATTATGGTGTCAAAAAATAAGCAATTTTCCCTTTTTGGATTCCTGGCACAATATTCCTAACACAACTTCCCCTTTGCTGATGCTGTTAATTGTACAAATGCTCGTGTCATCTTGTTTAGACTGAGGTTTCATCCTGTTTTGACTATCGTGTTGCCCTTCTGCTGGTCTCCCTGTTGACAGCCTTCAGCTGGTACAGAATGCGTGTTGGCTTCTGAGGGGCATCAGCTGCAGCAAGTAGACAACTTCTGCTTCAGTGCGCTGCCAGACGCAAATTGTTGTTAAATGAAACTTCTAATCTCCTTCAGAGAATATTTTTAGATTTATGCATGAAAGATGTCCTTTTTGCATTGAATATTGAGAAATATATAATGAATCCTCCCCCCCTTTTCTCATATGTGCTAAATTTTGTGGCAGGAAAACAATAACAATGTTTTAAACTCAGAATAGTGTTTTATTTTTATTTTTCTATTAAACTACCATTCTTCCTTGATTAGCACTTCTAAAGCTGATGAAATTGGACTTATTACAAGGACAGTCATAAACGGAGACAAGAATGTCAGTATTGCTAACATTCTATTTCAAGAGAGGGAAACATTTCTTTATACCAGTTCTCAACCAAACATGAAACAAATGATAGCTACTTCAGTGCAAAGTGTATTTTGTTTCTTTGGTTTTAATAGATGCACAGCTTCCAACTTGTTTCCTCTTCTGTATTTATGAGTTTCACATGTTCTCAATTGCGAAGATCAATTATTAAGAGCTTTCAATGAGGTAGAACAGTTCTGTTAAGAAGAGTGCTAGAAATCTAAATGTAGAAATGTTAACTTTTGTCCTTTAACAGTAAGCTGTGCCCCAAGTTGATAAAGCTGTCACTCTGTGCCTGGGCTCTTGCTGTGGGTGGTCGTTGGCACGGGGTTTATCCCAACGCCTTTGACCCCGTGTGGTGAGAGCGGAACTTCTCCCCAGGGTTGACAGGGTTGCGATCTTTCTGATGCAGGTCAAATCTGGGTGGATTTCAACTCTGCAATTTGGGGCTCATATTGCAGCCCTTTTATACAGGAGCCCTGGTGGCAGTGTAGGTGAGCTGCTCTATGCCATGACAATCGTTCAAAGGCACGAGCTCCTCCATAGGAGAGAGATGAGACTCTACTTCTGTGCAGGCTTCCAGTCTCAGATTGCCTATAAAGGCTCACTATGAGTCAAAATCAATTCCATGACAGGGGGGTATCTGCTTGTCCTACCAAGCTACATAAAGCAGAATGCAAGTCTTCCATCTTATTCCCTGCCTGATCCCTCCCAGAACCCATGTTCTTATGACAGTGCTAAAATACTTTGCTTTCTAAAATACTGTTTTGTTATGTTTTAGGTATTTGCTTTCTGATGGCTACTTGGTGCACATTCTTCCTCTTGTTCCCGCCAGCACTCTTATTTCTGTTTGGAGACTCGTTTCTGCAGCATTGTGTGTAGGCGTGGTACTGTGGAAATCCACATGCCTATCTTGTACTGCAGCAAAAGGATCTCACTTCCCTGATGCAGTCATGGGGCTGACATGTGGCTTACACGTGGCTCATCAGACGGTCCCCTCAGGGAGTAAAATCTTCACAAAGCTTTGAAAAGGCAGAAGAAATCATGGGAGTTTATTCCCTTAATTAGTGACGGCCAAACAGAAGGAGCCTCCAGCCAGAACTGCCGTGCTATCTGCGTGCTCTCCTCCAGGGAGAGGGAGGGACTTTACACAGGGCTGACCCACTTTGTCTGGACTGTGCATTGAAAGCTGAGCTCTGGCTACAGTTATTATACTTATAAATATACTATACATGTGTTATACATTATATATGAACTGTATAGAGAAACCACATATAGATTATATCTGCATATAATTGATGTATATGGTTTTTGCATATTTCAACAAGAGTTTCGAGCTCTAAAGCATGCTCACACCTGAGGAACTCTACCTGACAGTTTCTTCCCTGGACATTTTGATTAGACCGATTGCCGAATAAAGTATCAATTCCCTAAGATCGCATTCCGACTTACTCTACAGTAGTTCTTGTCAAGCAAAAAAATGTGTAATCTTGGAGAATTATTTTTCATATGTTCGCACGTGTGATTTTGTGTATCTTCACTGACTTACCTGGAATACCAGCCACCACCACCTCACCCCCACTTCTGCCACTTCCTAGTTCTTTTGCTGTCTATTTCAATCTTACCTATTTTGAAACCTGGCTTAGTTCCGCATGACCCCTTTAGAATGTTCTCTTACTGTGAAATCCATAATGGTGCCCCTCCTTTTTACTCTTCGCACCATTGCTGCTGTATATTATTCACATGGAAGAATCCTTGTGTTTCAGGGGGTAAGTTCTCCACTGTAAAATGAAATGTTAATAGTTGATCTAGCTTCTCTGTGTATGTATGAAAGATGTGACAATCTGCTTCAATAACAATGTGATGTCAGCTTGGAAACCCTGTGAGTTAGCTCTATTTTGTCCTACCTTGCCTCTGTGAGTTGGAATAAACTTGACTGCAATGGGTTTGGGTTCATTACTAATATTTAGGAAGGGGGCTATTATTAACTTAATCTATTGGTAATTGTCTTGTCTTTTTTCTATGTGCCATATTTCACCAAGTACACACCAAACTATTAAAATGTTCTTTGGATTTCTGCAGTTCTTGGTATGCTGTCTCCTAAAATGAGAGAATTACCTGATTTTGTCTTTAATTTTCCTTTGCTTTAGATAATTCTTTGTTTTAGGTGAATGTGGGAGTAGTTTTTGTTTCTTTCTAAGGAGTATTAATTCGAATAAATGTACTCTCTTGCTCTGTAATTTCTAAGTATCAGTGATGTTGCTTGCCTGTGTAAACTTTTTTTTAAATCTAGGTTGTGGTACTTGTGGCTTCCAGGTAAAGAAAGAAAAGTATATTGAGATATTTAAGATGGGAGCTTATTTTGGTGGTTTTATAAACTGATAAAAAATAGTGGTTACTGAGTATATACCAAGGTACAACTCAGTACGCTCAGTGTTTCATATGCATTAGATATAAAGCACTCATTGAATTCCGACAATATCCATATTGGCAAGTACTATATTTGCCCACTAAATTTTGCAAGAAGGCCTTCAGCAAGATGGATTGACACACTTGCTACAACAAACACAAGAACAGTGATGAGGACGGTGCAATATTAGGTGGTGTGGTGTTTCACTCTCTTGTAGAGAGGGTCATGAATTGGGCTGGGCAAAGCTTTCCTAGTGCGCATTTTCCCCACAACGGGCGCGTTAAGCATTGAGCGACTCTCTCTGATTTAGTGCACCCAGTGGCTTTCCCTGGGAAAGTTCTCTCTGGTCACATGAAAATTGCATGAAAGCAGTTTCTCTCGAACCTCATTGGTTGTGATGGCCGATAGAAGAGAACAGCATACCCCTATGACATTTTATATCCTGCTCAGGAAAATGCTCCAGAAACTGTTCTGATGTTGAACACAGCTTACCAGGACCGCACTACGGGGAAAACCAAGTGTTCAAGTGGTTTGCGCATTTCAAAATAGGTGAAATATCGATTGATGACAAATTTCATTCTGGATGTCTGTTAACTTCCTGAAGGGATGAAAATGCCAACTCATAGTGCATTTAACGTTCATTCCACCAGGCTGATGGTGCCCAGCTATTGAGAGACATAGCATCTGAGGTCTTAAAGGCTTGATGGTAAACAAGCGGCCATCTAGCTCAGAAGCAACAAAGCCCACATGGAAGAAGCACACCAGCCTGTGTGACCACGAGGGGTCAAAGGGACCAGGTATCAAGCACCAAAGAGCAAAGGTCATGTCATCGTGAATGAGGGGGAGTGCGGGGTGGGGCCCCAGGGCCCATCTCTAGGCAACTGGACATCCTTTTGCAGAGGGGTAGAGAGGAGGCAAGTTACTCAGGGTGCAGTGTAGCATCGATGAAACACACAATTTTCCTCTAGTTTTTAAATGCTTCCTCACTCCCCTCACGGTTCTCCCCCAACCCCCCACCCCCAACTATCATGATCCCAATTCTATCTTATAAACCTGGTTAGACCAGTGGATGCACAGTGGCGCAGATAGGAACTGGAAACACAGGGAATCCAGGGCGGGTGAACCCCTTAGGACCAGTGGTGAGAGTGGTGATACTGGGAGGATGGAGCGAAGCTGGGGTAGAAAAGGGGAGCCGATTACAAGGATCTACATATAACCTCCTCCCTGGGGCATGGACAATAGTAAAGTGGATGAAGGGAGACGACAGGCAGTATAAGCTATGATAAAATAATAATACTTTGTAAATTATCAAGGGTTTCTGAGAGAGGGGGGAGCAGGGAGGAGGGGGAAAATGAGGAGCTGATTCCAAGAGCCCAAGTGGAAAACAAATGTTTTGAGAATGATGGGGCCAACATATGTACTTGACGCAATGGATGGATGTATGAATTGCGATAAGAATTGTACGAGCCCCTACAAAATATTTTTTTTAATTTAATTTTACCAGGTCAGAGAGTTAATCGAGCTTTCTATTTAGAGCAGTGGTTCTCAACTTTCTTAATGCCCGGACCCTTTAATACAGTTGCTCATGTTCTGGTGACCCCCCCCCACCACCAAAAATTATTTTAATTGCTACTTTAGAACTGTAATTTTGCTACTGTTATGAATTGGATGACCCCTGTGAAAGGGTCATTCCAACCCCCAAAGGGGTCACAACCCACAGGTTGAGAACCGCTGATTTGGAGGTTCTGAAAAAATTGTGTAACCACGTGAGACAAAAAAAAAAACTCACCTGATTTATGGCAGACATTTGCCACCCCGACAATGACCCTGCTCATGCAGTCATCTGAGTGCACCACTTTGACAAAAATCAGCATGCCTCATGCCCCACACACCTTACTCACCTGACCTTGCTCTATGAGACTTCTTTTTGTTTCCACAAATGCAGAAGGACATTAAAAGACAATAAGCCGACAAAGTAGAAGAGGTGAAGGAAAACAATGAGGGAGGTGCTGTCAACCATGCAAACTGATGAGTTCAAAAAAATGTTTCCAAGAGTGGAATCACAGATTTGAAAAATGTATTAAATGTAATGGAGAGTACTTTGAAGGCAATACGGTGGCTCTGTAAAATAAATTTAAATACATAAATTCCAGTTTGGGCAGGGTCCCCCTCCTATTTTAGACCGTAAGATCCCTGCGCGTACAATCTCCTTGTCCCAGGAGACAGCTGGGACACGAGAGGAGCAGCAGATGAACCAAGAACCACAAGGGGAGACAAAACAGTGAACTCCCCAGTCCGCGGAGCGTGCGACAGACTGCCTTTACACAGAGGGCTGGCATGTGGAGTGCAGGGCAGGGCCTCCGGGCACCCATTTGGGGAAGCTGGATTGATGACTCAGGGAGCTAAGACTGCGTGCCTAAGGCTGAGGCCTATGCCAAAGACGTATGCCATAAGGCAGCCCCGGAAATCTCCATAATAATGCACAAGCAGTGAACAGGCCAGCAGGTTGTGGCTGACAGGTTACAGAGAAGTCTGGCAATGGGGAGAGCTGAGAAGAGGCTGTCTGTCCAAAGCATTGTACCCCGAGCCTTTGAAACCTTAACTTGCTTAATGAACCCCATAATTGGGAGTATTGTCTTTGAGTTCTGAAAGGTGATGCAATGAATGTTCAAATCCAGCTGAAGAGCAGCGAGCTCTGTGGAAGAGATGGTGGCAGAAGTAATCGGTTGGGTGGCTCAAGGGTGGAGCATATCTGACCTCAGCCTCATAGCGATAGCCCTGGATGATGCTGATGTTGACTTTGATTTCCCGCTCCCCTTGGGTAGGTCAGAAACCACCTTCATGGCATTTTTTTTTTTTACAGTTGGCAACAAGCATAGGCGAAAAGCCTAGGAAGAGGAGCCTATTTAACATTTCCCAGGTAAAAGAGGATAGACAATGTGTTTCCAAAAAAAAAAAAAAAAAAGAGAGAGAGAGAGCAAGAAAGGAATATATGTCCAAAGGTCTAATAGTATAAGAATTCCATGGTGGGATTATTTAAAACTAAGCACAATGTTTTTTTTATTTTAAATGTATATGCATATAGCCTTATTTACTACTTTCCCCAGACAAATGTCTAGTCCATGGTGCACTGTGGTTTGGAAGGAGCTGGGGTGGGAGGAGCCCTGGTGACATAGTGGTTCTGTGTGTGATGGGCTGCGATCCACATGGTCAGCAGTTTGAAACCACCCGCAGCTCTGCGGGAGAAAGGCTGGGCTTTCCATTCCTGTAAACAATTCACAGTCTTGGGAGACTACAGGGGGTCACTGGGTGGGCAATGACTTGATGACAGGGAGTGTTTGTTGTTGGGAAATGAGACTATGTCCATAGTCCAGTGCCCTAGAAGGTCTGTATTAGACCCCTTCCTTTCAGCACACACTCCATGTTTTTCAATGCTTTAGATTATTCAAGAAAGGAAGTGGCATTGCTATGCCAAATAACCAAAAATGGATTTCAGCTAAAATATTAATTATATATTGCTTAGCACAAGAACACATTTTATTAGTAGGAAGAGACTTAAAACCGAAGCAATAGTTTAGCTTAATGAGAAACATGGTCTTCCTTAGCACTGTGCTCTTAGAAGAAGCAGCTCTGCGGGGTCACACTGACAACAGCTCCTTGTGAGATGAGCTCAGAACCCCACAGAGGCAGGAAGCTCTGTTAGCGAGTGAGGAATGATGCAGAAAGAAGGGAGAGACTGGTGAATGACAACGAACACAGTCAGTGTCTTTAAAGTGCACGTGTAGAAACTGTTCAGCTGGTGGGTGCTTGGCTGTGTATATTCTCAACACACATACACACACACACACTATAAAAGAAATTCAATGTAGAAAATATAACAAAAATCACTAGCATAATTGTCAAAACAAAGACTTTTGTAAGGCAATAATAGAACTGTTAAAAATGAAAATAGGATAATTTAGCTTCATCAGAAACATCAGAATTGACCTATGGAATCATTTTAGCCTTATTCCATTCTAAGTTGGGGACTACATGTACTTAACACTAGTGATAAAGAAAAAAAACAACAACTTAAATCAGCCAGTGAGGGGAGTGATGGTACACATGACACAAAGATAAGCATGATAGAATATTTCTTGTTAGAAATTTCAAGTAAGAAAATAATGGGACAACATCTTTGAAAACCAAAATAATTTTCAGAAACAAGTGAGAGACTTTTATACTCAGAACAATGTATTCCAAAGCAAAATTAAAATAACATTATTATACATATAAAAACTAAAAGAATCACAAACAAACCTGCCGTCAAGAAACATTAAAGTATATATTCAAGTAAAATAAAAACAATACTAGAAGAAATTATGGTATATGATGTGAGTGATTGTAAATTAAAAATATTAAATCATAACTTCTAACTATAAGAAACTGCTAGCATATGGTATTTTTCTCAAATTTTCTTTCAGATAATTGTTTAAACAAAAATTGTAACAATGCTATTGTGGAGTTCATAACACATGAATAAAAAATTTGGCAAAATATGTAAGGCATTGGTGACTTAGTGAGTTCTCCTCTTCCATGTAGATGTCCAGGTAGGTTGATTCCTAAACAATGAATGTCATGAATACTCACCACTGATCTGACACTGGAGGTTTGCATATTGTTCGGGGTAACTATTACACTAGGACAAGCTGGCAATCTATTTCCAAAAGTCAGCCATTGAAAACACTATCTGTAGCCTCTCCAAATGCAGGGACAAGGGAACAATAAGAGACCTAAATTTGATAGCAAGGAGAGTGTAGAATGTCTGATGGGGTTTGATCAAGTGCAATGTGGCTGAGAGAAAGTACCGATAGTGGAATGAAGGTCAAACATAGTAGTGGGACAGGAGAAAATAAAAATAAACAAAGGAAAGAACTAGAAGGCAAAGGGCATTTATAGAGGTATAAACATAGCATGTACATATGTAAATATATAACAATAGGCATATAGATATATGTACATCTATTTAAATGTTAAGTATTAAGGTAGCAGATGGGCATTGGGTCTCTACTCAAGTACTCCCGCAATGCAAGAGCACTCTGTCCTAATCACATGGCATTCTGTGATGTTCAGCTTCCCGACATGATCACTGAAGTCAAAATCTGTGCATAAGCAAATCTGGTTAAGAAAGCAAATAGTGTCCGATTACTAAAAGATATAGATATAGCATCTGGCATCTTAAATGTTTGAAGATAAACAAGTGACCATCTAGCCAAGAAGCAACAAAGTCCACGTGGTAGAAGCACACCAGCATGTGTGATCACACGGTATCAATGGAATCAGGTATCAGACATCAGAAGACCCAAAACAAAAATATATATATCGATGCAAATGATGGGGGTCAGAGTGGAGACCTGTGTTAGTTACATAATCTGTTGTTAAATTGAGACTTAAGAGTGAAGAGGTGGAATTTAGTCTATCAATCAGGTTGCAGCTTGATGGCCTCATTTGGATGCACTAGGAGATTAACAGCTTGATGGAGGAGGGACGCTCACTCTCTATGAGACATTCTTGCTGACAAGATACACAGAGTTACACTAGAGCCCTGGATCTGGAGGAGTCACATGGAGACTCCTGCCAGCACTGAGATGCTTCCACTGCCACTGGATCCCCAAGACTTTCCACCCACTGACCTGTGATTGTCCTGCACCCAGCGTCATTGCATGTATTTTGTGAGTCTGAAGATGAATTTGTAGATTGCTATTAGACATATGGGCTAATATTAGACTTATGGACTTGGTCTGGACTAGGTTGGGTTGTTTTCTCAAAATTCAGTTGCTCTTGTATATAAACCACTTTCTTATACACATATGAGTGTCTATGAATTTGTTTCTCTAGTCAACCCTGACTAACACAAGACCCAAAGCCTATCTTTAGACAATTGACCACTCCCTCACAGAAGGGTCACAAAGAAAGAATGAGACAGCCAGGTGTAGCATAGCCCTGATGGAACACACAGCCCTCAGTTCTACCTTACAGATTCTGCTAGACCAGTGCATGTACACTGGTACAGATAAGAACACTTGACACACGGAATCCAGGACAGAAAAACCCTCAAGAACAGTAATGGGAGTAGTGATACCACAAGGGTGGGGGAAAGGTGGAGGGAGAAGGGGGAGATATGGGGAACTGACTGACTAAAAATGATCCAATTTTTATTTTCAAAAGAAATGTTTTAAAATCATTTTACTGACATATAATTCACAGCATACAATTTAACACTTCAATCATAGTAAGAAGAGCTGTAGAATCATCACCACAATTAATTTTAGAACATTTTCTTCTTGTACTTAATATTTTAGCACTCATTTCTCCCAATCTACTCTGCCATGCCCCTAGATAATTATTAATAAAGGCATTGTCTCCGTAGATTTACATACCCTAGATTTCATATATAAAAGAATCACACAATATGGTATAATGTCTCTTGACTAGCTAGGAAATGTGACTTTTCTTTTGGTCACCTCAATAATATATTTCATTGTGCTTTCATTTGTGCCAATAAGTTTTCATTCTATTTTGACAAGGCAGTCTTAAAAGAAACTCTTATTTGTAAGATATAATTTCTTTTGCTTCTGTATAATTACAAAATCAGTTGAATTTTCTCTGAGTTATGTCTTGTTTTCATTTGTTTATAAGATCTCGATAAACAGTTGCCACAAATATTCTAAACAAAATGTTGTATATAACTAAATATTTAAAGCACAGGATACTTTGATCAATGGAGAAATTAAATATACATTTACATATACACAGACTTTCTCATTAAGGAGGTTCATTAAGATGCAGGGTAGATTAAAAGCATCACATGTACGGATGCTAACAAAAAGCACTTGCGAGAATTTGGATATCTCTGCCCGTGACAAAACCAGAGAAACAAGAGCATCACATATGGACTGCCAAGGCCACTCCATGCAAGGACACAGCATGTTTTCCATCAATTGTTAGTGAAGGATAAAAGTAGATTTTAAGACTATTACATTTGTTTGGGGGACTTATGTCCATGTGTAAATTTGAATATCTGCCACAACTAGAAAAGGAGGGGGGACAAGAAAGGGTGGAGAGGGAAGGGAAGAATGTGTGAGGAGAGGGAACCAGCAAATGAATGTTGGGAAAGAGAGAAGGCAAAGTTGTAAAATAGTAACTTTTGGTGTCGGCTCACTTTTGATATAAGACTATGAGCATGTCAAAATATAGTTGCATCTTTTTTTTTCAACATTCATACAACACCCACTATAATCTTAGTGAACATTATAGACTTCTCTTATACGATTGCCTTATGAAATGTTAGGTTTTTTTAAAGTGTTTTTGTTCCTTACATAATATTTGGTGAATAGACACCATCCAAAAAAAAAAGCAAACACTCTAATCTCTCCAATATTTTACCATTTTTTGCTGAAATGTAAAATTGTGTGTGTGTGTGTGTGTGTGTGATATTTGGGCTCCCTTTAGCATCTGCTTTCTGTTAGACAATGAGAAGATAAAAACATACATTTCTTCTAATTTGATCTATAGACTATCTATCTAGATCTATCAGGGAATTGGGAATTCTATGAAAGACAAAACTGAAATTTTAAGACCTAAAATAATTATTGAAGGTCTTATACCTAATAAGAGTCAAAAAGTCATTATTACATTTTATGCTAACACTACTTTAAAATATTTTGATCATATTACAAATATCCTGCTTCTACTTCCCCAAACTGTACCATACTAGAAATTAGGAATAATTTAGCATCACTCTAACTAAGGAATAAGCATTCTCTTATATTCATTTCCAACAAGGCTTATCTATCCAACTGGGCAGCTTTCTTATCCTTTTCTGTTTATCTCATGGATGTCCAGTTCTACAAAAAATACAGTATTTGATACTGTCTTTCAAAGTTTTTTTTGTTGTTGTTGTAATTTTATCTGCACTTTATTATCCCCCTCCCCGCCTAACTTGATATAACCAAAGAATACCAACATTGGAGTCATCCAGTGTCCCTGCATTTCTGGAAACACAACTCCACTAACTCTGGTCAACAAAGACACGTGCCTTAATTACGGGAGTGCTTACATTGTACCAGGATTCTATTCTCCACAGCACTTTTCTATGCATTACATCATGTCAGTCTGCAATTGTTTTACGTGATCAGGTGTTGCCTCCACAACCTACATGGTTAATTTCTTGAGGGCAAAGACCAAGGCTTATATACGTTCTGGAACTCTTGTCAGTAATAAGTGTGCTATCACATCCAATTGATTTTAACAGACAGCAGGAAATAGTCTGGCATAATAACCAGCAGTTCTCCAATTCTATACTTATTCAGACACATTAAATGAAAAATTAGTTCAATAAGTCTTTACTTTCTTTGCAGAGAACATGGAAGTACTTTAATTAATTCATTGATTTGTGTTAAATTTCTCCGCAGTTTTATGCAGAACATTTCAGGCAGAAAGCACTAAATGAAGTCAAAGTTATTAATTAATCTTATTGGTGATCATTGTACTTGTCTTTCTAACATTCATTTTATCCATTTTGTGAACACTCCACTGTATAGCAACCATGTAATTTGGAAGAGATTGATTGAATTCCCTCTCACCCTCCATTTTCAGGCTGGCCTTGATGGGTGTAAACCAATAAGTACTCTTTTCTGTAGTGGTGAATTCCAGGAAGCCTGGTCAGTCAACTTAACGTTCCTGTAACCACAAAGGCTAGTGTTGAGTTGATCCATTCAAGGGGAAGTTCAGCCCACTTCGCCAACAGGAGTCCTTAACTTTAAAATACAAGATTCAATGAGGTTTCTGAAATGTTGAGGAAAAGTGATGCTGAGAGAGCTATCGCATAGAAAACAAAGCATCCTGGCAATAGTGTTTCCTGTGTAGAATGAATGCTTTAAGAGAAGCCATCCCTAAGTTTTACATTATATAGAACTGTGTGGATAATTGGAAATGGATAACAGAAATTTACAAACACAATATTCACTGTTCATGTTATTCTATGAGTCCAGGCACAAATGTCTGCCATGGCTCCTTAAGTAGGTTTTGGGGGGAAAATGATGTAGTTAATAGTACAGAGAATTTTAGAAGAATGTAAAAAGTTTGTCTTATTTTAAAAGAAATACCTTATATAATGCTAAACCCAAAATTATAATCCTGTAAAAATTCACACCTTAAAATATCTTACCAGATTTTCACAATAATCCATATTGTCTATGTATCTGTCTTATAAGAATAGCAAGTCTGTTTCCAAAGTTATTTAAATACGTAATTAGGTTTATCATATCAGGACATTATATATATTTGGCTTAGAAATATTCATTTTGTTACATATCTAATAGATAATGTTTGTAATCGAAAAAATTTAAATATAGCAAAAACCTCATAATAAACTCTGAATCTTCGCAGATGTATACCGTAACTCTCTGCATTATTCTGCGTAACTGAGTTAAAAAACTGATGACAGTCTAAAGTCTAAAGTCCTGAGAAGAAGAAAGAATCTAAGACAAGTGAAGTAATTAAAAATGAGCCCCCCCCCCCCCGGTTTGATTTTGATCAGTACATTTGAGGTTTGTGTAGTATGTCCCGGAGGGAGGGGGTGGGGTAAGGACAGGCATGAGAAATGTCCTGGAAAAGAAAAGAGAAACGTGTGTAAATGCTTGGAATGCCTGACTAATCTGGGAAGTGGTAAAAACTGATAGTGGAAAACGCTAACAGTAAAATATTTTAGGTAAGCAATCAGGAGAAAGTAAATGGTTTTGAATAGAAGATGCTATTAACACTGCTGTAGAGAGGATACCGGGGTTTTAAAAGCAGGATTGGAAAACAAACATGAAACCCAAACGAGAACAGTAGTGGAAGTACAGAGGACTGTGTGCATATTCATGAAAGGAATTTATAAAAAAAATAGTTGAGGAAATACAATTAATAAACATGTTTGAGGTATTGGTGCTAAGACTGGAGGGATGCACATATTGGGGCTGACAATGTAGAATGAATGTTACAGCTAGCACAGCTAAGATCTGTGAAATACGTAACTAGCTCTTGCTTCTGATAATCAAATAAAGCAACTAAGGAAGAGCAAGCTTATAGAGCCATGTTAAATTGGAGGTTCTCTGGAAAATATTGCAAAGATCTAGGTTTGCCTTCTGGAGAGAGAGGCTGGAACTGGAGAAGATTATATCTGTTAGATGCCTCCATACATGAAATTAGAAAAGCAGTTCTCCACTTATGGGTCGCAACCCCTTTGGGGCTCGAACCACCCTTTCACAGGGGTCGCCCAATTCATAACAGTAGCAAACTTACAGTTATGAAGTAGCAACAAAAATAGTTTTATGGTTGGGGGGGGTCACCACAACATGAGGAAGCGTATTAAAGGGCCACGGCATGAGGAAGGTTGAGAATCACTGCATTAGAACGATATTAGTGTGGTTCAGAAAGAGACTTGGATGGAAAGCCCTCTGTATATACATGCACACAATTACTTTAATATATTTGTGGAGAGTCCATATATCAGAATTAGGCATAATATATTGGCTTACCAAGAGAAAATTTACTTTTGGAAGCGATGTGTCACGACAAGAGAATTTTAGCTACAGCTTCTAGCAACTTTCTGAGAGGAAGAAAAGGACTCTGCAGGCATGGCCAGACTCAAATTCTCAGCCACTTCTATCAGGGCAGCAGAAGTTTCTGCGAAGTGTAGTCCTGAGACATTGTTGTGGATTTCAGGCAGACTTTGTTGAAGTCTCCACCGGTGGCCCTGTCTGATGTATATGTACATATATGTATATGTACAAGGACATGGCCAAACACACACATAGGTAGGTATATATATACAGAATGAGATAGCTTTATTGTACCAACCTGGCCAATAGGAGCATGCAGGATGAATCAGGTTGCAGTTTGATTGGAGGACAAAGAGAGAAATGGCTCTGCAAGGGCCACCGTCTCTCCTGCTCTCTGGTGGTCAGACCAGTGTGCAGCTGCTTTGGCTAGTTCTTTGCCTCAATCTGTGTGCTACACCCCCTGTGGGCCAAACCAACCAATGGATCCTGGAGCCTGCACTACACCTTGAGGCTTCTTGGAGACCTGCTTTGAGACCCACCCTGCTGTTTGTTGCCTTTAGGTAGGCCCTGCCTGCCTTGCCCTGAGGGAGGGAAGACTCTGTCTGCTTCCTTGACCTTGGACCTGGCAGCCCACTTGTGTCGAAGGACATCCAATGTATTAATTGTTCCAAAAGGGTGAGTTGAACTGAGTGAGCCCTCTTTACTGTTGTGTGGACTAATTAGCTGTTACATATCTTCTTGCTGTATAAACCTGCGGTTTCTATCTATAAAATCATGTGCCCTGGTTTTGTTTTCTAGAGAACCCTGCCTAACACCCACAAATATACACTGGCTATGAAAAATAAAACACAAAACTTGTCGGTTTATGGTGGCATGTGTTGCTGAGCTGCTGGAAGCAATTTTACTCCTATTTTCAAATCCCAACAAAATCACCAAAAGTGAAGCAGTTTCAGTGGAGCTTCCAGGCTGTCCACTCCAGAGGAGTCAGCCACTGAAAACCTGATGAGCAGCATCAAAACGCTGTCAGACACTGCAGACCTCATGAATAGCACAGGTCACGATAGTGGCAGAAGATGAGCCAGTCAGGGCTGGAGGTACTCAAAATACGACCGAGGAAGAGCTGCCTTCTCAAAGTAGAATTATGTGGATGGATTCTGGTAGCTTCAGATTTTATGCCAACTTGAAGATATATAAATTGTAGGAAAAGATAAATAAATAAACTGTAGGGGTGGAGTTTAGCCTGTCACTAAGGTCACAACTTGATGTTGACTTCTTGTGGGTGTGGCTTTCTCATAAGGAGAGCCCCAGGGACCTCTCCTGCACTCTCTGCATACACCTTCCAGCTGATGAGTTACACTGGTTGCTGCCGGAGTCCTGGAGATGTGCCCACCATTTTGTCCACAAGCCTAAGTACAATTCTATCTGTAATATGATACTATTTATAAGCATATAAGGAAATTCAGCCAATTTCACTATTCAAATTTATTCATCAATAACTAAAACTAGTGATGAAGAAATTGAAGAATCTTTTTCTTCAGCCTAAAATTGGTCAAACATGCTATTAAGATGCATTGATAATTATTGGCAACTGCTATATTAAAATGAGGCCATGGGCTGATTATCAATTGCTCATCCAAAAGTTAAAGTTGAAACTAAAAGTTAAAGCTAGAACAACAAAAAAGTCCAAAATACGACCTTGAGTATATCCCTGCTGACTTCCTGGAAACTCACAAGAACAGATTGGAAGCATTGAACACTGTGGTAGTGATAGGATTTCATGATAATCTGAAGATACATGAAAGTGTAGGCATGGAGTTCAGCCTGTCAATCAGGTCGCAGCCTGGTGATGTCCTTTGGAGGTGTGCCTGAGAGCTATCGCTCTTTGGTGGCTGGCCTCTCTCTCTCTGCCTTCTCTTTCCTGCTTGCTGGAAACCCTGAGAGGTACTGGAGTCCTGCAATGCTTCCACCAACTTTGGATCCACACGATTTTGCCTAAATTGTCCTCTAATTTCCTGCATTCTGTATCATTGCATGTGACTGTATGAGTCTGAAGAGGGACTTATGGACTACTATCAGATTTATGGACTCAAGTTGGATTTGGATGCAATGCTATCTTGATCTAATATATATATGTCATTGGACTTGTTTCTCTTACCCCAGATTAACACAAGCTTGAATGACAGCAACCTGGATGAGCTGTGAGAGGACATCAAGAACATCAACACGGAGAAGGAAAAATATCATTAGTAAGACAGGAAAGAAAGAAAAGATTAAAGTGGATGTCAGAAGAGACTCTGAAACTTGCTTTCAATAGTAGAGTAGCTAAGGCAAGTAGGAGAGATAATAAAGTCAAGGACTGAACAGAAAATTTCAAAGAGCAGCTCCACAAGACCAAGTGAAGTATTGTAATGAAACCTGCAAAGACCTCACGTCGCAAAACTACAAAGGAAGAGCATGCTCAGCACATCATAAGCTGGAAAAAAATAAAGAAAAATATAAACCTCCAATTGCAAATCAAAAGATTCTCTGGGTAAAATATTGAACAATTCAGGAAGCATCTAAAGAAATGAAAAGACTGCACTGAGTCACTTTACTACAAATACTTGGTTGACATTCAACAATTTCTTGAGGTAGCAGATGATCAAGAACCCAATGTTACTAAAGGAGAAAGTCCAAGCTGTCATGAAGGCTTGAACCACGAACAAAGCTCCAGGAATTGATGTATTATCAATGGAAATGTTGCAACACTCTGATGAAGTACTGGAAACACTCCCTCATCTATGCCAATACATTTGGAATATAGTTAACTGACCAAATGACTGGAAAAGATCTGTACTTGCACCATTTCAAAGAAAAGTGACTGATCAGAATGCTCAAATTACAGAGAAATATTAATCACCTGTACGCAAAAATTTGCTGATGGTCTTCCCACATCGATCGAAGCAGCACATGACAGAGACCTGACAGAGACCCAGGCCAGATTCAGAAGATGTTGTGGAATAAGTGATAGTATGGGGGATGTCAGAAGGATCTTGCAGGGGATACCAGAAAGATGTTTCCTAGTGTTTTATTGACAATGCAAAGACATTTGGCTGTGTGGATCATAACAAATTATGGATAGCTTTCAGGAGAAGGGAACTCCAGAACACTTTATTGGGCTCATGTTGAACCTGTACATGGATCAAGAGTCAGTTGTGGGAACAGAAAATACTGCAGTCTTTACACTCAAGACAGTGTGCATCAGAGTTGTATTCTTCTGTGTATTATTCAATCTGTGTGCTGAGCAAAACATCAGAGAAGCTGGATTAAATGGAAAAGAACGTGGCAATAGGACTAGAGGAAGGCTTATTAATAACCTGTGATTTGCCAGATGACAGCACTTTGCTTGCTCTCAGTGAGTGGGGCTTGGAGCATTTGCTGATTTAGCCCAAAGATTGGCACCTTTAACATGGATTATAACTCAATGTAAAGAAAACCCAAATCCTCACCATGGAAGCAATAGGAAATATCAATAAATGGGCAAAACTATTGAAATGGTCAAGAATTTTGGACTTGCATAGATCCACAATCCATGCTCATAGAGGCAGAAGTTAAGAGATGAAATGGCACATTTCATTGGGTAAATCTGCTGCACCATTCGTCTCGAAGCATATGGAAAACAGAGATGCGACTTCAAGGACTGAGGTGTGCCTGACACAAGCCATGGTATTTTCAACCACCTCAATGCATTTGAATGTTGAAACCGAATAAGGAAGACTGAACACAAATCAATGAATTTTTATTATAGTGCTTGTGAAGCACTATATTTTTATTATAGTGTTTGTGAAGAATATTAAAGTATCACGAATTGCCAAAAGAACCAACAAATCTCTCGTGGAAGAAGTACAGCCGCATGCTCCTTAGAAGCAAGAATCATGAGACTTCCTCTCACTTACTTTGCATGCAACCATCTGGAGCAGCCATCCCGGAGAAGGACATCATGTTTGGTAGGGGACAGGGATGGCGCAAAAAGAGGCTCAACAAGATGAATTACACCGGGGCTAGAACAACGGGTCCAAACACGGGAATCGCTGTGTGGACAGTACAGTCCTGGGCGGTGCCTCGTGTGTTCTGTTGTACGTGGGCTCTCTATCGGTCAGAAACTACTCAAAGACATCTAACAACGAAAAGTACACATAGAAAAATATTTTCTCATAACATATATTTAATTTGACAATGATTATTTTATGATAGTCAGAAGATTCCACCAAACTGTTCCCTCCTAAGAGGTTAGTGTCTCTGACTAGCTAATTTATGAGTGAATTTACAAACATGACTCATACCTTTCACGAATTTGCAACTCTGCCGCTAATCAGTCTGTCTCACTGGCAAGTGTTATCAAATGTTTTAATTTACCTTTTCACACTATATAACAAGCACGTTAAGTCTACATATAGCAAACGTATAAGTGTATTAAAAAAGCTCTGTGGCATATGCACACTAACTTATTTGTGGATGCTTGAAAAATAGAATGAAAAATTAATGGAATTTTCCAATGAAGTGTTTGAAGTCACCTTGTGTGTTTCTGTCTTTGGAGAGTAATGTAAATTACATATACTAAAATAGAACTGAGCATCGTTTGTGTTATTATTTGGAGCACTGATGTTCCGCTCTTGTGGTAGATATGGGGTCATTATCTGTTATCAAATGTAATCCTGATGACCACATGCTCCAGTAGAAACTGAAATTCACTGAGGTCTGCCAGCATGAACTCGATTCTCTCAATACCGTTTCTAGAACAATAATAAATAATGCTTACAGGGTGTTGCTTAAAAATTATGACCATGTCTTAAGGACCTAATTTACTTCATTCTTTGCCTGGAATCTCTAGATTCGTATCTCCTGTTTACAATGCTTGATTTGAACCCATTTATTTCCATGAATTATTGTTTTCTCCCATAAATAACTCCTGTCTCTAATGGACCACAGTTGTTTTTGCTTTGCTTTGCCTCCTTTCGGCATGGCTGACTGTCACTTTAGAACGTTTCCATAATCTGCGAGGTAGTAAAATCACAGCAGTTTTAACTTCAAATGGCTTAAGCAAAACAGTTTTTTTTTTTCCTGAGCCCCTGCTTTGTGTGCTAAGAAGTGAGTTCGTGGGTGAGAGAAAATGGAAAATGAGCTGCAATTTTCAGAAGCAGAGTAATAATAAAGTTAAGAGGAAGTTACTGAATGACTTTCCCTGCCTGGGGCTGGTAAAATAGCTAGAGTGAAAATGTTAAATGAATTGTAAAAATGGCTTTATGATAAAAAAACTCCCAGACAGCTGGAACACCAGGGACTAAGCATGAACCCCTGACCTTGGTCAGATGACCGGATCTTTCTGGTCTGCAGTTTCCTCAAATACAGAAGAAGAGATTTCCTAATGATCCTTGAGCCCCACATAGTCAAGCTAAATAAAACAAAACAAAAATCACGCTATTTTCTGTTTAAGAGAGTCCTGAGAGAAAGGTCCACTGGAAACTAATGGGTTGTAGAGGGAAACAAAGAACTCCCTCTCGGTTGGTCTTAACACTGAGAGTGTCTTCTCAAATCATGAGGACGAGGAAGTCAGAAGGAAGGACAAGACACTCCATCCCCAGGCCCCCCTCTCCTAAACGTATCAGGAAAGCTGAGCTGCCTGCGGGAGCCCCGTGAATAATGGAGGTCCAAGAGCACGTTTAGTTTCCTTCAAGGAGCCAAAGTTAAACTCCCTCTAACACTCCAGGTGTTAATACCTCTGTTTAGATCTTTGCCCAAATGTCTTGTGATTTTCTGTGGCAAAAATTGCTGAATGATAACAGAGTGATTCTAACAAAAGAGAACCCATAACCATATATTGCCAGGTGCGACAAGTTAATGTATAGCGTTTTCTAGTGCTGCCCTCTCTTAAGGTTCCAACACACAAACATCAGACTGAGTGTATTTAAACAAGCAGTGTTTGAATTCGTTCCAGCCTTTCCATTTACGGCAATTTAAGACTATTTGTATTCAGGAAACAAAATAACAAGGGGCAGCTGTTTCTCCACTTTGCTCTTACTTCTAGGTGATCTGGAAATACTTTGACAAGCTAAAAAAGCAAAAGAGCATCATCTTTATAATTTAGGGTGTGAATAAGTCAGGTAAAATGACATAAAATCAATAGTTTTCTTTTTCATCCAATTTTACTAACAGAATTAGCTTGCATTTTGGAATACAGGCATGTGTTATGTATTTAATGTGTCATACATCTTCAGACGTAACATGCAGCTATATGCCCACTCAAGAACAGATCCTTTTTCATGGGTGTTCCTAACTCCATCTACTCCTATGCAGCATGATCATGCTGTGGTGAGCCAATAGCAGTCAGGCTCACCACTAACCAAAGACCATTCTATTCTGTGATGATTTGAAGGTTGATGTACAAGGACACGACCTGAACATTCATGGTCAACATTTCAATAGTATAAGAATGTCTTAAAGTCATCTAAATTAAGTCAGCTACTGATTAGTAATCTTTATCTTCTACAGTATCCTGGCAACTACAATCATGCTACTTCACCGGCCGACAGCATTGTACCCACAACTTAAACGCTGCATGGTTTTCGTAGCTATCCAACCACAACACCAAAGGATGCCATGTGTGATTACTGTGTACCTTAGATTAGTCTCTCCTCACAAATGATTTTACTGATATTTGAAAAAATATATATCTAAATTTGAATGTTGACAGGCCTATACACAGCCAGGCATTTATTACAAAGATGAACATAGACTATTGGAAATGTACCTTTCAGAACTCTGCATATGAAGAAATTACTTTGGAATTAAGCTCTAAATTGCTACTTCAAAATGTGACACCATTACAGCTACTTAGATAAAGAGAGCAAAATTTAAAAAAAATCATAAAACAAAAAACTCTACAAACTCACTGATTGAATATGCTTTAAAAGAATGCTTTTGATTTATAAGGGGGGGGTGTTGAATCTCATCAACATCATCAACAGATTTTTTTCTACTTCGTAGGATGTGTGAGAGTTGCTTCTTTTCCTCTGATTCCACATATGAATATTAACAAACGAACAGTATGCACAGGCGAAATTACTTTTTTTTTGTAAACTCCACTGACAACTCTTAACAGTTTTAGGAATATGTTACAGTAAAGGAGGGAAATCCAAAAGCATGTGATTATTTTTAGATAAGCAAATTACCTTCCAAAAGAGCCAGATGGCTCTAGGAGCACATCTGTGACTTTGACTTTCATTTTTTCACTGCTCACACTGCTACTGGCAGGGTCACTGAGCTGTGGGTTACAAGAAGAGCCACCACCTTGTGTGATAACAAGCAGAACGCAACTTCATTTTATGTTATTTTACTTTCTTTATTTTTATTCTCAGAGGCGGACCAGAATTTCTTCACTGTTTAGTTGAAGTGATGGTTGTGAACTTGTTGAGACCCTGCTCTAGGTTCCTAAGGTATTGTGACAAAATGCCACTGCCAACAGAAACCTACTGTCTGGCAGTTCTGGGTGCTGGTGTTGGTAGGTGCTCTCAAGTCAGTTGAGACCCATGACTGCTCTATACACAATAGCCTAAAACATTGCCTGGTCCTGTGCCATGCTCACAATTGTTCCCAAGAGTGAGCCCTTGCTGCAGTTACTGTGAAAATCCATCTTGGACAGAGCCTCCCTCGTTTTCACTGGCCCTCTATTTCCTCCCGACGGCATGTCCACACTGCGTAAGACAAAGTCTACCCATCCTTGATGCTAAGGAGCACTCTGGACATCCTGGCGGCTAGCAAGATAAGACCGGTTGCCAGCAAAGCCATGTTCTTTGGGAAAGCTCGAAGACCTTCCTTTGCCATTTCCTAGATTTTTGTGTTTCCTGGAAAACTGTGGCATTTCGTGGTTTGTGGATACAGTCCTTCGCGTTGCGCCTCCATCTTCTCATAGCCTTGTCCCTTGTGTTTCTTTATTCAAATATATATCTGCTTGAGGCACTGAAAGGGCCTTCTCCATTGGGATGACCTCATCTGAACTTGATCACATCTACAAACACCCTATTTCCTAATAAGGTCACTTTCACAAACAATGATTTTAGGGGCAGGGGAAGGGGGCTGGAACTGAAGCCCAAACACAGACCATAAAGAACACTGGGGAAAACATGAGAGGAATTCTGTTGACTGAAGATTATTTATGAGTTTAAAGCAGCATCATTATTTGGGAATATATGCTTGTTTATATTCAGAGGTGCAAAAAGAATGACATTTCCAACTCATTGAATTTATTAAGAAGAACCAATTCTGATAAAACACACACAATATACAACAATTTCTTGTCATGCCCTAGTACCCCTTAATCAGTGTATTGCCTGCCCCTTGAGCCCACGCTTCTGTGCCCTGTTTGGCAATACTGGAGATGGAGCCTGTAAATTCTCCTGACAGCTGGCATGATGTTAAGCTTTGTTGGGAGAGGTTGTTATAGAAACATTGCGGGAGGGAAGTGTTTTCCTTCTTGGTTCTAGGTTGCTTTTTAATTATTCCTTCTATTATATAGCTACCATTGCATTGCGACACCTCATGCCCCTCACTCCTGTGGGAAGCTTCCTAGAGAGTTCTGCTTGCTGGCTCTGGTCTGTGTCTCCTTAGCAAACGCTAGATACAGCTGGCCACCACAATGCCTTCCCAGCAGGGCCTGAATCTCAGCGTTGGGGACTGTCCACGTTTGCGTCTTCTTAGGGGACTCTATCTCACCACCAGAAGCAGTAACTGCACTTTATATCTGCTTTTTTAAGTACATTAGACATCTCTCTACTTAGTGATTATTAACTATTATTTAATATTTATGTGAAGCTTTTCCTGGTTAGGGTTTTTAATGTTATTTTTTCCTACTAGATTGGATCTTTGATTGATGCGATTGGATGAAAATATCCAGGGCAGAAGGAAAATGCAATATTGAAATTAAGAAAACACGTGAGTTAGCAGAAAATAACGCAGATTTTTTAAAAGAAAGAATGCCAAAATAGAAGAGGTGGAATTGTGTAACCTGATCTGCTTCTCAAAGGCGCCTCCCCAACTAAACTTTACTTCTTGAACTGCATGGCCTGGTGACTGGGGCCCAGAAGGGGACTGGCCACACCATCAAATGCAGCTGTGCCATGGTGCTACTGGTGGCGTGGGGCATGATGTGCGGTCAAGTATCCATTCAGCTGCTGCAGACCAAGGGCCTGAGCCTGCACTTCCACCAGCTGGATATCAATGACCTGTGGATTCCCCTGTCCACACAGCTCTTTTGCCCTCAGATACACAGGCACATCACGGACAGTTTGTTATGGAGAAAAAATTTAGCAATGGTGAGCTTAACTCACATGAAGTATCATCCTCTGGTTACATTTTGTTCTTGTCCTGATGAACCTACAATATTGAGCTGATATTCTATCAAGCACACACTTTCAATTGTCTACTAAGTCTTATCCTTATTTTGATCTCCACCCAGGATGTTGTAATCTGTGAATATAATAACTGAGTATTAGTAGATGAATAAAAATGATACTTGATAAAAATAATAAAAGAAATAGAAGATGTGGAAGAGAAAACACTAGAGTGGCAGATACTATTATCTGCCAACTAACTATTACTCTTTTTTCTCTTTGATATTAATAGACTTCCAGCCAGACACCTGACTTTTGGTTGGTGTAGATTTGCCTGCCTCCCTGGCAGTGGATTCGAGGTGGAGGTGAAAAGTGCCACATCTCTCTCTGGGTCTTCAAATACAATTAATCCTCCCCACAATATTCTGAAAGGAATACAGCAGGACCCATCTTTTACCATATCATACCAAACATTACCCTAAAGAATGATTAATATTTAGAAGGCTCTCTGGATGATGGGAAACAGAGCTACCAGCACACCATGACCCCTTGCCTCAAACATATTCATAGAAAGAAAACAATTTGTATCATTTTTAAGCCATTGTATATTTGATACACAGCTAGAACACCCTTTTTCTTGAAAGGGAGGAGGCCTTGAATCAGGATGAAGGAAGAGGATGGAGACCATTGACATCTACCACGTGGAGATGAATTCAATATAGAGAAAAGCAAAATCCTTACAATTGAACCACTAGACATCATGATAGAGAAACATGAGAAATTCTCCATGATTTCGAGAAAGCAAACGAGGTATTGCATTGGGCAAATCTACTACATAAGACCTCTCTAAAGTATTTAAGAACAAGTAGATCACTTTCAGGACTAATAGGAGCCCGATAAAGTCATGGCATTTTCAATAGTCTCACATGCATGTGAAAGTTGGACAGTGACTACAGAAGGATGCAGAATTGGTGCATTTGCATTGTGGTGTTGGTGAAGAGTACTGAAAGTACCATTCACAGGTGGCCAGGAGAGACCAGACCATGGAACAAGACAGCATGCTAGGTAAAGTAGAGACTCGGTGAAGGGGAGGAAGACCTTTAATATGATGGGCGGACACAGTGGCTGCAGAAGTGCACTGAAGCATGGCAATTGTGAGGACCGTGCAGGGTAAGGCAGTGTTTTGCTCGGTTGCATGTAGTGAGGGTTGGCATGACTTGGAAACAACATGATGGCATCTATGAACAACAGGGAAACAGCATATTTGAAGTCTCTTTGATATAGCAACTACATTTTATCCTAATTAATCAAACTGGTTGTCGGACAGTCATTACCAGCCTCTTGTCCTAGAGTCCTGTTCAACTTGTCATCTATTGAAACCTGTTTATACATGTTACACTAAGTATATGCGAGATAGTTAAGGTTTATTGTGGCAACCCGGCTGATAAACACATGTGGGATTAATTGAAGGGCAGAAACATAAATGGCTTGGTGCGCCTCATCCTTCTAGTTCTTGGGTGTTTTGCTTTCTGATGGTCGCACCAGGGTGCAGCTGCCTTAGCCAGTTCCCTGCTTCAGCTGGCAAGACTCACTTCCTGTTAGACATCCTTGAGGAGAAGCCACATGGACCTACCCCGATGCAGCCCTGGCTGCTAGAGCAGCCGTGTGGACACCCTAGCCATCTCTGAGATGCTTACACATTCACTGACTCAACTTTCCTCCTGTCAGTGTCATGGTGTGTATTTTGTGAGATGGAGGAGGACTTTACAGATTGGTGTTGGACACGTGGGCTAATGTTGGACTTATGGGCTTGGACGGCACTGGTTTGGGATGCTTTCTTAATGTACACTTACCCTTTATATAAAACTCTCTCATATACATACGGGTTTTTGTGGATTTGTTTCCCTAGCTTACCGAGACTACCACATTTTGGTACCTTGGGAGTGGGATCCTGGAGAAACACATCATAAGATGGAGAGTAGATGCTTGTTTGACCTCTCCCTCATGGAAGTTTTTCTTCTTTGTCTAGTCAGAGGTCAGATAAAGCCACATTGTTTACTCGGTTGTTTTCTAGAAAGAATATGGGAAGTTAAAGCTTTGACTACTTTGTTTGGGTGTAGTCTTTGGTTATTCCTTTTTAAAATGGTGAAGATGAATGTGATTAATGTATATTTTGAACTCAGGGGGAGAAGTAGCCATTTGAATTTCCCAGAAACCATGCTGCTTAAGGAAAATGGCTGGCAGAGATCAAAAGGCTCACAGAAAGCCTGGGTCTGGTTTAATGTTCTCAGAGACCTGATCCCATATTTTTTTATAAATCGAATAGTTTAGATAAGGATTTATATAAGTGAAATAAGGATTGAACTTGACTGTTTTAAGAATTGAATTTAGTATCTGATTCTATTTTTGTTTATACTGATTTCTTTTGCTTAGTACCGATATAATGATTTATACAAATGTTTATTGGAAAGTAGGAAAATAGAAAGCTTGTAAGCCCACTTCTGTCAGCCATTAAAATTTGATCTTCAGATGGGTTTAGGCCACACCTGCAAAGAAAGCTTTGAAAAGATATGCCCCACCCAGTGCTTTGGAGAACTCAGGAACCAGTGGTCTTTTGTCAGGAGCTGGAAAAACACTGGAACCATGAAGAAAACTTCTCTCTAGGACTGAACATTAAAGAGAGCCTGCATGCAGGCTGAGATGCTTGCTAGGTGACCACCTGGATGTACTTGTTGAGTGGAAGTAGGAGAAACGCAGCAATAAAGAGACGGGTTGGGTTTGGCCACTGACACACACATAGGGACTTGGTTTACAGGAAAAAAGAGGAGGTGACGAGAGTGGCTTGACTGGTCTAAAGTTCATGACCTAGCACAAGGGGGCTAGACTTGTTGAGCATTCGTGAGAACCCATGGTCTGAAGGCAAGGTGATCAATGGGCACCCTGGGGAGGCTTAGCGAGGCAGCCCACATTGAGTTTTCCAGAACCTGACCAGATGAAGAGATTTGTTGAGCATGTGAACTGGTACATATTGTTGCTGACTTTATGGATGGCCCGTCCGGATTTGACTTTGCTTATGGATGCGGACTTCACAAGTTTCCAACTGGAATGAAGACTCTTCATGTCGAAAAATATGATTGTCTTCTCAGACAACTGGGTTGATGTAAGTGGACAGTATAGAAGTTGGATACCCAAAATTGGGGGGATAAAGGCATGAAGTGGTTGGCCTACAAACCTATGAAAATAGGTGGGGTAAAATATTCATAGGATTATAGGATCAAAGTGTAGGTGTTACTTAACTGCAATTGTTAGGGTAACGAATTATTTCAGGTGCCAAGATGGCAAGGGGTGGATTGAGATAGTTAAGGTTTATTGTGCCAACTTGGCCAATAAACACATGTGGGATTAATCAAAGGGAAGAGAGATAAATGGCTCAGTGAGCCTAGCCCTCCTACTTCTAGGGTCTCTTGCTCTCTCATGGTCGGACCAGGATGCAGCTGCCTTAGCTACTTCCCTGCTTCAGCTTGTAAGGCTCACTTCCTTCAAGACATCCTGAGGAGAAGTTACATTCACCTACTCTGATGCAGCCCTGAGTGCAGGAGTAGCTGTGTGGAGACCCCTGCCAGCGCTGAGATGCTTACATGCTCACTGATTCGGCTTTCCTCCTGCAGTCGGCATCATTGCGTGTGTTTTGTGGGATGGAGGAGGATATTGTAGATTGGTGCCGGACATGTGGGCCACTTTTGGACTTATGGGCTTGAACAGCACTGGGTTGGGATGCTTTCTTAATGTACACTTATCCTTTGTATAAAACTCTCTTATATGAGTTTTGTGGGTTTGTTCCCCTCATTTATCCAGACTAATAGTGAAATAAGGAATTTCACTATTCCATTATTCATATATCTGAGAGGAATAAAAAATAAAATCTCTTTGTCATCTATATAATTGTACATTTCTGGATTTTTTTTCTTCTTCTCTTGCTTCCCTTTGTGACACTCCCAGCCTTCAAAAACCACCTCATCTCAGGCACCTCTGACCAGTCTGGTTTGAAATAGCCTCTACATTATGTACCGAAGACTGTAACTCACCTCAAGACAATTTATAAGACCAAAAATCAATTCTCAGATAAAATACCCACAGTAGTATCCTGGTCAATTGTGCCTGCCCTCATGGATCTTAGCATCTAACAGAAAAGACAGATATTTTAAAAGTATTTAGAAAGTCTGTTTAGCAAAAAATATCCAGTGAGTTCTAATTCTCAATCTATTCATATCATAGTTATTTGTTGATAAATAGCATTTTAAACTATATCTGGGTAATACTATATCTGATAAAGTCAACCAACTATTGATTAGTAAGAGTGCTTGCTGTTTATTTGAAAATGTACCACTGGAATTGTATCATTGATAAAGTCAAAAATATCTGAGTTTCCATATGGTTTCCTATAGTGGCATAACAGGGCTGTGGTTTGGGAAGATCCAAGCAGAGAACTGGATTTGTTCACAGGCATTGTTTTAAAATGCCAGTGCTTCGTGAACGCTAAAATGCAGGCTTGTTAGTTATCTGTTAATCAGTTTTATTACTGTATTCAATTCCACACCAGCAAGGCATCCACAATCGCTGGTACTTGAGCAGAATCCTCTCACTGTTCCCCTCCTTAGGAATGCCACTGATTTTAAGCAATGATTTTGGAAACATGCTAGCAATAATACTATAGAAAATGAGTCTTACGAATTTGGGCATTTTCATCTATATTATAAGTATCAGATTTATAGAGTGTCTCTTTTATGCTAGACATGGTACTACACACTTCACCAATACTAATTTTAAAGCACCTCATAACAACCTTTTGAAGAAAATAGAAATATAAATGTATAAAAGGAATTACATAATTATTTAGTCATAAAACACTTGAATTGAAAGCAGCCAGTGATATTTCTCTTTACACAAAGTTAAAGGTAGGATTTTTCTTTTTTGAACTACAAAATTGAGTTTTTCTTTATAGACTGAAATAACAGCAACTGTCAGAAGAAGGAATTAATTTGACCTCTTTGAAATGTTAATTGAATTCTTATCTGCAAACCCAATATTTGCATTGTCAAACTATGCAAAAAATATAAAATCTATAAGTTTGATGAAATGACAAAGGACATTTATTTAACTAAATCATTTAAATAAAAGAATCACTTTTATTCTTAGCATATTTTTTGGTCTCACATGACAGAACAAAAGCAAAATAGTAACCGTACACAGAAAAGCATACAAAACTATATGATTGTGTTTGTTATTTGTTATTTTTGACAGTACTCAAAATAATTTCTGGATTGTAACTGTTACAGCAGAATATGTGATCCTGGTTTGTCTTCAGATAAACAATTTTAAATTATATCAACCTGCCGTGTGCTGAAGAACTTACATATTTTAACAGCTTTCCAGTATTCATTCTCTTAAGTCAAATATCACTCTGCTCTGTCCCTAGCTGCCATCAGGTCAACTGAAACTCACAGTAACCCTATTTCCAACACATTACAACATGCGTGGTCCTGTGCCATTCTCACAATTGTTGCTATATTTGAGTCCACTGTCACACCCACTGTGATAGTTTCTTTGAGGGTTTTCCTCTTTTTTTTCTTCAAAAAAATTTTTTAAATCATTTTATTGGGAACTCTTACATCTATCATAAGAATACATAGTTCCTCTTTTACCCCCTCCCTCCCTGCTCACCCCTCCCTCATGAGCCCTTGATAATTTATAAATTATTATTTTGTCATATCTTGCCATATCTGGCGTCTCCTTTCACCCCCTGCAAAGGGCTTAAATGGAGAGCAAATGCTTTGAAAATGATTAGGGCAGGGAATGTACAGATGTTCTTTATACATTGATGTATGTATATGTATGGATTGTGATAAGAGTTGTATGAGCCCCTAATAAAATGTTTTTAAAAAATCCATAGTTCAATCAAATCAAGCAGTATTGTATAATTGCTACCCCAATCAGTTTCAATACACAATCCAATATATTCATTCCCATACAATTATGTTGTTCAATCCCATCTAGTGAGGCTATACAGTCATGAATGCTATCAGCTCCCTATTCCTCACTTTCCACCCTCCTTCTTCCCAGACCCCCAGGGAACCATTACTTCTGTTACTTTCTGAAGGGTCATCTTTCTTGACTTTCATGTACCAAGCAAACTTAAATATACAAATGAACATGCATAAATCTAACATGATTGATAAGGTAAAACAAATTAAAACCACAATAGTAAGAGGAGGAAATATTAAAGAAATTGAGAATAGTTATGTGATTCATCAGTGCTATCCCACACCCTGGACTTTTCATCCCTTCCTAAAGGAACTATCCAATTATCTTACAGGTAGGTTTTGGGTCTCCACTACATCCATACCCCTTCATATCAATTTGGTTGCTGTTTGTTTTTTTGAATTCCTGATATTTATTCCCATTGAAACCTTATGCTCACACAGGCTGGTGTGCTTCTTCTATGTGGGTTTCATTGCTTCCCTTGCTTGATGGCTGCTTGTTTAACTATAGGCCTTTAAAACTATATTGCAAGATACTATATCTTGCTATTGCTGGGCACCATCAGCTTTCTTCACCACATTTGCTTATGCACCCATTTTGTCTTCAGCAATCATGTCAGGAAGGTGAGTATCATACAATGCCACATTATTAGAACAGACCATTCTTGTACTTAGGTAAGACTTGTTTAAGCAAAGGCCAAAGTCCATCTGCTTCCTTGTTGCATTTGCATATATATGCATACATAAACAAATGCACACACACATATATTTCTTTACTCCTACCCCACTATTACCTATCATTCACCTCTCAGTAGTTTCTCTCAGATATAATCTGATTAAACTCAACCAGAAAAGCTACACCTTCTCCCCATCAATTTTAGAACACTTACTGTTCCCCTCTGCCCATCATTATTGACTCCCCACTCACCTCTCCCTTTGCCTCTCATGGCCCACAGGAACTATCAGATCAGTCACTGGAAGGGGTAGCGGGGAGGGAGTGGGAAAAAAAAAAGAGGACCTGATGCAAAGGGCTTAAGTGGAGAGCAAATGCTTTGAAAATGATTAGGGCAAAGAATGTACGGATGTGCTTTATACAATTGATGTATGTATATGTATGCATTGTGTATGAGTTGTATGAGCCCCTATTAAAATGTAAAAATGAAAAAGAATTAAAAATTTAAATAAATTAATTAAAATTGTCTATCTTGTATAGATAAACACCAAAAAGAATAAAAATACAAACAAACATACAGATAGTCACAAGACTAAAAGGTATCCTGACATAGAGCAGATGAATATCTCTCTGTTAACTAGAGAGGAGGGCATATTATAAACCATCAGTCTAGTCCCACTTTCTTCCAGAGCTGCATATCCTAGGTTCTGTTTGCCTAACAACCCATACATCCTTTTAGTCTGGTGGGAATTACTCACAAGGGGGACACATCAAATGCCTAAAGGCATAGCTGGCGGGGAGTGGGAAGAGGGGGGCTCTAGACCACTCCATCCTGATTGGATGAATACCAATGGGTACATTTAGGATGATCGCCTGTCGAACAAACCTGCTGAAGACTACACGGGTCTTCCTCTTTACTGCTGACATGGTATTTTCATAAGCATATGGTCCTTTCCCAGGGACTGGTTCTTCCTAGTAACATGTCCCAAATGTGTGAGAGCCAAGTCTTGCAGTCCTTTATTCTAAGGCGTACACTAGCTGTACTTCCATCCAGACAGATCTCCATCTGTTCCTTATTCTGGCACTGTGTGGTACACTCAATAGTTTCTGCGAATATCACAAGTCAAATGCATCGATGATCTCATTGACTCTTTATAAAAGAGGAGGACCCTCAGCAAGGTGGTTCGACACAGAGGCCGAAACAATGGACTCAAGCTTAACAGGTATGAAGATGGCATTGGACCAGGCATTTTGCTCTACTGTACAGGGAGCCACATTAATTTGGAACCAAATTATATTGACAGTACCTAAAAATTCTAATAAACTACTTACATATTTTATGAACATATTTTGTTATGATTTTAAAAACCCAGGAAACACTCTTCAGATATTGTAAATAAAACAACCCCAAAATATAAACTGCTAAATAGTGGGAAAGCTTAGAGCATAATTTTCAATAGACCTAATTGGTGCCAGTGATTCATAGAAGCAGATATACACTACACTACATAGGATAAACAATAACTGCATTCTTACAGACTCATGTTTTATCAACTTCAAGGCACTCAACTTTCAAAGTACATTTAATGCAAAGAGTTTTGTCTGTTATTCATTGATTTTCCTGATTTAAACATGTTCGGACCAAGTAGTTACTAACATTTTGTGTAAGTTAAAAATGAGGTAAAGGTGACATTTAAAAAACATTTTTAAAGGGACATTGAAACATAATAACAATAGCATGCATCCTGACTTCCATAAGTTCAACCAAATCATATCAGAAAATAATACTCAATGTTACCTTTTCCTTACCTAGTGCAAACAGAACGAGAGTAGGTTTTGACCACTGTATACGTCATTCACTTTTCTGTGCATACAAGGGTATTATTTTCAAATTGATGCCCATAGAGAATTATTTTTATTGAAAATAAGATTATGCCAGGGGAAGTTTTATCAGTAATATCCTCCCTTATGACAGAAAATGTGCACAGTCATATGTATACAATGAACAAAAGAGTGGGTGAGAGAGAATGCTCTAGAAATATTGATTTAGAGCATAATTGTGCTGGAAATTCTGGTGGTTAGAATCACTGGATCAGATCACAATACTGTGCACATGAAACAAACTGATCAACGGCCCTTTCTGCTGGTGGACATGTTAGCTGGCACTGTTGAACTCGCCTGTCATTCATGATTCACTTGGTACAGCACTTTGCTTAAATGAAGGAGTCCTGTCTTTGATTAAAACACACCAAAAATAAAAAGTCATCAAAAAGAGAGAACAAAGATTGACTTGTTTAAAAACTTCTATTGACACAAAGCCAACATGCATTCTCACGCTCCGCCGGAAGGCTCTCATGAGAGAGTAGCAAGACATTTGCTATTGCTCTGAACGTGCTCTAAGAGGCCAAAAGGAATCATGTTAGATTATTGTCACTTGCTTTTTCTATATTGGATTCTTATTTATAAAAGTAATAGACAATTTGATTAATATACATGATTTTATTTTCCCTTTGGCACTACAGAGCTACCAGTCAACAGTTTAACAAGAATCAAAAAGTTCTCACAGGAAGTTCTCTCACTAGCAAGACTGTCATAATTCCTAGCTAGTCAGGCTGCTCCTTAGTCCCTTCATATCAAGGGATACCTTGTTTTGTGAGGTCGGGCTGTTCCTGGGTTTGATGGGCAAAGAAGCTCCGGATGCTCCAAATAAACATTCAAGAAAAGGAAAGTCGTGAATGGCAACTACCTGAAAAAGTCCAATAGTTTAATAGAAGGTTCACTTCAACAGAGAAACCATATCTATCTAGAAGAAGGTATGTAGGAAACAAAAGACTCATTAATGAACTTATCTACCAAACCCTCATTTCCCACTTTCCTTCATTAACTCTTGGCTAGTCCTCAGATCTCAATTTAAATATCATTGGGATTGAGACATTCTCCCTGATCCCTTGACCAGGTTAAATGCCTTGTTCTATACTCTTAGTCCTTTCTACTGTCTCTCTATAAATATCTCTATCTATTGATCTATTGATTGATCGATCTATCGATCTATCTGACTTAAAGTTTCCCAGTGCCTTGCCTATACTAAGTACTCAAAATTATTTGTTAGCAGCCTGAATAAATAACTTGGATCGGTGAAATATGTTCCCGATCTCCTGGTCTTCAAGGGAGAAATCTAAAATTAACTGTTTGATGGTCAAGAGTCAGTACTGGACCATCTTTCTCTGACACATTTGAATAAGCTGATTTCTCTGCTTTAAAGATACAGCTCTGTTTTTACTATATTAAATAATACATTCATCCCAATAATACCCTGAGAATCACAAAAACACTCAACTTTGGGATGCACATTCTACAATGACATGAATAAAAATTCTTACCAGGTTAATTAATGATCATTGGCAGCCACTTAAATATTCTTGCCCATTCCATGTTTGTATGCATATAAACCCAAATAGTGACAATGAATACCAATTGTTTTTAATGGGCTATTGTTTGACCTAAGAGAAAGCCACACAAACAAGAGCAAGATAAACATATCAAAAGCATTATTAATACCATCACTATCTCATATATTGGACTGACCTTATGCTTAAAAACAATGGCCTAGCAATGATGGCCAATGTAAGATTATGAAGCACAGTTTAGCTCACCATTTATTCATCTTACCAAAACAATGCACAGCAAACACTAGGAGTTTGCTATGAAAGTTGTTTGCACACTAATACAATTGGAATGTATGAGTTTGTAGAAGCATCCGACATCGTATTGCATTATTATTTAGAGTGCCACTGAGGATAAGATCCCAAATTTGCATTTGGTCTGTAAGCATGAGTGTCCTGCCAATAGAGATGTTGTGACATACTGCATGGCCCTGTTTTACTTTTTCCTCTCTCCATCCCCTTCTCAGCTGTGTAGTAAACAGGATCACCTTCATCAGGCACTTTATGATCTTCACTGATATTATTCATAGGCAATCAGCCAGGAAGTTTTATTCATTTTTTTTTCCAAAATACATTCCACACAACATAAAAAATATATACTTGAATATTTCACAAGGCATTTTTTCAGAGAGGGAAGTAAATGGGAAAAGTTATAAGCTGTCAAATTCACTCCCCTAATGTATCTTTGCTGTCATAAGCAGAATTTAACTCAAAATGGAAGACCGCTTTGGAAATTTACTTTCCTGAAGAAAAGCACAGGCTTTAGGAGACAGTAATTACTAAATCTGAGTAAGGAAAGAGAACAATGAGGTGAAGCAGATCATTATAGATGTTACCAGAGGGTTTCAGAGTGAGGAAGAAAATGGTAGGTATATGTTTGACATTTTAATATTAGACTCTCATTAGTTGCTTTCTAAGCATTGAAATGTTTGACATGTGATTTAACTGCCCCAAAGATAAGCCATTTTATTGGGCCCTTATAGGAAAATTCTGTTTAAAATAGTAAAGGAGAAAGAAGAACAAGAAGACAACGTAGAAGGTGCTGTGAAACTACAATTTTAGAAACCTGCAGAAAACAGTGAAAAGGCCAATACTTCCAAGTGACTCTCCTTAACCCTCTCCAATATTTTGTAAGCTTTCAGTTGTTGATCTTATAAATGCTTAAAGAGTCTTACTTTTCTAAGTGTCCTCATTTATGATTATTAACTAAGGAGAAGTTGCCAAACATTGCAATATTTATTCAAATCTAAGTTGAAATTGATACAATGTAATGGTTTCAATGAATCTACGTCCTAACTTGCCTACATCTCCAAGCTAAGTATTGATGAATTTCAAAATATCAGCATTAGTACTTAGGAAAAGATAATGTTTGCTACTTTTTTATTTGATATTAGCATATTTAATGCTTAAGAAATTCCAGATAGAACCTATAGAAAAATTTAGATACTGAATTTTTTAGCAAAACATCTTGGCATAAACATTATTATTGTCAGGCAACTAGATGGATAGAATTTTAAAAGCAGCACACACATTTATGCTGTGAACTTAGACATACCAGACAAATATGCTGCATTTGAAATTTTTGAGCACCGAGAAACTATAACTATAAATTCTTCCAGCACACATATTGTATGTTATCTGCTCTGAATCCTTAGCATTGATATAAAATTTCAAAACATTATTTTGTTGTTTTTCACTTAATCTGGTTCAGACTCAGATTATTCAGAAAATTACCTCTCTTAATTACAAAGCGCTTATAATTTTCAGAAAATTTTATATTGCTTCTATTCACTATATTTTGACGCATTGTGAAATGAATCTATGTGAAGATAGTCACCAGGTGAAATACCCAAAACTCCTTTAAAAAAAATTTCCCGAATGATTTGCAAGCCATTTCTCAGTAGGACCTTACTCTAAGATACATTAATAAGACACGCTGAGTACATTTTTTGCATGCTAAGTATTTAATTAAACAGTGCAGGAGTGGATGGAACTAATTTTAAAAAACATATTGTATTCCTTCTACTAATAGAAGTAAAAATAATATAATCATTTTGCACATACTAGGCTTAGCTGCTTCTTATTAAGCAAAGAGTTTCATTTTAAATCATCACAGAAATGATGTTTCCAATTCATGGACTAGATTGACAGCTACTATCTTTACTCTTTACAGTGACTGCTGTTCAGCCTTTTGCTCTCACTCTTTTATTTTATGTTGATGGAGACCAAAATTAAGCAGTGCAAAATAAAGCAAGTGATTTCATTTAATAACACTTCCCTTGCATGTATCTCCAGCGTAGTTTCTCTGCATTATCGTTTGACCCAAAATTAGAGCTCATGACTTTCCACCGTCGTCACAATAAGATAACTTCTGTATTAGCATGTGCTGTGCCCATACTTGGAACACTCAGTAATGTTCTCTTTAAGTGAATTTCCATGCCCATTAACATTGCATGAGAATGTTCAATTCACCATCTACTAACTAGACAGATACTTTGTTTGTAATTTGCCAATCTAGTTTGGAAAAACTGTAATCAGATTGTATGTATGTTTTACTGGTTCCTAATAAGATTGAATGTTATTTTGTTTGCCAGGGATTTGTATTTCTTGGGGAATTGACTTTCTTATACAATGCCCATATTCCTATTGTATGTTCAATAAAAAAATGCTTTATCAAAAGACCCATGCACATTGAATTGAAGCTTGATTTTAAGATTTTTTTAAATTTCTCCATTTTCCTTTTGTACGTGTTTGCTATATTTCACTCTCCTTTGATCAGCTCACACATATTTCCTCATGAACATAAACCAGTCCTCCATTTTCTTCTTCAATTAACTTTGAGGTAGGTATTGTCCTTAGATGCCACTAAATGGGTCTGACTCCGTGATCCTGTGTACAACGGAACACACAGCCCAGTGCTGTACCATCCTCCCCATTAGTCAGGTTTGAGCCCATCGTTGCCAGCACTGTGTCCAACCATCTCATCAAAGGTCTTCCTCCCTTTGGCTTCCCTTTTGTCTTAGCAGGCAAGCTCCTTGCTTCCACGGACAATTCTGGAGGTATTTATTTCAAGACAGAGTTCTTTCATCTTGTGGCCGTCCTTGGCACTCTCACTGTTCTTTACCAGCACCATTGTGCCGACTGTCGATTCTGTTCCAGTCTTCTTCATTCTACATCCAATTCATGTGCAGATGAAGTGATTGAAAATACTATGGCCTGGTCAGGGGCAGAAGAGTCCTCAAAGTAGCATCCTTGCCTTTTCACACTTTCAAGAGGTCTTGAGCAGCAGATTGACCCAATGCAACGTGTCATTTAATCTCTTGACTATTGTTTTCATGTGCATTGAGATATAAAGAGTCCCCAAATTAGGCAAATGGAGAAATACATGTATAATGTTGACTCTCCCCTGAGAGCTACCAGATGGATTATAATGAAGACGGATATTGTGTTTAAAGTAAGGAGTTAGTTAGAATATCAACATGTTTCTTCTTATGTCTCTAATTTTGCACGTTTGGAAATGATTGCCTCAAAATACTGCTTCAAAAGTACAAATTAATGTAAAGTAATGCAACAATTGTTATAATTTATTAAGTAGTCTTTTCACAAAAAAGCAGCAATATATGTGAATAAGGAGAAAATAATCTTGTTTGTATGAAAAATTACTTTTAAGTAAATATTTTTTAAAAGTTTTAACAAAAAATAATAGACAAATCATTTTAGACAGAATTATCTGTCTGTAAAATTAAGGAAACCAATTCAAACTTAAGGAAATATGTTTTAAGCCTCAGGTTTATATTATCTACAGATTAGTTATTTTTGTGGTATTTTAATTTGGGGCTCTTTGGCAAAAGATCAATCATGGTTAGCGTTTCCAAAGAGTACTATTATTTAAACATGGAAAATGTCTTCAAATATTATTTTAGTCTTGCATATGCATATCTACTCGGAGAGAGGGGCTGCAGGCACAGTTTCCTTAATGAGCTATGACTCTGCTTAAAAGAGTCTGGGCTATGCTAAATCACATTTCCTGATAGGAATTGTTTTAATATTATTCCAAGTTCTAGTTTGCCCCAAAAGACTGCCAGCACAAACAATGAGATATATTTATTTATACTGCTCTTTGAGGAATCTCTTAAGCAAGTGTTCTTTTGAATTGTATAATCTATGATACTTGAAACAACAACAAAATCCCAAAGGAACATACACGCCCACTTCTCAACTAGGACATTTATTATGAAGAATAGATTATATTTAATCGGATTTTTTAAATCTTTACTTTGCCATTAATAATAGCAGAAGGAAATTTTCTTTCCATACGAGTTTTGCTATACATGTTCACAGTTGTATAAAAAATTTTTCTAGTATCTAGTCACATCTTAGAAGTATATTTTAGACAACTCTACTATTTTAATAACACAAATTTTCTTTTGCAAATTAGTATTTTGTTTCAATGGTACTTGAAAATGTTCTGAAAAAGAGAAGGAAAAAATAAAAGGCCACTGAGTCTCTTGTAAATGAAAGGAGCCCCAGAGGTGATGTTGGGTTAGGTAAGCATTGGACTACTAACTACAAGGTTGGAGGTTCAAATTACCAGACACTGCATGTGAGAAAGATGAGGCTGTTGGCTCCCATACAACTGTTTAGCCTCAGAAATCACATGCAGGGCTGCTATGAGCAAGACGGACCTGAAGGCAGTGGGTGTGGGATTTCTAATACAAAAAGACATCTTCAAAAATTCTGGACAAAGCTTTCTCCTTTACTGCAATCCTAACAAATCTGGTTCCTAGAAATCCCTCTGACAACTAACAGCTAAAATGCTCAAACAAATGTCCATGATCTTTGGGTACAAAGTGACTATAAACATGTCATTATTTTGAAGGAGCTTTTATTTTTTTTGACTAATGTGAATTTTATATTTTCGCTTGCAATTTATCTGTTTGTCTTGAGATAAGAAATAAGGTTCTAAAATAGGATCAAATAGCTTTGACAAGTTAAGGGAAAAGGTCTGTCACCTGGAATTGCATCAGGATCCTTGAGCAAACATGGCAGCAGAGGTAACTAACGACACTAAAAGCAAATCAAGCAGTTGGAGAAACCATGTAGACGGGAAGACGTGCAGTTCTGCAGAATCGACTTCATTTATTTCTGTCTCGATGTGGCAAAGGTTATCTGGTTTCCAAGGGCCCAGGCTGGAAGTCCACGGGGCAGTTGTTCACCCAAACTGACAGATACAGCAAGTTGGTCACAAGAATCTGAGTAAGCTATCAGTTACCCAATAACAAGATACTCAAAAATGAATTGACTTCTCCCACTAGCTATGCAAAGACAGTGCCTGGATCACGATTTTCAGAGGACTATGTGACTTACTTATCTATTTGAACAATTATTACAATGAACTTGGCCAAATTTGCCATTTTTTAAGAGTACAAGTACGACATTCACTTCTCAAATTTTTCATTACCCCAAACAGAAATTCAGTACTTTTCATACGTTCCTTCACTGGTGGTGCTCTCAGGAAATAATTAGCCTCCTAAATCCAAAGTTGGCGGTTCAAGCCCAGCAGTCACTCCTGTGGGGAAAATGAGGCTATCTGCTCTCAACAAACTTTACAGCTCCAGAAACTCTGTAAAGGGCTGCTAGGAGATGGAATGGATTTTTTTTTCCCTCCACCAGCCACTTTTAGTCATTAATACATTTTCAACTTTGTGTATTTATCTATTGTGTTAGACCGGGTTGACTAGAGAAACAAATCAAGTCACATTCATATGTGTAAGAAAGAGTTTTGTATCAAGAAATAATTAGGTCTGAAGAAAATTCCCAGCCCAGTCTAACTCAATTCCATAAGTCCAATACTAGTCCATAAGTTCCTCTTCAGAAGCACACTGCCACATGCAATGATGCAGAAGCAGGAATGTCACAGGCCAGAGAATGAAGAATCTTGTGGATCCTTGTGGCGGTAGATGCAATCCCCGCGGGGCTGGCAGGGCTCCAAGCGACTCGCCAACAGTAAGTGAAAATCAGAGAGAGCTGTAGTTTCCCAGGACCTTCCTTATGAGAATGTCATGCCCACAAGGCGGTGCCACTAGGCTGTGATCTGCTTGACAGGCTAGACTCCACCTTACACATTTCTATCTTTAAGTTGACATGAAATCATACAACTACCACACCTATTCTAAATATTTCATATCACTGAGTCGATAGGTTAAATGTTAACCCCTAAAATATGTGTTATACATACTAACTCTTATACTTGTAATTATAATCTTCTCTTTTGGGAGCTGATTTTCTTTGTTATGTTGATTAGGTAGTATTGATGTAGTATAAGGTGTGGCTTCAAGTCAATTGCTTTTTTAAATTAATAAATGTTTTTATTGGGCTCACACAACTCTTATCACAATCCATACATACATCAATTGAGCAAAGCACCCTTATACATTCGTTACCCTCGTCATTCTCAAAATTCACCTTCCACCTGGGTTCCTGGAATCAGCTCGGTTTCCTTCCCCCTTCTTCCTGCACCCCCTTCTTCTTGCACCCGTAATAGTTTATAAATAATTATTTTATCTTATCTTACACTGCCCGGTGTCTCCCCCCCCTCATTGCCCATATCCCAGAGAAGAGGTTACACATAGATCCCCAAGATCAGTTCTCCCTTTCTACACCCCCTTCCCTCCCGGTGTCGCCACTCCCACCGCTGGTCCTGAGGGGTTCATCCATCCTAGATTCCCCGTGTTTCCAGATCCCTACTGCACCGCTGTACATCCTCTGGTCTAACCAGGGCCGCAAAGTAGAATTGGGATCATGATAATTGGGAGGGGAGGAAGCGTTCAAGAACTAGAGGAAGGTTTTGAGTTTCATTGTTGCTACACTGAACCCTGAGTGACTCATCTCCTCCCCACTACTTCTCTGCAAGGATGTCCAGCTGTCTACAGATGGGCATTGGGTCCCCATCATGCACTCCCCTTGATCATTTTATTGAAGGCTCTTACAACTGTTATTACAACTGTTATTACAATCTATACATCAATTGTGTCAGGCATATTTGTACGTATGTTGCCATCATTCTTTTCTAGAAAATTACTTTATATTGAGACCTTGATATCAGCTCCTTATTTTCCCCCTCACCCAAACCTCATGATCTGTCGATAGATTATAAATTATTATTTTCATATCTCACACCGACCTCTGTCTCCCTTCCCCCATGGTTTCTGTTGTTCTCCTCACTGGAGGAGTGTGTGTGGTTGTGTGTTGATCATTCTGATTAGTTCCCCTCTCTCCCCAACCCCTTCTCCCTACCCCTTTGGGATATAAAGATTGCATAAGCCAGTGAGCAGGCAGAAATGAAAGAACATTGATGTGGTGTCATAAGATAACTGAGGAGTCAAGGATTAGAAGTTGGAGGGACTAGGATTTTCCCGCAGAGCCAACAGAGAAAGACTTCTCTACAGAGGCACCCTGGATTCAGACCCCTAGCTCCCTAGAAGTATTAAAGAAATAAAATATAACTTGCTTTTGTCAAATCCACCCACTAGGGGGTATTTCTGTTAGAAGAGCACTAGATAACTAACACTAGTTGAGATATACAATAACTGCTCTTTGTTTCTCATGTCGTGCTCAACATAATGTGTTCCAGATTTATCTGTGTTGTAGAATGTATCCAAATTTCATTTCTCTTTAAGACTGAATAAGATCACACTGCATGTGTGTACCACCCTCCCCTTTTCCATTCATCTGGTAATGAATGGCATGAACATGGAATTAAAGTGCATGCGAGACCAGAACATAGTTTTACCTGAAATTAACCAGGCCACCGTTTTCCTCCACATCATTTTATGTGGAAGAGCTTCAAGTTAAGCAAAACTATGCACACTCCCAGAAACACCTAATTCCAAAAGCTCGGCTACTTCCATGAAGCCACAGACTTCTGCTAACCTGAAGATCATCTTTTCCTAAACTTGAACATTATAGATTTGAAGATTATGAAAATCCTTTTGAAATATTGATGCCTGCTTATTAGTCATGCAACACTATGAGTTTGTCCACCTCATCATGGAGTCCTTATTTAGTAATGAAATGTTGATTAACCCTGATTAACTGATAGATCACTGATTAAAATGGTTCATTAGGGAAGTAACATGCATCTTATTAATAAACAACCAAATTATCTTCATCTCACAAACTGTCATTAAATAGTTTAGTCTTGGGAGAAATTATCTGCCTTCTCTAAATAGTAATGTTTTATAGCGTAATGCACTTCTTAATTTCAAAATGATAGCCTCTTGTTGCAGTTGGAAGATGGAGAAGTAAGGTAGATTTCCTCCACCTGGTCAATTTTTCAACATGTTTAGGTAAAGGCATGCTATATAAAAACTGCATATCAAACAGAAAAATAAATCACAATGTATAACCTTTCATTTATTTTAACATTGTATTGGATAAATGGTTGTTCTTACTCCTTCTACCTCCAAATATTAATCTTGCTTAAGGTTGCTGACTATCTATTCTATTTCTTTGGGAGGTTGTATCTCAGAAATCTGAGGGTGTACCCCTAAAACATCACAATTTTTTTCAAAGCTAGATATTTACATTTTTTTAACAAAACAACCTATCATCTCCAAAGTACTCTCTATTACACTTAATACGTTGGTGAAAACTGTTATTGCATTCTTGAATATATTTTACAAATTCATCTGTTTGGATGGTTGACAGCATCTCCTTCATTTTTTTTCTTCACCTCTTCTAAGTCATCAAATCACTGTCCTTATATGTCCCTTTTCATTTGCAGAAACAAAAGGAAGCTGTCCAGAGAGAGGTCAGGTGAGTAAGGTGTGTGGAACAAGAGAGGCATGCTGTTTTGGGTCCAAAGCTGGCACACTGAGATGACTGTTTAAGCAGGTGTGTGTCGTGATGGCAGACACAGTCCCCGTCTGCCACAGAGCAGGTCACATGTTGCTATGCAATCTTTTCAAAACCTTTTGATAGAAAGCTTGATTAACAGTCGGACCAGGTGAAATGAACTCCAAATGAACTCTGAGTCAACATTTTAGTCTGTTGAGGAAGATGATGGAGGCCTAAAATGAGCGTATCATCAATTGACATTTCACTTTTTAAAAACAAGAAACCACTTGAATGCTTGAGTTTTTCCCATAGTGCCGTCCTTGTAAGCTGTGTTCAGCATCACAATAGTTTCTGGGGTACTTTTCCTGAACAGGAAACAAAATTTCATGGCCACACATTGTTCTCTTAAATCAGTCATTACAAAAACAAGATTCAGTGAAACTGCTTTCATGAAACAATTCACTGTGGTCTGATCATGCAACACCACTGGGTGCGCTCCCTCAGAGTGAGGTGCTGGATGCTCGCCTACTGGGACACATTGTGGTACAAAAGCTTCACCCAGTGGAGCTTTTCCCATTTTTTTTGGAGAGGGGCACACCCCCTTGTAAATCTAAGCAACAAAATCCAAATCTTTATTTCTAGTGTGGCTAATTTCCCAAATACAGTATGGTATCATTTCTACTTGTTTTACAACAATTCTCCTCTCTCCTAAGGAGAATTCTGGTTGTATTTATTCCAAGGAAGATTTGCTTTTTCTGGAAGTTCACGGCACTTTCAGTATGTTTTGCCAGCACTGTAACTCATATGCATTCTTCTTCAGTCTTCTGTACTCAGTGTCCAATCTTCATATGACTAGGCGTCATGGAAAGTGCTGTGGCTCTGGTCAGGAGCATGTTTATCCTCGGAGTGACATACTAGCTCTTCTGCACTTTAAAGAGGGCTTTTGCAGCATATCTGCATTAGACTTGCCTAATGCAACATGTTGCTTGATATCTTGACTGCTGCTTCCGTGAGCATTGATTGTGAATTCATGCATGATGAAATCCTTAACATCTCCAAAGACAGACAATGTCAATCTTTCCTCCACTTCTCAGGATGTTTTCTATTGATCCAGTTGTGGGGATTTGGGTTTTTTGTTCACATTGAGCTTAAAATATAAGGCATGATACTTAAGAAAAACAAAACACTAATTGTTAACAAGTCTCTACTTCCCATGCTCCAATCCCTTCCTTGTTTTCTTGACTGATTGTTTTCCCTCCATTTTTCTGTATTCTTCACTCTCTCCAGTCCTTTCATTCTGAAAAGATATAGAGATTTGAACAGGATGCCTCCCTTCCAGCCCATTTTTTAAACGTTAAAAGAATAAAGAAAAATAATAATTAAAAAAGAAACATAAATTGGTCAGGAATGAGGTTAGAAAGTGTCCAGGCCATCGCTACGAGTACGCATAACATTCACACTAAGCTTTCTGAGAAGCGGGTCTGTGGTGAGCACGCCCTACGCTCATTCCAATAATGGATTCCCTTCCTACGGGTGCTGAGCCTCGCTGCAGGGTTCTTCTTGAAAACAAGCAGGACACCGGTATTATCTAATCTCGAGACATGAGTTAGACATGGTCCAAGAAGGTAGTTGCCACTATCTTGGTTGCTGTTGTTAGGTGACATCGAGTCCTTTCCCACCCGCCGTGACCCTCTGCACAACAGAACGAAACATTGCCTGACATGTTATCATCCTCACAATTGTTCCTTTGCTGGAGTCCATTGCTGCAGCTACTGTCCGTCCAGCTCATTGAGGACCTTCCTCTTTTCTTGTGGGCCCTCTACTTTCCCAAGAAACTCCAGGGACTGGTCTCGCATGACAACATGTCCAAAGTATGTGAGATGAAGTCTCGTCACCCTTGCCTCTAACGAACTCTCTGGCCAGACTTCTTCCAGAACAGATTGGTTGTCCTTTTAGCAATCCTAGTACTTTCCCTAATTGACACCAGCACCACACTTCGAACTCTTCATGTCTTCTTTTGTCTTCATTATTCAACACCCAACTTTTGATTGGGTTATGCTATGCAAAACTCTGCTAGGAGACAGCAAAGAAACGTTCTTCCTTGCTAGTTTGAAGAAGAAAGGGGAAAATGAGCAATGTCTAAAAGCTGAAAGTGGATGTCTGACCCCCCAGTCAACAAGAGAATAGGGATCTCATTCCTGCAGAGCTGAATTCTTCCAGGACCTGAGAAAGCTGGGATGAACGCTTCTCTCCAATAAGGCATCTGGTGATATCAGTCAGTCTGGAGAAACACTGAGCAGTGAATCACCTCTATGTTGAGTAGATTTCAAACCCACAGAAACTGTCAGACAATAAAAGGATATTGTTTTGAGCCACTGAGTTTGTGATGGTATATTAAGCAGCACAGAAAACTACCAAACAATTTTATCCATTTGTTCAAATTTTGAAAAAAATTAAATATAGTGTACACGCACATTTTAACTTCAAAGAGCTAATGTAGCTACTGTTCCAAGGTAGTAATTGGGAGATACAGGATTCCACATGGCACACATGACTACAGTTAATGGTCTTTCCCAGCATACAGCTGCCTTCTTTCTCTTCCTATCACGGTTTCCTCACTAACTTTGTTTATCCCCTAATCACTGCCACTTAACTGGAAGGCTGGAGTGTTTGGACTGGAGCTTCTATAGGCACCCTCACCGATGTTGTTGCTAGGTGCCATGGAGTCATTTTGATACACAGCCAACTTTGTCTTGTACCAACCTCACAATGTGCCATATGTTTGAGCCCCTCCTTGCTGCCTCCGTGTCAGTCCATCTCATCCGGGACTTTTCTCTTTTTTGCTGTTCCTCCAATTTGCAATATGTGATGTCCTGCTCCAAGGACTTGTCTCTCCTGATAACATGTCTAAAGTACATGAGATGACATTTGCCATCCTTGGCTCCATGAAGCACTCTATCTGTGCTTCCAAGACAGACCTGTTTGTGGTTTTGGCACTCCACAGTGATTACAATATTCTTCACCAACACCATTGCCCAAATGCATGAAGTTTTCTTCAGTCTTTTCTCAATGTCCAACTTTCACAGGCATATGAGGCAATGCACATCCTATCCCTCCACGTTACATCCTTACTTTTCAACATTTTAAAGATGTCACGCAGCAGATTTCCCCAGTGTGTTACCTCCTTTAATCTCATATTTGCTGCTTCCGTGAGCATTGATTGTGGATGCTAGCAAGACAAAATCCTTGACAATTTCAACCTTTTTCTCTATTTATATCTTGACCTATTAGTCCAGTTGGGAGAATTTTGGTCTTCTTTACAAAGAGCTTATACTGAAGGTTGTAATCCTTGATGGTGATTAATAAGTGCTTCAAGTCCTCCTCACTTTCAGCAAGTTTAGTGGTGCCATCTGTATACCTCAGGTTGTTAATAAGCCTTCCTCCAATCCTGATATCACATTTTTCTTGACACATTCCAGCTTCTCTGATGATTTTCTCAGAGAGGATACAATCAGGACACATACCTTTGATGATTTTAAACCATGCTGTATTCTCTTGTTGTGATCCTACAATTGCTTCTTGATCCATGTACAAGATCCAGGGGGGACATAATGAAGTGTTCTGGAATTTTCATTCTTCTCAAGGTTTTTCATAGTTTCTTAGGATCCGGAGAATCGAATGCCTTCGAATAGTCAATGAAAACAAATAAATATCTTTCTGGTATTCCTTTTTAGCTAAGATCCATTAGACATCAGCGATGATGTACATTATTTCACATCCTCTTCTGAATTACACGTGATGAAAAAAAAATCATTTTAATGAAGGTGACAGTAGTACCGTCCAGTACAGTAGCTATGTTTGAATCACCTCCTACTGTCACCTTCATTCAAATGATTCTTTCATCACTTGTAATTCTGATAATGATTTAATCCAGATGAAAATGCCATAATCTCTTTCTAACATGAATTCAGTAAGGGTTTATCAACATTTACTATTAAACAATATGTATGAAATATTTTTATTGTTTGCCCTCCCACAAACAATAAATCTGTGAGGATAGATCCTTATGTTTCATTCACAAATGTACCCTGAGCACTGAGAACAGTGACTGGCACAAGGGGCTGTCTAAAAATATACTTGCTGAGTATTACTGATTGACTTGTGATCCTCAAATATATGCTCATGCCCTGCAACCCGGACCCTTAGAATTTGACCAAGTTCAGAAATAGGAGCACGGGAAATGCACTTAGTTAAGATAGAATCATACTGGGGCAGGGTGAGTTCTACTACAATATTACAGGTATCTCTGTAATACAAAAATCATAACACTAAATAAATAGTACATTGTTATTGAGCCTACAACAATGTACACAATCTCAGATGCTACTTTATTGCCATTAAGCCTTCAAATCTATAACTAGATTGAAGATCTAGTTGCACTACATCACCAGAGTAGGTCCAACAATCTGTAGGGAAAGTAAAGAGCATCTTTTCTGAGTGAAGAGAAAATAAATATTAGACATTTTACTTTTTTTATAAATGAAAGTAATATTATGATAGTCCATAAACTTTCACCCAAATATTTGAATGGCTTCTTATAATTTCAAATACATTTATCTTCTCTTTTGGTTTATTTTCATGACACTAATTTTTAACATGGACTTTAGTAGCTTCACCAGGTTTTTTTGTCAGAAATGTTATCTCCAAAACAATAATTAAATTCTTTATTTATTGACCCTTTTTTATTATCTGGGTGAGCTCGTTGTAATGAAAAGTTTACAATGATTAGAGTCTAGCTCAACTATCTAGATTTTTTTCAAATATTGCATTGTTTTAAAGTACATGATGCCTCTTTAAAATATATGTAGTCAGTGACTACACCATTATTTCAAATCATACCAGAGACTTTTAAAATGCCATACCACTTTCACACTAGGTCTGGAGCAAACACATTCTTTTCAGAACATTTTTCATACTAATGTTGGTTAAAGAGTATAAACACACATAGAAGTTACTTTATTTCGCTAATAAATTAGGACCAGGGGTTAGAGAAATAGGAAAAGTTAATGAGAAATTTAAAATTTAATTAATATATTTCAAAGTGAGTGGCTAATAAAATGCATCAGCAGGTGTTCTTATCAATGAATATATCTGTAGGGAGCCTTCTAGAGTGTGCTCTGTCAATAAATGAAGAATACTAATAATTTTCATTAAATAGAAGGAATCATTCAAAAAAGATATTTCAATTAGTTAATTTCAAGGATGAACACAGTAGGAATTCACAATATTAAACCTTAGAACCAATTTATTACAGGATCCTGAATTGAAATTACTACTACAAGCCAGAATCTTCAAGTTTAGGCTGATATAAAGAATACAATTTCAGGCATCATGAGAAAAATAATTTAAATATCCATTTGCAAATAACTCATATATATTGACAATAGTATAGTATTAGCATGTATACAATGATGTTACATATACCATATGCAAGATTGATACCTTAATTTGCTTTAATAAAAAATTAGACGTGTACATCCTGTAGCTAGTATTTATTCCTGATATTTTTTAATGTAGAGAGACCATTTAATTATTTTGATTCAATTTATTTTGAATGAGTCCTAAAACTTTACTGCTCACAAATCACAAGTCAATGGTGATTCAATTCTTAGGAAGATCTTACGGTTCAAAATCAGTCAAAAGTGTGGCCCTAAGATGATAAGGCTAATGATACTTTAAGTCAAAAAAAACAAGAAATATCTTACAGAAAACTGCTGAAATTTTAAAAGTACTTTTGCTTACATCATCTTATCAACTGTAAAAATGAATCATGTGACTCAAATAGGAGAGAAAAATCTGTCACATTTTTTAAAGAAAATGTAATCTAGAGATGTCAATGACGAATGAAAAAACCATGCATAATCTAAGTACCAGTGATAGTAGCTAACCCTGGTTTTCTGTGTCGTGGCTGAAAGCTCTTTCACATTCAGTACTATTTCGTTTTGAATGTGTCACGTTAGAGGATGGCTGTGCCCACCACATTGTCTCATATTTCTGAGCCTCGAAGGTGATCCTCTCAGAAGATGCAGCTGTTTTCCTAGTAAGGGGTTCGACAGTTCCCTTTCAATCTTCTTTATATACTATAAACTTTTCAATAAAATTCAAGTAAACACTGTTTCCAAACACTTGACTACCCCCGAATATGTCTTTTAAATACTTTGTGCACAGAATATACCTCACTGTGCAGGAAAAAAATGTGTTTTCTTGTTTAATTGTTTATATCCTTCTGCAAGAGTTGGACTGGATTCTGTTTCTTCTGGTGTCCAAAATTAAAGTGGAAAAGATGTTTAACTGGGTAGGGGACCAACACACACACAGTCATACAAAGAAAATAAACTGAACCATTCTTTAATAACTGCAATTAAAATTCCCGAAGAAATCATAATATAGAAAAGAATTTAACATCGAGGTGGAGATAAGGAGACTGCAGACAGTAAATAATCCAAAGGGAAGGAGAATAAGGCATACAAAAGGAACTTCAAAAGACTAATTAAAATCACCCAGATCCAGGGAAGGCAGACCTTCCAGCTGAATCCTGCCACGCATTCGGAACACAGACAGTCGAGGAAGAGGACGAGATGTAATCTTCGTACGAGTGAAACAAGGCTCAGGACAAGAAAGAAATTGATTGCACTTCAAGGGAGGGGCTGGGCGCTCTTTCTGAGGTCCGAAGAGAAAAAGGAAAGGGGAGACTGACTGAGGGTTTTAACTCTCAAAAGAAAGATGAGAGGGGAGGGAATCTACCCCTCATAACATTCCAACATTCTCCCCCCGCCCCCCAAAAAACCAAACCCTTCTGTTAAGAGAGAATTTCAACTGTCCTGGGGAACAATGTGAACAGTGAACAGAGAATGACTCACAAGGCCAACTATTTAGATTCCGTCTGTAAGACACGAAGGATGCTTACTTGGATATGAACGCTAACAGCTTGGAATACATTTTACATAAGAGGGGTGTCAAAAAGTTTGTGGAAAATGGAATTAAAAGATAATGGAATTCTTCCACAAACGTGTTGATGCCTTCTCTCACACATCCAAGACATGGAGTAAGGTAGTGGAATAAAGAGGATTTGGAAGCAAGAAAAAAAAAATCAAGCTTGTGAAATAGCTAGGGAAAAATACTGCTTTTTTGGAACTATGCTATAGTATTAGCTAAAATTAATTTTTAAAAGCTGGAGATTATACACACATACACAGAAAGAAATAAGTAAGAAATTACAGTGAAAACAGCAACATTGAGAAGCAAAGAAGCTTTTCGAGTGTTTTCATGTGGCGGGATGTATTTAAACAAAATATAGAGCCAGCACTCAAGGGAAGGAGAAAACCAAAGGTTTAAAGAGAAAGGTAGATATTCCCAGTTGTGGAAGTGTTCAGTGGAACATGTAGTTGGAAAAATAATCAAAGATGAAGTGGAGCAGAAACAGCAAAAATGAGAGTGCAGAGGAAAGACGTTTATATTGACAGAGTCAAGAGAGAATAAAAGTCTAAGCCCCCAAATTCTACTTTACGTATTTATTCCACACACATTTATAATGAGTCAAATACTCTAATGTAGGTTTTTGAAGACGAATAGACCACAGCTGCAGCTCTCAAAATGCTCACAATATATTGGGGGATAAGGAAATTAGAATAATATGACAACTGTCATCATTGGTTTTTATTTGAGGAAATAAAGTTTTGTAATTCTTCTGTGTTTCTATAAAACAATTGATACTAGGGGACACTTAAAACAGTTTTTTAAACACTTTATTAAAAAGAGCTTGTGTTCTGACTTTTGAAGTAAACACTGTATTTCTCTGAATCCATCGTAAAATATGACTACCTGAGGGCATAGGGGACTACACATCTATGTACCCACAAAGTCAGTAGTTCAAAACTCCCAGTCTGCTCCATGGGAAAAAGATGAGGCTGTCTTCTCCCATAAAGATTTAGTCTCGGAAACCCAAAAGGGGAATTCTGTTCTGCCCTACAGGTTTGCTTTGAGTCAACTCAATGATCGTACTTTTTTCATTTCTTTTCTGTTTTTACTGACTCATCACAAGTCAATACTATCCAATTCTAAAGAAGACCCTAGCTAATAACGATGAGTACAAGGACAAAGAAAATGTTTCATAATTTGATTGTGGTGATGATGGCACAATGCTTCTAAATATAATTGAAATATTGAATTATATTATTTGTAAATTATATGCCAATAAAACTGTCTTAAAACAAAATAAAATGTGATACTGAAATGATAGAGCAAATAGTTTAACATAGCAATGTTAAAAAACAAAACATAAGTTATTTATGTTTAGAGGGAACAAAAAATGATTTAGCTTTTGTCTCTTAATTCTGAAAGAGTCTTTGGAATTTGAACTCTGTGATAGGTTTATTGTGCCTACTTGGCCAATAGGAACATGTGGGCGGAGATTAATCAGTTTGATTGGAGGGCAACGAGATATATGACTCTGCAAGGCCAGCCCCTGTCTCTATTGCTCTCTAGTGTTCAGACGAGTGTGCTGCTGCTTTAGCTAGTGCTCTACCTCAACCTGTGTGCTGCACTATCTGTGGGCCAAGCCAACCCATGCATCTTGTCACTAGAGCTTGAGGCTCCTTCAAGACCTGCTTTACTAAGCTGCTGGTGCGAACATTGCTTGAGTTTTAGGCTGGTCGATCCTGTCTCCTTGCATTGCTTGAGTTTGATATCCCATCTGAGTCTGCTTCATTAAATTCCTGAGCTACTGACAGTTGCTGACCTCTTCTTTGTGGCCTGGACCTGCCTTCCCTGAGGGATGCCTTTACTGTCTGCTTCCTTGACCTTGGCCCCGGCAGCCCATGTGAGTCAAAGTATATTAACTAGTATATTAACTATCCTATGGAAATAGGTGGAACTGACCCCTCTGTATGGCTGTGTGCACTATTTTTATATTATTTCTTGCTGTATAAATTTATCTATCTATCATCTATTTATCTATTCATTTAAAGGTCATGGTTTAGTTTCTCTAGAGAACCTTGCCTAGCACAGACTCGAATCAAGGAACTTTTATTTGATAAAACAGCCAGATAATTTGTAGCCAATCAGACACCCCTTACTGAAGGGTGGTGGGGAGGAGATGAACCAGTCAGGGTGCAGGGTAGCAATGATGAAACATATAACTTTCCTCTAGTTCTTAAATGCTTCCCGTCCCTGCCTCACTATCATGATCCCAATTCTACCTTGCAATTCTGGCTAGACCAGAGGATGTACATAGGTACAGATAGCAACTGGAAACACAGGGAATCCAGGACAGATGACTCCTTCAGGACCAGTGGTGGGAGTGGCGATACCTGGAGGGTGGAGGGAATGTGGGGTAGAAAGGGGGAAATTATTACAAGAATCTACGTATAGCCTCCTCCCTGGGGGAGGCACAGCAGAGAAGAAGGCAGGGGGAGACATCAGACAGTGTAATATATGACAAAATAATAATAATAATTTATGTATGATGAAGGGTTCATGAGGTCGGAGGAGTGGGGAGGGAGGGGGAATATGAGCAGCAAGTATTAAGGGCTCAAGTAGAAGGTAAATCTTTTGAGAATGATGATAGCAACTAATTTACATACGTTCTTGACACAATGGATGTATGTGTGGATTGTGATAAGAATTGTATGAGCCCCCAATAAAATGATAAAAAACAGCCAGATAATAATTACACACATACCAATGAATAGGGGCTGCACAATCTTCATCCTGACAACAGGATGAGAAAGGGGGATGATATAGTAAATTATGCTTATTCCTTGGTTGTATCCATCATAATTATTCATTAAGGTCCAGTCATGCATATTCATTGAGGCCTCAATGGCTTTGGAGCTCTGGACCTTGGAACTCTCTTTCGGGGGCTTCCTGGGTTGATGAGGACATCTATGCAAGGACAAAGGTACGATGAGTCCCTGAGGACAATGAGAAAGCACCTTTTACTGCCAAGACCTCTCCCAGACTGTGTCTGCTGCTGGGTTTTTGGTTTATATATTTCTGGGTATAAAATATGGTGACATGTAAGTGTTGGTAGTCTCCTTGAGTTCTGTGAGTCATGCTAATGAGTTATGAAACACACCTGAGGGAAAGGAGAGCCAGCAGAGAAGTTGTTGTTTGTTTACTTGGTAGAGGCTGGAAAGAGAAAAGGAGCCCTTATGATACAGTGGTTAGGCCCTTGGCAGCTAACCTGAAAGATAGTAATTCAAACCCATTAGCCTGTTTGTGGGCGAATGCATGAGAGCCTGCTTCTGGTAAAAACAAAACAACAACAACAAAAACTACAGCCCTGAAAACCCGACAGGGCGGTTCTACTCTGTACAAGGAGCCAGAGTCACATTGACGACAATGTCCTTGGCCTTGGAAGAAAGAGTTCTAACAGGTTAGGTTAGATTCTGGGTAGATAGGGACAGAAAGAGAACGTGCCATCTGGGTGCCTGGGTTTATGATCATGGACAGGAGACATCGAGATATGATTCACATTCTTATTTTGGAAATCGGTCTTGTGTTGGCTACGAGTAATGCATGTAAAGCACTTGTCTATGGGACGTAATAAACATTAGCAATTACGCTATTCAGGTATCCAAACTACCAGCTAAGGAAGGCTCCAAACCAAATCACTCTGTCACGGAGTTGATTCTGCCTCAGTAACACTTTAGGGCAAAGGAAAACTGCCCCATGGTGTTCCCAAAGATGTCATCTTTATGAGGCACACTGTCACATCATTTTCCACAGACGAACTGCTGAAATAAAACTGCAGACCTATCAGTTCTTAGTTTAGCATTTCAAACTCCGTGATGTCAGGATTCCTACTGTATGGCCTAGACCCTATTCTCATTCCCGTTCTGTTGAAGAAGAAGAAGAAGAAACTTTTACCAAAGTTGAAGGAATTTGACAGAAGTCCCTGGCTCAAAATTTTCAATTTAGCCTTTGGTTTAGCTATCTAGGTAGTGGCAAATGGTTAGTGTGTTTCATTGCTTGGGTGATGGGAAGTTCTGGTCCATATAGAAAAGCCTCACAAGAAAGTCCTGGCGATCGCTTTGTCAGGTTACCCAAGAAACATGGTACAGGTCATTGTTCCTCCATTACACATATGGAGTTGCCATGAGTTTGGATCAACTCAAAGTAACTCCCTTGTCACCAGTTGTCTTACTCTGGTTTTCCTATTGTTTGGATGGGGGTGGGGGGCACTGCAGAGGAAATTCTGCTTCAACATAGCCACATGTATAGCACAAACCTAATCCTGTGCCATTTTTGCCACCACGGGTATCCTGGTGGCCAATCTTAAGAGTCCAAACACACCGCTGGGGGCACCCTCTTTTGCTGCCATTCTATTCATCATGGCATTTTTCTCCAGGGTTTTGTGCCTCCTGATAGCAGGTCTCAATGAAAAATGACAAAGTTTTCACATCCCTATTTCGATAAGGATGTAGCCTGTACTAAAAGTCTTATCAAGAGGCACAAAATCTGCCCCCAGACAACATTAGCTGTCAGTGCTAAGATTAACCCAGTGGTTCTCCACCTTTCATCCTTCCTCATGCCGTGACCCTTTAATACAGTTCCTCCTGTTGTGGTGACCTCCAACCCTAAAATTATTATTGTTGCTACTTCATAACTGTAATTTTGCTAGTGTTATGAATTGGGCAACCCCTGTGAAAGGGTCTTTCGACCTCCAAAGGGGTCACGACCCACAGCTTGTAAACTGTTGGATTAACCTGTTCTGAGGTTAACTTAATGGTTGGAGGCTCACGCTCACCCCGAGGTACCTCATCAGTTGCCATGACACCAACACGATGTCATGGCGGCACAGTTTCTCAAAGGAAAATTGTGTTCCGCAGGGATTTAATGGCTGCTTTCTCTGAAGCAGATTTCCAGAGTTTCTTCCAACGCACCTCTGGATGGGCTTGAACTGCCAACTTTCAATTAGCAACTAACCTCATTAATTACTTGTACCAAACAGAGAGTCTCTCCAATTAATAAAAGTATTTCATTAACTAATTTATGATGTCATTTCTCATTTGTGAATCTATTACTGCTGAAAACAAAACAATGCTACAAATTGGCAGGGCTTCTTTCTGTACTATTACAAAGTGAACTCAATTTTGCCAAAAATCTTTACTTGTAATGCCCTTTCCAACAATGCTTTTCTCATCTATCTCCAGAGTCACATGGCTGGATCCCTCTGTAGGTCACAGAACCAAGAACTTTCTCCGAGTTCCATCTAGAGGGCCATGCTAGCCAAAATTCCTTCTCATTAGCCAACACAACTCTAGATGTTCTTCAGTCTCTGAAATGAACTTATTAACCTCATCTCATCTCCTTTAGAAACTATAACTAATCCTCCTGATAGGAACTAAACCAATAAATTCCTGAATGTATAAACTGGGGCATACCCTGATGCTTAGAACATGCACTACAGATGTGAAACTATAACACTAGTTGCCCACCATGCGGGCTTGACCAGAAAACCTGATTCAAAAATTCCTTAAGTTTCATATCAGCACTCCTTTATATATACCATTTGCATGTCGAGGACTATAATCTTAGATAATTTAGCTAAGAGTGACTTCTTATTTTCTCTCTGTATCACACTAACTAAAGCCATTTTGTAATAAAATGTACAAAGGTCTAGAGTTAGAAAGCCAAAGAACATACTCAGCATATCTAAACCTGAAAGAACTGAAGAAATACTCAAGTCTCTAGTTGCAATACTGAAGTATTCTAAGGTCACAATGGTGAACTATGTAGAATGCATCAAAATATGATGGAAGGAATATACAGAGCCACTGTGCCAAAAAGAACCGAGAGACATAAATGATTTCAAGAGAAAACTTGTGAACAAGAGCTGATGTATGGAAGGAAGAAGGCCAAACTGTACTGAAGGCATCAGCTAAAAACAAGACTCCAGGAATTGGTGGAATATTAATTGAAAAGTTTAAACAAACTGATGAAATACTATACGAACTCATTCTTCCATACCAAGAGATTTGGAAGACAGCTCTCTGGCCAACAGACCAGAAGAGAACCATATTTGTACCCATTCCAAAGACAGGTGACCTAACAGAATAGGAAAGTTATTGAATATCATATGCAATTTTTTTCTGGAAGTCATTCAACTATGGTTGTAGCAGTACAATGACATGCAGTTGCCAGGAATTTAAGGCACATTCATAAGACTTTAGGGATATCATTGCTCATGTCAGCTGGATCTAAAAGCAGAGGATACCAGGCAGATACTTGTGTACTCTTGACTATAAAAAGGCACTTGACTGTAGCGATCATAAGAAACCATGAGCATCCCTGAGAAGAATGGGAATTCCAGACACTTTATTGTGCTTCTGAGGATCGTGTTCATGGATCAAGAGGCAATCATTCAGATAGCACAGAGGAATGCTACATGATTAAAAATCAGAAAAGTGCGTATCAGGGTTAAATCTTTTCACCATACGTATTCAGTCAGTATGTCAAGCAAATGATTCAAGAAGTTGGACCACATGAAGTAGAACACAGAGTCAAAGTTGGGGGAAGGTCTCTTAACCTGGGATATGTAGATCACACAACCTTGCTTGATGAAAATGAGGAGGACTTTTTGATAAAGGTCATAGACGAGAGCATTTCATACAGGTTATTCCATACTTAATATAAAGAAGATGCAAATTCTCACAAGTGAATCAATAGACGTCATCATGATAAACAGAGAGAGGATTGAAGTTATCAAGGATTTTATATTGCTTGGTCCCATGATCAGTGCTCATGGAACATGGTCAATAAATCAAACAACGTGGTGCATTAGCAAATCTGCTGTGCGAGGCTCTAAAGTACTGAAGCGTGAGGATGCCCCTTTGAGAACTAAGATATGCCTGATGCAGGCCATTGTATTTTGAAGTTGCTCATGTGCATGGAAAGTTGGACAGTGACAAAGGAATCTGGAAGAAGGATCAGTGCATTTGAATTGTAGGAAGAAGTATTGCTGGAATGCTCCTAAGAAACAAAGATGGCAAAGTTTTGTCTCACGTGCTTTGGGTATCTTATTAGGAGAGACTAGCCACTAGAGTAGGACATCATGCTTGGTAAGTAGAAGGGCAGAAAAAAGAAGACCCTCAACAAGATGCATTGACACTTTGGGTGAAACAATGAGCTCAATTCTAAGAGCAATTCTGAGGATGGTGTGGGATTCGACTGCTCCTTCTTGGGGGCTACGGGATTGTTATGTATGAGCCAGGATGGACCTGAGGATGCCCGCCAATCACAGACAACAACAAAGCCATCCTCGTTTTCCTTCAAAGCTAAAAGGAGCTGAACATTTTATTCTAGGTGACTAGACTACAATCATGTGCTTTAAATTAAGGTTGATAGGCAAGTGTTCTATATTTTGAAATATGTAATTTACCTGAGAACACCAAAACTATCTCAACAATTACTGTATATATGCAAGTATAAGCCGACCCAAATATCAGCTGAGGCACCTAATTTTACCACAAAAACTTCATGAAAAATGTGCTGACAACTGAGCTTATACACAAGTATATACGGTAACTAAATTCCAAATAGTAAAACAGCAAACAATAACTTAAATAATGAATTATTAGTGTGGTATCAATTAAGAAGTTAAGGTATGTTTTCTTTTACTTTCGCTCACTCCCCTACTTTTCTTATTTTACATATTTTTTTTCCTTTTCTTGGTTACACACAAAGAAGCAGCAGCTTACAATCTTGGAGAATCTCCTTTCTTCCAGCAAGTGTGGATACTAATCAGATGCAAGCCAATGGCCCCCTCTGACTTCCTTAAAAATACACAGAAAATAACCAAATGACTGTAGCTTATATGGCTGTGAATATGTGACCAATTAAATATGTTTTAGTAATATATTTTATTGAATTAGTTATATATTTCAAAGTATAATAAAGACTTTCCTGAATAGACTACTCTGCCATAAAATCTACATTTATTTGACGGACAGCTACTTTTTCAGAAAATAAAATTACGTGGAAGTCACTGAAAATTCAAAAACATTTGTAACATTGTCTATACTCCAGGATAAATGGGGTGTATCTGCTTTTAGAGGGGTCCCTGGGTCATTCCGTTCCGTGGGGGTGGGTGTCATGGGACAGCAGCAACATCACCCATTTTGGGAAACACCTAGATTGTTTCTTTGTTCTTAAGAAACAAAATTGAGAAAAATTTTTAAATCTGAGTAATGGCCCATGATATTGAAATTTATTAGCAATAACAACAACAACATCAAAATAATAAAGAAACCAGCTACCCTAGTAGTCTTCCATAAGTAATAATCATGCAAGGTCACTTTATAATTTTATGTCCTTCCTCTATTTACTAAGCAAAGTAAACAGTGGCCACATTACTATTAATTATTTTATTATTAGCACTCATCATCATAAAAAACACAATTTCAAATCAGGATGAGTAGCAATGTACAATATTGCTTGACACAATTGCCCTATGGAATGATACAATTTATGTATTAACTCCCAATAAATAATAAATTATGAAAAAAGAACAATTATCTGGAAGCATCTTACTATGATTCTAAGGCCATTTCTTGCTCTGTGAACCTCAGTTGGCCTGTTGGCAAAGTGCACATGGTAAGAATGATAGTTTTAATGAGTGAACCGGCAACAATGGTTTACTGGGAATCCTCAATGTCTGTAAGATACGTGCATTATACTGCTGGGGTCAGGCTTATGGATGTTTTGTTGAGATAGCTACTATTTCTTTTCTTCCTTCCTTCCTTCCTTCCTTCCTTCCTTCCTTCCTTCCTTCCTTCCTTCCTTCTTTCTTTCCTTCCTTCTTTCAATCATTTTATTAGGGGCTCATACAAATCTTTTCACAATCCATATATACATCAATTGTGTAAAGCACATCTGTACATTCATTGCCCTCATCATTCTCAAAACATTTGCTTTCCACTTAAGCCTCTGGCATCAGATCCTCATTTTTTCCCCTCTCTCCTTGCTCTCCCCTCCTTCATGAGCCCTTGATAATTTATAAATTATTATTTTGTCATATCTTGCCCTGTCCAACGTCTCCCTTCACCCACTTTTCTGCTGTCCATTCCCAGGGAAGAGGTCACATGTGGATCCTTGTAATCGGTTCCCTCTTTCCAACCCACTCTTCCTCTACCCTCCCAGTATCGCCACTCACACCACTGGTCCTGAAGGGATCATCAGCCCTGGATTCCCTGTGTTTCCAGTTCCTATCTGTACCAGTGTACATCCTCTGGTCTAGCCAGACTTGCAAGGTAGAATTTGGATCATGATAATGTGTGTGTAGGGGGTGGGGGTAGGGGTCGGGTAGGAGGCCTACATCTGATCAAGGTGTTTATTGATGGCTGACCAATTAGTCCCCTGTGCCTCTGTGTCTTTGCTGACAAAAGCATTGCAAAACAACTGTTATTCATAACCTTGCAGCTAAAAACATTGAGCAATAACTCAGTTATTTATGACCTCTAAGATTCTTTTGAATATTGCATATCCCTGTGCCTGTCTTAGAAGTTAGTGTTTTTATTATTCAAATGTTAGGAAAGTGTGACTAGTTAAATAACATTTGCATAGATAAGAGTTTAAGAATGTTTTTTAAGTTCTTTAATGTTTGTTTTGTAACCAATCCCTTGTAAGAAGAGTATAAAAACCAAGCTTTGTATATACTAGGTACTTCAGTCCATCAGACTGTTGTCCTCCCAATCCCATGCTTTGTACACATCTCTTTCTTTTCCTTTCATCCTCACGCCTCATTTCAGATGCAGATTGATGCAGGATAGCTGGTCTAATCACCCGCAGGGGGGCGGGGAGGAAGCATTTAGGAACTAGAGGAAAGTTGTATTTTTCATCATTGCTACATCACACCTAGACTGGCTCATCTCCTCCCCTAGACCCCTCTGCAAGGGGATCTCCAGTGGCCGACAAATGGGCTTCAGGTCTTTACTCTGCACTGCCCACCTCATTCACTATGGTAAGATTTTTTTGTTGTTGTTCTGATGATGCCTTATACCTGATCCCTTCGGCACTTCGTGATCGCACAGACTGGTGTGTTCTTCTATGTGGGCTTCATTGCTTCTGAGCTAGATGGCCGCTTGTTTACCTTTCAGACTTTTAAGACCCCAGATGCTATATCTTTTGATAGCTGGGCACCATCAGCTTTCTTCACCACATTTGCTTATTCACCCACTTTGTCGTCAGCGGTTGTGTCAGGAAGGTGAGCATTATAGAATGCCAATTTAATAGAAGAAAGTATTCTTGCATTGACAGAGTACTTGAGTCGAGGTCCAATGTCCTTCTGCTACCTTAATACTAAACCTATAAATATAGGCACATAGGAGATAGCTACTTTTTCTACTGTACAAAACAGAACATTCCATCTCAGAGAAAAAATGATTAGTTTTACCAAAATTCGTTAGACAGCTACAATAGAAACCATACAAAAATACTTCCACAAATTTCTAGTAAGTTAACATAAAAGTGTTATTTCTTATTTTAAGGAGATCAGCTGCATAGAACTGTCACAAGTGATTTGACCTGCTACATTTAATATTATGACTCATGTTTAATAAAGATGTAATAAATTTTAATGAAAACCATTTGCTGTAGGGTCAGACATGGCTTAAAACACAATGGGAACATAATATATAGAAATGAATATTATAAATTTTTCAGAAAGAGAAAACCATCCTTATAATCATAACCTATCTAAAGTTTTATCTTAAGTTCAAAGACTTGTTAAATTACCTTCAGATGCTAGTGTAGGATATTGATAGTTTTTTCTTTGGGGTTAAGAATGCTATGAAAGTTAAATGGCCTTTGTTAGTCCTACTTGTAAAACTAACAGGAGGGTCATTATTACCAAAGTGTAAAATGCAAGTGTTTCTAAATTTAGAATTTACTTTCCTGGACCACATCTTGTTTTAAGGTATACCTTGACTCATTTTAAAAAAATAATCAACACCATTAATACCAAATTTGAAGGTGAAAGTTTTCATAATTTTTGTAAGTTAAACACTTTCCCAACAACATCCTATAACCTCTTGAACAGTTTCTTCTTCCTTGCCTCAGTTTGGAATGGGTTCAGGCTGATAAAGGATAAAATCCAACTGTATAAATGACAACCATTCTAATTAAAAAATAATCTTAAAATGTATCACAGGGGAATAATCTAGAATATTGGGGAAAAACAATAGAAATATCTACCAATATAAAATATAACAACATTTTGATATGTTCATATCATGAAAATCCTTTCAACGATGAAAATGATTGAGTTTCAAAATGCAGCAATGTAGATGAATCCCAAATCATAGATATTGCGTAAAACAAACCAGATAGTAAAGAAAAACACATGATTTCATTCATGTGAAATGAAAACAATGCATGCACAGTGCGAAGGTCATGATGGCAGTTGTACTTGGGAATGCCAAGGGACTGGGAAGGAGGCCTGGTGGAGCAGTGGATGCAGGTGGGCAGCCGTTTGAAAGCACCATCGCTTCTTCGAGAAAGATGGCCCTTTTTTGCTACACAGAGACTCAGCCTCTTGGAAACCCACTGGGGCTGTGCGATTCTGTCCTACTGGTTTGCGAATAGCCACAATCTATTTAATGCCAGTGATTTTTTGCTTTGAGGCGGCTAGGAGAGGCATGATAGACACTTAAGAGATAGGGGTTGATTCACACAGGTGTGGTGACATTGAAAAGCTTTCACATACAATTGATCAAAACAATCCTTAAATCTTTGCTCTGTTGACACATCACTGCAAGACTGTAGGAAGCGCATTCCGATCCTAGAGGGAGATGCCATCCAGGGAAAAGTACCATCAGGAAAGAGGGACATCTGGAAGCAAGTGAAAGTAATTGAAGGAATGAAGGAAAAAAAATAGGTAGGCAATGATGTTCAATTCCACCGAGAGAGAAAGTAGGTTAAATATTTGAGAGCAAAGTGTTGCAGACGTGTAACATGGATGGAATGTTCCTTCTTCCCTCAATATTATTATATATGTAAATCTTAAACAAATATTTTGAAATTACTTTGAAAATTTCAGAGCTAATTTTCCCCCTTATTTATATATATACTTAATATTACATTGTCTTTATACATTCAAAATAGTGTCATTTTGTTGTGAAAAAAATCGAGTGGTAGGAAAATTTACACTGATTAGTTCTGAAATCTCTATCCACTATGTGCTCTGACCACTTTATGATGCACGACAGTTATACATTTAAATAATGTCTTATCAAGTGCCTTCCTTTTAATCTTCACTGGCCCTCTACTTTACCAATCAGGACGTCCTTTGGGGACTGGTCTCTCCTGATAATATGCCCAAAGTATGGGAGATGTCTCAGCCTGGCCTCTAAGAAGCATTTTTTAATGTCTTTCTCTATTTTTTTAATTAATAAATCATTTTATTAGGGGCTCTTACAACAATCCATACATCAACTGTATCAAACACATTCATATTTATGTTGCCATCATCATTTTCATAACAGTTTCTTTCTGTTTGAGTCCTTGGTATCAGCTCCTCTTTTTTCCCTCCTTCCCGACCCTCCCGGACCCCTGATAAATTATAAATTATTATCATGTATGCTGTCTCCCTTCACCCACAATTCTATTATTTGTCCTCCTTGGGGGGTAGGGGTCAGGGGTTCTATATCAATCATTGTAGTCAGTTCCCCATTTCTTCCCTTTTTCACCTCACCATTCCCCTATCCTCATGGTATTGCTACTCCCATTACTGTTCCTGAGGAGTTTATCTGCCCTGTGTTCCGTGTGTCAAGAGTTCTTATTTGTACCAGTGTACATGCTCCAGTCTAGCCAGATTTCTTAGGTTAAGCTGGGGTCATGAAAGTTGGAGGGAGGAAGCATTAAAGAACTAGAAGAAGGTTGTGTGTTTTGGTGGTGCTATGCTGTACCCTGGCTTACTTATTAATTCCTTGTGACCCTTATGTGAGGGAATGTCCAATTGTCTACAGATGGGCTTCGGGTCTCCAGCTGACCCCCATCATTTTCATTGATATATTTGTTTGTTTGGGGTCTTCTGATGCCTGATACCTGAGCCCATTGACATCTCATGATCACACAGGTAAGTTTTGTTGCTTCCCAGCTAGATAGCTGCTTGTTTAACTTCAAGCATTTAGTACCCCAGACACTATTTCATTTATAGCCAGGCACCTTCAGCTTTCTTCACCACATTTACTTATGCACCCATTTTGTATTCAACCATCTTGTTGGGAAGGTGAGCATCACAGAATGCAAGTTATTGGAACAAAGTGTTCTTGCATTGACGATAAAGTCTGGCTTGACTAGAGAAACAAATTCATGAACATCCATGTTTATGAAAGAGCTTTATAATAAAAGAGAAATGGTGTATTGAGAAAACAACCCAGCACAGTCAAATCAAGTCCATATAAATCTGATATTAGCCCATATGACTAATAGTAGCCCATAAATTTCTCTTTAGACTCACGCCGCACATGCAATGATGCTAAACACAGGAAGATCACAGGGCAGTGGGTCTTGTGGATCCAGTATCAGTGGAGGCATCTCAATGAAGGCACAGGTCTCCGTGGTCTCTTCCAGCTCTCTGAGTGCCTCAACAGCAGGAAAGGGAAGGCAGAGAGAGTGGGTCTGGCCTCCAATGAGCTATTTATCTCCATTGTGCCTCCAAATGAGGTCACCAAGCTGTGACCTGATTGACAGGCTAGACTCTACCCCTTCACTCAAGTTGAGAGGAGATTATGGAACTGTCACGGGGAGTACTTGAGTAGAGACCCAATGCCTGTCTGCTATCTTAATACTTAATATGTAAATATATGTACATAGACCTATATCCCTATCATCATATATTAATATATGTGCATGCCTATATTTATATCTCTATAAATGTCTTTTGTCTCCTAGTTCTTCTTGCTGTACTTCTTCCAAGACAGATTTGTTTGTTCTTTCAGCAGTCCTTGGTACTTTCAATAATCTTAGCCAGCACCATAATTCAAAGGTATCGATTTTTCTTCAGTCTTCCTTTTTCAACGTTCAACTTTCACATGCAGATGAGGCAATTGAATAAACCTTGTTTTTGACTAGGTGTACCTTAGTTCTCAAAGTAATCCTTGGTTCTCAATACTTAGAAGAGGTTTTGTGCTTAAAATAGTGTGTATATTTTTAGCTTGCAAATTTTAATTGCATTTATTTTGTAACCTAAATAAGAATTTGCTTTGAAAAAGGCATATAAATATTTTATTTAATTTAGACTTGATATATGATAAAAATGATGGTTTCATGAATGTATCATTCTTATTGAGAATGTCCATCTTTTGCTTTTCTAAATTTTATCTTCTTTTAATAAACAGAAATTATCATGAAGATTTGCTTCTATCTTATTAATATTTACGTTTTTGTTACAACACTAATCTGGCTTCCCAGTGTTGGAAGTTGATTTCATAAGGAGTTATAATGAAAGTAGTATATATATTTTAACTATAGCACAAATAGTTTAAAAATAATCCTGCTAATTTATTAATAATCTCTAAATAGGTAAGATGCAATAATTAAACTACTCTAAGAAATCCCACTCATTATCCATCATTAGATTTTAATTTATGCGGCAGGAGAAGGCCAAATCAGCAAAAGAAAAGTGAACACATGGCTCGACTTAATATTCAGAAATACAGAAAAAGTGAGTTTATTAAGTTCCAATGTCTTTTAGGCGATGTGGCGAGAGATGGTACCATCAAAATTCGTTACCTCAAGCACTGTAAAGTTGAGGGGCTTAAGTGTGGGAAGAAGTAAATGTGGAAGAATTTGTTGCAGTTTGGTTGTATGACTGCTTTTAGAGACATTTCATGGGTATAATAATTGAGATTGTGGTCAGAATCACATTGCATAACAAGCTTCTTAAAATCTACCTAGGAATGCAAAAATCAAATTAATTCTTAAGGTGACAAGTTCCTGTCATTGTCTGAAAGGATAAGATTGTCTCTCTCACCTGGAAATCCTGTTGACAGAAACAGGTGCCATCTTCAGCTTTGATTTAAGCAAGTTATAGTAATCTTAGAATGGGTTAAAATTTGGATTGATACAGTAGTTTGAGGGCAAACCTAAATTCTTATAAATTGTGTATATTGATAATTTTTAAACTACAAGTTATATTCAGTAAGGTCATTGTTTTTTATTATAGTTATATAAAATAGAGAACTTATACGTGGCAAAATTTGAATATTTCATAGTTGGGGTGTGGTATAAATTAGCTGTTCATTGTAGTGAGGAGAGTTGTAAAATATGAGGAACGCTGGTAGAATCGAAAGGCTCCTCACGGATGTGCGTCCTGGCCACACGTGTGGATGTGAGCCCTTGAGTTAAAACAGGATGTTCCTTGTCCCTGACATTCTACTTCTTCAATCAAATTTGCTGTTCTCTAAATCGGATCAAAAAACCAAGTTTCATTTTCTGTATGCTCTTTGTCCTTTTTCACTTACAAACTCTACATTGATTTTAGTAAGGCACTCGCCACAGCTTATGAACTTGGGCAGATCCTTTGAACAAGAAAATGAGTTCGCTCCTGAGCCTGTTTGCCCCATCCCTTCTCGGACTAATTACAGCATCTGCAGTACAATAGCCAGGGAAACCGAACTGCACAGGAGGTTAGAGATGGCAATCAGACCTCATGCTTCTGTCTGCACAACATCCTGTGAGCCAAGGTGCTGACTTATCTTGTGCTGACTACCCCTGTATACAGCCCAACCACCACTCATTAACTCCTTAAAGAACTCCAAGTGTAATTTAGAGTTGTCCGTGCTGGCTGCTCCTTCATAGAATGGCAGCCGAGGCTATTGAACAGTCATTTGTATTGTTCTGCTTGGAACCAGGAAGCCATTGTGATGCTCTTTGTAAGGAGACAATTTGAAAGGGATAGTTTGCAGACACAGAGACAATAGAGGCCCAGACTACTTAGAGATAGGGCCGTGCTCAGGAAAATAACCGCCCTGCATCTAAAGGTACCTACAGGCTTCTTTGTGCCTTTGACTCTAGCAAACGCTAGCCTCCTCCTAATGAGACACTTTTCTTCTGGCCAATGTGAAGCCACTGACATTTGACATGTTGGGCAGATAGATCAAAAGTGGCCTACAAGCATGGATTAATGTTTAACACCCAGGTGTTCGACTTGACATTTTCTTGCTATCTAGCAGCTGCCTGATTATTTAAGGATTACCAACAGTCATTGAACATGGAGAAAGGTCCACCTGTACTAATCATTTGCTATAATAGGATCACTGTTCATCCCGGAGGTTCTTTTGATTATCACTGTTAAACTTTTTCTTAGGGCCCCTAGCTTGCTAGAGCCAAAAAAAAAAAAAAAAAAAAGGATTTATTGAACTGTGATATATCAAAGGCCCTACTACTGAAATAGCAGTGGACACTTCTGAGCCTTCAGTAATAGATATTTTTCTTCTTAAGATTAGCTGAAGAATAAAGAGTACTGTAAACTACTGACCTTTATATTTGCGCTATGTAACTTCCATGGTTATAATGAATTCATGCCTAAATGTATGGAAGAAAGTAACTTTCAAACCACATGGCTATGAAGTTATTGCATGGTGTGATTTCTTGTGACAATAGTACTAATTTGATAATGTCTGCATGAGGGAACAGCAGAGTTAGATGGAGTTGAAATCTGGTCTCTGATTCTATGTACAAGATCAAACTCACTGGCAGAGAGTCAATTCTGATTCAGTGACACTATAGGGGAGGGTAGATTTGACTCTGTGGGTTTCCGAGACTATAACTCTTGGCAGGAGTAGAAGCCCCATGTTTCTCCCACAGAGAGGCTGGCGGTTTCAAACTGCTGATGTTGATGTTAGCAGCCCAAAGGGTAACCACTCTGCTACCTGGACTGTGAACAATGGCCTTAGCTAAGCTATTTCACTTCTCTGAGACTCTATCTCTTCATGTCATAAATAGCAACAATAGGGTTGTTAAACGAAACATATGAATGAGTTTAGATGAGTGGATGTGACACCATAAGGCTTATGTAGAACACAGTTAGCTGACACCCTAGGTCATTTCAAGTAAGAGAAGAAAAAGCGTGGGACTAATGAGTGCATGTAGTGGCCCAGTGGCATTGGTGGGCCACACCATGAGCCTCTTTGTGGGGAAAGATGACGCTGTCTGCCCCCATACAACTTTACAGCCATAGAAACACATCTAGCGTCACATGAGTTAAACTTGACTGGGTGGGGGGCAGTCTAAATGAATGGATGCAGATTGCTAAACAAATCCTTTCTTTTTCCCTCAAGTACTTGACCCTGCTTCTTCAGGAATATTATTATTAGGTCGACATACATGAGTCTCTTTATCTTCAACTTTTCTTCATCATTCCTTCTCTCCTTTATGTTTTAATATTAAGTAAGTAAGAATCCTCTGAAAATGAGGGGTACTTCTTAGATAAAAGGGAATCTCATCTCTTAAATTTGTCCCCTATTTTGGATTGATTAAAGGAGAATCTTGGTAATATATCTATCTTCATTCTTATTTGTCCAAAGCAGTACTGAAAGTACATTCTTTTTATTGCAATGGAGAGTGGCCTTTTGGGGTTCTCTGCCCCCAGCTCCCACCTTGAAATGATATGAACAATATGTTACATCTATTCCTCACTTATTGACTCTCCCGTTGTCCAATTCTTCACATGAACAATCTGCAAAGCATCCACAAAGTCACCTGGAAGCCAAGAAGAACTCGGGTATTTTCAGTGAAGGAGTGTTTCCTTCCTGAACCCCTAGACCCGGGTTCTCTGCAGCCCTCCTCCCAGAGGGCACAGAGCACGTTAAGGAGCACTCATGCTCTGGGTCCTCCTGGGATCAGGCCGCTGGCTGCTCCTCCAGGAGTCAACCTTCAACCATCTGTGGAGATAGAGGAGCTCAAATAAGACACCTGGTGGTCACTTCACCATCCAGTCATTGTTTGCAGGCTTTGGGATTCTGGGGCCAGAGGGGGGTCGTGCCCTGTGACAGTGGATCTCTGTAGAGAAAAATAACTCCACCTAGATCCCTCTGGCTGCCAGTTCAAATCCAATCTTCTATGCCTTGTGGTTTGAAATGGCACAGGAAACCCTGCTTACCTGAAGTGTGGACATCAGGTGTGAAAAAAGCAAGCTCCAGAGGGAGTCTTTAGGGGAGTCAGCAGCTCCACCCACCCCCCTCCACATCCCCCAGGTCTGCCTCTGCAATGACTCAGAAAGCCTCAGAAGCATTTGTTCTCTCAAGCTTCAATATCACCATTATGTGTGTGATATATAGCTTCCCATATTCATGAAAATTGAAACTAGGCATTTTCAATATTAATGAAAGACAATAGGAAGCTATTGTCAATTACAAAAATCCAACTAGAAAAGATCATCTTTATTACAACCGTGGCCATTTAATTCGTTACTTTTCTTAGAAGTGACAAATAATCCCCAATTCTGAGTCAAAGAGCTAATGATCATTAATCAGGTAAAATGACCTGATTCCTGTAAAACATAAATATTTGGACAATTCCACTTAACAGAGTCCATATAAAGCTAAAAATCCATTATTCTTAGAATTACTCGTTAGATAGGATATAAAACAAAGAGGAAAGAGCAACAGTTTGTGGAGAAGGCCAATACTACCTTCCTATTCGCTCACTTTTCTCAAAGCCTTCAAATCCTTATCAAGCAGGTACTTTGCACATAACACATAAAAGTTGCTATGAAGAAAATAACAGTAGAGGGGTAAAATATGTATGAGTACTTACAAAATTGCGTGCTCTTATAGAGACTGGGTAGCTATAGGAACACCCAGAAGGAGGCAGCCTCAGATGAATACCAAGGTCAAGAGAAGGAAAGGTGGTCGAAAAAGTCCAGGAACCAAAACCCCAAGAAAAGCACAGGATCAAGGGAACAGAGTGAACACGAGGAGATGGCAGCTGTACATCTTCACCAGAAAAGAAAGATGCTACCTTGTGGAAGAGGTTCATGAGAGCCACATTGAAGTTTTGTTTTTTTTTTAGAAAGTGGTTGTTTGAAATTTGGAACACAGCTTCCTAGCCCGTGGACTAGAAGAGATCCATATTTGTGACTATTTCGATTAACGGTGTAGAAATTCATGCACACATTATCATTCATGTCACACACAAGTACATTTTTTTTTGCTAAAGATAATTAAAAAACAGTTGTAGTGCATCAACCGGGAACTGGCAGAAATGGAGACCAGATTCTGTATAGGGCATGGGATGAGGAAAGTTCTTGTTGATGTCAGATGGATCTTGACTGAAATATTAGCGGGGGACCCGTCCCTGGGGGAAAACACTGAGCTTGGTGAAGTAGAGGCAAAGGAAAGGGAGGAAGCCCCTGAAGCACACAGTTGCCATTGCAAAGGCTTATGGATCTCAGTGCAGAACTAGCGTGCCATGGAGGAGTAGTCAGCGACAGAAGGGGGAAGAAGAAGGATAGCAGGAGGAAGCCCGTCTGACCTCTGCTTTGTGACAGTTGGCCTTGGGATGCTGTGGAGATGGATTCTCTTTCCTTTTGAAACCAGAGGGAGTCAGTAAATTTGGTTTGTGGGTTTATTCTGTGTAATATTTGGACTAACTGAAGCCTATAACCCAAACAGATAATTCCAATATTAACCCAAATAAACCTAAGTATAATAAATATTTAATGATCATTCTTATCTTAGAATAGGATAATCTATGCTCCCATTATCAATAATTTCAATTTCCATGTCTAAAATGTTCATTCATTTCTTCTTCTCAATGGTTTTCATGAGCTACTCATTAAATTGCTCAGGAACTCAGACCAGCAACTCTGGGTCTTTACACACAAGAGGATGAGAGAGCAAGATTCTCACATTTAGAATGAAAGGTTCTGATCTAGAACTCGCAGACATTATTTCTGCTCACAGTTCACACCCTAGACTTAGTCACACGGGCCCAACCAGAGACAAGGAAGTAAGAAAAACGAACCATTTTACCGATACCATTTCTATGCGCCAGAAGAAAGAAGAAGAATAAGTGCTTAGCACAAAGCCCCATAACTATCACATTGATGAACTGTGACTTGCCTGCATTTTGATCATATACCCCCAGGAACAGACGGTAGTGTGTGCAGAGCTGGGGAATTGAAAGACGGAAGTGGCTGCCACTCTCGTAACTGCATTATTAGACACGCTACGCATACTCTGCTCACGCTCAGTTGTCTGACACTAGTCGCAGTATTGGCTTACTAATTTTATCTGGTTTTGTTTTCTCTTTTGGATACCATCACTTTGATGAATGCACACATAGAAGAAAACACACACATGTTTGATGTTTCTCAAATTTTCTTGAACACAAAATTCTATATAAAGGCCTTGGATTCCATATTTCTATGAAAATATCTCAAGTATTTCCAATAATCAGCCAAGATTCAGAAACACTGTTAATAGAAACTGATAGGAATATGGAAGAGATACTAGACAGAAAGCACACAAGAACCTCTTATACTCTTAACTCATGTTTACGCGGATAGTACTGTCTTTTCTTCAGACTAACTGAATTTTTATTATGTGTCTATAAATAGAATTGATTTTTTATATAAGAATGAGAGGCATAGGGATGTAATATACCTTATGATTGTTAATCCAGCACAAACTACATACATGTACCATTTTTGACCATTTTGAGGGAAATAAATAAAATACAAATCCCACCACTATCAATGTTGGAAATATAATTATTGAAGAGGCAAAAGTATACATAAAAGATTTTGTTTCATGTTTAATATTCAGTGCCCATTACATTTCAAAACCAGTTTTTAACAATTCTGCCCAATTCAGCAGAAATCTCATATGCACTAACTAGTATTTTAAAATTAAAGTCATTTATTCAGCACATGAGGAATTAGAGTTATTACTTATCTCATACATAATTCTACCAGTCATCCTGGTAGCAATCATTTCTCTCCATAATATCTCCTTTAAAAAGTCAATAATCTTTCCACGGTGGATAATAACTTACACAGTAAATGTGAAAAGAGTGTTCAACTCCTTTGTGCAATCAACCCAATGTCTTTTGTGAAATAAGTATGACTTCAAATCAGTGCAAAATGGCAGATGAGCAGTTAACCAGTGTGCATTGCTGGATCTCATGAATTCTACTCTTTTGTGCCAGCGATTCCATTCGTTTCCATTAGAGGTCTTGATGTAGTGCAGGCCCCTTTATGTTTTGCAGTTTAAAACAATCAAACTTCTTCCTTCATAGGGAACGCAAGCTTCGGTGGTTCTCTAGTCTTGAATCAGTTCTCACTTCTTGCTGAATATTCAGAGCATGCGTCAACTACAAAATGGTTACCTTGTAATACATCAACAGTGTATTTTAATCCTCTGGGAAAAGGCAGCTGGGAAAAGGCAGTTAAGAGCCTGCCTTGTATATTATGATTTTATGGTAATAGTAATTTGCCATTGAAAATGAAAACTTCACTAGGGTTATTAGAAATGTTGGAAGCAGCGGTGCAGACAAATTTAATATTATTATCCTCTTTGAGATTGATACTCTGCTACATATGCTCTTTAAAGATGTCACATACTAATAACTAATTACATAGTTTCACAACCCATCTTCTGATCACTAAATAATATTTACTGTGCACTCACTGTGTGCAAAGCATCACTATTAATATGTGAATCCTCAATTTATTCACAATTAATAAATATTGGGACTAACCATGAAAGAGTAAAATGTCCCACTACAACTAGAAGGTATGAAATATTCAGGACTCATGTTAGTAGCTATCAAGAATATTTCCTTTGACCAGCTTATCTTTAAATTTATCATGATTTATACTAACCTTTGTTTTCCTTGGCTTGATGATCAAGATCATATTTATTTTTATAGAATACCAATTATAACATATATCACATAATTTTTAGTTCCATTTAAGGACTTTTAAAATATAAAAGCATCAACATGTGCATGTTTTAATGTCACAGGTGAATTGAAATTTAATTTTTCCTTTCTTTGTATGGTATCACTAATTGATATATTCTGATTCTGCCACACAAGGGTTGCCTCTAGTACAGAAATAAATACATTAAATTAATTAACCAGTCATTAAGTAGTATCTGCATAAAACTAGAAACTCACAGCCATCAAGTTCAGGCAACTCGTAATGACCCTATGAGACAGGGTAGACTAACCCGTGAGAGTTCCCGAGACCATAACTCTTAACTAGTGTAGAAATTGCTGCCCTCCCAGGAGTCGCTGGTGGCTTCCAACTATTGACCTTGAGGATGGCAGCCCAACCCCTAACCACTATGCGGTTATGGCTCCAGTATCACCACATCTACTACTAAATAAAATGTTATGTCAGTTGTTAGGTCCAGAACTAGTCTAAACTATTATACACCAATGACAAGAAGTTTATTCAGGATAAAGTATGCATAGCTATAGATAATTTAATATTTTGAACGTATGTGTTAGTGTGCCTCCTTTTCTTCTGGAGAGATCATCCATATTTTTTTAATCAAAATCTCAAAACAGATTTTTGTCTTAAGGCTGTAAAATATTATTCTGGGCAGAATATAAAAGAGAGTTTGAGATAAGTATTAAATTGAATTACATGCATTATACAGAGTATGAGGGCAAAAAAAGTTCAGAAAAGTGAAAAGTAGGAAAAAGCTATATTGTAGGACCCGGAAATCGCCCCTTTCACCTTTATAAACAGATGCTGTAGATGATACTTCTGTTTTCTAGGTGATTAGAAAACACCTAGAAATGGTAATGCTCCATCGTAATAACTAAAATCCCATTCAGTTGCTGACGGTTTCACTTTGGACTACATGCTTAGGCTACATAAACTCACTTGAAGGAATGTTAATGTGCCAGAACAAGTACATAAAACCAATATACTCCATAAAATGGATATCGTCAAAAGATTAGCACTTTCAATCAATACTTTATCAACTGATGTTAATGATGACCTATGATATTTATAAGTTCTATATTTACTTAGTGTGGGGTCTTTTGGGCTTTGTTTTTTCTGTGTGTGCAACTTTGAAAAAATCCATTTATCCGTTGCCAAATATAATGTAGTTATTGAGTAAATGGGGGAAATTTGTAGTGTATGAAAGCAACTGCCAGATTGTAAGTTAATTCTCATGCTGCTAACCAACTTTTTCTCGATTACTTAAATCTATTCAATAAAAGATTGAATAGTTCTTTCAAAAACTAAATCTATAGGGTTTATTCACATTATAGATGCCATATATCTTAATTCAGTTATCCTCCAAATTAGGATGATATTTGAAGAGTTTGAAAATAATGTTTATTTGTAGTCTTTATGGATGATCATTATAGACTTCCAGATGCAGGACAACTTTCCAAACCAAATTCACTCTCATGGAGTAAATTTTGATTCATAAATTTATATATAAAATCTGGATAAAATGATAAAAGTCTATTCTCCATTTTTCACAGATGATATGATTTTATAGATGGAAAATCCCAAAAGGTCCACAAGGGTGGAGGCAATAGAGGAATATGGCAGAGTGGAAGAATACAAGATCAGACTGCTGTACACATTGGACAAACCACGGAAGAGGGGATCACAAATGTAGTACCCTTCACAATAGGCAGGCACACATGGAAATATCTAAGGTATACCTGACTGAAAAAACAAAAAAATCTGTATGAGGAAATCATAGATCATTATTATAGGAAACCAAGACCACGAATGGAAGAATATCCCATACTCATGGATCAGAAGACTCAATGCAGTAAAACTGTGAGTTCTGTCCAAGACACTATGTAAGGTTAATGTTATCCCAATATAAATATCATCATCTTCCTTCAAAGTATTGGAAAAACTAATTACCAACTTCGTATGGGAGGGAAGAAGCCCAGAATTAGCAGGAAATTCCTAAAGAAGAAGGACTGAGTGGAAGGGCTTGCTTTACCTGACTTTAGCACCTATGCACCTATTACACAGCCACAGTGGTTAAGACAGTATGGCATTGGTATAGTGACAGATACTCAGGCCAAGGGAAAAGAACTGAAAACCCAGAAATAAAATAATCAGCATAGAGACAGAATACTGATCAGCATACTGATCTTTGATAAGGGCTCAAAAAATATCAAATGGGAAGCAGACGCCCTCTTCAACAAGTGGTGCTGGAAAAAAATGGATATCTACCTGCAGAAAAATGAAGCAAGACCCTTACCTCACTCCACGTATGAGAATAAACTCAAGATGGATCATACACCTTGAGGTAAAACCACAAACTATTAGGGCCATCAATGAGGGAATTGGGACAAACGTAAGAACTTTGGTGCAGGGAATACATAGGCTATCAGAAATAGGGAAAGACACAAACATAGAGGAGGCACAAATTGACAAGTGGGATAAATTGAAAATAAAACACGTGTATACATCTAAAGAGAGTCCACAGACTGGGAAAATGTTTTCAGCAATGACATATCAGACAAAGACCTTATTACTAAATGTTACATTACTCTGCTAGATTACAAAAAGAAAAAAGACTAATTGCCTACTGAGGAGGTGGGCAAAGGACCTGAACAGAAGTTTCACAGGGGCAGAAATCTGAATGGCCAATAAACATATGAGAAAATGTTCCTGATCATTGGCCAGAAGAGAAATGCAACTCAAAACAACTATGAGATATCATCTAACACCCTCAAAGGTAGCCCAATACAAAACATCAGAAAGTAACAAGTGTTGGAGGACCTGTGGGGAGACAGGAACTCTCATCCACTGCTGGTGGACCTATAAGTATGTACAGCCACTATGGAAATCGATCTGGCGATACCTAAAACAGATGGAAATAGAGTTACCATATGACCCAGCAATCCCCCTACTGGGCATACACCAGGAGAGGCAAGGAACAAACCAAGGCCAGACTGTGCCAATGTTCATTGCGGCACAGTTCACAATTGCAAGGAGTTGGAAGCAACCCAAATTTCCATCAACTGACGATTGGATTAAAAAACTGTGGTATATACATACAATGGAGTACTACGCATCACTAAAAAGCAGTGATGAATACATGAAGCACATAGCGGCATGGGAAAAACTGGAGGAAATCGTGCTAAGCAAAGTAAGCCAAGCACAGAAGGACAAGTGCAAGCTTTCAAGGCAGATATAGCCACGGTTTAATAATGTTGAATTTTACTATTACTGAAGAGATTTTGACCATCACATTCATCAAATTCCATTCTCATGACACAAAAGCAATGGACACTTATTCTATGCACATGTGTGGCTTTTTGGATTTGTGTACATTTGAAATATCTTTTCCCTTGAACTCTGCAATGGTTATAACGTAAGGTTTGATCAGGATTGCATCCTTAAGTCAGTGTTTCATAGTTTGGAATATGCTAAGTGTTCTGGGAATGCTATAATGAACTCCTCTGCACCTAGATTTTTATTTATTGAAGTTGTGGCTTTAGATATAAGTCATGGATGGCTTAAGACATATATTCCCACTACCAAAACGGGAAAAAAAAATTGAATCTTGTGCAAAGAACCATCAGAAAGGGTCCATTCTGACAAACAACCTTGCTGTGGTGATTGTAGCCCCCCTTACGAGGTAATAAGCTGTGATGTTGACCATCCTGTGCTCACTTCACTGGGATGCTCTCTATCTAAATGGGTCCACAAACAACAAGGTAAACAAAATAATGAAGAATGTACAGGGACAATCAAGTGCTACCTCCTTGGCATGAATCTCTATGCTAGACAGGGTTCTCTAGAGAAGAAAACAAAAAGAACACTAATAATTATATATAGACAGATAGATAGATAACATAAGAAATAACCAATTAATCTATAATGCAGTACAAATGGCTCAGTGCAAAATAACCAAGTAATCTATAATTCAGTACAAATGGCTCAGTGCAACTCACTCCCGTGAAAACAGCTGTGAGACACTGGCAGACCTTCAAGCCTTGAGAGCTGCCGGGTAGTCCTCTGTAGAGCAATGCAGGCTATCTGGGCACAGGCAGCAAACAGCAAGCCAGGTCACCCATAGTCAGCCAGATGACAGGGTCCGAGAGTTCCCAGCTCAAGAGATGTAAATTCCAACAGTGTAGTGAAGCAGGTCTTGAAGGAACCTCAAATTACGGTGACACAGTCCACAGGTTAGGTGTCCCACAGGTAGCGTAGCTTGCAAATGGAGGCATGGAACAAGCAAGGCAGCCAGCCACACACTGGACCAATGATCAAATACCTGGAGACAAGAAAGGCGAGGCTCGCCAAGCCATTTATCTCTTCACCCTTCAATTAATCCCATGTGTTCATTGGCCAGGTTGGCACAATAAACATTATCTCAATCTCCAATGATAAAATCTTTAAAAATGAAAAAATGTTGGATGGAGAAAGGGACTGGACATTAATTATGGTATATACATATATACACACATTAATATCTATATTGTATACTATTGCATATTGTCAAGTTCATGCCAACTTGTGTAAACCATATATGTATGTATTATATATATATTATAATAACTAGTATATGCCAAGAATATAGTTATGTACCATGTGAAGTCTGTGAGACAGAGCTTAACAGGACTGGCTGATGTGTTGTCTTAGTATTCTCTACTTGATCTCTCTAGGATCTAATATCTCTTGTAACGGCTACATAAAACTCACAGACAAAATTCATGATTAACAGATTTATGAAGGGAGTTCATAAATTGCAATGTCAGTGAGAAATGCTCAGGATCGTTGCTTGTAAGGATATGTTGCAAACTTCTTTCAGGTCTGCTGATTAATACCCCAAGGGGCCTTGCACTTCACCGGAAGCCTCAACAGTCAGGCATTCCGTGGCAGCTCCACCCCAGCAAGCCTGAGTCCATGGCACCCAGGCCCACTTCCATGAGGCAGCAAGCCCAGTTTCCCCCAACTACCCAGAGGCTACAAGCTAGCCTCTTGCACAAAAGCCCTCAGCTTGACTCTGTCTGTAGGTTGGGAAGCCCACCACTCTGTTCCATCTCTAGCTCCTTGTCCTGCTGCTGCCCCTCTGATGGCATCTCTTCTGGAGCCAAGAGCTTCACTTTGCAGGCATCTTGGGTCCAGGGGACTGGCTCCACACCTGGCTCTTGCTGGGAGTGAGATCCATCCTCCTGTTTCTCAGAGGGCTCATTTTCTACTCAGCAGGATGGCATTCCAGGGACTCCTGATCCATGTCTCCCAGGAGGATCTGTATCTTCCCACTTTCTCACCAGCCCCATCCAGGGAGAGGTCCTTTGGTGGGGGTTAGAGACTTTGGCTGGAAGCGCCACATTACACAAGTCACTGCCCCTGCAGTGTGCTGTCTTGAAGTCTCAAGATTCTTAGTTTTGACAGGGTGCTGTCTAAACAACTCACCCTTCTCCTGCTTATTTTAATGGAAGATATTTGAGTTTTCCTTCTCTGACAAGTTTCCTTTACACGGAGTAGTCAGACTTGTCCAGACAGAAACACACACACACACACACACACACACACACACGCCTCACTCGCTGTCATCAAGTTGCTTCTGTCTCATTATGACCCTATATGGCAGAGAAAAACGGTCCCTGCAAGATTCCAAAGCTGTATGTTTTTATAGGAGTGGGAAGCCTTATCTTTCTCCCATGGACAGGCTAGTGCTATAGCCTTGCAGTCCGCAGCTCCACATGTAACACCACCCCACCAACGCACACATTTATATAGACACCCGAGGAAACTTCAAAATATTCAGGAAAACCTGTCATTGTCTTTTAATTCAATTTTACACACACACATGCACATTTAATAAGGTGCTTCAAAGAGTTTAAAGGAAAAAGGCATTAAAAGATAATGGAATTTTCCCCCAAATTTAAAGCTTCCTCATATGTGTGTACGTACTTGTGTGTATCTGTATTACATGGAAAAATAGATATTTATTTTTGTTGATATACAGACATATCTATGCATATATGGGTGGATATACATAGACATCCAAATCTCTCACACATTACACACACACACACACACACAAATCTTTCCATCGTATATATACACACTCATAAATTCATGTACACATGCATACTTACATACAAGGAGCCCTGGCTGTGTATCAAACGATGTGTTTGGCTGCTAAGCACAGAGCTTGCAATTAGAACACATCAGATGCTTCATGGCTTTCATCACCCTTCAAGATTTAAAATCTCGAACTCAAAGCAGCAGATCCACTCTGTCCTATGAGGCACCTACAAGCTGGAATTGACCTGATGACAATGAGATATACACACAACTATAAACATATGTGTACACGGAAGGGCTTCAAAGTTTGTGAACATTTCCATTATCTTTCCATTCATTTTTCTATGAATTTTTGAAGACTTAAATATTTTTCTAAATTGTTTGTGATAACATAATTTTGAGAATGTACTTTGAACTTTTGCTCTTAAAGCACCTGGTAGATAACTTTATTGTTTTGGATTCTGGAGAACATTTGGGCTAAATGCAAGAAACTCTCACATGTGTGTTGTTTCTTATATAACATACAACAAATCATGGATGTTACCAGGTGATAAAGTGTGAGGCACTGTGTTGGCCCTGAAACTCAACACCGTAGGAGATGGTCCAGAGCAGACTGGTATTGGGCGGCTCTCTGTTATTTGTTTCCACCAAATAATGATGGAAAGTCTCTTCTTTCTAGTATGATAAGTATGTGCATTAATATTGTAATGTCAATTGGTAATATCTGTGAATCTGTTCACTATTTCTGTATAAAGCCTGGATTAAAATCCTTTCCCTTTAATGAATAAGAGTTGTTACTCTGTACAGGAAGACAGCAGATTAAGAAAAAATTCCATTCCTGAATTTTGGAATCCCACCTGTACAGGGATTCAAAAACAGGAATAGTTTGTGTCTAGTATCAGTAAGTCAAATCTTTTCCTTAGTATATCTATAGAGTGTATTTTTATATGCATAAAAACATCCAAGAAACATTTCCGAATATGCCAGAATAACTCTACTCTAATAATAAGGTAACAGTAATAATGATGGTGCTTTCACGTGCATCACAACATAGTGCCCATTTATTATCATTTACCGTTGTGTGCGCCTTGAAGTGTTATTATCATAGGTTTTACGGGAGTTTGTTCTTAGCTACAGGAGGTCTGTAAACTGGATGTTCATAATCCAGGGCGCCTGTAGTTTGCATCGAAGCACTTTCTATGGAAGGGAAACACAGAAAATGCTTACCAAAAATAAAACTAGGAATAGTAAAAGGCTTTAATCCCAAACAGCAAAACGTTTTGCACTACTGTCTATGATTTTCTATAGTGATTTTCCTCTCAATTTTAAATATTTTTTATTTCAAATTTTAAAATTATGAAAAACAAGCCATCATTAGAGATAATATTGTTGACTGCTGTGTAAGACCAGGAATTAAAATAAACTTTTCTAAATTTAAACACATTGTGATATGTAATTGTTTTTGAAGTCAAGGATAGCTTTAAGTTCAAGAGCTACATAGACAATTTGGGAGGGAAATACAATGCTAGCACATAGGCTTCAGGCTGGCTGAAAGTAAAGGGATATGGGAGTGAAAGTGTGTTATAGAATAAAAGAAACATTAAAAAATCAAACCCACAGTCATACGGTAGATTCTGGCTTACAGCTTCCCTATCGGATAGAATACAGTTGGCCTGCAGGGTTTCTCAGGTCTCTCATCTGTACAGAAACAGAATGACACATCCACCGTTCTCTTCTGCAAGGGCTGGTGGAACTCACCAACCTTTTAGGGAACAGTCAAGCACTTTAACATCTCCACCGCCAGGGCTCCTTGGGATAGTACCAAGAAAACAATCAAGCCCGCTGCCATCAAATTCATTCTGAATCACGGCGACTCCTTGTGGGCTTTCTGATGCTGTGTAGCCTGTTTGGAGCAGTCCCCTTGAAACTGTTACATGATCTCTGCTGGCTGTGCCTATCAGCTCATCGATCCTGGGTTTCCTACAGTTTCAAGAGGGTGGCCTCCATTGACATAAAACCTCTGAGATACACTCTGCTTTGAATGAACAAAAACCAAACAACCAAAAATACAAGAAAGTTTGAAAACAAGATTAGATTTTCATCTATTTCCCTGTTTCTTTGTATTCTTAGAAAACATGACTAATAACTGTCTTAATTCCTTATGTTGACTACATGGAAGTTCTCTTAGACCGTACTATCTTACAGGAGGTTTGGTGGCACAGTTTGGCAAGCATTGGATTGCCAACCAGAAGGCTGGGGATTCAAACCCACCAGCTGCTCTGTTGAATAAAGATAGGGGTTTTCGAGCAGGGTAGTTCAGTAGTGGTGGTGGGATAAAAGGGAAATGGGTGTCAAGGAGTCCTTGTAGAAAACAGAATGTTTGGAACCTGATTGTAGTAGCAATTGTACAATTCTACTGGACATGATTGAAATATGGAATGATGTTCTATGTATTAAAACCCAACTAAGAAAAAAGAAACAGGTGAAATTATTTTTTATTAAATATTTTAATTAACCTGATCTATCCCAAATATTATCATTTTATAGATAATAAAACTATTACTGGCATGTATTACACATTTTTTGCATACTGCCTCCTATAAGTCTGGTTTATGATTTTAGTCCACCTGCATTAAAGCATATCTGTGGTGGCTACTGTCTTGGACCAAATCTCTACAGAAGGCTGAATAGCAAGTTTCATGCACCTAATGTCTTAAAAGAAATCGACACTACATGAAATCACAGTAAAAGAATAGGGTCTATCAAAATAAGAAAACCATCAGAGGTAATTTTCCCCATTTCAATTGTGAAAAGCCTCCACTAGACATGTCAAGGGCATGGAGGGAGGTCTGCGAGAGCAGGTAAAGGAAGTAAGGGAACATTCTTCTCTCCTCACGGCCAATGCCAATGTGAGACACTGCCTGGTTGAGTGAAATCACCTTAGTTAGAGGTTTTGTATTTGTTTACACGGATAAATTCCCTTTTAACTCAATCTTGTTGAGACTTACTGGTTAGAAGAAGAAAACAAAATGAAGACAGCTTTTTAAATGCATGCTCTGTTTTATGTTCAACTTTCTTTTCGCCCCTTTACAGTCTTTGCTTCTTTGGGACAGTGTCACCATGCACCCGTACAAGCCGTAACTCAAATATCCGTGTGCCACATGGGTGTTGAGACTGCGGGGCCGGATTTATGAGGAACAGGCATGGCGCGGTGTCAAGCTGTGAGCTGAGCTTTCCTCACCGGTCCCTGACCCATGGAAATACCCTCAGCTGTTCTAAAGCCGCAGGAAACCTATTTGTCTGTGGAAGCGTGCCAGGTGTTTCTTTTTCATAAATTAGTAATTGATTAATCATCATCATCTAGGGAAAAAAAAGCCAACACCATGATGAGAGGCTGCATCCCCCATCTGTACAGTAAGTACACAGGGTCTTTTGAGTGAGAGATGATGGAGTGGGAGACGAGGGTAGACACAAAGTTAGGGAATTTATAATTCAATCCTAGTTTATCACGCCAAATCATTCCGGTTTTACACCTACTTTGTAAAACAGTGAACTGACAATATAGCGTTATATCTGATTTAGGGAATTATCAGAACGATAATCATGAGAAATCAAGCAAAATTAACATGGCCATTAAAATATGAAGTTTGGGTAGTACTAGTTCATTAACATTGACAGTGAACAAAAGAAGCAGGAAGTTGACACTAAGCAAAAGATAGCATTTGGGAATGGCAGCCGCCCTCCATGGAGGCTTCCTGTAGGCACCGGTCCTTGCAGAGACGGCAGGCACAGGCAGGACTAGATGAAGCCATGGAGGAGGTGGGAGAGAATCATACTTTATCAACGCACATGACCTTCTTGGAACAAAGGTCATGGACATTATGAGGAAATAAATTACCCTCCTGACTACACCCTGAAATCCCAGTGGTAAATTGTAGCAGAGCCAGGGCTACCTGGTGAAAGAAGAGAGGATGGAAAGTTCATTGTAAAAGCCATATTTTGAAGTATACAAAGGAAATATCAAAAGCAGATTTCAGGCATATGTAATAATGATTGATAAAGAGATGATAATTTTCTTACCGTTTTACACTCTTGGTTTTGACCTTTGTCCTCAACTCTGCTTTGTAGTTTTAAAAATCATACAGTTACAGAATAGGCTAGTACAGATAATTGATAAGATCCCCAGATTGTACACCTGACCAACCAAACAAATCACCATACTCCTACACTCAGACTCTGACTCATCGTCATGCTGATCGCCATCATTCAGGATCTTGCTATACAGGTAGATCTTAGGCCCACTCAAACTCCTAAATTATCATAAGACCATCAAGTGACCCGAATAGATATTAAATGCTAAGATGGCTGCTCTATGTATATTCCTTTTCACTTACATTTCGTCAAGGTTGCTACGTCAAAGCATACTTGTCACATCTACACATCTATTAAACAAGACTCTTGTGATTGCTGAATGTTATCACTAGAATCCCAGAGTAGAAAATCACATATTTGGGATGGTGGTGAGATGTATGACATCCTTTTTAATTTAAATATGTTTGGGCTGTATTTTTTCCTGATAAAGCCATAGAGTTTAAAAATAAGAATGAGATGGCTATTTAAATTAATTAATATTGAAATTCTAATTAATAATATCCAAGTTCATAAATGGACACTATATATAAAACTTTGCTCATCTGATAAAAAATATCGATTTACTTAGTTATGAAGAAGTATTTTATATTTATGAATGAGTATGTGTGTACATGTTTGCATTTCCAAGCACAGAAACAAATCATTGTTTTACAGAAATCCTTTTAAAAAGGAAATATTTATTATCTTCAGAAATATCTAGAATTATAAGATGATGTTAATAAATCTAACATATAATTAAACTTAATTACTGATTATAAATAAACTTTGATTGTATTAAACCTTAGCAAGTATATAACGTTAGAGGATTTCAAAAATATTTTATTAAAAATAAACAACTGTTTATCATTTTAAACTCATTTCTACTATGTACTCTAGTTCTTTCAGGATACTTTTCTGATCGATGCAAGCAAAAACATACTAAAATTTCAGATTACTCTCCATCTAATAAATTTTGCTAGCAATAGGAAGTTATTTCTAAGAAGTCAGCCACTCATCTACAAGTAAATCTAGGGGGACTGGATGGTGAAAAGGTATGTTTCAGTGACAGCAGGGGTGAGTGAGGTCAATCACAGCAGGACATGTGGTCTGAGCTTCAGAGCCAGTTGTTCCAAATATATTTGCAAACACTGATCTCACAAAGGGCCACATAAATGGCCGACTGGGTAAAACAAGTCTGAACCGCTTTAAGAGAGTCACAATAAAGATTTGCAAACAAAATAACAACAGAGCCCCAGTTGTCAAGCCCATTCCCATTCACAGGGACCCTTTATGGAGATCCTGAGCCCTAAATCTTTACAGCTCCTGACAGCTTCCCACCCCCGCTCAGGAGAGGCAGCAACTACTCACCCACTGCTCCAGTCCTCCATTCAGAGGCCTAGCGTTAGAAACACACAGCTTTCTCAAATCTCTCTGAATATTGCATTTTTGGTTTTATTGCATAGCAGACTGTAACATCAGCAGGGCATACTGATGTTTTCCAGAACATATTGGCCCTTCTAAGAAATGTTATAAATATCTATTTTACTAGTGCCAATGAACTAAGAGCAATTGTTATATTAATGTGGCAGTTAGCAGAGATGTATTTGCTGGCTATCTGTATCTTTTTGATTATAAAACAATGTCTCTAAAGCTAATAAATTTCTAGAAACAGTCTTTATATCGTTAATGCTATTTGATAATAAGATAGATTTTGTACTTAGGTAGAGGATAAAGTATCTGTGAGGAATTTCTTCTACACTAATCAATCAAATATATATCACATGCATGTGATACATTCTCTCAACTTTGAAGTAATGTAAAGTATAATAAAAAACAAACAAAATTAGAGTTCTGAATTCCGGAATAAAATTTTAATCTACTCTTTTGTGTGTGCTTTTGAAAATGGAGGTGGTAGCACACTCACCTGGTACAAAACAGTGCATGAACCCAAAGAGAAGCAACATATATAAATTATTTCCATTGCTTATGACAACTTTTTATTTCCATTCCTATTTCCTTAATTATAATAGTTAATATTTTATGATTTTTTATCACTTACATATTATAAATTATAACAATTAAAATTCCTACTTGAAATCATTCCTGGAACAATGAAGAGCAATAATTAGATAAATTAATTACCTGTTAATTATTTTATGAACCTTGGCAGGTGAACTCCAGTAATGCACAAACTTTAATAAATATTTAGCTAGCTAATAAGCACTTCCATTTTTAAATAACAAAGCAATAAGGTGTAAAAGTCATCCACACTGAGAAGGCGATTGAAAAACATCATGCTTAATGCATGTAGAGTCTGAGCATCAATCACTTGCTAAAAGGTTTTTGGTACACCTGTTGATTGAGTTAAGACAAACAGAGAAGAAACAGTAGTTTTCTCACAATAGCAACTATGTTAGGATGTCTTTAAACAATTTTGTGTTGGAGGTTCAATTAGTCTAATTTATTTTCATAAGTGCATCATTTATACTGCCCTTTTCCTGTTTCCTCACTGATCTTTTAAAAAACTTTTTAAGCCAGGTGAAATATGGATGATATATCCACCTTGTGAAAATTCTTCCATCTCACAAGATATAGAGGCTAAATTGTATTTATTTACATGGTCATTCATCAGTTCAATGTTAGAGACAAGGTACCAAGTCTAGCGTTTCCCAGTGCTGTATCTGTCTTGAGAGTGTTCAATTATCCACCAGAGACCAATGGCACATGTTAACAGTGATTTATTGTAAATCATTAGCTATTGTTCCATTATCCATTTATCCCAGTGAGAGCTTTCCCTATTTTGAAATTATTGCACCTCTCTCCTTGCCCTTGCTATATTTTTAAGGAAATGACCTTTTGAAGATATCAGTAAATCACCACAGTTCCGGAGTTTGGGCAAGTATATTGTCTGCAGTAGGTGTTAGTGTCATATTTACCATTAAGGAGCTAACAATTCAGAAAAAACCCCAGTGCTTTTGTGTTGTTTACTATTTTAAGTGCTTCCATATGACTGATTGCTGAAGTTTTCATTTCTGAAGCAAACCATTGCTTCCCTTTGCTTCCTCCCATTTTCTTCTCTACACTGGCAACCCCTCTTTCTGTAAAGCTGCTTGCCTCCGTGTTCTCATTGTTACTTCCTCAGCTAAGGCTCCAGGTGGAAGCCCAGGTCTTAGAAAACAGAACCACGTTGGACTCGCACAGCGTGCTTTCGAAACCACCAGTCCCAACCGCAATGTCCAGCGATGGGCGAAGTGGAAGGTTGCTGGCAGCACCCGTGGTGTGGGCTCTCCTGCTAACTTCAAGGCCGATGGTTCAGACCAGCCAGCAGTAACACAGAACAAAGGCCTGGAAGATTTGTAGGTGTGTCGAGGGATTGGTGAGCACTGAAAATCACCTCACTATAGGTTCAGTTTTGTGGGGCCTATGGGATCCTGTCACTTAGTCTGACACTCTTTATAAATCATTGTCTTTGTTCATCTCTCCCTAGACAGCGGTGTAAGGAACTCTTCTGCTGGAACTAGACTTGGGTTAAATGTATTTAATATTTAAAATATAGATGTGTAGAATTGAATGAAAAGTCGGTCAAATCTATTTGACTGCTACTAAGTGAAAAACAGGCCTACACCTATGAAAGAAAAAAGATCTGTCAAAAGTCTTGCACAGACACAGAACAAAGGTGCTAAGTGTTGCAGCAAGTTTGCACAGGGTCCATGATGGGCGAAAGCGGTTCCAGAGCGTCTGGAAGGGTACCTGGGCAGGCAGGAGGACAAGACAGCACCATTATGGAATAAAGTGGCATCGCAAACACAGAGAAGGGAAATTGTGTCAATAATTATGGGGTCATGAAAGAAAAACCACAAAAAAATTAGTTGCTACAAATCTATTGTCTTCTGACATGGTTAAATAGTTAAAGTTTACTGTGCTAACCTGGCTAATAGACACATGTGGGGTTAATTGAAAGGTGGAGAGATAAATGGCTTGGTGAACCTCGCCTTTCTAGTTCTCCAGTCTCTTGTTTTGTGGTGGTCGGACCAAGGTCTGCTGCCTTAGCCAATTCCCTGCTTCAGCTGGCAAGGCTCACTTCCTGCAAGACACCCCCAAGGAGAAGTCACATGGACCTACCCCAATGCATCCCTGAGTGCTGGAGCAACTGTGTGGAGACCCCTGCCAGCGCTGAGATGCTTACATGTTCACTGATTCGGCTTTCCTCCTGCAGTCGGCATCATTGCATGCATTTTGTAAGATGGAGGAGGACTTAGTGGATTGATGTCGGACATATGGACTAATGTCAGACTATGGGCTTGGGCAGCACTGGGTTGAGATGCTTTCTTAATGTACCCTTACTCTTTATATAAAACTCTATCTTATACATATGAGTTTCTGTGGATGTTTCTCTAATGTACCCCAACTAACACACGTGGTGAGAAGTTTATGCGTAAAGATATATGTAGTTGTTTAACATTGATCCTGTAACTAAACCAACTAAAAAGTAGAAGTTAGTAGTATATTATTTATATGGGTATTATTTAGAACAATGGAAACAGTGTAATTAAAATGTTTTGAAAGTAGTCAAAACTGCAGAGTTGCGATTAAATTTGGAGTGGAGTGAAAGCATGTTCAGACAAGCCTAGGACACTTCATACGAAGCCTACATGAAACACAAATTAAACTGGATTGAAATCAGGTGTTGACTTAATTTAAGTTAGCCATGACATGTGTAGGGCTGTGTTCAAATAGGCCAGTATTTGCATTTACATAGGGTAATCAAGACAGAGCAAGCAACAAGAGAGGAGATTCTACATTCTAATTCTCAGGGGGCAAAACACATGGCACGCACATCAATTGGATCCTGTGATTTTTACCACATGTAAACTAATTAAAGTGAGTATTTCCTAGATAAAGTATAACACAATAAAGCCTTTGTTCAGATTTTCTGCATATGGAAATTGTTACAGTAAGGATACATAGTCAGGGTTCTGTTTACAGTTCAAGGATTTCATTATTTCTAAGAATAATGTCTATTGAACATAAATGGAATGAAGGAAAGCAATCTAAATGCAGTGAGATGGGGCTCTGACCCAAGGTGCAGCGACAGTGGGTACTTATTAAACATGTAGAATTTCAGACCCCATCAAATAAAAACCGATGTTTTAACCAGATGCCCAAGTGGGTCTTACAGACACCGAGCTCCTGGAAGTACTGACAATGACTACAGGTGCTAGTGTTTCTCTTAGGTCCCATCACCCAGGTGACTCTGACTCCTAGTGACTTAATGGCTGAATACTCCCAGGTCTTGTGCCTGCCCCAAAATTGTCATCGTGATGTTTGGGCCCATGGTCAGAGTCAATCCATTTGCTGAAGATTCATTGCTTTTTCTTTTACCGATCTCCTACTTCACAGTATACAGTACTGAAGGCTTATGTTAACTTTGGAATTTCTAGTGTGAACCATTATATATGTTCTCATGAATTGATTGAAAATAATCTGAATGAAATATTAAAGAGAAAAATCCAAAGAAAGGAATAGTGAGAACTTTAAAAAAGGGGAGGTATTGGGCAATAAATTATGAATACATAGCAATGCAGGAACATCTTGATCTATATCTATGTCCACGTGCATATCTCTATATCTACATTAGTGGTTCTCAACCTGTGTGTTGCGACCCCTTGGGGGGGTTGAATGACCCTTTCTTAGGGGTTACCAGATTCATAAGAATAGCAAAAGTACACTTATGAAGTAGCAACGAAAATAATTTTATGGTTGGGGGGGGTCACCACAACATGAGAAATGGGATTAAAGGGTCACAGTATTAGGAAGGTTGGGAACCACTGATATATATCTATATAATGACAGGTAGAGTAGAATTAAATAATAGACAGACAGAAGCAAGCATACTATTAAATGCCTAAGACACGGGCTGGCAAATGGCATTCATTTAGCAAGAATATTAATTGAGTGAATAAAGTTTACATATATCACTTTATAATATAAAGTAGCTTTGCATACATTATTTCATATTGAACCCCACAGCATATCTATGAAGTTGGCAGAATGAGTAGTTGGCATCATTAGATAAATGCTTTCTACTTGTCTACTTTGTAATAATTCTTAAGATCAACAGGTATAACAAAACCTTTTAGTACATGATTGATGTTAAGAATGTTCATGCATTAAAGATAACAGTTTCAATTGTCTAAAGAGGATAATTTTTAAACTTATTGCTTTTGTTTAAGAAAGACTAAAACAGTTACCATCTATGTAAGTACTACGGAATCTCAGTGGAGCAGTGGTTAAGCGCTCAGTTGTTTACCAGAGGTTGGGGATTTTAATCCACAGTCTGGTCAGCAGGAGAGGGAGGTGGCAGTCAGATTTTGCAAAGATTTACAGCTTTGGACCATCTATGGGGTAGATCTACTCTTGCTATAGGATCACTATGATTTAAACTTGACTTCTTACAATGTGTTTAACATTTTGGGGGTTATATACAAAATGACTAATTTTTAAAAATTTAATTTAGCTTAATTTATTTTGAAATTTATAGTCTACCTTGCAACATAAGACATTTAAAACAGGCATCATGGAAAATTAATTCACAATATGCAAAGTAAGTTGGGGTACTGTCATACTTTATCATTAGTGAAATCGATATGAAAACAACATGATGCCTTAGGTAACACATGAAACCAGGGGACATACCATGCAGCTCTTGTTCCTCACTCCCATGCACATGGGCATTTTATTTCAATACAATCCCATAAAGAATTTTGTGCTTTAAAATAGCAAACATAGATGAAACCAAGACTTAAAGTCACATATTCTGATTAAAAATGGAAAGAATTTTTCTCTGGGGCAAATGGCATTTTAAAATTCAAAGCTGACATACAATATGATCTGTTAACTTACACAAAACATGTTTGTTTACAGTTAGTATTGACTGTCCATGTAAATCTGGAACATATTGTCAGTGTAGCTGTCCTCTAAAGCACAGCTTGCTTACATTAAAGAAGTAAAAACTGGGATTCTCATGGTAGACAAAGAACAGAAGTATTTAAAGAAATCATTATTGCTTTACTTTATTGGATAAATATTTAACTCATGCAAAAGTATAATGAATTATAATTTTTCATTAAATGAACAATCCTCTCTTAAGGGATTGAGAATTATTTTCTATTGTTGGGGACAGAAATATGTAGATTGACTAAGGAAAGATCTTTATTTTTTCATTATTAGATGAATCTCATTCTCATAAATGCTTTGTTCACTTTGTATTTGTATAAAGTAATCATATGCAAAAGAAATTAGGTGAATACTTTGCAGGATATATTTGATTTTCTATTTAGCTATTAATTCTTATGCTCCAAATGCCTAAAAACCCATAGTTTGAAATCTACTAAACTCTAGTCTCTGGAGAAGAGTAGACCGAGTCACATGATGAACTGCAAATTGTTTTGAATTCTATCAACCTAGTTGGTTTAGGGATTATGTTTATGAAAATGGAGAAGCAGTTTTACACTTTTGATTTTCCAAAGTGTCCAATAAAGTCTAATATTGATAGCAATTTCTACCAATTCTCATACTCTGTAGGGTGCATTAGGTTCTGTGTTGGGCACTTTACATAAAATATCTCAATTATTTAAGTGATCACTTTGACAAGTATTATTGTGCCCCAAACAGAAGATAAGACACGGTTGGTTGTCTTTGTCACCGTATTCCACAGAAACAAACATTGACGGGGAGACTTGTTGCTGTCCTCCGGTCTTAGTGCTATCAACGCCACAGGCGACTGCATAATAGAAGTTTGCAAAATCAACAGCTTCTTCATTCTAAGTGACTTTTTACAACATCAAAATTAGCATATTTATTTGGCAGATGGACTTCCCTGGTTGGAATACAAATAAATCAAAGTGACCACATCAATGCAATTAAGGCAGTAGAGAAGTTCAACATCATTTGTCAGAATAAGGCTAGAGAAAAGACCATCAATTGCTCATACATTGAAACGAGATAATTAAAACAAATCCATGAATGCCAAAGCACAACCTTGGGGATCTTTTACTTGAATTTAGAATAGACCTGAAGAATTGAACACCGATGACTGAAAAAAATTAAAAGGTCATGAAAAAGACAGGAAATACATACCAGGACACATGTCAGAAAAGACTCCAGTGAAGTAAAAGAACGGAACAGAAAACTGCAAAGGGCAACTCAAGAACACATGACATGCCACGGTCTGAAGCCAGAAAAACAAACGGGAAGCACGCATGACATTTCTCAAGATGAAGCAACAGAAGAAAAATATCAACACTCCATTTGCAATAGAGACGTATGCTAGGGGAAGAAAATGAACAGCAGAAGCGGGATTAGAGGAGAAATAGAGTCACTGTATCAAGAAGCATTGAAGCGGCATATGATAAAGGACTAATTCATATTCAGGAGGTGGCATATGATAAAGGACTAATGATGGAGAAGGCGGCAATGGAAGAAGTAGCTCTGAAGGCATCATGAGGAAAACAAGGCTCCAGAAATGATCGACATATCAAACTTCGATGGTTCGACAAACGTGTGCTACACTGGCAACACCAACCTGTCTCTGAGGAGAAAATGGGAAGCCAGTTAACTGGCCAACCAGCTGGAAGTGACATACACAAAGCATAAGAATACATACCTATTCAAAGGAATGCCCATCCAATGGTATGCAGAAAATATTCAACAGTATTATTGATATATAAAATACAAGTCTAATTATGCTTTCAGAAACCTAAAGGAAAAAAAACTCCTCAAACTGGACTAATAAGCAACATCATGAGAAACAAAGAAAATACTGAAGTAGTCAAAATAAGTTATGTGCAACCTTCATCCCCAGGCACCCACAACATTTCTTTTCTCAAGCACAGCACCTTTGAGAGTAAAAGCGGTAGAGATCACTTACAAAAGACTCTCCCGGAGAAATTGGGGTTTACTGTCCCCTATAGAAGAGTAGAGCCTGCTTCCTTCTGCTGTGCATAGGGTCATTCTGAGTCACAATTGACTTGATGGCACCTAACAACTGAGACCACTCTTATTTATATGAAGAACTAGCACATAATCCAAGAGACATTTATTTGAACATAATAATGAACTATGGCATGGTTTAAAATCAGGTAAGATATAGCTCAGGGTTGTATCTTTCCACCATACATATTCTATTTGCTTTGCAAAGATTCCAAGAAACAGGATCAGGTGAAGAATAACTCAGCATCTGAATTGATGGCAGATCCGTTTATAACCCATTAATACATAGAAGACAAATGACATGTTTTCTGAAAGTGAAAAAGATTTGAAGCACCTACTGATACAGATCAAATACTACATCCTTCACTATTGATTATATCTCAACAGGGGAAAATAAAAATCCTCACAGCTGGGCCAATAGAGAGCATCATCATAAAAATATAAAAGATTTAAATTATTGCAGATTTAATTTTAACTGATGAATTTACAATAAACACCCATGAACCTTGTTATTGTTGCCGTTGGTAGGTGCCATCGAATCAGCTCCAACCCATAGCAACCTTATGCACAACAGAAGGAAACACTGCTCAGTTCCCTGCCGTCCTCACAGGTATTGCTATTCCTGAGCCCATTTTTGCCATCATGGCGTCACAACCATCTCATTGAGGGTCTTACGGACCTTCCTCTGTTCCATCGCCCCATCCTCACCTTACCAGTCACGATGTCCTTCTCCAGGCACTGGCCTTTCCTTGCCACATGTCCACAGAATGGAAGAGGAAGCCTTGCCATCCTTCCCTCTAAGGAACATTTTGATAGGACTTTGGTCAGAGTTTGGAAGCAGCTGTCAGAAAGGTAAATGAAGGATTGCATTGGGCAAATCTGTTGCCAAAGACATCTTTTAAATGTTCAAAAGCACATATTTCACTAAGATGCCCATGATCTCACACATGCCATTTTCAATCACATCATATGAAAGCAAAAGGTATACAGTGAAGATAGAAGACAAAAGCAGAATTGATTCTCTGAATCATACTGTTGGTGAAGAATATTGAATAAACCAGGGTCTGCCAGAAGAACAAGCACATGTATGTTGGAAAGTGCTTCTTAGAATTGAGATGAGACTTCAACCAGAGTGCTTCTTGGAGGTGAGGATGAGACTTCCTCTCATGTACTTGGACATGTATCAGGAGGGAGGGACCAGTTCTTGCATCAGGTTATGATGGTCAGTAAAGCAAAGGGTGATAAAGAGAAAAGCCACTCACAACGAATTGATATCATGGCTTCAAAAATGACTTCAAACAAGCAATTGTGAGGATGGTGCAGATTTGGCAATGCTTTGTTGAACTACTCTGTCCTGTAGGATCTTGACAAATCAAACTGGACTTGATTGCAGTGGGTTTGTGCTTGCTTTTTGGTTATATCTGGATGCTTTTGTTAGGTTCTATACTGCAAGTCCTCAAGGTTGATTCTAACTTTGAGTCCATTGTTGCACCTTGTTAATCTATTTGATGGGGGGTTTTCCTCTTTTTAATTGACCCATTTCTTTGGGGAATGGTTCCTCCTGATAACATGCCCAAAGTAAGCAAGGAGTTTCATGTTGAGAGAACATTCTGGCTGTATTTGATTTTGGATGCATCCCATGGCTTAAAGTCAGAGCATCTTAGTCCTCATGGTGCTATCTTTGCTTTTAAAAACATCAAAGAGAACTTTTACAGTAGGTTTGTTGAATGCAATATGCCATTTAATTTCTTGATGACCAAGTCTACTGTGGTTCCAAGTGACATGGATTCTTTGAACACTTCAGTCTTTTCTCTATGATTATATTGCTCTTTTTCCAGTTGTGAAGATTTTTGTTAATGTATAATCCACACTAAAGGCTGTGATCTTCTAATAATTAAACAAGGTAGATTTACCTTCTCATCATACCGAACTGGTTGATCAATAAAAGAAGCAGAACAGAAAATAGACTGGCTTCTTCTATTGGAGTTTTTTCTTCTCTAGCATTAAAAAGCAATTTTATAGGCCTTAAGGAAGTTTCCTTCATGAAGAGATGTGCAGAATTATAGTGAGGAGGAGTTCACAGATGTGCTCCCTGGTTGGGGTGACATGATGCAAAATATTGCCTTTAAAAAGGGGTACACAAAGACATGTACATGCAAATTTATATATGAGGATGGGGAAATAAATCGATGTGTCTATATTTATAGGTTTAGTATTAAGGTGGCAGAAGGACCTTGGGCCCCTACTCAAGCACTCCCTCAATGCATGAATACTTTCTTCTATTAAATTGGCACTCTACGATGCTCACCCTCCTGACCCAACTGCTGAAGCCAAAGCGGGGGAACAAGTAAATGTGGCAAAGAAAGCTGATGGTGGCCGGCTATCAAAAGAGATAGTGTCTGGGGTCTTAAAGGATTGAAGGTGAACAAGCTGCCATCTAGCTCAGAAGCAACAAAGTCCACATGGAAGAAGCACACCAGCCTGTGTGATACGAGGTTTCAAAGGGACCAGGTATAAGGCATCATCCAAAAAAAAAAAATACCATAGTGAATGTAGGGGGAAGTGCAGAGTGGAGACCCAAAGCCCATTTGTCGGCCACTGGAGATCCCCTCACAGAGGGGTCTAGGGGAGGAGATGAGTCAGTCAGGGGGCGATGTAACACCAATGAAGAATACAGCTTTCGCCCAGATCCAGGAATCTTCCTTCCCCCCCAACTACCATGATCCAAATTCTACCTTGCAAGACTGGATAGAGCAGAGGTTGTACACTGGTGCATAGAGGAGCTGGAGGCACAGGGAATCCAGGGTGGATGATACCTTCAGGACCAGGGGTGAGTAGATGGGGAGTGGGTTGGAAAGGGGGAACTGATTACAAAGATCCACATGTGACCTCCTCCCTGGGGGATGGACAACAGAGAAGGAGGTGAAGGGAGACGCCAGATAGGGCAAGATATGACAAAATAATAATATATAAATTATCAAGGGTTCAAGAGGGAGCGGGGAATGGGGAGGGAGAGGAAAAAAAGAGGGCCTGATGCAAAGGACTTAAGTGAAGAGCAAATGCTTTGAAAATGATTAGGGCAAAAAATGTACAGATGTGCTTTATACAATTGATGTATGTATGTGTATGGATTGTGATAAGAGTTAATAAAATTTTTAAAAGGGGTACACTTTTTAAAAAGGAGCCCTGGTAAGACTAAAAGTGCTCAGCTAAAGGCAAAACCTTGGTGGGTCAAGTCCAACAGCCAATCTGCAGTAGAGCACAGTTGGCAATCTGCTCCTATAAAGATTGCCACTTAGAAAACCCGGCGAGGGCAGTTCTACCTGTCCTGCAGGAGCACAATGAACCATAATATTCTACAGCCCAATTCAACCCACTGCCTTCTATCCTGACTCACAGAGATCACGTATGATACAGTAGAACAACTACTACTGGTGATAGAGTAGCGTTTACAGGGTTGTAAAGCTTTACGGGGAAACATTGCCTCTTCTCGGTCCTGTAGAATGGCTGGGCAGTGGTCAGGCGCAGTGGACACTTCAGCATTGCACTATCTGGGCTACCTTCATCACCAGCACCGCACGAGTGGGAATCAGGTGTGAAAAGGTGGAGACAGTCCCAGCTTAGAAAGGAGCGGGCAGAAGGATATAGGAATTATTCAGGCTTCTATGTCTCTCTGATTCAAAAGCGATTTAATTTTATTCTTAAAGTTGGCGAGTCTTCAATCAGATAGTTAAAACATTACATAAATTACACACATAAAGAGATGTGGTTGTAGAACAATGATCACACCGCGGGGAAAAGACAAAAGAATCTGCAAATACTAAATATTGTGCATCATATTAAAATAGTTTATATAATTCTAGAACTAATAGAGTTGAATTGGCAATCCAATAAATGGAATTTTATATCATGTTTGTTATCGGCTAAATAATTCAGTATTCCATTTTATACACACACTTTTTAATTAACTTACAGACTTAGAGGTAAGATGGTGCTAATCCATTCATTTCCCCAAACCAACACACACACACACACACACACACACACACACACACACACACACACACACACACTACAAAACATGTGGGAGTATAAGAGCAAGAGGTTAGCAGTTTCATATGGAGGAATTTTTAATCAGGGGAGAAAGCAGCTGTTTGAAGTTCTCTTTACCTCCAACTGGCGGTCCAGATTGCACGGTGATTGGTGACACCTGTTTTCCACTAGCCTTTTCTTGAAGCCGCAACACGCAAGGTTGGCTGGAGACTTCTGTCTGGCATGGTGTTTAGCCTTTTCAATTTTTAAAGTCAGAGATTTCTGTTGAACCCTGATGTGCCACACCCCCTCCGCCACCCGAAGGCTACATTTGCTCAAGGTGATCAAATATGAATTCATAAAACGGAAGAGGAAGGATAATATTTTCTTCACTAGAGAATCTATTTTGGTATCCTCAAAAAGATTTTTAAAATTGTTTTATTAAAAGGATTCACTTGAAACACACGTTGTGGCCCTGACTGATCATTTTGGACACTGTGTACACCCAAAGGCCTGAGGTCCACACAGGAGAAACCCATTATCCCACAAGCTGTCGGAAGTGGGGAAGGATTTGTGTCACGTGTCTGGGTCAATGGGACCATGCTGTAGATTAGAATTCTGAGACTCGGGGGAAGTGACTTATTTAAAATCACGGTGCTTGAGGGCGGCTGGGCAGAAGCTAGGCCAGGGGGTTTAAGCTCCCAATGCATGATGTCTTCTCGCTCAGTGGCTGCCCCTAAACTCTCCCTGTAGTCCTGATTCACTCCCTGCCTTTCAGCGCTCGTCTCCTTCAGTAACTCAGCGCCGTGAGAAGATGAAGAGAGGCGTAGCGCAGGGTGAAGAGGAGCAGGGAGTCCACTGACTCCAAAACTTATGTGTGACACACGAGGAAGGTAGGAGTCACCAAAAAGAAATGACTCCTCTGATGAGTTAGTAATGAGAGCGCAGAAGACAAACGGCCTAACTTCAATCTCCCTTGCTAGATCTCAGACACGCACACTCACACACACCCCCCCCCCCAAACAACATAGCCTCTCCATTTTCTTTGCCATAAGGGAAATAGACGTTTCAGAAATTCCACTTACTAGTTATGGTTTGGGCAGATACATAACTGTTTCTCATTTTTCTGTAGAAATCTACTGAACATCTAAATGTAACTGCCTTGAGTGGCGCTCTGACTATGTTTTGGTGCTGGTTCATATTCTGATGTTTCCTCACATAAACATAAACCACACAGCGTCTACCATCCTGTTTATCAGATATTATTAAGTTATCAACGTCAAGTACGTATAAATATGTACTTCTTGTTTTCCCTAAAACTCCTACCTACATGCTCCAAAATGGTCCACATCATAAAAATAATTCGCCACAGTACAGAAGCTGTCATTTAATTAGAAGGAATTCACATTTCAAAAGATATGGGTTAAAGTGAACGTATTCTGACTCTGAATAATATCACCATATTACCTTTATGTGCTTAGTTAGATTGTAGGGACAGGCTAATGTTTGGTATTGATAGGGGAGGGGGGAAATGATGTGGAAAAGCATCACTTGAGAAAATAGAGCACAAGAAACAAGAGGCCAAATTCTAGTTTTAACTTTTCTAATTATTAATTTTGATTCCAGCAAACTGCTTAGCCTGTGTCTCAATTTCTTAATTTCTAAAATGAAAGTGTTTACTCATCATTTAACATACTTCCTGGCTTTAAAATTGTGAGATTTGAAAGTGTGAATGTAATATAATTAAAATATAAATTATATAGAAACCATTTGTTATTTAATTGTTTGCCTTATACAAAGCCTAGCTCAAGAGCTCTGATCTATTTTTAGCATTCATGTGGAAATAATGTACTCTATTCTTAATTCCCACCACCTGTCAGTTTGTTGTTTTGTGGGAACTTGCATGTAGCTATGATGACTGAATCTATGTCACCAGTAATTCAAATGACAGCAGGGTCACCCATAGTGGGCCAGCTTCACAAAGCTTCCAGCCAAAGTCAGACCAGGAAGACAGGCCTAGCCATCAATTTTGAAAATTCACCAGTGAAAGCGTTATGATCAAAGAGTAGATTGTCTGACATAATCCAAGAAGATGAGTCTCAACATTGGAAGGCACTAAACTGCATGGTAGCTGCAGTGATAGACTCAAGCAAACTATCGTGAGAACCACATAAGTGTTTTGTTCTGTTGTCTGTGGAATCTCCATGAGTCAGAACCAACTTGAGTGTTACTAACAATAACACACACAATCCTTAATTCACCTAGCAAAATCAGGACCAGAACTGAAGGGGGCAGTTTTATTTATACCCATTGCTTTTATATATGTATTACACTCCATGTAATTAGAAACAAAGCACATATGTTCATGCAATCAAAGCCTTTCTCACTATAATTCCTTCGTGTATCATATCTTTAATTTTTTAAATAAAAAATATGCTTTAATAGACAATGATGGCTGTTGCCAGCGTACATGATGGTATAGTGTACCAATTCCCATATCAATCAAAAATCTGTATTCTGGTTTGACCATGGAGATTTATTTTCCCAATAGAGAGATATAATAACTATTGTAATGAAAGAGGGTGAAGTCTTGGTCTGATCCTCAAGAAGTAGTAACAAAATTTCAGCTCCTTTGGGCATTTCAGGAGAATGAAGGATATTGTTTGATCTTACAGAGCACTAGAGATTTCAAGGGCACTTATATGAAGAGAGTTATATAAATCAATGCTTTAGTAGTTCATTAAATGACTTGGGGTCACATCAGACCCCCACTCACTCCCACCGCTCAAGGGGAAGGAAGAGCCAACTCCTCATCTGCCCAAGGAAATCTCCTATGAGGCAGAGGTCAGACATGGCTCCACCTTCCATCTTTCCTTATCCTACACTGAACCCAGCTGCCCCTCCCAGAGCACTCAACTTCGCTGCTAGGTTTGATAATTCATTTAAATGCCCACAAAGAATTCATAGACAATACTCAAGATTTGGGGGTTTATTGGGAGAATGATAAAGAGTTACAGTCTCAACAAGCTACAGGGTCAGTTTTACCCTGTAATACAGGTTTACCATGAGTCAGAATTGATTCGATGACAGTGGGTTTGAGCTTTGCTTTGATTAATGAAGGTGATAGTTTAGATCAAGTCAGGATCAGAAAACATTATGGATATAGTTCCACTCCTCAGTCATCTGGCCTTCAGGCTCCCAGCCATGCGGTCCCCTGGTCTCTCCTCTGCTTGGTTAAACAAAGTTCCTTTAGCACAGATAAATACCACTGCTGCCTCGAGACACTCAGTGGCCTCACTGGGTGGGCTGGAGAGCCAATCACTGTTTCTTGCTGCCACGGCACCTTCTTCATGGTGTCTCCTGCTACCAAGTTTCCACACAGGGATGTGGAACAAACTTGGTCCCCCTTTGGTGGTCCTGGAATTCCCTCTTCTTCAGATTCTGAGCTTTCTCCCAGAGCAATGGCAAAACAGAACTTACTACCTATACGTATTTCCATGCTACCCCTCGGCCACTGGGTGGGAGCTAAATAGACCAGTGACAGTAGAGCCATGCCAGTTAATTTCACCTTACTGCGTTGGGCAGAGGCAACACTGGAGGCTCCACCATACAGGTCCACTGCAGGGCCATGGAGTTATGGTAGAGGGCCTCTAACACTGCAGGAAACTTGTGCCTTATATGAAGAAGTGCGTCTATCTTTTCCTGACAGTTACTGCTCAACATTTCCGTTCAGTAGCAGACATTCCGACTACTGACTTGCAAAGGGAAGCATTACATGATGAGGGTCCTACAGCCATGTTTCCCCCACGGAATGGAATTATTTATGCAACTTTCTGTGTCAATATCAATTTTAGGTTTCTTTACAATAGAAGTAGGAGCTCTGGTTGTACAGTGGGGTACGTGTTGGGCTGTAACTGAAGGTCAACAGTTCAAAACCATCAGTAGCTCCACAGGAGAAAGATGAGGCTTTGCTTTCTACTCTTATAAGAAGGTAGTCTCAGGGACCCACAGGGTGAATTCTATCCTATCCTATAGGGTCTATATGAATCCAAATTGACTTGATGCTAGTGAGTGTTACGAGAATATTTAATAAGTATTTATTTGCTTTTGCAACAGGTTTTTTTAAAATTCATGTTGTTTTTTAAAAAGATCATTTTATTGGGGGCTCTTGCAGCTCTGATATCAATTCATATATCAATTGTATCAAGCATATTTCTACATATGTTAACATTATTATTTTCTAAACATTTACTTTCTATTTGAGCCCTTGGTATCAGCTCCTCTTTTTTCAATACCTCCCCCCTCCCACCCTCACAACCCCTTGATAAATTATTATTATTTTCATATCTTACACCAACCACTGCCTCCCTTCCTCCATGATCTCTGTTATTTTTCCCCCTCGGTGTGTGGGGGGTTATGTGTTTATCATTAATTCACTTTTAATAGTTCATACTTACTGACATATTTGAGTATATATATGTATATATATATTTGTTATTTCAACATAATCTGTGTTATGTTCTGTGAAAAATGCTGGGGATATAATGCCATCCTAGAATTTCCTGGAAGGAAACAGGGAAGTCAGAGGGTAATTAAGCTTTGCAGGAATAGTCAGTTAAGTTATTATTGTGAGTGTAGATGATACTGCTACATGTGTATTTCTAAAGAATATCACAAGATGAGACTTAAGAAATATGAAATAGCTAAATTTAGGTTTGTAAAATGGACGCAAGACCAGAGAGAAAAGGAAGGTGTTAGTATGAGAGTGACCACCCTCAGATACTCTAATTCCTTTAGTTTCTATGATTCTGGTTCTTTTTTTATAGAAAACTTATCATCCATTTTAAAATGCCTCCTTTAGAGGAGATTCTGTTCTCGGTCCTTGTCTACTGGAAAGCAGAAAGCTCTGCTAGGATGCTGGTAAATCAAGCTCTTGTCCTTCGCTTCTCCTCCTCCTATCTCCAGCTGAGTGAACTCTCTCCTTGACTTAGAAGGCACAATCACTTCTCTCTGGACGAGCACCACGAATCCATTTGTGTAAGTACATGTCATTATCATTTTTATGCTTATTTCCCCCTCTCCCTCTCATTATATGATTCATTTTATTAACTGCTTCAGTAAAAAATAAATCATGATACATTTCAGCAACAAAACAACTTCCTTGATGGTATTTAAGGAACATAGATTATATTTCCATCCATGGATTATTCTTCATTTCTCATCTCTCAGAGCAGTAGTGGGATTCAGCAGGTTCCCACCGGATCAGGAGAACCAATACCTAATTTATTTTTGTTGAATTAGGCAAACCAGTTGTTAAAACGGCATTTATGATCAAGGTTGTCCCTCAAGTGGACAGCCAGGTTGGTCCCCTGATGTGGAACTCGCACATTTCCATTCCTTACTATTTTTAATGTTCATCTGCCAAAAGCGTGTTCTAAGTGCCTGTAGTGATATTCATTCCATCCATAAGTATACAAAATTAGACGGAAGCAAGCTCGTATTATTTATTTATTTCATAAAACTCATTATACTTTTCATGATACATTGCATTTTTTATTTCCCTGCATTTGCTACTTCAGTAAAAACCCATAGAACAGAAAGAGGAAAAAGTGCCAAGCAACGAGTGAGAAGCTGGTAAGTCACACAGCTGATGAGGCTTGGAGAAGAGGAAAGGGATTGCAAGTGAGGAAGCCAACCGAGAAACAATGTGGAACTATCTGAACTGTCTTGTTGTCTTTTGTCGGGTATTATTTAATATTTTTTCTTTAATATTTTAAAATCCTTTTTAAACATAAGCTGGGTTTGTGCACATCTTTCATTGTTCTTATTTAAGTATTAACTGTAAAATAAGAAACTACCTTTTGGCATCTCGTTTCTTTTTGTACTTAAAAGGGTCATAAGTTATTAAATTATCTGAATCTCACTGATCTCTCAGAGTTTTTAGTCATCACTGATATTAGCCCAGGACTAACAATCTGCTGTTCAAACAGTCGAACCTCCCACTCACCCCCGGCCTTTCTGTCCTCAGTGATGATGCTATACCGTACGACTCAATCATGAAAATACTTTATCAGGATGAGGGTTCTGAAGTATATGTGCTTCCCTTGTATTTACTGCTACACTACTCCTATTTTTGCTCAGGATGAGCACTCTGTATGGATTCTATGCCTGTTGGCACTATGGAATCATGGGTCCAGACCGACCGAAAGGCCACGGGCAGTAACCTTAGAACAAAGTCCTGATAATCCCATCCGTTTCTTATGCGAGCCTGACCCAAACTCAAGCCCCTTACCTGCAAAATGAGAACAGCCATCTGAAGTCTGACACCCCCCCCCCACACTTTACTCATTACATCGTATATGCAACGTGGCGGGAAAACAGGCAAACCCAAACCACACAGGAACAAATCCGAGGACTGCAAATGGTCAAAGTGAGAATTACTTGAGGTTTTGCGACCGTGATCCCTAGGATCTCTTGGCAACAGTCCAGTCTAAGTGGTTAGTGTATCAGAATCTCTATTCATCACTTGCATGCCTGCCCCCTCTTCCTTTACGCTCCGATGTGTCCAGGGTAGATAAGCAGCATTCTGCTGTTTCAGTTTAAAGACCTTCATAACAATCTGCTGAATCTCCTTCAGCACACATTGCCTAGCCTTGAATGGCAGCGCCGTGTCTTCCTGTGCTTGGATCTGCAGAGATTGTAAAAGTCCCCAGTAACAGCTTAGAATCACGATTGATTGTAGATGAGCACTCCTACCCATGAACAACTTCAAAAACACACGAAAAATAGTTAATTAAAAATAAAGAATTATTCTATCTGAACTGGGTCATATGGCTTAATGAAACAGCCATGGGACTATCCTAAAATAAAAATCATAAACCCACTGCAGTTTTATTTTCTTTTGATGTTTCAAGAATTTGAAAATAATGTAATTTTTTGACTATCAAAAGGTGTGTTGTGCTATTATTAGTCATTTGGGGGGAAATGTCTTCACCTCAAATTCACCCTAAACTTACTGCAACAAATTATCTCAAGTTATAACTGTAGAAATATTTTATTATAATTTAATAGGAAATTTTCCCAAATATGGGAAGGGAGTAAACCATTCCTCTATACAAGCTATCCCCTATACAGATATATTGTATTCTGTTATAAATTTATTATTATTTTTTCCAATTATTTCTTACACTCATAATTGGAGGTCTTTACAGTTTATGGGCCAAAAGAAAATTTCTAAAGGGTAAATACACAAGCTAATACATTTGATTGACTGAGGACTTTCTTCTTGAGCTTAGCTAATATACCATGAAGATTCCACTTATATTTTAATAATATAAAGCCTACAGCTACTAAATGAATATTACTGTTATTATGAGAATTAAAATTTAATATACTTCTAACTAATTAATAATTAATGTTATACAGAGGGTATTAATAAATTAAATAAATTCTCAATAATTTACCATTAATATCTTACATCCCTTTCATTGAATGGCTGGGATATTATTCTACCCGGAAGCTCAGATAGGACTGATGTTAAATACCATGGGGGAATTTGATAGATTTTATGACAGCCAATTTAGTTCTGCAGACCTAAGTTAAGTACAATTCAAAAGGGGAATTTCATTTCTCTAAAAAGAATATAGACTGCTGACATTATTTTTAACCTAGAGAAACAATATGGGAATTTAAATCACTCATTCATTCATTCATTCCCTTTAAAATAATTTTTCACTTAGGACAGTATTCTGTCAACTAGTCGGCATTGACTTGACGGCAGTTAGTTTGAAATTTTTTGAGTTTTATAAATGTTTTATCTATAAAGTTGAAGAAGGTATCCTTCATCATATCAATGGAATTTACAGTGCAGAGATGGGAGTTATCAGAAAACAAAGCACTGGGTGCAGAAGAGGTGAGGTAAGAGTAGAATCATGGTCCGAGCAAGTTCAAAGTAAGGATTGGGTTTTGAAGTCTAATTAGTTTAGTATCTCCACTATACTGATACTTTAAATATCTCTCTTCCTCTTAATCTAAATTTTATGGTCCCAATGTTTATATGAAGCCCTTTTTTTAGGATAGAGTTGGAAAGGGAATCCATTAAGTGGGTCTGAAAGAGTCCACGACAGTTACTGTGATGTTATCATTTCTTTGCAATACGCATGACACTCATTGGGCCCTCCTGTCCCAGCGTCTAGTGGTTCTCTAATACCACGAGGAACGAGAGCGCCTCCAAGGTAAACAATGAAAAGTAGTTGAAAGGTTAACACAAGGGACTTGCTGTCTCATGAAAGCGATTTAATGGACGTTTAGTGGATGAATAACCCACACACAACCTCAAGTTGATCCTAACTCTTAACAATCTGATAGGGTCGTATGGAGCTGCTCCATAGGGTTTGTGAGACTGGAGGTAGGTCTGGAAGCAGACAGACACATTCTTCTATAGAGAAGCTGGTGAGTTGGCATGGCCTATGCTGCTGTTATTGGTTCAACGCTTGACTCACAATGGTTCTTTGAATGAATAATTGGTAGGCCCCCAAATTAATATGCTATGATATTTTCTAGAATCAACTTTATAGTTTTTTGATAAACAATGTAAATATGTGAAGAAAAAGACCAACAGTCAAAATATTTTCAAGAGCCTTACAATTGAAGAATAGCTAAGTACGGTATTGATCTAAGTCGTTGGTGAATTTGATAAACACGTAGGGGGGAAATTAGAATGTAAACTTCAGAGATGATTGAGACAAGTATATACTGGGAGCACTTGGGCCATTTTTTTCCCCACTTAAAGGAACGCGTTACATAAAAGAAGCCTTGGTGATGTGGTCTTTAAAATGTTAGACTCTAACGGAAAAGTTAGTAGTTTGAACTGACCAGCTACTCCATGGGAGACGAATTGGACAGTCTTTTCTCATAAATATCTTAGCCTTAGAAATCCAATGGTGTAGTTCTACTCTGTTACATAAGGTCATTTTGAATCAAAATCTATTTGAAAGACATTGGTTTGATGGTATAGAATTCAGACCAGATATATTCAGACCCAGTATTCTTCCCTTGTTGCTATTGTTGTTAAGTCCCATCGAGTTGGTTCCTGCCATGTTTTTTTTTAATCAATTTATTTATTTATTTTAACAATTTATTGGGGCTGATACAATTCTTTTCACAGTTCATACATATACATACATCAATTGTATAAAGCACATCTGTACAGTCTTTGCCCTAATCATTTTTTTTCTCTTTTCTTCTTTTACATTTTATTAGGGACTCATACAACTCTTACCACAATCCATACATATACATACATCAATTGTATAAAGCACATCCATACATTCCCTGTTTTTAAATTCCGAAATTTCTACTCTGGAGTAAGCACCAGATTACTAATGACCGTTCTTTGACGGAAAACTTCCAGCCACTTGCTCCGGGAGAGAAAGAAGAAGCTGTCTACTTCTGAAAGGATTAATAACCTTGGAAACCATGTTTGGGTTGTAGTGGGAGAAAGACTAGGCTTTCTACTCCCCTAAAGAATTACCGTCGTAGAGACAACACGGAGGCACTTCTACCTCCGTCCTATAGGATTGCTAAGGGGAAGAACACACTTGATGTCAATGAGTTGGACTCTTTAATGTTTTTAATCTGTATGCTGAGCAAATAATTAGAGAAGCTGGATTATGTGAAGAAGAATGCAGTACTAAGATTAGAGAAAAACTTATTCACAACCTATGATATGCAGATGACACAACTTTGCTTCCTGGAAGTGAGCAGGACCTGAAGCATTTGCTGATGAAGATCAAGGATTTCAAGTTGTTGCATGGATCGCAACTCAATGCAAAGATGAAAATCCTCACCGCTGGACCAATAGGTAGCATCAGGACAAGCGAAGCGAAGATAGCATTTGTCAAGGTTTTCATCTTGCTTGGCTCCACAGTCAGTGCACACAGAAGCAGCAGTGAAGAGCTCTAAGGGATAAATCTTCTGCACAAGACATCTTTAAGACACTGAAAAGCAAGGCTGATACTTTGAGGACTGGGATCCTCCTGTCACAGACCGCGGTATTTTCTATGGCCTCGGATGCCCATGTGTGTTGGACATTAATTTCAGAAGACCAGAGAATAATTGACACACTTGAATTATGGTGCTGGCAAAATTGTTTGAAAGGACTATGGACTGCCAAAGGAACAAACACATCGGTCTTGGAAGTTCAACCAGAATATCCCTTTGAAGGAAGGATGGCAAGATCTCATCTCATCTTCTTTGAACATATTATCAGGAGAAACCAGTTCCTGGAGAAAGACATCATGTCCAGTAAAGTAAGGGTAGCAAAAATGAGGAAGATCTTTGACAAGATAGACTGGCTGAATGGCGATTGATTGGATTGAAAGATTGACAAGACAGATTGGCTGAATGGATTGACTGAATACAAAATGGGTTCAGATATCATGATCGTGAGTCTGGTGCATGACTGAGTGGCATTTTGCTCTGATGTACATGGGGCTATTATGAGTTAGGACCAACTCAAAGACACGTAACTACAACAACAACAACATCACGGGTCATAATCAACTCAATAACGGTGACTTTTAAATCTAATCTAGGAGTCCTTGAATAGGGGAAATGAAATTGAATCCTCCCAGAAACTCCTTAAATGAAAGATCTGGCCTGGTAATCTATGTTCCTGAGCCTATTTCTGGTAGTTACATAATCTGTGATCAATTTGAGAGGCTTAAGAGTGAAGGAGTGGAGTTTGGCCTGTCAATCATATAGTAGCTTGGAGACTTCACTTTGAGGTGCTAGGGAGAGAAATAGCTTGTTGCAGGCAGGGCACAGGCTCACTCCCTGGAAGACATGGCAGCTGACAAAACACATGGAGCCATGCTAGAGCCCTGAGCTGGAGGAACCATGTGGAGACCCCTGCCAGCGCTGAGATGCTTACAATGCCACTGGTTCCACAAGATTACCCACCCACTGGCCTGTGATCTTCCTGCATTTGGCATCATTGCATATATTTTGTGAGTCTGAAGAAGATTTTATCAATTGGTATCAGACAAATGGGCTAATATTAGGCTAATGGACTTGATCTGGACTGAGCTGGGATATTTTCTTAATATTCAATTGCTCTTGTATATAAAGCTCTTGTACACATAAGAGTGTCCATGAATTTGTTTCTCTAATCTACCTGGACTGACACAATATTTCTACTCCGATACACACACAGAAGAAACAGAACCCCCCAAACTTCTTTGTAACGTCTCACTCCAAGCATCCCAGAATGATGCTATAAGGCACCCAAACCCACAAACAAGCAGTCCACTACCATACCAATCCAGTCAATTCTGACTCACAGTTCCTCTATGTAGCAGTGTTTCTCACAGTAAATGGTACCACCCCCGGGGTCAAGGGATGATCCACAGGGCTACAAAATCAGATACCCAAAGTTTATCTTGGACACCAGTGTTTAATTGCCAGGAAGGCACTGAGTTTGCTTGTTTGTTTGTTTGTTTTCTTTAAAGGGACAATAGAGCAAATACTTTTGCAAACATGCTATTTAGAGTTTCTGAGACTTTGTAATTTTTTACTAGATACCCTCATATTTTTCAGATGAAGTTACTGATAGCTTTGAACTGCCCACCTTGTGGTTAGTAGTCCAATGCTTACCAGAAAGTGCATGCTGATACCAAAATGTGGATGATGAAGGCACAAATATTCTTAATTAATGCTGAGACCCAAAATAGACTCTCTCAAATATATCCTTAGCAATAACCTTGAGTTATCTATTACTGAGTTATTGACAGCAATGTCATATGCAAAGAAGATTGGACACTGGAGCGTCCTAATAACATCTGACCATTAACACCTTCTTAATTGGAATGGAGAAAAGCAGCAGCATTATCACAAGTAATCAGACTTCGTTAGTTATAATACTTAATATCACAGGACAGGTGATTTATTAAATTCTTTGGAGAGTCTCCAGAAAAGCTAGAACATAAATAAACCACAGAAGAGCAGCAAGACTATGAAAATCACAATGCAATTTAGGGATTGTGAAGGGGTTACATGGCCCTACCTCCTCCCCACAATCCATGTAGAAGCTCTAATGCATGTGGTGCAGTTAATCGTTGACAAATCTGACTGTTCTACAAGGGACTGATACACAAATTATTTCTCCGTATTTCCTAGTACACCTTCAACAGCATTTCAGAGACCTGGTCCTTTATTCTAGTTTCTTCAGTGACAGAGAAAAAAACAACAACAAAAAACAACCTTGCTTTAAAAAAATTATTCTGTGTGTTTTTCTGAACTTTTATCTGAAATCATAACTATTTTTTTAAAACATTTTATTAGGGACTTATACAACTCTTATCACAATCCATACATACATCAATTGTGTAAAGCACATCTGTACATTCTTTCCCCTCATCATTTTTAAAGCATTTGTTCTCCACTTAAGCCCTTTGCATCAGGCCCTCTTTTTTTCCCCCCCTCCCTCCCTGCTCCCCTCTCCCTCCCTGCTCCCCTCTCCCTCAGGAGCTCTTGATAATTTATAAATTATTATTTTGAAATCATAACTATTAATCAAGTCTTTTCTTTTATTATTTCTCTTAAAAATTCAGCCTATCTTTGAGTGTATATTCAGCATGTGTCTTTGTTTGATTATTTCTGAACTGACGAAAATATTAAGTCAGTGTTACCTTGTTAATTAATTTTTATGGGCCCTATATTTCAGTGCCTTAAAACAAAGCATAAGTACAAAGAACAAAAAGGAGCATTTAACTGGGAAAATAAAAAAGATACCACTTTTATTATACAACATTCACATAAATAAATGTTTTCCTATACTGAAAATTTGGACTGAAAGGAATTCAAGTCCAGAGAATTTCAGATAACTTGTAATGCTAAGAGCAGCCCCTGCTGGTTTCTATCATTTAATTGAAGCAAGGGAAAGTTTTATAAAGAAACATAAAATAAGAGTACAGAAGATACTGGGTTTTTTAAAAATTAGCACATAGACTCTCTTTGGACTTTATTTTCAATAATGGATCTGCAATGTTTTCCATAAATCTCATATGTATGATCAAATACCTAAGTTTCAGTTTCCTTTAAAGCAGTTAATTAATTTTAGTGATTATTTTAAATATCAACTCTTAAAAACCATTCACTTGACAGAATGCTTTTGAAAATAAGTCCCTACTGACTCATCTCATTAAGAGGGCAAAATTAAATAAAGATTATTGTGGAGATATATTTATAGCTTAGAATAAAAGTACAACATTATTAAACCTTGACATTTTAAAGTTGTTATTGTTTTCATGGGAAAAAACAGATATTAAAATAATAAGATAGCATTTATTTAAAGAGTTTATGACTCTATAGGATTATGACTCCATACAGGAAACAGGACATAATAGAAGTGGATTTAAAGAATCTAAAAACCATAATCCGTCACATATTTACCATTATTTTTTTTGAACAAATGCAAAAGTAATTGTAAAAGAGTTAAAACAAGTTGAAATAATTCTGACCTTTTATATATATCCTACCTCAATTTGTCCCTTCTGATTTCAGCTTAGTACTTCTTTACTCTTTTAGTCTTTGGCATCATATAATAAAATTCTGAAATACTTATGTACATATAAATAGCTAATCATCAATATTTATTTAAATGCTTTTAATTGATATCACATTTTAAACTTTACTAGGTTTGATAGCCACCACTTTTCATATGCATGTGAAAGTTGTACATTGAATACGGAAGGTCAGAGAAGAATTGATTCATATGAATTGTGATGCCGGAAGAGAATATGGAAGATATTATAGATTGGTTACAGGACAAACCAAACTGTCTTGGGAAAAGTGCAGCCGGAGTGCACTGAGGAGGCAAGGATGGCGAGACTTTGTCTTATGTACCTTGAATATGTTGTCAGGAGAGACCATCTCTGAAGAAGGACATCATGATGTTGGTTAATGTGGAAGGGCACCATACAAGAGGAAGGCCCTCCAGGGACCTGAACTGGAAGAATGACCCAGGAAGAATCTGAACGGACCCAGGAAGTTTTCTCCTGGCTCCAATCCCCATATCAGGGTAAACAAAGCCCAATCAAATGGGAGATCAAACTGTGGGGAGCGACAGCTCATGGGTTACAGGTCACAGAGGAACTGTACTTGCATAGATTCCTCACTCTGACAGGATCTGCAGTGCTGTGTCATTGGAAATATTGATGATGGTACCGGTGCGGTCACCTTATACCCAGGGGCATGTTGACAATGTTTTACTTTTCTACTTCTATGGGTTTTTGTTATCCTACCTTTAGTTTGTATGTTTTTATTCATTTGTTTCCCTTTTTTTGCTTGCTATTTGGTTTGTTGCTGTGTCATGTAATGGTAGTTGATCTTATGGGGTTTTGATTTTGTCAGAATAAACTGCCAGGGTAAACCTGAGTCTTGCGTATCCCATGGACACATAGGTGGATTCTGGGCCCCCTTCTAACTCTAGCCCCAATCCAAGAACACTTAGTTCTGAGAACAGAACCCTGCTTGAAACTCACTTTCATGAAATGATCACTGCACATAAGGGTGCTACAGCAAAGTGTGATGATGATGGCAGATGGTGCCTGGCTATCAATTGGAATAGTGCCTGGGGTCTTCAAGGCTTGTATTCAAACCAGAAGCCATCTAAGAAAGTGTGGGATGCAAAAGGGTTTTTCCCCGGGTTATGCCTCAAATATATGCCAAATCTAGGCTGCTGCTTGCTAGCTCAGTGTGAGTGGTCAGCTGCTCTGACATTTTCTCCCTGAGGGTATCAGCCATTTAGAGCAATCAGACCCTATTGTCTGTCCACTCCCTGTTGGTAAGGGTAGTGGATTGTTTCCCTGAAGGAGAGCCCAGAGTAAAGGTCAAGTCCACTCAAGGATGACTAAGGTTAGGTTGCCATCTTGAATCTAGGATCCGCCCATCTTGTCACATGTGTACCCCTAACTCATCTCCTTCCTGTCTGTGTATTCCTATTGGACAGCCCTTTCCTGTTATATATTTGGGTACCTGTAGTCAGAGGGGCTTGCACACCCCCTAAGTATATATATAAGCCTTGGCTAGAAATATATTTGCTCTCTGCATGGACCTGGCTACAAAGATCATGGCTGTCCCAGAAGGGAGCATGCTACTATAAAATGTGTCTGATTCCTTTATTTTACTTTCTCTCCTATCTTTCCTATCTTCTATGACTTTGCTATGATCTTTATATATTATAGCCATGCAACTGCACCTACAGACCCTGCAGCTGTTAGAGACTGGTTTGCTCTAACAAACAAGGAGTCAACTAAGTCCACATGAAGAAGCACACAAGCTTGCATGATACAAATACGACAATAATAAAATTCAAATATGACAGACAGAAAGGAACGGAGCCTAAATTGTGAACACCCAATTTATAGAAGGCTGTGGAGGACAGTGGGAGCTCAAAACAAATCTGCAGAGTACCTAGTCAGATTAAGCTGCTGATCAATCTCCTTTATCCACAGGCAAGGGTCCCAAACTTTGCTATCAGATAGACAGCATTGCAATAGTGATTAGACTGGATTGAACTTGATACTTGGTCAGTTGACCTCCCTTTTGAGCCAACCCTGAAATTGTTCTAGGTGTAAGTGCTTGTTTGTTCCATGACAAAAATTTCTTCCCTGGATTTCTAAATACTGACGGTGCTCTTTTCTTTCTTACTCATTATTTGTATTTTATCCTTGTATTATTATTTCATCATTACCCCTTTATTTTTTATTCTTTTTTTAAATTTATTGTTTCTCTTGTGTTTTCCAGTTTGTGAAGTACGGAAGGAGTAGCTGCATAGAAATAAATTTTGCATAACATTTCTTATTTTAAAAATGTGCAATGGAAGGCAGCATATTAAATTATTCCATAGTTACTTTAGAAGAGAACCAAGTTTGATTTCTTTTACTTTAAAGTTTCCCAAACTTTTGGTCACACACAATGCCATTTTTCCAGAAAGCTTTTCTTGGCCTTGTTGAACTTACCTCTTTAAAGAACACGTGTTATGAAGCAGCATTTTAATTCCTTAAAGCTAAGCAACCCCACTTTTTAGTCATAATCTCAATTACACATTTCAGAATATTCAGGACTGGTTTAGGACAAACGAAGCATACAGAGATGACTGACTTGGCCTTCTCGGCAAGGCCCTTCCTTCCTGCGGCCACCTCCTTATGTTTTTATCTGTGCCACCACCTGCCTTGGAAATGCTTGTCAACTCATGAGACGCAATGTACAATGAAATAAAATGCTGTCTTGTCTGGTGTTATGGCAGTTATTTAACATGACTCTGCTAGCCATTCTCGAACCCCCACCAAATGACCTTCTCCTGCATGGGCCTGGTTACAAAAGTAGGGGAAAACACTGATGTGTTACCTTTGAGTAATTGCAAATGCTATCCTGCTTTGTTTTAGAAATAAGAAATCAGGGGAAAAAATAGAACCTCAGGATGCATTTTGACTTGGCTCCGTTTGGTCATGAACTCTTTTCTGGTCCATGTGGGATGTTGACATTCCCAAAGCAAATTCTCTATCTGTAGAGCACGTTCATTCTTCCCCTCAGAAGTCAAATGTTAATTTTAACTGAGATAAGGTTTAAATATGAACCCACAGACCAATTTCTGAGGGAGAATAAAAGTTGTTTTATTCAGACTAGAGAGAAAGAAGATGTGTGAGTATTCTGATTGTTTGAATTCAACTATAAAAAATGGCACCTAAGCTCTGTATAAGAGGTATCGACAAGGACTGAAATTATTTTGAAATTACTCATGTTGTGAAGAACTTATGGTAGTAAAATTATAACGGCAGAGATCGGTTATAAAGAGTATCATTCAAGGAGATAGAAATTGTGATTCTTTTCAATTAAAACCCTTAACTATATTTTAATATTTGAATGTAATCAACCCCCATTCAAATGTAGCTTCATTTATCTATTCATAACAAGGTACAAAAGGTTTTTGTAAGTCACAATATTAACATATTCACTACACTTTCTGTGACCAAAGCTAACTACATTAATCTAAATACATATGTTTGGATTTCCGTGAAAGTAGGTATAGATTTGAATTTTAAAACAAATCTATGTACTTGAATAAAACATCAGCAAATAATGAAAATAGACATAATGGAAGATTGCCATTCATTCCCCGAGTCACCAAGGGGTATGATGTGAATTGACTGCTTACACGCTCCTGCAAATCACTGTGCTGCAGAAACCATCTGAGCAGCTCTGGTTTGTTTTTCTTTGCCACCCAGTCAAAAGAAGCAGGCGCGTTTGAAGATGGACCTGAGAGATTGGAGTATCTCTAGAGGAGCGTGGCTCTGTGGCGGCATGGCTTCTGAACACGTAGAACCAAGAAGATCCAGAAATGCTATGTCTACCTGCTGGCGGTCGTGTAAAAACGACCATGATGATGTAAAGTGTCCACGAGTTCTACTTGTTCTAATATACAAAGCGAATCACAGTCAGGTAAAGAGCAGGAGGAATCCACACAGAGAGGGGCGGCTTAAGTTTTTATTGACAAACTTTGTTTCGGTTTTGTTTTTTAAATACTTCATTATAAAACCAAAGAAGCAAAAAGAACAGAAGACCCATCTTACTCTAGGAAGATCCCACCCTACCGTAGGAAGGAAGAACAGAGGACCATTCACAGCAATTTAGTACTACAGAATGATTTAGAATGAAGCTTTGACCTTGAATTTGATTAGAACGGACCCTTACAGCTCAGTTATAACAGTTATGCAAAGCTGGAGTACTGGAAAGAAGTGCTTTCAAGTCAGAGCTCCAAAGACAGAATTGTTCTTTTTGCTGCCATTCGGTCAGCCTCCAGACTCACCGTGGTTGCAGACAAAACAGAAAGCAGAGTGCTGCTCAGTTTCTGTGTCATCTGCAAAATCGAACAGGAGTCACATGTAAGCCCACATTGGCAAGACGTCAAACTGAAGTCTTTTTCGTGAAAAATAAGAATACTACCACCAAACCACCAGCAATCTCTAAGGGACGAGTCACTGAAAATTTTAATTTATTAAATAAATAGATAGATGGGCGCACGCATGCGCGCGCGCGCGCACACACACACGAACTAGAAGACACTTTCTCCTTAAATGTATCTTGTTAGAGCCCAAATAGATAATTCTCAGATCTACTCTAGTTATTATTTGCTGTCAATTTTACTCCGACTCACGGCAATCCTGTGTGCTACAGTGTAGAATTGCTCCACAGGGTATTGTGGGCTCTAAACTTACCTTCACCTTTTAGATGGAATGAGCAGAGGTTTAAAAATCGCTCCATTTTCTATTCAATTCATGCACGTTTTGTTTCCTGTCATTGGTTGCAATCCTCAAAATGTAACTAACTAACCTGACTGATCTGACTTCCTCTCTGCATTTTCTCTTTCCATTCCGCCTTCTTTCCCAACTCCATCCTTCAGTAACTGTTGCCCCCACCCCCACCCCCGTGAGCTCTGGGAAGTCCACGCATGCAAAGGTGGACTCCCCCGTGGTTGGGACATGACATTGGATGACAGTCATAGTAACTGCTCTTCCTTTCAGGGTTCTGAGCATCGTCACCGACGGTATTGTATTTTAGTATGAAGTGAAATGTTCTTTTTAATGAGGAGTGTGGCACCGTTCCTTTGCAATTGATCATTCCCTACTGTATTAAGCCAAGTCAAATAGGTCACTGACTTCTTAGTACCCCGAAAAATGTAACCTGGACGTCAAGAGGAAGAGTATAGGACCTTCGATGCTGTTCTAACATGGAATTGCACATAAAGTCTCCGCCCCTTCTCCTGTCCATCATCTGTTTTTATATAGTTGGGTTATGTAATCACAGATTTTTATGCAGTCATGATATGAATATAAAAATAAATTTTGGAAAATAAGCTAAACCCTTATAAGTCACATTACAATAAATATTGACATTTGTTGTCAATGATTTGTAGAGTTAATCCGGATACATTAATACAGTTAAAAGGCAATGCATTAATATTTAAAATCTGGCCACAGAAAATTAGAACATTTGGAAGTTCCTTCAGCTGCTTTTCATTAATTGTGATTTACTTAATAATAATAGATTTTAATTTCTCTCTCTATATATACACATATATATACACACACTCACACACTTTAAAAATTGCGACTTTCTCACTGGAATCTAGCTAAATTCATCTGCAAATGGAAATGCTGGACAAATAAGGTATTTTTCAGTAGAGACTAAAGTGTGTTTCAGATGTTTTCTTAAATGTGTTCATCCGTAAATTGAGTGCCCACCAAAGTAATAAGATTTGGAATATCCTAAAGCAGTGGTTCCCAACCTGTGGGTCGCAACCCCTTTGGGGTCGAACGACGCTTTCACAGGGGTCGCCCGATTCATAACAGCACCAAAATTATAGTTATGAAGTAGCAACAGAAATAATTTTATGGTTGGGGTGACCACAGCATGAGGAACTGTCTGAAAGGGTCGTGGCTTTAGGAATGCTGAGAACCACAATTTCCTAAAGAGAAGAGCAGGCTAAGTAGAACCATTTAAAAATGGTTATAATAAACATCGGGGAATTTATAAAATACTATAAAAAGAAAATCATTGGTCTTTCAATACTACTTGCTTCTTCAAAGGGATAAGCTGCCTTACAGTAACTATGATAAGGAAGAATATTGATAAAATAAAGATAATATACACACCAAAAAAAGAAACCCATGCCTCCATTTCGTTACTTATCTGCATGAAAAAATAATAAAATCTGAATTATTAAAGCATAATAAAAATGTTCGAAGAAATTAAAGAAAGCCTACTTTAGAATGTCATCTAATTAATATTAAACTTTATGTTAGCAGTAATTCTGTATTTTTACAAGCAGTATATTTCAGTTTTTATAAAAGCCCTGGTAATTAAGTTCTCAAAGATTTTCCTATAAAAGGTAGCCTAGAAATATGGGTAAGATACAAAATGTCACTGTCGTAGCCATTAACATCCATTAGTTAGGAAATACAATGCTTCTCATACATGTAAATACATTTCATTCTCTCAGGTCAGAAAATAAACCAACTAACGAGGAAACCGGGGCAAGAACATTCCTAGCATTGGTCACGCTTTTAAAATACAGGTCACAGTGAACATTTCCTAAATTTATGAGCAGCTTTTCAGGACGTGAATTACTACTGTCTAACGCCTGAGACAGTGGTACATATCTCATGCAGACTATCTAGGAGAGGAATCCATGTAAGGTAACACAGCGCACAGAAACTACAAATTTCCTACAGGTTTGTGATAGAGAGGAAATAATTTATTTTCAACCAAAATTTCTCTACTCATCCCGTACTGAGTTATCATGTGAAGTTTTCACAAAGCATGTTCTCCATTTTACGTTATGGAACTTGTACAAATGTTTCTTCTTTTGTGTCTTTTATGATTCAAATCAATAAAGCCATATAAAGCTCTAAGGAAATTGACTTTGAGTCAGACATCATATTGATTTAACGATAAAGTTGTGCCTTCCCAATAATTTTCTTATACTTTTACGATTGTTTGGAATTTAATGTTATATGGGTAAGAAGGTGTACAAAACTGGGCTCTTTTTAAAACTTTGAAGTGAAAATAGTTTCATTTTTATGATTTACAAATATAAGAATGTAACAAAAAATATTTTAGTTAAAAACAATACATTGGGAATTACTAGGGTGTATAGTTTTAAGTTAAAGGCTTTATGTGAGGCAATATTTCAGAGCTGAGGTGAGAGGGTTTGGCGGTTTCTGGGTGCCAGCCATTCCTGATGCGGTGGCCAGTTGAACCTTATTAGGAGTAACACCCACACTTGTCTTTGTTCAGTGAGGAACCTTGCTTTTTCACTTCGGTAAGAAAACTGATCACCAAAGCACCATTTTTACCTGGATCAATACCCACAATTTCTCTGTGATTTGTGACAAAAGAACAGTGACTTACGAAAGTGAAGTGCCACCACTTCTGGTCTGAATACTCTACCCACAACCTCTGGTCTAGTCTCTCAGCCACATGGTGCTTTGGCCTCTGCGGCAGGAGCCAGGGCACCCCCCTGCTGCTGTGCCCCCGGTGTTGTAATCTGTGTTTCTCCTCTTCTCTGTCCCGTGGTGTCCTGGCGTGGTATGGCCACTGTGGCCTCTGTCACGTCAGGCAGAGATTTCAAATGATGACTCGAGAGTCTTGGAAATTCCCTTTCCTGCTTCTGAGATCCCAAGTTATCATATCCATTAATCCTCTCTATTAGGGATTCACACACACTGTTTACATGGTTCCTCTGTTCCTCCCAATCATTTGGGAAAGCAGCTTTTTTTGACATTTCACCAAGAAGAGTCATAACTGCAAGACTTTCTTGCAGGGTAAAACTCCAGGTCGCAGGGGAGACGTGCACAGCAGGTGAACGCAGCGCCAGGTCTGTGATGGACTAGCAGTTTCTCTTAGGCTTGTCAGGGTCGAAACACGCTCCACGGGGCTTGCAGTCACTGACTTTTGGGAAATAAAGCTCAGGCCCTCTGGCAGCTCTCCAAGCTTCAAGTTTCCTCTGGGTATCTTAAAACATCCATGTTTTTCTCTTACCAGCTGAGTAGGAGAAATCTGTCCTCATCCAAATAAAAAAAGAAAGGAAACAAAAAACCTAAACTTACTGTCACTGAGTCAATGTGACCTCCAACGGACCCTGTAAGACAGGGTACAGGGACCCTGTGAGTGTGTGATAATATAACTGCTCACTGCTGAACGGCCCCACTTTTTCCCTCAGAGCAGCTGATGCTTTCGAACTGCGGCTCCTTCAGCCCAATGTGTAACCGCTGCGCCACCAGGATTTCATATTCCAACATTGTAGGTGAAATAGAGTTTAATGGGCTAGTCATTAATCCCAACCATTATTTGAATATTTCCTTTTTGTTAGTGGTTTGTATTTGTGAGGAAGTACATTCAACTTCTTAGAAAATAAATTGAAATTGAAATAAGAAGAACAATTATTCTTTAAATTGAGATATTAGAGCCCTCAAATTGAAATATTGAGATATTAGACACATCAAACTAAATTATTAGAAAAAACACAAATATTATTTCTATTCCATATGACAAAATAATGTGAATTTCCTTCTTACTATAAAATAACACACATATAAATAATACGGAATAAAACTACTCTCTCATTACTTATAAAGGGTAAATTATTTGTACTTCAAAAAGACATAAGTGATTGTGTGAGTTTCTAATCTACAGATATGACTAAACTATTGCTTCTAAAACTATCTAGTCTTTTCATCTAAATTTTAAACCTATCTTAAGTCTCCATTCTTTGCAATCCTCAATAACTATTCCATTTGCTCTTCTGCGAGTGTTCAAATATACACAGAGAATGCACCTAAAATCAGGATAGACTATGCCGTAACAATGAAATATCACAAGTTCATTCTGTCTCACGTATTTTAGATTACTATTTACCATCAACAAGATAGAAAGGTACTTTGGTGGATCAATAAGTTCTAAATTCTTACTGAGAACAGTAGTAAACAAGTCATGATTTTTACCCGCAGACTTTATCAAACATTTTCAACAACTCAGTATACGAGTATTATCTGTTGAGTTCAAAATGAAACATACTGCATCACACCTTTACATAATGAGGCGAGAGTTAGTCTACATCTCACTTATGAAAGTTACTCACTACTGCAGATTTTCCAAACGTCTTTAAGCCTGGAGAGGAGCCTGTGTGCCATAGTGGTTATGCACTGGGCTGCTGACGATGCGGTCCGCAGTTCAAAACCACCAGCCAAGGGAGAAAAAATAAGTATTTCTACTCCCCTCGAGAGTCACAGCCTCACAAACGCCCGAGGCAGTTCTAGCTGTCCTCTGGGGTCGCCATGACTCAGAATCCCCTCTACGGCAGCGAGTCTTATGTGCCTGGAGAAATATTCCAAACAAATGCTTTTTTTATGGACAGAGGAAAATGTGTTTCTCTCCAATAATCAGTTATGTGAGAATTTCTTTCCACCTTAAAAAGGGAAAGGTCAACCCATGGTGGCTCAGTTGATTCCAACTCATAGCAACCCCCTAGGACATTGGAGAACGGCACCATGGCGCTTCTCAAAGGTCCTCTTCCAGGACGCCAACCGCCCCATAGTTCTCCTCTGGCCTCCGGGCAGAAGACACTCAATAAAAACAAACAGTTTCCCTGCACACAGAACCTTTTCTACATTGTGACCATGAAAGTGGCCCCAATCCAACAAACTAGGTAACGTTAAGTTTGGCCCACCTCAAATTCAGCATCTACTGAAAAGGTTTCCTAGATGTGTTTGGTTTTTCATTTGGAGGCTTTATTTGAACATTGTTACATCAGACTGCATAAGTCACAAAACTGTTTGGCAGCTGGAAAAATTTCCAATTTATTAAAAATAGATTATATTGTAGATGAATTAAACCCAGAGTTTTACAAATAATTTTATTTAAACATCCACTGTATTTTGTCTGCTTTTTGTTTACATGGATCTTTATGAAGCAGTGTTATTATGTTGTTTTTTCTGGACAAGCATTAATCCCCACAAGATGTCAATTTTACTTACTGAAGCATGTATGGATTTGCTTTCTTTTCCCCAAATTTTAACTTGTGCACTTGAAAATATAAGTCTATTTGGGTGTACAGGTTCTCTTTCATGATGTGAATATGTTGTTCATGTTGTTATGTGCATTCAGTTGGTTCTGACACATGTGCCTCCATGGACAGCAGGAAGGAAAACTTGGTGTTCAAATCATTCCTGTTTGAGCCCATCCTAGTCGCTATGGTGTCAATCTAGTTGGTTGAGGGGCTTGTGCCCTTTCATCAGCGCTCTGCTTTACCATGCATGACGTCTTGCTCCAAAGGCGTCCTACTGAATAGCAGTGTCAAGTATGTGAGAGTTCGTCTCACCATTATCACTCACTCCTAAGGAGCACCTGGTTCTCTTTCTTCCAGTAGAGATTGACTGGTTATTTGGGAAGTTCACAATACTTTTATTTTCAGTCACTAGCACAATAAATCAAATGCAGCTTTATTTTGTGGTCTTCCTTACTCAATGTTTAGCTTTCCTGTGTTTGGGGCAATTGAAAACACTGAGGCTTGGGAATGGTGTGCTTTAGTCCTCAAAAGGACATCCTTGCTTTTCAGCTTTTTAAAGCAGTCTTTTGAAACAGGTCTTTGCACCCACTGCAGTCCACCATTCAATGACCTGACTGCTGCTTCTATGGGCACTGACGGTGAATTCAAGGACATTTCAAAGTTCCCAGCTGGGCCTTAAGGGCTGGTTCTTAGTCCTAAGAAGACAGAAAAATAATTTTGACAAAAGCTGTTCCACCATAAGCTAAGTTTTATAAAACCATATTCCTCCAAAATACCTCTTTGAAATGTATAATGAAAATATGTAACAGCTTTAGCCAAAATATTTAATCGTCTTGAAAATATGGAGATCACATACAGGGTAGGATCTATATTGGTGCCTATTACGGGAAATTTATCATAGTGTCCCCTTTCATCCGCAAACGTCTCAATGTTTAAAGTAAACTACATGAACACTCTATAGCACAGGATTATTCTATTTTTTCTGTTGTTACAGATAAGAAAATGTACTTCTTCCAATACTAATGCATTCTTTGAGAATTTAGCAAAATAAATCTAAAAGTTCTACAATGTGAGCAAAAATAAGTTAGTATAAAGAGAAAAAAATATCCATGGATTTTTTTTCAGTAATAATCAATGTTTTAAAAAGGCCCATTGCCATTGAGTCAACTCCTATTATCGGTGACTCTGCAGGACCCAATACACCTTCTCCTTCGGGTCCAGAAGCCTGTCAATCTTCTCAAGAGCAGACAGTCTTTCTCCTGAGGAGCTGCTTGTGGACTCGAACTGCTGATCTCCTAGTGCACAGCTCACTGAGTAACTCCCTGCGCTGTCACGGCTCCTGAATCATCAATATTAGTGATTATCACATATTGTTGCCTCAGACTCTTACACTCTGTGAATCTCTAATTTCTCATCCATAAAAGTATGCTAAAAATAGTGCGAGAGTAACTGAGTGTGTGTATATATTAACTGCTTCTAACATGCCTGGTATCTAACCAGTGATATATCTCTAAATGCTAATGGTGAATGTGTAAACTTGGTAATATGGGTCACAATATTTTGGTGAAGTTACTCTGAGAAATATATCTTTTGGTAAATTAATTTTTCAATACTTGACTTAAGTTATGCAATATGTAACCCTACTGATCGACAGAAGTAACACTGAAGGATGCCGGGAAAAGGGAAAAGATTGCTCCCTAGGTACCAGTTAGGACCTACACCATTCACCGAATCCACAGGCTGGGGAGACCTAGGAGACTGTGCGGTTCTGTTTCCCTCTAGGCAGGCACACAATTCTGAAGAGCCAAAAGACAAAAAAAATAAACATTCTCAAGTGTTCAACTGGGTACTGTATGGGATATTATCTGATACACCTAACTTCTTATTACGGGAGTCACACTATTGGGTCTATTTCCTCACGGACTGTAATTACAAAGACAGATCAAGAGACTCTTCCAGACCATTGGGAAACTGTCCCTCCCCCGTCAACCACAACATGCCACCAACATGCTGGCAAGTGAGCAACTTGGGGCCAGAAGGAAGAATAGGCCATGGCAACGGCGATGGGCTCTGCACAATCAGCTGTCACGTGAGAGGCATCAGCAACCAGGGATCACATGTCAGTGCATATTTATTGGCCATATGTACAGAAATCAAATCTGTTGGCTAAGTTATGTTGCCAATCCATCTCCAATCTGTCTTTTCTGGCCCTCCTACAGCCAAGACATCCCAGTCCTCAGCATCACTTGAAGTGTGACCACTTCATCCCTTATGTATGCCTGCCTGTCTGCCTGGTTTTCTTCTTTCCTTCTGTCCTCCCTCCCCGCTTCCAGATCTTATTTTCTTTACTCTCCCTCCAACCACCAATAACCACTAACAAATAAGTGGCTCTATGCAGTACTGAGTTTTGTCTTAATTCATTTTCCTTGGTGTACGTAACTGTAAGATCTGTTAAAATGGCTAAGCAGAACTCACAGACAAAAGTCATGGTGAAGGATTGATTAAGCAAGTTCACAGGGAGACACACTCAGGGTTGTCGTTCACCAGGACATATGATAAAGTTTCAGATTTGCTAATAAATCCTCGAAGGAGCATACCATTCTTCAGCATCCCTCTGTGGGTCAGCAAGCCCAACTTCCTGAAGGAAGTGTCCACTGTGCCCCACTCCACAACCCAGCCACCACAAAAGCATGCATGCGAACTTGCCCTGTGGTTGGAAACCCATCGCTCCGCTCCTCCTTTGATTCCTGTGATGTTTCGCTGCCACCTGGAAGTTCACTGCCCAGGGACCTCCGGCTCAGAGCACTGGGGCCGCCACACTGGACCCTTTCTGGTGAGCAGATCCTTCTGAACGCTTCTCAGAGGTCTTGTTTTATACACAGCAGGACGGCCCTCCAGAGAATCCACTGTGCCTTTACTCACAGGTATAACCATCAGTGTCTCCGCATCCCACCTTCCCCGCATTCTTTACCAGACCCAGGCAGGGGCAAATTGTTTGGTGGGAGTAGAGCCTTTAGCTAGCCAGGGTCACATTAAATAACTCATTGGCCCTGAAAGTAAGCATTACTCAGCGGACCAAACTCGCTTTCACAAACCAATCAATTAAATAATGTCCTTACCTTGAAGGTTATTAGCAATCTATTGCAGCGGTTCTCAATCTGTGGGTCACAACCCCTTTGGGGGTCGTAAGTACGACCCTTTCACAGGGGTCGCATAAGATCATCAGTAAACACGATGATCTTAGGAACCGAGACACTGCTCCTCTATCCCTGCCCGGGCAGGTCCACCCACATGCAGATACGCCCACAGCTGAGTACCAATGGGAAGACTGTTCCCCATTCTACACTATCAGTCCATACAAAATTTCATTGATTTGTCATTAGAAATAAATATTTCACAATATATAATTACATATTGGTTTTTGTGATGAATCACTATGCTGTCACAATGTTCAATTATAAACAATGAAAATGCATCCGGCATATCAGACATTTATATGACGATTCATAATAGCAGCAAAATTACAGTTGTGAAGTAGCAACGTAGATAATTTTTATGGTTGGGGTTCACCCCAATATGAGGAACTGTGTTAAAGGGTCGCTGCATTAGGAATGTTGAGAACCACTGATCTGTCGGAAGAGAGCTGGTACATCAGTAAGTGACAAGTCCCTAATACTTCGTTGGTTAGTTCAGTGCACATCCTCTTGCACACAGCTAGCCTTCATCACTACCATATTTTATCTCAGATCTTATCTGCTGTCCCAGAGTTATTATCCCCCAATGATGTTCATGAGGCTTGTGGATTGGACACAATCTAAGTCCTCTTCACACTTCACGTTCTGCCTCAGCGGCAGCAGGACCATCAATCCCGTGTCTAATTTGCACACACCCTTTCCTTTCTCTGTCACTCTTCCTCTTTTACTTGGAAAACTCCCACTTAAACTTCAAGTATGTATTTGTGTCACTTTTTCAAGTGCTTTTTTAAAAATTCTTCCAGTCAAAATAAACCAATTCCTCCTCTTGAGTTTCCACTGCTGCCTCATATTTATTTCAGGTTATTTAAAATATTGTTCTGAGTTTTAGGGGGAACTATCTCTGATAGACCGTATTTGGGGGGAAATTAAGAAATATGTCTAATTATATATTGCATTTCCTTATTTCTGTTGAAAATTTGGCACATGTAGATAGATGATAGATAAATATTTGTCACACAGATTAATGAATTCTATTCAAGCTTTAATTCCTGGGAGGAGTGAATGATTAACTTGCTCAGCTGCTAATTGAAAGATTGGTGACTGAGTTCATGCAAGGGCAATTCAGAAAAGCCTAGTATCTATACACATTTTAATCACGCATTGCAAACCCTGTGGAGCAGTCTTACTCCAGTTCATATAGAGTCATCTGGATCCAGAACTGACAGTGAAGTCAGCAAATCAAAAGAGTACAGCCTTCAGAAAAATATGCTGCAAATTATTATTTTTATCATTTTAAAACAAATATGCCACTTTGAAGACTAGGGTACATCTGAGGTAAGCCAGAGTCTTTTTCATAGCTTCATTACATGTGAAAATTGGATAGTAAAATAGAAAGAAAACTCTGTGTGTGTGTGTGTGTTTGAAAAGTGGTGTTGGTAAGAAACAATGGATAAACCAAGGTTTGCTGGCAGAATGACCAAAAACCAGTCTAAGAAGAAATACAACCGGCATAGATACTCCCACTTCTTTGCTTTGAACATGTCCTAAGACCAGTCACAGAAAGCGACAGCCTATGTTGTAAGGCAGAGGGCCAATAAAAGTGACAGAGACCCTCCATAAGGTGGATTAACATGTAGCTGCAGCAGAGAGTCAAACATTACAATGATAAAACTAAACACCGTTTTGTTTGGTTTTCTGTTACGTATAGGGCGTCATAAGTCAGAGCCTACTCAGCGACAGACAACAATGACAACTGCATTCCAGCTTCAACTGTCAGCTGTTATGTTGGTGGAGCCGGGAACACTGCATAGCCCATCTGCTTCACTACATTTAGAGTACTAATAAGGCATTGGCCATTTCTCTCTGAATAACCATTTACACAGTAACATAGTACTAGAGAGACATATAAATACGAGAAACTCCTGACTTCTTCAAGTTTCTTTAGTTAGTTCATAGAAAGATGAGACTAGCTCCCAGAGTTCTTCTTCCTGTATTCTTAGCATATGAATTTCAGAAGACATAAAATGCAAATAGTGTTGAGGGAGGTCAGATGCTTACAGACATCCTCCCTGAAGGCAGTTAGTCACTAGACTACAGGGTGGGCCCGCTCCCTGATGCTGGGGACAATGAACTATTTCTCCCTGAGGATTGGGACCATTAGCTTGCCCCACAGATAATGGTCTCTATCAGTTGAGCCAGGGAACAAGTCAAGCAGGCTCTGTGACATCTAAATAAAGCTGCCATCCTAAATCTAGGATCCACCCATCTTATCACATATATACCCCAATCCCTCCTCTTCCTATTGTGAGATGTCCGCGGACTACCCCCTCTCATTGCTGTATAATGTAGGTCTTTACCTGTAATCAGTGGGCTTTCACGCCCCCAAAAGGCCTGGGTGAGCAATAGGGATCTCTCTCTCACTGGTCTCTACCCCACCCCCTCTCCTCCACTCCCTCACCTCTGCCTTCCCTGTTTCCCTTTCCCCTTGTTCTGACCTGATTTCCTGACTGCAGCTTCCATGAATGTTGATTGTGGATCAAAAGAAAACAAAATTCCTAAGAATTTCAATCTTTTCCCCATTTATCACAATATTGCTTGTAGGTCCAGCTGTGAAGACAGTTATTTCCTTTAGGTTAAAGTGTGATCCATACGGAAGGCCCTGTGACATCCTAGACCACCCCCTCTCACTGCTGTGTAACATAGTGCAACCCCTTCTTGTGAAGTATGTCTTTACCTGTCATTAGTGGACTTGCACGCCCCCAAAGGTATTTAAACCTGGGTTAGCAATAGAGGCCTCTCTCACTGGTCTCTACCCCCCTCTCTGCTCAGCTCCCTCTCCTCCCCTGTTTCCCTTTCCCTTTATCCTCATTCACTTCCCCCTCTCTCCAAGTGGACCACCAAGCGGGGCTGAGGTGAGTAAGCTACTATGTATTGTGTGTGAATCCACTGTTGTGGATTCGCTCATGCTCTCGATGACTTTAATATCATATACCTGTATATCTCAACCGTACCAGTGTGCTTACTGAACCTGGGATTAGTGGGAGGGAGGCTGGCATCCCAACTCATCCCAACTCATAATTGAATCATATTACTCTGTTACCTTCCAACATGGACATTTCCCCGACCTGGTCACGAAGTGCTAGACACGGTGGTGCATGTAGTGACCCAGCAGTTACATTAATTAGTGCTATTCTCATATGCATTTTTCCTTGAGAAAAATGAAGAAAACATCTCCTGTTGTGACCCCCAAATGAAGACCTGAAACCAGAAAGCACGGTAAGAGTGCAAGAATGTAGCCACCATGATTTGCAGAGAGAAATCAGCATGTTCTGACCTTCCACCAACAATGAAAGGGTGCCCAGTACTTTTCTCTATGAAAGAGCTTGACATTCAGGAATGAAGAACTGCTTCTATTAAGTACTGTGCTCAAATGTATATATAATAATCCAAAAACCAAAACCATTATAAGTGAGAAAATCTAAATATTCATTTAAATACGTTCATATAAAAACAATATAATCATTTAAATTGTATTTATTGATGTACTCTTTGAGTAATGAAAACTAGTGGTACCCCTGAAAGAGAATGTGATTTGAGTCTCCAAGGGTTGGAGCAGAACATCAAGTGAGAGGCGGATCGTGAAGCTAGGCGATGACAATGCAGAGAATGACCAGACAGGCTATGCCTACTAATCAACCCTGAATACAAACCTTGGTGCTTTTCAAAATCTTATTTTATACACACAGACTACATGTTGTTTACACTGGTGGTTGACCAATGATAGAGTTATTGTCCTCCGTGAGACTCCACTTCGAATCCCATTGAATTTAACTCATATGCAGCCAATGCTGTCTGTTGGAGGAGGCTAGCATATGTTTATGCTGCTAAACAATTTCAGTAAAACTTTTAGGGTCGGATGAAGTTGGAAGAATGGCTTAGCATACATTTCTAAAACTCAGGGAATTAAAACCCCAGAAGGCTCACAATGGTGACATGATGGACATATGCAGGACAAAGCCACATTGGTTCTTTGTGCATAGGGTCCCAGGAGCTATGGACTTGCCACTTGGCAGCTAACATCAACAATATAAGAATAAGTCAGATATCAAATTATAGATATCTCATATGTATTAATGGATATGTTTCAAATGCAGCACCGATAAAGAATTATAATAAAACGTTAGAAAGGCAAAAGGCATGAACAAGCTTAGGACATATCATGCTGAAAGCACTGAAGAGTATTCAGCTTTTGAGTTGAAATATTGATGGATTTTATAAGAATACTATTGGACAATTCTGGGCACATCAAAAGACAATGGGAATGTCAGGGTCATGTCTATACCAAAAGAATTGGTTAGTATCTAAGCATGTCAAGAGATATCATATAGTCAACCTTAACAATATTGAAGGATGAAGTTAAAGCTGCATTGGAGGCATTACCAAAAATAAACGTCCAGGAACTAAAAGACCACCAACTTCAATGTTCCAACAAGTTGATAAATTACTGGAAGTACTTATTCACCTAAGCCAAGAAATTTGGAAGAAAGCTACTTGGCCAACCAACTGGATGATATTTATACTTGTACCCATTTCAAAAAATGGTGACACAAAAATTGCAGACATTACCAAACAATATCATTAATATCACATGCATATATGATTTTCACATAATAGGGAACTGCCAGAAGGTCATACCAGATTAGCAGAGGACCTGGCATGAGGTATATCATTGCTGATTTCAGGTCAACCTTGGCTGAAAATAGAGAATACCAGAAAGTTGTTTACTTTTGTTTGACTCACTATGCAAAGGTCTTCGAAGTGTGGGCCATAACCAACTCAAAGGATAACATTGAGAATAATCGGCATTCCAGAACACTTCATCATGCAGGACACGTATGTGTACCAAGAAGCAGAGCATGAAAATATTCCATGGTTTGCCAACAGGAAAGGGGCATCATGGTTGTATCCGTTCCCTAAACATATTCAATCTACATGGTGAGTAAATAATCACAAAAGCTGGAATTCAGCAACAAAATCAGAGGAACAGTTACTAAGGAACCTTGATATTCAGATGATACAACATTGCTTGCTGAAAGCAAGGGAAGCGGAAGTCTTTGCTGATGAAGCTCAAAGACTGCAGCCTTTATATTACAACTCTGTGTAAAGAGAACAGAAAACTGTATATTTGATCCACAGATAAAAGCACGATAAACAGAGAAGGGAAAGTCGAAGTTGTAAATGATTTTGTCTTGCTTGGATTCACAATCAATGCCCGTGGCAGCAGCAATTACATTGTGCAAATCTGCTGTACAAGACCTCTTTAAAGCACTGAAGAGTAAGGATGATGCTTAGAATGCCAACAATCTCCTGACAGCATCCTTAGTATTTTCCACTCTCTCACGGCATGTGAAAGCTACACAGTGAATGCTGAGGACTAAAAATGAACCAATGCATTTAAATTACGGTGCCGATGAAGCAAAATGAAAACAAATCGGCCTGCCAGAAAAACAAATCTGTGTTGGAAGAATTAAGGTTGGTGAGACTTGGGCTCGGCTCACATACTTTGGCCACGCTATCAAGAGAGATCAGTCCCTAGCAAAGGTCATCATGCTCCTACAAGTAGAGGGCCAGTGACACAGAGCAAGGCTGTCAAGGACATTGATGGGCATATTGGCTACAATAATGAGCTCAAACATGACAACAATTGTGAAGATGGCACAGAATTGGGCAGTGTTTTTGTTTTCTCTGGGTGCATAGGAAATCAATTCAATAGCACCTAATAACATCATTTGAGAGATGCAAATGCACTGAGCAAGGGGGAAAATAGTGCATTGCTGTTGTTATTAGGGCTGTTGATTCTATTCCAACCCATTGCTGCCTTATGCTGGCCAATACTTCGTCCGAGCAAAGCAATTTTTCCTTTTAGGAATCTATTGCACTTTCAATATTCTTCTACTTCAGAGGCGTTGATTTTTCTTTTATCTTCCTTATTCAAGGTCCAACTTTCACACTGCGCATAAGGCCATTGAAGATACGATGATTTGAGTCAGATTCACTTTAGTCCTGAAAGTAATATTCTTGCTTTAAATACTCTAAAGAATCCTTGTGTAGCAGATTTACCTAATGTAATGCATCTTGTAAGATCTTGACTGCTGCTTCCATGAGCATTGATTGTGGATTCAAGCAAAACATCCTTGACAATGTAAACCTATTCTCCTTATATCCTGATGTTACTTATTGGTCCATTGGTGAGAATATTTTTCTTCTTTACATTGAGTTGTAATCCACACTGAAAGCTGCAGTCCTGGATCTCCATGTGCAATTGCTTTAAGGCATCCTTACTTTCAGCTGCCAAAATTCTATCATCTGCATAACTCATGTTCTTAATAAGCCTTTCTTCAACCCTGGTGCTGTCCCCTTCTTCATCTTATCCAAGTTTTCTGATGATTTACTCAGCACAAAGATTGAATAAATATGGCAGGAAGATTCAAAGCTGTCACACTCCTTTTGTGATTTTAAACTATGTAGCATTCCATTTTTTCTATTCAAACAATTGTCTCTTGATCCATGTAGAGGTTCAGCATGTGCACAGTAAAGTGTTCTGGAATTTTCAGTCTTGTCAAGGTTATTCATAGTTTGTTATGATCCATATAGTCAAATGCCTTGGGATGACCAATAAAATATAAATGAATATCTTTCTGGTATTTTCTGCTTTGACCCAAGATCCATTTGATATCTGCAATGATATTTCTTGTTCAACATCCTCTTCTGAATGTGGCCTAAACCTCTCACAGTTTCTTATCAATATACAGCTGCAATCACTGTTGGCTGATTTTCAGCAACATTTTACTTGCATGTGGTATCAATGTTATTGTCCAAAATGTTGCCACTCTGTTGGTTCATTTTTCTATGTAATGGACATAAATATGGATCTCTTCTTGTCAATTGTCCAGGTATGTCTCTCCCAAATATCCTGACATAGCTGAGTAAGTGATTCCAGTACTTTGTCAGTTTATTGAAACACCTCAATTGGTATCCCATCAATAACTGGGGCCTTGTTTTCAGCTAATGCTTTCAGTGTAAGCAAGCAAAAGGTCACCAAAATCAGGAAAGAGAGAAAAGATTAAAGTTGACATTAGAAGAGACTCTGATCCTTGAACTGAATCATAGAGTAGCGAAAGCAAATGGAAGAAATGAGGAAGTCAAAGAGCTGAATAGAAAATTCTGAAGGGCAGCTTGAAAAGACAAAGCAAAACATTATGATGAAATGTGAAAAGGTCTATAGTTAGAAAACCAAAAGAGAACATATACTCAGCATATCTTAAACTGAAAGAGCTCAAGAAAAAAATTTAAGCCTTGAGTTGCAATATTAAAGATTCCATGGACAAAATATTCTAAAGAAGATGGAAATAATGCACAGAGATACTGTGCCAAAAGAAGTAGTAGACATTCGGGGAACTGATTCCAAGAATCTACGTATAGCCTCCTCCCTGGGGAGGGACAGCAGAGAAGAAGGCAGGGGGAGACATCGGACAGTGTAATATATGACAAAATAATAATAATTTATGAATGGTGAAGGGTTCATGAGGTGGGGGGAGTGGGGAGGGAAGAGGAAAATGAGGAGCAGATATTAAAGGCTCAAGTAGAAGGCAAATATTTTGAGAATGTTAATGGCAACAAATGTATATATGTTCTTGACACAATGGATGTATGGATTGTGATAAGAATTGTACAAACCTCCAATAAGATGATTAAAAAAAAGAAGCAGTAGACATTCCACCATTTCAGGAGACAGCATGTGAGCAAGAGCTAATAGTCCTGAAGGAAGAAGTTCAAGCTGCACTGAAAGCATTTAGTATATTACAATGTTGAAGTATGAAGTCGCGCACTAAGAGCAACCTCAAACTATACCAGACGTTCTTTCTGCTTTCATTGTTTACGGTTTCATGGTCGGCATTATGATTTTCATCAAAATATGGGCATAGCACTCGAGTTATCACAGGTTTGCAGGATGATTTTTAACCACAAATATTATAGCAGTGGATGATTATAACTTCCATCTTGCTTTCCACATCAATTGTGAAGGTAAGCTTGATTGCTACATAGGAGCATTGCTCCATTTGAAAATAATTAGAAAATATTTGTAGTTGCTTCACTTATTTTATTGAAAAGGATGGTTTGTGTGATAGGCAGCATTTATTTATTGAGTTCAATCTGTTAAATTGGGCCTAAAATACATAACAATTAATTAATAAGTAAGCCACTTATTTAATGATACACGACTTCGATACAGGACATATCTGAATACAAACCTCTGCTTGTGAATGTTCTGGTTTCTGTAGGGCAGCAGAGTCAATCCTGGTGAGCAAGACTGACACAGTATCTGTATAGCTAGCAAATTCAAGTTTCTGATACATTGTTTTATGTATCACAGAGAGACAGAAATGGAGAGGCAGGAAGAAGGTCACAAAGAAAGAAGAAAGGGAAAAGGAGGTAAGATGAAAATGAAACATTATCTTGTGGTCCCTTTAAATGGTGTTTCAAAAATACTACTCTATAAATCAAATTGATTATTCAATATTAAATAAAAGATTTTCAGCAAAATGTATTTTGTAATGCTTATAAGTAAATCATGGATTTTTGTATAAAAATAGTTTACTCTTGAGTTGTGATTTCTACTTTCAATTCAAATTTTAGAGGAATGGTACATGAACTATAGGGTACAGAGATGAACTTCTATAAAAGGTTGAATATAAAATAAGTTGACTGCTTTTTCAATAATGACTAGCCTCTAGGGGGACATATATGAAACAAATGAATCTCCACTATCATGATTTCTAGTGGGAAATGTGCCTTATAGAATTGACAATATTGAATAAAGTCCACATACTTAGAGCAAATGAAAGCTTTCGTGTTGTAAAACAACAACAGCAAAATAAAATAAATATAAATAAGCCTTGGAAATATAAATTTTACTTTACACCATATAACAATTTATGTCAGGAAAATAAAAAAGGGCACTGTTTAAAATTTGACTATTCCGTTCAAACCTTGATTAGATTACTACCGAGTTCTGTTCGTAAGTCTGTCTTTAAGTCAGATTTGTGTGAAGGAACAGTGAGGTGTGGCTTGTATCAACTGTCGGTGGTTCAAATGTTTGTCTTACGATGTCGTATGTTAAAGAAGCTTGACCAGAATCCAAGAATCAAAAAGATACAAAAATTCCACGGTCTTTCAATAATTCTATATTCCCATAAATTTCTGCAGCCCCAGTAGCGGATCTTTCTCTGCACACCACTCATTACAGAGATACTTCCAGACACACTAAAGACATGTTCAAATTAATAATACTGCAATCACAATATTATTTTAATATGTCACAAAGCAGTACCCCTGTATTATCATGAACCAGTGCATTTGCCAAACATTTTAATATGATCTGCTTTACGGGGGTGGTCTATAACCATGAGTTAAACATTCATTACCTGAGGACTTCTTGTATTACAATTATTTCAGTCCTTAAATTAACTATAGACAGAACATTTGCTTATTTCTGAAAATATGAAATGATTCCTTTTTTTGTAAATACCACTTTTAGTGCAGTTACAGAATAAAATGACTGTGCTTTCATGGCCATTGAGTCCATGCTGACTCATAGTGACCCCAGTGGGTTTCTGAGATGGCAACTGCTCATAGAAGTAGAAAGCCCAGTCTTTTTCATGTGGAAATGGGTTGGAGGGGGGTGTTGAACTGCCTACCATACCGATCACAGGCTAATGTGTAACCGCTATGCCACCAGGGCTAGTAAGAGGAAATAGGGTAAAAAGTAAAAGTAAAAAGAGCTCTGATGGTATTATAGCATTAGTTTTGGGTTGCAAAAAATTGGAAATATGAAAAAATGGAAGGTGATTACATCAGCTTACCAATGGAGGATGGCTTCATTATTTACACAACTGTCAGATTGCATTGTTATGTAACCACCAAACCACTGAGAGTTAAGGCTCAACCAAATTGCTCCACAGACATCACGATTACAGCCCGTACCTCAGTGTTGTTCTGCCCCAGCACTCAGCGTGCATTACTGCCGACAACTATGAGCAGACAAGGGAGTCAGAGAGGTTTCTTACTCTTTGATGCAACGGTGAAGCACTCTATTCAGGGATAGTAAGTAATGAGTAATTCTATAACACGAATATTACCTTTATTCTATGTCTTCTAATGTGCACTTAAAATATTATTGTATTCTGTAAAATGTATTTTTCTGTGATACCCTCAAGAGGTTTTCGTTTGTCCATTTTTACTCTTCCTACACAAGAGTTTTATAATTACTTTATATAGTATATCCCAGGTTAATAATAGCACATCTTCTACTATTAGGTGTTTCTTTCAGTATCTGTCTTCAGCAGTAGGGTATATGGCTTTATCATTGTTATTTTTATTCTCAGATTCAGTTGCTGTTCTTACATGGTGCTGAGCTGGTTGAGACTCATAGTGACTTTATGCATAATAGAAGGACCACTACCAAGTTCTGTGCATTCTCACAAATGTTGTCATGTTGGAGCCCATTGCTGCAGCCACTTTGTCAATCCGTCTCCTTTATACGGGGTCTCTTTTTCATTGGTCCTCTACTTCAATCACCATGTTGTCCTTTCCAGATACCGGTCTCTCTGGATAACATGTCCAAAATGCATGAAATGAAGTTTCATCATTTTCTTTTTTTTTTTTCATCATTTTCAAACACAGATTTGTTTGTTTTTTTTTCTGGCCGTTCACAGTATTTTCAATATAATTTGCCAACAGCATAATTGAAGTGTACAATTTTTTTTGTAATTTCCCTATCCATTGTCCAACTTTGGAAGACATTGAAAACACCATCGCTGCAGCCAAGCACAATTTAATCCTCAAAGTAACATCATTGCTTCAATGTTCTAAAGAGGTCTTGTGCAGCAGATTTACCCAAGATCTTTGATCTCTTGATTACTGCCTCATTAAGTATTATTTGAGGACCTAAGGAAGACAAAATCATTGACAACTTCAATCATTTCTCTCTTTAGCATTTTCCTATTGGTGCACTTGTGAGGATTTTTGTCTCTTCACATTGAGTTGCAAACCATACTGAAGGCTGAAGTCTTTGATCTTCCTCAGCAAGTGCTTCATGTTCTCTTTGCTTTCAGCAAGCAAGTTTGTATTATTTAAATATAACAATGGTTTACAAGCCTTCCCCCAATTCTGATGTTACATTCTTCATATGTTACAGGCTTTTGGATTATTTGCACAGCATACAGATTGAATAAGTATGGTGAGAAGATACAACCCCTATGCAAACCTTTCCTGTTTTAAAACTATGTAGTATTCTTCTGTTCAGTTTGCCACTTGTTTCCTGTGCACGTTCTACATTAGCACAACAGAGTACTTTGGAGTTCCCTTCTTTACAATGCTATCCATAGCTTCTTATACTTCACGGTTGAATGCCTTTGCATTTTTAATAAAACACAACTAAATATATCCATTTGACATCAGCAATCATATCCCTCATTTCATGTCCTCTTCTGAATCTGTTGTACATTTCTGGCCACTCCCTGTTGATGTTCTGCTGCGACTGCTGTTGAATTACCCTCCACAAAGTCTTACTTGCATGTGATATTACTCATATAGTTCAGTAATTTAGGTATCCTGTTGTCCACTGTTCTTTGTGGGCACAAATATGGATCTCTTCAAATTGGTTGGACAGGTAGTTGTCTTCCAAATGTCTTGACATAGGTGAGTAACTGCTTCCAGTGCTTTATCAATGTGTTGAAACATTTCAATTAATATTCCTTTAATTCCTGGAGACTTTTTTTTGGCTAATGCTTTCGGTGGTGCTTAGACCCCCTTCTTCAGGTTTTGGACCTTAATCATATGCTTCCTCAAGAAATATTTGAATATCCACCGATTATTTTTGGCACAGTGTCTCTGTGTGTTTCTTCCATTGTCTTTTGATATTTCCCACATAATTATAGTAGAGCCTATTAGGTATTTGTTGAATAAACAAGAAACAAATGAAAGTATATCCTTAAAATAATAAGCCAAATAAAGATTGATAAAACTAATGTAGAACAACACAGAAAATTCAGATTAGAAACAAGTCCTTCTTAACTATTCTGTTTTTCATGATACTTTATTCATTCTTCCCCCATCATTGCTCAATGCTCTTGTCCTTTAGAGTCATTGAACTTGAACATGATTTTCCTAAAACAATATACTTATTATTAGAGCCCAGCATCTAAAACTTCATAGATATAAAAACAGACAGTCGAGCAAAATCTTCGTTATTTAAAATAATGCCATTTGCATTCTTTGAGACAATGACTATGTTGCATATGCAATACTTAAGAAAATGAATATTTAATTTGCCATTATTTTAGTTTTTTTAATTTTACAAAGACCAAAGACATGCTCATTTCCCAAAGAATAAAATGACTCAGTCATTGAGAATATCTATTTTCAATTCTAACATGTCAAATATAAATAATTCATTTTAGAATAAACCACATTTGAACACCTTCTCTACCCTCAAAAACAAAAGATATAAAAATTACATAAACTACTTTCAACAGCTGCAGGAGACATTTTGCATCATTTCCCTTTGAATTAAAAATTTTTTTCTTTGGCTCTTGGATTCATTCATTTATTCTTTCAACCATTCACACTCCTATTTATTTCTTCTTTTCAGCAGTTTGCCTCAGATTTAACAATGACATTTTTATCTCTGTAATTCATTCATCCATTCAGTCACTCATCCATTGATCCACTCACTCATCATGTTTTTGTCAAATATTTATAAAGAGCCAATTATATACCTATAATAGAAATGAGACTTGCACAGATGAGAAATCAAGGAAAAAGCCTCGGGAAGCTTGCAGAGTTAACAGTTATGAAGAGAAGCTCATACAAACACCCCAAAATGTAGTATCAGCAAAATTATGGAGGTTTACAATCAGAGCAGTAAAGCAATGGAAAAGGGAAACTTAGTTACACAGACGATGGAAACTCCACAGAGGATCTCATTTTGTAACACAAGGTTCAGTTAGCAGCAGTGTCTATGAAATGGTTTGTACCATCCAGAAATTTCACATTTACAAAAGAATTCCATAAATTTCCTGAAATATCAAATTAACTAAAATATTACCAGTGAAATTAGAACCTTGGATTAATGCATTTAACATCCAGCTGGTAAGGAAAGTGAGGAAGAAAATGGAAAAATATGGTGGTGCCAATCATCTGACAGGTATCTTTGTCAGGTGGCTAGTTATAAGAATCAAGTTAACAGGTATTGAGATCTGTCGATGATTAGAGCTTTTACAGCAGATGTGGCTGAAAAGAGAAAGGAAGACGAGTCAAGGGGTGTCACGGTTGCAGCTATTGATTGATTTGAACTTTCAGTGACCAAATTTGAAAAAGCAGAACTGCACCATAGGCTTCCTTAGGCTGCAATCTTTACTAGAGTAAATTGCCAGGTCTTTACTCCCATGGCCCCACTGGTGAGTTTGAAGTATCAACTTTTCCTTTAGCATCTCAGTGTTTAAATATTTTGTGTACTATATTTTAAAATATTGGATAACGAGATTTAGGTTGATGGAAATGGAGTCGGGATAGTGCTTAAAATACTAGAGGAAAAGGTAAAAATGGGATTAATTAATATTTAAAATGAAATTTATGATTAAGGAGAATTTTTTATTTCAGCTATTGAACAATGAATATAGCATGTTTCAATATGATCGTGAGTGTGAGTGGATGTTGAATGTTATTCTTGATGAGAATGCATACAGAAAGAATATGGGCAGTTCTCAGTATTTCATGTGTCTAAATTTGGTGGTGCAGTGGGTAAGCCCTAGGCTGCTAACCAAACTTTATGAAATTCAAACTTATCAGCATCTCCTTGGGGAAAAAGATGTGTCCATCTGCTTCCATAAAGATCACAACCTTGGAAACCCTATGAGGCAATTCTTCTCTGTCCCATCAGACAAGTGTCAGTTGCTCTTGGCTTCTTTTTTGTTTTAAACAGAGTGTGGCAATCTTGAGGCAGGTGCTAGGCAGATCACACTTGGAGAACCTACTATAGTACATTTTTAAAAAACATATATAAATAGTGTTCCGCATAAAATGTAAGCAAGAGTTTAAAATTTGAACTTTAGATAGTAGATGAAAGTATATGAACCAGTTATGTCTTTAATGAGTTCAGCTGAGTTATCGAGAAGTTAGTAGAGAAAATAATAAAGAGCTGTGAGGTTCAATGGAGTTGGAAGACACGGGCATAGCAACAACAACAAACAGATGAAACAGTCTGCACAACGATGGAAGCACAATACGCTGAGACTTAAAACACTGTTGTCAAGTGGATTCTACAGGACAGGATTGTATCTCCCCTCTGGATTTCTGAGACCCTTTATTGGACTAGAAAGCCTTATCTACTCCTTACATTTAGTAGCACTACTGTGTTAGTCTGGGTAGACCAGAGAAACAAATGCATAGACACTCTTATGTGCTTTATATACAGAATCAATTAAGAAAGCATCCACGTCCAATCCACACGAAGCTACTGTGATGTAGCCAGAGCCGTGGGAGCTGGAGAAGCCATGTGGAGATTCCTACCAGGACTGAGATACTTACCATGCCACTTGATCTACAAACTTCCTACTGACTGGTCTGTGATTTTCCAGTAGTCAGTGTCATTGTTTCATGAGTCTGAAGAGGACTTTATAGATTGGTACCAGAAATATGGATTAATATCAGACTCATTTTTTCAAAACAAATAGCAAAATCTTAGAAAACAAATAATAGTTTAGCAAACCTATTTATGTATAATACATTTTTCCCTTTAAAACAAATCATAGTCTATTAGTCCACCTAAACTTTTTTGTTTTAATCATTTTATTGGGGGCTCTTACAACTCTTGTTATAAACCATACATCAATTGTATTCAACATATTCGTGAATACATTCCATCGTTCTTTTCTGGACATTTACTTTCCATTAAGTCCTTGAAATCAGCTCCTTATTTTTCTCTCCCCCTCTCCCCCCAACCTTCATGGTCCCTGGTAGATTGTAGGTTGCTAATTATTTTCAAATCTCACTCCAACCGCTGTCTCCCTTCCCCTCTGGTTTCTGCTGTTCTTCCCCCTGGATGGGTGTGTGTGGCTATGTGCCATTCATTGAGATAGGTGTTGCCACCTCTTCCCCCCTCCCCCCTACCTATTTGGTATCACTATGCGCATTCCTGTTCCTGGGTTCCATGTGTTGTGAGTTTTATCTCTTGCCTATGTTCATGTTCCCGTCTAATCTAGATTGGGCGGCACTGAGGTCGTGATGGGGGGTGGGATGAGGAGGCCTCCAGGAAACAGAGGTAAATTATGTGCCCCATTAGTGCTCTATGGCTCCCTGATTGACTCCCTCCCTCCCTGTGACCCCTCTGTGTGGGGGGGATGTCCCACTGTCCATAGATGGGCTTTGGGTCCCCGCTCCACACCCCTCAATTCTCACCAATGCATTTTCATTTGTTTGATTACTGTTTGTTGTGAATCTATTTTTTTAAATCATTTTACTGAGAGCTCATATAACTCTTATTACAATCCATACATATATCCATTGTGTCAAGCACATTTGTACATATGTTGCCATCATCACTCTCAAAGCCTTTGCTTTCTACTTGAGCCCTTGGTATCATCTCCTCATTTTTTCCCCTCCCTCCCACAACCCCTCCCTCATGAACCCTTGATAATTTATAAATTATTATTATTTTGCCAAGTTTTACACTGTATGATGTCTCCCTTCACCCACTTTTCTGTTGTCTGTCCCCCAGGGAGGGGGTTATATGTAGATTTTTGTAATCAGTTTCCCTTTTCTACCCCAACTTCCCTTCACCCTCCTGGTATCGTCTTTCTCAGCACTGGTCCTGAGGGGTTCATCTGTTCTGGATTCCCCATGTTTCCAGTTCCTATCTGTACCAGTGTACATCCTCTGGCCTAGCTGTAGTTATAAGGTAGAATTGGGATCATTGTTGTGAAACTTCTGATGCCCGTTGCCCAGTCTCAATGACACCTAATAATCGCCCTGGCTGGTGTGCTTCTTCCATGTGGGCTTGTTGCTTCGCTGTCGGATGGCTACCTGTTTAACTTCAAGCCTTTAAGACCCCAGAGACTATATCTTTCAATAGCCGGGCACCATCCTCTGTCTTCACCACATCTGCTTATGTATCCATTTTGTCTTCAGTGGTCATGTAGGGGCGGGGGGTGAGCATCACAGAATGCCAGTTTGATAGAACAAAATGTTCTTGTATTGAGGGAGGGTATGAGCGGAGGCCCAAGGCCCATTTGCAGCTTCAATGAATTTCCTTATAAATGTATGCACATGGGCCAATACCACTATTGTTATGAATTAATGTATTTGCATAAGTGCACACCTGCTAATCTCCTTATCTATTCCACTTTTTGATCTTTTTTGTTTATACTGTAACCATAAGGGAACAACAGATATATTAGAATAAGCAGCATAATTTAAACTACATTTTAAAAGAATTCTGTGTAATGTACATCGCACTATTATTCCTGATAGACAGAAATGGAAACTAGACAAATGTCCATCCACTGATGAATAAATAAATGCAGCAGATCCATACAATGGAATCTTAATTGGCCATAAAACTATATGTTATAAGACATAGAGCTATGAAAATACTATGCTCACTGAAAATACCCAGTTACAAAGGATATGCTTTTTGATCAAATTATATAAAATGTCCAGAAGTAGCAAATCTATAGTTACAAAAAGTTGAGTAGTGGTCCTCAGTGGTGAGGATGAGGAGTGGAATAGAAGAAATGGGAAGTAGCCTATGAAGGGCCCATGGATTCTTTCTAGATTTATGAAAATATTCTACATTTAGATAATGACAATGGCTGAAAATTACATGAATATTCTAAAAACCACTGACCTGATTACTTTAAATTGGTGAATTTTATGGTAGGTACACTGTGTCTCAATGAAACTGTTAAGGGGATAACGAGCAAGCAAGGACTCTAAGCTCTGTCTTTCAAGAACTGTGCAGTCAAATATACCAGACATCTCTAATAGCATCGTAACCATTCATCCCATCTGCTTTCTGACTTTAATTTGGTTCTGTTTTCTGCCTGCAAATTCTATGGACTGTTCCTCGAGGCATTACTAGCATGGATGCCCATTGATTCAAATCAGATGAATCTCAACCAACTCATCAACCAACACTTCACTTTTCAAATCACAGAAACTTGTTTCTCCATATGCCAGTAGAATCTGACAGTAAAATGACTTGCTATCTTGTCTTTCCTTTGATAATGAATAGAAAACACATTTTCAAACACAGCTATAAGTTTAATGTAAAGTAAACCCCGGACGTCAATTGTAGCCCACTGAGCACCCCAAATTGCCATCCTAAAGATCAAGCCTTATTTTCTTGCAATGTCAGCATGCTTGGAATGATAGCAGTCTGCTTCTAGCATTCAGCCTTAGGAGCCTCACGATAAATAAACATTTGGTAGAAACAGCTGTGCATTTTCAGAAATGATCAACTTCAGCTGGACTTTTTAAGCCGAAGTTGGAAATTTGAAGTTTATACCAGCAACTAACTTTAGACAATCACAGATGATACAGAAATAGAGCTTTGAAGATGAAAAATGAAAAGCAACACAACAGAATAAGGTGGACCAAAGGAACATAAATGAACATGTAAATAATGCAGGAAGTAATCTGGTTCAGAAAAACCAGGTATAGCAGAAGAATTTAGCAAAGTGAAAGTCATTGCTGAGATAAAAATGTATCATAATGACAGTTCTCGGCATTTAGCTTATGAAGGTAATAAAATTGGAGAGTCAAAAAACTCATCCGAAATATGTTACTTTATAATTAACGAGGAACAATAGACAAAAGGCAAATTCCAATATAGTTATTTCTCTTATCACAGAAGACCAGATAATGCATAAAATATGAGTAATACAACAGTTATGGAAAAATATTTTTGAAGAATTTTGAAATTAAAATAAAATAATAACTGTACTAGAAAATATTATACTTTTATTTTTGAATAACAGTTAACGTAAGAATTCATATTGACTATTTTTAAATGTAGTACCTTGTATTAAATGGGAAGCATCATCTCTCTAGATTAATATTAGTTTAAGACCCTTGACCCACTTGAGGGATTTTTTTAAAGGTATTTTAAATGTTTTGTCATTTATATCAGAATTTTGAAGATCCTGGAGTTTTGTCAAAATTTAAATTTACTAAAACAACTTTTTATACATAACTTAAATACTTTGTGTTTATGCAGCATACTTTTAAAAACTGGCCTTGTTATCAGAGTGGGACATCTGAGTTCACAATGCTAGTTGGTAAACACGTTTTAAGGAACATTGTATGTGCTAGTGTTTTCAACATCAGATTTCAAGTGAAGGGGTTTCAAAGGCTGTCAAGTCACTCTATTCTACAGCTGATTTCCACAATAATTTAAATTATTCTGAACTGTATTTTTTATGTAAAGTACTCATTTTTATCCTACAAGTTGATTTCCCTTTTCATATGATCTATAGGACTGATGGTAAAGGTGACAGACTGAAGGAAGTCCTCGTTGTACTGAGTACATTAGTTACAAGCCAGACCTCGGGAGTTAACAGAATACCAAGTAGATGTTTCAGTAAACTGAAGACATGCTGGAAGCACTCACTAGTCTAAGTCAAATAATTTGGAAAACAGCTACTAGAACAACTGAAGAGAAAATATCCATGTTTTGTGTAGATACTAAAGAAAAGTGTCCCCAAATAGTGCCATGAATATTAAACACTATAATTAATAGCACATAAAGTAAAATTTCTTGGAGATTATTAACAGGTGGTTTGCAGCAGTACAGAGGCAGAAATTAATTTTCTGACAGGATTCAGAAAAGGTCCTACCACAAGAGATATCATTGCTAATGCCAGGTAGATCTTGGCTGAAAACATAGACTTCCAAAATGCTTTACTTGTTGAAGCATCAACTAAATCCACATGGGAGGAGCAGGCTAGCCAGGGTGATACAAAGATGACAAAAATTCAAATATAATGGAAGGAATGGTTTCAGCACTTATATTGTGAATACCCAATTTGAAGAAGGCTACCAAACTCTGCAGTGTGTCTATGTGGATTAAGCCTCTGCTAAATCCTCTCTGGCCACAGTTGAGGGACGTAAATATCCTTGCCATCACACAGAGACTTGACTATAGCAGATGAAACTAAGATATAATAGGGCATCTTGTCAGTTGTTCTTCCTCAATTGACAGAAAGGGGAGGTATACAGAAGGCTGAGAGGAAATGGGAAGCAAATGTTAAATATGGGAATAGGGAAGATGCACTGGGATTGATTGTGGTGATCTTATAAACAACTCTTTTAAAATATGATTGAACAATGGAAGTGTATGATACGTAAATTTTATCTCAATAGAACTTTACTTCAGTTTTATTGACTATTCAAAGACATTCATTTGGTTGAATCATAACAAAGAATGGATAGCTTTGAGAATAATGGGAATGCTGGACTACTTCATTGTTCTTATGTTGAACTTGTATATAGACCAAGAGAGAAGCCATTCAGACAGAATAGAGGGATACTGAATGTTTTAAGATTAGGAAAAGTATGAATCTGACTTGTTTCCTTTCACCTTATGCATTAGTCTGAGTTGACTAGAGGGAGAAATCCAGAAAAACTCATATGTGCATAAGAAAGAGCCCCACATAAAGAGCAACTGTATTCAGAGAAAACATCCCAGCCCAGTCCAGATCAAATCCACAAGTCCAACATCAGCCCATATGCCTGATGCTAGTCCATAAGTTCCTCTTTAGATTCATACAACACATGCAATAATGCCAAATGCAGGAAGATCATATGTCAGTGGGTAGAAAGTCCTGTGAATCCAGTGGTGGTAGAAGCATCTCAGAGCTGGCAGAGGTCTCTACATGGCTCCTCCAGCTCCAGGACTCTGGCTCCAAATTTTTCCAGCCTCAGGCACAAACCACTATTTCAAAATTCAAAAAGCCAAAGAGTCTTTTTTGTTTGTTTGTTTGTTTCAATCTGTCAACACCCACTTAGGCAAGTCTCCTCAAAGTGGAATGTTCTGAGCACTCTAAAGCACTGGGAAGGGCTTATCTTTTCAAAGCCTTCTTTGCAGGCATGTCCTACATCTATTAAAAGATCTAATTTTAATGGCTGAAGGCAAGCGGGCTTACAAATTCTCTATTTTTACTTCCCAATAGTCATTTCAATCAATCATTATGTCAATAATCATAACAGAAGGAAACAATATAATCCTAGTAGAGCCAGATCCTAAACTCAATCTTAACATAGTAAAGTTCCCTTATCTATTTTATCTTTATCCTTATCTAAACTATTCTATTGACACAAAATATCCTAAGACTGACTACATCGAGTAAAGGTGGGGCCTTCTGCCAGCCATTTTCACTAAACAGCATGGTCTCTGAGAAGTTCAAGGGGCGCTTTCTTCCCCTAAGATCAAAAGGTACATTTATCCCATTCATTTTTGTCATTTTAAACTGGAATAACCAAAGACAACAACCAAGGAAAAGAATCAAAACTTCCCATGTTCTTTCCAGAAAACAACCCAGTAAACTACATAGCCATATCTGACCTCTGTTAGTCTAGGTATATCAACAACAATAAAGAAACAAATCTAGAGACAAACTCTAGGTTTCATCTCCCTGTGGACAAACCACATGTAACCAGGTTGATGGCAGCCAGAGCCCTGGAGATACTTCCATTACCCCTAGATCCGCAAGACGTTCCAACCACTGGCCTGTGATCTTCCTGCATTTGGCAACAAAGTGTGAGCTGTGTGAGTCTGAAGAGGAATTTATGAACTAGTATCTGACATATGGGCGAATATAGAATTTATGGACTTGATTTTGACTAGGATGGGGTGTTTTCTTAATATACAATTGCTCTTTGGTATCAAGCTCTCTCTTATACATATACAAATGTCTCTGGATTTATCTAGTCAAATGAGACTAACACACCGTATCTCTGTGTACTTTCACAACTATATCTGTGTGCTCTAAATAATTGGAGGAGGTAGGCTATAAGTGGAAGGACAGAGTACCAGGACTGGAGGAAGGCTCATTCACTACCTGACACAGGCAAATAACACATTATTTGCTGAGAGATCAAATGACTTGAGGTACTTACTAATGAAATCAAACAATGCAACCTTCATTATAGATTGTAAGTACATTAAAAGGAAAGAAAAATCTTCACAATTGGACCAGTAGACAGGATTGTGATAACCAGAGAAAAGTTTGAGTTGCCATGGATTTCATTTTACTTGGATCCACAATCAATGTTCATGGAAGCAATAGTCAAGAAATCAAAGAGAAAAGCAAAAAGAAATAAAAGTATCTATTACCTCTGGAAAATCTGATTCTCAGGACCCATTTAAAAATGTCGAGAGTCAAAGACATCACTTTGAGGACTAAGGTGAGCCTTGCCCAAGCCCATGGCATTTCATATGAATGTGAAAATGGACAATAATTAAGGAAGAATAGATAAAAATGGCTACATTTGATTGATGATATTGGTGAAGAATTTTGAAATTACCCTGGATTGCCAGAGTGTATTGGACAGGGTTCTCTAGAGAGACAAACCAGATTGCTAGTAATTATATATAAATATATTTATAAAGATAGATATATAATTCAAGAAATAAACCGTTAAATAATATACAGATAGATAATACAAGAAATTAACAGTTAAGTTGTAAAGCAGTGAGACACTAGCAGTCCTTCAAGTTTTTGAGAGCTGCCAGTTACTAGTCCCCTTCTGTAGAGAGAGCTGGGCTATATATACCCAGGCAGCAAACTGCAGGGCAGGTCCCCAACTGTCATCAACTGTCAGTCCCCAGCTCCAGAGATGAACATTCCAATCGTGTGGACTTAAAGGGACCTCAACTTACAGCGACACAGTCCACATGCTAGGCATCCCACAGGTAGTGTACCCCTTTAAACTGAGGCACAGAACAAGCAGGCCATTTATCCATCTGCCCTTCAGTTAATCCTACATGTGTTTATCGGCCAGGGTGGCACAATAAACTATAGCACAGAGGAATCAATAAATCTAAGACATATCAACAAATCGAAATACCTGGAAGAAGTATAGCCAGAATGCTCAATAGAAGCAAGAATGGTGAGACTTCATCTCGTATACTTTGGGCATGTTGTGAGGGAGGACCAGTCTCTGGAGAAAGATACCCATCTTGGAAAATGAGAGGGTCAACTTGGAAAAGAGGAAGACCCCATGAGATCAAATGATACAGTGACGGTAACAATGAACCAACTCAACAGCACCTGGCAATAACAACAGCACATGCTGTCTCTTACTCTGAAACAATTAAACTAATTTACTGTGGCCCCACCTCAGGCAGCCAGGCCAAGTCCATTACTTTCCATCATTCCTTTCTTTTCTGAACGCAGTTATTCCTGAAAATCTATCCTGTACATATTCTTGATGAAGAATCCAGATCCCTTCTATACAAATATCCAATAAAGAGCAAGTAGTGTTTTGTTCTATGAGTATTCAGTCCACCAAACAAAATGATGTGTGTGGTCACCTATTAGATGAAACTCTCAGGTAAGGAGTTAACTTACATTGGTTCCTTTTTGACAGACATTGACCCCATCATGGAGGAGCACTTGGTAGCATAGTGGTGACACAGGGCGCTGTTAAATGCCAGGTCAGGACTCTTCCCCCTTCACCCCGTGGGAGAAAGTCAAGGCTTTTTACTCCAGCAAAGAGTTATAGTCTCAGAAAGCCACCGGGGCAGGTCTTGTCTATCCTGTGAGGTTCCTATGAATCAGAATCAACTTATTGATAATTAGTTTGATTTATTTATCTCCCCATTTGAGAACTTTTACATTTTTGTTGGCTTATTCTTATAAGAAAATATAGTAAGATACAACCCAGGGTAGGTTAATTTAATGTACTTAATGTTAATTTTAAGTTTTATTGATTTATTAAATGTCTATATTTAATAGATTATGGAAGAATGATTTGATATATTAAAGTTAGTTAACATTTGTATAATTAAAATTAAAATAGCTATATTCACATCTTAAAATTCTAAAATTCTCACTTTAAAAATATCACTGTAATATCTGGAGAACTCAAAAATAATAAAGTCTGTATGCTTGATTACAAGTCAATAAAGGTGATTCCAAATTATGACATAGGTGGGCTACCATGGACTCTGTATGACTCTGGTTTTGGCGTTTTCATAATTTTTAAAAATACCATTACTTATATGTGCTACATACAATATTTCAGCACATAATTTGCTGATGTAATTTTCAGAGGTTCACTCTCAAATGTTTTCAATTTGGATCTCTAAAGATACTAGTAATAAAAGTCAAATAGGAAAATGAGGAAGAAAAAGTGTTCAATTCATGTCAGAAATGACCAATGAGAGAGTCATTGAAGTACCTGAAATATGTTGCTTCTATATCAATTTACTCATGTTAGCAATTAATTAGCATTTAAGACAATTAACTCCAGGACACCTTTATTTTAAAGTACATTGTCTCCCTTTGGAAGCAAACCTGATATAAGTGTTGTTTGTTGTTGTTGTTGTTAGTTGTCATTGAGTACATTCCTAATTACACACACACATACACACACAAATATTTATTTCTGTTTTATTGACTATACAAAGTCATTTGACTGTGCATTAGAACAGATAATGACCACTTCTCCCTTTGTAAATTGTTCCAACAAATTTACAGTTTGTTCCAACAAATTATGAGGGAAGGTGGTAGGAATAATGTTGGAGATGTATCAAAATAATAAGGTCCAATAGCACAGGGTTTGATAACATTATGGTTCTCCTGACCACCAAGTTAAAGTTTCAACTGTTATAGGTACATGCAATTTCTCAGTTCGGTGGTATAATTCTGGCCCATTGTTTATACTAACCTTAATCTGGATGATAGAATTAATGGTTCTTATGTACCTCTTTAGCTTGTATCTGCTTTTCTTGGACAGACACGTCAAAATCCTTTAGCAGGAACCTATTTTCAAGTAATAACACCATATAAAGCTTTCCTGGAAACATTCTAATTTATCATAGACATTTATACGCATCATACAGTCCCCTGAGTCAATTCTGACACCTGGAAACCCTATAGGACAGGGGAGAACTGGTGTGGTATGTTTCTGAGACTGTTATTCTTTATGCAAGAAGAAAGCTTCATATTTCTCTCTAAAAATGAATGGTGATTTCAGACTACTGACCTTGCAGTTAGCAGCTCAACGCTTAACCATCACATTACCAGGCCTCTTGGAAAAACTACTCCGGTGGGTTTCAAATGTAACTCTTTACAGAAGTAGAAAGCCTCATCTTTCTCCTTCACAGTAGTTGGGGATCTTGAACTGCTGACTTTGCTGTTGGTAGTCCAACACAAAACCACTATGCCACCATAAACATGCCAGACTACAGAAATGCAAGGCATAGATTGTTCCTATCAAATATTTTCTTAGCAGCAAACATACTAGACATTTCCCTTTTAAAATCCTTTGGGGAGAGGATTGTGAATGGTGTTTCCATTCTTGAAAATACCTTTGAAGAATAAAGTAAAGTCAATATTATGGTCAGTAAATATTTTTATATCAGAAGTGTGATATGTTCTTGATCTTATAGTTATCAAGTGTGGATCTTTAGTTAAAAACAAATGAGTCAAAAAAAGGGGAGAAAACGAGTTTAAAATTTTTCGGAATACAGAAATTATAAAAATCCTCACTTTTTTTCTAAATCACACTTCTTTTACTTTGAATAAGATTGAGTCAATAAGTTTAACCACCTACTGAACATCCCAAATTCAGTGGTTGTTCCACACTGAATCTATGTAATAGTAAAATTTATAATATTACTATAACATAATCTATTAATGGATTGATGAAAACTAAAAAATCTTTTGCTACTAAGTCAATTCTTACTCATCCCAATGCGGAAGGACAGAACACGGAAGGCACAACTGTGCCCTACCCTCCTTGTCCCCAAGGTTTCCATGACTGTAATCCTATGAAATCAGATCACCACGGCTTTCTCTTTAAGAGTGGCTGGTACTGTCTGCATTGCCAACCTTTTGGTGAGCAACCCAATACTTAACCACTGTACCCCAGGGCTGCTTGATGGATCTATGGCAGTGTTTTACTTAAGGTAACATGAGTGAAATTGGACATGCATGAAGTTGGACAGAGTCTCTTAGGAAAGATTTATAAAGTTAGAAATGACTATGAATTATATCTCCTAGAAATGTATGCTGAAATCCTAACCTTTGTACCTTGTTTGGATAGGACCTTGTTCAGAAATAAGAGTATTTTCTTTTGCTACTGATTAAGTTCAATGAGGTTATAGTACCGTCGGTTGAATCTTAATCCTGATTTTTACTTAGTAGTGATCCATCAAGCGGAAGAATAGGCACAGACAGAGCTGCACAGGAAGAACACATATGCCAGGTGAGGAAGCGAATGTGTCCATTGAAGGGCAGAAGAATACCGAAGAAAGCAGCAGCCACCAGAGGCAGGAGAGACAGGAGGGAAGAGTGCTCTCTAAAAGCTCTCAGAAGGAATTAACATAGCTAATGCCCTTATTTGGACTTATAATTTTCACAGCTATGACAAATTTATATTTTTTTCTCAAAGGAACGACATAGCACCTCCTCTGCGTACATGAGGAAGAGGAAGAATATAGCTCGGCATCTATGCGGTAAGGTGAACCATGTTTCGAATCTTTCTGTCTTACTCAAACACAAATAGCCCCGCCCTCGGCACTTTACTTTTCGGTTGTATTTAACAATATGGCCACATGTATGACCTTGGCCACACAGAACTCACACACTATTGTTAGCTACCTTTGTGTTGGTCCCATTCATAGCAACCCTAATGTCAACAGAATGAAACACTGTTCACAATTGCTCTAAAGTTCGAGTCCATTTATGAAACCACTGTGACAATCCATTTTGTTCAGAGCTTCCCTCTTTTTCTCTGCCCCTCTAGTTTACCACGTGTGATGCCTTTCTCCCTGGATTTGTCTCTCCTGACATCATGTCCAAAGCATCCTTGCCTTCAGGTACATTCCGGATGTAATTGTTCTAAGACAGAGTTGTTCTTTTGCCAATCTGTAGTGATTTCCATATTTTTAACTAGCACCACAATTCAAATTCATTGATTTTTCTATATTCAATGCCCAACTTTCACTTGCATATGAAGCAAGTAAAAACACCCTGGCTTGAGTCAGCAACATTTTAGTCCTCAAAGTAACATCCTTGCTTTTCAGCATTGCAAAGAGATTTGCGTGGCAGATTTACCTGATGCAATTTGTCCTTTGGTCTCTTGACTGCCATGGGCATTGATTTTGGATCCAAGAAAAAAAATATCCTTGATAACTTCAACATTTTCTCCACTTATCACTATATTACCCATTGATCCATGTCTGAGAATATTGGTCTCCTTTACACTGCATTGTAATCCATATTGAAGGGCAAAATCCTTCATCTTCCTCCAAAAGTGCTTTATGTACTCCTCGCCTTCAGCAAGCAAGGTCATGTTATCTACATATGTCAGGTTGGCACTAAGTCTTTCTCTAATTCTGACACAGCACTTTTCATATAATCCGCCTTCTCTGATTAAATAAGTGTGCAACCCCGATGCACATTCTCCTGATTTTGAAAGCATGCATTAATTCCTTGTTGCATTCGAACGACCTCATTCAGCATGCAGACGATTACAGATAAGTGTTCTGGAGTTCACATTCTTCTGAAGGCGCGTCAGAGTGTACTGTGGTCAGCCCAGCCGAATGCCTTTACATAGTCAATAAAGCAGAATTAAACAGCTTGCTGGAATTCTCAGCTTTCAGCCAAGATCCATTTGATCTGACATCAGCAAAGGCATCCCTTGTTTCACATCCTCTTCTGAACCCTGCCTGCACCTCCACCTGCTAGAGTTTAGACTCTAGAGTCTGGCAGCTCCGTGGCCGTGCGCTGCTGCAACTGTTGTTGGATGATCTTCAGCAAGCTTTACTTCCCTGTGCTATCAATACCATTCTTCTATAATTTCAGCATTCCGTTGGGTCATCTTTCTTTAGAGTAAGTACAAATACGGATCTTTTCCAGTCGGTTGTTCAGGAAGCTGTCTTCCACCTCTCTTGAGAGAATCCAGTGATTCAGCAGCTTGCTGATGATATGCTTCAGTTGCTCTTTTCCGGAGCTCTGTTATGAGTGAATGCATTCTGTACAGCTTGAACTTTTTCATTCAGCACCATTAGATCTTGATCGTATGCTATCGCTTGAAAGTTTTCAATGTAGACTAGTTTTTTTGGGGGGGGATATAGTGACCTTTTCCATCTTCTTTTTATGCTCCCTGCATTGTTCAATATGTTGCTCATAGAATCTTTTAATATATTGCAACTCCAGGCTTGATTTTTCTTAAGTTCTTTCATTTAACATATGCTAAGCACTCTCTTCTTCGTTGGGTTTCCTTATTCTAAGTCAGAGCACATTTTACTTTGTTTTGTCTTCTTGAGCTGCCATTTGAAATTTTCTGCTCCGATTTTTGATTTCATCATTTCTTCTATGTGCCTTAGTGACTGATTCAGATCGAGTTTCAGAGTCTCTTCTGGCATCTCTTCTTTTTTTCCCTGTAATTTTATGGCCCTTTTCTTTCTTCCTGTATAATATTCTTTCTGTCCTCCCACAGCTCATCAGTCTTTCTGTCACTAGCGTTCCACACACAAGTCACCAGAGAACAATCAAATAGCTGACAAGTGGTGACTCTCAGACAAGACTCGAGTTGACTGAGGAAGTTAGCAGGTTACAAGTCAGGATCAAAACACATTAAGGTTACTCTCCTTTTACACACAGCAGCACTGTCTTCTTAGACATGGAGGCATGTATATTTCTCTGTGATCCTCAGCCTTCCAGCCAGGTAACCTCTTACTTCTGCTTGGCACTGAACGTGCTAAAAGGTTCCTTTAGACTTAATAATGTCCAAGGGGCATCTTGTTGTGCAAGCCATCCTCTTGTCCAAAGGCACTCAGCTTTACTTATTCTTTGGGTTGGAAAATCACATGCTCTCAGTGCCCCAGCGTCTCAGACTGTGACTTCTGCTGCTGCTGCCCCCACCCCTCATATTTGCGCAAGTCTATTTATTGCCCTTCTTCCTTGATTGTGGGGTTCTTTGAGATTGTGGGGTTCTTTCTGAGATGGATCTCTTTTTATTTGAAGGAATGGGAAAACTAATCACGGGGTTAGAGTCCCCCATCCCTTATTGGCATGGCCCGATCCAATCATTTGGTCAGACTCATAAAGTCTGTAGAGAGAAGAGCAATCCCAAGTTATTGTACTTCACCTTATTTCTACTTTAGATATATCAAATATTTGGTATGGTATTTGGCTGCACCGAGAAACCGAGGGGGGGAAAGTACAACTCTCTGGGGCTATTCAGTTTAAACATCGCTTTCAAATCAGCAACGTGGAGTGGCTTCAAACTCATCTGTTGAACAAAACTATATTTGAAAATTGTATAAATATAGTTTAACTGTGATTCCAATGAATACCATCCGTGCAACAAACTGCAAAGTGATGCTGGTATATTTTCATGAGAATAGACATGATCCAAAAGGATTATCTATGGTCAGTAATGTGGGCAGAATTTGCCACTGGCCAGCTCATTAAACAATTCAGATTCCCTATCTGTAGATCTGAGCTCAGTCATGGGAGGCAGAAATGAAAATACATTCCACATGGTGGTTCAACTGTTTCATTTGTAATGGTCATTAGTGGCTTGCAGAAAAACTTCAATCTGCTAGGTATATAGCAAATTGGTTTGTTGTTTAAGATATAAATAAGGGGTAATTTATTCATTTGCTAATTTTCTTTATTGCTTTAGCACATTAAATAGTATTTATTCTCTAACACATCACCGTAGTCTATACTCATTTGCCCTGTAATCCTCTCCATAATCTAGAATAATATTTGAATAATCTCAGTTGCAGAACGCTTCTAATTATGCATGGAAAATTAGACTTAAAAATTAAGCCAAATGATGTGCAGAACCAAATCTGTTAAAATCAATAAGTGAAGGAGATGAGCATACATTTTTTTCTTATTTTTGGGTAAAGCTGACATGTCTACTAAAGTAAAAGCATTTTTTTTGTTTCCTATTTACTAAATAAACTCTAGTGATAATTTCAAAGATAAAGACTCCAAAATAGCAGAATTGCTTGAATAAATGTATTATGAGTGCATCCTTTGGTAAGGCATGGCTAGAAATAAAACACGCCAATAGCTTTAGAGTAAAATGCATACTTAGAGTTGGGCAAGTTCTGTCTGTTGAAATATTGTTTACAAAATAGTCATCTATTAGAGCTGATTCTGTTAAAAAATCTTTAACAATAAAACTTTAAAAAATATTTAGAAAGTCAAAGTATAATTGTTTTGAGATCAAAACTAATCATGAAGTTCTCTTAAAGAGAGAACTTGACAAAAATTTCATGGTGAGCATCTATGTCTTCTTTTCATTTCTTGGTGTGTGTGTGTGTGTGCTGAGCACAATTTATCTACAAAGTAAATCATAGTTCTGGTTTATATTCTCTAACAAAAGAGGACTTTTATTAAAGAGAGGCTGTGGGCTGAAGTCCTCTGTATATTTTCCTCTTTTCATTAGGGACCAGAAAGAAAGAAAATTGGGTTAAAATGACTAAATATTCTTAGAACAATTCCCACAAATGCCAATAATTGTAGATTTGGGTTTCTTTGGGTTTTTTTGAGTTCTGATCTTCAGTAGCTTATTACAATGCATACACAGTACCAGATACTTTCCACATGACACACATTTAATATTCCCACATTACAGAGGCAGGTCCAAAATTCTAGTGCAAATGCCATGGGATTGAAGAGACGCAATGGGAAGAACTGAGAGAGCTGTCAAATACTGCCCTGCCCAAGACTGGAAGGAAGACAATCGTTTAGATTTTAATTTTCCCAACAGCGACAATTCTGCAGTTGAACACAGAGTTAATGTTTACTGGATGAGTACTTCAATTATATGTTCGCTAGGTGGTGATATTCTTTTTCAGGTTATTTTTAGTAAATTCATACTGTATGTGGCCTGTCAGATTAGTAATGTATTTCTTAGAGTCTCAATAAGTCGTGTGTTGGAGATTCAAATATTATCCTGAGACTTCCCACTCGTAATTGGAATCCATGTCCGTCACCATTTGCTATGATGTAAGAGCAAAAGAATCTTTCTCTGACTTATTATAAATTGAAAACTCTAGTTTAGCCCTCACCATTAGTAACATGCAATGTATCATTGTTGCTCATTATCTTAAAATAAACCAGTCCACATTTGAAATGTGTCTCAGTTGGTATCAGGAAGAAAATGAGAACTTTCATGGGTTTGAAATTGCAAACAAGGTTATTATGAATTGACATGTGTTCTTCTTCAGAATGTATTGCAATCTTTCCACCTCTACTGGTAACTATGATCCACTTAGAAATAAGATGTTCTCTGTTGTGCTAACTAGACCAGGCCCCAGTAAGGTATGCTCTAAATCTAATCATGTATTAGTCATAAAAAGAGAAGCCTTGATACTACAAGGAAGGAATTGGGAAGGCCAAGACTCTGATTTGGACTTTTAACCTCCAGAAATATGAGGATATAAATTTCTGATATTTAGAGCTCTCTGGTTACAGTATTTCTCTTCTGGCAGCACTCAATGCCCAACTAACAAAAAGGTTGATTGTTGTCATAAAGAAACACTCAACATGCACTACAAAGATGACTTGACTTCAATCTTAGTTAATTAACTCTGTGTCAAAGTCTATACACGCCCTGCATTTGTATACTTACTATCAGATACTTATTGTAATTCCAAAGTGGTGGTGTTTTGCCCTAACTATTCTATTTCAGTTCCACTTGGCAGTAGATACTGTACATGGTATGAATGTATAGTTATAAATGACAGCACGGATTTGGGGAAACTGCAATGTGTGGACTACAGCCGAATGCACACTCAGCCCTGGCCTGGCATGAACTCTTCAGGATTCCTTCCCTGTGAGAGAAGAATGCTGGCTGGGTATGAAACTTTCACAAACAGATTTCAGGTAGGCTACCTCTGCCACGTGCTGACTCAGAAAATCCTCTCCCTTATCTGAAAGGGAATGTTTAAAATCCTCGTTTCCAGTTCTAGTTAATATGAAAGTGTTGCTTGTCATTCAATGTGTTCAAGTCATTTTTCCCCATAAATATCATTTCACTTTTAAACACAGAATTGCTCGTTCCCTGTTTGAGCTTTGATTACCTCTGGTTTTATATGCGCTTCTGAAAAAATATTTGCTAGAGCAAATATCTCCTCTCATTTCCTCTAATGAGGTCAGCATCTACATCATTTATGGAGAGCTTATATTTCAGGTATTGACCCATTTACAATACAATAGAGCACAAAAAAGGGATAAATGTTTCAGGGGCAAATTTCTCTTCTAATTTTCAGGTGCATTGCAGATTTTGATGTTATAAAATGAAACCGAAAAGAATCTCCTAGTTATGGAAAAATCAAACAACTTACTCAATGGAACTGCTTCCTTGTTTATTTATTTGGCTGATTGCTTTCATAACCCAGGTGCAATTCTTGATTCATGTCAAACCTGCTCTCCTTAGAGCCATGATTTGGATTTTGCACATCTTATTATTAGCAATATGAACTACCTAAAATGTTCACATCGATCTGTAAAATTATATGGAGTATTTCTGACCTCCAGAAACATATCCGATTTATTTTAAAAATATAATAAATGGTGATCATGAGGAAAATTAAAATATGATCATTGTAAAAGCACAATTTAACTTACATCAGAATTGATTAGAAAAGCGCTGTCAGAAGGAAACTTTGTTGTAAGTTGTAGACTACTTTATACATAGAGTTTTCTCAAGTGTTCTATGTTAATAATGTCTTGGAATATTTATTTTTTCAATTCAGTTTTAATCCACAACTTAGGGACCATCTTGAATGAATTATATTAAATGAAAATATTTTTTCCTGATTTATGTCACTTCTCATTCATAATAACTTAAAATAAAATTGGAACTCCTCTGTGTATCAGAGATGCGATTGAAAATGGAGTCAGCTTGCCAGAAAATAGAAGGATGCTTAAAACACTCTGTTTAATTTTGAAAAACGATTGATGACAAAATCGTACCTATTGAGTGACAATAACAACAAGAAGAGAAAAAGCGGTAAATTTTTTGGTCAAACAGACTAATAATATGAAAGTCTGCTAGCTCTTCATAAGGAATACAGAGAGCTTTTGAGTCATTGCTAGTAAACTCCCAGAAAGTTAATTGGTCAAAGGGTAGTGTTGTTTTTTTGTTGTTTATAAAAAAAAACCATTCCCAACCCAACTGCATTTGGCACTAATTTGAATGTTAAACCACATCCAACACAGTTTATTTGCGATGTTTTATTAATATGGACAATGATGGTTCTTCGATGGAGCAAAACAAAGCTCAGTAACTAAGATACCATCTTAGAACAATAACAGAGACAGACTTAAAAATAGAGAGAGAGCAACCACTGGATGGGAATGGTTGATTAAAATGAAAACAAAATTATTTGATCTAATTCAAAGAGTCTTAATTAAATTATTTATCTGGTTATCAAAAACAACATTAAAATAAACAAGTTAAAATGGTAGAAAGACTTTGAAGTTCTTTAAAAAAATCAAACTTTCAAAAAAAATCCCCCCTTGTTTTGTATTAGACCATATTCCAAAAGCGTGTTTGATGGAATACTAATTCCATAATCAGTTTACAGATGTGCTATTAAAATGTAGCTCTGAATCAAGTAATTCGGAAGAATGTCAGTTTTAGAAAGACTATAGACTGACCAGAGTTCTTGATTAAAGAGTTAATTACGTATTATAAGAGAATTTTCATAGTTTTTAATGTGTTGGAGGACCTCAGAAAAGATGCCATGAGAGCAGCATCATGCCGACAAGAGTTCAAAGATTACTGTTTTAAAATTGCTGTGGGAGGTGTGGAAAAATAACTTTAAACACTGAAGCAAATGCAATTTCAGACGTATAACGAAGAGCCATAAAGCTGAGAATACAGGGAAGAAAGAAAACTCACAGTGTTATCCGGAATGAAGTATGTTATCGTTTATGTACACATTTAAAAGTAGAATCGATTCATGAGTTAAATTCAGAATCATGTTCTAGGACAGTGCACCAGAGAATATCAAGAACCCTGATGAGAAAAGGCTAGCACTCGCTCAGTCCATTTGTGCAGGCCACCCAATCTAGTTCAAATAAGGATTGTGTCTGAGGGCTTCCGTCCCACCTAGGTGAAGAAATAATAGGGGTGACATCATTTCTCTGGCTACACAGAGGACAAAGAGAATTCAATTCCACACTTGCCCAAGGATGCTACCTTTTGAGGCAGAATCAGATGTCCCTTCATGCTCCAACTTCCTTTCCCTAGTTTAGCAACATGCTACCTCTCTGCTAGGCTTGATTGGTTGGTTGCAGTGGTCCCACAGAATTCACAGACAATGTTCATGATTGTGGAATATTATTCAGAAAGTTATTTATGAGTCATTTCTGTCTCAATGGCACTGAGTTTGTTGTTCGGCATATACTGGAGACATGTTGAGACAAGACATATTTTGGCCACACACATTCATGCTATTGTGATTAGGTACTGTTGAGTTGGTTCTGATCCATTTCTAGATCCTGGGCATAACCAAAGGAAACACTGCCCGATCCAGCATCATCTTTCAATTGTTTCTATGTTTTAGTAAGGGATACACACACACACACACACACACACACACACACACACACACAACGACACACATTTCAATCCAGCATATATACATTTGAGTAGATGTGATAGATTTTATTTCATATAATATTTAATTTATGATTCACCATATATATAAAAATAGAAGTATCTCCCTCTTTTTACCTATAGATTCCTATTCATATCTCTAACAATGAACTTCTCACACAGGTTTATCAATCTTTGGGGAAATATTTGTCGTCCTTTAAATGAGAGTTACAAGAATAGGTGCTGCCATCTCTTTATTTTAGTATCAAAAATGACTGGCACAATCCCTTCCACATGACTTAAGAATGACAGGATACAATTTCTTGGATATATTCTATAATATCTTTAACTAAGAAAAAATATATAATGCATATTTATAGTTATATATCCTCCACAAACCAGTTTACATTAAATTTATTTATAACTGAATTTTCTATTGGACTTACATTGGATTTCTTTATAAAACACAGAAAACAGGAATTTATCAACCATGTGACATTCTCTAGTTTAAACCAAAATGTAGGATTAGGAAGCTGTATTGAAGAAGGAGCTGAAAGAAGCTTATAAAAATAAGTCTTAACCACCCTCAAAAATGAAAATAATATGACACTGTCACTTTTTAAAATTGTGTAGAAGAAATATGAAGACCATGCCTTCTAGAGGATTTAATAAAATACTTTTCAGTAGTGTCAAATTCTTTTAAAATTCAAATAACAACTAGAAATAAAGAACTATGAGATAATATAAAAACATGAAAAAGGTTCCTTTCCTGATGATAGTTTATAGCCACATGTTCCAATGTGATATTTTACTATGTTTTTATGCAAAGTAGAAATCACAATGTATAACCATATTGCATTTTACCATTAAATGATTTTATTGATAAACCAAATGCAGTGATATAAAACAAAACAGTTATATATGAATATTGCTATTACTTTCTTTAATGAACTATTATAAAAGTTCAAGTTATGTTTACATCTTCTATGAGAAAAATAAGTGGATTAAAAGAGTATGTCAATGAAAGCTTCTCTCCCCTTCTTTTCTTTTTTTAATGACAGGTTCTCTTTGGGAACGAGAGCCATTGACTTTACTAGAGAGATTATCAGTAATTTTCTGCTGCTCACCTACCATCCTAATCATTATTGTCAGGTAGTCAATTAGAGATCACAGGTCACAGCTTTAAATTCAAGTGTAGCATAGGGAATTCAATCAATAAATGTATGCACGTGGAAGCAATATGCTGCAAGCAAACCTATTTTAGTAATACAATGATTTAAACACACATAAAGCTATCCTGGAAATGTTGGAGATGTGTTTCAGTAAAGAAAACATGTGGACCAAGTGTATTTCAAATGAACTATTGTTTAATGTAACATCTTTTATAGCTTACTCTATTCAAGCCGAAATACTTTGCAATTCATTTTCGGCCTCCATTATTCTAATTAATCCGCTTTGTTGAAGATTACCAATAACCCCTAATTGCCAAATCCACTGGACATTTTTATATGTCACCTTCTTTCTTTGATACTGTCATGTCATTTGACTGCTGTGTCTCTTCCTCCTTGACTTTACACTGTCACACAGCAAAGTCACTTGAAGATGTGTGTACCTTTCTGGGTGGGTCTTACTCATGTCCTATTTTTATTCATTGTGAATCTTTCTTTTGATGACTGCAAAGATAAACCAGGCAGGGTTCATGAAAAGTTAATTATCTATTTTATTACCCAGGCATTTGGGATATCATCTTTCAAATATGAAGAAGAATTGGGAATTTTTCACCAAGTAAAATTGGAACATAAAAAGACATGATATATTAGATGAAGGATTGGCAACCTACACCCAAATACATTTTTGTAAATAAAGTCTTAATAGCACACAGACAATCTCATTCATTTTTAAGTACAAGTAGTCCCTGATTTATGCGGCTCTGTTCCAAATACTTCCTTGGAAATTGGTTCTGACATAAGTTGAATAGCTCTTTTCATTTTGCTTTGTGTTCATTGCCATTGCCTTTTATTGTAAGTTTCTTTATAAATATGACCCTTGAGCATCTTTAAGGGAAGGTCTGAGAATAACATCGGCAAACTATGTGCTACAACAATGCATACAGTATATATTGTTAATAATAAGCTCATTCACTGTCATGGAGTCACTTTGGACTCCCAGAGACCCTATAGGACAGGATAGGACTGCCTCTGAATTTCTAAGACAGTTACTCTTTATGAAAATGAGACTTGTTATAGCTTTAACATGTTTTGAGTTATGGACTAAAGTTGTGATGAAGACGGTATCCCACATAAAATTTAAATGTACTATTGGCTTTATGAAGAAAACATGAACAAGTCCCTGGTGGTTTATCGATTAAGTGCTTCGCTGCTGTGTGGAAGGCCAGTGACATTCTACCTCTGTAAGATATCCAATCATGGAAACAACATGGGACAGGTCTACATGTCATCATGAGCTGGAATTGACAGGGTAGAAAGGGATTTATTTGGGGGGTGGGGTTGAGTTAGAGTATTAATTAACTCGGTCTATCAAAGGAGTATCTTACTTCTCTGATACCAGGTAAAGGCATCTTCATAATAAAGCGATATGCCAAGATTGGATGGTGCTGACCTAGTTGGGGTTGTAAGATTATCTTTTGAATTGTCTTTTTGGACATGGTCTTGCTTTGGTACCGTTCCTCAAGAACAAAGGTGTGCACTCAGCACAGCTGGTCAGTTGAGCATGTGGGCAGGATCCACACCCATCTTATCCGCTGCGTTCCCGTGAAGCGAGCACGCAGGTCTGCACACACTCTCCTGCAGTCCCTTCGTTCCGCGGGCCCAGTGGGAAGAGCGAGGACAGGATGAAGCAAGAAGAGACGCTTCTCCTTGTCAGGACTGCATCCTAACACACTGGCCTCTGAGAAGCTCTATGTTGGGAATGCAAGTGGATTTACTTTAGTCAAAGCAGGAAGATGCTAGAAACCGTACTAAAGCCAGGGTCCCCAAAGCTCTAGTTACACTTACTTTCTGCTTCTTGGATCCAATCACACTACTGTTCACCTTTCCCCTACTGACCATGGTTTGTGCTTGCTTGAGTGGATTTCTGGGAGGCCCATCATGGTGTTAACTATGCACCCAACTGTTAACTAAAAGATGGAGTCCACCCAGTGCTGGGGATCTACTTTCAAAATAACATTGAAAACGCTAAGGAGAACAATTCACAGAAGAAATGCTCCATGAGTTGAGATCAACTCAGTGTAAATTAAGAGGGATTTGCTTCCTGGGAAACAAAAGAGAGTTGATCAATGGCTTGGATTAGCATCACTAAAGTCAAACATCAGAGCAAACTCATGTTCCATTTCCTTGTAATCCTGGCAGAAAGATAAACAAATAAATATGCAAATAAATGTTCTGCATATTCACATTGACTTAGACACTGTAACTTGACTGAATAGTATCATGTGGTTTACATTCGCTGTAATTAATTTCTTGATTATCCTCCAGAAACACTTTCCTCGGTAGAATTGTTGTGATTGTATATGTAGCATACATATGTAAGAGCCCATTACATTTTTTTCAGAGGCTTTTAGCCAAGTAGATTTCATGCTGAATGGCTAGCATTGAAAAAAAATCTATAGTTTAGAAAGGAGAGAATCTAAATCATTTCAGAATTGTTAAGACATATCATAAAATCAAATAATTAATAACCCTCGATGCCTGATAGAATCATATTTAAAACAATAATTTAATTCACCAATGGGGTTATAATCTTGTATTTACAGTGAACGTATGTGAAGATCTTTCTTTAATGAGTGACATTGGAAATTGTGAGAAGTAGGTGAGAGAAGGTCAAATGATATGTTCCAGCTCTAGTAGCTGTGACCTTGGGCAAAACTCAGAGGCCCCCGGAGAAGAGGCTACTCAGCTGTAAAATGAAACAGCGGTGATTTCAAAGGTCCTTCTCAGCTCTAATAAAATACTTTCATTAATAATCTATCTGATCTGCAGATTTACTGTTTTCTGAAGCTTGTTATGCATTTTATTCAATTGACACCATCAACAGCAGAGAAAAAAGGTCACATAATTAAGTCAAACTCCTGACAGTAGTTCAAGTCAACTCCATCTACAGATCGCATTTTTTTTTTTAACCTTCTCATCTGGCTTTCTTTATGTTACTGGTGTGCACGTGTGAGTGGTCAGGGGAGCTCTCTCTGGATGTCTCTGGAAGCAACCGTGGGCTCACAGTCTAGCACCCACAACACAACTACGGCAGGTTGGGGGCCAAGGAGGTGGGGGGTGTTCACCTGGCAGCTCCGCTGAGGACTGAGGATGCTCAGCTTAGCTCGAGAGGCAGTGCTGGGGATTCTGTAAGTCCCTTTTAACTCTTTAAAGTCCTGAACGGGTTTAACAGGTAGCAACACAGTCCCCTGTAGCCCTAAGTACTCCATTCTGTGCCTAGACACTCCTAAGGGATCCTGGCTGACTCTCAGTAAGTCAGGTCAAAGGGTGGGAGCAAGACTGTCCATGTTCTTTCTGTGTCCAGCAAATGCCTTAGGCCTGCCTTGACACAGCAGGTAGTTCTCCTGGCTTCCAGAGTCCTCTGATGCCTGAAGCTAAACTCCAGCAGCCTATGAATACAAGTCTCTTCAGAATGCAAGTTTCCCACTTTTGCTAAGAGATACAGCTGGCTGGACACCAAATAAGAACACAGCCTCCACTCCAGGGTCAGGACAAGCTGTGGTGTAAATGACCCCTGCCCAAGACTCGTAATGCTGAGTTCTGCCAGTTAACATTTCCGCTCCATTACCCAGGAAAAAGGACCTGGTTTGCTGCCTGAATGTAGCCCCTTCAGAGGTCTGAACCATCATCAGGTCACAATAAGATGAAGGTGTAGAGCCAGAGGGCTTACAGATCGCATTTTTATGCTTTCACTTTAATGCGAACATAGTAATTACGAATATTCTACACATAACACGTCAATGGTATTCTGCTTATATGCGGTCTTTGTTTTGTGCAGATCCCATAAGCACACACTTCGGTCTCATGATTTAGTTAAATAACGCAGGTACCTCAGCAACGTGGTCTCAATTTTAGATAGGGTATATAAACTTTTAAAAATGCAGAAAATACAACTTCCACAGCTAGTTCTTTGTTTCACTAATAACTGTGTAAAGAACTGATGCGGCTCAAGGTTAGTGACCTCGCATCCTCTATGTATGTCTGCGATGTACCATGACATACATATGATCCAAATGATGCAGAGACAACCAGTGAGGGCTAGTGCAGACTTCATGTCACTTGCTGATAAGCCTGCATGTTACTGTGAAAAATCTGTACTTGAGAGAATTGGCCACCAAAGGTGAAGACACAACCCAAAAGAGAGGGAGATAAAAGAACAGCACTGAGAGCAGAAATAAAATTCAGAACAAACTTAATGAAATTTTATATATGAATGTATGAATGTTCAACCTACCACTTTTCCAGATACTCTCAATTAGATAAACTTAGTGAAGATTAACTTTTCTTTGAAAACGAGTAATGAGTTTGTGATAAAAAGGGTATGTCCCATGGGAGTTGACACAGGCAAAATACTTGATAGTCAAGGAATTTTCAAAGATATTTCACTACACTGGAAGTTAAAAAGATAAAATGTTGGAAGCTGACCTGACCTTCGAGAAGAATACGATATTAGCTGTGGTGGATAAATATTTTTTTTAACATTTTATTAGGGACCCATAAACTCTTATCACAATCCATACATATACATACGTCAATTGTATAAAGCACATCTGTATATTCTTTGCCCTAATCATTTTCAAAGTATTTGCTTTCCACTTAAGCCCTTTGCATCAAGTCCTCCTTTTTCCCTCCCTCCCCGCCCTCATGAGCTCTTGATAATTTATAGATTATTATTTTGTCATATCTTGCCCTATCCAGCGTCTCCATTCATCCCCCTTTCTGTTGTCCGTCCCCCAGGGAGGAGGTCACATGTAGATCCTTGTATTCGGTTCCCTCTTTCCAACCCACTCACCCTCTACCCTCCCAGTATCGCCCCTCATACCCCTGGTCCTGAAGGTATCATCCACCCTGGATTCCCTGTGCCTCCAGCTCCTATCTGCACCAGTGTACAACCTCTGCTCTATCCAGACTTGCAAGGTAGAAGTCGGATCATGGTAGTGGGGGGAGGGAGGGGAGGAAGCATTTAGGAACTGGAGGAAAGCTGTATTCTTCATCGGTGCTATGTCGCACCCTGACTGACTCATCTCCTCCTCTAGACCCCTCTGTGAGGGGATCTCCAGTGGTCGACAAGATGGATAGATTTTTATGCCAACATGTACCTGCATGAAAGTGTAGGGCTGGGTCCAGAATATCAATCAGGTCACAGGCTGATGATGCCTCCTTGGGGGTGTGGTCTTTTTATGAGACATACTGGGAATCTATCTATCTATCTATCTATCTATCTATCTATCTATCTATCTATCTAATCATTTTGCCCTTCACATCATTCCTAGAGTGGATTTTGTGTCTCCCTCCAGTGGTGGCCCCATGTGGAACATCAACCCTGGGAGTTAATGCTCCCCTGCCAGGCTCTCACAGACCTATGATCCACATGACTCTGAACCCACTGGTTTATGCCCCTTCTTACTGTACCTTTCTGTCCCGCAGCCTGCAGCCACGTGAATCTGAAGAGGATTCCAGCTAGCATTTGGGCTTGAGTTGGACTGGGCTGGGCTGCATTCTTGAAAGAAAATTACTTCTTGATATAAAGTTCTGCCTTAGATATACATGAGTCACTGGTTTCATTTCTGCAGATATCTCAGCCTGACACGTTAGCACAGATATAGGAAAGGTGTTTGTTTTAAAAATTATATGACAGAAGACGGGACCACTGCTAAAATTACTACTGATGCATATTTTTGCAACGAAATAACACACTTCAATCTTTAATAGTGTGGGTTATTTAAAGAATGCTAATCAAATATTTATGTTACTATTTTAAAACCCTCCCATTCATTTGTAATTTATAACGAGAGTTTTTAAGGCTTGCACCAAGTTTGAAAAGTCACAGACTAAGTCTATTTTCCCCATTGATTATGAAGATCACTTACCCTACGTCAGACGGCCTGATTCTCTTTATGATCCTATACAAACTGAAGTTGCCTGTAATTTCATTCTACTTGGATCCCAAATCAACACCCATGGAAGCAGCAGGCAAAAAATCAAATGATTCAGCCCAATGTGAAAATCAGCTGCAAAACACTTCTGGAGAGTGTTGAAAAGCAAACATGTCACTTTGTTGAGTAGAGTATGACTGCGTCACCCATCAGAATGGTCAATAACACAGCACTCACGTAAAAGTTGGATAACGGAAGAGAGAAGAATTTATGCATTGATCTGTGATATTAGTAAAGAATACCAAAAATATCACGGACAGCCAAAAGGACAAACCCACCAGCCTTAGAAGGAGTACAAGAATGCTCCTTAGAAGCAAGGATGACAAGACCGACTTGCTTATTTTAGACACATCTTTTGTTAGGAAAGATCAATTGCTAGACAAGGAAATCACATTTAGTAAATTAGGGGCCTAGGAAGAAGAGGGAAGCCTTCCATGAAGTGGACTGACATTATAGCTTAAGCTATGGACTCACATATGCGAACAATCAGAAGGTGGCCTAGGGCCACACAGCATTTTATTCTGTTTGACATAAGGTCACATGAGTTGAATTCAACTGAACGACTGACAAGTGACTAACAACAATACTTGTATGCAAAACAGGGATGACTGCATTTGTTCCATTGATATCACTAAATATGTACTGTATGTATTTTTCAGCACTAACATTAAATGATATTTCTTAATATATACTTTAAGAGGCAGAGAGAGTTGAGGACAATTTCTCACTAGGGTTTCCCTTTAGGCCAATATCCACTTGATCTTGAACTTCTCAGTTCAACTCCATGGCCATAAGTCTTGGTTTGGGATCTACACAAAAGACTACCCTTTCTGGAGTCCAACCCTTTCTGGAGTCCAAATGGTTTCCTGCCTTAGAGCCAACCCACACACGTCGACCCTGTGCCCAAAGGACCACTGTTGCGATCCATAGTGTTTTCCCAAGTTTTAAAATATTGAGAATGATGATGGCAACATATGTACAAATGTGCTTGACACAATCATGTATGGATGGATTGTGATAAGAGTTGTAGGAGTCCCTAATAAATGATAAAATATTTAACATACGTGAAAGATATGAGGAGTTGCAAGCATAGTATTAGCTAGTTATCATGTCAGTCGTGGAAACAGTCAGCTGCTCACAGCGCAAAGGGCCAGCACCTGAAGCCTCATCTCAATTTCTCTACTCCAGCATTTCTGAATGTCTGACTTGCCTCAACTCACAGTTTTTTTCCTTCTTCTTGTGCCCTTTAAATTTTCTCCATTGGCTTTTGTCCATTCACGTGCTCTTGAATTAGAATTGTTATTTTGGTATTACTTTGACGTGGATTCTATATGTTGATAAAGCCTTGATTTAATGCAGTAATTATCCAGTAAGCCACCATATTTCTATTCATAATTTCAAAGTCAATCTAATGCAATTACTTATAATTCTCTCCCCTCATTTTCATACATTCCATTTCATACAATGAAATAAATATAGCTTTTCTCAGAATGATTGTCTGTGATGCTCAGTTGCTTTTTCCCCTAGGTCTCCATAAAACTAGAATCATGTGCATTAAATGAAACTCATTTCCCAGCGTTAACTCTACAATACTTAAACGATTCTCTTGGTATGCCGGTTAGTTGGAAATATTTTAATTGCAAAAATCATTTTGGGTTCAGTTTATCATAAACTCAAAATATAACCAACATAATTAGCTTCTGAGAGTATACACTATACATTTTGACAAGCAATTATATTTCTCAAATCTTAATTGAAAAGATAAAGATTTTTAAAAACACAAATATTGAAAAGCTAATTATAAATTTCATTAAAATTTAAGATATAATGTGATATTTTTTAGAAAAAAAATATACCAATCATGAGCCAGTGCAAATTTAAAGGCATAGGCAGTGGACAGGCAGAGGCTGTTTGCCTAATAGTTTGATAAAATATGTAGAAATTTTCCCAGAGTAATTTATATTTCCTCATCTGGCTCACATGACTCCAAATCTGTTCTTATCTGAGAAATTAAGGGTTGGAATTTGGTCGTTTCTAAAAATCATTTAAACCTCTAAAAACATAAGAGTCTCTGAACAAGTTCTTTACTTCATGAGAGCACTGTGTGTCTTTACAGTGGTCCTCAATGTACCACCCCAAGCACTGACTATATTGGTATTATCCCTTAGATAAAACCTGAACCAGAATTATAAAGCAAAATGCTTCTAATTCATTTTCCCTTTAGAAAATATCTTGCAAAAGAAATTGCTTTTAATCTAACCGTCTTCTTTAGGTTGTATTCTATTAGAGGAAATTGGGCCAAAATTGATCTGGGTAGTGAAATTTATCATTAGACAAGGAGAAGGGACAGTGGAATGTGATTAGTGTACATGTGCCCATCATTGCCTTTTTCAAGAGCCAGGCTTGACTGAAAAGCCTCCATTCAGGGAATCAATAACAGTAAAAGCAAAATTGGAGGGCTGTCAAATCAACTTAATTCCACTCTTCTGATCAAGTGGAGGCCAATCACCTAAAGCACAAGGCTGATAACCAAATTAGATTGCTTTTGACTCCTTTTACGTGGAGTCAAAACACACATCTGAATATAGCATTTTACATGCTCCTCTTTGGAAAGCAATGAGCATACCGATGTATACTAGAATCAGATGCTTGTTGCAGTCTCGGGACGAGGCAGAGGACAGATTACTTTTGATTATGCTCTTAAACTAAATGGAACAATTAAAATAATAGGTTTCATTCATCCATTCAACAAATATCTCAAGCCCACGGAACTTTGCAAGCATCAGCATGTTAATATACTTTAGCCCTTTCAGTAGTGTTTCTTTTGCAAAAAAGCAGGCATTTTTCTCTCTTTGCTGTTATGGAAGACCTAAATATGACATTTATTCCATTGAATCCCATGCTCTGCCACCTGGGTCTAGGTATGTTTCTAATGTGTCCCCTTTCCAATTTATAACACAACACCTATCAGATTGTACAACCATGTCCCGTGCATAAGCTTCAACATGGAGGAATCACGACTTAATATTCTTCCAAATGTAAATGCCCATGCAATAATATTCATTTATGGAGGGAGTAAATTAATGACTATGAAAAGATAATGCTTTGAACAGAGTACTCTAACACAGTGTGATTGACTGGTTAACTCATTAAGATAGAATTTTTTCTGAAATATTATAGGGGCTTACAAACAAAATTCCAGAATTTCAGTGTATTATATGAAAGAGCTTCAAACAGTCTATGGAAAAATTCCATGGTGTTTTATGGCAATTTTCCAAAAATGTTTGGAACCCCCTAAGATTACCCAATGGCGGTGCTTCATGGGAGATTGGCAAAAAGGTCCTCAGAGGAAATATGTTGCAATATGAATAGTAGGGAGAGTTGGGTTCTTTAAGCTATCTTTTGTCTTCCTTCATTAGGTCATAGACTACTGGAGCCCGGAGAGTTTTCTTGGGGGTAGGAAAAAAAAACAAATTTGAAAAAACAACAGGTGTGTGAACAGTTGAAAATATTGTTGCATTAAGTATTTTTATACTTGTAGTTTTCGAGAAAAAATTTCAGCTTGGAATTTCCAATGACATCTAGACCAAAAAGAAAGAAAATCTATGGTGAAAGAGGCAAAATGAAGGAAGAGAGGAGATGAAGGTGAGTGAGATAAATCTCTGAGGAGAAGCACATGAGGACAATATAAGATAAGATTAAAAAAACAACAGTTCTAATAAAAATTGAAAACAAAGGCTCAATAGTGAGCGACAGTTCACTACAGCTTTATTCCAAATAACTGAGAGAGACAAATTAAGTGTCCATCAATAGATAAATGGAGAAATACAAAATGTGGTGCTTGTCTACAATGGGATTATTATTCAGACACAAGGATAAAGGGCATTCTGGTACATGCTAAAACAGAGATAAACTTTGAGAACATTATGCTGAGTGAAAGAAGCCAGACTCAGAGGACCAATATTTTAAAATTCCACTTACATGCAGTATCAGAATAGGCTAATTCACAGAGACTGTTGATGAGGTGCGGCCAGGGCCTTGGGGAGAGAAGAATTATGAATGATTGTTTAGTAGGTACAGAGTTTCTGATTGGGGCGGTGAAAAGTTTTTAAAATAAATTATGTTTATGATGATGGCTACAAAATACAGGATATATTTCATGTCTTTGTATGAGACAATGGTAAAAATCGCAATTTCCTGCTGTGCCTAAGTTATTGCAATTAACATATATATCAAATAGTCCACTGCTTTGGGGTCAGTTCCGAATCAGAGCTCCCCGATAGGACAGGATAGAAGTACCCATGGGTTTCCAAAACTGCAACTCATTGTGGGAGTAGAAAGACTTCTTCCTCTGCAGAGCCGCTGGTGGTTTCAAATAGAGTATAAATTCAAACAAACGAAACAATCCTATCCATTCCTCAGGTACTGACTAACTGGTCCTGACCCTTTTCACATCTGACAAGAGGGAACCATTTCCATTTTGTACAATAGTGATGCAGTAGGCATGGCCAATGGCTACTGCGTGCCCTAGAGGAAGGCCTTGGGGAGGCCTCCTGAATGCTGGGCAGTGAAAGCCAGGACTCTCCACATCCTCCTGCCTGCAGAGATGCTCACTCCAGCTGTTGTGTGAGGAGGGCTTTTTCTGTGGCCATCCCCCTCTGCATGATTCCATTGGCTACTTCATGCCAGTGGGTACCTAGCTTTGGATGCCAGCCAGCTCCTATGTTGCTGAGGTCTTGCGGTTGAAAATTGCTTTGGGGTGGGAGACAGGCAAAGAAGTATTAAAGAGTGTGTTTGGAAGAAAGGCTGGTGAGCTTAATTCTGTTCCACAGTACCTGGAGGAGACTTGCAGCTTCCACCTCAGCAGGGAGAGGGATATAGCGTGGAGGTTTAGAGCCTTGATAAATCCCCAGGTCCAAAGCACAGAGCTTGAATGCCAGGTTTGGCGGGGCAGAGCTGGAGCCCTGGAGGAAGTTCTTGCCCAGCACAGAGAGGAGGTGCAGGGGGAAAGTAGGGGCCCTTGAGTCTACAAAGGACTCACCACAGGGAGGAGCACATCCATCACACTGAGCTTTTATGATTTCTTTGATCACATTTGCTAAAATAAAATTTTTGGAAAAGTAGGTAGGTTGAAAACAGAAATTAATGCATAAATCCTCCACCTAACCATCACACCAGTTTTTTCATCATGAAGAGCCCAACCAGGTGGCGGAGTAAAGACGAAGTTTGTAAGAAAAACGAAGGAATTCAAAACAAATACAAGTAAACTAACTAAGGAATAGTGCAGAAGAGTGAAAGCTATTGAGGAAGAGAAAGAGAAGACTGATTGGGGGAGGCCAGTGGGAACGGCTGCATTTTTCTTCCAGAAATAATTTCTTTATTGAACGCATATATAGGGTATCCCATCATAGGGAGCCTGAGGTTCATAATTCTTTTATTCTTTAGTCTCCTCAAATAGGATTCCTTGTATAGGAACTGAGGCTAGAAGGATTTTGTAGTTGTTGTTGCTTTTACCAAATTGTGCCATAATAAGCAGGTCCTGGGTGGCCCAAACAATTTATACCTGATTATTCACCATGACCTTCAAAATGGATCAAGTGGCACCGTGGAAGAAAGTAGCAGCCTGCTTCTGTAAAGACCATGCTGCGGGATAGTCTGATTTTGCACCTCCTGGTGTCAGTCCTGCTCTAGAACATAATGTTGTTTTCCAGTCAGTTCTGACATAAGGCATCCTCACGTCTGTCAAAGCAGAACTGCATCCCTAGGATTTGCAATGGCTACATTTCCAGAAACAGGCCACCAGGCCTTTCTTCTGCTGAGACAGGAACCACCAGGGCTTTTATTGAGTACATTAAAGCCATGTGGGCCACCCTGGGGAATCCACGCAGCATCACCAATATCCATTGCCACGGAGTTGACTCTGAAGCATGACAGACCCATGTATCTGTGTATCAGAGTAGGACTGTCCTGCTTACGGTTTCAATGGCGGACTATAAACAGTTGTGCTATAATTCAGAGTTTGCGTACTGTTATTCATGTGGTTTGGGGCACAGTGGTTGTGTGTTAGATTGCTAAACACAAGGTCTGATGTCCAAAACCCCAAGCTGTTTCCAAAGAGAAAGATGGAGATTTGAGGCCATAAAACAGTTACAGTCTCAGAAGACAGATGAGTCTTTCTAGCCCCCAAATGAGTTACAGACGTGGAAACCCACAGGGGCAGCTGTCCCCTATCCTTTAGGGTCAACATGGTTCCAAGCCAACTATATGACAGCGAGTTTTATTTTTGCTTTAATCCCCTCAGTGGACAGATGATGTATCATGATTAATACCATAGCTGAGAGTAGATTAATTTTGGCTGAAAGCAGAGTATACAAAGAAAATGCTTACCTGTGCTTTATTGGCAATACAAAGACATTTGTCTTGATCAAAAAAATTGTGAATATCATTGCAAATAATGGAAATTCCAACCTAACAAGTGATATCGAATGGTTTAAAATCAGGAATGGTAAATTTCAGGATTAACTAATCTGTATGTTAAAAAATAATTATGAGATGGGCTGTATGAAAAAATCACATGACATCAGCACCGGAGGAAAGCTTATGAGCAACTGTAATATGCAGATGACACCACCTTCCTTGCTGAAAATGAGCACTTGAGGCTCTTGCTAGTGAAAATCAAAGATGGCAGCCTTCAATATGGATTGCGACTCAATGTAAAGAAAGCAAAATTACTCACACCTGGACCAATCAATAACATCATGATAACAAGTGGAAAGATTGACATGAAAAATTTCATTATTACTTAGGTCAACTATCAGTTCTCATGGAAATTAAATGAAGTCGTACATGGGGCAAATCTGTTATGAAAGACCTTTTTAAAGCATTAAAGAACAAAAATGTCACTTTGAGTTCTAATAAGTGCCTGTCTCAACTCAGGGTGTCTTTGATCATCGCATATGCATGTGAATGCTGGACAATGAATGTGAAGCCCATAGACGAATCGGTGCTTTTGAGTCATGGTTTTAGAGAAGGACATTGAAAGTAGTATGCTCTGCCCGGGGAACACCTGTTTGGGCAGAAGTACATGCACAATGCTTCTTAGAAAAAACAAGGCCAAGACGTTGTCTCCTGTACTTTGGACATGTTATCCGAGGGAACAATCCCAGGAGAAGAACATCATGCTCCGTAGAGTAGAGGTTCAAAACAAAACCAAAAAAAAAAAGAGGAAGATTCTCCAGAAGATGGACTGCCCCAGCGGCTGCCACTGTGGGCTCAGCAATCCCAGTGCTTGTGAGTATGGTACAAGATCAGGCCCCACGTATTTGGAAGGCACTCACTGGTGGCATGCAGAACAAGGTCATCCGAGGGGAGGAGCCTTGTTGGCATTGCGGGTTAGGCATGGGGCGGCTAAGGCTGCAGTTCAAACTCACCAGCTCTTTGGAAGAAACACGTGACTGACCACACCTCTACAAATTCATCGAGTCAGAAACTTGATAGAGGGTCCCTAGGAGTAGAAATCAATACTACAGCAATGGGTTGTATCAGACAGGGCGGCACCTGGGTGGCACCAAGGTCAAGTACGTACCAGCCAGCACAAAGGCTGGCAGTTTGGAAATTTGAACAACACTGTGCACACCAGTGCTCTGTCCTCGGGGTAGAATTCTGAATCAGAACTGGGTGGGACGCCTAAGAGCATAAGCCTGGGGGTTAGCACCAAGTAGCCAAGGGCAATACTCTGCATGTTTTCTTTTTCCAGCATAAACTGATACATAAAGTAATCAAAATGGGCCTCCAGAAAGAAGGGATATATTTGCTACAGATTTACAGAACATGAGCACCAGATTGGACAGTCACAAACACAAAATTGTAAAACTCTATCTTCAAAAGAACTCTGAATTATCTGTTTCAATGGGTATATACTTTTCAAGAGATCTAGATACATATTTAAACATGTGCTAATGGAAGAGATGGAAAAAAAATAAATGAACTTTAAAAATTAAAATGACACCATTTAGGTTCTATTGCCTTTCAGACTGAGCACAGATCTAAGAAAGGGATATTGGTTAAGAGATGTAAGATTAGTATGTGATTTTTTGTTGTTGTTGTTAAGAGAAATATCTGCCATAATAGAGACACGCAGACATCTGGATATTAGACTGTCCAAATAACAGAGAAGAAACTCTTCATCGAGTGAAGATGAACAGACTAGCAAAAAATAATTGAAATGTTAAGATTCTGTTTCAGAGGGAAACACACATTTGGTTTATTCCACAAGACCTTGACACCGGTCCTGTCTGATTAGCAGCGAGGTAAAGAAGGTACCACAGTTGCTTCAAGACTTGGTCTCATGTACTTTGGACATTACTGAAGAGCTCAATCCCTGGAGAATGATACCGTGCTTGGTCAATTAGAGGGTCCACAAGAAGAGACTCCTCAAGGAAATGGATTGTCCCAGTGGCTACAATGGGCTTAGAAATAACTGCCATCAGATAGCCAGGACCAGCAGTGTTGCATTCTGTGGTACAGGGCCTCCGTATGCGTGGGAAGGATCTCCATCAGGCACTTAGAATACGCTGATATCTGACACAGGCCATTATTAAAATCTACACACTTCTTTTCAGGGGCTCAAATAGACTTTCTTGAATGCCCATGTTTGGAAATTCAAAATGCACTCATATTTGTATTTCTATTTCTGTTGTCTTTTAAGTCACAAAACATTGAAAAATATACCTCGTAGGCTCTCCCATTTCCAATCCTTAAAAGAGTTATATTCGTGTAGGTAAAACAAATAAAGTGGAGCAAATGTTGGGTAGCAAACACACTGAAAATCTAGAGTAACTTTCAAGTTTTTTTAAAAGTCAGAACATATTAAGTAGTCTTTTTCAAAATATATTGATCAATATCCAAACAAGAGTCGTGTATGTGTGTGTGTGTGTGTGTGTGTGTGTGTGTGTGTGTGTGTGTGTGTGTGTTTTCCCTTGGGGAAAGGAGATTGCAAAAAGCTGCAGTCAACTGAAAGGTAAATAAACTGTTTTCTACCAGAGTTGGAAACCATTTTGGAGGGGTCACCACCCAAGTACTCCAGCCAGACCTTGGAAAAGTCATAAATCTGGCAGCCAGGGTTTATAGGGCAGGTTTAATGACATCAGGCACCAGAAGATACCACTTTCACCGTTCCTTCATTTTGTGGAAAAATAAATGTGGAGCTCAAGAGAGCTCGCACAGGCTTGGGGCACTGGGGCCAGCTAGATGTTTTTCCCCAGCACTGTCTCGCTTGCCATCAACTGCATAGCTTCAAATTGGCTCTAGGAATAGGCAAACTACTCACATCAGGGCTCCTGCCCCCCATTCAGAGAGCCAGCTATTAAATATTTACCAGCACAAGACTGTCACTTCTCTGGCTCTGCTTTTGATCATCCATCTTCCCAGTGCCCCAGTAAGTCATTAACACTTGGCCAGGGGATCTGTCAATAAAGCACTGTGTCAATGGTCAATGTTTATTTTCAATTTCAGCCCGTGGCCCAGGAGAGCTTCAGGGCTTCCATGCCCCCGTTCTCACCCACAGGTTCCCAGCACTGACTCCTTGCTGAGATGCCAACCCGGAGGCTGACATAACACAGGTCGAAATAGCCCCAAATGGAATTAAATACCATATCTTCTGCTTATTTAAAGATTTTGAAGATAATTATTTAAATTCTCCTTTCTCTGTGTTGTCCTTCATGCTCCTTACAACTCATGGCTCTTTCTCTTTGCTTCCTAGAGCTTAGCATTGGTTTGTATTTCTCTAGTAATAGATATTTCCATCTGGCTCAAAATATTAGGTCAAATAGAAAGGACCATTTTGTGGCTCAGACCTGGTAGCGTATCAGAATGACATGCAGTTTAATGTGATACAATTACTATTTGCTCATTTTGATCACTGAATTCATCATTGGTGCCCCTCCCTCTTGGGGAGGACTGGGGGTGTAGTGGCCACGCCTTGGACTGCTAGCGCAAAGGTCAGCAGTTTGAAACCGCCAGCTTCTCCAAGGAGAACGGCTGGGCTTTCTACTTCCTTAAAGAGTTCCAGTCTCGCAAACCCACAGGGGCAATGCTTCCCTGTCCTATAGGGTCCCTCTGAGTCAGGACTGGCTCCATGAGAGTGAGCTGGATTTTTTGTTTTTGACAAAGAGTTCATAAAATGGGTGTTTATGGTTAGTTAAGTGGATGAGAATGAGAAAAGCTATGAATAAATACATGACGATTTTAAAGCACTCATCTAGGTAGAAGTAAAATCCTAGGAAAAGTTCACTAGGCTTCTTGGAGAGCCCTGGAGTAGAATGCTTCCACAAGCTTTTCAAGGTGGTTTTCTTTACAGAAGCTAATGAGCAAGTGTGTTTGCTTTGTTATATCCCCCCCCCCCCCCTGCGGTGCCACTGGGTTTGAATCACCAGCCTTCCGATTGATAGGCAAGTGCGACACCATTCTACACGCAGGGCTTCTTCACAAAATCCTACTTCTGTCCAAATTGGTGCTCTGGCCTGGCAAGAAGGTCAAGATTGGCCTCTTAGCTGATGTAAGGTAATTGGTTCAAAGGGCCATCCCCTCCTGTAAAGACGTCCAGCTGGGAACCTTAAGGCTTCTCCTTGCCCTAGAACATCACTGTGAATGGGAACCAAGCTGAAGGCCCCATTTCTTTTATAGTTACAAATAAATAAAACTTTCCATAGAATTCGTTTTTTCACATTTTTACTATTAGTACTATCAATATGTTTTTTCCCCGGCAACATTTTAAAGGAAAACGCAAAACAAGATTGCTAGAAGCAGACACAAAGCATTGTTTACTAGATCTAAAAGCATCAAATGAATAGCAACCTTGGGGAAGCACTGGCAAGGCAGTGAGAAGGGTCCCGTCTCCCCTTGACCATTGACAAGGTGGCCGAGAGTGGAAGTGGCCAGGCTAGGCTCTTGAGTTAGCTTTTAACATATCGCTGGGTGTAAATTGTGAGAGGCTCCCCTGGCTTTAATGGGAAGATTCCTATCACAGCAGTGCCCATTGCAGCGCTGGGATGCACACATAAAGCAAGCAGCTTGTTCTGCCCATTCATTCCAGAGTGCTGCTCCACCGCAGGAAGGTCAACCAAGCCACAGAGGATGCAGTCTCATTTTATCTGGGACCCGATGCTGCGGGCACGGGCCTAGTTAAGGGGGTGTGGCAATGAATCATTCAAAGTAGAGATCTATTTGAAAACATGTTTACTTTGACAGAAAATGCCCAGGAGTAACTAGGAAGAACAAAGAAAGGTGCAGGAAAAGCAATATTACCTCTTCATGGATTACTAGTTATAAACTGAATAAGGGGATGTCTGTATAAAAATGTCTCCAAGCTAGACCGGTTACTATTTCTGTACAGAGGTCATTAGCATCTGAGTCAGACTGCCACCCCTGGCATCAAGTCAGAAGAACAGATGGGAGAAACTGGAAGGGAACCTTTTGATGTAATAACATTAGGATGGCAGGTGGGGTGGACGGAACTCCAATTGACCTATTAACGAGTGTAAGCCTAAACTTCTCAAACTCTTATTTGAGACCACCTAGGTAGTTGACATTGTACGCGTGGTCATCCGAGAGGATAGAGAATTGCCCACTGGTTTTCCCAAGACCTTAACCCTGAACAGAAGCTGACAGGCTTCCCTTTCACCCTCAGAGCAGCTTGTGGGTTTGCAACGCTGACCTTTTGCTGTGAGTTGAAGTTGATTTGATAACAGTGGGTTTGATATGGATGGCAATGCGGATTAGTGGGTATGTAGGAAATATGAAGTTATTTTCAAATATGTACGGTTGTTAACCTGTATCTTCCATACAGACGTTGTGCAGTGTCGTGAACAGGAATATGAATGGAATAGAAACTAGCTGGATTCAAACTCGATTTCTTAATCATGTACTTTACCCAAATTCCTTACCCTGCCTGAGCCTCGGTTCTCTCGTCTTCAATATGGGGTCCTGAATACTACCTTCTCAGAAATTGCTATGAGGGGCCAAACGACCTAAAACTTTAGGATAAAGCTTAAAACCCTAAACCTGCTCACTTGAAGTCAATCCCATACATGAAGTGGAAGCTATAAACTTCAAACCAAACTCACTGCCATCGAGGCCATGTTGACTCATAGCGACCCCATAGGTCGGAACTGCACTTGGTGGCACAGTATTGGTCCTTTGGATGCTCACTCCTAGGTCAGCAGTTCAAAACTACCAGCTGCTCCTCAGGGGAAAAAAAAACAGGCTTTTTTTACTCCCATAAAGATTTCTTCATCTGCAAAACCCACATAGAGTACCTATGAGACGAAATGTAATCTAAAGAACTTAGTATAAAATTTACTAAACATATATAGTCTAGCTATCGTGTAAAGTATAACTTCCCAAAAGGGTTTACTAGGATGAAATCATTAGGAAGCACCTTGCCACAGCTGTCTTCCGAAGAGAAGCTGGTGAGCTACAGTGCCGACCTAATGGCCGAGCGCGGGATCACTGTATCACATCCTGCACTCCCTAGAATGGTCCCTGCCCTACTACATGCAATACCCAAAACTCACACTCAGTGCGGTCGAGGGGATGCACACACTCAGCAAATGTCTGCCACTATTGTCTTCATAACATTATTAGAAATGTCTACCATACTTAATAAAACACAAATTAACTCAAAAGCATATTTTTAAAATCATTTTATTGGGGGCTCATACAACTGTTATCCATACATGCATCCGTTGTGTAAAGCACATTTGTACATTCGTTATCCTCATCTTTCTCAAACATTTGCTCTCCATGTAAGGTCCCAGCATCAGCTCCTCATTTTCCCCCTTCCCTCACCACTGCCCCCTCCCTCATGAACCCTTGGTAATTTATAAATTATTATTTTGTCATATCTTATACTGTCCGACATCTTCTTACACCAAGTTTTTTGTTGTTCGTCCCCCAGGGAGGAGGTTATATGTAGATCCTTATAATCGGCTCCCCCATTCTACCCCACCCTCCGAGTATCGCCACTCTCACAACTGGTCCTGAAGGGATCATCTGCCCTGGATTCCTATGTGTTGCCAATTCCTGTCTGAACTATGTGTTTCCAATTCCTATCTGTACCAGTGTACATCTTCTGGTCTAGCCATATTTGTAAGGTAGAATTGGGATCATGATAGTCGGGGAGGAGGAAGTATTTAGGAACTAGAGGAAAGTTACATGTTTCATCGTTGTTACACTGCACCCTGACTGGCTTGTCTCCTCGCTGACCCTTCTGTAAGGGATGTCCAGTTGCCTACAGATGGGCTTTGGTCCCCACTCCGCAGTACCCCTCATTCACAATGATATGACTTTTTGTTCTTTGATGTCTGATACCTAATCACTTCAAAACCCCATGATCATACAGGCTGGTGTGCTTCTTCCACATGGGCTTTGTTGCTTCTGAGCTAGATGGCTGCTTGTTTACCTGCAAGCCTTTAAGACCCGAGACACTATATCTTTTGATAGCTGGGCACCATCAGCTTTTTTCACCATATTTGCTTATGCACCCATTGGTTTTCAGTGATTGTATCAGGTAGGTGAGCATACAATATGATTTTTTGTTCTTGATGTCTGATAACTGATCCCTTCGGCACCTCATAATCACACAGGCTTGTGTGCTTCTTCCATGTTGGCTTTGTTGCTTCTGAGCTAGATGGCTGCTTGTGTTTACCTTCAAGCCTTTAAGACCCCAGATCCTATATCTTTTGATAATCGGGCACCATCAGCTTTCTTCACCACATTTGCTTATGCACCCACTTTGTCTTCAGTGATCATGTTGGGAAGGTGAGCATCATAGAATGCCAGTTTAACAGAAGAAAGTATTCTTGCATTGAGGGAGTACTTGAGTGGAGGCTCAATGTTCATCTACTACCTTAATACTAAGCCTATAAATATATACACATAATTCTATTTCCACATCCTCATATATAAATATATTTACATATGTATATGCCTTTATTTAGACCTCTGTAAATGCCCTTTGACTCCTAGCTCTTTCCTCCATTTCCTTTGACTTTCCTCTTGTCCCACTATCATGCTCAGCCTTCATTCGGGTTTCAGTAAATCCTCTAGGTTACATTATACTTGATCTTGCCCTACCTGACCTCCCACACCCACCTCACCACCAATTTGTATCACTTTTTCTTCCCTTGTCTCTGGGTTTGTTAACACCACTTTCTTTCACCCTACTTCCCCCTCTCCCATGTGCCCCCAGAACTGTCAATCCTGTTGTTTTCTACTCCAGAGTGTTCATTCCACCTATCTTATTTAGACAGACCTGAAGAGATAATAACATGCACAAAAACAAGAGAGAGCAAAACAAAACAACAACAATAAAAAGCCAATGAAAAACAAACAAACAAAAAAACTCCACAATACCACATCAACAAAAAAGTAAAGCTTATAGTTAGTTCACAGACTGTTGGTGTTTAGAAGTGTTTGCTGGCCGAGTCGGAGGGGTGCCAAGCCCTGTCCCCAAAGTCTATTTTTGTTATTCCCTGGGGACTGTGTTGCTGTGTTCCCCTTGCTGTTCTGTTGCACGCCGTGTTTTGCCTCGGTGTGGTAGGATCAGATCGCGTGCAATTCCCACAGTGTCTCCAGTGTTGTCCCCTGTAGGGCTATGAGTCAGTGAGGGATGTCATGTCACATAGTAGAGCCGGCCATGTGGTCCTCTCTGTGGACTAGCTGCTCTAATCGGGAACATTGTCATCAAGGCCTGGTGGGTCAAAATGTGCTCCACTCTCTCTTCCTCCCCCTTCCTTTTCTCCCATGTGCTCTGATCAGACATGTCCTTCTCCCTGAGTTATAGCTTCAGTGCTGTCCTCTGAAATAAGTTTTTCTGGAGGGAGGGGCAGCCCCAATCAAAAGCATATTTTACAGTAGTCTTTTCTCATCAAACATCTTCCTTATCAATAGATTCTAAATAATTCAAGAACTTTAAGTTGAAGTTCACGTACTTTGTCAAATGACACAGAAACTGGCCCAATACTTATACAGCACCTTTCAAGGAAGCAGTATTTGCCTAAAGGTGAAAAGCACCCAGGGGTCTGTCAGCAGATAACAGATGAATGGATATATAAAATGTGCGTGTTAGTTGGGTTTTGTGCTTTAGCTGGGCCCCAATTCTCAGTGGTTTGGCAATCGAAGCTTAATGATCTCCTATGATGGGACTATCAACTCTAACATTAGATCTGCTGTGAGAAGCCGAGCGGTTGTAAAAATATTAGAGTGCTGTGCAGACGCCTTATGGAAGAGAGCCCCGATGTAATTGAGGGGAAGTGTATTTGGGTGTGTGGCCTACTTCTTACGAGTAGTTGCTGTGGAAAGCTTGCTTGATTTTTACTGTGGCTGCATCTCTGGAGGCATCATGGATTAAGCATTGAGCTGTAACTGTAAGGTCTGCAGTTCTAAACTACCAGCCCTGCACCAATGGAGAAAGATAGGACATCCTACTCCTATAAAGATTATAGCCTCAAACCCAAAGGAGCAGTTCCACTCAGTCCTGTATGTGAATACAAAACATGATTGATTCAATAGCAGTGAGTTTTCTTTGTTTTGAATCCTGTACCTTGTCATCAACCTCTGGTTCTCTGGACTCCAGCCAATTGACTGCCATATGGCCTGCCAGCTCTGGGAGTCTTTAGCAACCTGCTAACCTTGGATTCATTTGCCTTTCCAGTCATAAGTCTGACCTGTTCACCTGGGGCTCAATTGCCTCTGTAGTCTGTGAAATTCCTACTGTTCCTGAGTTCATCAGCCCTCAAAGCTACTTGTCTGATCAGAAACCTCCAGCTTAAGATCTTACCCTAGACTTGAACTTGAAACACAACTAGACTGACCTATTTGACAACTGTGTGAGCCATTTTTATGACATCATCAAGCAATTCAACTTACGTTCTTTTTAAATTCTTTTTAAGTTTGCTGAACATAAAGAAATATAAAAAGGCAAGACCAAGTCTGTATGGTAGATGGAGTAACATTTCTGAACAAAATTCCTATAAGCAAGCCTTTGTCAACCCCCCCCCCCACGCCCCAAATGATGTGCTACTTTCATGTGGGTAAAAATACTTGTCACAAATTTCCTGACTTTTTTCTCACCAATGTACTTATTTCTCAATATTCTTAAAACCCGTTCAACAAGCCATGTAATTATTTTGTTTCCTTTCAGAAAATATATCAAGATTACCACCTTGGGATACCAAGAATGAAACACCATAACATTATGAACTAACCTGTCTGCTTTATGTTGAACTTGCTCAACAGATTCCCTCAGGGACCACTGTTTTGATTGAACCTTGGTTTGTGTTAACAAATATAAAACTCATCCTTACTTATCATTCATTCCATAAATTTTTTTCATTAGCTTCAATCTTCTTAATAGACTATTGGAAATATTACCTCTTTGAGCTAGTTGATACTTGCACAATGATTTGATTTTTTGTTGAGTTTTTTTTGGGCAACCATGAAACCCAAAGCATGCTGAGACTAGCCAAGATGTTCACCAAAAATTGGAAATGGGAAACCATGTAAGATTCCAGCGTCATTCGCTATGGCGTTAATGGAAGTGGTAAGGTCTTCCTTCCCTGTTGGTTTCTGGACTTCGATCACAGACCCCTCATTCCTCAATGCTGACTGTCTCCTCTCTTACTCAAAATGCTTGATCTACCCACCAACTGTTGTTTTACGTAGGGGCAGCATTTCTGGAAACTGTTTTTGAAGATACAGCAATTTGGGAAGACGTTCACTGAATTTTGTTAAAAATTTTTATCTTAGGTCACCTCAAATTCCCTTTTTTTTAAAACACAAAAACTGTCCTTTTCTTTTTTTGATATCCTAATGAAGTATATAAATTATACTTACTTATATTATTTATATCTATAATTGATATCTATAATATATAATACATGATACCTATATTATTTCTTTCGAGATCTTGACACCAGCCATACTCTGATGGCAGAGGTATGTTTCTGCACATTTCATATGGAGTCAACATGGTCATGTACACTACAACCCTAGCACCAATGCTGCTTTACTTGCAGTCATGAAATTGTTACAGTGGAAAATATTATGTTATACATATTTGCCCACATGTGATTTAAAAACAAAAGTACTTATAAGTTCTGGATTTTCTGAGCTCCAAGTGAATATCATTTTATATAACTATAAAAATTTGTCATGAAGTCACTCTTGGCTCATAATGACCTTTGCAGCCATTGAGAACTGCTCCTTGGGGTTTCCTAGGCTGTAGATTGTGGTGGGAGGAGACAGCCTCATTTTCTTCCACAGAACTTCTGACGGATTCAAACTGCTGGACTTTCCGTTGGCAGCTCAACTCAGAACCCACCAAGCCACCAGGGTTCCAACTGTCATTTAAAATCCACTGCCACTGGATTTTATTAGGACTCACAAGAACCCCAGGCAGGGCTTTTGAAGGTATATATATTTATGGAGCAGAGAGCCTCATCTCTCGCCCAAAGTGCAGCTGGTGGATTTGAATCCCTGCAGTTAGCCATCCCAAACTCCAAACGTATGTATCGCTTACATCTTTTGTATACAATTCTCCCTTGAAGCCAGACCACTAGGATCCAAATAGGTGTCTAACTGCAGAATTTGGGATTTGAATAACTTGTGCCAGGACAAAGTCTCAAGCTGCGGGGACTTGATATCATGTTCAACTGGCTGAAATGTTAAAAAATATTAATAGAGCAAGATAAAACAAATGTAACATCACAAGAATTGCAAAAGACCAATATTAGCAATGTTTATATGAAGACATGAGGAAATCATAACTTACTCAGTCTTCTAAGAAAGGATTATTTCCTTAGCACCATGAGCCATGCATGTATAAGGAGCTCATTTACATTCACTTGAGTTGAGCTGGACAAAAATTGTAAAACAGAATAAATGACAACTACCTTTCTAGAGGAGCATAACTTTACCTACCAAGGAAGTTCCTGGATTAAACGAATGGCAAACATTATTTTTAAAATTCCATGAGCATCTACATGAAAATGTGAGATTGGGTTTAGTTATTGAGGGCCTTTTTGCTGCTTTCTGATTGGTGAGCAAAGCAGTAAAGGTGTACTTGAGTAGTAAGGGGACGGCCTCTTCTGGCTTTTTCGGGCTCTTAAGAGAACAACCACTGAACTAGCTAATGAGCTTGGCGCCGTTTCAAGCTATTGGATCATAGGAAGTGATAGAGTACCACAAAAGCCACCTCTTGGTGAGAATAACTATAACTCTTTCTTTTCTGGGACGCATTCCTGTGGAAAGGACTTTTAGCAGCGTTTTGATCTCTGGCACTGATTTGGAATAAAGTGAAACACCCATTAAATTTATTACGGTAGCACTCCGCACTGCCAGTGCACAAGCATATTAAGCAGGCAGGCGCACTTGATCTATGTGAGAGAGGCGGCAGAGGAAGCTGCTGCTTGCTCTTCGCCTTGTAGTGGGGTGTCCTCTATAGATACACATTTCAGAACGTTTCATATCTAAACCAATTACATTCCTATATGGAAATAGGCAAGGTCAGGCCCTTCCATAATCCTCCTCTACCACGAGAATGCATATAAAAACTTAAAAAAATACCCCTAAGAAAGTGGTTCAAATGATAAGTCCTCAACAGTCTTGTGTGTTTACAGTTAAAATTTGGGGTCTTGGTCTAAGTGGGCACCCTTTTGGAAAACATAATTTGGCAAATACCGGAACTACAGGACGTCCTGTGCTAAGCTCACACAAATATGCGTGCCACTTAATAACTACTTACAACCGACTATGGACAATTTGAACATCTCTGAAGGCCTGCAACGGTTTTGTGCTTTTGTTTTTGTAAAATCATTTAAACGCGTTTTGTGCCCAACCATCCTGCCTCGCATGTAAGGACAGGTCAGGACTCAGGTTGAACAAAATGGTGCTTCCTTTGACCTTGCATTGGCTTCCTTCCTGCCCTGGGTGTCGACCTTGGTGTAAAAGCCTTGGAAGTTCATAGCCTCGGTCACAAGCCAGGTTTCTGATCAGCACTGGAAATTTTGCTGTTGGGCCAACCAGGTGTGTAATTCACCAACTCATCTAAATTTGACTAATTCTAGAAGAATCAGGCTCTTTCAAAGACTCATTCTAGGAATTTTCCTGCAGATGACTACTGCCAGGTCAGGCCGCTTTCTAAGTGTGCTCAATGGCCTATCGTTTCTTTTCCCCTCGGCTTTTCAGTGGGAATCACAGCGAGCCCCAGGTTTTAGCTATTGGCTGGTTTTGCTCAGTGCCCAAATTACCTAGCATCTCTTTGCTTACACATCTCTGTGATACCCCCAATTCCTGGTTTCTTCCCTCTTTTCAAAATATAAATTTAAAAATATTTCACGAGGGTAAGTGGGGAAAATATTGCTACTATAGTTTCAGTTCATACATTCATAGGTCTATTCCAATGTCTCTGTGATCAGCGAATGGCTGCAAACAAGTGGCCGTAAAGGCCTGGTGACATAGTGGGCTGGGAGTTGGGTTATTCACAGCAATTCTAAACTACCAAGCACTTCACTGGAGAGAGTATGAAGATACTCACTCCCTGAGAGAGTTTCGAACTCAGAAGCCCTAGGGAACGGTAGTTCTGCTCTGCGGTACAGGGTCACTTCGAGTCAGAATCAACTCCCAGAGAGTGGGTTTGGTTTAATCTCATTAGTTTGCCTTCCAAAAAAAGAATGGATTCCATGCACATCTCCTGGGAGCAGAGATCAACTCAGACAGAAGTTCGTGATAACGGTTTCACGAGGTTCACAAAGGACTATTCCTAATAGATTTTCCTGAAGGACACAGCACAATCTTGGGGCTTATGAAGAAGTTTTAGGAGAGTCAAAAACGTCCTTGCTGAAATAAAGTCCAGGAGAGAAAGAAGGGGGAACCCCTTCCCACAACCCCCCATCATAGCAATGTCGCAGCTTGCTCTTCCAGTGTGACAAGGACTGACTAGAACCCTACTGCACTTTACAGCCCCAGCCTTGACTTTTTAGACTTTCTTTGTCCCTCAAACTTAAAGAACAGTAAAAAAGAAACCCAATTTGAGTCCATTCAGGATGCTCAAAGTGCCATTTTTACCTAGGCTAAAGAGAAGCGTGTATGGTTCTGAAGAGCGGGGCTAGAAGAATGGCAACACGGGTTCCAATACTGTTTAAGCCTAGATGGAAGATATGTTGAGAAACAATAACTTCCTATTTTGATTTTTAGTAATGTTTTCATTACTTTTGTAGTCATCTTTGTCTCTGATCTTCATGCTTCAACAGCTCTTCTCTCTGTTTTTGATCTTATGATCTTCAAATAATAATAATCCTCAGTACACTTTTGAATAATCTTTATTAATTACACTCGCAGACACTTATAGATCCATACCCAGAATTTAGTCGGCATCATGTAGAACGTCTCCACAGTAGTTAAATGGCCATTTGTAGAGCTAATCTCTCATGGCAGTCGCTTTTCCCTTGTGTCAGACTCACTCCTCTTCGCTCTCTTGGCCTCGTTACTTCTCCCCTCTCAGCCTGCAGCCATTCTTATTTCCCCTCCAGTTCATGTCATCATCAATTATTTAATAAGTTTTCTCGAATCCAACCAAGTCACTGGCCCCGCTCTCACTCCTACAGGAGAAGACTCAGTGCTAGATAAATCCACTTTCTGCACAGGGTTTGACCTTCTTTTAACCATTAACTGACCATTTACTACACACACGTTCACTGAGATTTTCTAGGGTCAGGTAAATTAGGGTTATTAGGTACTAAGAATAAAAAGATGAACAAATCATAAAACATTGGTCTCACACACACAGGAGTTCAAGATTTCCTGCTGGCATACAGTGAGAGGCTCTTCTGATCTTAAATCCCTTTAATCCTACCCTTGCTTTTACTAGCATCGGTCAAGATGATTTTCACTCCTAGAAAAGCCATGTGACAGAACACGATTGTCCCATGTGACAGAACATGATTTTCCCATGTGACTTTCTAGTCTGTGTTCATTAGGGGAGCCAATCGTAGGCCTTTCTCCTAAGAATTACTGGTTGTTCAGAATTATCAACTTTTCCATTATAAAATCAATATTTAACCAATATGCGACCAGGGCTCCAAACTCCAACCCCCTGAGTCCATGGCAAGCTAGTTGGTTCCTGCTCATAGCTACTGTAAGACTGAGCAGAACTGCTCTGTAGTTTCCAGGGCTGCAATCTTTATGGTTCAGGAATCCTGATTGTGTTGGATAAACAGTGGAATACTAAGTGCGAGGTTGGCAATTCAAACCCATCAGCTTCTCTGAAGGGGATGGATGAGACTCTCTGTTCTGATAAAGATTTACAGCCTCAAAACCCTAGAGAGGGGCACTGTATGTTGGAATTGACTTCATCATAGTGGGTTTGGTTGGGGGTTTGGGAATCTTTATGGAAACAGTCTGCTTCATTTTTTTCTCTGAGCAGCGAGCAGGTTCAAGTCACTGATCTCACTGCTAGGAGTAGATGCCTTTCCTTCTTGGTCTGTTAGTAGTTACTCCAAATATCTACTAAGTATTTTCATTTCTTAACTTGATTTTCTTGGTCAGAGAGGAAATATTCCTTAACCTTCCTAGACACAAAATATGACACGTAGCCTTCTTAGTACTGTAGTCTCTTAGCGTCTCACCATGTCCTGATTCACGTCTGAAGACCTTGCCATGGTTTATTTGATTTATAAAAATCTAAAAGATTGTCTCAACCACTGTTCCAGTTGTTATTTCTATTCTCTACTAATTCATTAACAATGAACTTTACACTATTCTTGAAGCATATCTTGACATTTTTTAATGAGAGCTTTATTAGATTCTTCTTTTTTGACAAGCTAACATAATGGATGTGAACATAGGGGTAAAATGTAAAATATGTTCTCTCATCGCTCAGCATACATAGCATGATCCCGTGGATATCAAAATCCATGGATGCCCAAGTACCTCCTATAAAATGGTGTAGTGTTTGCAATTCACCTAAGTACACGTCTCTGCATACTATTAATCATCTCTAGATGGTACGTATACTAACTACTACAGTTCAAATGCTAAGTAAATTGGACTTTGGCTCTCTCCTAGCCTTTTGGGGCTGGCTTTGAATCATTGATTGCCTTGTTTTCTTGTTTATCTGGAGTAGCCTTGATTCATGGTTGGTTGAATCCACAGATGTAGAACCTGTGATGACACAGAGCCTATTGTACTATGTATATTCAATATGATTAATAATTTTCTGTAGTCCTATCTGATTGTTCTATCACTTCCCAAAGCATTTAAAAGTTATTAAGAACTTCCTGAAGCTTTTAAAAGGTAATAAGGAGAAAAATAACTTTAAATTTAATATTCTAATATCCCTTTATTCCATATTTGAGTAGAAATTGGGGTATTATGCTTTAAAATTGTAGCCTCATTAATAATTTACTTACCTATTGCTAACGATGATTATGAAATGAGTGGAGGTTGACAGGGCAGATGGTCAGTTTCACCTTCAGCCATTCATACACATTTGCTTCATTTCATTCATTACGATCCCTCAATGGACCAGCACTTAGCCTGTGTCCTCTCTGTGTTATTTTGCTCCCGTTCCTCCTAATTTCCTAATCCGCTGAACTCCATCCTTGGGCAAATGCTGCTGCCCTTGTGAGCTCAGATTGTTGAGCAATGCTAAGGTGTGCCTACCTCCCTAGTATTATCACTTCTGGTACACACCTGTCTATTGTTTGGCTGAAAATAGAGTCATGGAGATGAATTCTCTTCCAGGGCTGACAGCTTACTAAGGACAACAGTCTTGGGGGCTCCACCTGTCTCTTTCCTACCAGGAAGCAAGTTCTCTTTTAGGATTTTGAATGTTGTTCTATATTTATTCCCATTTCAATTTAAGATCCAACTCCACTTAGTCCTGCGCTATCTTCGCAAGTATTTTTATGTGTGAGCTCCCTGTTGCCCCTACTATGTCAGTACACACCCAGGTCATACAGGTTTATTTCAAATAAAACAAGTATACACATGTTTTTGACCAGTGGATGATTGTAGCCATGTTCTCTCTGATATATACTTATCTTAATCTTGTTAAGGTACTTTAAAAAAATCCAATCAAAACAGCAGCTTCAGAGGGGATCCACGGGGGCCAAATAGACTTAAGGCCATGCTGTTGGACAGGAAGTTGGCTTGTGGAGTGGAGCACCTCTGGGCACTTAATTGAGGAGCTGAGGTTGTTGACCCATGAGCTAAAGCTAAATATCCTTGGACTGAGGCTTGCAGTGGTGTTGTGTGCACACCCCACTTTCTCACCTGCAAGCCCTCCAAGTGAAAACTAAGGAATCCCTAATGACTTGAGCAGACACGTCAACCACGCAAATAAACTCAAGCCCATCAATGACTTCTAAGGTGGCACAGGACACGGCGGTGTTTAGCTCTGTTGTTCATAAAGTTACTATGAATAAGGGCCAACTGAATAGAAATTTACAACCATGCTCCTAGGCTCTAGGAATGTTTACTGGACAAAGCAGATATGGGTCAGGGATTAAAATGCAGTAAGTGCTAGAAAAGGGAAATAATGGGAACTATAGGATATATAACAGGTCAATGAGTCCCCAATATAAGACTCACAGTAACCACTGTTAATGTTTCAGCATATATAGCTACAGATTTCTCTTGCATTGAAAAAATAATCATATTTTATAAAATCTTCTTGAATAATATGATTAATTTATTTAAATTCATTTATTTTAAACAAGATGCTAATCTTTTAAGATTCTTAGTGGGATATGTGACAGGAAAATATCATAGATTTCTGACTCTGGATCTTTAGCTCTTATTGGATTTTGCTGTCCCGTGAATTATTCTCTTTAATTGTTTGTGAGTTTAACAGTTTGTATTGAGTTTTTTGGTGAAAGTATATACTATAAATTAATTTCCCATTTAACAAATTCCGTACATATTGTTCAGTGACATTGGTTTATATTTTCCAAACTCTCTCAACATTCTCATTATTCCCATTCTAGTTGTTCTGTTTTCTGTGTTTCTTGCTTCCCTGACCCACCAATGACCTTCTCATCAGTGCTTTAGGATGAATGCTGACCATCTGTTCTCAAGGAGGTGGCTTTTAAAAAATATATAAAATGATCATAATATTCACGAGTGATAGCCATTATATTATGGGCTAATTTGTTCTTTAATTAAAAGATAACCTTAGGTTGGCTTCAATTCAAAGTTTAAAGATTATCGCAGGGTGTGTTAGGCTCGGTGCACTAGAAAAACAAATTCATGGAGACTCATATGTGTATAAGAGAGTTTTATATAAATGGTAATTGTACATTAAGAAAACATCCAAAGCTAGTCCAGTTCAAGCCCATAAGTCCATTATTAGTCCATATGTCCAATACAAATCTATAAAGTCCTCTTCAGATTCATGAAACACATGTAATGAGACTGAATGCAGGATCATCACAGGCCAGGGGGTGCAAAGTGTTTGGATCCAATGCCATTGTAAGGATCTCAACATTGTAAGGGTCTCCACGTGGCCTCTCCCGTTCCCAGGGCACGGGCACCATCAGCATAGTGTCATGTGTCTTGTCAGTAGAGCATCTTCAAGGGAGTGATCAGAGAGAGGGTGTGTCTTTCGTCTCCAAGGAAGAAATACAGGAGTTCCCAGAATTCTCAGGAAAAGGCCACGCCCATACAAAGGACTCACTGGTTATATCCCGATTGACAGGCCAGACTACACCTTCGTCAGCCTCTCAAATTGACACCAGATTACGTAACTATTATACAGGCTGAGAGTGTCAGAGGTCCTTGAGGTCTCCGTTAGTCTCTTAAAATTAACTTTTTTGTTTGTTTTATTTTTTGATGATTTTGAATTTTACTCTACATTTTCTCCCATTCTGGGCAGGTAGGTTGATAATGATAGCCAGGAACCAATTCACCCACAGACCCTTTTCGAGCAAAAGATGATCCACCGAAATGTGTCTGGTAAGCAGTGGAGAAGAATCTTTCCTGTATGCATAGAATAGATGAGTAAATCCAAAACTGACACTAAACGCTGAACTTTCAAAGTGACACAGTTTACATTATTTTGTGGTGAACTATACTGGAATTATTAATGTGTTTAAAATGCATTATATGAACCTGAGGCTGTTCATTAATTTTCCTTTCTAAGATGACACCATTAGGAAACTTTTGATCGTGTTAAATAGGCTATAACCATATGTGAACATCAAAGAGACAGACCTTTCCCCCAAACTTGGATCACTATCACAGGCTTTCCAAGATAAGAAAATGAAACACCCTCACTTTTTGGAGGGAGCGGGGGCAGAGGGAAGTTTGAGCAGTTCCTTATACCTCTAGTTTCTCATTAACCTTTTGCTTGCGCTTTCAAGGCCATTTTTCTGCCTTAGGTTCCCCGTTGAGCAAAGCCACAAACTGAATAATTCCTATGAGAACTATAAACCTTTTATAGTACATCTTAAAAATAAACAGTCTATCTAAACCATTTATAAATTAATAGTTACAATATACTTAATGGCCTGGGAGCCAGGGAAAGACAAAAGGAAACAAATGCTATTAAATGTTAATAAGAAAGTATATATATTTTGAAAACACACCGAAACACAAGTTTTTTAAAAGCATTATTTAGAATTCTCCAAAGCTTTGTAAAAATAAAATAAAGATCACTAAAGGTAAAGAATGTAGAAAAAATTAGTTATAAAGCATTTCACTTGTTATGAAGCTGAAGTGCAATTAATTCAGTTTATTTGGACAAAGTTGTGTAACTTTTTTCTAAATTATTAAAATTTTGTTAAATGGCCAGGGGCCAAATTGTTAGACTGTGCTTCTTTACTAAGTTATACACATTAATGTTTATATAAATTTGTTCAAGAACTTAGGTAAAGGAAATATTTCAGCTCCTGTTTTCAGTTGAAATGTGTTCGGCATGAACACGCTTCATGAGGATAACTTCAGTAACTTTCTTTCATGAAAAAGAAGACTATTTTTGTGGACTCCCATTTTTTTTTCTATCTGGACTCCAAAACTTCAATTGAAAAGTAGTTTATTTGTAACAAACAGGGACCATCATAAAATCAGATTGAAAAAGGAGAAAATATAAATAACTGATCAGAAGTCCATACCGTGTGCCTGCGGTTTTGAAAACCTTACTTGTGAATAAAAAATATGTTGTATTCATAAACCATTTGATCAGGGGTTCTTATAACAATCCATACATCAACTGCATCAAACGCATGTGTACATATGTTGCCATCGACATTTCCAAAGCATTGTCTTTCTGTTTGAGCCCTTGGTATCAGCTCCTCTATTACTGTTGTTGTTTTTATTCATTTGACAACTTTTTAATTCTTTTTCCATTTTTATTGGAGGGAAATTTTCAAGTAATTTTAAACTTTGGTGAGTTACTAAAAACTACTTTTACTGTTAAGATAGGGAGAGATGTTTCTTGAAGCGCCCTGGCAAAGGCAGACATCTAGCAATAACACTGTGTTCTCTGTCTTCTCGGGTACTCCCTAGGCTTTGTTACCATTGTTAGGAGCTGTCCTCCTTTGTCCCACATGCTTTTTGGTACTCATTAAGCTGAACTCACTAGGGGTGGGGAGAAATAAAAACATAAAGAGTTTTGTGGCTGGGCAAAGGGCTGGGTGGTCTATGATTTCAAGAATTAGTTATGGTTTTACCAATTAACTATTGTGATTGTTCTATACAAATTTCATTGGGGAAAAAATGTCCCATGTGGAGATTTTCCTTCTGGGGGTGTGGGAACATTTTAATTTATTTTTTTTCCTGTCTACAAGCGGCTAGGGAGACTGCACTTGTAGTGCAAATGGTACGATGTTGCAATTTATTTAAAATACTAAAACTGCCTGGGGTTTTTAATTCTCCTTTAATCAAATGGTATTTAAAATAAATACACATTCAAGTGATTTTCTTTTACCTGAAAATATGGTAAAGAGTAAAGAAAGATAAATTTGTGAGCGACTGATTAAAAGTGACAGCTTTAAAAAGATGGAAAAAGAAACCTTTAAATCAATGCCATCAGTTTTGAGATTGTGAGAGGGCAATTTTAAGAAAACATGATTTTATTTATTTTAGTATCGTAGCGGCATCAATGATTGTGCAGAATATTAGCGGGAGACTTCTATTCTTAGCTTTTTGACAGAACCTTTATATAGTGTTTATATAAGAGCTTGGTATAATAGAAAATTAATACACAATTATAGCAGAGTTAAATGAAAAAGAAGGGACTACATATAGCTTTTCTCCTCATTAATATATATTATTAGTCTTAACTTATCATTACCCTCTTTTTCCTCTAAAGACCCCATTCCCATTCTCCGCAGGCTTTCCATAGAATTCATTCACTCCATGCATCACCGCAAGTTCCTGGATGCTGCAAATGTTGAAAGCACTTGGCTTCTAACCCAAAGATTAAAAGTTCGAGTCCACACGGAGGTGTCAAAGAAGTAAAGCCTGGTGATCTAAAAATCAGCCATTGAAAACCCAATGGAGTGCACTGACACAGAAAGAATAGGAAAAAACAGTGAAGAACACAATTTATGGCAACTGACTTGCATGTCTAATTTAATTAGACCCGGTTATAGTCTATCATAGTTGGGACGGGCTAGACGGCAGTGGGTTGGGTTGGGTTAGGCTTACAGATTACTCAAGCAGGCCTGCTGGTGCAGTCATGAAGCTGCTCAATGAAAGGCCATTCACTGAAACCCACTGACTAGAACATGGGGGGACGATCTGGCATATGTGGCTCTCTTAACATTTAGTCTTGGGAACCCAGTGGGACAGTTGTAGTCTACGAAAGGGCTGCTATACGTCAGAACTGAATACAAGGAAACTGGCACTGATGATTCACAAGTTTGGAAACAAGCTTTTCTTCCCTGTTTTATTGTTTTGGGTCAAAAGTTCTTACCTGCACACATTTGACCTTCACTAAGCAACTTTTCCTGAACCTCAGACTTCTTGCACAACAGGATATATAGTGTACAGCCACAACATGGGTTGGTATCTTTGTTACCATGAAACCTTTAAAGTACTTTTTGAATGTAACTGCTTTGACATAAAAGGAAATCAAGACTGTATATGTATAATTGAAATATTGTAATAAAATTTCAGTAGAAATTCAATAGAAAAAATGAAATGAAAGCATTACAAAGAGATGAAAATGGAGACCACATTTGATTTTAAATTTGTATGGACTACTATTATAGAGCATCATAATTTCCCTGTGTATTGAAAGTGGCTAAGGAAATTGATAAAGCCTGGGTCAGTCTAGAAAAGAGGCTCATGTAACCATTAGACACTGTAAATTAAATATTTTCCCCTTGCTTATTTCAAGTTCCAATAAATGTATATGGGTTTAAAAACTATTTCAAAAATGTATCTCAGAAATCCCCGTCACATGAAATTACAGAATATGAAACATAAATGAAACCTTTCTAATCAACGAAAGAACCACACCGTAATGAATTTGGAGAAATAATTATAACCTAATGCTTAATAGACACCAGATGACATATGCACGTGTACTTTCCAAGGGTTGTTTGTTTGGGGGTTCTTTTTTGAGGTTACTTTAAAAAATAATTGTTATCGTCCAAATCTAACTAAACTGAATGATATTATGCTTAAACAACTGGAATTTAAAATAGATTGTCATCTATTTGGAAAAAAATCCCCAGTGAACTATAAAATACCAGGAGTTATTTGTAATATTAAACAGAAACGTTTTTTGATAATGTATGGGTTTGGTTCCAATTTCTTAATATGTTTTTAAGTTACTTTTAAACTAATTAAATTACAGCAATATTATTTTGCTGTAATTTCATTGTCCTTAGTAATCAGGCTTTCTGTTTCAAAAATTCTTTAAAATGCCTCAGGATGCCAACATCCCTCTGGTGCTCATTTTCCTCATACAAGACATAAGATGTAACATAATGTATATGAAACATTGTTTAGGTCTTGTAGCTAAGGGAGCTACAAGCTGCGTCTCCCTTGTCTCTTCTCTCTCTGATTTCTCTGCTTAACTCATCTCACAAAATGCCATTCTATTTCTTTCTCTATAGCAACCATTTCCAAATTTAGATACTCAGCCCAGATCGTCCCTTTGAGTTTACATTCACATATAAGCAAGCAATTGCTTACTTGAGATGGTATTTTGAATGGCAACTTCCAATAACTTCAACTGCAGACCACTTCTAATACTTCTGTTTATCCGGCCCATCGTTTCAGCTGACAGTTTTGGTTAGTTGCTCAAGCCTAAACTTGAAAGTCGTTTTTCGTTTCTTTCCCTTCACCTGATGGCCCCCGTTTTCCATTTGTCAACCACTCACGTGGGTTCCACCTACAAAAATAATGTCCTGACTTTGCTTCATTTCATTTCTACAGCCACTGGTGCTCCACCGGTAATAGAGTAGCTGAGAGTTAAACTGCCTTTCCATCTTCACTGTTGACCCCTTCCTAATCTCTGTACCCCATTCCTCACCCTACACAATTGCAAAGACATTCTTTCGGTGTCAGCTAGGCCCGTGCACCCAGAGCTGGGTGACTCTGATGGCCGCCCACGGACACTAGCCCCTCTGCGTGGACTGTTACAGGGAGCTGCCAGGAAGCTGGCCCCAACTCCCGGCGACTCCACAAACAATGGGATCCAATGCTGGGGAACCATAAGGAAACCGAGGGACGAGAAATAGAGGAACGAGCCTTTCTTTCTAGTCTGATTTACTCCAGAAGCCAGGCTGGTACCTTCTTCGTCTCATAGCAATACAGAAGCCCCCAATGATAGATGCCAAGAACCCTTTCTGGTGGTGGTTCGACTCTTAGCCGCCCAGCCAAAAGTCAACATGTTGAAACCACCAGCTACTCCGTGGGAAAAAACGGCAGTCCGTTGCTTCTAGAAAGAATACACCTTGGAAACGCTGTAGGGGGCTTCTATTCTGTCCCGGAGGGGCATCTGAGTTGGAATGAATGTCTTGGCTTGTGACAGTGTGTGTGGCTGCCCACGAGACAGGTAGGTTGAGAACCAAGCCCATGGCTGCTGTATGGAAGATGAGGTTTCTGCCATTGAACCGCCCTGCCCTTTTTCTACTGACTATGAAACCCGCAAGTTATCTAACCTGCGTCTAACTCTACATTCTTCTCATACTGCTATTCTCAGATTCACTTCGTTTCAGTTACATGGACTTTCTTTCTCATTCTCCACCCTCCATCTACATGGCTGCTCTATGGTCTCTCCCCACTTGCTTTCTCCCTGAACGTTCGTCCATGCCCTCTTAGATTCCTTGTTGTTCCCTGGCTCCCAGTTTAAAGGCTTCTGCTACCAAAAGTGCACATTGATTACCTGATTCAAGATTCACGGTCAGTCAAACTCAAATAATGTTAGCTGACCTTGAGTGGGTTCAACAATTTTTCAGAAACTCAATTTCTGTTTCTAAAAAATGAGAATAATAACAGTATATATTGCATGAGGTTGTGGGGAGAGGTCGTGGTTGACCAACAAGAAGTGCTGAGAATACAATGACTATTGTATTGTAAGCACTTACAGATAATTCATTTTTATTAGTAGTACCTTGCCATTAAAAAAATCCTTTGTGACCTGTCATCAACCTATTCAAAGGTTGTTTCAAGAAACATTTTCCTCATACACTTTCCATAACTGGGAGTGATCGAGAGCCAGGCTCACTGACCTGTCCTGCTCATTCCTCCCCAAGCTTTTTGGGCTGCTGTTGGAGAAATGCCATGAATGGATGACTTTGACCGACCCAAGTCCATTCTCTCACACTTTAGGGTGTGAGATACGAATTCCTGGTGCAGGCTCTCGGGAGGACTCACAGTCCAGTAGCAGGGCAATCTGGTTTCCTTCAGCATCGGCAGGTCTGGAATTCCATGGCACTCTCCTTAGGTCTGGGCATCCATCTTCCTCTGGACCTAGGTGTTTCTCCTGCAGGCCCCTGAAGTCCACCTGACAACCCCTCCTGTAAGCTCTTCTTTCTCTGCGGTAATGATCCCTCCTTGCTGCTCTTTGTCTCTCCTTGCATCTCGTTCGTGGTAAAGGTATTGCAGGCCGCATGCCAGGGAAATGCCCCGTGTACTGGCTCAGGGCTGTGATGGGATTAGGGTGCTGCATGTCACCTGCCATCCTCTGAGTGATTTTTTCCGGTGGGATCACTTCATCGGGACTTTCCTGAGCATCCACAGCACATCATTACCTGCCAAATGGTCAAAACCACAGCATCTTGGCCAGCCTGAGCTGCCAATATTTGGGGGTGGAGGGTGATGTGGGAGAACAATTCAAGTCATGACACTCCCCAACCTCCAAATATTCCTTGCTAAAATTTTAAGTGGATGATTTCTTCAGATACGAGTGCTATTGCTTGAGCTATTTTAGATAATAATAATCTATCATATTAAATAGTGAGAGAATGTTTTTTAAGGAATGTTTTACCAGCATATTTCTAACTTTTTAAGGTTTTAAATGTAAGGTTAAAGGCACTATCAAATGCAAATATTAATGTATATCATACAAGATAATTCAAGTGTTTTATACAGGAAGGTGAAAAATGATCCTAGTAGGAATGCAGACTACCCATTTAGCCCAAGGATGGTGGTTGGAGCTTCCTCTAGATTCCCCTCCTTTAGCCACAGCCACATCCCCAAGGAAGCTATGATGGCAGCAAGGGGAGCTTTGTCAAGGTAGATTTCACAGGCCAGCTTAAAGAGGGAAGAAAGGAAATGGTGATAAATAAGTAACTGAATTGATTATGCTTTATTTTTATAACTCCATATCTAGATCATATGCATTTAAAAAAGAAAATGTAAATGATCTTCTACAATATTCAGATCTTGAAGTGGAATAGGGAACTATCAATATATTGAGTAGAAGACAGCAACTTTTTTCAATTTTTGGTGTTATATTATAAGTGCGACAATAGTTTCTTATAAGATTTTAGTTTACATATATTTTTCTAATGTTAAAAGCATGAAGTTTAGATGTCAAAGCAAAATTGGATTTCTTTGTGAATTGAAGATTTCTAATCATTTTTCTCTTCAGTGTTTAGCTTTAATTACCTTAGAAAACACACTACCTGCACACAGCAATAGTTTTATATGTATGTTGACAAGAGCTTAACTATACTCAGAGCGCCACAAAATCCATCATCTCTAATCCCAATGTCTCTGGAAAAATAACACTAAAGAAACCTCAGCTTAATTTAAATCTCTAATAAGCCAAAGAAGGAATAAAGATAACTGTTCCCAGATTAGCACACATTCTGACAATTCTTAGAAAATAATTACCACAACTTCTGATGTGGAATAGCTAATTTTGCAGGCTGCAGGCCTTGGATAAAATGGAAGGACAAAAAGAATTCTGCCGCGTAATTACATTGCATAAGTTAGAACCGACTCGCCCGCAGTTGGGGAATGTTAAGCTATGTCTCTAACTGGATTTCAATGCCTCCTACCCCACCAAGTGGACTAATAGTGTTATTTTTTAATAGCTTTCAAGACAGAGTATGCAAGTTACAAATTGAAAAATCCGGGTATGTTTCCATCAAGAAGAGACAAGCTGCTTTTCCTAAAAATTTAAGTTTTTAGATTTTAGAACAAAATTCTCAGCACCTGTAGGTCAACAAGCCTGGCTGCATGACGTCGTGTTTTTTAAGAGAATACTTCCCAGCCCAGGTGATGCACACCGAGTGCATCTCAGTTCTAGATGGAAACAAAACACAATTATGATGAATTCTCCCAGAAACATGTTTTGTTTTCCTTTTGATCAGAGCCTGGAAGCATATGCACACATGGAAATTAGCTTCTCTGATTTATGAGAATCAGACAGCAAACCAGGAGAAACAGCTGCAGCAGAGCCCCCTCACAACTTGACACAGAGAGCACTATTCTTCTTTATACACCTACCTTTTTGCCATAGTGGGGGCTTCCCTACTGCAGGCCCCCCTCGCTAGGTGGACTGTAAGTTTATGCTACAGGTGTCCCACATGCACCACAAATAATCAGGTTCCGAGAATTCCCTCTCCTAGCTATTTTTCACCCCCTAAGTGACCCAAGGCATCTTTCCTTGCATCGAAGGAACATTTTACTGCGTCGCACAAACTTCCTCAGGAGGGCAGTGTGTTTGTTCTAGAGAAACTTCATCGACAGTTCCCTCAGAAACTCATTGCCATAGACGTCACCATGGATGGCAACCCCCAGCCACTCACGGACCGAGTAGAAGTGCCCCTCTGGGGTTTTGAGAGTGTCACTCTTTACTGGGGTAGAAAGCCTCAGCTTTCTCCTGGGAACAGGCTGGTGGATTCAAACTACTGAACCTGAGATTTGCAGATGACTGTGTAACCCACTACACTACAATCGTCTCTTTCAAATGGGGAGGGGGAATTATTCTGAGGCCTGAAGTTGCCAGCAGGGGGAAGAGTGGAAGGAGCCATGAAGTGTCACACACACTGGTCCCTCACAGGACCGTGAAGCCTTCTCCTGCCGAGATTTAGATGTCTGTATCTACCCAGAAACAGTGTTGGCGAACAATCCTGAATGTATCATGGAGTTCCAAAAGAACCAATAGATCTAGCTCGGAAGAAGTACAACCAGAAAGCTTCTTGGAGGCAAGGATGGGAGGCTTCGTCTGTCTCGTGTACTTGGGACACGTTGTCAGGAGAGACTAGTTCCTGGAGAATGGCATCATCACTGGTAAAGCAGAGAGACAGTGAAAGACAGAGAAGGGTCTCGACAAGATGGGTGGACACCATGGCCGCAGCAGTGGTGTCAAACGGGAGAACAACTGTTGGGTGGTGCAGGACGGTCTGGTGTTTCAGTCTATTGTGCAAGTGGTTGCTGAGTTAGAACAGAGTCCCTGGCACCTGACAGCAACAACAACAAAAACAATGAAATGCTCAGTGAAACAAAACTTTCTTTACAGCTCATAATTGTAGTGTATATGTGTGTGTGTATATCAATATACAAATAAGGATCCTTTAAAAAGTTCATGGGAACTAGAATAAAAGGATAATGGCATTTTCTCATGACCTGTCTGAAGCCCTCGGGTCTAAGATAGTATGGCGTGGTTGAATGGTATCGTAATGGCTCTCTGATCCATAGCTCTTTAACTCTCACCAAATGCGTGAGTGTTGTTTTTCTTAGAGGTGGTTGACTTGCTTCTGACTCATTAAACAAACAAACAAAAATGCACACTACCATCATAGTGAGCCTATAAGGAGAATGTAGAATTGCCCCAATTGATTTTCTGAGACTATTTCTTTACAGGAGTAGAAAGCCCCACCATTCTCCATAGGAACACCTGTTGGTATTGAACTGCTTATCTTGTGGATTACAGCCCAACGCATAACCCCTACAGATTGAGAGACTGCCAGGTCCTGTACCATTCTCACAATTGTGCTTGAGCCCATTGTTGCCACCTTTGGCCAACCACTGGGCAAGGGTATCCACTTAGGGTGATTGGGATGAGAGCAAAGGGCTTTGCTGGCTTTGCCATGCCACTCGGCATAACGTGAGCCAACTCAGGAGCAGGAGAGGGGGATCTTATGGCTACAAGAAGGAAGGGTCGTGAATGGAGTCTGTCATAAAAGTTCATAAACAAATCATAGTTACATGATCAGCAAAAACACAATCACAGAAGTGCTGTAGAGCCAGAAGTCACATCCTTTGTCATTATTCAATTTAAGATGAATTTTATAATACATTGTAAAAATGTGCACCAGGATTTATGCTGCTATATATTTGAAATAAAATAATGCTTTTTCCTCTTCATATCACAAAAGTACAACATGAAAAGCAAGTTACAGGTCTTTACCTCCAACTACTGGCCTGCAAAGAACGATGGGTGTAGCAGTGCTTCCCATTAGAGGCAGAGGGATGCTTCTCTTACTAGGACTGCTTGAGGTAGAGCAATTTGAATGAATTGGAACTTGCATTATGCTAATTTTCCAAGTATGAGGCTTGGGAAATATAATTCTAAAGTTCACATTGTTCTCTGCATCATTAGAGTTGAAGGTTTTAGTTCATTATAACTAGTCTGTTTGGAAGGGGTAGATGAGGAGCCATTGACCTATTCTAGAATGAACAATCCACAGTGGAATTGGTTGGCTTCCTTGTTTCTTTGTAAAGTAATTTTTGGACTGAGAGGTATCTTAGACCAGTACACTCAACTTTGGCTACAATTTGGAATTTTATGTGGGATTTAAAGAAACACCTTCCCCACAGACCCCACTCTCAAACATTCCATTCATTTGATCAGCATAATTTTATAAAGCTCCCTAAGTAAGTATTGTGTGCACCTGGGCTGAAGATCATTGCCTTACAAGGAATACATTGGAGATATGTTCTCCTTGTCCACTCTGCTAGCTCATCTTTGTCTCCCTCCACCAGCTTTTTCTGGTCCGTCTCATCCAAATCTCATTTGTTTCCTTGTTTCTCTTAACCCCCCCCCCTTTCCCTTTTCCTTTCTTCCTCTGAAACCAAGAACTTTAAGGGTCTAGATGGTGTAGTGAGCTACAAGCTGGTCTGCTAACTACACCCACTGCTCTTTGGAAGAAGGATGAAGATTTCTGCTCCCGGAAAGATGTACAGACACGCAGCCCCAGAAAACAGCTCTACTCTGTCCTGCAGTCTTGCAGTCAGGCAGGCTTGACTCAGGGGCTGTGGGATATTGGTTAGGTTTCTCTGGGCACACTGTTTGGGCATACAGTGAATGACATTAACAGTTGAAAATGATAAACTATATCTTATTAACCACTACAGAGATCAAACCTTGACAAAAAGCATATCAGAGAGGAAAGAATAGTTTAGCTTTTTCACCTACCTCACTGGGACAGGCCTTGTGTAGATCCTTTTAAAGAAATGATTCACGTGGGAATATTAAGCTACATCTTATTAGTCCCTGGAGAGAGAACCCATTGGGAAAAATTCTAGAACTCTAGCAGTAAGTGCATAATGTACCAAGCTTTTCTGTTATTTTGTGCAATTTCAGAGCATTATAGTTTTATTAAATATTTTGGGATAGTAAATCCATGTTGTGGTGAGTTCGGAAAGAGACTTTCTTTACTCAGAAGTGGAGAGCTACAGAGTGAACGTCAGCATCCCGGAAGAGAAAACCCAGATTGTGAGAAAAGTGGCCCAGAACTTTGGAGTTGCCTGGAGCCAGGGCTTGGCTGAGGTGGAGCACACTTCCCAAGTAGATGCAAGCAAGTATGTTTGATTTCTTCAGAATTGCATAAAAGAATGGCTGGATTGAGAGCTCAGTGCCCTAGGACTTGAGTGTTAAAAATGAAGGGTGATGCGCCTCTGGAAAGCCGAGAACTTGAGGCTGTCTAGCTGCTTCAGTTCACCTTAGGACAAAACAAGCATGAAATTAAAGATGCCAAGCAATACATTTTGACACAAAAAGAAGAAATATACCTCTTAGATAAAGACTTTGTTCATATATTTTTAGATGAAGATTACTTATATACACACCTTTTTTCCTCAACTTCCTTTTAAAAAATTCAATAATACATGACACAAAAAGCAACCTCAAGTTGATGATGACTTATTGTGACCCTACAGGACAGGGTAGGACTGCTTCTACGAGTTCCCGCGATTGGAACTCTTCACGGGACTGACAAAAGGGGCGGATGGTTTCAAATTGCCGACCAACACATGGCCTGTGCCACTGGGGCCCCTTTTAATAATACAGCACATGGCAACAGAGCTTCGTGTGTGAATACATCTACTATGTATCTTTGATGGCAAACACAGAGGTTGAGATAATGTTGAAGTGAATTATAATAAAATTTTTCTTATTCTCAAGTTGTCAGTTAAAGACTGAACATTCTCAATCAGCCTTGTGAAAAACTTGTCTCTATTAACCTAGAAGCGAGCACGAATTTAAGTCTCCTCTAAGCTGTTTATACTTTTTCAATATTAATCAAAATCATATGTTTGTTTAAATTTCTAGAAAGGCATAGAAATAGTTCTTTTTCTGGAAATTAGACTTTATCTTTAAAAGAGTGTGGTCAAAGTGAACCTAGAAATTAACCCAAACTCCCAGAGTACTCACGGAACGAAACTCACTGCCACTGGATACATCCCAACACACAGCGACTCTTAAAGTTTAGGACATAGTAGAACTGCCCTTATGGGTTTCTAAGACTGTAAATCTTTATAGCAGTTGAAAGCCTCTACGTTTTCCTACAAAGCATTTGGTGGCTTTGAAGTGCTGACTTTGCATTTAATAGCCAATGCTTAAATCACTACACCACTAGGACTTCCGAACTCCTCAAGGATACACTATAAGATCAATTTCACAACCTGCTCCACCAAGCCTTGAGGACGATATCCCCACTCAGAACAGCCAATGCCAAGGCTGGCCCCACTATGAGACACGATAGCCCTCGCTGACCCATGGCCCTATGGGGAAAAACACTAGAGGCACAGTGTCGGGATTGGCCCAGGTTGCCTTTCATTGAAGCAGCCAAATGGCACTAACTGGAAAACATATTCAGAACAATAGAGTAAGGCTCTGAGCTACTATTTAGCCGTGTTGTACTTTAAGACTTCTCAATTGGTAAATACAATAAATATTGGATGATACAAAAGAATTCTAAAGTTTTACTAGAAACAAAAAGCAAGAGAGGTTTATTTTACTTCATCTCTAAACTAGATATTGAAACCTAACATGTAGGAATATTTGACTAAAAAGAAAGAACCAAAGTTGCTCAAACACTGCATCTATGTATTAAAGATTTGTCCTCTGACCCACTGCCGGCCACGGGGGCATCTTAGAAATGAGGAGCTGATGCCAGGGGTTTAAGTGGAGAGCGAATGTTTTGAGAATGATGAGGGCAGAGAATGTGTAGATGTGCTTTACATAATTGATGTATGTATGGATTGTGGTAAAGTTGTATGAGCCCCCAAAAATGATTTAAAATTTTTTTAACTGAAAAAAAAAATAAATGTGGAAACTCCAGCTACACTTCAGACTCACTTAGCCGGGACTTTGTTTTAACCATAATCCTGGGTAATTTGCAGGCACTTTAACATTTGGGAGGCATTTTGTTAAGATTATGCTAACCAAAAAGCATTTTTTCCCTATAAGGGTATGTGTGTGTGTTTTGTGTGCATTATGTGTGCATTGTGTGAGTGGTGTGTGTGTGGTGTGTATGTGTTGTGTGCGTGTTGTGTGTTGTGTGTGTTTTGTGTGTTGTGTGAGTGTTTTGTGTGTGGTGTGCATGTGTTATGTGTTGTGTGTATGTTGTGAATGTTGTGCGTGCTGTGTGTTGTGTGCATGTTGTGTGAGTGTTTTGTGTGTGGTGTGTATGTATTATGTGTTGTGTGCGTGTTGTGTGTTGTGTGAGTGTTTCGTGTGTGGTGTGTATGTTTTATGTGTGTGTGTGTGTTGTGAATGTTCGTGCTGTGTGTTTTTGTGTGTTTTGCGTGTTGTGTGAGTGTTTTGAATGTGGTGTGCATGTGTTATGTGTTGTGTGTATGTTGTGAATGTGCGTGCTGTGTGTTTTTGTGTGTGTTGTGTGTGTTGTGTATGTGTGTGTTTTCCGTGTGTGTGTGCGGAGGAACATTCGTACTAGACATCAGCAACTGTGAGTGTCAGTTTCATTCAGTGTTCTAACGTCTAATACTGCTGTCCTCTCCTCATAAACCACATCCAGTACAAACTATACAGAATCCTCAGGGATGTTTATTACAGATTTTAATCATAAAGTGATCCATGATAAGTATAACTGTAATTGCTTAAATGTAATCTTTCTCAGATGATATGAATGTCAACAACAAAATTGTTTTATAAGATCTCTGTGCGCTGACTTACAAAATTACTACTTATACCATCATTACGACCTGGCTGGAAAACTTGCTTAAAATATTTCTCCATTTTCCCCTTTACTTACTATTTCTCACACCGCCCCCCACCAAAAATGTTACCGATAGAGGTTCACAGATAATAGTTATTGCAACATTGAAGCTAAAACATCAGCAAATCTTATAAAATAGGCAACTATTAAAAACAGAGACAACAATGAAAACAATGGTGTTTATAGCAGGTACATAGGAAAATGTGTGATTTGAAGTACAATGATAATTGAACCATAATGACAATGTTAAGGAGAGCTCTTTGTGAGGTTTAAAAAGTAAATTAGCCTACTCTCATCCTTGTTGGTAGATTGATATGTGTTATGCTGGGCTTATGAAAACTATTTTTGTTGTTAACAGCTAACCTCGGAGATTTTCTTATATAATAAACTTCTGTTTAAACACAACTTGAATATTTACAGACAGTCATTTGGTATCACCACCTTTGACAGTGGCTTCTGGTATGCTGTCCGCCGCCATCTCCCCTAGTGACACAACCCATCAAGACGTCATCTCTCCTAGACTGGTATCACTCTCTGTCTTCATGAGATTTTGATGTTTTCCTTATCAGCAACTTGAGCGACTGCTGGCCCTCAGTGCCGTGGATCTAGCCAGATTCCTTCAGTGAAGAATGACCGGCCATATGATGGAGAGGTATGAGGTCCCCGATTGGCATAGAGATGAGGAACCCTGGGAACGACCTGCCACCGAGCATGGCTTCTTTCTGTTTAAATTATGCCTTGTCTTCTGAAGGTAATTGATAAGCACTTGACATGGTATGGTCCTTCATATTTTAGGATTGCAAGGAAGACTCCTCTCCAAAACGATTGCAAATAACCCATGACTCTCTGTTAACTACTGCACGCACAGGGCTAATAGGAGAGCAAATTCCACAGACTCTACTTTCAAAACAAATCACAACACAAATGCTCTTCCTGCCTCAGCTACTGACAAGTTAATCCAAATTGCCAATCTTTTTAGCTACAGGATTGCTGTTACTTCCTGACGGGTCGCTTCCCAATTGGTCCCCTACCCTGCACACAGTCTTCGCATTCAGAAGTCATTTTAAAAGGTAAAACAGAACACGTCACTTCCTGGCTCACAAAGCTTCCGTGGCTCCCTATAAAGCTTAAAATAAGGTCATTTCTTGCCTCAGAAAGCTCTGTAGCATCCAGCTCTTGCCACCAAGCTGTGATGGCCACATGATGGAGCTTCAAAGGATTTCATGTGTTTACTCTCAGAATCTGTGATTCTCTTCTTTGCAGATGGCATTCAGGCTATCAATCAGGTGACCTTAAATTAGGGAGAAAGTTCTAGGTTATCTGGTTAGGGTAGGGTGCATTTAAATTGCAATGCTGGAGAAGAATATTGACAGTTCTGTGACTGCTCAGAGGACAAACCATTCTGCCTGGGGAGAAGTAAGGTCAGAGGCAAGGATGGCAAGATTTCATCTTCCGTATTTGGACAGGTTGCCAGGAGAGACCAGTCCTTGGAGAAGGACTTCCTGCTCGGTGAAGTGGAGAGGCAAAGAGAAAAGAGGAAGGCCCGCAAGGAGATGGACTAACGCAATCGCTGGAGCAATGGGCTCCAGCACGGGAACAATGGCGGGGATGGCGCAGGAATGAGTCGTGTTTTGTTACTCTGTACATGTGGTTGCTATGGAGCTAGAAGCAACTGGACGGCAGTTAACAATAGCCTAACAGCATCCAGTTAAGCACAGAGTCATCACAAGCTCCTCTGCCTCTCTGACCTCAACTGTTATGGTGGAGCTCTAGCTCAATGTCTCTGCTATCCTCAATATAGTGTTGATTGTTTTAACAGAACTTAGTCCTACATGAATTTCTTTATTCATTTGACATTCATTTGCCAGATGGGATCAAGGAGGAGTTCTGTTGCATGATGGGAGATAAAAAGTATGTATGCAAATTTTCCCTCCAATGAGACTCAGAAATAATCTAAATCGTGTGTCTCTTCTTTCTCTTTTAGCCTCAGTTATCTAATGCTGCTATGAATGTTGAAATGCCACAAGTAGATGACTTTAAAGAGCATACAGAAAGGCCAGTCAGAGTCTGTGTCATGTCAGCTCCATGTGTAGGCCTCTCTCCTCATTTCTGGTATCGGCTGGTAAGCCTAGGGAGTGGTGCTGTGAGCGAGTTGACACCGTCTGCCTCTGTCCTTGTGTAGGACTGCCTTGCATCAAAACCCAAGAAGCCTGGCGCGGTCGTTGGTTCCATGTTGGGATGCTAACTGCAAGGTCAGCAGATTGAAGCTACCAATTGCTCCTCTGGAGATAGATGAGGCGTTCGGTTCCCACAAAGGCCTTGGAAACCCTCAGATGCAGTTGCACTCTGCCCATAAGGGTGATATGATTCACAATGGGCTGGAGAGTTTGGTTTTGAGTTTTCTGAATCAACTGGATGGCAGTGAGTTGCTAGCAATTTTTGATAATTCCATGCTTAGAGAAGATCCTCACTCTTAATATGTCTTTGTAGCTATTATTATATATTCATTATTAAAAAATACTTCCAGAAGTGATTAGCCTCAGAACGCACTGCTCTGATAGGCTGTTATTAACATTAAAAAAATTTAAAAAGAAATCCCAAGGTCATATAACAGTTTCATATTCACAGATGCAGGAACTAGGATTTGGACATGTCTTTTTAGAGGAAACAATTCAAGCTGTAACAATTTGCTCTTGTCGAACATTTGTCCCATCTGATTCTCATGTTCCCTCCCAAGAAGATTTTTTTTTTTACCATACCCTTTCCATGATCTTATCCAGAGGGATTTTTTGTTTTTATTTGTTTGGCTGTGTTACCCCTGCATTGATTCAGTAAGGGTTCTCCCTCTAGAACTCGGAGTAGGTTACATGAACTGTATTTCAAAGATCTGGCATAGCTCACCTAATGAAAACCTCACCACCATCATGTCGAACTGCCCCTGTGGGTTCAAAGATTGTAACTTTTTAAGGAAGCAGAAAGCCTCTTCATTCTTCCACGGAGTAGCAGTTGGTGGTTTTGAACTGCTGACCTTGTGTCCACAGCCCAATGTGTAACACACTGGTATCTGCTGGTCATCCGAAGGAGGTGGAGTTGTGCTGTGAGTGAAGCACTGGGCTACTCTCTGTAAATTCATTCCTTCAAACCCACCTGAGAAGAATTACACAGGAGAAAGTTGAAATTGTCTGCTTCCATAAAACTTAGTCTCAGGGGTTAAAAAAAAGATGCAGAAACATAGACTTTCAGAGAGTCAAAGAAGAACATTGAAACTCAGGCTTCATCAAGTCTAGGCCCGTTTGGGGGACGTACAGAGTTAGCAGAGCCTCACCTGAGCGGCAGCACCAGAATTAAGAGGTGGTGGCCACTTCCCCGTCTTAGCTCTCCTCCGAGAGGACCATAGGGATGGCTGACTCTTCTTTGGCTTCTACCCTCAGCAGGCCAGGCACATGAGTTGGCAGACTTTTACTGGTGATGGAGCCCCGGCAGCGCACTGTGTATCAGTTGGGCTGGGATCAGCAAGGCCTGAACTATGAGGGAGAAAGATGGGGCTTTCTATCCAGTAAGGAGTTAGAGTCTCATAAACTCCAAGGAGCAGTTCTGTCCTGTCCTATAGGGTCACTATGAGTTAGCATCTCCCTGAGATACAAAGAGATTCGCTGCCAACCTCAATATATATCAGGTTCACCAGCTTAATAAATCGATGGAGCTTCCACTGCTTTAGGCTCATGAAAGATATTTTCAAGGGAGGAGTAATTGTTAAAGTACGAGACAGAAGCTGTGAGAGTAAAGGCCTGGCAGTCTAGGTTTATATAACACAGATTTCCTGAAAATCATTGTCTGAGCGCTGCAGTTCCCACAGCAATGTCAGTGTTAAAACTCCTCCCAGGGAAGGAAATACCCACCAGACAAACAGTGCCTATTGTGGCTAATGTGCCCAGGTCAAGTACGAAGTACATCCAAGCTTCGCCTTTATATCCCACAAGGGAAAACACAAACACTGTTCTGGGTAACTATAACGCAAAACTAAACATGCTAATGCCCTCTCATCAACCTGACTTCTAGCAAGGCCCTAGGACAGAGTCAAATTGCTCCCAGCATGTCCAGGCCTTTCTCTCGTGTAGGAGCTGAGATAGTTAACGTTTCTTGTGCCAACCTGGCCCGTGAACACATGTGGGATTAATTGAAGGGCAGAGAGATAAATGGCTCTGCGAGTCTCCTCTCTTGTCTCTCGCTCTTTGATCATTGGACCAGTGTGCAGCTGCCTTGCTTGTTCTTTGCCTCAATTTGCAAACTACGCTACCTATGGGACACCTAACCCATGGACTGCATCGCTCTAATTTGAGGTTCCTTCAAGGCCTGCTCTGCCACACCATTGGAATTTATATCTCTTGAGCTGGGGAGTGTCAGACCCTGTCGTCTGGCTGACTGTTGGTGTCCTGCCTTGCTGTTTGCTGCCTGTGGCCGGATAGCCTGAATTGTTCTACAGAGGACGACCCAGCGGCCCTCAAGTCTTGAAGGACTGCCAGTGTCTCACAGGAGTGAGTTTTACACTGAATCATTTGTACTGCTTTATAATTGAATTAACTGTTTATTTCTTATGTTATCTATCTGTATATATATACTACTAATTATATCTGTATATATATTATATATATAATTATTAGTGTTCTGGTTTTGTTTCTCTAGAGCACCCTGTCTAACACAGGAGCAGACAGCCATGTCCTTTTCCCTGAGAGCACTTGGGGAGTTCAAGCAACCGACATGTCCATGAGCAGAAGGGGGACTTCACTCCTCAAGACCCTACCCGGCCTCCTTGGAGCAGTCTTGGCACGTACTACTAGATGTCCTTGACAGTATGGGAGGCAGAGCGAAAGAGAGAGATCAAAGAAATATAAAAATATATAAATGCCTGCAGATTATTTTAACACCTCTCACTGCATGTCAGCATCCCTTTGCAGTGGAATAATCTCATGTATGCTGTAGGAAAAGACCCTCACGTCGATGTTTTCATGAGGTATGAGGGGTTACATGAAGATTAAGCAATCTTCTTCAGGGACTCACTTAATGCCTTTGGCAGTTTTTTTTTAACAGTTCCGGTGAGGCGCTGTCAAGTCGGTTCAAACGCACAGCACACTGCTGCGCTTTTACAGTTCCACGAGCTAAGTTTTCAGGCATTTGTGACTAGTAGCTTCCAAGACTGTTATCTGTCCAAAGGAAAGTCTGATTACATTGTCTGTGAAATATTCACAGATATCTAACCCGCCAGATGAAAGGAAGTGGCTTTGATTAGCTGCCATCCGGCCAACGCTGACCCATGGAGCCCCGATGCGTAGCAGAGCAGCCGGCTCTCTGCGGCTGGTTGTTTTTATTTTTTAATTAAATAGCCGTAGGTTCTTTCTTCTAAAAAACCTGTCAGTGGACTTAAACCGGTAACCTAAGCACATTAGCCTTTCATATGACTGAGGGATTGGCACCTAAAATTCAGACTTAGCTCATAGGAGGTAAATAATTCAATGTTGGCGTATGGTAAGGCAAATGTATGAAATGGCACTTATTGAAGACAGTCATCTCTGCAGAACGACTACAACACTCTGAGAACATAGAAATTATTTTGTAGTAATACGTGTAATGCCTTCCAAACACATTATAAACATGTCTTTTGTGGGGTGAATGCATTGATTCCCTGCGACATCGTGGAAGGCGGTAGTTATACAGCGGTCAGTAAGACAGAACGAGTCACCCCTATGCTCCTCCCAGCATCTAACACATCACTGTGAATTAGGGAGGTGGATTAGACTGGTGGGTAGAAAGCAGAGTATACGGAGCCAGACAGCTGTGGGTTCAAATGCTTGCTTTGGCATTTGCTGACCGACTCTTATGTAATATACTAAATATAGGTAACATTTCTGGCAGCAAGGCAGAACCTGTTTGAGCTCTCATTCTTTACACACTCATGGGAAGAAGAAACCAAAATAAATTAGTTTTGTTGTAAATGTAGGCCAGAGACACCTGAAACAGAATGCAATTTTTTTAAGCTCCTATTGGCTTCTATAAGATTCATATATGTCTTTCTTAAGTAAAATTATTAAAAACACAGAAAATTACCATTTGGAAATGCAAAAATATATAGAACACTCAAATGAAAATGTTCATTAAAACTAACAAATATGCAGTATTTATGGAGAAGGTATTTACGACCATTTCCTAAGATATATATTTAAAACTGATACAGATGATTTGCATCGACGCAAATAAATGATGGTTATGGAAAAAGTACAATAATTATAAAATATGTAATTTCAGTAGTCTTATCTCACACAAAGTGCTACAGTTATTATATTTCACCTTAATTACATTAATAGTAAAATTAAGTATTCATTATCATGAGAAAATATGATTGTAAGAAGCCAATATTTAAAGACGATTTTTTTTTAGCATATTGAATAGTACGACCAAAGAAGGAGCCTTTCATTAAATGTTCTATTCCAGAGTCGGATTCACAGGCTGTAATAACAAAAATGTATACTGGGAAGAAAACCTGAGCGGCAAAAGTATTAATAGCAATACAGAGTTGATTAAATAATAAATATTGCTAACAGTAAGAGCAATGATCATTCAGTCCTCTACAGTGGCTCTCATAAGCCTTCAGCAGCTCTGCACAAAGCTGCTCTTAAAGGTGTCCGACAGAGAGCCGGGTCACTTGCAATTCACTAAAACTCACAAGGGGACTAAAATTTGACTTCTTGAGCCTTTCATTGCTCTTTTTATAAAAGGCAGGAAAGGAGGCCCAGAGATGGCAGCCGCAATGGCAGGCCAAGTGTGGCCGCCCCTAACAGAGCCCTGATAAAGGGATTTCCTCCATGCCTCGGTGGCAGAGCCCAGGCTGCCCCCACCCCAGGGCTCCCAGCTGAGCGTTGTCTAGCAGTTCTTTGCTAAAGTGAAGGTTATTTTGCAAAGATAAAGGCGGCAAATGTGTATTTCTCTCATGTTACTCAGCTGTGTGGCGCATGAGATATCTCAGATGCCCGAGAGCTGAGCGACGCAATGACAAACATGCATTCTGCGTGCCTGGCATCGCCCACGCGGCCCCCTTTCCCAGTTTTCACCCCACATCTGAGCAGTTTTGACAGAACTGAGTGGGATTCCCTTCAGACACAGAGATGACAATAAAACGGAATAAAAGACAGTGCGTACTCCCTCACTGCCATCTATTGAAAGTCAGCCCTGACACAAGGGTTTGTAAAAATAAACAAAAAGACAGTGTGCTCCTCCTTCAGCGTCAAAGGAGATGGCGTTCGTGTTTTTTAACATCCCGAATCAAAGTACTCAATTTAGGAGCACAGTGTGCCTTCCTTCTTTTTTTCTTAAAAGAAAGGTTTATCTGTCAATTTTGCCTCCTGAAGTTCCATGTATTTTATTTCTCAAGGAACATTCTCAAATCATTCCTTTCTAGCCACTTCCTCTATCCCACAGAAGAAAGATCAACGCATCTCTGCAGGCTGATCATACCCTCAATTCTATTCACAAATTGCTTTCAATTTCTCACAAACAGAAAATATCTAAAAATCGAAATAACCTAATGCCCTGCCATTGAGTCCATTCTGACTCACAGCAGACCTACAGGACAGCATAGAACTGTTCCGGTGAGTTTGCGAGACTGTAAACTTTTACAGGAGTAAAAAGCCTCATCTTTCTGTGGAGCAGCTGGTGGGTTTGAACTACTAACCTTGAGTTAGCAGCCCAAAGCTAGTCCACTGCACCACGTGGCCTCCTAGAGGATGGCTACTATAAATAAATAGGGTGAGGGTCATTATTACTACTGTGCAACGCAAACTGTTTTTATTTTTAATTCTTTTTCTGATTTTTGAAGCACAAAGTAGTTGCAACGTAATGCATTTTATTAATGTGGTACACAAAGTTATTTTCTTGTAGAGTATTTCACAAACAAGTCCCTATCTTCCTAGGGAGAATCTCTGGGGGCGCAATGGTTAAGCACGTTGTTGCTAAGCAGAGGGTCAGTGATTTACAGCCACCCCGTCTCTGAAGGAGGAAAGATGGTGTGATCTGCATCCATAAAGGTTTATAGTCTGGGAACCCGATGGAACAGTTTCTCATGTCATGCAGGGTCACTATACATCAAAATGGATTCAAATGCAGTGTTTAAATTCACCCCCCCCACACACACACATACACTAAGATTTTTTGGTGGGGAGCCACATTATGTCTTTTAAAGAATTACTTAGAAATAAAGGGGTTTGGGAGCTTGGACAGAACTGTGTCATGAACTGGGCTAGATCTCCACATGGAAGCAATCCAGAACATCCTGCTGTTCTCTCGACTCACCCTGTGTGTTTGTTTTGTTTTTTATTGAATGGGTTTTGGTGGGACCCACACAACAAAGCCCACATGGAAGAAGCACACCACCCTGTATGATCATGAGGTGTCAATGGGATCAGGTGTCAGGCATCAAAGATGACAAACAAGGCAAGCAAGCAAACAATCAAACAAAGAAAAACCATATCTAAGAATGAGGAGCAGGGCAGAGTAGAGACCCAAAGCCCATCAGTAGTCACGTGGACTCCACCTGTCAGAAGGGCAATATGAAAGAGAAGAGACGGTTAGGGTGCAGTATAGCCCCAAATAAACACACAACCTTTCTCTAGTTTATTAATGCTTACCCCAACAATCATGACCCCAATTCTATCTTACAAATTTGGCTAGACCAGAGCATGTACACTGGTACAGATAAGAGCTCTAACACAGGGAATCTGATCATAAGGATCCTACGTATGGCCCCCATCCCAGGGGGACAGAAAGCAGAAACGTGGGTGACAAGAGAAAGATGTCAGTGTAAGAAATGGAAAAAAGAATAATTTAAAAATTATCAAGGGTATATGGGGGAGGGAGAGTGGTGGAGGGAGGGGGAAAATGAGGCGCTGATGCCAGGCACTTAAGTAGAAACAAAATGTTTTGAAAAAGATGATGACAACAGATGTATAGATGTGTTTGACACAATGAATATATATATACATATATATAGATATAGATGGATTGTGATAAGAGCTCTAAGAGTACCCAATAAAATAAAATAAATGAAAAAGAAGTCACTTAAAACAAGCATTAAAAAAATAAAGAATGCTGTAATTCACTGAGCACATTTGTTACAAAAGACCTTTGGACATTTAAAAATCATTTTACTGGGGGCTCTTACAGTTCTTATAACAATTCATACATAAATTATATCAAACACATTTGTACATGTTTCTAGCATCCTTTTCAAATCATTTTTTTCTACTTGAAGCCTTGGTATCAGCTCCTCATTTTTCCCTCCCTCTCTCATGAACCCTTGATAATTTATAAATTATTATTATTTCTGTATCTTACACTGCCTGCTGCTTCCTTTCACCCACTTTGTGTTGGGGGTGGGCAATTATACTTCAATCATTGTGATTGGTTCCCCCTTTCCCCCCACCTTCCCCTTCCCCTCATGGCATTGCTACGTCCACCATTGTTCCTGAGGGGGTTATCTGTCCTGGATTCTGAGTGTTGTGAGTTCTTATCTGTTCCAGAGTACATGCTTGAGTCTAACCAGATTTATCAGGTAGAATTGGGTTCATGATAGTAGGGGGGAAGGAAGCATTGAAGAATTAGAGGAATGTTGTGTTTTGTCAGTGCTATACTGCACTCTGACTAGCTTGTCCCTTCCTTGTGACCCTTCAGTGAGGGGATGTCCAATAAGAAAGGCAGGACAAATAATCCTGAGGAGAAAACAATGGGGCTGATGGTTCCGGGAGGACATGAGAAAGGGGGAGGTGGGGGAAATGAAGCGAGGAGCTGACAAACCCAGGGACAAGGGAACAACAAGAGATCTAAAATTGATGGTGAGTAGGGCATAGAATGCTTGGTGGGACTTGTTCAAGTGTAATGTAGGCGAGAGGAATTACTGAACGCTGAATGAAGGTCAAACATGATAGTGGGACATGATTAAAGTACAAGGAAAGGGAGGAGATAACTAGGAGGCAAAGGGCATTTATAGACATGTAAATACAAGCATGTACATATGTAAAATATTTTTATATAATGATAGGGGCATAGATCTATGTACATATATTATCATATATTATATGTTAAATATTAAGGTAACAGATGGACATTTGGCCTCCACTCAAGTACTCCCTCAGTGAAGGAACACTTTGTTCTAATAAACTGGCATTCCATGATGCTCACCTTCCTGACAGTCACTGAAGACAAAATGGGTGCATAAACAAAAGTGGTGAAGAAAGCTGTTGGTGCTTGGCTATTAAAAGATATAGTGGCTGGAGTTTTAAAAGACTGAAGATAAATTAGCAGCCATCTAAGTGGGAAGCAAAAAAGACCTCATGGAAAAGAGATCAGCCTGAGTAATCATGGAGGTGTCCACTGCATCAGGTGTCAGGGATCAGAAGACCCAGAACAAACAATCATATCAATGCAAAGGAGGGGTGTGGAGTGGAGACCCAAAGCCCATCTGTAGACAATTGGACATCCCCATTCAACGTTTTAATAAGAAAATATATGACCTTGATCACATGGCCAAATCTATGCCATGGTCCTTTCAATTAGTTCTTGTGCATGAGAAAAATGGGCAAGGAAAAAGAAAGACAGATGAAGAATTGAAGCATTTTAATGGAACATACCATGAACTGTCAAAAGAACAAACAGACCAGTGCTAGAATTACAACCAGACTGCTACTTCAAATAGACAGGTGACACTTTATTTTGTTTCCTTTGGACATATCACTAGGAAAGACCAATCATTAGAAAAATGCACCACATTTATGAAAGGCAAATGTCATTGAAAAGGGGGAAATATGCAATGATGTAGAGTGCTGGTTCTTAACCTGTGGGTCACGACCCCTTTAGGGGTCAAACGGCCTTTTCACAGGGGTCGCCTGATTCATAACAGTAGCAAAATTACAGTTATGAAGGAGTGACGAAAATAATTTGATGGGGGGGGGGATGTCGCCACAACATGATGGTCTGTATTAAAGGGTCACGGCAATAGGAATGTTGAGAATTGCTGAAGTAGAGTATAATAATAGAGTCATGGTCAAAACACACTAGTTGAAACAATGGTCTCAAACGCAGCAATATTCGTGAAGATCACACAGAACCGGACAGGATATTTTTCTGTTAGAAATGAGATTCTCTACAGTAGGAGAAGGCCTGATGGCAACTAAAGACAACCTTCCCCAGATTTGAGGAGTTCAATCCCTCAGTGTATCCCTCAGTTTTATCCCTCAGAGTTCATGAGAAGCTTCACACACACACGAAGGACTTTCTTGATCTCTGGAGGTATTTGAGAGAGCAGTTTCCACTCTAAGGAGCTATTTTGTTTGGGTCTCAGGAAAAAGACCCACTATTTTGACCTGTGATGGAAATGTTTAAATTCTTTTTTTTAATCATTTTATTTGTGGCTCTTACAGCTCTTATCGTAATCCACCCACTCAGTGTTTCAAGAGACTTTGTACATATGTTGCTGTCATCATTTTAAAAACATTTTCTACGTGAGCCCTTGGTATCAGCTTGTTTTCCCCCTCCCCCATTTCCCTCCTTCATGAACCCTTGATAATTTATGAATTATTTTTTTTCATGTTTTGCATTGACCACTATCTCCCTTCACCCACTTTTTTGTTGTTTGTCCCCCTTGAAGGGGATTGTGATAGGTAGGTTTATTGTGCCAATCTGGTCAATAGGAACATGCAGGATTAATAAGGTCACTGTTTGATTGGAGGGCAAAGAGATAAATGGTTTGCCAAAGCCCGCCCCTTTCTCTCTCTCTTGGTCTCTCATGGTCAGACAAGCATGTGGCTGCCTTAGATAGCTCTCTACCTCAATTTGTGAGCTACACTAACCATGGGACAGCCAACTCATTCACTAAGCTCCTGAGCAACTGACTGTTGGTGACCTCTGCCCATGTTGTTTGCTGCCTGTGGATGGACTGCCTGCATTGCTTTAGAGAAGACTCGGCTGTCTGCTTCCTTGTCCTTGGACCCAGCAGCCCTTGTGAGTTGAAGGACTTCCAGTATATTAACTGTTCCACAGAAGTGAATTGAACTAAATCCTCTGTACTGCTGTGTGGACTAATTTAGCTGTTATGGTCCTTCGGGTTGTATATATCCATCCTCTTATATATTTACATATATAATCATAAGTGTCCTGGTTTTTTTCTCTAGAGAACCTTGCCACAGGGACTATATGTCAATCCTTGTTATTGGTTTCTCCTTTCTCCCTCCACCTTCCCTTTACCCTCCTGGTATTGCTACTTTCATTATTGGTCCTGAGGAGTTTGCTGCCCTGGATTCCCTGTATTGTGAGCTCTTATCTGTACCAGTGTACATGCTCTGGTCTAATCAAATTTGTCAGGTGGAATTGGAGTCAGGATTGTGTGTGGGGAAGCATTAAAGAACTAGAGGGAAATTGAATGTTTCTTTGGTGTTACACTGCACTCTGGTTGGCTAGTGTCTTCCTTGTGACCCTTCTGTGAGGGGATGTCCAATTGTCTACAAATGGGCGTTGGCTCTCCACTCTGCTCTCCCCATCATTCACATTGATGTAATTTTTTTTCTGTGTCTTTGTTGCTTGATACCTGATCCCATCAACACCTCATGATCACACAGGCTGGCGTGCTTCTTCCATGTGTTCTTTGTTGCTTCTCTGCTAGATAGCCACTTGTTGTCTGCAAGCTTTTAAGACCCCAGATGCTATATCTTTTGATAGCCAGGGGCACCATCAGTTTTCTTCACCACGTTGCTTTTTCACCCATTTTGTCTTCAGAGATCATGTTGGTAATGTGAGCATCACAGGTTATTAGAAGAAAGTGTTCCTGCCAGGTTATTAGAAGAAAGTTTTCCTGCATCGATGCAGTACATTAGTAGAGACCCAAGGTTCATCTGTTGCCTTAATACTTAACATACAAACATATGTACATAGGTCTATTTCCCTATTGTTATATATAACTATATTTATACGTGTACATGCCTGTATTTAGACCTCTATAAATGTCCTTTGCCTCCTAATTCTTTCCTCTATTTCCTTTTACTGTCCTCTTAAAATCCTGAGTAGAATCAGGGACAATTGTTCTTTTATATGGAAATGAGTTGATATGGGAATTACCAAATATGGTGAACTATATTGGGCCCAATCCTTCGATAAAAATTTTGCACAATATATTTTCAACCTTGTTCTTTATTCAGTAATATACACAAACTGAATGTATCTAATCATGTTATAAAATATTTACTTTAATTATAAGTGGTTATTTTATCTCATGAAATAATTATTTTTCTTATAATTCATTAAAATATATGTTAGGTATAAAAATGCACTGGATTACATATATAGTTTTAAAAACTATTTAGAATCTTCATGTTGCTATTAGATGCCACAGATTTGCTTACAACTCATAGCAACACTATGTACAACAGAACACAGCCATTCTCAGACCTGTTCTTAAGTTTGAGTCCACTGCTGGCAGCAAATGTATCAATTCATTAAATGGACACCCTTCCTCCTTTTCACTGCCCCTCCACTGTAGCAAGCATGATGTCCTTGTCTAGGGATTAGTCTCTCTTGACAACATATCCGAAGAATGTGAGATGAAGTCTTGACATCCTTGCGACTAAGGACCATTTTGGCTGTACTTATTGTAGAATAGATCTGTTTGTTCTGTTGGCACTTGATAATACTTTCAATATCCTTTTCAACACCAGAGCACCAATTTTTCTTTGATTAAAAAAATCATATTATGGGGCTCGTACAACTCATCACAATCCATACATCCATCCATTGTGTCAAGCACATTTGTTGCCATCATTATTCTCAAAACATTTGCTTTCTACCTGAGCCCTTGGTATCAGCATCTAATTTTTCCCGTCCCTCCCCATCCCTTCTCCCTCACAAACCATTGATAATTTATCGATTATTATTATTTTGTCATGTCTTACACTGTCCTACGTCTCCCTTCACCCACTTTTCTGTTGTCCGTCCCGCAGGCAGGAGGTTATATGTAGATCCTTGTGGTCATTTCCCCCTTTCTACCCTACCTTTCCCTTACCATCCTGGTATTTCTCTCATTATCGATACTCTCATTATTGGTCCTGAAGGATTTATCTGTCCTGGATTCTCTGTGTTTCCAGTTCTTATCTGTACCAGTGTACATCCTCTGGTCTAGCCGGATTTGTAAGGTAGAATTGGGATCATGATAGTGGGGAAGAGGAAGCATTAAAGAACTAGAGGAAAGTTGTATGTTTTCAATGTCTAACTTTCATATGCATATAAGGTGACTGAAAATACCATGGGTTGAGTCAGGGCCAACTTAGTCATCAAAGTAACATCTTTGCTTTTCAACACTCTAAAGCAGCAGTTCTTAACCTGCGGGTTGCGACCCCTTTGGGTGTCAAACGACCATTTCACAGGGGTCGCCTAAGACCATCGGAAAACAGATATGTCCAATGGACTTAGGAATGGAGATAACACTCCGCTATCATCTCTAGACATGTCCGCCCACATGCAGATATGCTGATCTGGTGAGAAAGAAGCTATCTCAACCTTCACCCTGATGTTGACTTTTTATGCATACTGTTGCAAAATGTAGCAATGTAGTTTACTGCTGTTATATTAAGACTGTTACCCGTGAAATACCATGGTTGAAGAAAAATTGGATTTTTTTGTAATTAGAAATAAATATTTGACAATATATAATTATATATTGTTTTTGTGATTAATCACTATGCTTTAATTATGTTCAATTTGTAACAATGAAAATATATCCTGCATATCAGATATTTATGCTACAATTCATAACAGTCACAAAATTATAGTTATGAAGTAGCAATGAAAATAATTTTATGGTTGGGGGTCACCACAACATGAGGAAGTGTAGTAAAAGGGTCGCGGCATTAGAAAGGTTGAGAACCACTGCTCTGAAGAGATCTTGTGTATCAGATTTACCCAAAACATTGTGTCTGATCTCTTAGCTGCTGCTTCCATGAACACTGATTGTGGATCCAAACAAGATGAAATCTTTGGCCTTCATCAGCAAGTATTGTAAGACATACTCAATTTCAGCAAGTTGTGCCATTTGCATAGCTCAGGAGGTTAATCAGCTCTCCTCCAGTCCTGGGGGCGGAGTGGTTACCCTTTGGGATGCTGAACCCAGGGTCACCATTTTGAAACCAACAACCATTCCACAGGAGAAATATAAGGTGTTCACTTTTATAGAGAGTCACTCTCTCCAAAGCCCACAGGGACAGCTCTACTCTGGACTGTAAGATGCTTTGAATGGTCATCAACTCAACTGTAGTGAGTTTAGAGACTATTGGGACAAAAAAGACCAGTGCATGAAAGAATATTGAAATATTAATGATTTTTATTATCAGTATCACTTTAAAGCATTTTTAACATATATGTTTTATTTATTTTTAAAATCATTTGACTGGGGGCGTGTACAACTCTGATCACAATCCCTACATCCATCCATTGTGTCAAGCACATTTGTACATTTGTTGCCGTCATCATTCTCAAAACATTTGCTTTCAACTTGAGCCCTTGATATCAGATCCTCATCTTACCCCCTCCTTCCTGGCCCCCCTCCCTCACAAACCTTTGATAATTTAATAAACATTTTTAAAATAAAGGTTTTAGCATTCATGTCTGATTACTCTGAAACATAAAAACCATTACACGTACAATGAAAAATGTATCTAAATAATTTTGATTCTATCAGATTTTTGTAATGACCTGCTTATTTTTAGTTTAAACTCTGTTATTTGAATACCTGGTGGTCTTTTTCTGCTACTGATAGACCAGTCCCTGGAGATGACCATAATGCTTGGTAAGGCAGAGGGGCAGAGCAAAAGGAAGTCCCCAGTGTAGGTCGATTTCCTTAGACGCTACAGCTATGGGTTCAAGCACAGAAACAGTAGTGAGGAAGGCCCAGCACTGGGCAGGATTTTGTTCTCTTGTGCATGGGGTTGCAAATAGGTTGGGATCTATCCAAGGACACCCAACAACAAAGACCTTAGGGAGTCAATAAAGGAATAGAAGGGGAGATGCCCATGGCTATGTTACTAAGCATACTTCATGCGATTTGGGTTTAGTTTTCTGAAATTGCTTTAAATATTTCAGGCAATTTTTTTATTCTAAGTGTATCGAAAATTTGTCAGCACTAATATGGAACGCCATTTTAAGTTAGCCCTGTCCTCCTACAATGCTGAAATCTACCTGCCCTCACCTGCAACCACACCGCTAGGGCAAGTTATGTGCTTCTCCGTATCTTTGTCAGGTAGGTTCTCAATACATAAGTTACTCTAATATATATCTTTATGGATGCTTGCACTGTCAACTCCGGTACATGGATGTATCTTTACTCTCAGTTAAATGTATCTGAAATGTTATATATGTCATATCCATAAAGTAGAAATGTTATTATATAGCAAATCAATAAACTATTGATGAGATCCAGGCATGGCTGAGAATAAAGGCATTTTAAGTCCGTATTAGTTATATTTTTTAACATATCAACAAGAAAATTCAAGACTAAATAGAATCAAAATCAAAATTCTTTTTGAAAAGTATGCTTATGTGCTTATAATAAAAAAGAAGCAAAAGAGTCTGCTAATTTTTCAGGGAAAATAATTGAAGTGACTTTAATATCAGTTTGGCTTGGATGATCAAAGGTGCTATTAAATGTACAATAGTCAGTTCCACTGAATTTTTCACTTTTCAATTAACTGTTTGAGCCCTGGGATTAAAATTCATTAACAATATTTTATTGTCTGTCCTTTTATTTGAGCTGGACTTTTACTCAATTGAACCAGAGTGAACTAATTTTTGCATGTGCAATGAAATTTAAATGAATCTCTCTTGTGTGGTTTTACTCATTTTGTGAAATCAAGAGTCATTAGATAGGACACTTGAATGACAGTGAACTATTCTCTCCTAATATAGTTTAATTATTTGATTAAAACTTAATTATCATTGAGAATTTCAGTGTGTATGTATGTATATATATACACATATATACATAAAGGTTCGTGAAAATGAATTAAAAATCATTGTTTGGGGGTTTGGGGATAAAGAAAAGCTATGTCACTGACATGAATATGAGAAGAATTTTATGTGCTCAATTCATACTCTTGGTCATTGATATCGTCAATTCCTAGGACAGTAAGGGCATCCTATGGCGTCTGAGAGATGAGGTTAAGGAGTCCTACTCTTAAATCTAGCACCTTTTGAACAAGGACTGAATATGTTCAATGCTTTCCCCACAACTCTCCTACCACAGGGGCATGGGAGTTTTGAGACATAACAGAGGGGTATTGGTAAGCAGGCCTTTGGAAGGTCTATCATGCAGAGGGCGGGCAGACACAGCACAGAAGCTGAGGACATAGGATTTGACAACACACAATTGGAATCTTAGCTAAAGTATCTTCAGTTATGGGATTTGGGGTAAGTAATTTAGCTTCTTTAAACTTTAGTTTTTCATATATAAAGTTGAATACTAGTATTGACTTGATTGTTGCAAGGATTAAAAAATGTATACATACAAATTGTCCTTTGAAAGCAGGCTGTTATCGGAGTTTATGCCTTTAGGTCATGTGTCAGTCAATTAACCTGGCCCTTCTAGCCTTAATTCCTTATGTGATGTATTATAATTCGGACTTTATATGGCTCTATCCGGCAGTGTGTCTAAAAAGTTCTCTGCAATATGAGTGGACATGTTAAGAGTGGGATTACGGACTAACTTCAGTAGAGAGTGTGAACTAAGGTATACTTCCTGTTTCCTTAGGGGCGCTTTAAGATTCTACCTTTGTAGAGGGTGTGAAACAAGCCACGACCTTTATTTCCTTGGTGATATCTTTGAAATTCCACTGTAGTGGAGCAGGTAGTGGAACACCCTTTGTTTTTCTGGGAAATATACTGGGACCATTGCAGAGTTTTAATACATATCATCTCACTGAAAAGCCGTACCTCTCTTTCTTGAGCTTTGGTAGCTGCAAGAAGACCTGCTGGACTTTCAAGATCATTTTGCCTTCTCACTCTGGACCTTGCATTTTGCTCGCCTCTGCCTGACCTTCGGATTTGGTACCCACCATTATGTGGGACATTTCTTCAAAGTTTCATGAGTTTCTGTGGGATGTTTCAGCAAATTGCAAAATCTAGCAATGTGAAGAAATTATACTCAAGAGGGTGTGTGTGTGTGTGTGTGTGTGTGTGTGTGTGTGTGTGTGTGTGTGTGTTTATGGTGGTTTTGTCTGGTATTAGTTTTTCTAAAAGAAACTATGACCATAGGTAGGTATAATGAGAAATGGAGGTAAGATTGAAGTATTTAAAAGGAATAATCTGAAATCAGGGAATGAGAATGGGGGGAATGATGATGAAGAAAGTTTACTTTTATTTCCATTTCCACTTTAAATCTATGATTTAGCAATGGCAACAACTAGTAAACTAAAATAAATGGTGCTACCAAATGTCACCTGTAACCTGCTACAAAGGTGTGTGTGTGTGAGGGGGGGCGTGGACCAGTCCAATGCTTCTTAGTACTCATCATTCAGTATCTCTCTGCAGCTTTTGACTCTGTAAGCCATCTTTTATTCCAGGATCTTCTCCTGGTTCTCCTAATTTGCCTGAGCCACAGCCCTAGACTGGCTGTAGGATTTTTGATTGTCTCTTGAATTTCACAAATATCTCTCCAAATACTCTGTCCTTTTTGACTCTCAGTTAAATTTTATTTTATTCGATCTGCAAAACTAACTAAACATTCACTGAGCTTATTCATGTCACACTCTGATTGATGGATGGGAAGTCAGCAAGGGTCTGTTGAAAGACGCATGAGGCTTAGTCTTCACCCTTACTAAAATTTTATTTAATAGAAAATACAGGATCCCAGGCATTGTTCTTCTTTATATTCAACCTGGGTGATCTGAGGACTTTGACAAACACCAAATAAAGATGAATTCCATGTATTTATCTCAATTCTCAAACTCTACCTTCAAGTTGCATATGACCTTGAGCATCCTCTCATGAATAACTTTCTGGATTTCAAATTCACTATGCCCGTAAGTGAGCTCCTATTGCTCTCTCTACTGTGTTTCCACTTTTCATACCCAGTCACAGTTACTAGGCACATGTTCCTGACTTTATTAAGGCCATTTTCAGTGTCTTTTCCTTTATTTTGAATCAGTCCAAGCATCTAGGAGATCCTCTTCCAGAAAAATCTCCCTTCTTAATTTCCATTGTCCACTGCTCCAATATCAGACCCTCATAATTTCACGAATCAATCATTAGAATAGTAAAAATTCCCCAATATTTCACAGTCCTTTACAAATATTTTTGCATCTTTGCTTTTTTTGTGAAGTAAAATTCTAGTTATGACATCTCTGCCCCCAAACATCACCATAATGCATACATATATAAAGTATTTATTACTGTAATGAAAATCTGGTTTCAGCCCAATTGTCCTCTTTTATTCATATTTCTTACTTTATGTTGGGCTCAGTATCTAGAAAGTAGTCAATCCACATCTTCTCCAGCTCAATGCTCTTACTTCTACTATCTCTGTCTGCAACCTAAAGTGCTTGACTTGCTCTGTATAATTGCTCTATAACATTCATTGCTCAATATTTTGTTCAAATTAGAATCTGAATTAATAGCAACTTTCTGGGTGATTCTAAGGATACTTACTCCTATATTTGTTTGTTTTCCCTTAGGCCATGATCAATCACTTGTCTGTCTACTCCTACCTACTCTGGGTGCCCTGGTAGCGCTGTGGTTTAATCCGCGTGCCGTCCCTCCAGAGAAAAATGCAATTGCTCCTATAGGGGTAGATACCATCTATGGGATCCTTATGAATCAGCATTGCCTCAGTGGGAATAAACTTGGTCTAGTTTAGATTCATAGATGAGACCCACAGTCATGTATAGGGCTACAATGAATACCTGTTGGTGAGGACAATGTCCGTAAGGGATAACCATTGAGACCTGCCGACATCTGTGACATATCTTCTCCAGCCCCTTTGATGCTCCTCAGACAGCTTCATCTACTTCAAGGCACCAAATCGATGATGGGACAACACATCTATCCTGCAGTCAGAGCTTTTCCATGCAGGCTCAGCAAACTCCAGCTGTCTAATTTTTCACTGGCCTTTTTCCTTTTAAAAGTTAGCTCCTCTGCCTATGTATCATTTTCCTTTTGGAAATTACCTATGTTTAAGATAATGGGAGCCCCCGTGACCCCTTTCCCCTCCCATCTTTAATATCCGGATTTCTCCAGCTCTTAAATATTTTCAGCCACGTCTCTAGCACTTTGCCATGAATGCATTTCCAAGATCCAGGCCTTAATTATTTCTTAAAACTGAACCGCTAGCCACAATTCTTGACTCTGATCAATTTGCTCTAAAATCTCCACGATTGCTATTATACTTTAGATAAAATACACATTTGACCCAGTATTACTTCCGTGGTACCCATTCACCTAATAACTAGCATTCAATTTCATCGACACACCATAAAAGTCCATTCGTGTGCTTCCTAATTGATTTTTCTCATTTTCTCCTTCCTGCCTCCTTCACTTTGCCTATTCGGTTCCCTATTCCTCACATATATTTTCTCCGTCAACTGGATCTCATCTCCTCTCACCCTTCTGCTTCTCCAAACCATTGAGTCAAAATGGACCCAATGGCATCTTTGGTTCAATGACAACCACATTCTAAATTTCCCATCTGTCTGTCAGTTTATCGTATTTTTATGAGGCTAGAATAAAGGTATCAGTGTTTAAAACATTGGTAGTTCCTCATGGTGGCCTGGTTTTCAGTAGCTTCCAGACTGAAACAGATTAGGAGGAAAGGCCCAGTGATCTACTCCTGAAGTTTTGTCAGTGAAAACCCTATAGGTCCTTACAAAATATTGCCAAACACCATCCTGGAAGATGAGCCCCCTGGGTTGGAAGAGTCTCAAAAACCATGGTAGCCAGAGCAATGGACTCAAGCATGTCAGGTGCCCAAAGAAGGCACATTTTGGTCAGTTGCACATGGCGATGTCATAGATTGCAGCCAACTTGAGGACAACTAACAACAACATTCCATAGCCATTCTACCTATAAGACTTCTTTTTAATTTCAGAAAACTCTCAGTCCATTAAGATCTGGAAATGCATTGAGTTCTTTTTAATGCACAGTGCCTCCATAAGCAGGTCCCCATGATCATTTGCTGGGAGGAAGAAAGAATGCATGACTCTGGAGGTGACAGGGTCAGATTAGAAGAACCATTTCTGTCTCAGAGCAGAGTTTCCCAAACATAAATTTATAGATAATATATATGTTTTGAACAGTCTCAGTTGTTTTGCCCATTTATTCTTATTTCCCTGTGTTGAATTACTCAACCACAATGAAAACCCCTCACTCCTGTTGAGTCAATTCCGACGCAGAGTGAACCTATAGGGCAGTGTAGAACTATCCTTGTAAACAACCAAGTCTAAAATTGTTTGTTTATGGGAGAAGAGAGCCTGCTTTCTCTCTGTAGAGAGAGAGGGGGTTTCACACTGTTGATATTGGGATTGGCGGCCTCAAACCTAAGCACTATGCCAGTTTCATTTGCTCAGTGACTTAAATTTCACATTCTAACTTTCTACTTTGGCTCATTCAGAGCCAATTTGCAGAAATTGGATGACACAGTGTACCTACTTCAAGGAATTTCCTCACCTTACTAAGTTTACACTAACCAGACAGGACAAATTGACGTGTAAATGAAATCGATGGTATAGATAACTTAGATGTTACTCTTTAAGAAGTGAAGTTACTATTTTAAAGTGGCTGTTTCCATGGCTAATCAATCATTCTGTTCTCAGTATTTTAGGTGCGAAATCCTGAATCTTCTATCTACGAAATGGCTCACTTCTCTCTTTATATTCTAGTGTTTTTTAAAGAAAAGATATATACATACTTATTTATCACTAGACAGCCTGCACAAGTGAAAACTTTAATTCATTAGAAAAATTAAGTGCTTAGAATGAGTAAGCACATAAACATTCAATAGTTGTAGATTCTTTTTGAGTGTCTAAATGCCAAAATAGCTTTGATTTACATAATTAAATTTGACAAATCATTAGTTCGTAATGCAATGGTCCTTGGCATTATTGAAGGGAAATGTGACAACTAAGCTCTTAATGTTCTAAAATTGACTACAACTGTGGAAACGATTTTCACATCATTAATGAAAAGAGCTAAATAAAAAATGATTTAGTGACAATACATTTTGAGTAAGCAAGTGGTTCTATAGGTCTTTTATTTTTTTTTTAGACTTCTAATTAATGTTTCTACTTGATGCACAACTAACACAGTGCCCTTGGAAAATGTTGTAACTCTAAATGTAGGATAACACCGCCTTCAGCAATTTGACCAGCAGCATCTATTTATACATCTAAGGAGTAAAAGTGAGCCTGAATTCGGTCCTTTAGTCTTGAGAAATTCAAGTACTCCCGTGGGAATTGCCATCTTGATCTTATCATTTCAATGCACTTGATCTGTGCATACTTTCTTTACATCATCTGTGTTTCTCAAACTATCTGTGGCAAAGGATCAATATTTGCCTTTTTAAAAGATGTTCACTCTGTCACAGATATTAAGTGCAATACATTAGAAATGTCTTACTAGAAAATAAAAATCCAAAGGAAAATGAAATCCATCTTTCATTTTAAGATGATTATTAAATTGAAAAACATGAAAGTTGGTCAAATTGTTATGCCATTTGACAAGTGCTCACATTGCATGTGTAAGCTTATCTTGTTCCTGGTCACTAACAAAAATTCTACAAACAGCACTACTCTACAGACTAGACTTGAGTCCCACCAAATACAGAGCAAAGTCCTCAATCTACTCTAAGAAATAAAAGTATTTGCTACGCGGTTTTCTGAAATGTTCTTAAGTATAATTACTGGGGATTACCTGTATATTGACAATTGCTCTTCGATTCTTATTAAATGTTCCAAAGACATGACACACCCCTGTCTATAGTTTCCCCAGCTCCCACTCTGACAACTGTGGATTATTCCTCAGCCTTAGCAATTTCCTTTCTTTGGAAATGTACTTTGCATTCACAGTGTGAAAGTGCTTCCATTAATCCACAGGACCTCCTTATATCCTCAGCCAAGTCTTTGGAGAAATCCTTTTCTGAAATTCTTTACATGTGCTTGGTAATATCTAAGTATTAGGCTGTTTACAAAGGAGTGTCAGGGTCTGCTCTGGAAGAGACACCTTCTGGTCAGACATTATGGAAAAACTAGACACCACAATGCAAAGAAAGTGGCAGAAAGAGAAGGCACAGTAGAATGAAAAACACACAGAGAAGAATATACCCAACTCAGGACCATGCTAAACGCCCTTTAGCCGAGAGAAATACCTGGATAGGATGCTGTTAGTTGCCATGAAACCAGTTCTAAATCTGGGTGGGCCTCATGGGTGCAGAACAGAACTGCTCCGCAGAGTTTTAAAAGCTGTGACCTTTCAGAAGGGAATCAATCACCGGTGAATGTGAACCACCAACCTTTTGGCTAACAGTTGAACTCTTAGCTGTTTTGATCATCTAGAGACCTCTGGTATAGGATGGGTCATACTTGGCTCAGTCAATGTCACCTTGTCCCACAAATTAAAAATACAAAACAAAACAATGCTATTGAGTGGATTCCAACTCAGACCCACTGTTCTATGGGGCTATAAATTCAGATGGGGCACATAGTCTCAACTTTGTTCAGAGGCTGGCTGTTGGATTTGACAAACATGTGCTCAGCAGCACAACACTGACCCACAGCATCCCCAAGGCTACTTACATAATGGACAGAAGTATGGAAATACAGGGGACGTATGACATGGGGTTCCAGTCCATATATAATAGCTTCATTTTAATCAAAACCTGCTGAAACGTGTTTCTGTGATCACTTGAAGGGTGAGGTGAAATTCTCTCAGGAACACACTTGCCTTTGTCTTATCACAGTGTTTTTTTTTAATGGTCCAATCCAAGCAGGTGCGTTCAACATAATCTGCTGGTTTAGTTAAATTCAAGGTCAACTCAGAAGGACATGGCGACTGATTTTTTGAATCCCCCAGTAATAATCTTGGCAGATTTTCCAGAAGAACACTGCATGATTGAATGGCTTACCATGAAGAAATTTCAAGAAATTCAAGATTGCATTAATGAGAAAAAGGCTGGGTAAATTGAGCCAAGGTTATTTTATTTTTCCTTTCACAAGAATGCATTTGGGTGGCCAGGACTGTCCTATGAGAATTTTTTTGTGAAAACCTTGCCCTATCCACTCTACCATTCCAATCTTGCCCCTTCAGGCTGTTTTTTGTTCTCGAAACTCAAAGACCACTGAAAGCTGACTCTTTGACTTGATGTCGGAAAAGGGAGGGTTAGAGAGATGAAAGTGTCACCTAATGAAGTGTTTAGGCCTACATAGATAATTTATGCCAAGAAACAATATTTCCACATTTGGATGTTTGTGCTTAGTAAGTTTCTTTGATTTATTAGCAATAAATTTTTCATTTACCAATAGATGAGGGGGCTTCCAAAAATTTCATGGAAAAAAATTCATTATCTTTTAACTCCACTTTTCTATGACCTTTTTGAAGCCCTTTCCTGTAGGCAAAGATCAAGGGTAGACCATGCGTATCATATGCCAGCATACACACACACATGTGCACACAAGCATTCCTAACCTTTCCTGACCTTTGACCAGGAAAATACATGAATCATATAGCATTGGAATACTTCAGCACAGAAAAGAATGTGACCGCTTGTATGAAATTTACATCTCCAGGCTAGATCACTTCTCTGAGCTTCAGAATCAAATACTCAACCACCACTTACACTTGATTCCTCCCTTGGGTATTTCTCAAAATGTGCAAACTCACTGTCATTGAGTTGTTACCCATTCATAGTTCCCCCAGAGGACAGGGTAGAACTCCCTGTGGGTTTCTAAGATATTTCTAGAAAAATTCAAATTCACTATATCCAAAATTAAACTTATGTAGAACGTTCTGAAATCCAATCCTTTCAATACTACTTTTTTAAGAGCCTGGTGCCCTCTTACCTTGAAGAAACTCAAGATTTCTTTAAATTTTACTATATGAGGTCACAGTGTAACTATTTCTTCAGTAAAAGATTATTCAATGTCTAAAGTGAATGAGATAAGCTTTCATATCCTGACGTGGGACGTTATGGTTCAAGAAACTCCATTATGTGTTTAAGGTCAATTTAAACACAGTAAATGTTGATAGCAGTGTTTTGGAGCACACATGCATAAGAGTTGAGAAAGCTGTGATTGAGTAGTGGGGTTATAAGTACGCACACCTTTAAACTTATATATAATTCTACAAGCGAGGGTATTGATGCTCAGTAGTGGAATTTTTGTCTTCCTTATAGAACACCGGTGCCCAGTTCTTAGCCAGAATGCTGTGGGTTTAGTCATCAGACCTCCACCAGTGGAAATATGTGTATTGCTGTGAATGGGTGGAGCCTGGTGGTATAGTGGGTTGAGCACTGATCTGCTAGCCATAGGTCAGTGATTTGCACGCCTCGGTCACTCTGTCAACGACAGATAAGATCGATGAGGCTGGTTGCATCTGTAAAGATTTACTTACTGGCTTGTGCAACCAAAGGGATAGTTGCACTGGGTTTTACTGTGTTACTGTGAACTGGAATCAACTCAGTGGTAGTGGATTTGGCTGGTTATGGAGCTGAATAAATTTCACAGAGCATCTAGATTCTAGACTAAGATCAACTAGGAAACAGGCTTGGTGATCTCTTTCCAAAAACCAGCCAATTAGAACCTATTAACCATGCATCTAACAGTCCAGTTTAAAACCAGTCAAGTAGATGGCACAGGGGTGGGGGGGCAGTGTTTTGTTGGGCTATGCATGAGGGCACCAATAGTCAAAGGACAGCAGCTGAGAAATATCAGAAAGGAAAAGAAATCTATCCAGGAAGAAGCAAGGAAGAAGGGAGGGAGGGAGCGAGGAGAAAATAAGTAAGAACAAAAGTTTCAAACGTCAGTGGACTTATATTGCCCCTATCAGGACTGCCCCTGTGAGTGTCTTAGACTGTACTCTTCCCGGGACCAGAAACCACTTTCTGCCCCCCCAGGGGCTGGTGATTTGCAAATGTTCACCTTGAGGATCACAAACCACCTGGTAACTGCTCTACTCCCAGAAAAGAGGTCAGAAACATGCTGCAGCAAAGAGCAGAGGAACATAGAGGGGACTGCTCCAGAGAGGAAGAAGGAGATTTAACCTCAGTGGTGCCTCAGGGACTTGATTGGCATTGGTATTGTTCTCTCTGAAAAGAATAAACGTGAAAAGACCAAGCCGAGCAATCACACTGGTCCTAACTTTTAATTTCACATCAACTGAAAGTCAAGTGATTATTTGAAATGATAAAGTCAGAAAGTTTAAATGATAATCCCCCTTTCATCACAGACTTCCTGATTTCCCAATGCCCTGGGGCATCTGAGCAGTTCAAGGCCTCCAAAGGCACCTTTCTGAGGTCTGAAGTTTGCAGTGAGTGAAATCAGGAAGGATGTTCCTTTAGTTAGAAGCTTCAAGTCTTTAATACTTACAAAGAGAAAGAAAAAGAAAGGTAATGAGCCTTGACTGCCAGGAGAGGAGGCAGCTCTTGATCTAGGCAATCAGGCCCTGTTCACAAAGACTGCTCCTGCTTGGAAATTTCCAGAGAGAACTTGGGCTTTTCCTTTTTTTGCCAGTGTTAATAGATTTTCCTAAGTCAAGTCTTCAAAGTAAATGATAGTGCTTGCTGAGCTATTGAGAGTGATAAGGCCATTAATTGTAGCAACAAAGGCTATAATTGTGATGTTTTGATGAAATCACAAAATACTAACAATTTTCATCCCAATTTTAAACATTTTGATGCTTAAGACCCATAAAGAGTTTGCTTACTGATGGCGACATTGGAATTTTGATTTCCAGGAGTGCTGTAGCAAGGAGGATTACAACCTCAAGACTGAACACTGAAGTCACAAGAAGGTCTGGATAAATCTCTGTTGCAATCTCTTTCTTGTATTGGGTTCACGAGATCGTATGGTGGTGTAGTAGTTATGTGCTGGGCTGTGATCCTCATGAGCAGCAGTTCAAAACCACCAGCAGCTCCTTAGGAGAAAGACTGGGCTTTGTAATTCCATGAACAGAGACTCGGAAACACACAGGGCGGGGGCTATGAAGCAGTATTGATTAGAGGCAGGGAGTATTTATTTAGTTATTTGTAACCATTTGTTCTTAACTGCATTAACGTTGTATACTTGACATTCAGCTAAGTAATTGGCAGTTGTATAATCATCGGGACAATAGCTATTAGAGAAAATGCATCCAGGAAAGTACATTTACTGCAGGCATAATTTAAAATTTACCATCATTTGTTTTCTCTTTTAGCCCATTTTTAACGTGTCCTCAACAATACTCACTTCCCACGAGTCTGCCAACCCAAAGGGACTCCATTCTGGGTTTCTGAGCTGATACATTTTGACGGAGGGGAATGAACACATAAGATTGTTTCCCTTAATCTTCCTCCCAGAAAGTGGGCCATGGTTTCAAATTGAGGACGTTGCAAATCGTAACCCAATACAGAAACAGGTTTTATTATTTCCTGCTTGGATTTAGATTGAGAATTTTGTGTTTTATCTGGTTTCTGCTGCTGTATCATTTTCTTTACATGAAATCTATAAGATTTTATAAAAATCTATAGAGCCTGTAACTAGACTAATAATTTCTTTGAGTTATGACAGGGGAAGCAGAAGGGTTGTGGGGACCTGATAATATTGGATACAAAAATAAAGAAATTGCTCGAAAATGGATTGTAATAATGACTGCAAAACTCATTTTACTGTATGTAAACCCCGGAGTTGTATGGTAGCTGAATTATAGAGCAATAAGGTGGTTGGAAAGGGAAAGGGGAAGATGCATCCATGAATCTGGACCCCAGAGTAAGACTAGCATGTCGTCAGCCAGCGGTCAATTTCTAGTGTTGTTGGTTTTCCCTTGAAAAGGTGTTGGTGCAAACTGTGGCCATCGTGTAATAGAAACGCTTTAAAAGGGCTCATGTTGCAGGATTTGATCATCGCCGTCCTGAAGTTCATCATCCTGCTCTTTCTTCCCTCCCTCCTTCTTGTTTCCCTTAATCTGTTTCTTAAGACCGAGAAAAACACGAAAGCCATCTCTGAATTCAAAACGGAACTAATTACCCCAAACTTGCACAGAATATGGACTATTCCTTTACCCTGTTCTTTCCTTTCTTCAAGATCACAAAGATCCTAAATTTTATGATCATGATTGCTTCCCTTGAAGGGAGACCAAAAAAAACCCCAACCTTTTGACACATCTATGTTGAGTCCGAATTGAGTCTACGGCAGTGGGTATGTTGTTTTTAGCTATTGTAAGCAAGTCTTTGACTTGGGGGGATTCTATGTACACCTGAACTAGGCCATTAGGGTCCCCAGAGTTTCACAGCTTGACCTTCAGAAATAGATGGTAAAGCCTTTCCCCTGTGTTCTTCGTCTGCATGAACTTTCTGGTATTAATGTCACCATGGAAGCTAGAGATGGCTGTCTTGAGTGCTTTGGCTGGGAATCTAGCCCTGGCTCTTCACATGGAAATTGAGAACTATATCCACCCAAAGTCCTTTATCACATACAGTATATGAAAATTCAAAAAATATCTAAAGCTTAAAAAAATCCTCATAACTTTATAGGATCCGATAGTTTATTCAACTTTGTGTTCTGATTGAATTACTTATTATTATGGCTGTCTTCAATTAATACATTTTCATGTCCATGTAATATTTACCTGTTAATGACATCATACTTTATTTTCTCACTCTCCTGTTGATGGATACTTTGCTATATTTCTTACTATAAACAAAACAAAACACAAACAAAACCCAGCAATTCTACAAGTGCTACTGTTGCTATAATGGTTACTCATGTCCACAGAAGTCATGAATAGGGATGTTCATTGCCATATTGTTCATACTACCCATTATACTTTCATGGGGGAAGTTATAAAACCAGTGAATGTTAAGCTCTCTTTGTTTTTATTTGAATTTTTGATTCATTTTTATAAAAACAATTAACTCACGGCCACCGAGTCGATGTGACTCATAGAGACCCTATATTCAAGAAAACATTCTGAATGTGTTCCCTATTCTCCACCTACGGCTACCATTAACATTGCTACCACAAATCTCTCTAATGGAAATCAAATACTTTTGTAGACCTATTTCAACTTTTGTAGACCTATTTCACACTACATTTTATTATCAGCTCATTCTTTGCTCTTTTAATTCTGTTCTATTTCTTTTCAATTGAAAAAGAACTTCGCCACCCATGAGAATCACGGTACCTAGAACACAGAGAGAAACAGATTGTTCACAGCGGACTCTCAATAAAGCAGACCAAGTTGAGCTATCACAGTGGCTAATAGCCAAGGTTCAATGTGCCTGAAAAGTTGTTATACATTGTGTGCTAGAGTTTCCAGCACTGTTATATAGTGTGTTTTGACATCATTGAGTACAGTGTCTTATCTTAAAGCCCACAGTAAAATGCAAAGGGAATTTTATTTTTTTTATCACCCCATAAAGTATCTGGGGAATGAACACATAATATTTCCTTGCCAAGATTATAATAACTTTCTTTTTGCTTGAAAATGTAAAACCCTAACCTCCCCCCCCCAAAAAAAGGCCATAGTGGGGGAAGGCATCTATTTCAAAGGCTCCCTTGTGCTTGTTGTGACCCTAATTAAGGATGGTTCTCTAAAATGAGAGGTAATTGCTGACACACGGAACACAAAGTGTTCAGTGAGGAAAATGAGCAGTAATGAATATGAACTTCGAAGCCTGCCTGACACAGTGCTCGGACTCCAGAAAGTTAAAGAAGCATTCCACTGATGGCTGATGGACGAGACGCCTTTCCTGACCCCAACCCACCACGGCCTGAGCAGCATCGCTTACAAGGCTTCAGTTGGGAGCTTTGCCTCGAAAGTCTAAGATTTATGGTGAGTGAAAAATGTCCATAGTAACAAGGTAACAGGAGATCCAGATGCTCTCCACTTTGACCACAATAATTAATAGCTGAATCTTCAGTGGTAACGAATTGAATGGAGGTCAGTGTGTTGCTATGGTAATGTCCTAGCCAAGCAATTTTACCCATTTTCCAGTCTGCTGCCCCTTTGCATAACTGAAGTTATAAAATGCTTTAATTGCAAGATTTGCAAATGATGCAACATCTGGGCTCAAATTTACATATAAAGGGAGAACTTTAATGGAGTTATTAGCATATCTGTGTGAACTCCTCAATTTTTATATTTAATTATGAGGCATACGGCTTCACTGATGAACTAGGTGTCTGCAGAGTTAGATGTGAAGAACCACAAAATTATGCTCCACCATTGCATTTTAGGGAATAACAGTTAAAAACTCTGAATCTTTGCTTTGACTTCTTTTAAGTGACTTGCAAAAGTCAATAGTCAGAAAAATTCATTAAACATTTACATATCAACCTCATTCTCATGACTGTGTATAATGATCTAAAGTTGCTTTTAAACCTGTGTGCAGTACACTTATGGTTTAGAAAATTCAGCAGTGATAACAGTATACATCAAATGTCAAATGGTGTAGTTACTTCATCCCTGTAGCAAAAAATTAACACTATTATTATGAAATTGTTGATCTGTCAGGAATCTATCACAGTATGGGCCCAAGGGAAAAGAGTAGGCTTTATGGATTTGATTAATTGCTTAGTACATAATTATAAATGTATTTTCCATAATAATATCTTAAGAGAAGTAAGTAGAATATGTGGGGGGTAAATTAGTTTTTATTGCTGTTCACAACTGAAAACAAAACCCACACCCAAACCAAAAGTTCCCTTTAGAATCAGAGCTTAATTTTTCTCTTTGATTCTGAAAGAGGCTTTCACAAGGAAACTCACAGTATTTGTAATACAGTGTTGAATGACTTGAATAGCCAACCAGCATAGTCATTATAAAGGTTGAACAGCTTTATAGGCTCCTTGTGCAACCAAAAACCCTGGACACTAGCAAAAGCCGTGCTAGCACACAAAGGAAAACTGGCCATCAACTCCCATCATTGTTCTAATGGTGCTACTTTTAATTTTACAAGCATCAGTGAAGCCTCTCAGAAAATGTCTTGTCTGGACATCTTTGCCGACCCAAATGATGGCTTTTAACTCTCTCTTTCCCCCTCAGAATGCTGACACCCCGAGTTATCTGACAGTTCATACTTCTAAAATTCAATATTTCTACACAGTTGGTTTCAAAAGAGCACCCTGTGGCTACAAATGGAGAATAGACACAAGTTTTAAATGGACACGTGGTTTAGACTCCCTAACAACTCTGGTTTATTTCTCTGGAATAATATGAAGACATTATTTTGTATCTTTCAAATATTCTCTATAAACAATTAGTGAAGAAGATGCATCTGCTTTTCTAGGACACAGAATGGCATAATGGTGAAGACAATCAAATCTGATAGTAGAGATCAGGCTGAAATCCACTCTGCTTCTTAGAAGTCAAGGGAGCTCAGTTAGGTTGCGTCACAACCCACCCCTGATACTATATTTTATAAAGTGGGACTGCTGGGATCTACTAACCATCTTGTCACAGAAATCCAACAAGGTATATGGAACAAAATACAAACTGAATGATCTACCTCATTTGTGGGTCTTGCTACTACCGCTGATAGAAAGTGATTGAAATTGGACAGAGAAAGATAACGTCATGGTTGACCAGTAATTATGTATCAGCCTAAGGATACCTAATGAGAAGGTTGTCTTGAACTAGCAGCCAATTTGTTGGAAAGGAAGCTGCTTGGAAGTCCCATCCTTCCTCCATATGCATGCCCTTCCTTGCAGGGAGACACACAGTGAGCTGATGTAGGGTATGCAGTTCCGCCAGAAGAGACTGTGAATAATTAGTCTCAGTCAGCAGAAAGTGGGGAGTGCTTGCCTGAGTTCCAACAAGCTTTAACAAGAGTGAGGTGTCTGAGGGTAAGGAAAGTTTGAGAAAGTATAATGCCTCAGGGTCACGGGGTTGGAATCAACTAAATGGCAGTTGATTTGTTTTGAGTTTCAGGTTAGTAACTTTATCTTTTTATTTATTGTTGGTTTATGTCTATAAGCTAAGTAACTTCTGTGTATGCTAAAGCGTTTCCTTGTTGGTAAGAACAGTTAAACAGTTAACCCCTGCATCCCTTGGTGAACCCCATCTTCAAAATCCCACTAGGTCTAGTAGGTTCATAGTTAACCCAAAAGTTTAGAGAGTAGTTTGAAGCCACACATAAGGAAAGAGAAATTCTTCTTGAAGTAAATATTAATGGCATCGAAAGAAGGAGGGCAAGTGTATTCGATTAATAAATATTTCTAAATAGCAATATCACCATAGCACATTCTTTTGCTGTGTTCCCCTAAAATTTTTGCCAACTCGACTAGTATGTGATTAGGTAATTGTCCTCCATGTGTCATCTGATATAATTATCCTCTATTTTATGATATATTGTAAATCCTGATCTCTTTGTGTTAATGAGGCAGGATTAGGCTATGTTAATGATGATTAGTTTATGTTCCTTATATAATGAAGCAGGATTAAGGTAGGATGTGATACCCTCAGTAGGATCTGAGTGGTAATCTGATAAAAAGGGAGTTTCTTTTACTTACAAAAGCAAAGAGAAGTCAACAGAGGAGAGACCTGACTATCAGCAAAAAAGAAGAGATGATAGTAAAGCATGTATTTTGGACCTAGGTTCCCCTGTTGAGAACCTACTAGACCCAGGGGCATTTTTCATGTGTAAGGAGATGGGGCACTCCAAGGAATGCAGGGTCCATAGAAGTTGAAAGGAGAGGGACCTTTCTTTAGAGCTGACAAAGCGGAAAGCCTTCCCCTAATGCAACCTGTGGGTCGTGACCCCTTTGGGGGGGGAGGTTGAACGACCCTTTCACAGGGGTCACCCCATTTATAACAGTAGCAAAATGATAGTTATGAAGTAGCAACGAAAATAACTTTAGGGTTGGGGGTCACTACAACATGAGGAACTGTGTTAAAGGGTCGCGGCATTAGGAAGGTTGAGAACCACTGCCCTTTAGCAAGCGTCTTGATTTCCAACGTCTAAACTCTTAATTGTGAGAGGATGTAGTTTTTAAACCCATCTACCTGTCTTTCTGTTATAGCAGTCCTCGATAATTATGGCATTTAGCTAATATGCATGAGTAATATAATATCAATTAAGCTAATTTAAATTAAGTAATGTCTGCATATGCTAAAAAGTCCCATGGTTAGTAAAACACAGTAAAAGGTGCTTGGGTGCTAGCAAAAGGTTTAGCAGTTTGAATCCCTCCCAAGATACCTGCCATGAAAACCCTGAGAAATTATTTCTTGAAAAAAACAACAACAAACAAACCAAAAACATCCATTAACAATACCACGGTGCCTAGCTCTACTTTGAGACATATGGGGTTGGCAGGAATTAGAATTGAGTTGAAGGTAACTGGTCCTGGTATGTGCTAATTTCTTGGTGTACACAGAGATATAAGACCAAACCTTTGTTCTTGAGAGATACAGTCTCCTAAGTGGTGGGCACATGGCCCTGGCCTTGCCAGCCGGAGCACCTCCCACGGGTTTAATGATGGATATTTAACCTGAGGGGGTAGTTTCCTTGGTCTTTTCCAAAATTATCCTGAAAGTCGAGCTCTCTCAGACTTCAATAGCTTTGCATATAAAGCCTAGAGCTGCTGGGAGCCCTTTTTTGCCGACATATAGAAAAAGGAACTGCCTGAAGATGAGAGAGAAGCTGACCCATAGTTGGAGAGATAAAGATTGCTCACATTGCAACTGTCTAAAACCATCGCACTGCAGGTTGCTGAGGACCTGAGGTTTCCAGCCCTCTGCCCTTCCTTTGGTTTGCTTTCTGTTCTTTTCTTTTTCTGTGTGTGGGGAGGGATGGAGTTGAAGGCATTTGAGGTAAGCTTCTGTCTCTGGTAAGAAAAGGCCTCATAAAACTGATTTAGAAGGTTCAATTGTAGAAATCTACAGATCACCACAAATTATTTTTGCTTAACAAAAGCCTTTTAACAGCTAAATTTACTACCAAGTTAAGGGCATGACTTTACTACACATCAGCCTTTATTAAAGTCTTAAGGTTTAATCCTTTCTGTATTTTCTTGATATTTAAAATAATCCAAGTGTTCCCCGTAGAACATTAATGGTTCATGCTATGCTATTTCTCTGGCTAAATCTGAGAATCGTTAGAGCTTTCAAAATGATCGCAAGTTTGGTGGTTATTTCTATTCCAGAGTTCTGCATAGACACAGTTTGAAGCCAACACTCAGAGCCCCATGCCTGCATGTTTGTGTTAAAAATAGAATTTTTGCACAAAATGTGATGGCGTGGAAATAACTGCTACCTGCTTGTACCTTCCTGTTGAAAACCTGTCAAGTACTTAAACCTGTTAATTATCAGCAACCAGAGCTTGGAATCACCTCTCTGGGAATAGAAATATTTTCAAGGAAGGGAGGTGGTGGGAATGAAGAGAGGAAAGCACGAAAGAAGTCTATACACATCTTTAGCTAGCACTCAGTGGGTTTTAAAAAAATACCATGTTGTCAGGGTTAAAATTACACGTAGTAAATCTCAAAGGCCAAGTGCGAGAATGGTAAGTGTGAGGTGCAGAGGTCGAAGCCTACCTTCCCAGAGGGTTCACAGCCCACAAGGCACCTCCTGCACGGACCGCAGGGGTTTGTCGGCGGGGGCTCGTGGGTGGCGAGGATGCTCACCAAGGTGCAGTCACAGCAAAGCCTAAGGATGCACTCGAGAAAATGATCCAACGCTCTCTACGGATCACAGTACACGCACTCTCACCTCACTGATGCGCGCGGGTGGCCCTGAGAGGGGCTAACCAACACAACCACAGAGCTGGGCTCAGAAACGTGTCACGTGACTCGTGGCCAGGAAGAGGAAAGATGGCGAGCCAGAGAGGCAGACTGGAAGCCTCTGAGGTTGCTGGCATGTTCGATGTCTTTAGAAGAGGGTGAGGGATAGCAGGTGCAGGGGTCACTGTGTTAGAATATTTTCTATTGGACCCGTTTTTAAACAAAGGTTTTTGGTCTCGATTTTCATTGTCTTTTGTTTTCCTTTCCATTCTGTTACCTTGCTAGCAATCTAAACACATTCATTTCTTTCTGGAGAGCAGGTTAGTGGGGAAAGTTTTATATAAAGGAGGCCTTGCATTGTAGTAGAGAGTGTATGTTGTTCTGCGTGCCCGGTTAAATGTACCAGCCACCAGAAGGACCGCTGTTCCTGCACAGACATATTAATATTTTAAGTGATAGTTGTATGCTATATAGTAAACTTTCCATTTGTTTGAGTTTATGTCATTAATGGATATTCACTCATATAGCTTCATCAAATTTTAATACTTTCACACATTCATTTCTCTCTCTGTCCCCCTTCTCTTCGATCTACATTAATTATAATTTACATTCTGAAACGTTTGAGAGATGCAGAATTCATATCAGTTTTTTTGTAAATGTGTCAGCATTTTCTTACATAACCACAACACCATTATTGTACTTTAAAAAGTCCATATTGTTAGAATATATAGCTTAATTTTAGGCATCCCCAAATAGTCTATAATAAACTTTTGACATTTTTCTGGCCCAAGATTAAATCAAGTATTTTATACCATATTTCATTGTCATTTCTCTTTGGACTCCTTAAGGTTAAAATCATTTTTCATTTATATTTCACTAATAATAGTGTCTACTTTTTTGCATTTGGATTTTTCCATAGCGAATGTCTACCTCACACAGTTTTAAAAACCTTGTTTTTTTAAGAGTTTATAATGATTCAAACATTTTATCTTTTTTGTTGGACAATGTAAACTAATTTTACTTTTGCTTTTTTAAGCAAAAAGGGCAATTATTTTAATAAAAGCAAAGGTTTATTGAGATAAGCTACTATTTATATTAATGCCTCCGAATTTTGCTATCACAATAATGGCCGCATTAAAAGAATGCCTAAACTCAGATATGCTTTTAATATATGTACATTCAAAACGAATGTAACTGTTTTCACTGGTGAGCTTGTTATAACCCCAACCCAACCTTAGTGGCACTAAGGTCTCCTGGAGCCTCTTACTAGCATGAGCTACGTAAGTAAATAAGTACAGATCAATCAACACAATTCCAGATTGTTTGCACATAAGTCAGCATTGTATTCCACATTTATATCACTGCTCATAGTAAATGCATTTAAAAATAACCTTTACTTGATTTTTCTTCTTCCATAAGAAAACTGCTCAATCTCTCCCTATTTGATGTTAATCCCTCCTACATTCCCCAGTAGCCATTCTCTCCCTAGAGGAGGCTACATATTTGACTATTAAATGCCTAGCCATTTGCATACCCATTGTGTATAGCTTGACCAAAGGTCCTTCATACAACTAAAAGTTCACCTCAGCTCATGTATTTCCTAGAGAATAGGTTTCAGAAAAGTTAGAAATGATAGCTATTTTCAGAACTATTGTTTACCCGTGCTCCAGTTCCACAGGTCTTGTCTCTTAGCTGCAGACTCCTCTTTCTAGTCTTGGCTTCCTGATGGTGGTAGGTTGCTGCTGCTTGCCCACCCATACTCCTGGTTATCAGCGCTCGCCCCGGCCCATTGAGGCCACTAGAGGGAGAATGGAGAAGGGACTTGCAGCTCATTGTGCTTGAGAGCCGGGAGCCCTGGTGGTGCAGTGGTGAAGCGCTTGTCTTTCTCCACGGGAGAAAGAAGTGAAAGTCTGCTTCCAGAAAGGTTTACGATCCTGGGAACGTGATGGGGCAGTTAGCGCTACTCTGCCCTGATGGTCGCTCTGGGTTGGAGTCTTGACATCAAAAGGTTCTTAGACCGTCTTCTTGTCTCTAGCAGCAATACCGGATGGCGGTGACAGATACAGCGCGTTTGTACTTTTTATTCCAGCAGAAGCAGCCACATGGTGGTATATCCCACGAACCCCAGCCCCGCCGCTCCCCTTTCTCACTGAATGGGGTCGAGATCAGCTGGCACCGAGTCTGGCAAGCAGCGCCGCTCCTCCGAGGTCTGAATTGCAGTTTTCCCAAATGAAGACTTCATAACTCCAATTGCTTTTCTTTGTTCTTCCAGCCATAGGAGCGGTGATGCTGTCTTGAAATCTAACTCTAGAGCAACTTAAGAGACTTGTGTTGTCTTTTCAATCAACCAGCGAGCATAGTTGAGCCTGGCACGGGACTGGGCAGTGTTTCATGCTATTGTCCATGGGGCCGCTCTGAGTGGGAGCGGTTTGACGGTACCCAACAGCAAGGGAACAGCTTATACTTGTGCCACAGTAGTAAGTGCTGAACTATTAGCTGAACGGTTGGCGACTTAAGCCCACCTAGAGGTACCTAGTAAGACAGACCTGCTTCTAGAAGCCACAGTCTTGAAATCTCTAAGCTTTGAGACATTCTATTCTATGCCCCTGGGCTTGGCATACATGGAATGGATCAGGGGCAACAAACAGCACTGCCATCACACAATCACTGATCTTTGGAGTCCTCTGTTCAAAGATTCCCTGTGGTTCCCGAGTCATGACTGGACCATGATTGACATGACCAGCTTTGCAGTAGCAAATGTGCCAAGAAAGCCACAGAGCTTGTACATATATATATATATATATATATATATATATATATATATATATATATATATATATATATATATATATATATATGCTATATAATTTATGCATCTTATGCCCAAATATACATAATTGGGTAAATCTATTACTTACAATTTCTTTAAAGTCTTGAAGAGCAAGGATTTGAGGATTGATGGCACCTAACTCTGGTCTTGACATTTTCAAGCGCTCCCTACACATGTACAAGTTGGACATGAAATAAGGAAGGCTGAATAGGTATATATGTATATACATACAGATGTATATAAGATACAGCAGGACAGGGGGACAAGAGAAACCCTTTCATCTTTTATACCAAAGGGAACAGACACTTTGGAGGCTGGCTAGGGTGGGGAGGCCAGGCGGGCAAACAAAGCAATGGGCTAGACCAGGGCCTGGCAAATTTTGGCGACAGAAGAGCCAACCTGATCCCTACCAACAAGTTAAAAATTATTTGAGAGTCATAAATATAATTTTTACAAACAAAATCACTATGATCTGAATAATATTCTTTAAAATTTTTTAGTTTTATTTCAGAACCACAGCAGGATGACTGGAGATTCTAATCCAGTGACATGTGTGCATATATAAGAAAGAACTATATATCAAGAAGCAATATACATCAAGAAAGCATCCCAACCCAGTCCAACTCATGTCCATAGTCCATGCCTAGTCCGGAAGTCCCTCATCAGACTCACAGAGCAACAGGCAGTGATGCAGAATGTGGGAAGAGCACAGGCCACTGGATGCTGACTTGTGTGGGTCCAAGGTCAGTGGAAACGTGGAAAGGCTCCGGCCACTCTCAGTGTCATGATCCCAGAGGGTGAGGGAAGAGCGAGAGAAGGAGGTTCCCAGTGTCCTCCTTATGAGAAGGCCAGCCCCCCTCCTCCCAAGAGACAGCATCAAGCTATGATGTGATTGACAGGTTGGATTCCACCCCCACACTTTCAGACATCTTCAAATCTTCTAACTACCATACTCCATATTCCTTTTCTCAATAGCTTTTCTTACCATAAATGTTAACCTTATTTCTTGTCACTATTCTAGAGACAAAAATATTTTTAAAATCTTACCAATCAATATTATTATTATTATTTTCATTTAGCAATCCAGGATTCTTCAGGACTACCTAAGTTGTCTACAGCTCCAGGAAAACTTCCTGTGTTGTAGCTCATTTTGATGTTCGAATCCAACTGAAGGCACCTCAGAAGAAAGGTGTGGTACTCTCCTTCTGAAAAAGGAGGCATTGAAAACCCCAAGGAACATCATTCTACTCTAGCACACATTGCCTCACGATGGGTGACAAAGAACTCCAGGGCAACTGGTGCGAACATGACAAACTAATCCATACAAATGGACCCTGGGCTGCTCTTGTAATGCTTCCTCTCAACAGCAAACACAGTTCAAATTACTTAGGGATAAGATCAAAGCCCTTGGCCCACCATTTCAGATCTTCTTATCTAGGCTTCGGAGCCTAGTGGCTCAGTGGTTAAGTGTTCTCCTGATAACCCAAAGCTTGACAGTTTGAACCAGCTGCTCCTGGGAGAAAGGCGAGGCACTCTATGTCCATAAAGATTAGCCTGAAACCCCAGGGAGAGGTTCTTCTCTGCTGGGTGGGGTGAAGAGGAGTCAGAATCTACTGACTGCCAACAGGCTGGGGTCTGTTGTTTGGCATACCATGTACAATTCTAGGTCCCCAGTACATGATTTGTGAGTAACAGCAGAAATAACAAAAAGTGACACAGTAGTGATGCTGAATTCCACGAATTTCTCCATGAATGACTTGTCTCCATATCTAGAAAGTCAGGTTACTTTATTCTTCTACCTATTCATCTAACACACATTTATTGAATGCTTTTAATTCGCTACATTCTTCACTATCTATCTCTGGTTCTCTCCTGCTGCTTCTCCCATGAAGCCTATCCTGACGTCCCCAGACAGTACGCTCTGTTGCTCTCACTCACACTCTCAGTCTCGCTGGATTGAAAGTCCATGACATGAGGATGCCTTACAAAGTTCACAGAAAGGGAACTAAGAGAAATTACATTTCTCCATGAAGGTTTTGGAAGCCACCTCATATTATTTCCCTTAGAAGCATATATCCATTTCTTGTTGAGTGGCAATGTTCTTTCAAGGTCAAGGTTGTGCTCACACTTAATGGAACTCTACCAGATGCTTTGCTTACTGTGGACACCCTCTTTTTCATCCAAAGAGAGTGCACTGGAGACAAGCTGTAAGCTCAGCCGGGCCTAAGTCATTTTAGTTATATATACACTATCCCCTGGCAAAGATAATATCCTGATTTCTGATTCCAATTCACCTATAATCAAAGGGCTAGTATTCTAAAGAGAAATGCGATGGGGGAGTAGGACCCTTTTGAAATCCTTGCATTCTTTAATAAAAGAGATAGCTTTGGGATTTTAAAATACCACAGAGATAGATCATGACCATAGAACAGAACTACTGAACTTCAAGATAAATCACCAACCCTTTAGAAAGACTTCAGAATACAAACAGGCTGTAGTGTTTGGTGATTACTGTCACCTTACTGAGATGCAGTGGAGCACAGAACCTACAAACCTAGATTTTGAAGACAAATAGATCTTATCTTTGAACTTCTGCTGTCATATCCTTGTACGGTGACCTTGAAGTATTAGCGCACCTCTTTATTGTGCAGTTTCCGCATAAACGAAGTGAGAACATGTGCGTATCCATTTCCTAGGGGTGTCACAATGATTCACTCAGATAATGCATGCAGAATGCCGAGCAGAATGCCTGACCCAGAGTAAGCGTCAAATCAATATAAGCTTTAAATATTATTCATTACCTGGGCATCTCCCAGTCCATCGAAGTTTCCCTCTGCAGCTCTGACTGTGTTAAGGACCGCGGTGCTGACGCTTGAGTGGGAGTGCAGGGAAAAAGGAATCAGCTACATGTGTGGAGGGTGGAGATAGACAAGCACGGCGTGGCCTCACACGGTTATTAAAGAGGACGATAACATCAGGGGGATCATAGAGGCACGTCAGTGCAAGTGCGACGAAGAGCTAATAATCAGGGAAGGAAAGCAAACAAGCACAAACCCCACACGTCTGTAGCTAGCGGCACTTTGTGGGTGGCTATCATGGCTTTATCATAGGGAGGGTCAGATGCAGGTCATACGGAGCAGGGCCAAGGCAAGAGAGGGCGGTAGACACTTTTAGGGGAAAATTAAGGATAACCAAGACAGGTGGGCTGACCCAGTGCAAATCTAGTTTTGATGTCTCGGTGATTTTGTTTATGGACTTTCCTCCCCTTGTTCTCACTTGTGAAGACTGACTCCAGAGGAATGGCTTCCTGCCATGTGCGTTAGGTCTGTGGGCAATGTCAGTGGCACTTAGCTGAGTGCGGAGCATGCACCTTGGCTGGGTAAGCACGGGCTTCAAGCTGGGATAGTACGGAGGACTGACCTTCATGGAAGGGAGCCGAGGAAATGTGTTGTTAGCCAAAGATAAGGTGAGGAGTGTCACATGTAGTTTTTAATATTTAATGAATCTTTATGGGGACAATCCATTATGTGACAATTTAATTATATGACAAAAAAGTTTGATAAATAATATTGTGGTAGGACATCTAATTCATTATTTAACAAAGAAATCAATACATTCATAAATCATAGTTCTCCACAGATGTACTTTTCCCCTCCCTCCAAGTGTGTAGAAATCCTTATTCAGAATCCATCGGCAATTTATTTTCTGGTCAGGACCAGTTTGAATGGAAGTTTAATTGGGCCCAGGACAGACATAAATTCTATTTACTTTTTTTTTTATTTATTAACCGTTAAATGGAAAAGCTTTTGCTACAAGTGCTTTAGCCATATCTAGATGGGATTTTCTTACTGTGTGTTTTAAAAGGAGAAAATCATAGTAACCATAAATTACGTCTCATGTTATAACAAAGCACACAATAAACACACTGAATATTTTTTACACACAGCTCCTCTCCATGGCTTGACTTCATTGTGCATTAAAATGGTAAAGCTTTGATGCTTCCACATTTTCTCTAAATATCACACATTATTTATCTATTAATGATCCTAGATCAGCATTAATTCTAATCTTTGCATGTCATATCACCATTGAAGTGAGTTGTTTATATCTATTAGCTTAAAATTTCATAATCGGGGAGCTATTTTATCTCCCACTTAACTTAACTCTAAATATATTTTGCAACATAACATACTTTTGCATTATTCAATGGATGCAGTTTATAGCTTAATAAAGTCATGCTTCTAGTTAGCTGAACTACTCTAAGGTGACCAGATTTTAACATTGGTAAAGCGGGACACCATTGGTAAGACTTATATCCTGGCGAAATAGCCACATGGTAGCCCAAAAACATATAGCTTAGCTTGCCGTGCATTCTTTCCAAAAATTGGGACTTTAAAAAAATACCGTGGCACGCGGGGAAATTTGTTAAAAATCAGGACTGTCCCACCAAAAGTGGGACATCTTATAACAGTTCACATTGTAACTTCCAAAGTACTATTGAATTATGGTAACATAGTTCTGTTTTCCAAGGAAGTATTCTGATTGTGGACCACAAATGAGCTCAGTGTTAAAGTTCTATACTTTCCTGAAAGGAATTACTGATTTATCAAATTATTTTCTAATGATAAAAGGGACCACCTTTAAATGTCCAAACTCCTAATTATCTATAATGAATTCAGAACCACAGCCCAGGCACCTAAAGCCTTCTTTGAATGTAATAAAACACATTATTTACAATTTCCATCTCATCAACTTTAATGCATTAGGTACTATCCAGATACGTTTTATTATTAATGATTTTGTTTGATGGGTCAGGAGACTTAGACATGATGAATAAAAGGCTTTGGATGTATTTCCTTTTGGAATACAAATATGCCCATCTAGAGAGCTTGTAGGATTCCCTCTGAATAGTTTTTGTCTTGACCCTCAGTTGAAAACAACTGTTTGAGGGTTTGCTTTTCTTTTGTAACTTCGTATTGGACCTAGAAAAACATACATTTTCCTTTTCAGAGTGATGTTTATGATTCTGACAAATGACACTGCAGCATCAGGAGCAAACATAAACACTTCTGAATTAGCGGGCCGGCTGAGATTTTCAACTCTGAAGTCAGACTACCTAGATCCAAACCATCTCTCTGCAGCTCAGTCGTGAGGTGATGTCGGATAAACTCCTACATGTGGCTGAGCTCATGGTCATCTCTGCAAAATGAGGATGCTAATTGGAATCTACCTCGCAGCGCTATTTGAGAACTAAACGTACTATTTAAGACTTTTGGTTTGAAAGTAATTTTAGCCTTACACCAAAGTTGTATACTGATTCAGAGAGTTTTTTGTAATCCTACATCAGTTTCTTGTAAGTTTAGAACAAAAATAGCCATAGTACATCAGTCAAAACCCTGAAACCTAAAAGAAGACCGTCAGCAAGATGGACGGACACCACCAGCCACTGCAAGAACAGGCTTGGACTTCACCTTTAGGAGGCTGGTGCAGCACGGGGCTGGGCTTTGTGCTGGTGTGCAGAGGACAATGAATGGCATCTAACAGCAATACTAAATTAATTAAATGACAATTTCTATTCTAGAATCCGTTACAAGACACAACATTGCATCGCGCCCTTCTGTATCCCTATTCTCATCCGGACTGGGGCAGCTCCTCAGTCTTTTCTGGTTTTTCTGACCTTGACACTTGATCAGAACACGTCCGTTATTCTGATAACCATCACTGCATTTCAGTTTATTGAGCTACGCTGAGCTTATACACTTCTTCAAGAATCGCACCGAGGTCATGTTGCATTCTCCCAGGGCAACATGTCTTGGTGGTGGTGGCACCCTGGACCACTTACTCAGCTCCCAGCGCCAAATGCACTGTCGCTGTCATAGTGACCCTACACGACAGGGTTGAACTGCCCCTGCGAGAGACTGTAACTCTTTTCAGAGTGGAAAGCCTCATTCTTCTTCTATGGAGCCTCTAGTGGTTTCAAACTGCTGGCCTTGTGGAGTGTAACTCAACACAGAATCCCTTTAGGATTGCTCCATTGTCAAATTACAATTTTCTGCAAATGATACATATCTGGAGGGAGGTACCTTGAAACTATGTGAATATCCTGTTTCTCTTTAAATTTCCATACAGCTGTATTTGTTTTTATGCCTTCCTGTGAACATATTACAAACAAAGCTGATAGCTGAGATTATACTTCAGCACTACAAATGTTATTGTAGCATTTCACTTGCCCTTATTTCTAACAACGTTCTCTGATAGTGAAATCCCTTGCTCTCAGTATATACAATTTTCTTGCTTCTTTGTTTATCTTAATTACAGAAGGCAAATAAAGTAGTTACAGCATTTCTAAACATGAAGTAGTTAGATAATTGCCAAACTATGCCCCAGTGAGAAAAATAACTACTTTCTAGAGTACAGAATTGACACTATAGCACTGGAGATTTTGTTTTGGGGTGTTTGGTGGGGGTGGGGGGTGAAGTGGCGAAGCAGCAGTGGTACTTTTACTATTAAGCTTTATATTATCTGACATATACTGTTATAAAATATAATTTTTAAAAACCCTCAAACTCACTGTCATTGGGTCAAGTCTGACAAGCGGCCCTATGGACATGATAGAATGATCCCGTTCCGGGTCCCTCATTCTCTAATAGCTCTCCACCTGGAGTTAATGAATTTCAGTGCTGAAGTGATTATTTGAATGAGTACTTCATGTATGCATTCGATGTTCTTTTATGTGAAATGATTTTCCTAAAGTTTTGAAGCAGAAATGATCTCTTCTGTATTACTTTTTTTTTGGACTGCTATGACAAACTAATTCATTGGTTTGAAACAATATAATTCATCATCTCCCGTTTCTGGATATCAATAGACTAAAATGGACTGCCCCGGACGAAACTGAGACATCAGCAGCAGGGGGACACTGTTCTTGAAGGCTCTAGAGGAGAGGGTGTTTTCTTGCTGCTATGCATTAAATGTGCCCACCCCCCACCCCGCACCAAATAAGTTCTCTAAAGCCTAACCTTTATATATGTGGATGAAGTCCCATTTGGAAAGTGGGCACTTGGTTGAGACCAAGATATTTTTGTATATTATCGTTTATATAATTTATGGGATCTGAACAGACACATTAGAACCAAAAGCAAGCAGCCAGCTTGTCAGTGATGCCCTCCAGTCACATGGACTTGCAGCGATTGATTGTGGAGGATAGGGTAGATCTGTCCTCTTTCCAGAAGCAGGCAGCCACATCCATCTCCCACGGGATGGCTGGGAACTAGAACCTTTGACTTTGGATTGAGACCTGAGCATTTAACCCATATGCCATGCCACACAAGACCCTCCAGAAACTAAGGGATTCTTTCTCTTGATCCCAGAGCCAAAGGGGGAAAAAAGAGCACCTTCAACTAGATTTGATTCCCAGAATTGAGACTTCTGGCTCAAAAGGGTGAGAAAACAACTCTCAGTTTCTTAAAGTCACTCACTTAGGATCTTTTTGTTGTAGGAGCACTGAGATACCAAGGCACTTGCCTATTATTGCTGGAAGAGGCTGCCCATTGTCATCTAATATCTTCCTTCCTTCCATCTTCAGAGTCAGAAGTGACTGGTCAAATCCCCCTGAAATAACACCACATTGCCACAACTCTTTTCTCTCGTTTTTCCATATTTAAGGATCCTTGTGATTTGATTGTGTCAAAATGGTTGTGTCCGGATGGGCTGCGGATGACCGCAGAGTTTTCATGGCATTCTGAACAAGAGTTCTCAAGACCTTTGGAGAACTGTAGCAGGAGGTGAAGCGTGGCTTTTCCAGGAGGATCCTTTCAAGAAAATACAATCAAAGCAATGGCTACCAAGAGGTGGAAGTAAGCCATCAAAATCCAGTCCCGAGAAATATCTAGACAACAGGCTTTTGACAGGCTCAAAGTGTTTTTCTTATTGACTTTCCAGAGGGTCAAAACACCATAGCATCTACTTACTTGGAGGTTATTTGGGGAAAGTTGGCCAAAGTTTGGCAGGAAAGCCCTAAAAAACTATTCAACAGAAAGTCCTTCACCACCACATTACTTCTGCTCATTCCCCTCATCAAAGAAAGCCATTCTTGTGAGGCTTTCTATAGGAAATCATTAAGCACCCATCTTACAGTCCTGATTTGGCTCCTTCAGATTTCTTTTTGTTTCCTAAACTTAAAAAGAAGTCGTATCTTTTAAGGGCACCCATTTTTTTCTGTTAATGGTATTCAGGCATAAATGAACTTTCCTGGACCCTAAATTGTATGGGGATTAAGAGATTGGTATCATAGCTTACAAAAGTTTTGAATTTGATTGAATTTACCTTGAGAAATTATACACACACACATATAAAATTTTTATATTTCAATTCCATTTTCATGAAATGAACTTTTTATATTATAGTTAAATAAATAACCCATTTTCCTCATATGCTCACTCCCCACTTTCCAAGAAATTGTTGAATCCCCTTTGAGTTTCACGGATCTCTTGTGGAGATCAGAGATAAGGGCACTGCCATTTTTGTAATCCACTTAATGAAAACGGTTATTCATTTCTCAGTAATAACTTATTGTCTAAATTCCGAGAGATGTATACAAGTTTAAATTAAAGTGGGGTGCCCTTTCTTTACATATCAAATATAGAGTCAGCCAGTTGTGCTTCGGAGTCTGTATGAATTCAAGAAGAGGGTATCTGGGAAGTTGGAATGTTGGGAATTGCAGAGGGCAAGTTTCTATTCGCATGAATGCAGGTAAAATAAATAAAGGAACCTAATGTAGCATAGGCCCCTGGATCATGCAAATTGTTTGCATTTGTTGTAAATGGAAAGGCTGGCAGTTCAAACTCACCCTGTGACACATTGGATTGTGATACCCCTGACAATGTGCTTGCATGAAAATGACAGCCATCCAAATCCTGTGGAACCCCATTCTTCTCGGCAATGCATAGGATCAGCAGGAGATGAAATTGATAAAATGGTAAGGATTTAAAAATATATATATAGGATATAAATTAATGAAATAAGTCTTATTCAATTCTACAGTGCTTAATAAATTTGATTGCAAATGCAAGCTGTTAGGCACAATGCAATCCCAAGGATAAATAGAGAGAACTGAGTGAGTTTGCTAGATGGTGTAGCTGAAAGTACAAACAATGAGCAGAAGTCGTTGATGGTTATTCTAATTTATATTTTTGGAGTGACCAGTAAGACTAATAAATGAAAACGGATTCTAAGAGACAGTCAAAGTGCTTCAAGATTAAAGTAAGTGAAAGGAGAACCCATCTCTGTCATATTGGATTTCCTGAAAGATAGAATCAGGGCAGAATGAGAACCTCTGCTGGATGATGGAACACACGCTGAAAAACACTTTCTGTGCTCAATGACTTAAACTTTTCAAACAAATAAACAGTTCATAAGGCTAACCAGAGGTAAAACTGACTCCAGTTTATGATTTGGGTTGCCTTATTATGAATACGAATACCATGGGAGCGCTCAGCAGCTGCACTCAGCAGTACTCCAAAAGCACTGGCTGCTGCTCTGGATTCCATCGGAATCTGCTTGATCACAAGCCATGGATGGATTTTGTCCTAAATGGATATGTCATACTAAATGATACCTGTGAATTTTCCAACTGTGAAACGGGGTGACACACAATTCGGTATTCTGTGATGAGAGTGGCCAGGGATGGAGATCTAGCACCTTCATTTGAAATACCGATCACACTTCTCCTTGGAATTATTTTGCAATTCTAATACTTTAAATATTCATGTTCAAAAATGGAATGAGCAACACGACTACCAGTTTATCAAATTACTGTCTTATGAAGGCTAATGATAGGCCTGTCTCCGTCAGGAATCATTCCTTTCTCACCATCACAAAACCATTCAAATGTGTCTCTGTCAGGGGCCTCCAGTCATTGAGAAAAAAGGGTCAGAAGGTTATTGGGTAGGGAACCTTCTGAATAAAGTTAAAAAATTTAAGACTTGATCAAATTCATGATTCCAAATACTTCAAAAATAAATGGTAATTTTAAAGCAAATGTTATGCCACCGACGATGACAGGAAGATGCAAATTAAGCTGGTTACATGCAATTCAACTCGATGTGTTCCTATGAAGAAACATGTTTCTTTCATATTATACAAATACCCAATAGCCCACCAATAAGCACTGCTTTTTTAGATTTCATATAAATCTGCTTGACCACCAATCACAAATCCCATGAGTTTGGGCAGCTTGAATGTCTATGGCAATTAACGTTTAGCCTTTCCTAGGTAGTCTTAAGTTAGAAAGTATTACAGAATTCTTTTTGAAAATATGCACATTTTGTATAATACTAAAATATTTTCTACTCCCACTTATTTGGGCTTCTTCCCAGCACTTCAGAAGCTTCCCTCACAGAGTTTGAGAAAATAGTTCTTGTAAATCTAAGAGAGAATGCCATTTAAAATATTGGCTATAAATTCAAAGAAAAGAAACATACTGGCATAACAAAACCTAAAGTAAAAATATACTTCTTACCAAACCCCTCTCCAGTTCTATTCCTTGGTATGGACACGTGTTTTCTTTTTTATCTAAGTATACTTTTAAAAAGAGTCAGTTCTAGAATTCTGTTTAAAATATTCAGGTTCACCAAGTCTTTGTAAGGGTATTGTTGTTATCGAATATAAATATCCACGTTCCCTTTTGCCCTCTCCTAATTCTAGCTCAGTTCAAATCAAATTTGAAGTCCTTTAATTCGTCTCAGTCCCCAGGGTTGATCTCTTGCTAGAGGTCTCCTCCTGCTGGTCGCCTCTGAGATTGCAGCTACTCAGGTAGGCTCCTTCATCCCTTGCCATGGCTGCTGCCATAAACATAGCAGACAGATGTTCTCGCGCTCCGTTCCAAAGTTGACCCCCAGCCCAAACCAAACTCACTGTCATGGAATTGATGCTGACTCATAGAGTCCTGTAGGGCAGGTATAACTTCCCCTGTGAGTTTCCAAGATAAAACAGGGCCTCTGTTAGTTTCCAACTGCTGGCCTTGTGAATTGTACCCTAACTCAAAACCACCATGCCGCCAGAGCTACAAAAGTTGACAAGAGATGCCAAAATGAACATGGAGCTCTCCTGCTATCTCATGCTACTGCGGAGGGATTTCGTTATGCCTCAGATGTCCTTGACATCACTGTGGGTCATTCTTGGGCCAGGACTGGATTCCCATCATTCTGTGCTCGTTGTCTCCCCTCATCTAATAAGAAAAAATGGTCCTTTAGGGAGTTTTTGGAAATCTTTGGTAGATCATAAATCATAAATGCTGGCAGCATAGATGGAGGCAATCAGAGTGAGTCACTTGCTTATTTCAAACTAAAAATCAAAACCTATAAACAAACATACAAAAAAAACCCCAAACGCACTATCACGAAAAAAAAAAACAACCAACCCACAGAATGGAGCAGAACTGCCTCACAGTGTTAGCAAAGCTGTCTGTGATCCTTATGGAAACAGACTGCCAGAACTTGCTCCAGAAGAGTGGCTTCTGGAGAGTCCCCAAAGGCGTAACCCCTGTCACACCGGGTGCCTTAAGTCTGTCACTATTCCTAAAATAGGCAAACCGCAGTGCCAGCACACCTTAGGCATCTTGACACCTGGGGTCCTGCGAGGGGCACCTGCTAGCTGCCCCAGGACCTGTGATGGCTAAGAGTGTGTCTGGTTTGCTAGACTATGGTGCCTCCTGTGGGCAACACTAGGAATTTTGCCTGGATGCTGTCTGAGGAAACACTGCCTGCGTTTCCAGGCAATCATTCTGCCCTACAGAGTTTGTGTGGCCTTCCAAGCTCCCACAGCTGTGAAAGGCAACTCCTAAAAATGAATGAGCACCATAACTGCCCTCGGGCCCTTTTCTTAGGAAAAGTCATACCAATGGGGACCCCTTTTAACGTTGAGCAGAGAGTCTCCCTCTGTACCTGTCTCTAGAACTTGCCATGGCACAGTAACACGTTGCTTCCAGGGTCTTGGGGGATGGGGGGGGGGGGGGCGGAGTTCACCATCCTTAACAGATCTCATGTGTTAAAAAGAAGATTTCTTTGGGGTCAATCTTCTATTGTGATGTATTCCATCACAAGCACTCAGGGATCCTTGCCCCTCTTCCTTAGTACTGCTCCTGGGGGCAGGACACCATGGGTCCTGGAAGCACAGGTCCTGGCTTCTTTACTAGCTCCTCGTGCTTGGCTTCAATTTCTCAGCCTAGATGGTGGGGGATGGAAATCATCGCATGCCGCTTATTTGGCTGTTGTGCAGATCGAGAAAAGGAATGCACATAAAGCATTAGAAACCTATCCAGTGTATCTGGCTTACTAAGATCGGGAGGTGGGCAAAGGAGAGGTGCTGGAAGGAATGTTGTTTAGAAACTCAGTCCATCCAATCAGGCCTTGTTCGATGTCATCATTTGCTTATGGAGTAAGTGGTCCCTATTAAAGATCCTTCAAAACTATAAAATTCATTTTTCCCCATCCTCTTTCTATTTTGTTTCTACTTCTTATTGCATGAGAAGGAACCTGCCTCCACCTTCTCAATGGGTATTTTTTTTCTACTTGTCTCCTCTCTGTTTTTCAAAATCAAAATTTATTTTCCTAGCCCTGACTCACAACAAAGATATCGTCATCAGAAGAAGGTTCTACTGAAGTCATCACGTAGGACTTCAGGCTTCTGAAGCGCTCGGTGTATGCATGCAAGCAGGGCAATAAATAAGCAAACTTTACAGCTCAGGATAATCTGCTTTATAATCCTCTTTCCTTTGCATTTTTATATAATAAATGGTACTGGAAACAATTGGCACACTTAAAATATTTTGTTCTAGTTTCAAACGATATTCTAATTTCAGTTCTTACCTAGAAAAGAGTGAGCTTAATTAAAAATTACAAGACAGCATGCCCAGTGGGCTAAGAAATATTCATCTGAAAGGCAAAATGCTGTGATGGTTTCTTTGTCTCTTCAGCAAGCTGACTAAAAAATAAATTTCCCACAATCAACTAGAGACTTGATGAATACATTTTTCATTGTATTGTTGTCATGACAGCAATGACTCTTATGGTCATTTAGCATAAAATATGAAATTATGGGCCAGTCGACTGTGTTGGTTATTTTTGGTCTACCATAAATTAAACACCTACATGCATATGAGACTGGATGATGCATGTTTGTGTACATATTACATGTGTGCTTTTAAAATTTAGCGTATGAAAATCTACTAGTAGTCAAGCATGTGTGATGAGCACACTAATGAAAACACTATAGACATTAAAACAGTCTCTAAATTACCTGGTTCCCGTACTGATCCCATGAACACGCTTAGGAACATGGTATGACTCCTTTCTTGTTCTAGCATGTCTAGATTCTAACAGATTCATTTGGAAGACTTGCTATTAATTCCCAAATTATATTTCCTCAATTCTATGTCATTCAAATCCGGAGTCTGTTCTAACGTGCCTCACTGTGGTACAGCCTTCTTTAGGCGCCATTCTTCACACTCTGGTGGCCTGGACACCAGAGATGACCTGACCAGGTGAGGCCTAGGGGAGGTCCTTCCTGGATATACTTGAACAGGTCAATGCACAAAAGTGCGCAGGTGTGTGACAGCTCAGCAGTGACACGGGAACCAAATCCATCATTTCCTTCCTTGGGTCGATTTTCCAAGTGCTCAAGCAGGACTTAGGGATTGTCTCATGTACAGAAGCGTGCATTGTAGGTTTTCTGAGGGTAAGTGACTTCTCCAGTGTAAGACTGCAAGTTAATGATAATTCATGGTTAAGGCTCCTAGTTCTACTTCTCAAGTCCTTGCTAAGAACATCGAAGTATTCTACCTTCCTCAGCAGTGAAAAAGTGGTATAATCAACATCTCTCAGAGACTAAAACAAACAAACAGAAAAACAATCACCACCTACAATTGCCTGCCATTGTGCTTCGTCCAAGAGGGCAGAAGGCAATGAGCCGCTATGATTTTTCTCAGCTCTGAATCTTTACAAGAGCACACATCCTCACCTTTCTCCCAAGGAGTGACTGGCAGGAAAAGCTTCTGACCGATGATTAGCAGCTCGACATGTAACGCAGGATGTCACCAAGGCTCAGAGACTAGCGTAATTTAATCAGGAGTGGCCCATGAGTTACTATAAGAATGAATATATTGGTTTCCTAAAACATTTCCAGATAACTATAAAACTTGTTCAAAAACAAAACAAAATATGTTTTAACACGTGTTCAAGCAATTCCATGGTTATTTTGATGCAAATCTTCCTGCTATTGCAAAGAGGGTTAAACTTGTTACCATCCAGACTGGCTGATTGGCTCTAACAGCATGGCACGGGATGCATGTCATACCTGTTATACACACAAGACTAGGAAGAACGTATACCTCCTGAACTGCCTGTATGGTTGATTCTTGAGCAATCTGGAAGGGGTGCTTATTTCCTCACAGCTAAAAATCTACACATAACTTTTGACCCCACCCCAGATTTAACTACTAATAGTCTACTGTGGACCTGAAGCCTAAAGATAACACAACAGTCAGTTGACATGTTTTATATGTTTCATATATTGCTACCATCACATGACATTGCATTTTCATTGGAGGTCAGAAGTTCTTTTGCAGTAATACAAGGTTGTCCTACCTACTGGAATCCTTGTGGCAGAGACCTCAGTAATACCCACTTCCCTTCCCCCTTTTTTTGTTAACAAAAATCCTTATTCTGAGTTCATTTATTTTGAAATCATAAGCAACTGCAGTTTCAGACCTCACCCTGGGTCAGAGGAATGCAGCTTCCTCCTCTGACGTCATGACTATTCTCTGCTTCTGGGGAGCACTTCCAGCACCCCCGGCGTCACTGTGTGTGGGCCCCCAGGGTGACTCAAAGAGGTGGTTCCTTGTACTAAACACAATGAAAAATGCACGAGGTTCATGAAAGGTCAATTTTACCATGATGTACAATTTACTGAAGATTACGTGTTCCTCTGAATATGATTAGCCTCAATTGTGGGCATTAAAAAAATCTGCCCACAATTGTCTTTTCCTGTTCAGTCCATTCGGATTCATGGTGCGTCTGTGCCTGCAGAGCTGAGCTGTCCCAGAGGGTTTGCAAGCCTGTGACCTTGTGAAAGAACATGACGGGGTCTACAGTCTGAGGCACCTTTGGGTGGGTCCTGAGACAAGTCAGGGGAGTGAAGGTAACAGGCATAGATATTGCTACTGTATTTCCCAGAACCCTTTTCTACCCCAGGTGGAAGTTCCCCGAGATGAGGGGGGATTTTCACAACAAGCTGACAAGCTGCTGTGCACAAATACTTAATGGTCCATGTTGACAGGAGGAAGAAAGAGAAGACCAGGACTGCCGACGCTGGCTGCTGACCAGGAGGGAGTTTCTTCCTCACGGGACCTCCCTATACAATTCTTTCACAAAACCCTTTCTTCGCCTCTTAAAATGAATCTCCCTTTTGAGATGGCAACAACGTACACACCACTAGCAGGTCTGCCAGCTGACCTAGCTACTAGTCCTCTGGTAATTGACCGTGTTTGGTCGCCCAAGATTGCTTGCACTGCTATTCTGGATTACAATTTCTGAAATTAATTTAGTATTTGCAATGAGATTTTCATGTGAGAGGAACGTGTTCTAGATTTCCAAGTTTCCCATGCATCTTGCTTTTCCATCTCTTGGCATAAGTTGTTACTATAAGTTTATCTTGCACTAAAGAAGCGTATGATGTAAGAAGTCTGCAATAGGGAGGTAGATCTAGCCACAGGTTTCTATCTGTTTTCTTTCATGGTGATTAAGGGGTGTGTGTGTGTTTATCTTATACCAGAACTTATATTTAACCAGCTTCTTGAACTTCTCATCTTTGTTAGGGTCTCCAATCACAACTCAGGTGGTCAATGTCAATGTCTGTGCAATATCAGCATAAAGTAAAGTCGACGATCTTAGCAGTGACGAGGCTATCCCGGAAACAATGCCTTGAGGTACTGGTCCTGTCTGTTAACTATGAGGAAAATTAGCAAACACAAAATGGAGACTCTGCAAGGACAATGTTCCAGAATTCTCAGATAAGGACAGCATTCTGGGGACTGAGCTTGACTTGTCAGAAAGGTGCATTTACAAAGTAAGCATTCCATTTCTACTTTGATTACAACGCAGATCAATTGCTAGAATGAGATTTTCTGAAGATATATTTGTTCTCTGAAAATTTGTTTTCATTTTACCTATGACGAATACTAATACTAATAAAATAACATATGACAAAATAATAATAATTTGTGAATTATGAAGGGTTCATGAGGTAGTGGGGAAGGGGGAGGGAGGGGGGAAATGAGCAGCCGATATTAAGGGCTCAAGTAGAAGGCAAATGTTTTGAGAATGATGATGGAAACAAATGTACAAATGTGCTTGACACAACAGATGTATGAATGAAGTGTGATAAGAATTGTACGAGCCCCCAATAAAATTATTTAAAAAAAAGAAAATATTTAAAGTACAAAGTCCTAGAATAAAAAATTCTCTACTCAGACACCTTACATTAGGCTTGCCCAATTTATAACAAATTGTATTTGATAAACTACTAAAATACACATTGCTCTGCCTTTTATTTTTAATGGAAATTTGGTGAGCATCCAAATCAGAAAACTAAGGGGAAAGCAAAACAAAAAGTCAGACATTTTCTAGATAGGTGCAAATAAAATATAAACATGGGGAATGAAAGAAAGCGATTACTTTTGACTAGATTTTCAGTTATTTAAAGAGGAACTAAAAAAACTACATAGAAGTAGGTGCGGCAACTTTTCAGATCAGTCAGCCAAAAAAGTTTTCTTTTCTGAGAGGCATGAAATGACAATAGGTAAGATGTGACTTGTTTCTAGAAAATTGAATTAGGAAAAATAAAGTGTTTCCATCTGTACCGCTGACAAGCACTAGCTGGAAACTGAAAAAAGAGCGCCCAGAAAATATTCCTCTTGAAGAGAAAAGATTTACATCAAGACGTCTGTTTGTATTCGTCGACTCCTAATGCACAAAGCTTTAGTTCTTAGACCTCTGTGAATTCACCACAGGTACAGTGCCTTCTCACCACCTTTCCGTCTCTAAGGGCTTACAATCACGCTTGTCCTGTATATTCATCGTTGCTAATTCACAGTCATCTATCACTTCATTTGTATGTCTACACTAAATATTAGGATTGCCGACAGAATTCATACATGTAGGAAAAGGATATTAAAGATAAAAAACTCTCTTTTGAAACATACAAAGATTCATTTCGTGTTCAGAGACACCTGCTATACTACCAGCGCAGAAATAATGAATACTGGCAAACAAGTCAGGATCCCCATGAGATAGGCTTTGTTTCTACACCGAACTCCTATTACATTTCTCCTCCCTCCCAAGTACTGTCTGTCAGTGTTTATTAGACCTTAACATATTTCTTATCAAATTTTTTTGAAAAATCAAATAAAACAACCATTCAGGAAAATTGAAGCTTAGAAGAATGTAAATTTTATTAGTCATGCGCAAGGATCCCCAGCTATGTATTAACAGTTTAAGGGATTAGAGAGATGTTTCGTGCTCTTATACATTTGCACTGCTGGGATATGACTCTGAATGGGAGACAGTCCTCAGCAGCCACCGTCCTCTGCATGCTACAGCCGGTGGCTTTCACACATGAACAAGGTGCCTCTCTGGGGGCAAGGCTAAACAGTTATCCTTGTCCCTTGCATCTTGACTACGTGTCGCGCTCTCGCTCTCTCTGGAACTCTGGGGGTACGGTCCACTTAGATTTGCTCTTTGAGGTGAAATGCAAAGCTCAAATGAAGATGCTGTAGATACCCAAAGGTTCCTTTAGGTTGCAGCACTGAGTGAGTGAAATTCAACCCCACAAGTGCACTACTTCAAAGCGGAATGTAAATGAGTGCAATGGAGAAAGCCACAACTAAATTGTGCTTTATATTGGTAAAAAGGAGACTGCTTCGTATCCTGCTAAAATGGGTGCTTTTAGGAAAGACATCAAATGCCTCTGGCAATTGCTTGAAACAGAAGCATATCAAATATTCCTTAAGAGGGGGAAAGAAAACATTGGGTTCTTATTATCATCATGGAAAATGTGGCGATGCATGCTGGTGATGGCTTCAAAGCATGGCTGATGCAATTGACTTCATCGAGTTGTACACAAGAAAATGTTGAAATGATAAAAACAGAAAGAAATCCTAATGAAATAAAGAACATGAATGACCCATTTCCTAAACTTATTAGAGAGCATGATCATTCTCTTCATAATGTATTCATGCAGTAGTCTGCATTTTTTAGCACTATCTTGATCCCTCATGAGCAGACTCATTTGTCGACTCCCCTGAAGAACTCTGTACCCTCACTCACTAGGTGAGCCATCCAGGCCTACTCACCTCACATTTGAGACACTCTGTTTTCTTTCTCTAGCATGGATCTCCTCTTAGACCCCAGAAGTTCACAGCCATCTTTCTGCACACATTGCCACTGAGACATCTAGTAAAGATATCAGCTTTGACACCTCAGATATTGATACACGTTATTCAGAATGGCTGAATGAAGTCCTTTCCAGATGAATACAGATTAGGAAAAAGGGCTGTAAAACTTCCAGACTGTGGGAGTTACATAATCAGGTGTCCATTTGAGGATTCAGGGGTGGAGTCTAGCCTGTCAATCAGGTGATAGCCAATGAGACCTCTGTGTGGGCATGGCCTTCTCCTGAGGGTCCTGGGAACTCCTGTCTTCTTCCTTGGAGTGGGAGACACACACTCTCTCTCCCTGCTCACTTTCTGAGAGACATTGCAGCTGGTAAGACACATGGAGCTACGTATGTAGTGCCCTGAGCTAGCGGAATCACACGGAGATCCCTTCCTGCCAGCGCTGTGATGCTTCCACTGGATCCACAAGACTTCCCACCCACTGGCCTGTGATCTTCCTGCATTTGGTGTCACTGCATGGGTTTTGTGAGTCTGAAGAGGACTTTATAGATTGATATCAGACATATGGGCTAATATCAGATTTATGGACTTGATCTGGACTGGGATTTTTCTCAATATTCAATTGCTCTTGTATGTAAAGCTTTTTCTGATACACACGAGTCTCCCTGGATTTGATTCTCTGCTCTTAAGACTAACACAGAGACTAAAAGAGTTTGGGAAGAAAAGGCTGCAAAATCTACTTTTGAAAAACAGGGAATGCGAACCCCAAGAGTGACCCTGGGCCAATCTCCCACCAGTCGTGGTGATGGTGCCCCACTAGGCAATGTTTTTGTTCAGTTGTGAAGGGGGAAAGCTATGAGTTAGAGGTTGACTAAATGTTAGCTAATAATAACAGCAATACCCCTGCCCCCACCAACCTGCTTTCATCATGTATTCTCTCCAAAAAATAGCGACCCCATTCTTTCAAATGCTCAGAACAGAAAACTTAGAACAATCCCATTCACAACTCTTGCCCCTCACTCATTTATAAAATCAAGTATCTATCTAAAAATACATGCTGATTTGAAGCACTTCGTACAATCTGCACTACCACCAATCTGCATCACTCCCCTAATTCACCTGCTACCTGCACCTTTACGGTTGGATCAACGATCTAGTTTGATCTTTGCCCTCCAGCCTTCAGTATTTTCAAAACATAAACAGCCCAGGGGTTCTAATTATAGTAGGAACCTAGGTTCTTCAGCTGGTGTACAAAGTCCTATAAGATCTGAAAATACCCCCTTACTTATGTTTTGCCCGTTCAGCTGATTTCCCTGCTGTTGCTCCAGCGTGTCAAGCTGATCAGCGCTCAGGGTCTTCCTCTACCAGGCACGTCCTGGTCCGTGATGCTCACGGCGCTTCTCCTTCACTCTGCTCTCCTGAAGTGACACCTCGCCAGCGGTGACTTCCGTAACCGCCGCCATTTGTAAAAGCTCTTCTCTTCACGTGCATTGCCCATACCTCCGGTACGCATATGCTTAGCTTTCCCATTGCACCTAATACCATCTGCTTCCATTCTGTTCTCTTCATGCTTTATATATGTTTGTCTATTTCCCTTCGTGTATGTTCCCCGAGGAGGAGGGCATTTGGGTCATGCTGATTCCTGGACCGGAAACTCCCACGAGATCTGGGAAAGTTACTGAATCCCATAGACTCTTTAGAAACATATTCCACAATACTCATCTCAATAGAAGGAGGACCATTCCTTTGTAGAAAAAGTATAGAGAAAATAATGATGGCTGTTATTTCCCCATACAAAGTCTTATTACTTCTCTCAGTGAGAACTGGTCCCATTATGTAGTAGAAAATTTTATTACGTGTATCCATTGCCACTAGCTGTTTTAGCATCATTTGGACAGAGTGGGCTACACGACATTACTAGATGTTTTGTTATTATTACCACAAAAGAAATGAGAGAAATACATGGATGAAGGGAACAGCATCAACTGGGTTATGATAGCTGAAAATACACATAAGCCTGTGACTAGAAGCTACACTATGAGGAATGATTTGATAATTCACTTTTAAACTTGAAAAAAAGGGTCTTTAAAAGTTTATTTTTCTGACACTATTTCTTTAACACAAGTATTCTTAATTATATTCTCCTATATGCTGTTGAGGCGACACACAACAGAGCATACACCAGTGCAACATTTTGTACACGTGCAATCCATTCACATAGACTAAAACTGTTTGGGATGGCTTAAACATGCCTCTTCTGTGCTTTCGGAATCTATATATGAGTCATGATGGAAGACAGAAACTGGTTTGATAGGCACCTTGGAGGCTAAGTTACAATCATGTGATTTGGTGTCGCCAATTAGACACACCCAGAATCAATGAACCAAGAAGCAAGGTATGTTTACTCTGGCCCTGCCAGGTATGGCAGAGTTGAAGAGAGGCTTTGAGTCTGTAGAAATGTGCAGAAAAGCTTTGAATCTGTAGGGCTTAGGAGAGTGGTAGATAACAGACCTTTCTAAAAGCTGAATATTTGATGTGCTGGAAAAACATGGAGTTAGTCACTATAGATTCGTAAGTAAGCAAAAACAAGTCGGTGTTTGCCTTGCTTATTGAGTTATCAGACACTCGATGCATCCATCAATGACTGGTTGAACTATCAAATACTATGTGTGTCAGTTTGTGTTCCTAACATTAAACTAATATATGTATAGTAAATGTAAGCATTCCCTGGATTGCACATTATTTATTACAATCTATGTCACATAAAGTCAGCACTTTATAGTGACATGTCATTGTTGTAATTAATAAATGATTGCTGGTCTTTGTGTAAAGATATTTCTAATTCTTCTTAGGCGAGAGAGTAATTTTTTTTTTCTGTAATGGAGAAAGGGCAGGAAAGCAAGTGTGGTGCTTCTCCATATAATCAATAGCCGGAAAAAAAATTCATGAGTATTGTATGCCCTCCATAAATACTCATTTAATAATGAGTGAAGTATGTTGGTTATTACCAATGCATATTTGCTAGAAAGTCAGACACGGGCACAAAGGCATGTGAAAGAATAGAGCAAGGGTTTCAGGAGCCTAACTCTATGTTCCTGCCGTTCGAAGGCTCCGTCACTGCCTATGGTCCCCTTCCTCTTGAGCGAAATGGGGACACTCTTTCTTATTGTCGGGCAATGAACCTTGTCACATGGCCTTTCTTGCCAGAGTCTTTCCTATTTCCAACAATTTCGATGGTTTGGGCAAAAGAAGGTGGTCAATGATTGTTGGGTGCAAATAAGCCATTTTAGAAGAAGGAACGAGGATCTTCTAGCAAGAGAGAAGAGGCTGGTATGAATGTTAGATTTTAAGTCAACTTACCCTTTGGGATGGGGGGTGCCAAACCCGTCAATCAGGCTACATCCTGATGACACCTCCTTGTGGGCGCTGCCTAGTTTTCCAAGAGAGAAAATGGGGATTTCTGCCCCTTTGCTTTCCTGCTTGCTGGGACTCAGTCTGAATCCTGGGGTTCCATGTTTCTACTCACCTTGGGCCCATGGGACACTGTCCCTACTGTCCTGGGATCTTCTTGGATCCCACTTCCCTTTTCTGTGTCCACCCTCCCCAAGTCCCACCCCCGGGATCTCTGTGAGTCTGGAGAGGGGTGCTGCTAGCAGCAGACTTATGGCCTTGGGTGGGACGCCTTCTTGAGATAAGATTAATTCTTGATATAAGATTAATTCTTGACATCAAGCTCTTTCTTACACATATATGCGGGTCACCGGTTTTGTTTCGCTAGAGAACCCAGTTTAAACACCAGGGAGAGAGTGTCCTGCACATTGAACCTCCTTGATCCCGGGGACAGCTGTGATAATGGAGGCACAATCTAGGGGTGACACAGGAATGACACTAGCGGTGTCATGTTCCAGAGCATAGGACAGAGCAGCCAACTTCCCAAGTAAAATTGAGTATCTTAGGTCAGGAGTCCCGTTAGTATGGTGGTTTACATTGGGCTGCGAACCTCAAGGTCGGCAGTTTGAATCCACAGGAGACAGATGAGTGTTTCTACTCCCCTAAAGAGCGACCATCTCAGAAACTCAGACAGGAAGTTCTAACCTGTCTGAACCCCATGAGTCAGAATCTCAACAGCAGCCAGAATGAGTGGGCAGGAGGCTGGCTTGTGGAGTCCAGTGCCCCCAGTACATAACTGAGGAAGCTAGGCTTGCTGATCCAAGAGGAAAGGGCTGAGAGCTGGACCTGCTGAGATTGATGGAGGCATGACATGCTCTTGGGGTGTTGTTGGCAGACCCCAATGAATGCTCTGACATTGCATATGCAAGGCAGGGGTCAATAGGCTGGGTGGCCCTCAGCTGAGACCAGAGAGTGGGCTGCCTGGGCAGGTACAGCGGAGAAGAAGCTGTCCTGTCAGAACCATTGCATCCTGAGCATTTATAACCTATTAACTTAATTATCGAACAAGCTGAAAAGTCGAGCGTGCTGTGTGAGAGACACTTGGTGTCAGAATGCACAGGAAGGGTGGATGGCGGGGCGTTTGTGGCCTCAGTCTAACAGGGAATGGCGGATGCTGATGTGGAGCTTGATTTTCCCTTCCCCCTCTGAAGCTGCAGGAGATTAGACACCCCCACCCCCAACCCCCAAGTCACATTCTATTTTTAAATCTACTTTGCAGGCCTTAAGTAATTAAATAAACAATATACTTAATGCACCTGGCACAGAGTCAGTACTCAATACAAAAGGTAATGGGTGTGTATATTATTAAGGATTTCACATAATCTAGGTTCTCGGGCATGAACACAATCGTGTCGGCTTGAGACTGCATTGCATGTCATACCTAATTACCTGAACAGATACCGTTTATAGCACAGATTGGACAAAATGTGCCAAGCAGCTGTAAGTCCTTATGTGAGGCCAAAATTGCTGGTATAGCCTAGTAAACACTTAGGGACTTGGACCTGAGCGTTTCTTTCTGTACTAAGACATAAACCACGTAACAGAATGCAAATTATTTAACAGTAATTTAGCCATGATTTGCAGAGTAATAAAATCTATTTCCACCAAGGTTACTCTAATTAGAACCAATGAGACTCATTAAGCCTCAAAAATCCATCTAGTGTACCAATGACCTAGCAGACAAAAATCAACTAAAGCATGTTTAGACAAACCAAAGAATGTCTCCACACTCTTTCAAATAAGATGCTTCTGCAGTGTCTCTTTAGCGCTCTGTTTCCCTCGGTACCCTGAAATATGTGTATAGAAATGTTCTAATCAATGCACACCGTGATATGCATTTCAGTTCCTTTCGTTTTTGTTATTCTGTTGCAAGTGCACAGGAACAGAATAGGGAAGAGCATAACTCTGATTTACGCCTGGAGGATTTCAGACAGTACATGCATCGATGCTTCACTGGGCTGTCAGTGGAGAGAGTGGGTGGGGACAGAGGACGCCCAGGGATGTAGGCGCTTGCAGGACATCTGCGGAGCATGGTCATAATGTACAGCAGGGCGAAACTGGTGCAGAATTTCAGCCCCCAGGGAACATTTCACTAGGTATAAAGACCTTAATGCCTGATTGCAGTTCAAAGATAGGACAGGTGTCTTTACTGACAGGTATCTGGGATATATGGAAGTTTTGCGCATTGGCTTTTGGGAATAAGAACTGTATCACAAGCCAACTGATGAAGTCTAAGTAGAAACTTGACAAGATTGAAGGTTGTTCTAGGTAAATGAGCATGGTGAGCAAAGTCCTCGGAGGTCGAAGAGCGTGACACGGTTCAGAAATAACCAGTTGTGAGGAGCTGAGTCTGTCAGAGCTTGAAGGCGGAAATGGAAGATGGCGCTGGAAAGATAGTTTAAGGCTAATCAATGAAGCATCAGGGTGTCAAATGTGTTAGACTGGGTTGTCTAGGAAAAGAAAACAAATGACACTCCATGTGTAAGAAAGAAATTTTTATGAAGAAGGAATTTTTTAGCAAGAAGGTATTCCCAGTCCAGTCCTACTCAAGCCCATGGGTCAAATGTTAGTCAGAACCCTCTTCAGACTCACTTAGCTGCAAGTCAATGAAACAGAAAGTAAAGAGAAAGCAAGGGGATCACAGGATGGAGTCTTGGGGATCCTAGGTGGTTTGGAATCCACAGGGCGACCACAGCTGTCCAAGTTCATAGCTGCCTAGGGCTGCCCTGGGAGCAAAGACAGAGTTCCAGTGAGGAGGAAATCAGAGTTAAAGAGAGAAAGTCTCACTGTGTCTCTTACAAAAAGGCCACATTCCTAAAGAGGCAACACCATGCTACCGCCTGATTGACAAGCTGGACTCCAGGTTCAAGTTGCCATAAAATAGAACTACCAGACCAAGTGATCAAATTCCTGTTTTTTGGGGTGGTGGTGGTGGTGGTGGTGGTGGTAGTGACACCCATTGTAGATTAAAAGGTTATAAAAATTCACCAACTTTCAAAAAAGAATGTGTTTCTTCCCCATGGAGTAAAAATCTGGGTCAGAGCACAAAGATATTGGGCAGCACAGTCTTTTAGAGAAGCGAATGATACATGTCTTGGGAGTTTGGAGTAATAAAGAGGAAACGAGAGAAGAAATCTAGAAAGGAATGAATCAGATGTAAAGGGCACAGTCTACACTGATATCAACTTGCGTATTTATATCATTAATCATTACACAGACACTCATCCATTAGTAACATTTTCGTCTACCATTTCTGACAAGCTCTGAATAAATTTCTTTATACATATATTATTGACAAGGAATTTTTAAATTTACCTTCTGATTTAAATCATTGTGTAACTAGAGTTACAATGATTTTACTGAATAAATCCCCTCTGAATTACAAGTAATCATAACAGCACATGTTTATATAGCAGATTCCATTTATTGGTTGGTCAAAGAGAAGAGCTTAGATGGGAGAGTGTTTACCGCATCACATTGCTAAACGAAAGGCTGGCGGTTTGAACCTGCTAGCCCCTCTTCAGGGGAAAGACATGACTGTTACTAGAAAGATTGACAATCAGGGTGCACTTTTATTCTGTGCTGCAGGGTCAGGATTGGAAACCCTAGTGAGACACTGTCCCTGAGTGTCACTATGGGATGGAATATACTCCTCAGCAATAGGTTAGTTTTCAAACGTTGCAGAAGCATGAACTCTTTTACACATCCTACCAACCTACATAGGATCCCTGGTGGGTAGTGGTTCAACAGTGAGCTCTGGTCCTCATGATCTGCAGTTCCAAAGCACCACAAGCTCCGCAGGAGAAAGCCTGGGTGTTCTACTTCCATAACACAGTACAGGCCTGGAAACCCCGAGGGGGCTGGTATGAGCCAGCCTGATGCCATGGCAGTGAGTTTTGTTTTGGACCAACCCAGGGGAAATGAGTACTTTTTAATATTTCCATTCTACAGATCAGGAACTTTGTGCTCAGAGAGTTTAAGAAATTAACTTCTATGATTGGGCAAACAGTTTCACTAGTTCTTAAACCTTAACTCAAACTGAAGAAAATAAACCCTAAATACTAGGATTACAAAAAAACAGCTTCAGTAGTTGGGACCCTGAAGTTAGATATCATTTTGGATCTCTCACTTGGAAAAGGTTGGACAATGCTATTTTCAGCACGCAATGCTGAGTGAAATGTAAGTAGGCCTGGGATTTGTAGTCTTGGGAAGTTTAGAGACTAAGGCGCATGAGATGACCGTACTTGGAAAGTGCATGCAGACACACACTGCTTATTTACAGACAGTGTGATTGTACGGAGCAGCAACGGCATCAGTTATGTTACAGCATCACTATAAAGTAGCCACATAATTTCTTTATTAGCTCAGTGTTGTTGGCAATGCAAAAAAATAAACTAAGCTACGTATATGGGTCTTTGTAGTAGAGCTGGGTCTTCCTACTGGAACCATAAAGCATTTACTGTCCCTGTGCCCTTCCCTGGCAGTCACCTGAAAATAAAGGGACAGGATCATGCTCATTCTTGTGCATATTTCCAGTGCTAGGAATTTTTCTGTATTTCTCTCAAAAACGAAACCGTTTAGATATACTGTTTGCCACTGAAGTACACAAATACCAGTCCTGTATTTTAAATAGTGGCTATTATATTTATTTTATTTTTACTGTTAATATATATCCAGGAAAAGTATTTTCTAAACATAATATAGGATCAGAACTGCTCCCAATTGTTTTGAAGCTACATATTTTCCTCTTGTCATGATGTATGCTGGCATGTGCCCCATGGCTATGGGTTACTTTTCAAGTACTTATATATCTATGTGTGCACAAATGTATCATTTTCATTTATCATTTTCTCATTTCTAATGAAGGAATTAGCCATTTTCAAAGGTAACTATTAAACAAAAAAGCAACATTTGATAATTGAGATGGATTCCATCAGCTTTTAACTCACATTTATATTCCTATTTGAAATAGGAGCTGAAATTTTTTAGACATATGAAATTCACCAAGTGCTAACTCTGAGAATGTAGTTCAGACAAATGTACATCATGAACATGCCCCATCTCTCCCTCTGCGATAGCCTTTTATTCACAAATGGTCCTTCGTTATCCATAAAAATGCAAATGATACAAACTGAACTAATTTAAGCTTAATTTTCATTTAAGAAGTACAAAATTTGTCACTCTTCCTATTCACTGGCAAATATCCATAGCATATATTAATATTTTATGAGAATAAACAGTGGATAAAGGCATGCCCATAGAGAAATGACATTTAGTTATATAATAGACAAGCAATTCTGACATTTGGTGGGACAAAGGAACATCACTTTGACATTACCCAGGACTAAGATCATAAGATAAAAAGGGGGTTATTTTCTTTGCATCCTTTGGTAAGTTCACATAGAACCCCGTAGAGTTCCATGCACAAGATTACTTCAATTAAAAGGTTGGTTTCTATTTTCAAACCCTACACATATCAACACTGATAATAATAATATTCATTATGATGATTTTTATTACTATTCCATTTGCATGAGTTTTGCCAAGGTGGAAGAAAGATCACATTCCTTCTGAGGATTGGTAAGGTTTGCATCTGAATCAGAAAAGAAAAGAAAATTGTTTTTTCAAAGAACAGATAATTAGTGAAGGCTCAAAAGTGATGTTAGGTGCCAATCACGGCATCCGAGTTCACCTCAGCTGACTGATTTAACAATTTGAGTTGTATTACCCAGGAGGCTGTGATGTTGTGAATCCATCCTCCTCAGTAGGCTTTGCAGTGGAAACTCCTGTGTAATGGTGTGTGTTAGTCCGTAATGATAATGTCCTTCGCTGTCTCTCTCTAATGGTGTGTGCTGCTTTATAATGGTAATATGCTGGGGTTGGACAGTAACTTCAGTAGTGCTACTCTATTGAGGAAAATATACTCCAGATAGTATAGTGCTCATGAATGACTTCAACTACCATCTCCCTCGAATTGGAAAATGAGTGAACTAAATATAAACCTAATATCCCTTTTTAAATCCCTTCTACAACAAGAGCAATTACCCAATGGCAATCCATTAGGAAGCAGAAGTGATTTGAAGACCCAGAGGCAGATTTCCCTTTTCCTCTGCACGCCTTTCTCTTTTACCATAGCTGCTGAGGGGGTTGATGATAGCTGCCTCCTCAAGCAACTCTTGAAAATGATTCACATTTCATAGGACAGATGTTCAGGGATTCACTGTGCTGAGTCACTCATCAGGGGAACCTGCTTGCCGATGTTCCGTCACTGTAGTCCACTAGATAGGGGTTTAGTACAAGTAAAACCAAATGAAAGCTAGCTTGCTCTATAGCATTTAGAGATCAATAGTAGGGCAAAATCATTCATACATAATTGTGGTCAGGATTAGCAAAGTATACAAATAATATAATAATATGTAGATACGAGGGTCTCAGACCCAAAGAAAAACATTGTACTATTTTTAAAAAGATATTCATGTTAGTAAGGAAAACACTTATTTCCTTTCGATTGGACTATTGCAATACATTTGTCAGGTAAATATGAAGACATATTACATTAATATTGTTATTATTAATTTATATACTACTTTAAATAATATTAATTAAATACTATTGAATCTGAGAAATATAGTAGACATATACATTTTCCAGCTTACAGGTGAATTTAAAAAACTCGATTCATGTTCTCATTCCTCACTTTTTTAGTTTTAGTTTTTTTGAAAAGTTCTTGGAATTATTTAATATGGCTCTTCTAGCACAAATCTCTACCTTTCCCCAAACTACCTTTTCTTAAATCGGTCTGGTGAGAAAATGGAGGAAGGTACTGAAAAGATTCAGAGGTGATTAACTGAGAACAGGATTCCCTGGAGCAGCATCCTCCTGTGTCTACAAGGAGCCTTCTGAGAAACCGGAGAAGAGAGCTCTTTGCCAGCATGAGCCAGCAGAAGGTGCCCTTTGACCCCAGGTCCCTGTGCACTGACACTCCTGGATCCAGATGGCGGGCTGCCACTCGAAGAGCAGCAACAGAACCTGAAGGCAGAGCATGAACACAGCGTGACGGGCTTCCTAACCCATGGAGCAGGTCCAGCTGAGGGATTTGTTGCAAGAGGCTGGGGCAGAGTGGAGCGCCTTTGGGTACTTAATTCAAGGAGTTGGGTTTGTTGACTCACTGAGCTTGAGGCTTACAGTGGAGTGGGGATGTGCTTTGGGGCATTTATTATATCAGGTCTGAAACTTTGTAATATGTCCTGGTAAAAAATTACCCTGAGTCTTACTCAATGGCATCACAACTTGTTAACTTCCTTAATACAACCTTTAATCATGAGTTTTGTTTGGAAATTTCTGTATCACCATTGCAAGGGCTATTAGAACCTGGAGATAAATCATGGAAAATTAAGGTAATGCTAGTATCACAACACTTTAATTAATAAAGCATTATCAGTGACAATTCTATAGAAATGATTACACTTCATTACAACAAGTAATAATAAAAATGCTGTTGGGTGTCATCGCATCAGTGTTGACTCATAGCTTGTTGATTATGTACAATTGAATATATTAGTACAGATCCAGTGATATCTCATCATTATTTCTGTGCTTCAGTCTATTGTTGGAGTCACTGTGCTAATCCATTGTCCCCCTTCATGTCCACTGTACAAAGCATGATTTCATTTTCCAGGGACTGGTCTGTCTTGATAATATGTTCAACATACAGGAGAAAATAATCTTGCCAACCTGGCTTCTCAGCAACAGTTTGAATGTTCTTCTGAGTTAGATTTGTCGGTTCTTTTGGCAGACATTGACACTTAATATTCTGCTCCAGCACCATAATTCGAATGCGTCGATTATTCTTTGGTCTTGTTCATTAATGTCCAACATTAAAATGCATATGAGATTATTGAAAATACCATGGTTTGGATCAGGTGAAACTTAGTCCTCAAAGTAACATCCTTGATCTTCAATATTTTAAAGAGGCCTTGTACAGCAGATTGACCCAACAGAAATGTGTCACGTGATAGGAACGTTGATGGTGGATGTGAGCAAGTGAAACCCCCAACAACGTCCATGTTTTCTCTGTTGTCATGGTGTCACTTATTAGCCCACTCGTGGGGAGTTTTGCTTTCTTTACATTAAGTTTTAATGCACCTTGAAGGTTGTAATCCTTGATCTTCATCAGTAAGTACTTCCTCACAAATCTTCCTCACTTTCAGCAAATGAGGTCGCGTCACCTACGTATTGTTGTTAATAAGCCTTCCTCCTGTCCTGTTAGCACGTTCCTCTTTATGTAGAGTCCAGCAGGCACACTGAATAAGTGTGATGAACGGGCACCTGATACAGACATGTCCTCTGTTACCCCAGGCAATATCGCCTTGTTGGTCCCAAGGACTGCCTCTTTGTCCCATCTGCACATGTTCCCCGTGAGTACAGTGAAGCATTCTGGGATTCGAATTCTTGCCATTTTCAGTCATGTCCCATAATTAACTAAAGGTCCTGCGAGTTTTTCTCCCTTCATGCCATTAGGATTGACTCAATTTGAGAGGAAAGCTCGTCCTCAGTCATGTTTTGAGTGCCTTCTGACCGGAAAGACTCATTTTTTGGCACTTTCTGTGACAGTATTTGACTGCTATTCATGAGGCTCTCAGTACCTGACAATGTTACACTAATATTCACAGGGGTTCAAGGCCAATGTCTCTCATGCTGTCAGCCTTTTCCTTCTTTGTAGTCTATTCTTAGTCTGGGAACTGTGGAAACCTGTTCACTTTGGGTGATCCTGCTGTATTTGAAATACTAGTGATATAGATTCCAACATTATTGCACCAAGGAACCCACTATAGTAGGTCCAAATGACAGACAAGTGTTGGAGTCACCTAGTATATTTTGTATATTACATATGCAACAACATATGCAAGTAAATTCTTCTGAAGATAATTCAAAACCATTTGTAGCACTCTAGCTTCAGGGAGTTGCCAGAAATGTAAGCTGGATTCAGAAGAAGAGATGGAAAGGTAGCGTTGCTGATGTCAGATGGCTCTGTTTAAAAGCAAATAATACCAGAAAGATGTTTATTTGTGTCTTATTGAAAACACAATGGCTTTAGACTGTTTAGATCCTAATAAATTGTGGATAACCTTGAGAAGACTGGGAAATCAAGAATACTTAGTTGTGTTCCTGTGGACCCTGTCCCTAGACTAAGAGGCAAGCATTTACATTGAATAAGAAAACACTGCATGGCTGAAATTCTGGAAAGGTCTGTGTCAGAGATGTATCTTACATACACCATGATGGTTCAATCTACATGCTTAGCCAAGACTCCAAGGGAAAAACTCTGCCGCAAGATTGGAGGAAGCTTCACGAACCACCTGTCACACGCAGTTCAAAGTACTGAGGACTTGAAACGCTTATTCATGGAGAGCAATTACAACATGCAGCCTTAAGGATGGATTAAACCTTACTGTAAAGAAAATAAAAGTCACCAAAACTGGATAGATAAGTAACACCATCATTGCCCATTGTGTTAGTCTGGGTACTTTAGAGAAATAAATCCACAGAAACTCATGTATAAGAGAAAGATTTATATAAAGGTTAAGTGCGCATCAAGAAAACAGCCAAACTCAATGCTGTCCAAGCCCACAAGTCCAACATTAGCCCATATGTCTGATACCAATCTACAAAGTCCTCCTCCATCTCACAGAACTCACACAACGATGCTGACTGCAGGAGGAAAGCTGAATCAGTGAGCGTGTAAGCAAGAGCGCTGGCGGGGCTCTCCACAAGACTGCCATGTGGCTTCTCCTTCGGGGTGTCTTGCAGGAAGTAATAAGCCTTGACACCTGAAGCAGAGAACTGGCTAAGGAAACTTCACCCTGGTCCGACCATCAGAAAGCAAGAGATCTGAGAACTAGAAAGGCGAAGTTCATTGAGCCATTTATCTCTCCACCCTTCAGTTAACCCCACATGTGTTTATCAGCCAGGCTGGCACAATAAACTAACTCTCTCACTCATGGAAGCAACAGTGACAAAATAACAACCTGCTGCATTGGGCAATTCTGTGTGAGACAGTTATAAAGCCTAACAGAACAAAGATGTCATTTTGAAGACTAGGATCCAGTTGGCCCAAGCACGATGTTTCCAAACACCTTGCATGCACGTGAAGGTTGAAAAGGGACTAAGAAACACCGGAGGAGAAATTATGCATTTTAATTATTGTGTGGCCAAGGGCTATTGAAATTAGGATGAATGAGTGACAAACAAACTAATCTGTTTTGGAGGAAGTGTCGCCGGGATGCTCCTTTAAAGTATACAAGTTAGAACTTCATTTCAGGCACTTGTCAAGAGGGGTCATTTCTTCAAACAGGACAGCTTGCTGGGTAGAAGTGAAAAAAAGAAGCTGACCCTCAACACTATGGATTCACAGAGTGGCTGCGACAAGGGGCACAGCATAGCAAACTGCAATGATGGTGCTTAACAGAGCGGTGCTTTGTTTTGCTGCAAATCAGGTCACTGGTAGTGGGTGTCCTACACGTAGAACACGTGTGCTCAACTACAAGTCAGAGTAAGAATTGTTGTGTCAATGGAGACAATAAAACCGGATCCTAGGAAACCACAGCACCTAAAGGTATATAATCCTTATGAAAATTCAGACCGGGTATTTCATAATTGCAAATTCAGCTATGATAATAAAGTGCATTTAAAAGGATTACATTGTAGAAGCCTTTAGAAGGTGTCCAGTAAAACATGAATTGGTTTTCAATGTGCAAACCTTACCAGTGTTAGAACTGATCATTGTTTGGGTCCTGGGAGGACACCTCTGGGCCCTTTGACTGTTCCGCGGAATGGCAGTGTCTGTGGAGCAGTGACCCTATTGTTACACTCGCTAGTTTCTGCTAACGACGTGATTTACAGTAACTTCCTTGTTTTGTTTGGCTTTCGCAGGTGTTGCTCACTGAGCAGCTACATCAGTCTTATGGCTGCTTCCTGTCCCCACTCTCACCATCAATAAAAACCCTAAACCATGACTTGGATCAGCTTCCCTGCTTGGTAACACTGTGTGGGTTCTCAGTGTGGGATAATTAACCACTTTCCATGTGACTTGACTTGCAAAAGAAAAGTGGGAGTTCACGGCTCATTCCTCCTGGGCTCCGGCCCATATACTTCCTGTCTCCGGTTATCTTTATATTTTTATCTGTATTCATCCACTCTGTAGAAACCTGGTGACATCATGGGTTATGTGTCGGGCTACTAACTGTAAAGTCAGAAGTTTGAACCCACTAGCTGCTCGGCTGGAGAATAAGAAAACTGCTTCCATGAAGATTTAAAGTCTCGGAAATCCTAGGGGGCAGTTGCAGTCTGCCTGATAGGGTTGCTATGAATTGGCTCCACTAACTGGCCCGCTCCTGACCTACCGCACAGCAGTGGGCATGCTGGGACTCACTGTGCGGCACTGTGTCGCCCAATCTTGTTCAGAGCATTCTTTTGTGCTGAGCCTCTACTTTACCAAGCACGATGTCTTGCCCCAGGGATTGAGGTGATCTTACTATCCAGATGAAACCAATACGTTAACTGCAGCTTTGGGAGCAGAATATTCAACCTGAGCCTTCCATTTAGAAATGCTTAAGGATAAGAAAACAAACAAAAATCAACTGATATTTAAAACAAAAATGAAAACACTCCAGACCAATTGACTCAGCAACACTAGAAATGAGAAATAAACCATAAATGTTAAAAATGAAGGAAAAATATATGTCCTCTCTGTAGGAGTTATAAACTGGTGCTCTTGGGCAATCATTTTAGTTTTATTTCCTATTTGTTGAAATTCTGAATGTTTAAAAGCAGAATTATATGAAATGGATGGAAACCTGGCTTAATTTTAGTCATATTGTTTCCCATAACCAGACCTTGCTTCCAAAAGGTACTGGATCTGGGAGTTAGGAGCTGGGCAAGCTCTCCGTCTTTAACATTAGCCATAAGCGAGGTATGATAGTTCCCAACGACATCACCCTGATCTGCTTCAAGTTATTTATGCACTGAGATAAGTAGGCCATTATTTAGTACAGTTAATAACCCATGACACATTTTCTTAAAATAAATGGGGTCTCAAAATTCAATTTTATTTATTAGCCAATTTGAATACTTTTCCTCGGCATTTATCCATCAAACATGGCACTGTTATTGCACATGTATTATGCAGCATGTCAAATTAAACCATTGTTGATAAAACAAACATTAGTTATTGAAATGATCCAAATGCTGTGTGGTAGCTCATAAATATGCCTCACTTCCAGTGCAGAAAGAGTGGGCAAACAAGATAATTTTATTTTGATGCCTGTACGAATATTTCATGAAACAACAAAACAAAACTCACAAAGAACAATGACACTGCCTTCTATGTAGCGTAAGGCCTACGGTGTTGGCACAGTAACTGATATTAGAAGTATTAAGGATGGCACTGATTATCTTGTTTCTTTATCTAAAAACAGTTCTTCATATCTTTAATTATTTAAAAAGTATTTCTCACAGTATTTTATATTATTGTTAGAGCTGATAATTTCTAGGACAAAGTGGATGGCTTGGGATACAGGGATTTAGTTCTAATGTGAAATAAAAGAGCAAAATTCTAAAATGCCATCATTCACCTTTGAAGTGAAGAATGTATCCATTAAAAATAAACTACTGGAGCTCAAAGTGTAACGCACATTTCAGAATGCTGACTTTGGCCTTGTACCTGCAATCTAGTAAGCAGGGAATTTGAATTGGCTCTTAGATAATCCATGATAATATCTTCAAATCTTCATAAAAGATCGACTAGCTTAGTATTAAAGAAGTGGACCAAAACTATGAAAACTATGCTATATGGTTAATGTACACACACACATATCACCATCATCAGCTCAGTGGACATATCCATCACAGTGGTTGAAGTTATCAAGAGGAAAACAGGCAGCCAGCAAATCCCTCATTTTTGAAGATTTAATTGATCCCATGTAATTTTGATAGAAATATGAATCTAATTTTATAATGCAGCAGGCTACACAAAGTAAAAAAAACATGATACCATTAGGACCTTTTAACTTCTAAAAATCAGATCTACATCTTCAGCTGAAAAAAATCATTTAAAGTGGTGAACTTCAGTTGTAACTGCTATCTATCTATCGTCTATCTATCTATCTATCTATCTATCTATCTATCATCTATCACCTATCTTAACTCTTCATACCTCAGCCTCTTCAGCCCTTAGTAACCACGTATCTTCCTTTGTCTTAACGGATTTACCTATTTTATTTGTTTTGCTATTAGGTGACACAGAGATGGTTCCCACTCAGAGTGACGCTACGTACAACACACCAAAATCCACCAATCGACCACTGTGAATGGATAGTAGACCACAGGAGGTCAGAGGTGTAGCATGTACCCAAGGACAAAGTCAAGAGGGCTAGAAAAGGCGGGTGAGTGACAATGGAAAACACAGGTGACAGCAGCGTAGAGGAAGGTACCTTGAGAGTACTAGGGTGAATAGGTTGAAGCAAAGTGCATATGCACTGTCGAATCTAAAACTTCTTTTCTACTCTGTAGACTGTTGCCTCATTCATACACACACAAAGTAAAGTGGACAGCTACCCCAGTCTGTTAGTTTGTTATACTTGCATATTGCTGCTCTGGTCCTAGAAACTATGCTTCCAGGTTTTTTAATACTAATGGATCTACCCATGATGGTCAACCCTTCAAATGAACCCAAGCAGGGAAGAAAGATGTGCCTTACTCATGAAAAATAATCTTTGTTTCATGAATAGTTTCCAAGACCTTTACTCACTTACTTGGGATTTGTCATCAGGAAGAAGTGATGGCTAATGTAGCTGAAACGCATGAAAGTCCACATGGAAGAAGCAAACCAGCCTGTCTGACCACAAGGTGTAGAAGGGACCAGTTATGAGACATAAAAGAGCTAAAAACCATATCAGTGGGTGCCCACTTTCCTGATATGCTCAATGAAGACAAATGTGTGCCTAAGCAAGTGTGGTGAAAAAGGCTGATGGTGCCCAGCTATCAAAAGATATAGCGTCTGGGGTCTTAAAGGCTCAAAGATAAACAAGTGGCCATCTAACTCAGAAGCAACAAAGCCCACATGGAAGAAGCACACCAGCCTGTGTGACCACGAGCTGTCGAAGGGATCAGCTATCAAGCATCAAAGAACAAAAAATTATATCATTGAAAATGCGGGTGAGTTCAGAGTGGAGACTCAAAGCCCAATGGTAGCCAACCGGACACCTCTTACTGAGGGCTTGTGGGGAGGAGATGAACCAGGCAGGGTGCAGGGTAGCAATGATGAAACATATAACTTTCCTCTACTTCTTAAATACCCCCCCGACTATGATAATCCCAATTCTACCCTACAAATCTGGATAAACCAGAGGATGTACATTGGTACAGATAGCAACTGGAAACACGGGGAATCCACAGATGACTCCTCCAGGACCAGTGATGAGAGTGGCAATGTCTGGAGTGTGGAGAGAATGTAGGGTAGAAAGGGGGAACTGATTACAAGAATCTACGTATAGCCTCCTCCTTGGGGGAGGGACAGCAGAGAAGAAGGCGTGGGAGATGTCAGACAGTGTAACATATGACAAAATAATAATAATTTATGAATGATGAAGCGTTCATGGGGTAGGGGGAGTGGGGAGGGAGCGGGAAATGAGCAGCAGATATTAAGGGCTCAAGTAGAAGTCAAATGTTTTGAGAATAATGATGGCAACAAATGTATATATGTTCTTGACACAATGAATGGATGGATTGATTGTGATAAGAATTGTACGAGCCCCCAATAAAATGATTAAAAAAAAGAAGTGATGGCTAGAAGAAGGACATCATGTTTGATCAAGTGAAGGGCCATTAAAGGCAAAGGAAACCCTCTATGGACGGAATGGACACAGCTTCCCCACCAGGGCTGATTATGAAGGTGGGTTATGCCAGGGATGTGTTCAACTTGGTGACAACTAACACCACCACCAAAGTTGTCCGAAAGGAACAGTATTTCAAACCAAGTATCAAGCCCCAGCCTAAGAAGGGCGAGAGAAGCAGCCAATGAAAGCTTGATTTGGTAGACAAAGAGTCTATAAATAGCAAAGTGCCAGGGCAAGAGGGTGAAGTATATAGAAACCAGGTTATGAAATGACTTGAACATAAAATTCATGTTTGAATTTTATCCAAAGATTGTCTAACTTGGTGGCAGTTTTGTTAGTGACATTTTCTTTTAAGGGACCACGTTGGCAGTTCTGTGGATATGTACAAAATGCGATGGGAATGAGTTGCTGGAAGAAAAACACCAGTTACAGTAACAATTAGTCTTAGTAAGGAATGCTGAAGGTCGGAGTTGAGGCAGTGGCAGTGTGTATGGACAGAAGGGAGATTTGAAAGGTCTTTATTACATAGCATCAATACTCATGAATTACAAATATTTTATATGTAATGAGAGAAAGCTTGTGGGAAATGTCCAGTTAACTCCTAAGCTTTTCTGGGTGATTGGCGATGTCATTGACCAGTCTGGGAAGTCAGTTCTTTCTTGTACATGTTAGAAGATCCAGAACTATCTATAATGATGAATGCAGAGGTGAGGTAACATAGACTCATGGGACAATCAAGCATATACAAGAAACAGCATTCTTGAGAGTTTATACTTGAAGAAGGAACGTACATCTATGAAAGCATATTTCAACATTGCTAATTAATATTTTAGCAAAGTCATAGAAGAAAGATCAATGAATAAATGTCCATTTTAACATAAAGTGTTATTTTCAATTTTGTATCATAAAGTAAATATTTACCCATGAGCACTAACCAAAGTACTGGGATAAAATTCAAAGAAAAAAATATTTTAAGTAAACCATTAATATGCCACAGCAAAAAGTACAATGGAGTATTTTTAAAAATTATTTCCAAATTAACCAGGATTTAGTTGATTTTTAATCAGTCTTAAAATAATGTAATATTTTAGTCCACATTTGGCAATATGTGCAAAACAACGAAAATATATTTATGTGAATATAGTTAAGGACAGCTCACATACATTACGGTGATTCTTCTTGAGAAATGAATAGTTTTAAAATATATAAGTCCAGTATTATAAAATGGGTTCTTACTACACTGCTGCCATTGAGTCCCTTTCAGTTCACAGTGACTCTAAAGGACAGAGTGGAACTGCCCCTGTGGGTTTCTGAGCCTGTCAGTCCTTCTGGGAGTAGAAAGCCTGCTCTTTCATCCTCAGAGTGGCTCGTGGGTTAGTACTGCTAAGTTGGCAGAGAACAGCCCAATGTAACCACTATGCCCCATGACCCCAGATAGGGTAGTGTAAAATCTGTATTTTTGTAGCAACAAAACACCATGTAACCTCCTGATTTCTTCTTTCCTCTCTCCTATCTTCCCTTACCTTGTAAATTTCTTAATTTTATAAAAGACCTATGTAAGAAAAGGAGACACATCAAGACAGAAACAGAGACCAAACAAGAACATGTACTATTGCCGTGACGGTAAGGGATCCACTGCTCCTCCCCAAGGTATTCCTGACTTTAGTTCAGATAACGTGCCGTTTGAGACATAGCTCGCTGTTCCCTAGAGACATCTGAAATAATTACATTTAGGTCGCCCTTCTTTTACCAAGAGCCTGAAGATGATATCAATCTATTTCTATTCCACAGAGCTTAGAAGCCTTCAGTGTAGTCTCGGATGTTTTATAGCAAACATCGTGGGGAAAATATACACCATAAAAAGGCTCCTCCATTAATCTTTAGAGTGTTTTATTCTGCTTTGGTCATACTTCATGCAACAATGTTAGGGTATGTTAGGATCTTAGTTTCTAAAAACTGATTTGTCTTGTGCCAAGGGGTGTGGTAGTTTTACAGGTTTAGGTCAAATGTAGGTCATGCAGCTTAATGAAGCAGTCAATGCCAACCCAACTTAGGTAGAGAGGGGAAAAAGGACACTCTATTTTTAAGGAAAATTCAAGTTCACTTTTATTTCTTCACTAGGATGGACTCTCTTCTGGAAAATTTATATTCTGACATAAGACAAAATTTATAGAATAGGTATCCAATCTAAGACTGCACCGAACTCTCTGCCATCAAGAGCAGTCTGACTCTCAGCAAGCTTTTATACGGTTTCTGAAGCTTTGTAAATCTATGAGTACAGCTTCATCTTTCGCTCAGGAAGTACAGAATACACCCCAGTGATTCAATGATTGCATGTGAAAAAAATCTCCGACTATATCTAGTTGAAACTCCTGTGAAAAAATGAACTTCTGCAGACGGCGATTTTGAAATGCAAAGGGTCTGTTTCCACAAAGCAGTTCTGCTTCCACTAAGCACTACCCTGAGCTCTTCCACTTGTACATTGTACACGGCTGCTGCTAGCAATGATGGGCGAGGGAGGTGATGGCGGATGATATACTTCAGTATATCACAGATCTTTAAGAGTATCTAAGGATAACTAGGATGTTTCTCATTTTCATTCATGTTTTATACAAAACATTCACAATTTCCTCAGCATTTCCCCCTACTTCCCTCCCTTCTCTCCTTCCTCCCTTTGGTACGTATGTGATGTATGAATTTTCCAGCATCCCTGGTTCCTTCCTCTGGACAATCATTTTTTTCCCAATCCTCCTTAAAGTCGGGTGCAGGATCCCGGGTGGTACCGGTGGGAAAGCTGTAGACTGCTAACCACAGGTAGCTGTCCAAACCCATCACTGCTCTGGGGTAAAAAGATAAGACTATTGGCTGTCATACAGATTGATAGCTTTGGAAAACCTACATCAAGTCACTATGGCAATGAGTTTAATGGATGATGTGCTAATATTTGCACCTTAATTTCCCAAAGAAGAATTCTTCGACTAAGACCATAGGAATAAAAATGTTAGTAATGTATAACTTGTATACAAATAGAAACGCTACCCTCTCCATGTGAGTAATTATCTTTGACACTCCATGAGAAAGTTAATTTTTTTCAAGGTAAATGTCATCTTGATTTTGATGCTTAATTTCTCTTATCAAGAGTATTTAAAATATAGAGAAGCATTGAGAACTATGAGTGGATTTGAACCCTAAGTGGAAGGTCATGCTCTAGCAATTCGCTTTTAACTAATTAATTAATATATATCTTACTTGTTCCTAACTAAAACTTTGATAAGCATGTTAAAAGGGAGAGAGATGTAGCATCTGTTCCACTTTGTTATGTAAATATTTCATTAAGAGTATTGTTGTTGTTAGGTACCTTCCAGTTCACTCTGACCCATAGCGGCACAATGCGCAAGAGCAAAGCACACCATCTTCCCAAGGGTTCCCACGCCTGAGCCGATCGATGCAGTCACTGTGTCAATCCAGTCCTCCGAGCACTGTGTTAGTTCCATAATCTGGTGTCAATCTGAGAGGATTACAAAGGAAGGGGTGCAGTATGGCCTGTCAATCAAGATATAACCCATGAGGCCTCTGTGTGAGCATGGCCCTCTCCTGAGTATTCTGGGAACTTCTGTATTTTCTTCCTTGGAGGCAGGAGGCATCTGTCTCTCTCTGCTCAGTCCTTGTGAGACAACATCTGAGCTGACCAGAAACTGTCTCTGGGCTCACTCCCTGGGAGACATCGCAGTTCACAAGACACATGGAACTACACTAGTGCCCTGAGCTGGAGAAGCCACATGAACCTACACTGCCAGCGCTGAGATGCTTACAGCGCCACTGGATCCAAAGACTTTCTACCCACTGGCCTGTGATTGTCCTTCACATTGCATGTGTTTTGTGGGTCTGAAGAGGATGTTATAGATTGGTATTGGACATATGGTCTAATATCAGACTTATGGGCTTGGACTAGTCTGGGTTGGGATGCTTTCTTAATGTACAATTACCCTTTATATAAACCCCTTTCTTATACACATATGAGTTTCTATGGATTTGTTTCTCTAGTCTACCTGGACTAACACAAGGGCCTTTTCTCTTTTTTTGCCAGCCACCCTTCCATTTTACCAAATATGATGTCCTTCTCCAGGGACTGGTGTCTCCTGACCATATAGCCAATGTGTTTAAGATGAAGTCTTGTCTCCTTGACTCTAAAGTATCACTCTGGCTTTACTTCCCAGTACAGCTCATTTTGTCCTTTTAGCAGTCCAAGATACTTTCAGTGTTCTTCTCCAGCTCCACAATTCAAAGGCATTGATTCTTCCGTGGTCTTCTTTAGTCAATGGCCAGCAATGGAGAATACATTGAAGAAACGAAACATCCTCGCTCTTCAATAATCTAAAGAAGTCTCTGCAATAAATCTAATGCAATAAATAACCTAATGCAATAAATCGTTTGATCTCTTGACTACTGCTTCCATGAACCCTGATTGTGGATCTAAGTAAGACAAAAATTCTTGACAATTTCAACCTTTTCTCCATTTATCATGGTGCTACTTATTGGTCCACTTGTGAGGACTCTGGTCTTCCTTACATTGAGTCATAATCCATACTGAAGGCTGCAATCCTTGATCCTCACCAGCAAGTGCGTCTAATTTTAGGTACTGAGTGTAGCTACTCCAAAATAAAAATTCTAGAATGGCTATACAACTAGTTATAAATCCACTCACATGTCTTAATCAGTGTGCAGTCTTCCATCTTTTTTATATGCTTTCAATGTGATTTGCAGAATGTTTTGCTGAAGCACAAGTCCAAATACTTGTTCAATTGCTCTGATTTCTAGTCTTCAAAAATTTAGTTGTTTGATAGGGTTCATTTTTCTATATTGTTCCTCTTGTTCAACTTTTGTTTGTGTAAATATGAAAGCATTTTAAAAGCCAGTTTGATGATTTATTACTTTTTCTAGCTGTGATGGTTTACCTTCTAGGTTTGTAACTTTCACAATGTAAATATATTCCCCTCAGCAAGCAGACCAAATTTCTAGTTGTAAAAATATGTACTACTTACAATCTCTCTTTGGTGAAATGGATACACAGAAACAGTTAATTTGAATTTTTTCAAACATACTGATACATATTTTTATAGCCAGGTTCAATAGCTTAATTGTGTTAAAATATTTGTACTACAGATTAAGTAGAGTAGGCTAGTCTAAGTTCAATTATTAAACTGTTTGTGTAAAATATGTAGTATAAAATTAAATTTATGTTACAATGCATTATTTTTAAAAGAATGGATAACAAAATATATTTCTTTTGAAGGTCACATTTGGCAGCCTGAATATTACAATTTATTCACTGAGCATTAAGGGATAATGTTTAATGAAAAGCTGTGATTAGTTGGATCATGCCACTTCTTATGTATAATTATTTACATATTGCTTTTTATGTCCAAAATTATACCTTTCTGAATCTAGTGAAAATGTGCTTTATTCCTGCTAAAGACACACAGTACTTAATTTCTGCCCTATCTCCCTCACCCTCAACATTCATACCAATAGGATATTTATTTACTAATACTCTGTTTACAAAACACATAGATTCAGGAAGATGACACGGGTCACAGAACATAGTCTTAAGAGATTACCATTGTTGTTTGAAAATGGTTTGGGTGTCTTTGTTCTCTGAACAATTTTATTATCTCAATTATAACCTTCATCACAATTTGGAAAAACGTCCAGATAGGCAAAATACATCCCCGCTTAATGTTAACCAGAGGTTATAAGGCACATGCAGACTTTAGAAATGCCTGTGAGGTCTGCCCGTTACCACCTACACCAAGTGATATTGATGTATTCGTAGTTGCTATCTAGTGGACTCCAATGCACAGCGACCCTCTCTACCACACAGTAAGGGGTTGTCCAGTTCGGTGCCATCTGAGGATATGGGCACGATGGAGTTCATTGTTGCTTTATTGTATGGCATCTTCTAACTGGGGTGACATGACTTTCAGAATTATAATGAATGATATTCTGTTGTGTGCATAGGGTTTTAATTGGAAGTAGTTTACCAGGCATTTCTTTCTGAGTGTGTCTTAATATGGAAGGTGTGCTGCATCCTGTCCATCAGGAGTGACTCAGAAAATTTTAAATATGAGCAGCTGATCTAAAAGCATCATAGCAATATGCAAGCCATGGTATTAAAACGAACTGACAGCCTGGGGCGGACAAATGCTGACTGGGGCTCCTATTCCTCTCTAGGCATCTAGGCATACAAGCCTGACAGTTAGGGGAGCACGTGAGTGATGACACTGGGAGGACTCCAGGAGCTTTTCTTCTCCTTGTCCAAAGAAGACACTCACAACCAATTTATAGACACTCATTTCCAGAGGAAGATAGGTAGGTAGATAGATAGATAGATAGATAAATAATGGTAGTTTGGGCCCTGCTTATTCATTCCTCTTATGTACTAAAACCATAATTGCAGGAAAACCCATCAAGATGCCCCTACTTACCTCTAATTGTTATCACTGTCTTTTAATTGTTCAATTTTCTTTTGAATTCTTACACAGTTCACAATTGCAAGGAGTTGGAAGCAATCCAAATTTACATCAACTGATGATTGGATTAAAAACTGTGGTATATACATACAATGGAGTACTACATATCAATAAAAATTAGTGATGAACATATGAAGCACATAGCGGCATGGGAAGAACTGGAGAAAATCATGCTAAGCGAAGTTATTCAGGCACAAAAGGACAAGTACAACATGAGCCCACTGAGGTAAGTACTAAAAAAAAATGCAAAAGGGGCATAGGGAAAAAGCTACTGTATGCAAATATTCTTGGGGTGAGGACCGTGTAGTATGGCAGGAACCAGATCAAATGCAGGGATGCACATGGTAGAGAACTGGGGAGGAGGTGGGGAAAGGAAAAAAAAAAGCATGAAAATAAGGAAAAAATGGGTAGCGGGGGCATGGGCCGCTAACCTACCCAAGGGGAGGGTATTGCTTATGTCTCCACAGGGAAAGAGGGACCAGACTTCAACCCAGTGCCCCAAGGTGTGAATGCAACATGCCAGCGTGGAGTAGGGAACCACTGGAGAGGTCTGGGGGGCTGGCCCAATCCCAAGTACTACGTGGACACCTGCCCCTCCCCCCAGAAGGATTTATTTCAAAGGACGGCATTGAATCTGCAGCTCCGGGAGAGGGACATATCTGATCAGAGCACACAGGAGCAGATGAAGGGGGAGTAGGAGAGAGTGGAGCACAGCCTGGCCCACCAGGCCTTGAGGACAATGACCCCAATTAGAGCAGCCAGTCCACAGAGAGGACCACATGGTCAGCCTCACTATGAGACATAAAGTCCCTCACTGACTCATGGCCCTGAGGGGGACAGATACTGAGACACAGTTTGGGAATTTGCGCCCAACCTGATCCCACCACACTGAGGCAAAGCACTGGGGGAGTGCAGGGGAACAGCAAGGGAATGGAGTGGCCAGGTCCCCAGGGAATGCTGAAAGTGGACTTTGGGGCCAGGGCATGGTACCCCAACAGACTGGACTAGAAAACACTCCTAAAGGCCAACAAATGATCCTTAAACTAACTACAAACTTTTCTTTTTTGTTGCGTTTTGGTTTGTTCCTTGTCAGTGGTTTGCTGTTGTTGTTTTGTTGAATATTGTTGCTTGGTTTTGCTCTCTCTTGTTTTTGTGCATGTTATTATCTACGTAGATCTGTCTAAATAAGAATCTAGAGGAACAATCTGGAGGAAAAACAACGGGACCAAGAGTTCTGGGGGGAAATGGGATAGGGAGAGGTGGGTTTTTTTTTTAACAAACCCAGGGACAAAGGTAATGCAACGAAGAGGTATTGCTGAAACCCAGGTGGGGACAAAGCATGGTAGTGGGACAGGAGGAAAGTCAAGGGAAATAGAGGAAAGAGCTGGGAGGCAAAGGCCATTTATTAGAGGTCTAGACAAAGACATGTATATGCAAATATATGTATGAAGATGGGGAAATAGATCTATGTGCCTATATTTATAGGTTTAGTATTAAGGTGGCAGAAGGACATTGGGTCTCCATTCAAGTACTCCCTCAATGCAAGAATATTTTCTTCCATTAAATTGGCATTCTATGATGCTCACTCTCCTGAAACAACCACTGAAGACAAAGGGGGTGAATAAGCAAATGTGGTGAAGAAAGCTGATGGTGCCTGGCTATCAAAAGATATAGCATCTGGGGTCTTAAAGGCTTGAAGATAAACAAGCGGCCATCTTGTTCAGAAGCAACAAAGCCCATATGGAAGAACTCACCAGCCGGTATGAACACGAGGTTCTGAAGGGATCAGTTATCAGACATCAAAGAACAAAAACTCATATCATTGGGTGCACACTTCCATGGTAAGATCACAGAGGACAAATGGGTGCATAAGCAAATATGGCGAAGGAAGCTGATGGTGCCCGGCTATAAAAAGGCATAGCATCTGAGGTCTTAAAAGCATGAAGGTAAACAAGCGGACATCTAGCTCAGAAGCAACAAAGCCCACATGGAAGAAGCATCACACCAGCCTGTGCGATCACAAGGTGTGGAAGGGATCAGGTATAAGGCATCATCAGAAAAAAAAAAAAGAAATCTTACCATAGTGAATGAAGGGGGAAGTGCAGAGTAGAGACCCAAAGCCCATTTGTCGGCCACTGGAGACCCCCTCACAGAGGGGTCTAGGGGAGGAGATGAGTCAGTCAGGGTACAATGTAGTACCAATGAAGAATACAGCTCTCCTCTAGTTCCTAAATGCTTCCTCTACCCCAACTACCATGATCTGAATTCTACCTTGCAAGTCTGGCTAGACCAGAGGATGTACACTGGTGCAGATAGGAGCTGGAGACACAGGGAATCCAGGGAGGATGATACCTTCAGGACCAGGGGTGTAAGGGGCTATACTGGGAGGGTAGAGGGAGAGTGGGTTGGAAAGAGGGAACCATTTACAAGGATCTACATGTGACCTCCTCCCTGGGGGATGGACAACAGAAAACGGAGTGAAGAGAGACGTCGGACAGGGCAAGATATGACAAAATAATAATTTATAAATTATCAAGGGCTCATGAGGGAGGATGGATCGGAGAGGGAGGGGGAAAAAAGAGAACCTGATGCAAAGGGCTTAAGTGAAGATCAAATGCTTTGAAAATGATGAGGGCAATGAATGTACAGTTGTGCTTTACACAATTGATATATGTATGGATTGTGATAAGAGTTATATGAGGCCCTAATAATATGTTTAAAAAATGGACACATATTTGCATTGATAATAACAAAATTAGATAGTTCTGCTTTTATAACTCGAACAAAGAATGAGCTTTCCCCATGCTTTGTAGTCTATTTAATTTGGCATATTTAAATACTTAGGGATCTGAATTAGAAGTGTTGTTAATAGATGCCACGATGAAACAACAGAAGGAAACACTGCCCTGTCCTGTGCCATCCTCCCAGTTGCTCTTATGATTTAGCCCATTGTTGCAGCCATTGAGTCAATCCATCTCATTGAGGGTCCTCTTCTCCTAGGCTGCCTGGCTGCTTTAGCAAGCGTGGAGGCCTTCCTCAGGAACTCAGCTCTCCTGATAACCTTTCCATAACACTTGAGAGAAAGCCTTGCGATCCTTCCATTCTGGCTGTACTTCTTCCAAGGGGGACCTGTTTGATCTGTTGGCAGTCCATGGTTTCGTAATATTCTTACCACTTTGACACATTGATGTCAGACATGTTGATTCTTCTTCGGTCTTCCTCATTCATTGTTCAACTTTCACATGAATATGAAGTGATTGGAAATACCATGGCTACTAGGGTCAGAGGCACCGTAATCTTCAAAGTAATATCCTTTCTTTCCAAGACTGTAAAGAGGTCTGTGACGCAGATTTACCTAATGCAATGTGTCCATTGAGCTCTTCACTGCTGTCATGAGCATTGGTTGTGGATCCTAGTAAGATGGAAGGAATCCTTGACAACTTGAGTCTTTTCTCCATTTATCATGATGTTAACTTTTCTCGTCCCGTTGTGTGGATTTTGGACTTCTGTACCTTGAGTTGTAATAGATATGGAAGGCTGCAACCCTTGATTTTTATCAGCAAATGCTTCAAGTCCTCCTCCCTTCCAGCAAGCTAAGTTGTATTATCTGCATTCGGCAGGCGGGAATAGGCCTTCCTCTAATCTTGAGGGCACGTTCTTCTTCACATAATCTGTCTTCCTGACCATTTGTTCATCCAGTTTCAATAAGTATTGTAAGAGGGTTCATCCCTGAAGCACATCTTTCTTGATATTAAATCAGGTGGAAACAGGTGAATTTGGTAGGGAATTGATAAGGACGTTTGAGGACAGAGTCCCCTTTTTAAAAAATATTCCTTTTATTTCTTAAATTTTGTTATTTATATTGTGATTTCCATTTCAGATTGTCAGCTCGGCACTCAGTACTTGCAACCACTCAGCATAATGATTCCCTGATTAGTCCAAGCCATGAAGTGCTTCTTGTTTCATCATTGCTTTTTCTTTTTTTTTTTTTAGGCAATGATGATTATTTCAGTGTGTGTATGTAGCAAAGGCACTCTCTCCATCCTCTAGTGACGAGCACTTGGGCTGTTTCCAACTTCTTGCACTGTGAACACTAATGTGATAAATATGAGATTTTGAAACACCAGACATATATCCTCAATTGGAAAAAAAGAGAGATTACATTATGAGAAGGTTTTGTTAAGCTGCTTTTAAAGCATCAGTGTAGACGGATTTTCTTTTCATTTTATAAAATAGATCTGTGTTCGTCCAGGTTGTCTAAAGGAACAAATCAGGTGACACTCATATATGCATAAGAAAGAGCTTTATATCAAGAAGTCATCACATGTCAAGTAAGCATGCCAGGTCAGACCAACTCAATTCTTAAGTCACATGCTAGTGCTGGCTTAAACCCCTTTCCAATTCCTTTAGCTGTAGGCTGGTGATGGAGAAACGTGAAGCAGGAAGTAGGATGATAACAGAGAGCATCCTGAGTAACAGGAATAATAATAGTAAAATAGAAATAATAATAATAATAATAGGATGAATAATAAAGATGCAGAAACAGGAAACAGGAAGCCAGAAGCAGCATGATCGCAGGCTGGTGAGTGTAAGGTCTTGTGGATGTAAGGTAGGTGGAAACATGACAGGGTGCCTACAGCTTTCAGGACGGGCAGCCCACATGGGGCCACCCTTTGAAGCAGACATAGAGTTCCAGCAAGCAGGAAGGCAAAGTGGCAGAGAGAAGCCATTCCCAGAGCCCTTTACTTACATATAAAGGGCCACACCCCCAAGAGGATGTCATCAATTTACCACATGATGGACAGATTTGACTCTACCCCTAGCATGGAGTCCCAGCAGGCAGAATTTGACAAAAACCATCCAACGATCACACCCATCCACGAATTCACTGCCACCGAGTGAAGCTAGCTCATCGAGACCCTGTAGGACAGGCTACAATCGCTCCTGCGAGTTTCTGCGATTGTAACTGTTTCCCGGAGTAGAGAGCCCGTCTTTCTTCCAAATACAAAATCTACTGTCTATAATGTATGTATCATAAAGGCCAGACCTTACCCAAAGGAATCTGAAGTGGTGATTCGGTTTTAGTTGTCTTTAATGTCACTTGAAAGTATATACGATACTGGAATTAATTGGTCACGTTTCCCTAACCACTGTTACAAAGGGCTCTTGGACTTTCTGGATTGTTGTTTGGAAACAGAAAATAAAATGGCTTACGAGATTACAGAATACTAATCTCCAAAGCAGTTTCAGAGTGAGGGCTGAATTCTACAGCTATTACAGTGCTTTTTATGTTAGATATGGCAATGCAGTTATTTTTTCCCTAGTTTTCGCCATCTGGGTATTTTCAGTGTCTGATTTTACAGCAGTGAGTTATTAACACAATTTAAAGTTTATAATTTACTTAAAATTGCGATGAAGACATTTTCTTGGGAATTTTTATTGAGTAAAGTGTTGATGCATGTGCTGTTATTAAAACAGCCACAACAAGACAGGGGATGTCTTAGATCGCGTTTACCAGGGTTTTCCAAATGAGCACATCTTGCTGAGCACAGCACCCGGATCAAAACTAGCATGTTAACATTGATGTCCTATTTTACCCATAGTCCACTCTGTGTTTTTAGTTCTAAAAAAAAACTTTTTATCAGGTATGTAGATGATTAAGTTTAGTTGTTTTTTAACCATATAATTTCCCTCCTGCTCCTCCTATCCCCTCTCTAACCAGTGACACCCACGAACCCATTCCTCCTTTCTTTCTTTCTTTCTAAACATTTTATTAGGGACTCATACAACTCTTATCACAATCCATACATACATCAATTGTATAAAGCACATCTGTACATTCTTTGCCCTCATCATTTTCAAAGCATTTTCTCTCCACTTAAGCCCTTTGTATCAAGTCCTCTTTTTTCCCCTCCCTCCCCGCTCCACCCTCCCTCATGAACCCTTGACAATTTGTTATTATTTTGTCATATCTTGCCATGTCCAGCGTCTCCCTTCACCAACTTTTCTGTTGTCCTTCCCCCAGGGAGGAGGTCACATGTAGATCCTTGTAATAGGTTCTCTCTTTCCAACCCACTCTCCCTCTACCCTCCCAGCACCGCCCCCCTCCTCCACAGCCCTGGTCCTGATGGTATCACCCGCCCTGGATTCCCCGTGTCTCCAGCTCCTATCTGCACCAGCGTACATCCTCTGGTCTAGCCAGACTTGCAAGGTAGAATTCGGATCATGGTAGTGAGGGGGGAGAGGGGAGGAAGCATTTAGGAACTGGAGGAAAGCTGTATTCTTCATCGGTGCTACATTGCACCCTGACTGACTCATCTCCTCCCCTAGACCCTTCTGCAAGGGGATCTCCAGTGGCCGACAAATGGGTTTTGGGTCTCCACTCTGCACTTCCCCCTTCATTCACTATGGTAAGATTTTTTTTTATTTCCTGATGATGCCTTATACCTGATCCCTTAGACACCTCGTGATCGCACAGGCTGGTTCTGTGATCGCACAGTGTGTTTCTTCCATGTGGGCTTTGTTGCTTCTGAGCTAGATGTCTGCTTCTTTACCTTCAAGCCTTTAAGACCCCAGACACTATCTCTTTTGATAGCCGGGCACCATTCTTCATTTCTAAAAGGTCATTTCCAATAAAAAAAAAAACCTATATGAAACTCACAACCACCTAGTTGATTTGGACTCATAGTGACCCTCTAGGATGGGGTAGAGTTGTCCCACATGGGTTTCCTAAAATGTAACTCTTTATGAGAGGAGCAAACTTTGTCATTCTCCCAAGGAGCTTCTGGCAGCCTTGAACTCCTGCGGCTAGCTGCCTAGTAGCTAACCACCCTGCCAGCGGCACTCCTGTCAGATATGCTCTGTAACATCATAATCTTTCTCTAACCCTGTGTGCCTGTGTTATTTTACTGATGCAAGTTCCCAGTAGTCTCTCGAGTTGCTGTTTGCTGCTAATCTGCTTCTTTTCGTCACTGAAGTTTGTTCCATGGTAGATGCACACCGCACTTTGAGGGACATATCAGGGTTCTTTCTAGTTTTTGACTGTGATAAGTAGATATGGTATGACATTTATGTGAAAGTTTTTACATGAAGAGATATTTTCATTTCTCGTGAGGTTATAGTAATTGAAAAGTGTATGCACAGTTTTATTGGAAATGATCCAACTGTTTCTGCAGAGTGGCCATGCCTGCTTATACTCTCAACAGCAATGCAAGCAGGATTCAATTTCCACATGTTTTCTTTGGTATTTGGTGGTATATTAATTACTTTTGTTGTTGTTGTTGTTAAATGTGAGCTATTCTGATAGACATGCACTCACATCTCATTCTAATTTTAAATTGCATTTCTCTTACAAAAAATAATGTTGAATAACTTTTCATGTGTTTGTTTCCCATTTGCAGAGCGTCTTCAGTGGAGTGTCTGCTCATGTATTTTGCCCATGTTCTAATTGTGTTGTTTGATGTTTTCTTTCTCCTGCTGAGTCTGTTGGTTATGAATTTTAATTGTGATACAATATAGTTAATAAGCATTTTCCATTTCAATACTCTTCACCATTACAATTAAATGACAATGATTTGTTCATTCTATTGTACAATCACTACCATTGCCCACTCCCAAAATGCTCGGTTATTTTTAACGGAAGCTCAATGTCCCTTAAGCACAATTCTAGGTATTACTTCTTTGTCAGAGAAACGATTTCCAAATACGTCCCAGCCTGTAGCTCAAGTGTCCATCCTTTCCACTGGGTCTTTCACAGGATAGATCTTTCGCCTTTTGTTGGCTTCAATTTAGCAGTGGGTCTTTTTATTTTTCCCTTAAGTAGTAAAGAATTTTTTGTGTAATCCTTAGCCTCAAGATTTTCTGATGTTCTTGTTTTGTTCCAAAAGATTTACATTTCACATCAAAGTCCATGATATGTGCAGTCAATAGTTGTATGGAGCGGGGAGGATTTAAGTTTGATTATCTATTTTCATCTGTGGATGTCTAGTTGCATCGATACCCTCTGTTGAAAGGTGAAATTATTTTAGGATACATTATAATATAAATATTATAATTTCACCAATGAGCTTGTACAGCTGAAGTGAAATGAAATTCACCGAGGGACTTAAACAATTTGTTTAAATATTTCCTTGTTTTTGCATGGATTGTCAAACTATAACAGATAATTTTACTGTGCATTTTCTGATGTTATTAAGATAGATGTTAAAACTAGACGCATCCTATACTGAATTTATTAGCAGACCATCATGGTGAATGGTTCCTCATTGCTAGAAATCAGAACCAACTTGTCATTTCATGGAGGTAAAACTCTAATTCAGGAGGACTAACGTGCTTCCATATTTTGCCACTGAGGCAGGATGGGGACATCTGTGTTGACTGCCTCTTAGCATCACAGAAGAATCAATGAGAGTGCAGGCAAACTTCATTTTGCACATCATCTGGGTTAGCTCAGCATTTGATAGAGACATCTTAACAAATATTTTAATTTTACAAATAGTTATTCCAAGCAAGTTGAAGAACGTGTTCCACATTTCTCTAGGCAGCGAATGTCAGGGAATTGTCATCTGCTGTAAAATCATATCAATCTTTTCTCTGACCCGAATGCCATGTGTTGGGCTCTCAAATGTCATTCTTGATTTCTAGATATGCTGCTTTTAGGAATTAGCCTGAGTATGTTTTTAAACATATCTTCTCTTTGATCACTTATGATGAAACTAGTACCATCACTTGTGTTCGTATAATGTCCTAACCATTGCCTTATGTTAGATTTTTTCCCCTTGTGATCACTGGTAGGAAAACACCCCATGGAGACATCAGACATCTGTTATTTTACAGGAAGTCACAAAAACAAAAGTTATGTTTTGTACTTCTAAGTCAAATATGCCTTCTCTTATTAAACATTTATAACAATGGGCCTTTATCGTTCTTTTAATCTTGAAATGCCACATCCTTTTTGATTCCTAAAACACGTTCAAGAAACAAACATTCATTGCCAGAGCCTATGTTTTGGCTCCGGAGACAGGCTTTGTGTATATTATAGCAGCCGGCATGCTATTCATTACCAGGCTGGCCTGCCTTCTCATAATTATAGAACAAAGTTAGTTCTTTTGTGGTTTCATGCATTAAATATCCAGAGATAAATGGAATCTGTGGCGCAGAGACATATGGAGGGATGATGGATACTGAGGCACTAATTTTCCAATGGATGGTCCAGACTTGGAAGTTACGGCCCATAAAGAGTCTCGGAGGCTATCGTGTGTTTTGTTGTTCCTTTAAGCTAACAATGGCCCAGGCTTGCAAAACAATAACCATTTTGTTATCTGGAATTCTTGCATTCATCCCAAGAAAAAAATGATGTGACAAAAACGATGCCAGTGTTGTTGACCTTTAGATAACGCACGGATTTCATTACACTTCGTGCTTATCATTGTATGCATACAATTTTACATTTGTATTTATGCAAAGTTCAATGATTTATTTTGGGACTTTTTACTAAAGTGTACTTTTTATGTGTCCTAATGTACATGCCATTGCATGTGGCCTTCACTGTAGCTCTTCTTTGCTGAGGCACAGAGAGGGAGCATTGCTGACACATGCATGTGACTCTCCCAACAGATGCATTTGGTTATGTCAAAAACACAAATGTACTCATTGTGAAAACTGGGCACAAAAGGATATTTCATAACCTACTGTTATGGGATTGAATTGTGTCCCTCTTCCCTGCAAAAAAATGGAAAACCTGGCCTCCATCCCTGTGAAGATGACCCCGTTTTGAAAATGGTTTCTTTGTGATGTTAGTTAGACCATAACTGAGTAAATGAAGCATCACCCTTCTGAGTTCCCAAAAAGAAAATGGCCAGAGTTTTCAGAAAACTAAAAGACACAAAAGCATCTACAAGGGTTGTGGCAGCTACTAGAAGCCCAGATGGACAGGTGAGTTGTTTCTGATTCCTAGTACCCTGTGCACGACAAAACGAACCCCACCCGGGCCTGCACTGGCTTCAGACATGCTCCCCTGTTGGAGCCATTTGGCAACCAATGTGTCCAGACAAGGAATGACTCTTCCAGAAGCATGCCTCAGCTTCTACTTCTAGCTTCTGTCCTGTACATCTACCCACTTAAGCCGTTTGTGTTATCGCTCTAGGAAATGAAGACATATACATAGCATATAATTCCTGATTTTTTCCTGATGTATATTTTAAACATTTTATTAGGGGCTCATATAACTCTTATCACAATCCATACATATATATTTTGTCATATCTTGCCCTATCCGGCGTCTCCCTTCACCCTATTTTCTGTTGTCCATCCCCCAGGGAGGAGGTCACATGTAGATCCTTGTAATCGGTTCCCTCTTTCCAACCCACTCATCCTCTAGTCTCCCAGTATCACCCCTCACACCCCTGGTCCTGAAGGTATCATCTGCCCTGGATTCCCTGTGCCTCCAGCTCCCATATGCACCAGTGTACAACCTCTGCTCTATCCAGACTTGCAAGGTAGAATTCGGATCATGGTAGTGGGTAGGGAGGAAGCATTTAGGAACTGGAGGAAAGCTGTATTCTTTATCGGTGCTACATTGCACCCTGACTGACTCATTTCCTCCCCTAGACCCCTCTGCAAGGGGAACTCCAATGGCCGACAAATGGGTTTTGGGTCTCCACTCTGTACTTCCCCCTTCATTCACTATGGCAAGATTTTTTTTTATTTCCTGATGATGCCTTATACCTGATCCCTTTGACACCTCGTGATCGCACAGGCTGGTGTGCTTCTTCCATGTAGGCTTTGTTGCTTCTGAGCTAGATGTCTGCTTCTTTACCTTCAAGCCTTTAAGACCCCAGACACTATCTCTTTTGAGAGCCGGGCACCATCAGCTTTCTTCACCACATTTACTTGTTCACCCGCTTTGGCTTCAGCAGTTGGGTCAGTAGGGTGAGCATCATAGAGTGCAAATTTAATAGAAGAAAGTATTCATGTATTGAGGGAGTTCTTGAGTAGAGAGCCAAGGTCCTTCTGCCACCTTAATACTAAACCTATAAATATAGACACATAGATCTATTTCCCCATCCTCATATATATATATATATTTGCATGTACATGTTTTGTCTAGACCTCTGTAAATGCCCTTTGACTCCTAGCTCTTTACTTCTCTTGACTTTCCTCCTGTCCCACTATCATGCTCTGTCCCCACCTGGGTTACAGCTATACCTCTTCTTTACATAACCTTACCCTTGATCATTCCCTACCAGGCCTGCCACTCCCCCCTCACCACCAAATTGGATCCCATGTTGTTCCCTTGTCCCTGGGTTAGTTATCACCACTTCCTTACCCCCTACGTCCCCCTATCCCAAGTCCCCCTGGAACTGTAGGTCCCATTGTTTTTCCTCCAGGTAGTTCATCCAGCCTGTCTTATTTACACAGACCTGTGGAGATAATAACATGCACAAAAACAAGACAGAGGAAAACAAAGCAACAGTATACAACAAAAAAATAACAACAAACGATTGACAAAGAACAAAACAAAACAAACCAAGAAAGAAAAGCTTGTAGTTAGTTCAAGGATCATTTGTTGGCATTTAGAAGTGTTTTCCAGTCCAGTTTGTTGGGGCACCACACCCTGGCCCCAAAGTCCACTTTCAGCATTCCCTGGGGACCTTGCTGCTCCATTCCTTTGCTGTTCTGCTGCACTCCCCCATTATGTAGTATCTTATACCTTAAATTAAAAGTTTTTTATACAAAAAGTTTTGTATAAAAGTAATCATTCAGATTACTTTTGTAGTTATAAAATATAGTTTTATATACCCCTCTGTGAGTGACAAAATATTCTATAATTATTCTGTGATTATTTACCTCCATTGATAAATAGCTCTGCTGTTGTTTTAGCTATGAAGCCACAAAATAAGATTTTATGGTTTTTTTCTCCCTTTTTTATTTATGATAATTAATCAGCAGTATCCGTTCCCATTATGTATTCATTTGGGAAACAAACACAATCTGTGTATTTGATAATTTATTTGGTTCTGACTCTGTACCATGAATTGTTCCACTTGAATGCAAATTGAGTTTACATTCCAAATGCAGGTAGAAGAGAGGGAGGAAAAAATAACTAAAGTGAACTAATTATTAACTGTGAAGTAAAACAGAACACAATAAGTCAATAGAAATTGACCAGGAGGATGATGGGTGATCATATTTTAGATGGGGTCCTTTAGCAATTATGTTAAATATCAAAGTAATTCAAGTAGATGTATAACAATTTAGGACAAGAACCAACATAACTTAATTAATATTAATTATTTCCCCCCACCTTTCTTTGTTCTTCCTTTTTCCTTCCTGATAACACGGAGAGATGATATCAGTTTAAATTCAAAGGATGACTTCTAATTTCACTATAAGTCCTTTGGTGTTATGAGTGTTCTGGCTCAAATTTTTATTTTTTGATAGTGAGAACTAGGCATTCGATTAAGAATTGAGAGAGACCAGAATTTGATCGGATCTTTTCACTAACTCGGCAACTTCAGGGAAGTCTCTTAACATCCTTGTTCCTCAGATTGGTCTTTCAAAATGAGAGCTACATTTTCTTCACTATTCTTACACTAGTTTTTTTTTCTTTGCAATTTCACTTCAACTGATGTAACAGACATGGGACTTTTGCAAAATTTCTGATAATATTTACAAAATATTTTCTCTACAATCTATTATTTTTTAAAGCAATATTTGTTTGAATTCTTTTCTTTGCATTCTAGATAATTATGTTTAGATTTATGAAATATTAGGCAATTGACCCCTGAACTCTATTCCTTTATTTATTTTTACACATTAACCAATTACAATGATTGCCACTATAATGACTTTTAAGTATCCCCATAAAATATTAAAAAGCAAACATTAAATTGATATAAATGTAAGAATAGTTAAGGAAAGAGTGGCTCCGGGGTATTTTAAATTCACTAATTAATTTTTATTTCTTAAAACATTTTTTCCTTTCACTCTTATTTTTGAGAAAATATCAGACAGAAATTCATCTTAATGTCCAAATATAGGTGTTAATTTTGCATAATCAGGTTAAAGCCACTAAATTTCTGAAACAAGTCTCTATGATCATTGTATCCTGATGTATATAGTTTGCTAACCTATCTCAAGGTTATTAACAGCACCTCAATTATTGGGTCATATTATTTAGTACGTAAGAGCCATCTTCTAGTTTCCTGGGGAGGTCATCATGATCATGACAACTTAAATGAAGTCATTCCAGAAGTGTCCTTAGACCTAAATGGATGTTGTCATATCCTAGGCATTCTTGGATCAGAACCATGTCCTTCTCCAGGTCATTAGCCAACGCCAACCACCTACCAATGATTAAAGCCAATAGTGTTGGAAAGATAACTGGAATTAATAACATGCCTAATGTCTCTCAAAAAAAAGCTCTATAGTTTAGTTTGAAAAGCAAGGTGTGTGTTCAGCATCCAGTACATAATTAGCACAAGAAAAATGTGGCAAAAGAAATTTTGTCGATTCAACAAGGGTTCCAAATGAGGTGAGCTTCACATAGAGAGAGTAGCCTGGATTGGCTGAGTCTAATGAGGGAAACTTGTGATAGGAATGAGGCTCTCCAGATGAAACAGATCAAAAGCCTGGAATATTCAAAGAGGAAGAAATGTTCTATTGTTGGCATTGAAGATGGTGAGGGTCATTTGACAGGAATTTTGGGTCAAGAAGCTGATAGCAATTATGCTGAGAATCCTGAAGACAATTCCCTGAATAATAGAAACAGAATTTTGATAAACTAGAAACTGAATTTTGAAAGCCCTTGGATGATTTTACTACTGGATTATTCCATCTCACTAAAACTCAAAGTCAACCCAGAAACCCTGCGCAGAACCCCCAGCTGAGCAGCACTTTAGCTTCTAACTCATAGAGCCACTACAGGATAGAGTAGAGCCGCCTAGGATGGCTTCCAGACCTACTCCTCACAGGAGCACGAAGCCCACCTTTCTCCTGCAGAGCAGCGGGTGGTTTTACACTGCAGCTCTTGCAGTTAGCAACCCACTGAGTCAGCCCTACACCAGCGCTCCCAGGACTAAAGCAATGAAGGGGTGTTTTTAAGCCACCAGGTGATCAAGCCTCTATGCAGGAGAAAGCTGTAGCGACCTGTTTCTACAAAGATTTACAGTCTTACCAACCCTCTAGAGATGCTGCACCGTGGCCGATCAAGTCCCCGAGAATGAGAATCAACTGAACAGCATATGTTTACGGTAATTTGAAACATTTTGAGGGACTGAATGACTGAAAGCATATTTTTTTGTTAGATGAGTAAAATGTATCATGTGATGCCCATCTTGTTATTTCCAAACGTGACTTCCGAGAAGTGCATTTGACCTCTAAAATCAGACCACGAGTGCCTTCAACTTCAGCTTGAACATGACAATGATGTATAAGGAATGGAAATAGTTCATCTCTTTTGATTTTATTTTTGTGGATATTCCTGTGTTTACTCCTTTGCTTGTGAAAGGAGGTGTGATTTGCTTAAGGTGTGGTCATATAAGTACTACTTTCAGCCTCTGGGGAACTGGTTAAAAATATAAATTTTCCTCACGGGAAATGACTCTAAACCGACATGTCCAAACCTGCCCTTCAATATTTGAAGTTCACATCTTAATTCTATCTTGAAATTTTAATTTCATCTACAAGAAGTAGGTGAAGTGTTCAGGTACCTTCCATTCTTCCACAATTTTTAAAAAAACAAAAATATTTCCATTTTGTTTTAATTTTCTCCTAAGAAACAAAACATTTTCCTATAGAGGACATTTATGTTCCCAAGTACTATCGTTTGATATATTTTCCATGTACAAATATAAATAAAACATCTATATAAAAGTGTACACACCGTGTATAAAAGGATTCAGCTAAATCATTGTGTGGGCTGATATTTAGGTTAATACAATGAATTCCAGAACAGTTTCAAGCTCCTGAACACATTAATTAAGAGTATGCACATATGTGCTATCATCCAAAGTTGTCTATATACATTTTTTCTGTATTTTGTTTAAATTGGATAAATATTATCAATTGTTTTGCCTTTTACATACTCACAAAATATGCAAAGGGTCTCTTCTTATTTCTGTAAAAATGAATTAATACTTTGACATTCAAGGAAAGTACATAACAATTGACCAAAATATAAGGCACCTGATCTTAACCTGGGGTCCCTATGCACTTAAGAAAGAATTCTCAGTAGAATTTAGGACTCTGTGATATTTGATACAGGAAAAATGAAAATTTATATTTTGACTAATTTTTGTGAAAATAGGCAAGAAGCAGTGCTAGGATTAACGTGCTAAAGCTTCTTTTCTTCTCAAGACAGGTAGGGAAACTGAGGCCTGCAACAGGAAGGGCCTTGTGTAAGGTCACATCGCAACCTGAGAACCCGGCAGCACTGGATCAAGAAACTGGCTGGGTCTGAGGTCACTAAATAGCTGTCGTCGATGTCTCCAAATGTCATTGATTATGCTCTTCATTACCTAGAAATGCTAGTCGTTATTAGATTTACCTCTAGGCCTTGTAATTATAACAGAGCATGTACATACATATGACAAAGACATTTAATCATTTCAATAGAGTGTCCTCTGTGTGTATGTTATTTAAATATGTATTATAGACATAAATATTACCTAAGGACATTATTTGGTAAGCTTGTCAGGGCTTCCAAATTAGTTGATGGTGTATACAAAGTGACTGTCATTCTTTCCTGACTGTGCCTGGTCCCCGAGTTGTCAATATATCTCTACAAACATCACCACAAATCTACTACACTTGGCTACATAAATATGATAAAACTTCTGTCTCAAAAGTCAGTCGAAGTACTTTTCTAAATCAACTCAAGCATTTTACCCTGTCATTTAGTTGATGTGTTGCTGTCTGAAATGTAGATTGATGGTTGACAGCACTGATGTCATAAATTATGCATGCCAATTTAGTGAACACAATTAAACTGAGGCAGTATGGGTAATTTAAATAATTACACATATAAATAGTATTATTAGTCTTGTCAAAATCTGCACCTATACTGCATGTCAGCATTTAATATCAACAAAGAGAGTTAAAGATTCAGATTTTGTATTAGGACAGTCATGAGACTGATTTCAGGATCAGTTACTTGTTAAAATAACATTAGCATACATTTGTCTGACAAATTTTGTTATTGACTTTTTTCTGAAGTTTGAGTATGAATATAAACTCTTGAAAATCTTGTTCATTTATTCCCATATTAAACTTAGTAGTATGTGAAAAAACACAAAAACTAACTCCCTGGCATCCACTTGAGAGTCACCTTATAGGACAGGGTAGACTTGCCCTCGTGGATTTTCCAGACTATAACTCTCTACGGGACTAGAAAACCTCAGCTTTCTAACACAGAGTGGCTGGTGGTTTCAACTGCTGATTTTAAGGTTAAGCAGACCAACATGTAATCAGATCTATAGGCTAAAGAACCAACCTTTAATAATATAGGAGCACTTGCTGTATATTAGTATAGTTCATTTTTTTAGTAATCATGTTATTTCATTCTCTCTACACACACACATATGCACGCACACTGATATTATAATTAAATAATGCATACAGAAACATAGTATTACTTATAACACCAAAAATATGTTCATAATATACATAATTTATCTGTAGATTACTGGGTTTTTTGTTTCTTTGTTTGTTTGCTTTGCACTAAAGGTCCTGGTATCCAAAGTTGGAAGATAGTTATTTATTCACACACAATTTATATGAGTATACAATAAAACTTTTAAAAAGAAATTTCTCAATGTCATGACGATTATTAATAGTTTTTGGACTAAAGTTCTGTGTGGATAGGATTTGCTGCTTGGCTGCATTTGGGATCTAATACTGAAAGTTTGGTATCTTAGTAAGTCATACCTATGAGATGATTTTAACACTTTTATAACTAATCAGCTAGTTAAGGGGAAAAAACTGCTAAAGAATTTAGATAACATTGAAGTTTAGTCCTAATTACCTAAATAAATGATGGCGACTTCCATTTCAATATCAATATCTCTCTCCCATGTTGGTTGGGCACACTCTGATTTTGAAGAAATGCTATGTGTGTCTGCCTTCATTCACTCATTGCAGCATTCCAAAGCACTCTGAGCTCATGTTCAGATGGATGTTATTAAAATCAAAATTCCTTTATAGTCTTGAATGATCCATCCAACAGGAACCTGTTTAATTTTTAAAACAATTATGCATTTAGCTAAATGCATAAAAGTGATTTTAAGATCATTTTAAATTTCCGTATTTGTCAGTTCCATTGTTTATTCTGATTTTGAAGTAAATTGCCATCCAGGCATTAAATCTTGCTTTTGCTTGCTAAGTGACATCATATATTATTCTGGATGGAAAAAAAAGGAATTTCAAATCAGGTGACTTGATAGCAGTATGTTATTAGCAATTTTAATTCATTTAATTAATCCTTAGAGAGCCAAAATGCACTGCCTTTTTCTTTTTACATAAAATGCCTCTCTTGAAGAGGTATTTTTATCTTAAGTACTATTTTTATTACTTTTCCAAATACAGATTTTTAAAATAACCACAATACATTAAAAAGTGTTCTTATTCAATATTATATTCTCTTTGACTTTTTTCCATGAAGGAATTCTTTTTAAGAATTATTTTATTGGGGGCTCCTACAGCTCTTATCACAATCCATACAAACATCCATTGTGTCAAGCACATTTGTACATCTGTTGCCATCATCATACTCAAAACAGTTGCTTTCTACTTGAGTCCTTGGTGTTAGCTCCTTATTTTTTCACCTCTCTCTTCCTCCCTCCCTCCCTCCATCATGGACCCTGATAATTTATAAGTTATTATTTTTCCATGTCTTGTACTGTCTGATATCTCCCTTTATCCCCCTGTCTGTTGTTCATCCCCTGGGAGAGGGTTATAGGTAGGTCATTGTGATAGGTTCCCCCTTTCTCCTCCCACATTCCCCTTCCCCTCCTGGTATGGCTCCTCTCTATATTGGTCCTTAGGAATTTACCTGTCCTGTATTCCCTGTGTTTCCAGCTCTTGAATCTGTACTCACGGATATGCTCTGGTCTTGCCAGGTTTGTAAGGTAGAATTAGGATCAGGATAGTGGGGAGAAGAAGAACCAGAGGAAAGCTGTGTGTTTCACTGGTGCTCCTCTGTAAGAGGATGTCCAATTGCCTACAGATTGGTTTTGGGCCTCTACTCCACACTTCCCATGTCATTCACATTATGATTTTTTGCTCTGGATCTTTGATGCCTAATACCTGATCCCATGGACACCTTGTGATCACACAGGCTGGTGTGCTTCTTCCATGTGAGCTTTGTTGCTTCTCAGCTAGACGTATGCTTATCTTCAAGCCTTTAAGACACCAGACACTGTATCTTTTCATAGCCTGGCACCATCAGCGTTCTTCCACGCAGGAATTCTTAACATGTTTTCCATATTAGAATAATAATTAGAGAAGCAGCTATGCAATGTGACAGCATGGGAAGTCTAAACCACACTGAACAAGTCTGAGCAATATTTGAAATTCAGAAACAATTTCCTTCAATGGAAATTGAATAGATTCTTTCTGCAATCATGGCACTGAATTATGACCATCAGGCATTTTCTGCCATACTGGTGTTGGGAGCCGATAGCCATTAAGACCTTGGCCTCAGACACCTAGCAGAAACTTGGCTGCTTTCTAACAGCAAGGCTTTGTTTCCTGCCCAACTTCGCCCCCACTTTCCAAGCTACTGTAGCATGGGCAGTTGCGATAACTCACCTTGTTGCCATTAGTCAAAGTACTGAGCACCCATTGAACTGCAGATATACTATATTAGGAACATAGTGATAAGTTCACCCAGTAAGCCTTAATTTGCATGTGGACATCACCACGGACGTCTTTGAGAACTGTTGCGCACCCTTTGTACCTTATTAGGAACATGAAGCCAATTGGTTGTTACACAGTAAAATATGTGCCTCCCACTTCCTTCTCTGTTGTAAATATATACCCCGAGTTTTGGCAAAATAAACGGGCTTGATCAGCACTTGTCTTGCCCCACGTCTCTGTGTCTTTTTTCCATCCAGGTTCGTTGCCCCTCCGGGTCACCGCGTGAGGGTCTCGCTGGACGAGACCCTAACATACTGGAAAGGATATGTCTACATTACACAATCACGCGCACATACTATTGCTGTATAGTTAGGATTGTAAATGATTTCTGAAGGACCTTGAGACGAGAAAGACCAAAAGGACCTGTAAATCAACGGTGGTTAAACGGAAAAGAAGGAAGGGGAGACAGCGTGGCTTTGGAAGTGACTGCCTGAAGGTTAAGGGCCCCAGGCGGTATAGTGGTTATGCTTTAGATCCAAGGTCCGGGTTTTGAAACCACCAGTCTCTCTGTGGGCCAAAGACACGGGCTTTCTACTCCTATAAGTAGTCTCAGGAACTCGCAGGGACGGTTCTGCCCCATCCTATAGGGTCATTATGGGTCGGCATTGACTCGATGGCAGCAAATAGTAGTTTTTACCCGAAGTCTCTGCTAATAGGCAACCACTCCTGTGGTGTGCGGGAGGCCTGGCGATACTGTGATTTAACTGTTGGATTTGAATGACAAGGCCAGCGATTCAAACCCCGCAATGTGAGAAAGATGAGGCTCACTAGTAAAGACTTTCAGTCTCAGCAATCCATGGGGTCGTTGGGAGTCCGAATCAGCGCAATGACGTGCTGACTGGGGAAACTGTGAGTAGAAATCAACTGGAAAAAACATTTTCTTGTCATTACTGTGTTGTTACTTGTGACCGTGCTTAGCATACAGACTAGAGCTCATGTAACCTCACTGTGACACGGTTATGATTATGTATGCTATCTCAAGAGAGAGAGAGAAATAAATTGTTCCAGCATATGCTGTTTAATATGGCACAAAAACTTTGTCGTGTGAGAGTTTGGCACTTGGTGTGATAGTTTTTTGAGCCAAATGACTCCCCTAGGAGCATGTGGGTGGAGTGTAGCCTGTCAGGTAGCAGCTTGATTGGAGGGCAAATGCCTCTCTGGGAGCCAACACCCCTCACTCTCTGCTTCATCTTCCCGTTGAACAGTCACTTTAAGCTACGCCGACGACAGCCAGAGTACTGGACGTGCATCCCCCGCCATCGTATCTACAAGGTCTGGCACCCACTGGCCTGTCATCTTCCTGTGTTCTGCATCACTGCATGTGGCTACATGGGTCTGAAGAGGGATTTGTGGACTGGTATCAGACTTACGGGCTAGTATCAAACTTGTGGACTTCATGTGGCCTGGGCTGGGATGTTTTCTTAATGCACAATAACTTTTGATGTAAAATTCTTTCTTGTATGTATATGAGTGTCCCTGATGTGTTTCTCTAGTCAACCTGGTCTAACACACTTGGTGAATCCCATGATCTTACTATTAAAAGATGCTGCTCAGACAGGATTATAGGATGCATTTGATCAGACTCCTGAGTTTGGATATTATTTTGCCATCTGCAGAGAATTTTTAATTATTAGAGAGGTAATTCCTCACTGGAGTCATCAATCACTGTCAATAAGAAAAGCTTACAAGAAACAATCCTTATGGTCTCAGGACCTTTTTCCCTAAACTCTGCACATTGGGACAAATCGTCAGTATCTAGTTGGTAAGCTTTGAAACAAGGAGGTACACAAATGATCCCCTCAGGCAACTCTTGGATAGTTCTTTTCTTTCTCATATACAAAAAGGAAAACTTTGCTGAATCAAACCCATTATTTTATTACCTATGACATGGTCCTCAGCACACTAATGAGTGCTTTTAAGAAGCATCTTCCTTTTGGCTTTTAAAAACATCTTTTCTTACTGACCCTCTACTTTACCAAGCATGATGTCTTTTTCCAGAGAATGGACTTTTCTTATAACATGCCAAGGTACAGGAATGAAGTCTCACCACGCATGCTTTTCAGAGGCATTCTGGCTGTGTTTCAGAGAGCAGATGGGTTTGTCCTGAAGACAGCCCAAAGAAGACCTGGCGGCAGGTGACAAGTGGGGCTGCGACCTACAAGGTCAGGACGTTATATGACTTCTTGGCCGCTGCTTCTGTGAGCTTGACTGACGATCGTAGATCCAAGTAAAATTAACTCCTTGGCGACTTCAGTCTTTCCTCTGTTTATCAAGGTGCTGTCTACCGGTCCAACTGTGAGGTTTGTTCTTTTCATTGAGTTCTGGTCCATCCTGAAGGCTGTCTCTGATTTTCATCAGCAAGTGCTGCAAACACCCTTTGATTTCTATGAACAAACGTGTGTTCTCTGCATATTACAGGTTCTGGATAAGCCTTCCTCCAATCCTCATGCTGCCTCATTTTTCCTATAGTCCAGCTTCCTGGATGATTTGCTCGGTGTGCCGATTGGATGAGTATGGAGACAGGATACATCCCTGACACACCCCTGCCCTGTTTACAAAGCGTGCAGTTCTCCCTTGTTCTGTGCAAACACCTGCCTCTTGGTTGATGTTCAGGTTCGCATGCACACAATGAAGTGATCTAAAATTTCCATTCTTTGTTACGTATCCATGGTCATTTATTTATATCTAGATGCTATTTATATATTTTCTAACAGTCACTGTCACGTCACCATTGTCCTCATCAGGTTTTCTCTTTTTGAACAAAATGCTGATTTTTGAATAAGTACATTAGAGCAACATCCAAATCGTTTTGAGATGTATCTAATTTGCTATTGAATGAGTTAGATTCCTGCATAACTGAAAAACTATTTCCAGTTAAGGACACTAGGGGGAGCGTCAGAGAACAGTAAGATTTTGAGGAAATTAAATGCTTATATTTGTTACCACGAGGACAAGTTAACATAATTGGTTACAGTTTTAAATCAAGAAACATATATTTCAAATGGCTAAAACATAGGTATTATATGGCTGTTAAGAATTATTCTGTGAGACAGGTACAAACACAGATACACATGCATTACCATCAAGTCAATTCCTATTCAGGACAGAATAGCACTCCCCTGGGGGATTCCCTGACTACAATTTTTATAAAAGTAGTCTGTCACACTGTTCTCTTATAACTTGCCACCATACCCCAAGTAATAATAAATCTTAAAAATAAATAAATGACTCTTGCCACATGGAACTGAAGTAAGAATAACTTCCTAAGGCTATTAACAACCTGATTGGAACAGTATCCCCAAAGGTGCTATGGGTTAGGCATCTACAATGGTCATCTGTGCTAGTAGGTGTCCTTCCCTAGTGGCAACAGCACCCTTTTGGAAAATTTTGTCAGGCATGAGAGATTTTAGTCAATGATTGTGGATTCAATCAATGATCAAATGTGGTTCCTCAGATCACCAGCAGCAACCTCATCTGCAAATTCTTAGGAAAACAAATTCTGCCCAAGTACATATCCACTGAATTGGAGAGGTTAGACTTCAGATCCAGAAATCTGCTCCTTAATCTGTACTTTATCAAGTTGTATATTTGTGCTTGGAACTGCGTGGCCCCAAATAAATGTGAGATAATTATTAGCTAATTTTATGATGTTGATATTGTTTCCTTTGCAAATGGCCAATCACAAAAGGGTATTCACAAGGTGATAAACTGTTGATTTTATTTATTTATTTTAATAAAATTCTCCGTGAAGAAGTATGTTTATTTATGATACAATGTGAAACATAGTCTTGATTTCCAAACATGACACTGAGAATAATGAGGATTTAACTTTTATATAGGAATAACTTGGAAACTTCCCCCCAAATGCCAATTGATTTGTAGAGAAATGACTTCCAAACAAGCAGCTTTATTAGCAACGTTAAGGTGATGCTAAAACAAACCAGTTGCTCTTTTATTGATTCCAACCCATAGCAAAGCCATGGGTACGAGTGAATGGACCTACTGCATAGAGGTGTCTTGATCTTCCTCTTTGGAGGACTAGGTGGGTTCGAATTGCCAACCTCTCATTTAGCTGTTGAGTACAAACGGTTTGTGCCCCCAGAAATCTAACATCACATGTTCTTGACACACGTTACCCTAGTATTTGAGTGTGGAAATGTGTATACCACATGTTGATAACGATGCACTCCAGGGAATTTTAAGCAGGAGTATGACACCATGTACTTTCTGGAAGTCACAAAGGGAGTGGAGTGGGTTGGAGGAAGGGAGAAGGGACTAACCAAAGCATGTCACAGGAACCTCATCACCAGGCTGCTGAAGTGGTAGCAGTGATGAGCGGAGTTTGAAATAGACAGGAGAGGAGGACTGAGGGACTGCCGAGGATGGAGAGGAACGCAGTAGGAGTTTTTTTTTTTGCTTGTGTTGTTTTAAGTAGAGAAATAACTTCAAAGACATGTGAAATTTTAGATGGTTTTAATATTGTGATGGAATTCTCTTTAAAGCAGACACGATTTAAGTCAATGTGCACTCCTTAAGGGCATTCACATGGTGATAAGCTAAAATAAAAGTAAAGTATATAGAGAAAGGAAAGATGATATTTGGCTGAAGTGCCAATAAACTGTTAGAAAAGAGAGAGAGTATATATGAAACAAAAACCTATGAATAGAGTCTGGGTCGCACAAGCAGGGAAACAATTGACTACTAACCGAATGGCCGGTGACGTAAGCCCATTCAGAGACCTCACAGCGGTTCTCAGCCTGTGGGCCACGAGGCCTCTGGGGATCGAGCAACCCTTTCTCAGGGTCATCCAATTCATAAAAGTAGAAAAATTATCATTATAAAGTAGCAACGAAAATAATTTTATGGTTGGGGGACTGTATCCCAGGAACATGAGGAGCTGTATTCTAGGGTCGCAGCATGAGGAAAGTGGAGAACCAGAAGCCCTGAAAACCTTGCTGGGTTCAGTTGAACCCTCTCTATAAGAGGTCACCGTGAACTGGATTGACTCTACAGTAATGGGTAGGAATCGTGATCTTAAAAATGGCATAAGCTATGCTTTAGAGCCAATGTGCGACTGGAGATGAAGCCTACGGCCAGAAGAGGATGAGGGCTAGAGATACCTAGATTGGAAACAATGGTAGTATATAAATACACACCACCGAAACTCATAGCAAAGGGAACACATGAGTAGGAAATCCTGCAAGAATTAAAGTGTAAATAGGTCCCATCGAGGAAGGAGTGGACGAGAGAGAAAGTGGCGGGAAGGAAAATCAGCAGGGACACCGAGTTGCGGAATCACCAAGATGATGGCATCCAGGAGAGACAGAGAAGCTGTGCTGAAAAGGCGGGTGGCTTCAAACCTGCGAAGATGGAGGAAGTCGACTTCCACGGTCAGAAACAGGAAATGCTCCGAAAGCTGTCTGCGTGCATGAGTGGGTGCAATTAGACCACCTATCACAGCTCTCGGTTCCTCTCGGGGAGAGTTCCCGCTCATTATTTTATAGCCCGGCTTCTGCTGCAGCTCAGCAGCGTCAAGCCCATTTGTTAATTCATTTTCTCAGCTAAATGTTTCATAAGCGCCTATACTTAGACAGGTACTCCTGGAAACTGGATTTCCACAGTTAAAAGAGCACAGGGAGCGCTCCAGTGCATGCGACATTTGCAATAAGGGAGAGAGCGGAGGTGCCAGTCTGTTGCCATGTAGCACCCTGGGATCCCACATGCGCTCTTTGCCTGCAGCTGCGCTCTCTAGCAAACAAGACAGGTGTTTTTTGAAATATATTGCAAAGCACAATTTTATGATAGATTGTTATGACTCTTCTGTGACATTTTAGGAACTACTTGTTCCTCCTCACCAGCAAATAGGATGTATAAATAGAGCTGTCCTAAAATAGCAATCCATTGGCTACTGAATTGGAATATTATTTCAACTATTAGGAAAAGTAAAGAGACGATATGTGTGTTGCCAGAAATGGCTAATCTGGATACTCATAATACTATATAGAGGATATGATTCATTGTACATGGGGTCACTGTGAGTCACAGTAACTCAAAGGCACCTAACAACAATAGCATGCTCTAATTCAACAATAGAGCACGTTCTCATATTTCTATCTTCGCAGAGTAATTGTTCATAGGCCCATTGACTATCAAGTTAAAGACACACCCCTGAACTTTCAGAATATGCATTCTTACCTGTGCTTTTCTCCTTGACACTTGGATGTGCTGTTGATCAAGACTCTGTTCTAGATATCATTTCTCCTGTCAACTCTCAGTTCCAGTTGATCTCATCCATTATATCTATATAAGTGACCCAATTTCCACCTCTAACTATGAGCTCCCTCTTATGCTCCAGCTTTTCTGGATCTTCCATATGAGTATTTCTTACTCGGAACCAAGTCCATGGTATTTAACAACAATTAAGTTCTCTAGGGACACCAAAGGAACCCTGGTGGTGTAGTGATTATCAGTTGGATTGTTAACAGCAAGGTCAGTAGTTTGAAACCACCAGCTGCTCTGCTGGAGAAAGAGGGCACTTTCTATCCCTCCAAGAGTTACAGGCTTGGGCAGTCCTACCCTGTCTGCTAAGGGCAAGATGGACGGACATCAACCTGATGGCGGTGACTATTGTTGATTTGAAGTGCATGGAAGGAGCCCTGGTGGTAGACTGGGTTACATGCTGGGATGCCATCCATGAGGTTAGCGGTTTGAACCCACAGGCAGCTCCAGTGGAGAAAGATGAGACGTTCTGAAAAAGATTCACAGTCTTGGAAACCCAAGGGAGTCATTCTATTTCATCCCCAAGGGTTTTCAGGAGTCGGAATGTACTAGATGACTGAGGTTTTTTTTGTAGGTGCCCCAAACTCACATGTCTAAAAGAGAGCACACCTTCACTCCTCTCATACCATCCCTTCACCAGCGTTCACTCTCTCCTACTTGGTCACCAGGAACCAGGAAGGCTCCCCTGCCATTCTCTTCAGCCATAAATCAAATTTCTCAAGGCGATCCATCTATTCCTCAGCCTAAGTGTTGTTAAATTTCCTACACCTCTCAGGATGTAATATCTCTCACTCACTCTGTTCCAGCCACTTCCTAATAATTCTACCTGTCTGTATTCTTTCTTCAGCCTCTTTTAAACAATGTACAGCACTTATAACATTAAATCTACACTGGATTTCAACATCCTATTTCCCACAGAGAAGCTCTGCTGGTGTACTGCATTACCTACCATTGGGCTGCTGACAGCAAGGCCGGCAGCTCTAACCAACCAGCTGATCAGAGGATGTGGCAGTTACATAATCTACTGTCAACTTGGGAAAGGGGTGGAGCCTGGCCTGTCGATCAGATCATAGTCAATAAAGCCTCTGGGTGGCCATGGCCTTCTATGGAGGACCCTGGGAAGTCCTGTCTTTCCCCCTAGAGGCAGAACATACAGTCTCTCTGCTTCATTTTCTTGCTGGCAAGACACATGGAGCTAGGCTGATGGAGCCAGAACCCTGGAGCTGGAGGAGCCACGTGGAGACCCATGCTAGTGCTGAGATGCTTCCACTGCCACTGATTCACAAGAGTTCCCACCCACTGGCCTGTGATCTTCCTGCATTTGGTGTCATTGCATGTGTGTGTGCATCTATTGGACTTATGGGCTTGATCTGGACTGGGATTTTTTTTTAATATACAATACCTTTTTGATATAAAGCTCTTTCTTATATGCACATGTCTCCCTAGATTTGTTTCTCTAGTCTACCCGGACTAACACAGACAGAGAAAGGTAAGGCTGTGAAGATGCTCTGCCTAGGAAATCCTACATTGGGTCGTTAGGAGTCATCACCGGCTCGATGGCAGTGGGTTTAGTTTTCTTTGCTTCACTGCCTTGGAGTCAATTCCAAGGAAAAGCCACTCGATAGGACAAAGTAGAACTGTCCCTGTGAGTTTCTGAGGCTGTGACTCTTTGTGGGAGTAGAAAGCCCCGTCATTCTCTTCTGGAGCAGCTGGTGTGTTTGAACAACACTTAGCAGTTCAGTGCCAAGTCCACTGTGCCACCAGGGCTCCTCGACTATTGTCTAAAACATGACCCCAACCACAGCGGCCACACCCACTCTTATCACTGCAGGAAGACAATGACAAGGATTCGGATCCAGGTAGCTCACAGGCAGGAATTTGTAAAGGAATTTCTTACATTTACCTACATATACTGGAGTGAATCAAACATATCTTGGTAAAGGATTCCATTCTGATTTTTGTTGTTGATGCTGTTTGTCTGTTTTTGCTTTCTATTTTATTTCATGTCTTGGGGATATATAGGGGAAACTTCTGAAAACAAATACGAGCAACGTCTAACCATTTGTAAAACTCCAGTGGAATCTTTAGATTAAAAATATTTTGTCACGTGACCACTTTTTCTAGTACAAGAGTTCACTAAAAATTAGCTTTATCTCTGCAACCAGGTAGAGATCTTCATCCCTGATTATACATCTTTTCATAAAGATTACTGGCAGGCTCATGATAGCATTTAAATGTCATCACTATAAATAAGCCATAAAATCTGACACCAGAATTAAAAGGTCCGCTAAATGGAGCAATTGGCAAAGAATGATTTCTGTAGGAGAAAAGCAATTTTGGATTTATGGTACCAACGAACTCTCTCTTTAAAAAATCTCAGCCAATTTTATTAAAGGTTACGAATAAAACAAGGCTAATTTAGTCTTCTGAAAGGGTCAGTCGCATGACTGTTTTCCTGATCATTTTGGCCAGACACCTTTACCCTCCTCGTGGCCCACGAATCGCTGAGTTGTGAGCCTTGGCCTCCATGACGGTCTCCTCATCTCTGGGCTGGCAGCCTACTCGGCTACATGGTTTCCCTTGTCTCAATTATTGTAGTGTTTTAATGTACATTTAAAGTAGAGAGACATTTCATGATATATTTCAGAAATCATTCCACATATCATAAAACACGGTGAAAAGTTTTCTTTTTCTCATGCTCTGCAAGAGATGGTGATCGTGCTGAAGAGTCTATCACAACTCCAATCCACTGCCTGTAGATAATACTGATGCATAATGACACGCTATAGGTTTTCCGAGGCCGTCAATGTTTACAGGAACAAATACCCTCATCTTTCTACAGTAGAGTAACTTGTCGTTCTGAAAACCTGGCAGCTAGCAGTCCAATGCTTACAAGGTCTAAAAAGTCCCTCTTTGGCAAATGAAAGGAGTCCCTGAGTGCCACAAATATTCATGCATTTGATTTCCAGCCACAGCTTTGACCGTACCAAGCACCTTCTCGGACACCCAAGACCGCAGTCTTGATTGCCCTGTGAAGCAGTTCTCCTGTGGATGCATGAACCAGGAGGATGGACTGGAGGGACAGTAGCAACATTATTGCGTGTGAATTACTGTTAAACAACTTGCTCTAATATTTAAAGCTCTGGCCTAACATTCATTCTGCTTGACCCATCAGTTCCTACCTGACGACTCCCCGTCACACATTCTCTCTTTCATTGGGGCATGAGGCTTGTGTTCCTGGACCATTCTTCTCCCTTGTCTGCATGGTTATTTTGCTGACGCACAAGGCAGATTCATTTTCTCACTGCTATACTATGGAAAAGTGCACGGACTCTGTAGCAGGACTCTCATTATTAAGCCCCAAATCTCAAAAGTGAACCTCACTCCCACCCAGTGTCAATGCATAGTCAAAATGGCTCTATGCGGTGGAATTGCCCCTGTAAGTTCCCGACGGTGTAACTCTTTCAGGGAGTGGATAGCTCAGTCTTTCATATGCAGCCCGGCTGGTGGTTTTGAACTGATGTGACCAGGGTCCCACAACGTGTTTTCACTTCGGTCAAATATGAATTTATAAGACACAAGGCAGCTTTCAAATCTATATTAGAATGTATATATTTTCTGTTTTATGGATTTCTTTTTTTACCTTCAACACAGAGCTGAGTGAGAATCTTAAGGGCAGTGATTCCAAACTTTGCCGGAACCCCAAAGCCAAGTACTTTGTTTGTTATTTTTAAAACCATTTGTTTGGAAAGTGTTGTCTAACCAACTGCATTCACTAAATGCTCAATAGCTACTTTGCTAGTGTATTAAATGTTCTGAGTTTCTTTGCACCTGCAGATACTCTTTGACTGAAATCTAATGCAGGATGTTGTAAATAAAATACAGAGCTTCCATAAATATTAAAACCAGTCTAAGGACTCTCATGTGTCTTTTTAATCTTGAGACTTTTTAAGCTTTTGGACTTCATGAAGTTGATATTGTCACTTCATATCATCTTCATTGGACTCTCATGAACTAGCAAATCCTGGATGCTCGGTAGGGGATACATTTCTACTAAACATTCTTCTAAAAGGGTAGCACAAGGAAGAGAGAAGCCAGCGCACGGCCACTGGATAGCTTCTGACTCACAAGGACAGAAGAGAACTCCTCCTTACACTGTCCAAGTAAGTGACTCTTTATAAGAGCACACCCCTCACCTTTCTCCTGAAGAAGAGAAAAATCCTAAAAAGCATGGCAAAGGCAATAGTGGGAAAGACATCTGTGTTCCTCAAAAGTGAGAAACACTACAGATGTATTGACCCCGGAGGGTTAGGAGGGTGGCTGGGGGGCAAGATGGGGGAGGGCCACTTCTTCTTCAAAGTCATATTTATTGCTGGGCTCTTGTGCACCTTGTCCCTAAAACAGGAGCATCTCCATAAAAGAGCGTAGACGGCTTAGAGTGAGTTACTTTAGCTCATACATTTTAGTAGTTTCGCTAAATGAGATAATCAAATTTGTAAGCCACATCATCAGTGAAAAAAAAATCAATATTGGAATTAGAAATACTGTAGGACTGAAAAATAAAATGAAGGAAAAGGAGCCATAATCAAGACAAAGGAAAACAAGCTTTTATAGAGTTGTCTAAGGGGTGACTTGTTATGAAGAGAAATATATCTCAGCAAATAAAAAATGGACTTAATATTCATGTGGTAAATCAAGTGGGTCAGATAAAATCTAAAACCAGGATAACCTAACAATAAAAATGCCCCGTGATACCCTAACTTAGGAACAGAGTTAGGGCAAAAGAGGATGCTTAGCTGAGGGCGAGCCTGTTCCATTACTCCCCTCCTTGTTTATGCGTCTCTGGGTGGAAAGACAGTCTAAGGGAGGGTGCGAAAGCGAGGTTCTGACTCCTCTGATTCCACTCAGAGAAAAGGAAAGTGGGGTGCACTTTTACCAATTATTTTGTTTTGAGTACCAATTATTTTGTTTAAGGAGCCTTGGTGAGGTACTAGTTAAGCATTGGCCTGCTTCTGCATGGTTGGCTGGTTAACACCACCAGCATGTCCGCATGAGAAAGACTGCCATCTACTGCCATCAAGAGGTACCGTCTGGGAAGCTCACAGGGCGCCGTGAGGAGTCAGTGAGGAGTCGATGGGAGCGAGTGGTGGCACAGTATTAAAACCCTGGTACTTTTTGTTTGTCACATAGGGTTGCTATGAGTCCAGATCAGGTACCCTTTCTCTAACAATTGAAGTGCAGATGCCATGTGCAATTTCTTTTCTTTCTTTTTTCCAATTTTATTCACTGAGCAGGCTGGTTGAGTGGTGCATGTAGTTAAGCATCAGCTGCTGTGCTACTTAATGAAAGGTAGGACCTTTGAGTTCACCTGGTGTTCCTCAGAAGCCAAGCCTGATGATATCCTCCCCAGAACTCTGTCCCTGAGTGCTGCTCAGCTCTGCTCTGCCACACAGGCTGCCGTGCCTTGACCTTGACTAAATCTAGCAAGCGGAATTGTGTGCATTGCGCTGTACTTTAGGAAACTAACTGGTTTGTTTGTTTTCCATTTTTTCTCAGTAGATAACAGAAACAAAGTCATCCTTTCCTTGGGAAGAGTAAGAAAAGTTGACGTCCCTTTTTTGTCAAACTCCCAAGTTCATACATATGGCACCAGCTGACCTCCATCTGGTCTTGACAGATAGACTAATTAGGCATAAAATTCCCTTCAAACACTGGAATCAAGAGTTTAAATAAACACTTTCCAAATAATGAAGGCCAGAAAGCCATGATCTCTCAGGTAATATTTCCAGGAAAGCACACTTATTAACCCATTCAGTGACATTAGTTGCAAACAATCTATGAGATCATTTCAATAGTTTACTCTTTCATTCATGAAAAAAATATTAAGTAGGAACATGAGAGATAAATGGGGGAAATACCACTATCATGGTACTTACAGTTGGAGGGGGAAAAACACCACCAAAAATCCAAACTTTCACATCAGCATATTTAAAACATTAAAGACATTTGAAAATAAATATAACTACAAAGTTAAGTATAGTTTCCAATTGATGTATGTATATGTATGGATGGTGATAAGAGTTGTATGGGTCCCTAATAAAATGTAAAAAAAGAAAAGAGGAGAAAAAAATGATTAGGGCAGGGACTGTACAGATGTGCTTTATACGATTGATGTATGTATATGTATGAACTGTGATAAGAATTGTATGAGCCCCTAATAAATTGTTAAAATGAAAAAAAAAGTTAAGTATAGTTTCAAACTTTGGGGAAGCGTATGTGCTGATAAACATTTTCTTCTCAATATGATATAAAGAATATGGTGTTCTCAAATAGTTAACTCGAGAAAAACTATTTTGTCCAGAGACAAACAATTCCTTAATAATATTTGGAATTTCATCTCTTACACTAGCCAACACACATTTTGACACTAGTTTCCCCAGATCAGCTCCAATTTTTGAGCTACAGACTGTAATCCATATACCACTTTTGACTCTGCCCATGTAAATCAGGGTCTTTTCATGTAATGTTAGCTGGCTTGAATCGCGGAAGTGCACTCAGGCTTGGCTTAGTTTGTATTGCACTAAACATTTTGTTCAAGTTACATTTCACATGATGTCCTTTGATTCACAGAGCTATTTGGACGGTGCAAATCACATGAACTTTGATTTCCCCAAGTATCTTTTCTTTACTATGAGCGGAATAGCTGGCACTTTCAATACATTCTCTTAAAAAGGGGGCAGCAATATCAGATGCCCGTGGCAGAGTGGGTTCTGTGCATGGCAGCTAAGCCCAAGCGCAGCAATTCAAACCCACGAGCTGCCCTGCAAGGGCAAGATGAGATGTCTTTGCTCCCGTCAAAACCTGCAGCCTCTGAAACCCACAGGTGAAGGTCCCCTGCACCTGGAGGGTCACTCTGAGTTGGCGTCTACATATGGTCGTGAATGCTGCACTTTAAATAGAGCTTCAAAGGTTCTGTCACCCCAAATGGGTGCGTTAGAGCTCGAACTCCTTTATTCCAGGGAAAATGTCCCACTCTTGTTACGAGCTGGCACGGAAGTCTCCAGCTGTGTGCAGGAAGGCTTACAGGACAAGGGAGAGTTTTTCTTAGGAAGAAGCTTGGCGTCGACTTCATCTCCGAAGCTCTCAACAGAATTAGCCATTGACTTTTATATAATAAAATGTGCTCTGAAATGTTTACCGCATCGATGTAGATTTTCAAATTGCTAAGAAGCCTTACACTTTCTACACTCTCAATTGCCCTAACACCTTCCATATATGTGTCTTTTCAATTTTCTTTTTTTATAATTTTTCATTCTTCTTAAGCTGTGTTCTGACTTGACAGTCTTTGTATAGTGAGAGGTCTCCTATACCCAAAGGTCAACCTCACCGCCACCCCTTCCATTCTAATGCACGGTGACTGCAAGCCTGTAGGTATTTTAAAAGCTGCAGAGCGGCACATGGGTTCGGACCACTGACCTTTGATTGGCAGCTCTACATATAACCAAAAAGCCAGTATGGCTCCATATACAGCTTCTCTTGGAAGTTCCTGACTACTTAATTGTTTTTCAAATATTTCTTACCTTTCATGTTTTATCTGGTAATTTGTGTGTCTGAATTCTGCCCATATTAAACTTAGGATGATAAATTAATATAACTTAAAAGCTGAAAATAGAGTAGAACACTGTGTTTAAGAAACTAGAGCTGGTAACATCTGCCCAATGCAATTTCCTGAATCAATGCCCTAAATAACCCTAGAAAGAGAAACACCCCATTTGCGGCCATTGAGTCTAGGCCGACTTGTAGTGACTCTGTAGGACAGGGTAGAATTGTCCCCGTGAGTGTCTGAGACAATACCGCTGTAGGGAGTAGAAAGCGCCATCTTTCTCCCAAGCAGCGGCTAGTGGTCTCACACTGCTGACCTTGGGATTAACAGCCACCCCAAAAAACAGGCCTCAAAACTAAGACATCAAGAAAATATTTTTGGTGTTGTTGTTGTGTTGTGAAATATTATCTATAATTAGGAACAAAGTAAATATAGGGAGTGATCTCCAGGAAATCCCAGGAATTTCCATTCTTTAAATGCTCTAAACAGTGTTGAATTTTAAAAATACACAGATGTGAATATCATGGAAATAAAATCTTAAAAGTTGACTTATGTGAATATGTTGATTTCCGCCCCCCCCAAAATTTTAGTGTCAGTAAAAGGTCTAACATTATAAAATTTTATTTTACTCTTCTTATTGGGAAAGAGATGAAAAGGTTATATTTTCCATATTAACTCAAGTTTATGGAATAAAAAATGCAAACTTTGAAAGGTTAGCTAGAGAAAACCAGCACTTAAAGAAACAAGGCATTTGAAAATAGGCTTTCTAATACCTTACTTCTCCAAGCATGCTCTCTGAACCAAGAAGGCAGAGTCTCAAACTCCACTTTAGATTTTGGGGAACCTGAATCGGCAAAGCAACAAGATTCCCAGCTGATCCACATGCACTTTAACGATTCAGGATGTGCCTTCTGATGCACAGGTGTGTATAGAAATGCAAGGAAGCCTAATGTAGCTCATATCCATAATGCTCCTCTAAACTTGGACAGGGCAGTATTTTCATTTTATAGTCAGGAAAATATTGTGTGCATGAGGAATGTGATTTACCATATAATATGTCAGCAGTGATAAATTCCTTGATGCACAACCAATATCAAACTTATTTCATCTTACTTTCTATAGTTTAAAATGATAAAAATCATTCTGTTTTGTGTAATAAAAATGAAGACTGCTGATAGCATCATTTAATTTTTATTCAATCACAAATTGTGTGCCACATTATCAAGAGAATGATCTCCAGTATGATTTTCTCTTCCTGCTTACTAAATATTGTAACTATCAGTAATTATAACTTTATAAATCGATGTGACTGTATAATAAATGAATCTCTGTACTACTCTCCTTATTTCACTGATGATTAAATACCTGATTTTAGAACCATCCCCCTACTAGAATAATTCTGCTATTTTAACAAATCTAATGTACTTATCAGGCTATCTTTCAGGTCGAATTCAAATAAACACACATTTGTTACTGTATGATTTGCTACGGCAAAGCAATGAATTTGGGAATGGGGAGTAGAAAATGATAAACAAGAAAAAAAAATCTCTGTGCTCAGAAACACTTCAGTCCATTAGGGGAGTTAAGACATGCACGAAGAACCAGGATTAACTTCAATGACAAAGAAAATGCTTTGGAACTCAGAGAGCAGTCACTTCTGATTTACAGAATTAGTAAGTCTTCCGGACGGAGAAATAGTCAAACTAGGCCAAGGAGGATGGAGATGTAACAAGAGGAAGGGTGGTAAAGGGCATTTAATGGAGTTAGATTTTCTCTGTGTGCTGTTTTCATAAAATGTGCCAAGGGATGATGCACTCAAATACCTTTTTAGCACCGAACTGCTGCTATAAAGTTACTTATTGTTAAAATATGACTCTTGTTTCTCTCTCTATCTCTCTCTCTCTCTCTCTCTCTCTCTCTCTCTCTCTCTCTCTCTCTCTCTCTCTCTCTCTCTCTCTCACACACACACACACACACACACACACACACTCTGAAATCCTGCCAAAGTTTTTAAAAAATCATTTTATTGGGGGCTCATAAAATTCTTACCATAATCCATACATCCATCCATTGTGTTGAGCACATTTGTACATATGTTGCCCTCCTCACTCTCAACATATTTTCTTTCTACATGAGCCCTTATTTTTCCTTCCTCCCTCCCTCATGAACCCTTTATAATTTATAAATTATTATTATTTTCGTCATGTTTTCCACTGTCCGACATCTCCCTTTACCCGCTTTTCTGTTGTCCATCCTCCAGGGAGGAGGTTATATATAGATTCTTGTAATCTGTTCCCCCTTTCCACCCCATCCTCCCTCCACTCTCCCGGTATTGCCACTCTCACCACTGGTCCTGAAGGGTTCATCGGCCCTGGGTACCAGTGTCCATCCTCTGATCTGCAAAAGTTTTTGAACCCCATTATCTCTGTTGAAGATATACTGCCTACCTGGAAGCTTTTGTCCCCAATGTGGTACCTGGGTCTACCTGTGTGGACTTGCATAACTGTGCAGATCTCCATCAATCCAATCACAAATGGTCACTTGGTTCATCACCTATGTGCCACGTAATTGTATCAAAATCCATGTCATCTCAAATTATTTTTTCTTAGTTTCAGCATGTCTTTCATTACTCAAATCAACTGGTATCAACAATAACAAAAATAAATGAAAGTAAAAAAGATTCAATCCTGAAAGGTTTGAAAACAATTAATGAGGGAATTAGAAGGTGTCAAAACTCGTTCAACGGAGCATAAAACAGGTTCCCAACCATAAAGCCAGGAGATAACATTTCTCGAGTAACGGTACAAAATGTGTCAGAATCCCACAAAACAATAAAAATATAACCTTTGAGGCTATCTCTGCCACAAGACAGATTTTTTTTTACTTACCCTACTTGTAAAAGTTAGCCCCTGACTTCTAGTCTGATTCTAATCAATAGTTAACAATAATTCAACAACATTCATTCTAAGTAGTATAACAGTTGATTTTTTGGTGGGTTTGGGACAATATATTAAAAGAACTCTGAAAGACCACTTTCAGTAAATTTTTCAAGTTGATGTGATAAGTGGTTATTGATGGTAGGTGGTATTGAGGCAATATAACATAGAGCAACCTCATGTGAAAGAAATGGCTCAAATTTATTTTCTAGGCCTTAACCACTCCTGGAGAGTTACAGTCTTAGAAACCCACAAGGACAAGTGTCCCTTAGGGTCACTGTCAGTCATCATGGACTGGATGGCAGTGTTTGGTTTTGATATTTTTCTTTTCTTTTTTTTTTTAAATTTTTTAAAATTTTTTTATTTTAACAATTTATTGGGGCTGATACAACTCTTTTCACAGTTCATACATATACATACATCAATTGTATAAAGCACATCTGTACAGTCTTTGCCCTAATCATTTTTTTCTCTTTTCTTCTTTTACACTTTATTAGGGACTCAAACAACTCTTACCACAATCCATACATATACATACATCAATTGTATAAAGCACATCTGTACAGTCTTTGCCCTAATCATTTTTTTCTCTTTTCTTCTTTTACATTTTATTAGGGACTCAAACAACTCTTACCACAATCCATACATATACATACATCAATTGTATAAAGCACATCCATACATTCCCTGCCCCAATCATTCTCAAGGCATTTGCTCTCCACTTAAGCCCCTTGCATCAGGTCCTCTTTTTTCCCCCCCCCTCCCTCCCCATTCCCCTCTCCCTCATATGCCCTTGGTAATTTATACCTCGTTGTTTTGTCGGTTTTGATATTTTTCAATCTGCTCCCAGTTCTGAGAGCACATCCCCATATTACTTTTACTTGAAGTTGTGGGTGGGTATGAACCGCTAACTTTGTGTTTAGCAGCTGAATTCCTAGACAATGGAATACCAGAGCTTCATATCATCACTCACCAAATTGTGAAGGAAACTCAATCTTTCAGAAATTTAGATAAACTACCCAAACACATAACCTACACAAGAACACTTACTCGGATAGTTTTGATTTAATGAATTCATAGACAATGGAATGCCAGAGCTTCATTTCATCACTTACCAAATTGTAAAGAAAACTCAATCCTTTGTACATTTAGATAAACTATCCAAATCACGTAACTTATACAAGAGCTCTTATTCAGATAGGTTTGATTTAATGCTATCTTTTTGCACTACACAAAAGCAACAGCTACATTTACAATTATTCAGAACCATAAAACACCTAATTTAGAAACAAATTAGAATGAACTCAATCTTTAAAACAAACAAAACACATGAAATTGAACATAAATTAAGAAAATGAGACTGAAAAAGTCAGGTGCAGGAAGAAAAGATGAAATAGAGGGAACTGACCTGGTACTTATGGTCGGGCAGAAAAAAAAGGCTGCGTGTTGAGGATTATCACAATTTAAGGTGCTCTTGGGATAGAGTGAGCAAAAGGTATGACATCAGATAAGTATACTTGATGATGTCATTTGCAGTCCCCCTTTGAGAAGCTAGCAGGCTCTTTGTACTGCCTAACTTGGATCATGGATCTATCCTTGACTTTAAGCAAGGTTATACAGTCTTTCTTTTGACAATTATCCATCTATTCTTACACCCTCAAGGTAAACAGAACAAAATATCGTCATTGAGCCAGTAGGTAACATCATGACAAACAGAGAAAACATTGAAGTTGTCAAGGTTAGAGCTTGTTTGGACGGACAGTCAGTTCTCATGGACGCAGAGGTCAAGACATCAAAGGCCTCATTGGCATCAAGTAAATGTGTTGCACAAGCCCTATGCAAAGTGCTGAAAAGCAAGGGAGTTACTTTGAGGACTCAGATGTACCAGGCCCAAGACATGGTATTTTTAGTTTCGTCACATGCTTTAGAAAGTTAGGCATAGAATGAGGAAGAGTGAGGAAGAAGCATTGTGCTTGGACTATGGTGTTGGCAAATAACAGTGCAAGCATGATGGACGGCCCAAACAACAAACAGACCTTTCTTGGAAGAAGTGGTGCCAGAATGGGCCTCAGAGTGAAGGTTACTCAAACGTCATCTGTAGGACTTGGCCATGGTGTCAGGAGAAACCAGGCCCTGGAGGACATGATGTTTAATAAAGTGGAGGCGCATTGAAAAATAAGATCTTCAATGAGCTGCTTTGACACACTGGCTGTGACAATGGACTCGCATAGAAACAGTTGTGATAATGGGGCAGGGACCAGTATTTTGTTCTGTTGTACTAGGGTCACTATGAGTCAGAATTGGCAGCATCTAAAGCCAACCTACTTACATCCCCTAGTCTGCTTTCATTTTTTGGAATGAGGTGATTACGTAATATGGCCCTTCTCACCATACTGTTATTCATCATAACCCATTTGTGATGTAATTATAGATGCCAGTCTTGGTGTTTGTGGTTGTGATCTCATTGGAAGGATTTCTTTGTTATAGGAATAGGGTTGGGTGTAATGTAGACACTGCTCCTCTTCTGCAGGGAGTTCTCTGGTGTAGGATTAGGATGGGATGCAGCTTCCTCACTTCATGGGCATTGGGCCAATTCTGACCCAGAGCCACTGTATAGAACAGAGTAGTTGCCTTTGTGAGTTTCAAAGACTGCAAATCTCCCTAGGAATAGAAGGCCTCGTCTCTCTCTTACAGAGTCCCTGGATGTATCGCTATCAAATGCGCAGCATCTTCAGTATCCCTTTCAAGACCTACAATACCCGTGAAACTGCTCCATCGCTGAGTGTTCAGTATATAAACAACTTTCACTTATGTTTTTAAAAAGTCCACCTTCTGCACTCTGGAAATATATTGTGATTCTGTTCCTACAATGTAGACATCAGATACAAATTAGGTTTGCTCTTTGCCAGTTAATATGATTTCACTTCAAGTTTCTGGAATCCCCTGCCTAATTAATTATGTAATGTTAAATATGAACTTGGGGCTCATTATAAATGTTTAACTAATGTATATTGCTAACTCCTAGACTTTATTTTATTATACTTTTAAATTTTATTATATTTTTTCTTTGAATTATTGAATTAATAAATTCTGCCACTATCTTAAATAGGGTTTTATACTGTGATGATTTTTTTCTTATGGAACTAATTATTGGTTTGTTTCTAGTATCTTGACATAAAAATTTCTAGGGCCCATATCTAATGTTTGGTGTTTTCTTGAAAGACATTTTATTGCATTTTTACATTTAAGTGAATAAAATTTGATTGCAATTAAGAAAAGTCTACTTTAAAAAAATATGAACCAATATGAAATTTATAATCTGTTTCTAATAAAAAGCAATCCTACCCAATACTTTAATTCTGATAAAGAAAATCATATGTTAAAACATCCAACATGCTTTAGTGTGTACAAATTTGCCATTGAGAATATTTTCTTTTGTGGATTTAATGCCATATTACTATTTTCAGATTTCTTTTCTGTAATACTGGATAATACTTAACATTTATTTAACTCACTCAGTTGTAAGTCTTCAAACATTCTAAAGATGAAAAGCCCCTACGTAACTTCATATCGCCTATACAAACATGATATATTGCTCACCTTCTAGGTTATGAAACACGTAATATTGCAAGCTCTCTCCCTTTTTCTCTATTAAGTTCTAGAATGTTTCCACTTGCATCTTAAATGAGGAATTTCCATCATGCATAGAACAGTAGTAAGAAATTAACAGATACCTAACTGATAAAATGCGGAGAATGATGGAATTTACAAAGCAATGTAAACATCCGCATACTATAGATATTTTTGTTGTTGTTGGGCTTGTTTTGCTTTGGAGTAATTGGCCTATGAAACTAGATAGATACCTTACATTGGCCACTGAAGGAAATTTACATTTGAGCTACAGATTCTATTGTTCACATTCTGAAGACATCTTTAGCAGGCTGTACCTCTCTCTCTAAATCGAGTTGCTGTCCTTAATAAATTTTAATGCGCATGTCCATATATTGAGCAGTAGAGGGAGCTCTAAAAAAGCTTAGCAAAATAAGGTATTTTAGCAAATACATACAATTCTAGATAAAAATTATCTAAAATGTTTGAATCTTAAATTAATAAATCAAAATTTATGTATACACAAATATTTATTAAAATATCCTGGCTCTTTTAAAGGGATGATATGATTTTCTTGTTTTAACATCTTTAATTTATATTTTTCACTTTAAAGAAATTTAGAGAATAAGGTTTTTATCGTATGTATCAATTTAAATTTATATAAAAACTTCTCTTTTTTTTCTTCTCTTTTTATTTTATATATAAACTTAATTAAACAGATTTGGACATTGCTTTTTTTAATTTGTGAATTAGGTGAAGGTTTAGCAGTTCACGTTTGTTCTTCAGTATTTCATACCTTTTCCGGCATGGTTATTGCATGTAATTTATTGTATCAATTTTATGCATGCTGTAGATATACTGATAGCTCAGGAGAACTGATAGATTATTAACTCACCAAGAACTTCATTATTCGGTTTGGATTCTTAACTCATGCGTCGAGTTAAAATGGTACTGGCACAGGATAATTTTGTGAAAGTCAAAAACGACACAGGACTGTAGCTAATTTCCCAATTGCTACTTCCTGAATGCTTACTGGCATCAGAATGCTCTTCTGGGCCCTCTAATTGATACAAAAGGAATACATGCACGTGAACGCAGTCTCAGCCAAGTAGGAGAGCAGCAGGCTCGAATGGCAAGCATTCGGAACTCTTAATCAGAGCTAGGTTCAGAGCGCTGGAACTCCTTTCGAGCTGAATAACTTTATTCATGTATAACAACACATCTGTCTCAGTGCATTTGGGGAATTACAGGAGACAATCAAAATAAATTTACTGAAACTATTACTGAGTCATAACTCTTCAAAAAGTAATTCCCATTTACATGCATATACCATATATCAGAGCCAATACACAATCTAATACCCTACACCTGGTTATACGAGGGGGTACCCCAGTAATTGAAAACAGCTCCAACAGAGCTTTTGTAGTATGCGGGTTTTTTTTGCCACCCTGCCCCCTCAAGCAACTCACTGGGAGTTAGTGCTCCCAGTGGTGTGGCCTGGGGATGTTCTCTCTGGTCACAGTGAATTTTTTCATGAAAGCTGTTTTGTTTGAACCTCATTTTTTATGATAGCCAATTTAAGAAAAGAGCTTGTGGCTGTGACATTTTGTTTCCTGTTCTGGAAAAATGCTACAGAAATGGTTGTGATGTTGAATACAGCATGCCAGGACAGCACTGTAGGAAAAACTCAAAAAAGTAAGATGTTGATTGATAAGATACCTCATTCTGGACATCTATCAACTTCCTGAACAGAATAAAATATTGACTCCTAGTACATTTGGTGTTTGTTCCACCAGGTTAGACTGCTAATTAAGCTTTCTATTTAAAGGTTCTGAAAAGATGCCTAACAGTGTGTGGCAAAAAGAAGGCCTGACTTGTTGCAGATGGGACCAGTTTTGCCACCATGACAATGCACCCGTTCATGCAGCCATCTCAGTGTGCCAGGTTTGGGCAAAAAACAGGATACCTCTCTTGGCCCATGCACCTGACTCACCTCACCTTGCCATGTGAGACTTCTTTTTGTGTCTGTGAATGAAGAGAGACATGAAGGGGCAGTGAGTTGATGGTGTAAAAGAGGTCAAGAAAAATGGAGACTGGTGCTGCCAGCCATCTAAACCGATAAGTTTGAAAAATATTTCCAAGAATGGAATTCCAGAGTTAATAAATATCCAGTGTAATGGAGAGAATTGTGAAGGTGATAAGGTTGTTTTGTAGAAAATATTCAAATACATAGCTTTGGGGAAAAAAATCCATTTGGGGCAGTACCCCCATATGTATGGTGGAACATAGTAATGTTTTCTCATAGCTAACCAGTGACAAAAGGGGCGGGTGATTCAGGTTAGTTTTAGAAAGAGGCCTGATGGTGGGTAATATATAGTATAATATTTACAACATGATCTAGGGTCAGCCCTAAGGATTAGATTGATAGCTGGGATAACTTTAATATCAACATAATTTAGACTATAAATAAGAAATTTGGGAGCGAGTAGACAATTGTCAATCCCAATTACTTAGTTTACATTTAGTAGACCATTCTAACCCATTGCCATCTAGCGAATTCGACTCATGGCATCCTTTGTGTTGTGAGTAGAACTATGTCCTAGAGTTTTCTTGGATATAATTTTAATAGAAGCCGATGGGCAGGTCTTTCTGGACTCAAAAGCCAACCTTGGGGAGCAGCCAGTACAAGCCTCTTGCAGCAGTGTTGCATTCTGCTGGTACTCCTATTGACCAGCTGGGTGTAAACAGGCTGAGGCAGAGTTTTGATATAGGGGTAATACACACCAATATATTTGTGCCTTCTAGATTATGATAAAAGATTATTCTCCTCCCTGACACTTTAAATGCCAGCTAACAATGAGAACCTGAAACCATAATTTCAATTCCATGTAAAGAAAACAAAAACCAAAAAACCCAAGCTACGATACTTTGATAACGATGCCTCTGTTTTTGCACAAGCAATACTTGTAGAAAATAAGATAAGTGTAGCTCGGGTAGAGTGTGACATTACAGAGAAGGGATGGCTTATTAGAGGCAATAATGAATATGAGTTCTAACACAGAACAGATTACATAACGGTACACCAAGGTGGGGAGTAAATATTTTCTTCTAAAATACAATCCTGCAATTTTCAGGGAATATATTAATGGAGGTAATTTCTGCTTCTTTTCGAATGGTGGGCTGCGTTTATCTTTGCCTCGTCTCCCTTCTTCCTCTCTGTGGGGCCCGCTTATTTGCTGGTCACAGCTTTATTTTGGTAATCCTGCTGTGTTGCTGCTAAAACAAATGAGATTAATATAGTTCACTAAAGGTAGCTGAATTTGATATGTTCTTCCCACAGATAAAGATATAAATGGTTTGGTACATTTATTTTAAGGTAGTTGGGTTTTAATGTCTCCATGACTCACTTCCCGCTGAGGAATCTCAGTGTGGCACTTTAAAATATTTTGAATAGAGCCTGAAGAGTTCGACTATTGTTTCATCTGATGAGCAGACTGCAGTCAGGCAGAGCTTTCTCTCTCCTCTTTCCTGCTTCATCCAGTGCTTCCTTTCTCCCACACTCCCCGTGCCTCTCACTTCAACCTCTCTGCCTTCTCCTCTCTCCCTTCTCCCCCTTCCCCCTCAGCAACGATACTTGGAATAGGCTCAAAACTCACTGCCATTGCTTCATTGGCACCTCTTAGGCATCCTAGAGGGTAGGGCAGAACTTCTCCCGTGGGTTTCCGAGACTGTAACTGTGAGGATAGAAAGCACTCTCTTTCTCCAGGAGCGGCTACTGGTTTTGAACTGCAGACCTTGAAATCTCAGTCCAACATGTAGCCACCCCAGCACCAGGGGTCCTGATACTTGGAATGCCATCAGATTATAGTTTGGAAATATTAATGACTAGCAGGACATGTTACAAATGGAACTACTTGTGTTAAGATTTTACTACCCTATCTTGTCTACTCAATTGTATTGATTAACATTTTTAATGAAGCAAATATGATTTTTTTGGAGAATATGAATTTTCTAATAGTGATCTAAAATGAATGTCTGCTTTCAATTAGCCAGCCTCTGAATTCTCTCAAAGTAGAGGCTGAGGCTTTGGAAACACCAAAGGCCGTGCCTGGGGCTGCAGAGCAGGCCTACAGCACATACACCTGAAGAGGTCATGACGCACGCAGCAGTGACTCGGAAATGCCTGATTCCCCGGGCCACTGGGAGGACTCCTCTCCTTCTCTAGCAGTGCTCTCATTGGAAAAGAGAAATAAAATAAAATGATTGACTCATAGGTCAGGGTAGAACTGTTCCCTGGAATTTCCCAGGCGTTAAAGCACTGTGAGAGGAGACAGCCTCATCCGGTGGAAAGACTGCTGGGTTCTCACTGCTGACTTTGTTATAAGCCAGACTCATAATGCACAGCACTTCCAGAGCATCTCACGACAGGTCAGGTAATTTCTGTGTTCCATATCTCATGTCCACAGGGGAAGCAAACCATTTGAGCGTCACCATTTGCCTAAATCTTGTTGGGCCAACCCTACCTAGCAGGTCCACTCTATAAGTGCCTGGTGGTCTGCTCCTGTAGTTGAAAGAAAACTACAGTCACAGCAAAGCCCTCCTTGCCTTTGAGTGAATTCTAACTCATAGTGACTCTCTAGGACAGGGTAGGACTGCCCCCTGTGGGTTTCTGAGACTGTTATTCTTTATGGGAATAGAGAGTCTCAACTTTCTCCGTTGCAGTGGCTGGTTTTGAACTGCTGGTCTTGAAGCTAGCACGGTGTATAACCATATGCCACTATAAGATCCCAAAGAACATAGCTCTGCTCGGCAACACATGAAGTTCCCATGAGTTGAAGGTTGGCTTTGCAGCATTAAGTTGGTTTGGGTTTTGGTTGTTTATGAAACTCTAATCCTGAGTTAAAATCAAACTTTCCTGAAGACATGATTAGGTAGACTTCTTAAATGAGGAACTGATACCAAGGGCTCAAGTAGAAAGCAAATATTTTAAGAATGATGATGGCAACACATATACAAATGTGCTTGACACAATGGATGTATGTATGGATTGTGATAAGAGTAGTATGAGCCCCCAATGAAATGATTAAATTAATTTAAAATAATAGGATATGCCAGACCTTTCTAACCTATTTCTTTGGAGTGTCCTTTGAGATACAAGGCCCTTCTCTGCTTGCTACCTTGAAAGCTCTGTACTTAGAAGGCAAGACTCGAGTTTCAGATACCCACTCATACAGTCATTATAGTTGACTTTTTTTTAACTCAATTGAAGCTATATTGGCAAAGCAATTTACATGTTCTTAAGAAGACACTCAAGGGAGCCCTGGCAGTGTAGTGGTTAATTTGAAACTACCAGCAGCTGTGCAGGAGAAAGATGAGGTGTTCTGATCCCAGAAAAGGAACAACAGCAATAATAATATTTAATATGATATCAAAGGCCCTTGGCAGGCAGGCTGGGGGAGGGCAGGGATAAAGCGGAGCTGATAACAGAGAGTTCACGAAGAAAGAAAATGTTTTGAAAATGATGATGGCAACAATTCTACACGCATGCTTGCTCAAATTGAACTTTGGATTGTTGCGATACCTGTAGAGGTCCCACTAACATGGAAAACAACAATAATAACAACCGAAACAACAACCCTCCCTACTCCTTACCCAACAGACTTTGGTCAGAACATTGGTCTGAGTGGTTGTAAAAGGAGGAACAGTAAAACTGGAAAGAAAAACAAACAAACAAACAAACAAAGCAAAAAGAGTTACAGTCTAGAAAGCGTCCAGTGGGCAGTTTTACTCTGTTACCATGAGTCCCATTCAACTCAATGGCAATGAGTTTGGTTTTAATAAGGAACGCATGTCTTCCTAATTGAATGCTTGGCATGACAGTGAACTCACTAATCAAGTGAAAGTAACCACTTGTGCTAACTTCGTTGGTAATGACAGATATAAAGGTGATGGGTTCTAGTAAGGATAATTTGCCTACTATGGACATTGGCATTGCCAACTTCTTCTTAGGATGAACTGAGCTTGTAAGTTTATCTCACTCCCTCATTGTTGATGTCATGACTTATGAGACCAGTCAAAGGAAAATCTTGCATTATGTACTCACCCCAGACAAACAAAACAAAGAGTGATAACGTGTCTTCTTTCATTAAGAGCGAGTTCTACTCCACAGTAATAATGTGCACTACACAGAAGAGCCGTGGTGACAGCGCACTTGGCTGTGCACTGGACAGTTAACTGATGGGTCTGCATTTCAACCACACCAAGAGCTCTTCAGGGCAAAATCCTAGGGAACCGTTTCTGAGAAAATTACAGCTTAGAAGGAAGGCGAGGAGGCGCATTCTACTCTGTCCTAGAAGGAGTCTGAGTTGGGATACTTGTGCTGTGCAGCTAAACAGGTTATCACATCCTTACACAGTGAAATCAATAGTGAATTCTCTCTGTATTGAAATTTCACACATCGCAAGCCCAAATCTAGGAGAGGCTGTATTTGTGTGTCTTTTTGACTCCTAAAACACAAAATTTTAAAATGGAAGCTCACAGGATGCCTTTTGTCTGTGGACTACATTAGTGGAGACATTTTCGTATTTCAACTACAATGCAGGTAAACAAACTGTCATGGAGTGAATGTTCGCTCAGAGCGACGCCCTGTGGGTTTCAGAGACAGCAACTGTTGAACAGAACAGGAAACTTAGTCTTCCGCCGCAGGGGTGATGGTGGCTTTGAACTGCTGGCCCTGCTGTTGGCAGTCCAAAACGGTACCAGTACACTACTAGGGCCACTAGGACAACTCAGGTAAGTACTGTAGATATGTTTACTAACCGCGATGACATTAAACTTGTATCTAAAAACTGTATTCATTTAGCTATTATCTTCATTAAGCATATTCATAAATACTTACGAAATGTTTCAGGTTTCAGGAGTTGATGGCTATTGCTTATCAATGGCTACATACAAATACACGTATTCATTTTGAGTTAGTATTAAGTATGTTAATTAGTCTTTTTATGGTTATGCAATGATCTTATAAAATGATAAAGTATTTTTTTCATAACTAATCTAAGCCGTATGTGTTGAACTTATAATAATCAATCAGAAGTCAATATGAAAAAGGTCTCTATGCCTCTCAGTTGTTGATAGCTCATAATATTAAAAAAAGATGAATCAGTAATGGTAAAAGGTAGAGCCACCTTTACCAACTTGGGTAATTCTAAGACTATTTGGCTCCAGATTGCAAATTGCTACATATAAGGCATAAGTTCATAACTCAGTTTGCTGAGATCGTCATGATCTATGGTTCTGATTTAAATTTTAGTTGGCTTGCCTCATTTCACCCACAAAATCTCCCAAATCATACAATAAATTATATGCTCACCCTAAATCTGTGAGGCTCTGGCGAATAAATAAACATAACCTATAAAACAAATATTAAATCTCTGAGAAAAGAGAACATTCTATGCTATGCTAATTATTTTACTATTTAAAACTGGCAATGTTTAAATAAGAGATCGGTCAAATCAGTGAATTTGTGGTGTGCAGGTAAGCAGGTTGTCGCTTTTCTGCATTTCTCACTGGTGTTGAACTTATTATGGCTTCGGTCTACAGAGAATTCCTAATGAAAAGACAACTCCTGCTAGAGAAGAAATTGGACTAGGAAACCTAAAGCGGGTGTGTTCCCCCCTCTGAGTGCTCAGCACATGAGCTAATTGTTCAGGGCCAGGAAGGTTCCATGGAGCGGACTTGAAAAGGTCATAGCTTCACAGAATCGGAACAGATTAACATGTGTTCATAACCTGAGCCGTTGCCTCTTTGCTCTCTCGGTGACTGACAGGTGTGCCACAGACATGCAATTTGAATAAAAATGCGAGGCAACATTCTTCGGGGTGGCTTGGTGATTGTCTTCCTTGTAAAAATGATTCCATGTGCCCACAGAGACTTTGCAGGCTAGCAGACGGGAGGTGGGTACTGCATTAAATGTGCATAACTGCATTAAACTGTTCATGCCAAAGAAGATGCTTCTCACATATGAGAATATAATGTTTCTTGTGTTCCTATAACATGTGGACGTAGCCTTTACAACACAAAGTAAACACAGCTTTTTCCCCTATGTAAATAACCAAGGAATTGGAAAATAAATAAATAAATGCATTTTGGAAAATAAATAAATATCAAAGCATTTGGAAGACAACATACTTTTAGATCATATTCAAATCGTTAAAAAAAATCTTTAAAAGCAGAACCATTTGCATTTTATATGGGTTTAAAATTATCTTATGTGTTTCTTAGGTATTGTCTTATCTACTATTAGGATTTACTTGGGTTTTTTTAAATGCTTATGACCCAGTGATTAATACTGTAAATAGTGAGTATTTGCTCTATTTTGAGAATAACTTTTCTAGCATGTGGAAAGATTGATAATACTGCCTCACAGGGATACACATTCTGGCTTCGAAGGTTTAAGTTGATTTACAGTAAACACTTTGGAGCCCTGAGGTAATTGGATAAAGGTCATCCCAAACTTCTTTGCCCCCAACAAAATGATGCCTTTCTAACATGAGATGAACAACAACAGTGATCTGGGAATTCAAGCTAATTATTTCCCTATATCACACGGACTTATCAGTAATTCGATTTAGCATTTAACCATCTTTCATCTATTTATTTTGTTAACAAGGGATGACAAATATCTTACTTGATCTTTACAGAAGCCTGGGGTAAAGCATTTTAATGGCTCTGTGCAAGCAGTAATTAAAGATGTTTTAAGCTCCTGGGTAGGAAAAGGTGTGTCGGTTTGTGCTCTCAAAATTGTCTTAGTTATTGCCTCCATAAAATCCATTAATGCATTGGGCATCACTATTAATTTGAATTAGTACGAAAAAATCTCACTCATAAATGAAATAAGAAGAACTGGGCCTGATAATCCAGGGCCACCCAGTGGATTCCAAAGTGTAGCCGTGCGCGCGATGGGACAGAAGCATGACTCCTCCCACACCGTGTCCAACGCTGTGGTCTTTTGGAAAGCAGCCTGCCATGTTGCTCTCCCATGAGAGTGTCTGATGCCAGAGCTTACCTACTTGTCCTGCTTGCTAATAAAGAAGCTAATACAGAATGTGTTAATCATCATAACCATTGTCTAATTCCTCACGTTTACCTGTTCAGCTTAATGAAAAATCCGTTAGATAGGAGAGGCCAAACCTATAAAGTCCCCATGGACAAACTGGACCTTACTCTTTAAGTCCCAAGCACTTTCCCAAGAAACCATTCAAATGTAAATAGAAAGCACATTATAAGTTATTAAGGGAGTTATTATAAGTTATTCAGGGAGGGGGGAGTGGGGAGGGAGGGGGAGGGAAAAAAGGAAAATGAGCTGATTCCAGGAACCCAAGCGGAAGGCAAAATTTGAGAATGATGAGGGCAATGAATGTATAAGGGTGCTTTACTCAATTGATGTATGTATGGATTGTGATAAGAGTTGTATGGGCCCCAATAAAATGATTTATAAAAAAGTTTTTTAATTGGCACATTGAAAGAAAACACAAGTGCATAGTGGAGGAGCTGGAGGAGACGGGAAGAGACAGAGTAGCAAAGAATGCATTTCAGGGTAGATCCAGTCCTCCATTAATGATAAATTTTCACGAATTCAATATTTCAATTGGGAATATAAGTTGTGGTTTATCACAGAACTAGAATGTGGGCAGAATTTGCAAAAACCATTTTAATCCAAGACCTTTTCTCAGGAAAGAGTATCAACACAAGCAGTATGTAAATGTTATTCCAGGTATGACATACTCAACCACACAGGTGGTGAACACTACGTTCACCAGACAAGAAATCTGCTTAGTCAGATTAGTGATGTCGAGGATGGTAATTTGTATCATCTACAGCCTTTGCTTTGTAAGAATAGAATGAAAGAGGTGTGGAATGAATAGGGACCTGCAAAACTGAAGAGGAGGCCTGTCCGCAGACTGAGACCGCATTGTGCAGGCCTGGGTAACACGTACAATTGGGAGGATACAAAAAGATAAAAATAACAAGGCTGTGCCTTACAAGATATATAAGCCAGGAGGTTGCTATAAGACATTCATAAAATAATTCTGCATTTATGACTAACATCTGGAAATGCATTCATTCATTCATTTTAACCATAATGACAATGACTATCAATTACTGAGTACCTGATATAAGCTTGCTATTAAAGGAACTATGTTATCTACTTTAGCCCCACATTTCCAAAGGATCTCCAAAGGATACAATTATGCTCATTGCATAGCTTCTGAGAAGTGAAAACAAGAAATGTGTCGGGCAAGGGAAGCGGGTCTGTCTATGAGAACACTCTGACATGATCTGCAGGCATACAGAAGGATGTTCTTTACTTGGTGTCCCAGATAAGCAGTTGAATCCTGGCCTCAAAAGATAAATAAAACATGTGATTAAACCTCAGGAGACATGTTAACGACAGCACAGATGTTGCCAGCTCACCAGAAATATGACAGGAAGATGCTCCCCGGATTTTATATGAAGTTTCCAAAGAGGAAATTGTGTTGTACGTAGTTCCACAGAAGGCCTAACATGGAGGGCAGAAGCGAGGATTGAAGGGAGGAACATAGACAGAAGTTGTTAGGACAGGGGCACCAATGGGCAATGCTTGATTTATGGATTTATTTTTCATTTTGAACAAAGGACTTGGAACAAAGAGCCACAAAAACCAAGAGTGAAGGGGTTATAGATTTCTGAATGCAAATAATGTTCCAGCTTACTTTCTGAATACCTGCCTTACTTCAACCACACCAGGATGGCTTTTATCCTGAGCTGGAAGTACTTCTTGTATCTGCTAGATACTGGGAAAACAAATACTCTCTTACTTTACATTCTAATGACCCCAATTCATCTGAGATTATATCTCATATATATGTTATAGTTCCAGCTTTTTTTTGTTTATTTGCTTATTTTTTTAAATTTGGAGTTCTTACATATATCACATCACTCCATAGTTCAATCATGTCAAGTAATATTATATGATTGCTACCACAATCAGTTTTCAAACATTCTTTCCTTCCTGGATGCCTTAACATCATCTCCCTTTTACCTCACCCCACTCTACCAAGGTCCACCACCCCCTGAGCCACCAGACCATATTCTTCTTGCTGTCCCCATAGGTTCATCAATCCTGGGGTTCATATACCCCAAATCAGAAATACATACAGCGTAACTTCAAGAGAGTAACCCTCCAATGACATAACACCTACGAGATAGACCCTAGTATGAACAAACCAAAAACAGAAAGAAAAAAATATACAGGAACTGTTGAAAACTAATCAGGTCCGGTGTGATAAGAGCAGGGATGAACTGACAAAGTTTTAATAGCTCAAGTCAATTTATCATTTAGATCTTCCATAATCATCTCTCCAGTGCATTCTGCTTAGTAACCCCTTTCCTGCCAACCCATACTGATGGATAGAGGAAGTTCACTGTAGACTTAGTTATGAATTTAATGGACATTTGATGATCATCTTTTGTGATAAATCCAACAAAACAAACTCACTGCAATTAATTCAGTTCTAACTCATAATGACTCTATTAGACAGGGCAGAACTGCCCTTGTGGGTTTCAGAGATGGTAACTTGGTATGGTGGCTTCGTACTGCTGACGTTCCTATTAATTGCCCAAGTAGTATAGCCCGCTATGCCACCAGGGCTCTTTATTCTGATGACTCTGAAGAAGTATTTTTGGATCAGGTGGATATTTTTAAGACAAGAAAAGGGATTGTCAATACATGTTCTCATATAAGCTTAAAGTGGAACAATGTTATCTACATTTTCAGTATTTTCTAATTTCAAGGATGGATCAAGAGACAGTTGTGTGAACAGAACAGGGGAACACTGAATGGTTTAAAAGAATCAAGAAAAATATGTGTCAGGGTTGCGTTCTCTCACCATACCTGTCCAGTCTGGATCCTGAGCAGATCATCAGAGAAGCTGACTTACAGGAAGAATGTGGGATCAGGGAAGGCTAGTTAACAAACTGTGAGAGGCAGATGGTACAGGTTTGCTTGCTGATAGTGGGACTTGAAGCACATGCTACTGAAGATCAAGGATCGGATCCAAGCCTTCAGTGTAGATTACAACTCAATGTTAAGAAGATCAGAACATTTACAACTGGATGAATAGATTAGGCCATGACAAACAGAAGATGGACGTTGTCAAAGATTTTGTCTTGTTTAGTTCCACAATCAATACTCATGGAACCATCAGTCAAGAGATCAAAGGTTGCATGGCACTGGGAACATCAGAAGCACGAGGCCTATTTAGAGTGTTGAAAAGCAAAGGAGCTACTTTGAAGACTAAAGTGTGCCTACCCCAAGCCATGGTATTTTCAGTCGCCCCATATGTACTTGAAAGTTAGACATCGAATAAGGAACACTGAACGACAATCAACTAATTTGAATTACGGTGTTAATGAAGAAGATTGAAAATGCTAAAGTAACAAATAAACTAAAAGCACAACCAAAATGCTTCTTGGAGGCAAGGGTGTCGAGACTTCTTTCCAGGTACTTTGGACATGCTGAGAGGGGAGACCAGTTGCTGGAGAATACAGCATGCTTGGTGAAGAATGGGGGCAGTGAAAAGGAGGAAGGCCCTCAGCGAATTGATTGACACAGTGGCTGCAGCAGAGCTCAACCATAAGAACAATTGTGAGCATGGTGCAGGTCAGGGCAGTGTTCTCAGGACGTAGAGTCCCTGTGAGTGAGAACCAACTTGGGGCACCTAACAAGGCAAGAAAGAAGTTGGCTTTATTTTCCCCTTCACAATCCTTTCAACTACCATTGACAGAAATGGATTTCTTTAAGATTGAACCAATTCTTAGTATTCCAGCAGGTACTCTCACACGGAGTCCATTTTCACTCACATTGGACCTTTGTTACAGAGCTGAACTGCTCAATAACATTGTCTCGGCTGCACTGTTTATAGACTGAGACCCAGAACTTTCTGATGTGGTTTTATTGGGTGGGTTCTAATCACTAACATTTGGTTTAGTAGTAGAGTGAAACTACTTTTGCCACCCAAGGACTATTTTAATAGGAGTGAAGGTGTGGGGTCTAGCCTGTCAATCAGGTTACAACCTGATGATGCTTGGTGGCTTCTGGGGATCTCAATCATTCTCTCTCTCTCTCTCTCTCTCTCTCTCTCTCTCTCTCTCTCTCTCTCTCTCTCTCTCTCTCTCTCCATCACCTTCCTTTTGAGGAACCACTTGGACCTGCACTAGTACTGAGATGCTTCTACTCCCATTGGATCCACAATGCTTTTTATCCACCAGCCTGTGATCTTCCTGCATTTGGCATCATTGCATGTGCTCTGTGACTCTAAAGAGGAATTTATTGACTATATCAGACCTATGGGCTAATATAAGATTTATGGACTTGATCTGGACTGGGCCGGGATGTTTTCTGATTATACAATTGCTATTTGATATAGAGTTCCCTCTTACGTACATTTGAGTGTCTATAGATTTGTTTTCCTAGTCAACCCAGCCTAACACAATAGGTTTGCTGAAAATTATTCACTTAATATACCCTATCTGATTAAAGGTAGGACATGGTGACCCTTTAGATCCTACCTACCTACCTTCCAATTTACCTAACTTCTTAGTTTTCATTTGAACATATCTTGAGAGGAGTAGGAAATGATGGCTTAACTAATAAGTCAAACTCACTTCCATCAAGTGATTCTAACTCATAATGACTCTATCTATAATGGGGTCTGAGAATGCAAATCTTTACAAGAGCAAACTATATACCTTTATAGGAGCAGATGGATGTGCCTTTTTCACAAAGAGTGGCTGGTATTTTGTTTACCACACTTTTAGCTGGAAGCCAGACACCTAAACAAACCAGAGCACCGCAAGATTTCTTAACAATTGAGGGATAAAAATAAATATTCAAGTATAATAATATCTTCATAATTTCAAACAACTAATTATACTTAGGGTAGGTCAAGAAGGTGTTCTTATGCATGAGACAAAGAAAAAAAACCAAAAACACAACAATTTGACATACTTTTTAATAGAATGTTCATACATTGTCTACAATGACATGCCATTTTCTAGTTAATTTTCAATGAGGCCTTAGAAGGAAGAAGCAATTTATGTCGGGAGAAACTTGGCTATGTTCTGACTCTAAGTTTACTGAGAGCAGACGATGTGACTTTGACCTAGCCGTTTTCATAGTAACCGTAACATAGTATTGGAAGTGATAATAATAATACAATAATGACCACAATAATTGTAGCAGCTACCATCAATGAGTAGTTGTTTTCTTCCAGGCACTGTGATCATTGATCATCTCATTTAATCATTGCAACAAAGTGGGAAAAAGGCATTATTTCCTTTTTACCTAGAAGACAAAATTGAGGCTCAGGAATATTCCCAGAATCAGCCAGCTAATTAACATGAGAACTGAAAATGTTCCCAAGTCCATATTCACCTTAAAAATGAGTGTCTTCCACATAGAGGATCAGTTAACTCTTCAATTCTAGTTGTATCAGAATTTTCTGGTCAGCTGAGAATAGACCATCTCCTTTATGTCAAGGTGTCAACATTTTGGGAAAATGTTCAGTTGTCATGTGCACTGAGAAAGTGGTAGCATAACAAGAGGGCTAGAAAATCAAGTTTTGGTGACTTTAGAAATATAATTAAGATAATTCATTATAGCTGGGTTTTTTTTCTAATGATATTATACTTAAAGGAAAGCCATGTCGATGTGCATCAACCGAGACATGATTTTTAGTGGGTTCAATTCAAGGACTATTGCTTGTATCTCTGGAAGTCAATGACCTTGTGTGCAGCGTAATTTACATCCTGTGTTGAAACGCAATGATGATCATGATCAATTACCAGGTGTAATTTGAGTGGGTGGGCAATGTTAATAGAGGAATAATTCTTTGAGGACTGTATTATTATGAGGCTTGAAAAGCAACAGCTTTAGCTTGGAGAAAAGAAGGGAGGTCAACTTAATAAATTTAGGAAAGAATTGCCACATTTTATGGAGGGAAGGAGGAAAGCCAAATAGAAAAGTAAGCCAACTTACTGAATGCAGTCCACTATCAGGTACCCTAGCAGTGAGGCTCTCTAATGGCCATACTGTGACAAAGAAACAGTCATTAGTGTGTGATTTCGGGAGTTGTCCAGAGGTGCCTTCGGGAAGGGATTGTGCTATTGAAATAGAATGAATACATGGGAAGGTTTTGAGATACAGTTAAACTGTATAAAAAGTTCTGTGGAACTTTGTCTTGCATACTTTGGACATGTTGTCTGCAGAGTCCGGTCCCTGGCACATGATATCCTGTTTGGTAAGGTTGAGAGGCAGCTCTCCAGAGTAGGACCTCCAGGAGATGGAATGACCCAGTCACTGTGACATGAGGAACAAACATAAGAATCATTGTGGTGATGGTGCAGGACTGAAGAGTGTTGTGTTCCACTGCACAGAGGGTCTCTGTGGGTCACTGCCAACTTGAGGCCACCTAACCACAGCAATATGGTAATCAATCCATAGTTGCATATTCACACTTCATCACTTATTCTAAGGGTTCATGTACCTTCATAGAAGTAACCTCAGGACCAATGGATACACTGGTGTCTGTAGCAGTCGGCCCTTAATAGAAGATATTGCCATAATATCTGCCTAAATTGCTTTTCCTAACTTAATAGCCTCTAGCAGTTTTGGTCAAAGGGTTGGGGAGAGTTAAACAAGAATTTAATTCTGTATTATAGGCAAATTCTTTCTGGATTACAAAAGGATGTCTTAAATATTTTGTAGATCAAAATTTAAGTGTTTGCCGATTGAGTCTTATCATTGGCCATGAGGTGGCTGCCATATATTGAAACACCAACATGCATGTGCTAAGTAGGAAAATCACAAGATTTCAGTGGTTTGTTTTGGTTTGTTAAGAGGGAGGTGAAAGGGAAGGATTTGCAAATGAATGTGTCCATAGCTGGCTGCGCCTCTCAGCTTCCATCCTCCTTTTATAGGTTGTGTCTGAAACATAAAAGGTTTGAGAATGCTACACTGAATTATTTGGTCTTTAAGTATAGGGACCTTGCTTTGTACACTGTATACTGTCACACATAGGTCAAAGTCTGGATCAAAGATGTTTAACACCATAATAATTGTAGATTGAATAGAATCCATTTCTGTAAGTTTATAAGCAAAGTCTTAATATACTTACAGGAATATTTTTGATGCTCTCATTGTTTCTTCCAAACTTTATAGTTTATATTTCTATTAACCAACATACCTCTATCTGAGCAACATACATGTATACAACATACTTTGAATGTCTTTTAATATACTTGATTGTAATATTGTAAGTATTGCCTGGATAATGTGGGGGTGGGAGTGGGGGTGGGAAATAACTTGATTTTATTAGCCGTAATATATCTGGATGGATGCAATCCATCCTCGGACACAAAATAAATGAATGCAAAAATTCATTTTAGCTATCACTGTCATATCAGTGTCCTTTATATGTTGCTGTAGTATTAAAAACTATGCTACCAAATTTTTGAATGACAGCAGTGTCACCCACAATGGACAGGTTTCAGCATAGGAATAAAGGGTTGTGAGCCCTGGTGGAGTAGTGGTTAAGTGTTGGACTGTTATGTGAAAGGTCTACAGTTCGAAACCATGGGCAGCTCTGCAGGAGAAAAACTGGGTGTTCTATTTCCATAAACAGTTTATCTCAGAAACCTACAGGAGGTCACTATGAATCATCATTGTGTCCGTGGCTGTGAGTGTTTGGGTTTTATTGTTTCTATTTTGCGTGGTGGAGTGGTGGTGGTATTAGACTAAGGTGAAGAAGGATGGGGGAATGGAGACCTGTGTGACCTCTGCTTCCTGCCAATAGGTAGTGAGAGAAGGTTAAAATCGGTCCCTAGGCAGTTTTCTCAGGGATACCGACTGCGCTGGAATCGAGAAAACTCTCTGTATTAGGGTTGTATCTTTCCAGTCTACTTGCTCACTCTGGGTCTTCTGTAAGAAACGCAAGAACCTGGACTAAAGGAGTGGAGCCCTAGTTGCATAATGGTTACACGTTGGGCTGTGGTCAGTCAGCATGCTTGGCATTTCAAAACCACCCGTCTCGCAGTGAGAGATTTCTACGCAAACAGTTTCAGTCTAAGAAAGCCACAGGGATTTGTTGTGGATTATAAATTACTTGATGGTAGTGTGTTTGTTTTTGAGTTTGGGCTATATAAGAACTCAACACCAGGACTGTGGGAAGATACATCAATAATGCGCTATTATAGTGCAGATGACAGCGCCTTGCTTGCTGGAAGCAAAGAGCCCTTACAGCCCTGCCTGTTGGAGACCAAAGACGATTACCAGACAGATTACCAGACGATTACCAGACAGATTACCCCTGGATATAAAGAAAAGGAAATCATCACAAGTGAACAAGTAAGCGATTTCATGATAACTGAAGAAGAGATTGAGATTGTCAAAGATTTCATTTCACTTGGATCTACAACCAACTCTCATTTCAGACCAGAAGCACGAAGCTGTATTGGACTGGGCAAACACACTGCAAAAGATCTCTTGAAAGCATTACAAACAATGACGTCACTCAAAGAATAAGGTGCACTGATCCAAGCTGTTGTATTTTTAGGAATTTTCTATGTATGTGGAACCTGAATAAGGAATTCTTGAGTATTGTCTTTGAATTATGGTGTCGACAAAGAATAATAACTGTAACGAAAGAATGAATAAATCTGGTTTTTGAAGAAGCGCAGGCAGCATGCTCCTTGGAAGTGAGTATGATGGAGCTCCATCTCAGGTTACCAGGAGGGACCAGTCCCTGATGGGCGCCATGCTTAGGGAAGGTTCCAGAAACAGAGGAAGCCCCTCAAGGGACTGGATTGGACCAGTGGCTGCAACTCACTGTAGCAACTGACTTGATGGCATCTAACAACAATAATAAAAGGAATTCTCTTTAAAGATATTAAAGTAGAACTTCAAATTTATAAATGCGATTTTCTGATATTTTCAATAAAAAGTGGGTTAAAAGGGAAAACATGGCAAGTATTGCATGTAAGACATTTTAGGAAGCATACTTATCTTAATGGTTCAGGATGCTATCATTACATAAAATATTATTAAATATTATTTAATAATAAACATAATTGTTTGTTAATAAATACAATTCTTTGTGAATAATTAATAAATGTGATTATCATAAGTATAATTATTTAATAATAAAATATTATTAAAATTGGTATAGTTCCATGACTTGAAGCAGTGCACACTGTAATCTTTCACAATTTAGGGATTTCAAAACTCTAAAAGTAGTTGAAAATGTTCATACTTCTTGGGATAAATGATGCTCTTTATTTCTAACCTGTGATGAGAAATGTCAGAAAAGAAGCAAAACCCTAGGGAAGCTATTAACAATTTTATTTTCAATGCACAGGGGAGTGCGCATTCCATTTGCCAAAGAGTTTATCATTGATCTAGTTCACATGGAATGTAACTACCACAATTAAGACTCAGTTTTCACAGCTGGGCTAAGCTTGAATAAATTATATTAAAGAAAGAAATAAGGACATGCTCCTTTCCTTTTTGGTGGTGTTTTTTGTTGTTCTTTGTTTATGCTTTTCATTAGCATACCATTTTGAAGATTGCAAATGCAATCACCATTTACCAAGATAACCAAGTAGATTTTTTTTAATCCGGCAAAATAAACCTAGAAATGAAGAATGAGGAAGACTAAAATAGGAAGTAAAAAACAAAGCAAACAGAATGACAGAGGGAAAACTGAGCACTGAGTTTAAGTCTAAAGCATTATCAGTTCAAATCAGATTGAGAAATCAGTGAACTCCAAGGAGAGAGTTTAGGAGTAAAGATAAGTGTACTCTTAATTTTAAAAAAGTGTGATAATTATATATGACAAATAAAGAGCTTAAATTTTCACAAACTAAACAGAGTAGATGTTCAAGCACTTTTTCAGAGAAAAACATATTCTAACTATGACCAAACCAATTGTAAGATTTCAACAACTGCTGTTGCCTGAGAAGGACAATTCACTTTTATGTAAGAATCTTTGAGTGACATAGGATCATGATATTGAGTCCACGAAGAATGAATGTAAATCTAGCATATCGATTTGTTCTGCAGAGATACTATTCAAACAGTTGTACCTCTTTATAGGCTTTTTATTAGATTTTAATTTTTTATATTTATCTTTTAAAATAAGAAGGGAATGCATACTTATGGCCACTAAATAGACTATAGTATGTTATCAACCTTGACAATAAGTAATAGAAAAATTGGAAAGAAATAGAAAAGAGATTGGGAGACAGAGTGACACTGTATGAATATCCCCCTCCCCCCAGCCATGGAATGATTGGTGACTCACAGTTTCTGAGCCTGTAACTGTTTATAGGAGTTGAAAACCTAAAAACAGTTCTTTCCTAAAATGTCTGGTGGTTTCAAATGGTCCATGTGGTACATATAGCATCATCTTATACAATCTGGAGTTCCAGACACAGAGCTGAAAACTGAGTTAATGGAAAGTGGGATCTTAGATATCATTTTATAGATATACAAAACTAACTAGAGGACTATTAAGATTAAGAATAATAGCTAGGTAGATAGGTGAGGCAAATGGAAGGCGGCATTATAAATAAACTAAGTATGTATCATTCTAAATGCAAAGTCTGGAAATAGTTCAGAGATAACAGCCAAACATGTTGATCATAACTATGAAATTGGGAGTTAATAATTAGAATAAAGTTTTCGCTGAGATATATGATGGTGTGTGCAGGCTGGGGAAGCCAGGTTTCTGTCCTATGTCCTCTCCATTATTTTCTTCTGAGATTGCAATGACGTTTGGAAAAAATTGTGCCCATCTTTTGTTACTTGGAATCATAATATCAAGCACTTCACTGTCGTTGAGTTGATATGGATTTATAGTGATCCCCTTGGGGAAGGAGAGAACTGGCCTTGGGGCTTTCTGGAACCTGATGGGAGCTGGAAGCCCCATCATTCTCCCCCAGGGTGGCTGGTGATTTCAGGCTGACCTTGAGGCTGGCAGCCCATCTCGTAACCGCTACACCCGCAGGGAATGGAAATGGCTAAATGTTCCACAAATTAAGTGATTCAGAAATATATAAGTAAACAGCCAAAGGCTAAATAAAGCACAAGTCATTCTCATTCCTTTACTGACACTTAAAAAGTGTGTATAAACCAACTGTCCCGCTGCAGGTATGTTCACTAAATGTAATATCTCAATCAGTCCTTTACAGTTGGCTGCCCTTCCTTTGCATTCAGCATAAGATTCCCTTTTTATTAAGAATAACTTTTTCCTACTGTTGCTGTGAGATATCATCAAGTCAATTCTCAAGCACAGTGACCCTAGAACGCTAGCAGGCCCTGTCCCAACCTCGCAATTGTGTGTCCGTCCATTGCTGGAGTCACTGTGTCAATCCATCTTGTTGAGATCTTTCTTTCTTTCTTTTTTTTCACACTGCCCTTCTAACTTTCTTATTAGGATGAAGAAAAAACCACCACGCAAATCCCTCTGGGTATTTATTGTCTTTATAAAAACATAATTGCTCCCTTTCTCTTCAGAGTGTTAGGATTTACAAGAACACTTGAGAACTTGATCTTCGCCCATTTCGGTTGCCTCTCTTCTTCATGTCTAAGACAGGAAACAGGTCAAAGAAAGACTGTTTCTTTGAATGTATAAAGATGGAGCATGTGTTACTGGTTATAGTGGTGATGATTCCTAACCGGGGGAAACTAATGTCCAACGAGGATCATTTATTCTGTGTACTTTTCTCTTAGGGTATTAAGAAAAACATCAAATTAGTGGGTGCTTTCTTAATTAATACTGTCATTAATTTTAGAAATCAAGTAATTTAGAAGCTACCTTGAGAACTGATAAGAAGAGAACTTTATTTGTGCCCATTTCAAAGAAAGATGACCCAATTTCAAAGAGTTATCAAACAATATCATATGCATGTACAGTTTCCCCTGAAGATGATGAAAAAAATTGTTCTCTCAGCATATCGACCGGGTGGAGATATAAATCCAAGCCAGATCCAGAATGAAGGGTGTCCTTGAAGACATCAGACAAATATTGGCTGGAAGCAGAGAATACCAGAAAAAAGATTCCTCGTGTTCCATTGACTATGCAATGCCTTCCAACTGTGCAGATCATAACACACCATGGGTAGCATCGTCTAGAACGGGCCTCTCAGAACACCCGACTGTGCTCATAGAGAACTTGTGCACACACAGGCAGTATTTCTGGATAAACTAAGGAATCCTAAAGGATTTCTTTGAAATCAAGAAAGCTGTGTTTCAGGGCTGTGCCTCTTCCCCATACTTACAATATGTGTACGCTGGGCAAATCATCCGAGACACGGCACTACAACAAGGAAGAATGCAAGAATAGGATTGCAGGAAGGCGCATTAACAAGCTGTGATGCAGAGTTTGCACATCCTTGGTGAATGTGCAGAGAGCTTGAAGCACTTATTGATGAAGAACGCAGTCTGCCGCTTTCATTCTGAATTATATTTCAATGTGAACAAAAGTGTTCACACCCAGGGCAACAAAGAACACCAGGATAAACAAACAAGCACCACACACACACACACACACACACAAAAAACTAGGGGGTTATCAAGGATTTCACTTTACTTCAATCCACAGTCAGTACTCAAGAAATCAAATGACATATTGACTTGTAAGACCTTGTCAAAGAGTTAAAGAGCAAATCTGTCAAATTGAGTACTAGGCTGAACCTGTCCCAAGCCATGACATTCACTTGTCTCCTATGCACACTAAAGCAAGATAACGAATAAGAACTATCCCAAAAGAAATGATGCATTTACATTACGAGCTTGTCTTTGCAAAGAATATTGAATATACCAAATGAAGCAGCTAGCAGTCATCACTGTAATGCCATCTTGCTGAATGACCTGTCTCCTGCCCTCTCCCATCTCAGAAAGTCCCACAGGTGATTGATTACAAAATGTAGTCTAATGTTCTCGAGATGAGAACATTGTAATTAATGATATTGTTCCTTTTGATGTTGTGACCAGGCTATTACTATTTTCATTTTATTAACCAGGATGGTATAATCAATGCTGTACTCTGTGACGCTCACTAACTCTTAAGAATAACATGAATTTTGCTTTCTGCTTCCGTCCACACATGCTTAAGTCCTAGACAGATGATAAATGAGCTTTTGCCTTTAAATAAGGACTGAAATGGCCACTTGGGACTTCAATCCAAGAAGTGCTTTTAGAGTCTAACAGTCTGGTTCTAACTGAATAAAGACTCTTCTAAATTATCAAGGCATTATGGTGGCTGTCAGTTATTTGAACCGGCAACGCCAGGTACTGCCAGCAGAGCAAACAAATGATGATGGAAGATGTACAGATTGATTGCTCCTTAGAAGTGAGGACAGCGAGGCTTTAGATATGTTATTGGGGGAGGCTAGTCCTTGGAGGCGGGCTTCACGCTTGTAAAGCGGGTGTCAGCATCCTCAAGATGATGGACGGACACAGTGGCTGCAGCCGTAGCTCAAGCATGGGGACAATTTGTGAGGATGACATAGCTCCTAGGTATGTTTCTTTTTGTTACCCAGCATGTTCTTGAGTTGTGGTAGTTGCCATGGAGACCTGACGGTGGCAGCCCGACTATGCACAATGAAAGGCCACCTGGTCTGCGTGATCCCCATTATCGCCTGTGGATTGGAACATGGAGATCCATAGAGTTTCCTTGGTGGATTTTTGTACGGAGATCACCATGCCTTTCTTCCGAGTGTGTCTCCGTCTGGAATAATGGCTGAAGCCTGTTCAGCTTCAGAGCACTAGCAGGCAAGGGAAGTAGATTGCGGTGCAGCGACCCCCTCCATAAATCGTTTGCATGTCCTTACCCTGGATGATCCGTGTGGTTGCTCAGTAGGTTATCATACAATCCTTTGACAGTGTTAGAGCCATTTTCAAGCCTGTCCTACTTTGCCCTCCTTGTCATTGTTTGCATAGCTCTTGGAATAGACTCGGTGTCTGTATATCACTGCAATTAAGTACGCATGAGGATTTTTTATAGTACTGACCTTGATTTATTTAAGGTTCATTTTGGGTAAAGGTTTTCTATAAAATAAACATTTTATGCTTTAAATATAGCTTTTTTTCTTTCTTTTTTTTTTTTTTTGCTGGTGACAGACTTAGATTTGATCCACCTGCTTGTTATGTGCAAGCATCAACATCAAGTTCACAGTTCCTCGTGCCATAAATACTCCTGCCTGGGGAATGTGCCGCACACGGGTCTTTTTCAGTAATGTGATTTTTCCCTTGATTCCCCACAGTAGAATTGCAACTCAAGGAAGTAGCTAAACCATTCAGAACAGGCACTTCTCAGTGTGCCTTTTGATATAAAGACGTGCAGAAGATCAAGGCCCTGCTCACTTTTAAGTAAAATTAAATCAATTAAATACTCAAAGCCTATCATTAGATAAAAGAACCTTTCCTGCACAGTTGTCAGTCTTATTTCAGGTGGAGACGGGATGATGGAGCTTAAAGTAGGGCATACAGTACGGCACAGGATGATAAGAAAGCAGTCTCTAAGCAGTTTACACAGTGCTGTTTGCCTTTAGACACACAGTGCAATGTAGGGCAGCAAAGTGGGACACAGGGGTGGGGAGCAGGGAGAGATTATATTCCAGTGCTTAAAGGCATATGGTAGGAGGTACATGCATACCTCTTGTTTCTATATTGTTATGATGACAAAGAGAATGGGTAATTCTATTTTCACAGTACAAATAGCCCACAACGTGCATACACACACCCACATACATAAAATGAGAAGTCCCACTGTAACTCAAATATTCTATTTTTACTCCTGGATATAGTGACTGAATTGATTTCCTTGAAATTTGCCGTGGCTTATGTGTACGCCAGGGAACTTCATGAAGTTCCTGGAAAAATTAAGTTATAAGAAATGGGATTTTCCCTTAATAGAGGGGGTTAGGAGAGGAGATGGGTCAGTCAGGGTGTGATGTAGTACCGATGAAGGACACAGCTTTCCCCCAGATCCTGGATGCTTCCTCCCCCAACTACCATGATCCGAATTCTACCTTGCAGGTCTGGATAGGGCAGAGGTTGTACCCTGGCGCAAATGGGAGCTGGAGGCACAGGGAATCCAGGGTGGACGATACCTTCAGGACAAGGGGTGTGAGGGGCGATGCTGGGAGAGTGGTGGGTGAGTCGGTTGGAAAGGGGGAACTGATTACAAGGATCCACATGTGACCTCCTCCCTGGGAGATGGACGGTAGAGAAGGGGGGAAAGGGAGACTCCAGATAGGGAAAGATATGACAAAATAACAATCTGTGGATTATCAAGGGCTCATGAGGGAGGGGGGAGCAGGGAGGGAGGGAAAAAAAAGAGGACCTGATGCAGAGGGCTTAAGTGGAGAGCAAATGCTTTGAGAGTGATTAGGGCAAAGAATGTACAGATGTCCTTTATACAATTGATGTATGTATATGTGTGGATTGAGATAAGAGTTGTATGAGCCCCTAATAAAATGTAAAAAAAGAAAAAAAAAAGAAATGGGATTTTACATGAACATTTAAGGCCTTTACATATGTATGTAATGTGAATTATAGTGTCATATATATTTATATATGTATACATCATAAATAAAAATAATTACTCATGCACTTTTGTGCATTTTATTTTTATCAAACATTCTTCCATGTTATACCTACAGGTTTGCAGCATTTTAAAGAGAAATTTAAGATTATTTCATGGTAAGAGTTCACTAAGAATATTTTGCCACTTCCTATAATATAGGTTCACTTGTTGGTGTTTTTCTATAAGTTGAAATACGTATAGAAAAAGAAATTCTGAGCCTCATGATATTTGTATTTCAAACTTTGATAAAGATGATCATATTTTTGAAGTAAGAAAGAAGGTGTATTTTCCCGGCTGTATTCTCAAATCTGTTTCCCACACCCAGTATTATCAAGCATTTTTATCTGTCAGTCTTCCATAAAATGTCATTGCTTAGGTGAATAGGAAATCCAGTTTTTAAGATATTATAAAAGTTCAGCAATATTTAACACAACCACTGTAACCTACTCTGTCATTATAAACATGATAAATACCTTCACATTTACAATGAAGCAGAAAGTTCTTCAGGAAAAAAAGGCATAGTCTAATTCACTGAAGGTCACAGATTAATTTTGATGATTTTAAATGAAGACGGGCCTGAGGAGATAAACTATTTCAAGATTTTTATTTCACAGATATGGCCAATTGAGGCCTAAAGGTTTTAAGGACCCTTGGCAACATCAGAGAGTTAATTAGTAAAGTACGGTTCCACAATCAGGGTTTCCTCTTTATTCCTAAATACCCTGCTTCTGACACCACGGCTTTCAATTCACTATGAGTTTCTTTTCATGACATCCATAAATCACATGTAAAATCTTATTAACACCTGGCCAGTACATGATACTGTGGGGGATACATTCCTGAAATTGTTCTCGATGTTTCCACATTCTTGAGTGTTCCGCTGCCATCCTGCATGCTCCTTCTGGGCTCCCCAAGAAGCACCTCTTTCTCGGTCCTTTTGGAAAACATGGCTGCTCTTCAATGCCCTTTTCACATCATACTTCCTGAGAGATGGTTTCCATCTCAGCCTTTTTGGTATATTTTCATGCTAATGACCTATATGCTTCCCCAATTCCTCTCTCCCACATCTAAGTGTTAACTGTGTCCTGGAGAGCTCCACATTAAACTACCCAAAAAACTCATCACCTCTCAATGCCGATATCTGTGCACCCAGCAGCTGCAAGTCTTTTCACACCACCCTTCAAAGATTTCCTATTGACCTTAATATGAAGCTCAGAACTACTTAATATATTATTGAGACCCACACGATCTGTTTCTAGACTCATTCAGTTACTTCTGGTAATGGAACTCTTAGTAATGGAGTGAACTAAATGAAGCCTTGGGAGAGATCATGCTCTGGATTCCATTGAATCATGGTTTATGTGCTGCACATGGATTTGCAGTGTAGCTTATGAATATAATTATTACCATTCTGGGTTATATTAGCCTTTCTTCATCAAAAATCACTACCATTGAGATGATTTATACTCATAGCGATAATTAATCATGAAAGGTTTATTTTTCTTTGAAAAATCTAGCAAAGCAAGAAACACATATCAGTTGCTTAAAATGTATTGGAAGATAAGTATGTACATAAGGACAATGAAACTGGACTAAGGACTCACGGACAATCCTTGGCTATTTTCTTGAATTTGGCCACCCACATTAAATAACTTACATACACGGTAGCGGTAGTTTAAGGATCAGAATTTTTATCTTATCACCAAATGAAATCTTGCTAGCACTGGATTGGGCTTTATCAATTACTTTCACTCATTACATGCTTAACTGGAAATACTTAGAAGATTTTATCTCCCCCAAGTATATCTTGCGGTTTATAATTTAAGAATGCTCTCATCATCTGGCAAAGAGTCCTGGTATCATAGTAAGTTTTCAGTTGGGTTCAGAAGTTCAAAACTCCCAGCTGCTGTGCCAGAGAAAGATGAGGCTTTCTCTTCTCTAAAAGATTACAGCCTCAGAAGCACACGGGGGCTGATTCTGAGTCACAATCAACTCAGCTGCAGTGAGTTAGTCAGAGAGCATGACCCGGTGGCACAGTGACTTTAGAATTGGCTGCTACCTCAAACGCCTGTGGTTCTAACCCACCAACCACTCTGTGGGCTCAAGAGGAGGCAATGCTCCATGAAAATGTATGGCTTACCACAGTTCTGTCCTCTTTTCTAGCTTCACTGTGTGTCAGAATTGACTCTCCCACCGTGAAGTTTGAAGCAGCAAAGGATTCTTGAAAGATGGTGCTAATTAAACTCATGACACACGTGACAGTTAACTGTATGAAAAGACACTGCAATGATATTTTTAAGGAGAAAATCACTATGGTGAAGACGCACTGTAGGATTCAAAGGAAGTCAAACTAAAATGCAATAAACAGACTTTCATGACGACAGTCATATGTTGGTTATGTTTATTTATAATTTAGCAATTTAAGAATCTAGTAAGATTTTTAGCTGCAGGGGATATTCTAAAACTAAAAAAGGAAGGAAAAGAAACAATGACACATCTCTAGAGTAAGAGGAAATGAGTTTAGTTTTACACAAATTGAGCCTTTAAGTGGTGTTGGGTCATGATGGGTAATTTCAAATCATTGAAAACTGTCAAATTGAAAATAAATATTTCTCCTTTGTTGTATATAGAGACTACGGAGCCCTGGTGGCATAGAGGCTTAAGAGTCACTTTGTAAGCCACAAGGTCAGCAGTTTGAAACTACCAGCCACCCCTTTGGAGAAACATGAGGTTTTCTACATTAGTAAAGCATTACAGTCGCAGCAAACCACAGGGGAAATTCTAGTTAACCTAATAAGATCACCGGGAGTCAGAATTATTGCCATGGAAGTAAGTTTGGTTTGGGTTAGGTTATAAAAACCACATCTACAATTTGGGGGTGAGGGGTTTAAGAAGGAATGTATTTATTAAAACTATTTTCTAATAGATTAACACATTTGAAAATGAAACAGCAAGGTTGTAGATTGAACCTGCCAAGAAGAATGGTGGTTTTCTGTTTCCATAAGGATTATAGATCTGCCAACTCTATGACTGTTCTACTCTGCCCTAAAGGCTTGCTACAAGTCAGCATGCACTCCATAAAGGGGGAGCTGAAGTTCAAGAAGCTCAAGGAGTTCAAAAAAAAATATGTTTTGAAACTGACTTTGGTAGCAATTGTACAATGCGGCTTGATGTGATTGAACTGTCGAATGTGATGATATCTGTAAGAGCTCCCAATAAATGATTAATTAAAAACTTAAATGATAATAAACTAAAATATTTACTATGCTTTCATCTTTGGCCTCATATAAAAATAACCTCATTTGTTGAGAAAGAAAAGTATATATCAATTAAGTTATAGATATTAAGGAAGAGGTGGTTGCATTTTTACCAAGCCATGTGATCTGCTCTTTGGGGCCAAGTTCTAGGAAATGATATGTATTCTGATTAAGGACTATGGAGAATATAGTTTGTAATCTAAAATTTATGAATCATTGTAAATATACATTTGATGAGAACGTATAAAGCTTGTGTAGAAAACTGGTGCTCCATAGATATTTTGGCATTAAAATTTGTTCTATTTTAAGAAATCAAAACTCCTTTTTTTAATATTTTCTCTCACTGAAATGCAAACATTATCATAAGGTCCTTGAAAACTATAAATTTTCAGGAAATATTTTGATTTGTTATTGATCTATGAATTTATAGACAATGGCAAGACTTTAAAATATCATCTCTCTAAAATTCTTGATACGATGCTATACCACTCTTCAGATAACTACATGCCATCTTTTGGGGCTTTGGTAAATTGAGAAATGTACCATTGCGGTGCACCCCCACTCCTGGCACTCTATCCATGGAGACACGGATCACGGACTGGTCCTGCGCGCACACGTGGTCCTGATGACGAAATGCTTTTACTGTTTTCCTCATCAGACCGTTGTCCCTGGCTTTCTTTTTCCCTCCTAATTTGTCAGCGTGTGTAGCCAACACACTCTTGGCCACGATGGAGAAATAACTGTTAGCTGTTCAATGCCGCTCTTCAACGCTCCTACTTTCTCCTCCACTTCTCCACTCATTTTCACATGCAAAAAAACCCAAAAAGAACGAAAACTCTCCTTCCAATTCTTCCCAGCGCTAAACGTGATGGATGGTGAACTGTTTTTCTTTCCATATTTACTTCTCAATCCTCAATATTTGTTTATCAGCCTCTTCTTTTGGAATGCCTACCCTTCACCTCTGTAACTGATGGCTGCCCGGGTCACTCAGTGGCCCTCTCTGCTCGTCACCGGTGCTCACTGCTTCCTCTCAAGGGCAGGCTGCAATCTGCTGCCGTCTTCCACGTCCTCATCGTCACCTCTCAAGGCTGTCTCACATTTCATTCTGTTCACAGGGTTGGATGCCAGGTGTCCCCAAGTTCAAGGGGAAAGTCCCCAGAATAGAGATGATGAAATTTCATTTTTGTTGTCAGTAGAGAGAGAAATGACAGGAATGACAGTAAGCTCTCATGGACTGTTTGTTGAATGAATTAACAGTAGATAAATGTTGCCTTTCCTTTTAATTGCTATTTTTTTCTTTTCTCCCAGGATATGGGAGAATCAATAGCAATGAAAAGAAATATTATAAATACAAAGACGCATTATGGTCCATTCACCCAGACCAATGATAAAGGAGGGATTTTTATAAAGACCATTCTGAAGAAGTGAAAAGGTGATTGATAGAGGAATATGGGATGCTATTAAAAAGATACTGATCTCTGTCATGTGACTTGTTTCTCATGACATTAAAACAAATAATCCAATCTTACCAAGACTGTAACAGCAATCATATGATGTCCATCATAGAAGATGCTCAGTTCTTATCCCCATAGCAACATCTGTAGTGCTTATGCTAATCACTTTAAATTAACCTTGATATGGGTGGGGGTGGGGGAAGTACCCTAGGGATAATGCTCTTGTTGTGGCAGTTCAGATGAATAATGTGATTTTCTAATAAACCTCCACAGCATAAATTAGGGTGATAACAAGATCCTGTTTGCAAATTTTGTTAATATGCATTAGTTAAACTATAGCATTAATGATACCATAGGAGCTATTAGCAGTATCACAGATAATGAGATGCCTTATTGATTATTGCCCTTTTGTATCCTAGCATGGTTCAAGTAGAGGGATGTGCTTAGAGCAGTTTACAATTTAAGAACACAAAATGCATTATAATGACAATTTTATGTGTACAGCTTTACATTTCAATTTGAGTGTCATATTTACTCTCTAATAATAATTTGCTATATTTAGACACACATAGGAACAAAATTCATCACAGAATTAATGACTTAAAACAGTTTAGTTTACAAATAGAAATCCAGAGGCCAAACAAAAAAACCATACATTGTATCACATGCCAATAAAACAAACAAACATTGCCATTGAGTCAATTCTAACTCATAAACCCTTTCTAGGGCATCCATGGCTGTAAATCTTTATGGAAGCTGACAGCCTCATCTTTCTACTGTGGAGTAGCTGGGGACTTAGCAGCCCCCCCCCCCTCACACAAACACCAATGATGCCTCCAAGGGTCCTTATGCACGGGTTCAATAAATTGGAAGTGCTTAAATGCATCAGAAAACTTATTTATTACTTTATACAATACATAAAATAAACATGTGTGAGATAGCACTCTACCCAAATAGAAGACCATTTAATTCTACTACAAGTAAGTTCTGGTGTTAGTATTGCTTCCAATATATTTTAATAAACTATTAAATTTAAAATAAGATTGCATGTAGCTGCACTATGGTAATTACATCAGAAATGATCATTTTTTCTGAATTTAAAGTAACTCTGTGCATTGAAGTTTGAAGTTTCCTGAGAATAATTAGATAATTCAAATCTACTTCAGAAATGGAGTGCTTAAATCTGGAGTATCTAATTTCAAAACTATGAAGTGACACTTGCATATTTGTAGATGGAAATATCACCTTTCCAATAGTTTGAATTTGATCCAGATCAATATACCATGCATTGACATGATCATATTTAATTTTGCACCTGAAGTACAATCCAATTAATAAGCTTTCTTACTATGAAAATAAAAAATAATTTACTGTGACATACTAAAGATGTTGGTGGTGAAGGGTTGAGAAATGTATTAATTTTGTAGTACAGTGCTACAAATTACAACAACCTTAATAATTAAAAAATGCAAAAGTATACAGTGATGGGGCTCAAGCACCCATATTGTCCCAGTGTCAGGGTGCTGGCGACTGCATTCCTTCTGGAGGCTCCATTCACTAGGCCTTTTCCCTTTCTGAGGCCACCCACTTGGCTTGGCCCTCGATTCCTCATCTCATCTTCAAAGCTAGTGGAGTCCTTCACAACGCCTTCCCCTGACTCTCTTTTAATTCCCGTTCTATTTAGTTAAGTCTTTGTGGCATAGTGGGCTGATAACTTCAATGTCAGACGTTTGAATCTACCACCTGCTCTGTGAAGGAAAGATGAGGCTGTCTGCTTCTATAAAGAGTTACGCGGTAAACATCAGAAGCCCAAACGTGCTCTACCTTGTCCCATAAGGTCATTATGAGTCAGACGTAACTTAATGTCAGTAGGTTTTAGTGGGTTTGATTTCATTGGGTCCCTGTGGTAACCCAGGATATCTTAAGATACTTAAAAGGTCAGCTGATGAGCAACTTCAGTTCTAAATTTGCCTTGAGGACTAACCTATTCACAGGTTTCAAGGATTAAATAATAGCAATTTTTAGGTAGCCATTAATCTGCCCATCATAGATTGTGTAGCAAAAAAAAATTGGATGAAGGGTGCTTGAGTAATATGTTTTATTCTATTAAAATAAACAAACAAACAAAACAGTGGGTTTCCTAGACTGTAACGCCTCATAGGAGTCAAAAATCTCATCTTTCCCCCACAGAGCAGCTGGTGGATTTGAACTGGTGACCTTCAGGTCAGCAGCACCATGCATAACCATGATCCCAGTAGTGCTCCCCAGGGAAGAGTAAAATTAGTTTCCATGGGCCTAAAAGTATTTGACTAGCACTATCTTTTCTAGAATTAGTCTGTTAAATTTGCATAAGCCAAATAAATTTCTAATAAATATTTCCATTTTCTGAAGAAAGAGAAGTAATTTCAAGGTATATATACTCACATGCAATTTGTCGACTAACCAGCCTTTTGAAAATACACTGACTTTAGGCAGAAACAATTTTACTATTGACCCGCTCCATATAACTAATTTCATTATGAAAATGCTTTCGCTATAATGTTATAAGTAGGATCTTAGTCATTGTTACTCTGTACACTTTGCAAAAATCAGAATCAACAATAACAGAACGAACCTCGCTATTATGAACTGAAGTACTTTTAAATCTTAGTTGAAATATGAAATAGTTATAGATTATTTTGAAAACTAAATTAAATATTGATTGTGTCTGAAAATTTTAAGTTTGGTAATAAGTAAATAAGAATAGAGCAGTAAAATTCCTTAATATGGTTCTTCAGCCTAAGTCTCTGTAACTCCCATCAACTGATAGAGCGAGACTGTGCACATATCATACATGGAACCCTCTATGAAGGGATTTCCCAGCGTTTGTTACCACTTCCAGGCTAGAAGGATGAGCCGTTAGTGAAGCAGCAGAAGAGACAGAAACCCCAAGGACCTTGGAACAGCACGTTCAAGATCTCTGTCTGAGTGGTGGAGGCCACCGAGACCCAATACATCGGAGACCTTGGCATGGAGACTCAGCGGAGCAACAAGAGTACGGGCACCTTTTCCTTGTCTAGCCTGACACTGTGGAACTGTGCAACAGAGTGATGGGCGGCCTGCCTTCTGCCCATGAAGGCAAAGGCCAAGGGCCATGTGGCAGAAAGGCTGAGAGCCAGAGAGAGACTTGGCTGCCACGTGGCTGAGAGACTGAGAATCAGAGAGAGACGGCTGCTGGTGGAGGAGAGGAATGTGTATATTCTTACTTTTTGTGCTAACTCACTGACTTTCCTCATGAACCCCCCTGACCCCAGGTGCTGTTGTCCGTGAGCTCTGTATGGCCATTGCAATGAATTATGGGACTGGTACGTATGTCCAGTGGTGCGGGAGGAATGGCTGGTGTCAGACCCCGGCCGGCTGGCAACAAGGAGTGCAGAGGAGGTCAGGCATATCCACCCCACTGCCATTGCAGCCATAAGCGTGGGCGAAGATATCACTAAGACATTAGCAGCAGAGGTAAGCATTAACTTGAAAGAGGAACTAATTTAGAATAAAACTAGACATTTTGAGGAACTATAATGGAATAGACACATTAGGAAATACAAAACATACTCAAGAATACGAATCAGCATAACCTTAGATAATTGAAATGATTTTCCATTATGAACTTCAATTTACGAAAGTGGAAAGATATCACGTAGGGATATATTTCACTATAGTCAAAGTTAAGGCTATAAATGAGCACGATTAAAACATAAAAAATTAACAATGTTAGAATCATTAATGGAGGATGACCGAAGACAGCACATATAATTCTTAAGGCTCAAAGAGAGTCATTTTGGTTTCTTCAGTAATTACCTTTAAGCCTTATCTTCAGAAAAGGTACACATTTTCAATGGAAATGTATATCAATTTGACAAAAGCATGAAAAACTCTTTTGTCTCAAACTTCAGGGTGACAACTTAACTGACAATAGGCTGTACATCCAGGTGGAAATATATCCTAAATTTCATATTACTTTTTAAAAATCATTTTATTAGGGGCTCATACAACTCTTATCAAAATCCATGCATGCATCAATTGTGTAATGCACATCTGTACATCCATTGCCCTCATCATTTTCAAAGCATTTGCTCTCCACTTAAGCCCTTGGCATCAGGTCCTCTTTTTTCCCCCTCCCTCTCTGCTCCTCTCTCCCTCATGAACCCTTGATGATTTATAAATTATTTTGTCATATCTTGCTCTGTCTGACGTCTTCCTTCACCCACTTTTCTGTTGTCCGTCCCCCAGAGAGGAGGTCACATGTAGATCCTTGTAATCAGTTCCCTCTTTCCAACCTTCCCTCCCTCTACCCTCCCAGTATCGCCACTCATACCCCTAGTCTTGAAGGTATCATCCGCCCTGGATTCCCTGTGTTTCCAGTTCCTATCTGTACCAGTGTACATCCTCTGTTCTATCCAGACTTGCAAAGTAGAATTGGGATTATGCTAGTGGGGGAGGAGGAAGCATTTAGGAACTAGAGGAAAGTTATATTTTTCATCATTGCTACATCACACCCTGGCTGACTCGTCTCTTCCCTGAAACCCTTCTGTAAGGGGATCTCCAATGGCCTACAAATGGGCTTTGCGTGTTCACTCTGCACTCCCCCACTCATTCACTATGGTACGATTTTCTGTTCTGATGATGCCTGATACTTTTTAATGCAGCCTACACACTTCAGGCTGTAAACTACCCATAGGCTGGTCAGTCATTTTGCAAGCCAGAGCCCTAAAAAGTTCAAAACATCCATTCAAATTGTGTGTGTTGTGGACGTCTATGCTGGCAACAGTGAGCAGAAATAGCTGATGGAAAGTCGCGTTATTTATTTGACAGCCGCTCTTCCACATAAGTTTAAACTTGGGCACTGACATCATGGTGGGCTATGATGAATGGGTTCCCAGAGGACAGACATGGAGAATTGTCCATAGGGGTGTGGAGGCAGCTCTGGAAGAACTTTCTTGAGTCATGAGTGGGATGTGAGCAATGGCTTTATACTCAAATACACTGCCAAGGAGTTGATTAATCCTGTAGATAATATAGTATTTCAGTCAAGGCGCTTACGTTTATTGAGTTTTCACTATACGCCATCAGCTCAGCGCTTCCCGTCTAAGTGACGGATTTCACTGTTGCCGCAGAACCGTGAGATCTTTCATGAGGAAACAGGGGTGCAGTAGAATGATTTTCCAGAGGCTGCACAGCTGCTAGGTGGTAGGGCTGAGTTGAATCTGGTTAAGCTTGCCTTCAGAATGTATGCCTTCCATCACAGTGTGCTTCCCGTGTGGACACCATGGGTCTATTAAAGCCCTTGGGTTTTACCACCCCACATATCCACTAGTATGAACTGCATGAAGCCAGTTTCGTTAGACAGAAACAGTTTCGTTACACAGGATATGTACAGGGAACCAGCACACAAACAAGAACAGCAGCAACAGCAAAGAATGACCCCAGAAACACATTCTAAAAGCAGGAGTAGTGGATTTATATGATGCTATAAAATTCTAATCAACATCTATTTACTTTAAAGTGAAGTATCAAATGACTGATCTTGGACTTTCTAACTGGGAACACACTTTCCTTTTCTAAAAAAATTAATTCTAGCTGGAGTCACATAGAAAAAGAAGGCTTTAAATTGTTGGGTTCATTCCTTGCACATGTCTTTCTTGAAAACTTATGTTTTGCTAATTCTGAAGGATGAAATGACACTGTCCACATGAGGAAAAGGGGCGAAGCTGTTGGAAAGTAACGATTAAACTTTTGGTCATGCAGATCCTGCATTTCCTAAAACACTCAGTTCAACCTGCTCTGTGACATCGCAGCATCTGGAAGTGGCTACAAGGTTGCTGTGGGTGAGGTTTTTTGAAATATTGTTTGCAAAGGTAAGGGACTTGGCCTTCTGTTTTTCTGACGCGCCCCCTCCCTTTTATAAGCAGAGTACTGTAACCCAATGGAGAGAATATGTTTAGATTCATCTCCCAAGATAATTCTAGCATATTTTCCAAAGATAGGCCGAGTGAAACAAAGCTGTTTATAGGAAGGAATCCCAAGGAAAGTCATGATGAGTGCTCGATGATGATGAGCGATTGACAGAGCGACAGCCTAGGTCCGTGTGTACATGCAATGAAACGGAGACACTTGATCGATAAACAACAACGATGACGGTAAGGGTTAAGCTTGCTAAACACCGACTGCTTTTTCCGAAGCACTCTATTCCTCCTAACAGCCCTTTGTGATAGGTGCACTGATTTCTAACACAATTCTCATAGCTTAGGCATGAAGGTTAAATCATTTGCCACTATGCTGTTGCTGTTGTTGTCATAGCAACCAAGTACACAACAGCATGTCTTGGCTTTTCGACATTCCAAAGAGGTCTGTGCGACAGGTTTGCACAAATGGCCTCTTGACTGCCTCCATGAGCATTGATTGTCTAGCTAAGTAAGATGAAATTCTGGATAGCATCATGCTTGCCCCCCCCCCCCGCCACCCCCGTTTATCATGATTATTGGGCTGGTAAATAGACCCAACCCAACCCAACCCACTGCCCTGGAGTTGGTGGCACCTCAGCACCCCTCGGGAGGCTTTCGAAGGTCATCTTCGCAGGAGCAGATCGCCCCATCTTCCTTCTGGGCAACATCTGGTGGGTTGGAGCGGCACACCTCATGGCTCGGAGACCTTGTGGTTTGACCTTGCGTGTAGGTAGGAGGTCAATTACCTGACCTCTGTACCTGGTCTCCTGGATCTAGCAAGTACACTGAAAAGAAGTTCACTGTCATTGAGTCCATTATAAATCCTAGAAACCCTTTGAGACTTAGTTTAACTGCTCCTGTAGGTTTGTGAGCATGTAAACACTTACGGGAGCAGAAAGCCTCATCTTTCTCCCTTAGAGCAGCTGGTGGGCTTTAACTGCAAACCTTGTGGTTTGCAGCCTAAAGGGCAACTCTCTATGTGGCCGAAGCTCCTTGTGCTAACCAGTAACAGTGCTAAACTCTGAATACAGTCGGATGGTAGCTGAATCTGAACCATTTATCACACTGTAGCTGCTGCTTCCTCCCTATATTAGAGGTAGGTGTGAACCAAATAAGTGAATCTGTTCTTTTATTTTAAATGATTGGTAATGTCACTTGCTGAGATTTAAAATGCTGTTCTGGGGAAAACCAAGTTCAAGTTTAAACATTTAGATGAAGGTGACAGTGGAGCCGTTAGATTATGATGTCCATCACAGAATTAGAATACACGTCTGATAGGACCATTTGGAACTAGAAAATGAGCATTTTGAATGGCCTGTAGTTGAATTTATAGGTGGTACCCTGTAAGAAGTACCTGAAGTGAGAAATTAATTGAAGCAATCACAAACTCTGAGAAATACCAAAGTTTCAGAAGGAAAGACAATGAGAAGACAGCAAAGGAGAATGAGATGTAGGAGAGTAATTAAGATAAATAGATAGCAGAACCAAAATGAATTTAATGAGACACAGAGTTGTCAACAGCTCCAATTGCTACTAATAAGTCAAGTGTCATGATAACTGGGGGGGGGGGAGTAACTTATGATTTAGAAGCCTATAATGATCTTAGCAAGGAACTATTGCTAGAGACCAGAGAAGGATGGGTCTTTCTGCTCCAGGAAAGATATACAGCCTTGGAAATCTACACGGGCATTCCCCTGTGTCCATAGGGTCAGTAGGAGTCACACTTGGCTTCGTGGCAGTGAGCTGAGTGTTTGTTATCAATAGAGAAGTTAGGGGGAAAGGCAGTTAGTGTAAGAAAAAGGAAGTTTTAGGAAGAGGTACAACCAGAATGTGTTCCTTTGGGCATAGGCTCACTATGCGATGGAACTGAGTTGAAGGCATTGAACAACAGAGCAGTGTCGGACTGAGGAGCAGGCCGAAGTTGAAGAATCACCCTTTGAGACCTTTGTGACAGAAAGGGAAGGAGGTGGTGAGGGGGTGATAATTTAAGCAGAAGTAGATAGGTGACTTGGTCCAGTAGGTGGCCCAGGTGCTTGATTAGAGAAAAGGAAGGCTAGAACTCAGCCTCAGGCTACTATCCCTAAACTTTCTGCTACAAGTGGAATTATGCCCTCTCCTCACCCCAAAAAGTGGATTGAAGTACTAAACCTAGTCATTGTGTTCGGTGAAATAGGGTGTGTGGATTTCTTCTGCTTGTTTATTTTGAAGTTGATATCAGTTGACAGATTAAGTCTGGAGTAGTATGGGTTACACTCCGAATCTCAAATGAAGGTATTTCATAAGACAGAAGGACAGACAGGGAATTAAATCACACAAAGTGGTGAACCTACATCCCTCTACAGACTAAGGAATACTAAGAAATATCTAGGACTGCCAGTAATGATACAAAACAAGGAAGGATCTTCTTCAGTGGCGAGAGAGACCACCACCCTGTCAGTGCTCTGAATTCAGACTGCTAGCCTCTGCACCAGGGAGAGAGCTACTTCTGTTCTTTGAAACAATTATTTTGGGATCCTATGTTATGGAACCCTTAGAAAATGGTCCATATTAATTCAGAAAGAGAAATGCGAAGATATACCTACGAATAAATGATATGCCAAGTTGAAGGAGCTCCACTGTGGTGCTTTCAGGTTCTGGGCCTGGACTCACTGGCAATTTGGGGAAATTTTAGGTTGAAAGGGGTATGTAGGGTACAGTAGGAGAAGTGAAAATTAACCCGGAAGGGACCACCTTATTTCCACATGAGGTTATCAGTCCTAATTACCCTTCTACACCCCTCTGAGAAATTCTCTTTAAAAGTCTATATCAAACTCATTGAAGATCTTCGAGTAGCTGGCCTGATCTTGATCTACCACAAAGAAAAGAATCAAGAGAATGTATAGATGGAAAAGAAAATTATTCTAGAGAAAAGAGATTGAAATATACAAGAATGGTGGCTCTGAAGATCCCTAAGAAGGAGAGGAGGGAGACTGGGCACTCAGGTGGTCACCTTGCCATAGGAGGAAAGGAAATGAGCAGGGCCCAGGGGTGAAGCAAAGTAATTGTTAGTTAGAGGAGAAAAGGGAAATGGAGAGACGTCACATTCGGTGGTCTCATTTCTCAAGAAGGAGTTTGGTATGTGACCACCGACAGTAGTATTAAGGTTCCAGAAGTACTGGCGAATATCTGGGACAACGTTGTGGGAATGAGTAAGGTAAAGAAGTGATGACAAACGAAATGAAATCGAGTCCTGTGGTAATACAAGGAAGGTAATAAAGGCCCTTGGTTCTAGTCTCCACTCTCTTAAAACACAGTGTCCTAAAGCCAGGTATGAAATCACCTCCTCCAGGAAGGCAGCACTTAGGACCGCCACGATTAAGAACTTCCAACCACAGGAAGATTCTTCCGAGAATATTCTTGGTTTGTCCCACTTTCTTTGCCATCTGAAGACTGTGTGCTGTCCGGAACCTTTGCCTAGCCTGTGACCCCGGTCTTGCCAGGCATTAATAGGGCATGCATGCTCAAGGTGAGTGAAATGCATGCCAGTGTGATCTAACATCACAAGTGTGACAAGCTCAAGCATTTAAACTGTTTACATTGTGGGTGACATTCATAATGGGAATGAAAGGTTTAACATTTTAGTCTGAAAAAGATAAAATCTAGCTTTGTGATACATACCGACATATGTTTGACAAAACTCCCAAATGGAAAATAATTGAAAGGCTATGTATACTCTTGGGGAATAAACAAACACAACAACAACTTAGTGCTATCACATCAATTGCAATTGTTACAGGGCAGAACGGCTCCCGTGGGTTCTGAGACTGCACCCCTTTGTGGGAGTAGAAACCCACATCATTCTCTCCTGGAGTGGCTACCTGATTTGTCTAGCATAACAGATAATAGGTAATTATTCAGTAAATACTTTTTGAAGGAGTCGATGCCAAAACTTGCATCACCTTAGTGCCTGGGATAAAATTGACCTTTACCACGTAATCTTAAAATTAAACTGAATGAAACAAAGAAAATGTAAGTTTCCTTGTATTCTGTTTATCGTGGCAGATCCCATGATCCATCTTTTGAAGCACTTCAAAGTTAAATAGAATAAGAAAAGATGAAAAGAGAAGCAAAGTGATCGTGGTAAGTTCTTGCTTTGATGCCCTAACTTAAAATGTAGATTTTTCTGCAAAGAAAATCTACATCCAGAGGACATACTCTAAAGGGTTAAACACAGTATACTCTAAAGGGTTAAATGTGGTAGTTTACATGACTTCCCGTTTTCTCAGTTGTGCTTACCTCTATGCCTTGAACATCTCTAATGGAAATAATTTAATACTTGGAAAGGACAGCTAATACAGGTGAATGAACACAGAACTAGAATAAAAACTAAGTCAGTTAAATCAGACCAGAGCTAACAAAACATGATATCAGTTCCAACTAAGCCATGGAAACCTATGTGAACCTTCTCATAAGTAGGTCACCAGGCCTTTCTGCTCAGGCACCTCTGAGTGGAATCAGTTGGCAACCTGTCCATCAATATTTAAAGTGCTTAAATGTTTGTGCCACCCAGGAACTCGATAGCATTGCTGTGTTGTTGTGAGGTCCATTGAATCTGTTCTGACTCAAGAAACCCTATGTCAACAGAGCAAAACATGCCTGATCCTGGGCCGCCCTCACAGTCTCTCCTATGTTGCAGCCTCTGCACTGATCCTTCTCACTGATGGTCTTCCTCCTCTTGTCTGACCCTCTACTAGGCTCAGAGAAAATGAAGTGACTCCTCTTTACCTAGGGCACCGCACCCCATCTGTTCTACTACAGCCCAGTGCCACCCACCCTATCTAACAAATTGTAACACATGGTGAGTGCACACTTTGGTTCTTGTTACGGAACACTCTTGGTTACTAAGCGTTCCTTATGGTCACTTCCAAAAGCCACTTCAATCGGCCCATTTAAACCCGACGCCTCTGCCTCCTTCAAGGTCGTGGAGATTTCACTTGAGTCTCATCTCATCCCCAAACTCTTCCCGCCCCGCTCCAGTTCCTTATGCATACTCAACACAGCATCACTGAATGTATTTTTAAGGGAATAAGTACCGTCAAAGCTTAAGCTTCATTCTTGGAGCGTAATTGAAAAGGGAAATGTCTGTATCCGAATCCTGGCTGAGATACAAGGTTAGCTGCTCCCAGCAGGAGCTCAAACCTGGGTGCGGATCTTCTTAGGTATACTCAATCTTTCATGATGCTTTTCACTACGTTTGGGCATTTGCTTGACTGCCTCACACCCAATGTTCCTCTCTTCTCCCCAGGAAGCAGTGTTCTCTTGCTCTCTTCTGGATCAGTGACCTGATTACTGCAACTCGGTCCGGAAATTTTTGTTGGTTAAATTTTAATGCTGTAAGCTTTCTAACATATGAAAGTAGAAAAGCCTCAATAAAGAAGGATGCGAATAGGCAAATCCCGCTCTGACTGACCTCCTCGTCTGGCTTTAGATTTAGACTTTTTTAGAATTTTCTCACCTCGCCTTCTTTAGCAAGGGACACAGATAATTCTTGGTTGTTTTAAGGGTTTAAATGTTTAAACATTTACACTTTACTGCTGACACCATACAGAGAATTAAGTCACTTTTGTCAAAACAAATAATTTGGAGTGGGGAAAATCCGTGAAAGTGCAACTTGATTGACTTCGTCTTGACAGCTGTGTCCCCCGTATGTATGTGCGTTATGATTCAAAAATATACTTGGCCAAAGCAAGTGTCAGCAAGCGATGACGACTCAGTGAGAGGCAGGGGCGCAGGGGCTGCAGCAAAGGGCGCAGGCCCAGGAACCTTTGGGAGGATGGCGTAGGATGTAGGATTGGAAAGTGTTTTGCTGTGCCGCGCACAGGGCCACTATGCATTCGATAGCACCTAACCCCAACAGCATGAGATGAGTTGTAAGAGAACTGATGGTACGGATGAAGCATTGGCTGTTCATCTAAAGGTTAGGGGTTCAAATGCACCAGCTGCGGGGCAGGAGAAAGAGGTCTTTTCTAGTAAAGATTTACATGTGGGGTAACTCTATCATTCTACCCTGTTCTCTGTGAATCAGAATCAATTGGTGGTCAGGGGTTAGGATGCCCATGTGTTGAACAAAATGCAGTATTTTTATTAACTGTGCCTTTGCATCCTACCAGTCATGTTGGGATCTTAGTAAGTAAACAACTGCGTTTCACCCCAAGGCGCTTAGTGTAAGATGGTGAGAGGTTTTACACGTGCCCTCCCTTGGAAGATGAACAATGGTATGCGTTAATACAAGATGTCTATTTTAAAGTTGAATTTAGTGATGGTACGAGTGATTAGTAGTATGAAATCAGCAAAGGAGAAATCAGCATGGGTCCACAGTTTAGGAAAAGCCTCTTGGTTCTTGGTGTAACTGTCATGGGCACTGTAGACATTACCTCTGTGGGAAAGTGAGGACGACATAGAATAGAAGTCTCTCAGCCTGCTTGCATTTCAACTGGTATCTTTATTTTTCCTTTTCGAGTCTCACATGGACTTAGGCACACAGACACATAGATTGTGTGTGTGTGTCTGTATTTTAACTTGCCCTTTTTCTGCACATGAGTAAGATGCTTCCTGTTTCATTCTTTTAAATATGAGATTAAACATTAATGGGATGTACTTCCCTCTTGAGGGAGCTGTGAGTGCTACACCCATTTACCCATCGTCCTATTTACCCCTTGAAGGTCCTCAAAAGAAAGGTATTTAACAGCCTAAAGAATCATCTATTTCCAGGTCATTCCTTAAAGGCTCATATTCTTCCATTTGTAACCTGAGTTGGAGGTTGTCGTCGCAGAGGAAAAACAGAACAACGCTAACTAGCCTCTAGAATCTGCGCTGTCTGGCACACATGGGGTCTTGTCCTCTCTCCCGACACGTTGATATTTCTTTAAACCCCTAGCTAAAGTGTGTGGCATCTGTATGGCATCAAGAGATTTACCCCTTTCAAAATTGCTTTATGTAAAAGGGTGCATAAGTACAAAAGCATAGCACGCCATTATTTAATATTCTACCCCATGATGGAATCCACTTTTAGGAAATTTTGAATATTTATTCAAAATACCACTTAATGTAAAACAAGATGAAAGGGACTGAATATTTTTAGGCCAACAATTTTTTTAAATAGCATCTTAGTTTCTCAAATAAATGTAGTTTTAAAAAGTGGTTCAACGCTCTCTTTATCTCAGGTACTTAACAACAACAACAACAAAGGCCTCACTATTCTCAAAGCTCAGACTGATGCTCCTGTAAGGACAAGAGCGTACTTTTGATCGGCTCGCTTCCTCTGTGTTATCAATGTCAAGATTTGGGGGCTTTGTTTAATCGGAGCACATCGGCTTCCTTTCTCATCACATGCACCTTTTAATGAAAGAGATGCATCACTTTTCCACACGCCAATCAAGCCTCAGAAATTACTTTGAGTTGCTAGAATGATTGTCTAATTTAAGGTGCCAAAAAATCCCCTTTCTCTACTGACAAGGAATATAAAGTGACAAAGCCATCCCGGTGCGTTTCACTTATGAGGTACATTGTCTATCAATGATCGAAAGTTCACTCCTTCAGAAAACTTTCATGACAAAGTCAAGCTATTTTCGTCACTCCAAGAGACAGTTTCAAGTCTGTGCATCACAACCTCGTTCCAAATCAACTGTCTGTTTCCCTTGCTCAGAGCATGGTGGCACGGCAGCTGGGGCAGCCTGGGGACGCCTGCCTGGAGAGGCAGGTTCCTGGTTTCTGGTGCCGCCGAAGACACAGGCCTCGCCAAGTTGGAGCTGTCCTGGTGTTGTGTTTTGCGATTGTTTGGGTGCACCGAACAGGAAAGAAATGAGTCAATGCACACCATTGGGGAATAAAGAATCCCTGGTGGCGCAGTACTTAAGCGCCTGCTGACGAAGCAGGTCAGCTGTGTGAACCTCGTAGGCATTCCAGACGGGACAGGTGATAAAATAGTCCATATATTCCAATCACCTAATGTGAATTCAATAAAAGATAAGTTTAATGCTTATTACTAAAAACAAAGGAGCTCATTGGAGGTGGGAAAATCCAGAAAAAAAAAGTTTTCTATTTCAGTCAATAGCACGAAAGGCCTTGATACACTTCTTGATATGCTCGATGCAACGACTTGTGGTCACTGATGAATCTAGCTACCTAATATATAGAATAAATATGCGTTTGAAGTAATATAAAGGAAGAAGTATAAACAAATAAAAATATTACTCCGAAGAACCAAAGTCAGATGATGAGAAGCCGGAGCTAGGATCCAGAGTGCATGGAAAACTCAGGGAGTATGGTTAGAGAGTCCAACTACACTGGCTGCATGCTATATCAATTAAAAAAAGCGCCCTCATTACGAGTCTCCTCATGGGGATATCCACATTGTATGATAGCACACTGTAGCCATCCTTACATTATAGCAGTCACAAAAGGAAGCATGACTATATCATTAAACAATGTTAAATTACATCACAATGGTCAAGCCACTGAGACTGTTGGTCCAACCAAGTTGACAAACAACTTTAATGATGTAGACCTCAAGGTTTGGTCTCAGTTGATTTCTATTATGAGTGAGAGGATAAAGCCACCTTGTAGATAATCCTGTATCAACATGAGATGATCATCAATGCTCACGGGTACTATCCCATAATCTGCACGTGCCATAGGCATGTGGGGCCTCTGTAAGTGGATACTGAGGTCAGCACTGTTAATCCTGAAAGGATTTCCCATTCTAGGGCAGCACAAATGTAGCAAGGTGAAGATCTAGACAGCTGAGCGCCTTAGGAGATGCTGAGAGGAGTCCAGTCAGAAGGGTGCTAACCTGAGATCGTTAAAGAACAGAATAAAGTGAGAAGCTCCTATAGGCCAATGTAGGTATTATTGACCAGGATCCTCACCAGATCATGATAGCAACCATGTGAAAGCGCTGGGAATAAAATGCCTCCTCCTACCACGCTGTTTGGTTAGATTTATCTTTTGCCTGATGGTCACAGAGAATGGAAGAAGATGAGGATCAAGAACAGGCTTTTGAGTAATTGATTTAATGGAATGAAATAAAGCTATAGATTAGCATTGACACCTTGAAATTCATGATCACGTTTTCCTCTCCTTCCGTTAGTATAATGATGGTTTGATTGGCAGGTTTTAGTTATATAAAATACAATGTTTGTCGTTATGGATAGTAAAAATAATGAACATTATTGCATAGGATATCATTACCATGTTAATTCACACATATTTTGGAGCCACAAAAAGCACCTCATTTTCATTTAACGATACTTCACACCTGCAAATCTTCCTCAGTGTAAGCTTCATTGGTAACTCAGTAAATAGCACTTTATCGGTTTTATTTTAGAAAGATATATTTTGGAAAATAATATTTTGATGCACATCATCATGTCTCTCAATCAGTCACAGCTGCAAGCAGCGAAACTGAGTACTTCCACCTTGGCTGGGGAGGCCCTGTATGTATCCATCCTGGTGCAGAGGAATGCCTTTTTTCCTTCAGAAAAGTTGTCTATGACTCCTTTTCCCTGATCCTCTCCTAAACCCACTTCAATCAGACAGTTATCCCACTCCACTCTAAACAGAGGTGCTCTGGTGATGGTGGAAACACTCACATGCTAACTAAAGCGTCCATGCTTCAAACCCGCTGCTAACTCCAAGGGAGAAAGATTCGCCAGTCTGGTTCCATCCTATTTTAAAACCTTGAAAATCCCATGGGACAATTCTACTTTGTTCAGTAGGATCAATCTTTAAATATTTACTGTTGTCAAAATTACGAAGAAGGTTCTTGTTGAAGATGCTAATAGTTAACCCTCACCTCACTTCTGAAATGGATTGGGAATATGTAACTCTGTTGATCACACTCTCTGCTTTGAAATACCTTCTTCACTTGACAGGAGAACTAAGTCTTATAATAACTTGAGTGGGCAAGTATCTGATCTAACATAGTGTGATGAGCTTCATGATGGAATTTTCTGTAAAGTAGCCATGCATTTTGGGGGGAAATAGGGTAGAGTGCCCATCCTTGATCTGGTCATGATCTTGACATCATTAAGGCAGTCTTCATTCTTGAGATGGTGTAGTATAGCTTGATCGTGTACGGAAGCTAGCTCACTTTGCTGGATCTGTCCATCCAAGTAGTCACTGGAGGACTGCCAAACTTGGATTCATTCAGCTCTGTAGCCACCAGTCTGTGATCCTGTTCACCAGCCCCAGCAGCTACTGGCATCAGGAGAAGCCTGTAGTTTACACCTAACCCACAGGTATGAAACTGACTGACTTACCCACTCCTGTAACTTGGTGAGCTATTTCGTGGTATAGATCTCTCTCTCTCTCTCTCTCTCTCTCTCTCTCTCTCTCTCTCTCTCTCTCTCTCTCTCTCTCTCTCTCTCTCTGTCTCTCTCTCCACACACACACATTCACACAGCCATCACTGAACATTTGTTTCCATAGAAAGCCCAGCCTAACACATTCAGTACTAGAAGTATATATATGAATTCTATAAATTGGTTCTCAAATCTGATTAGATCTAAAAGCAGCGAGAATTCAGCCTTTAAGTAAGGGCATTGATTAGAAAGAAAGAAGACTTTAAACTTGGGATGGGGCGGAATGAGTGGGTACCCCTAGAATGCATTTTTCCTATTAGTCAAGCATTGAGCAACTCGCTCTGTGTGAGTGCACCCAGTGGCAGGCATTGACTGGGAAGGTTCTCTCTGGTCACAGTGAACTTTTTTATAAAAGCAGTATTGCTCCAACCTCATTTTTTTTGTGATGGCTGATCTAAGAGAAAGCATGCAGCTGTGAAATGTTGTGTCCTGTGTGTGTGCGGGGGGTGGGGGGGAGGGAATACAGCAGAAACGTTTGTGATGTTGAACACAGCTTACAAGGACAGTGCTATGGGAAAAACCCAAGTGTACAAGTGGTTTTCTTGTATCAAAAAAGGTGAACTGTCCCTTGATGACAAATCTCAAACTGGACGTCCATCAATTTCCCGAATGACAAACGTGCATTAAAGGGCATTTGGAGTTCCTTCCTCCAGGTCAGATTGCTAATCAAGCTTTCTATTTAGAGGTTCTGAAAAGATTGCCTAACAGTGTGGGGCCCAAAAAAAGCTTGATTTGTGGAAGGATTTGCCACCATGACAATGCACTGCGCACTGTACTCACCTGAATTTGTTCAGTGCAACTTCTTTTCATTTCCACAAATGAAGAGGGACATGAAAGGTCAGCAATTTAATGACATATAAGAGGTGGAGAAAAAAAAGGGGGAGGTGCTGTAGCCATCCACACAGATGTTTTAAAATGTTTCCAAAATTGGAAACACAAATTTGACAAATATATTGATTGTAATAGAGAACACTTTGAAGGTGATACGGTTGCTTTGTAAAAAAAAATTAAATACATAACTGAAAAAAAATCAGTTTTCTGGTACACCCCCTCATATATGAGCTGTTATCCCCACAAATAGGGACATTAAGCTCCTAGATTCCATTGAGACACCCCAGTCACCAGAACCACACTTCATATCTGGAGACCAATCCACTCTCAGGAAAACTGTCACCCCAGTTTCCCCCACTTGAGATTAGCCTCACTCTGCGTGTGGGTGTGGCACCTAGGGCTGTATCTGGAGCATTGCCCCAGGCAGATGCTTTTAAAGAGATAACTGTACTCTCCTGAGAAGCACCCTTACCACCCATTAATGTTCCCATACCTTGAGCCAGACTTAAGTCACAGTGAGCCCCTAAAGTTGAAGGCCAGCTGGTCATCCAGAAGGTGGTGCTCTATATTCCTAACAGACCACTAGAATTTGCTAATATGTACAGACACAAACCTTGAAAATATGTGCAAAGATGGTTACTAAGGATGTGGGATAATAATACAAGGGACATAATATTGGCTCAGTCTGAGATTATTGATGGCGACCACTCTCTGGCATGTCTCAGCGCCAGAACTTAGGCAAGGCCCTGGTTGGTTCACTGAAGCATAGGCTGTGAGATGGCCTGCACAGAGTCAATTGGAATACCAGTCTAACCTTGATGTAGTGTACAAAAAGGCACGCCATGGCTTAGGGGACTTGGCATATGAGAGCAGGTTTATCAGTATAAACCCATAGATCCAAAGATGGAGTACCTCTAGGTTATAACTTTTACCCAAACAGTAAGAAACAGATTTGTGAAGAGATACCCAGCACCTCTGGAGGCTCCTGTCATTGGCACTTCATATCAGCTAGCCTTGACTGTGGGAACTGCCATAGTTCAATTTAAGCACTTGCCTACCATGGGGCTGATTGGACCTCATGGGTGTGGGGCCAAGTGGCAGCACCTAATAGACAGAAACAAGGGGGTGTGGTTACCATCATGGACAGCTCAGCCAAGTTACTTATTAGAACATCTTGACTTCCGTCAAACTATGGGGTTGATTATTTTGGCAATGTGTCCTTAGAAGTGGAATAGATGAGTTGCTACTAAATGCTTCATCTCTAAAGTCAAGTTCTAGATACGGTGAAAAGAAGCCTAATTCACCAGATTAGAGCATCACATTCCCTTAAACAATCCCCATATTTGATCAAATTTATGGACCCCAATCCCTTGAACCAAGGGGGTGAAGGGAAACAGTGGTCCCTTTGAGAAGGACCCCACTACAATACGAAATGTTTATACTGAAAGTCATTCTCCCAGCCTTCTCCAAAGAGACATATGGTCCCGCACAAGAGTGACAGTTCATTGGGGGAAAGTAAATAATTAGGCATGGGGGGCATTGCTGGACATCTTCTCTAAGTTGACATTAATTCTAGGATACCAAAAATTTTGGCAGCCTACCAGTCAGAGATGACCATATGGGGGTCAAATTATTGACAAAATCTAAGCTCACTGTGGGCCCACTGCATTTTTGAATCCATCCTGTGGTAATTCCCCCAGTTCCAGAATGTATTAAGGACAAACAGCGACACATATGTGTGTGCAGACAGAACAAAATATCAAGAATTGTCTCACACAGTTGTAGAAAAGGGTAAATCTGGTCTGGTACAAGTCTGTGGGTCAGATGTGAAGTTGGAAGATTCTGCTCACACCAGGGTTGATGGCCCAGGAAGCAGGACGACAAAGCAGGAAGCCCAGTCTGGTGAACGCAAAATCAAATGTACAATTCACAGATAGCTCCTGGGATCAGTAGGCATAGTACAGGAGGTCAAAGAACTCCATGTTGGCTCCAAACCCAGCAGAAATGATATGATTTTTCTTTCACTTCCCTGAAGAGGCTTTCTTCCAATTGTTTCAAGGCTGTGACTTGATGGGGTGACTGTACACCCCCATAAGTGATAGCTGTTCACAGAAATGATTATGATCTGTTACATCCCATCACGGTGTTCCTTGTCTTGTGGCAGGTCTCATCATGGAGGATATTGTCGAAGTACTTGTGATAGTTAGGTTTATTGTGCCAGCCGGGCTTCTATAGGAAATCTCCGGTGACATTTAATCAGGTCACAGTTTGATTGGAGGTCAACCACGATAAATACTTTTCAAGGCCAGAATCCCATCTCTGGTCCTCCCTTGCTTGGGTTCCTTCTTTGTCTCAACCTTGTACTGAACTTCCTGTGCATAGAGCCAAACCATGGCTCCTGTTGCTAGAGCCTGAGGCTTCTTGGAGACCTGTTTGACAGGGGCCTAGTGTCTGGTGGACCTTGTCTAACTGCCTTGTTTGAGGAGATCCCATCTGAGCCTACTTTGCTCAACTCCTACACTACTGACTGTTGTTGCTCCACCCTGCAGTCTGCTGCCTTTGGGCAGACTCTGCCTGTCTTGCCAGAGCGAAGATTCTGCTACTTCCTTGATCTTGCACCAATGGTCGCTTGTGAGTTGAGGACTTTCAGTATATTAACTATTCCAAGTAAGTGCCTTGAACTGAGCTCTCTGTACTGCTGTGTGGACTAATTAGCTGATAAATTCCTTCTCTCTCTCTCTCTCTCTCTCTCTCTCTCTCTCTCTCTCTCTCTCTCTATATATATATATATATATATATATATATATATATATATATATATTCATAAGTGTCCCCTAGTTCCTATCTATCTATCTATCTGAATATTTGTGAATCATATCATCACTGCCAAAACTTTATATGCAGGGAGAACATGTGTCCTAAACACAGAACATTTCTACTTGGCTATCCAATAACAAAACACCCTGTCATGAATCGGTTCTGACTTACAAAATTTCCATGGAACTACTGCTTAAAGTTTCTGAGACTGCCAGTCTGTTCAGTGGCAGAAAGACACCTTTCTCCTGTAGCGCAGACTAATGGCCTAACACTTAAGCTACTACAAAACCAGGTTCCTTGCAGGTCTAACTTTGAGATGTTCCATACTTCCAAGGAGGTTCTAGCAATTCTATGTACAATAGAACCAAACCCTGCTCGATCCTGCACGGTCCTCCTAGTTGTTCCCTTGTTTGCCCATGGTTGGGGCTAATTTGTCTATCACAATCCTAGAGGTTCTTCCTCCTCTTTATTCACCCCTGCTTCACTAAACACAGTGTCCTTTTCCAGGCTTTTGTTTCTACTAGCAATAAGGACTTACAAAGGCCTAAGAGGAAAAACTGAGAAGTCTCCTCACTTCTAGGGAACAGTTCTGACCATCTTAACTCAAACCACAGTCTGCTAACTATTCCTCTTTCTGTTTTACTTTTTCATAGGGCTTAGCAGCACATGGTATGCTATGTTTTACTGCGTAATAGATTGTACTTTTTAATAGAATACCTCCTTACTTCAGATGTACCTATCAAGAAAGAATATCTTCATCTCATGTGTTTACTCCCTTTCTCCCCATGCCTAGTATACTGTCTGACATGCAGTGGACATTCAAAAGGTGTATGATGTCTTAATGAATGAGCTGATCGGTCATACGCATAAGGTCTTATTTGAGTGTTCAGACGATACTGAAAAATATACACCTGGAATCTCTAAAATGAAATGGAATTATGTACGACCAGATAATATTCCTAATGTGCTGGTAATGGATAACACAACACATTAACACACTCCATGTTATTCTTTTTAAATTTCATTTGTCTCATCAACAATTAAATAGTGGGCATTATGAACTCTAGGATATTTGACATTGTTGATTCTTTTTATCAGGAAGTTTATAATCTATTTACTGGTTCCACTTAGGAAAAGATATATTTCATATGTGTATGACTCTGCCTTTAGTTAGGATTATCTGGAGTGTGGCATTCCCATCTGTACCACCCCAATGTGTTCCTCAATATATACTTATCACTAAGATTCACATGACAAATTTTTCTCTTAAGTTTCCCAACGTTGTGATATGTAAGGGAAAACTATAGACCTGCACGTAAATGAATTGGAAATTTATTAGGACCAAAAAAACATAAAATCATATTTTCTCAAATTTTCTAACCTGTTCTAAGGACATACTCTGACATTTTAGTTGACAAGGAGTACATTTGATAGTTGTGTATCCCTCTCCCCTTTGGAGAAAGACTCTGCTGATTCTGTAGGTACAGCACTCAGTTGCTCACCAGAGCTCAGAGGAGAGGTGGGGACTACTTCGCTAAAGATTGACAGCTTTGGATCGCCAGTGGCAGGTTTCCCCTGTGTCCCCCAGGGTTACGATGAGTCCTTACTGCTCAGCGGCAAGGGGGAAGCATGGCGAAACCATCATCCTCTCTGTCTCCTCAGAAACTCATCAAAAGGTGACACCTTCTGTTAACTTCTCATTATACATTCCCAACATCATCTTTCAATTCGGTGTCATCAAGAATTTATGTAGGACATTAATCATGCAAGACCACTAAATTATGCTCATTCCAGTGATAATTGTTTACTCCTGTAAATGGTTTGTGTGGAGTTCCAACAATACAACTGAACTAAATACATATTCTAACCTGCCTTGGGAAAGGAAATTAACCTCTAGTTAGAGGAAGAAATAAAGTATACATGTAATAGAACTAGTAGAAAAACTGAAAGTTACTAGGTATATTCTCGTTCTAAAAAATAAGACCAAAGACCACAAAGATAGTTCTGTAGCCTCTAATCAAAGGAATCATAACAAATAAAATGAAGCAAACCTACCTGTAATCAGCAACCAGGAAAACAAATATTTTCAACTGCCTAAATTCTAGGCTTGACTCCCGAATCAGGTAGTCCCTTGTACATACACTCAATAGACCATACTAGTCAATGAAGCTAAAATGCAATCAAAAGGGGTCATTCATTCCCTGGAGACGCAAGAAAAGAAAATCTAATGGTAAATTAAGTCAGTATGATCACATAAAATGTGCATGGCAACTGAAATTTTGTGGTCTGGCTTTTAACCCTAGTTCCATTCATGTTTTTCTGACCCAGAGGTGGCCATGTGACCTCCTCCTGTCTCAGTTTTCTCATCCACAAAATGAGAGCGCAGGGGTCTATCATACTGTAACTTTGTTCCAACATGGACATTTAATCAGTTTATAAGGAAACACCACTAATCAAGACTTTGTTTAAGAAAAAAAAAAAGGGGGGCGGGTGGGGGCAATGATTTGTCTTCTGGTTTTAGATTTTCCAGTTGCCTACTGAACGAAGTAAGCATGGGCTCCGTCTGAGACAGCCTTTCCCGCCCAGGGGTGCCGTAACGAATGGCACTCTCTGTTCTTGCTTCCTAAATGGGGCCCTACTAGATGTATATTTTTTCCTGTGGTAAAGTGTCTAGTTTATGAGCATAATAAATAGCAATTGCCCTTTAATGGCAACGTTAGCTGTGGCCATTATGGCATACTTTAAGTGCTTAAAAACACTAATGGGAGTGATCCAATGTTAATTATACTAAAGATATGAAGGCTGTACACAAGAACTCCTGAAACATTAAGTAAAACCCTGGCTAATTCTAATTACAGTCTGTCTGGGCGAGATAAGCAAAATTAAGCACCCCCTTTTTGAGTGCATTCTTAATAGAACTGCACAATTTGCCCACATTCATTTAGAAAGCGTTGTCTGCCACTCAGAAAAGAGGGATTTTGAAATTGAAGTGTTTTTTTTTCTGTTTTCAGTTCAAAAAGAAAGGAGAAAAGATGAATTACGTACACGGAAAGCGTGTCTACTCGAAACAACCATAGCTGGCTTGCCTGAAAGCATAAGGTATCCATCCGGCGTTCAAAGAGCGCGTTCATTAAACTGTCAGACATGCAGTTCTAATAGGAAAGGTTTCGTTAAACGTGTTTTAATAAAATACTTACAATATATATTTGAAAAATAAATCCAGATCATTCTTCAAATATCTATTGAACTATTACATGTCTCTCTGCAGTGGTCACTTCAAGTATATTTCTACCTCTTAGTGTCTCTCTTTTCCCTCATCTTTCACCTGTTATTTCAATGTCTTCTATGTGCTGCTCTTGGGCTGAATTAAAAAAATATGCTGTTGCCCTTAATATGTTTTTTTTGGGGGGGGTCTCATATTTCCTTCAAGTTTTCTTGCTTTCTGAGTTACTAATTGAATTGTCTGGGTCTCGAGATGAATTGATCGGGGGTAGTAGTAGAAAGCAAATTACGGATTTGCTTGATTTTACTAATGTGTTAGAAATAATCTCATAGACTCAAGCAAATACTTGCTGAAAAGCCTGGCACATTTCAAAGTGCTGCCCCTTTAAAACTGTGGCAACCGGCCTCTCCTAAATAATTAAAACAACTGAGTGACAACATACGCATTACTTTAATGGATCCTAAAGCAAGTAAATTAGTTTCATGTGATGAGGAGAGACACCCACTTGTTCTTAGCAAAGACAGTCCTGGTCAGATGAAGCTGCTGGAAAGTGTTCTATAATCTCTAAATTATAGACATTCGGAGGTTTAACACAAAGAGTTATGGTTAATATCTACATAGTTAAAAATGGTCGTTTATCTTAAAGCACTTATCTTTAACAGACTTTCAACTTTGGCAAAATATCTAGTTTCAAGTGCCCCCTAGACCACCTATCAAACACCTGCATGGGTTTTGCTATCGTTCTGGCAGCACCGTTCAACAGCATTAAGGTGAGTTCATGTCATTGAATCTGTGTTCCCCCATGAGCATGGATTATATCAGAACCCTCCCTATTTGTACATTTCCAAATATGGAAGGTTTTGACCATCCTATTTTCTTATATATGCAGATCCTTGTCCTCTCCTGATATCAATTCAAACAAAACACAAAGATGCATGCACAAATCTAGAGAGTACGCAATCCTTCCTTATGATCATTTTCTGAAATTATTTTTTTGTGTTGCTTATTTTTTTTCCAAATCAGGTAAAATTTAAATATTAACACTTTAAGCCTGGACATGACTACTCACTCTTGTGATATATTCCCAAGGACTGATTCTCAATAAAATGTATGTATAAGGAGGCTTCTATATTGCAGGGCAAAAGGAATTTTTTCCAGTAAAAACCCTTTGCTTTTATTGTACTTCTCTTGCCGTGAGCTTTTCTCCCAATTCTAAATGTCATCATTGTAATCATCCATCTTGTGTATTTGCAGTCTTTTTACTGAAAACTGCATCATTTTCTATTTAGCGCTGCCAGCAATACTCACTAAGGTCATTTATCCCTCGACTACATGGTTACCTGATGGAAACATTTTCCCCACCACTAGCAAATAAAACCAACTTAGAAAAAGCACCGAGAGAGGATGGTAGGGAAGGTAGACAGGTGGGGGATGCGTTGGCGTGTGGAAGGAATTGGCAAGCGGGGTGCTGCCGAGAAGGGATACCAAATCAAAGCGGACACAAAGGAGATGGAAGCTTGTGCATATTAACTCTATATGACCTTAGGTCAGCCACAGACATTCTCTAGCTCTAAGTCTTTCCAAGTCTACCATAAAGGAGTCACTAAGTTGGAGAATATTTTCCGAAGAAACAAAATCAAAAGGTAGAGAATTCAGGAGCGTTCATTTAGCAGAGGTTAGGGAAAGAGATATCAAATTGGAGATTAAACTAAAAAGGTGTCAAAAGGCCTGGACTTTATTTCAAAGGCAATTGGTTTTTTTGTTTGTTTGCCTTTTAATCTTTAGTTGTTTTGGGGTCAACTCTGACTTATGGCATGCCACCTGTGCAGAGTAGTCCCCCCGACCCCCACAGGTATGACAATTAAGATGATGTATCAACTTGGTTGTGCAAGATTCCAAGTGGTTTGGTGATTGAGATGTCATAAAGTTCCATGATGATATCTAAGATAATGTAATCACCTCCAAGATGATCAACTAATCAATAAAGAGGGGCATCCCTCTAGGTAGTCTGCTTCTAATTCAGGTGAAAGCTTGGGCCAAGCTTGTTTGTTCGTTGCTGAGTCTGGATTCTGCATCTCACCTTTTGTTCTTCGGATTTGAGCCAGTAGCCTGCCAGCTGTCTGCCAATCCTGGAGTTGCCTGACCTGCCAATCTTGGGTTCATTAGCCCTGGAGCTACATGAGTCAGGAGAAGCCTCCAGCCTGACATTTGACCCACTTACTTAGAACTGGCTAACCACTGCCATAGTATGGGTCATTTTCTTGAGATAAATATGTGTCTTAAAACTCCGTACACACAAAGGAGCTTTGGTGATGTCTCTGAACCACCAGTCATTCCTCAGGAGAAAGATAAGGCTTTCTGTTCTTGTAAAGATTTATAGTTTCAGAATTGGATATAGGATTTCTCTAAGCTTTGCTACTTTTAATTCTCTAGATAGCACAGCCTAACATACATAACAGGGCTGCCTTTCAAAGTACCCCTTGGTTTATTCAAATAGACACTCTAGACTAGTTGTCAAGAGGGTAACCAGTTGAGCCACCCAGGTACTGTTCTATAAACAATTACTAGTCTTGAAAAATAAATTCTTCCTAGAAGCATAAGAATTAACCATCTAGTCTCTTCATTCTTTAGATGGGTATAAAACACGCAGCAGACATAGAACTAACTGACTGATCAAGCTTTGTGAACCACAGAGTTTTCCTTGGCTGATCAATGAATGTATACCACTTAGTCTTTCTTCTTAGCTCTTCTTTCTCTGAAAGAGCTACTGAAAGTTGCTCATTGTATAAGCCACATGGAAGCCTTCAGTGGCAGACAAAAAGTAACTGGGAATCGGCTTGGAATAGAACTGAATTTCCCACATGGAATGATAGAAGAATGGCACTAAGCCACCAATGCCCCGATGGTAGAATTGGTGACTCACTATCTTTCAGTCGTCGTCAAGATTAGTTACTTTAGAGTCCGCAGTGGTGAACCTCCTTAAGGGGACATTGCTCAAGGCTGGCTCCAAATTCAAAGACATCTAGACCCTAGAAATGTTAATACCATCACAGGTAAAGTGAAATTTTATCAATAATTTTGTTGTATATGAAGATAGATAATTACATATGAGGTGGTATCCCCACGAAAAGGAATATTTTTTCAAAACTAAGTTTTGTTTGTTTTTTTTACAAAAAAAAACACCGCTTTCAAGGTATTCTTAATACATTTGTCAAATCTGAAATTCCATTCTTGGAAACATTTGTCAAAATCATCTGTTTGGATGACTCACAGCACCTCCCTTGTGTTTTTCTTTGCCTTTCCACACCATCAAACAGCTGTCCTTTCAAGTCCCTCTTCATTTGGGGAAACAAAAAGGAGCCGCACGGAGTGACGTCAGGTGAGTGTGAGATGCAGTGGGCACGAGGGGAATGCCCCATCTACCACAAATCAAGCCTTTTTGTCATACACTATGACACACTCTTTTCAGAACCTCTAAATACATAGGTGGATTAACAGTCTGATCTGGTGGAATGAACTCCAATTGCACGAGTGGACATTTTCATGCATTCACGAAGGCGAAGGACATCAAGAACAAGGTTTGTCATCAATTGACATTTCACCTTTTAAAAATGAGAAAACCACTCCTACACTTGAGTTTTCCCATAGCGCTGTCCTTGTAAGCTGTGTTCAACATCACAACAGTTCCTGAGGTATTTCCCTTTTCCCTGAGCAGGAAACAGCAACATTTCACAGCCACACACTATTCTCATAGCCACATGCTATTCACAGCCACACGCTATTCTCTTAAATCAGCGATCGCACACACACACACACACACACACACACACACAATGATGTTCCAGTGAAACTGCTTTTATGAAAAAATTCATTATGACCAGAGAGAGAGAGAGAACCTTCCCAGGCTACACCACTGGGTGCACTAATTCAGAGCGAGTTTCCTGATGCATGCTCACTGGGAAAAATGCGAACTACAAAAGCCTGGCTTGTTCCATCCAGCTCAATTCCATTTTTTGTGTGTGTGGGGGGGTACATCTCATACAATAAACGAGGGAGGCAAACGATCTAAAATTCACGTGAATTTAAATCTAAATTCCATAGATTTACTTCTATTATGTAGAGAGGAAAGTAATGGGGACCTGGTCTCTAATCTTCATCTGCAGGGCGGTTTTATCATGATAAGAAGAGCTGATAGAGTTTCAGGGCAAGAGAGAGGTACGATCTGATTTACTTTATAGTGGATTAGGTTAGAGTTTTACATAGGCTACTGAAAATATGGTATGGGCGAACAGAAAAATGAGTTGCCTTCACAAAATTGAGATAGAGTGTACTTCTGTTGTAGTTTATCACTCAGGTAAATTGTTTGCCCAAATACGTAGTTTATTTTGGGGGTATTGTCATTTTGCTTGTCATTCATGCACTTGAACACACGAACCCACTGCCACGGAGTTGTTCGACTCATGGCGACCCTAGGTAGGGAATCTGGGATGTACATCCACCTGAGCAGAGGCTCTAACTTTCTCCCAAGGAGTGGCTGGTGGACTAAACTGCTGATGTAAACTACTGAGGTCGTGCTTTGTGGCAGATTGCTGACCACAAAGGCAGCAGGTCAAAGTGGTCAGCCACTCTGTGAAGGAAAGAAGCGGATATCTGTTCCGGAAAGGGTTTTCATTCTCAGAAATCCTTTCTTGGGTCACTAAGGGTCAGAATGGAATCCTTAGCAATGGGCTTGAAAGCATTGGCTTGTTCTCCAGGGATTTACAACTGCCCACATGAACAAGAAAAGAAAAGTTTACATGCTTTAATTTCAAAACTATAAATTTGACTTTCCAAAAGAATTTATATATCATACATTTTTATATATTTTATAAATCCTCGCTTTGTTTCCCTTTGTGATCAGATATATCTTATTGGAGAGAGAAAAAGAAGCCGAAAGGGATAGACAGACACATGGGCCAACAGTTGGAGTTCTACAATCACCAGTGGTGTGAATAATCCCCATATATTGGGTAATTACAATGAAAATGCCATTTGGCTCTTGATGCACACAATGAGTTGCAGAGAATAGATTTACGCCTCTAATTACGGTATGTTGTACTTGGGCCAAGACTGAAATGATTTTGCATTCCCTAGGCATACACCAAATGTTGGAGGGTGAGCAAGGGCCCACAAACATACTGAATGCACAGGGAAGACTTTTCCCCCCTCTAGCAAATTTACAGTGCTTAATGACTTTCTTAGAGCTTTGTTTGCATTATGAAAAAAATGAGCCCGTTTTCCTCAATTCAGATAATAAAGTAAATAAAAGAGAAAGGAAATCAAGTTTTATTTTCTTTTGTTTATCAATAGCCATGTGATCCCTTCAGTCAAAGCAACAATCATTTGGTCACATGCAGGTGTACATGTGGCCAAGGTAAAATTAAATTATATACTGAACTGACTCACAAATTGATAATGTTTCTTATTCTACAAATAAACTAAAAGCCAGTGTGAAGCCCCTCCCTCCTTTTAAAGTTTTTGTTGTGAATTGAGTGAAGTTTTACAGAGCATGATCAGTTTTACGTTCAATAATTCATACACATGTTGTTTCATCTCGCTGTTTACAATCCTCTCAATTTACCATCACCCGTTTCACTTCCACTTGTCTTTCTGCTTCTGCCCTCATCCTCTCGAGGCCCTTCACTGCTCTGCGTGATCCATGCAGTCAATGCCTTCTCATGACAGCCTTTGCACCGGGCCGAGGTTCCAAATTGTGACTTTGGGCGAGTCAGAATGCTGAGGCAATGCTGAGTGTCTTTGACCTGCTAAGCATTTGTTTTAGTCAGTCCTTAACTATTTGTGCAAACATGATGAAGGCAAAAATGATAGATGGGGGTGGGGCGACACATTTTAAACAACTGCCTCTTCAAGATGTTTTATGGTGCCCTGGTGCTTACCCTCCAGATGGGAGTTAGCCATCAGCCGCTCCACGGGAGAAAGAGGAGACGTCCTGCTCCTGTAAAGATTTATCCTCGTGGAAACGCGCAGGAGCAATTTCCCTTCTGTCCATGGAGTTCTTAGGGGTCGGAGCCACCTCTGTGATTGACTTGGGTGCTGGCTTTTGCTGGGTGCTTGTCTGTGAATCTCTAAAGCCTAACTCACAGCCTTGAGTCATGCTGACTTGTGGCAACCTGTGGGTCAGGGTAGAACCGCCCCTCGGGGTTTCCAAGACTGGAATTCTTTATGGGAATAGAACGCCCCATCATTTTCCATTCAGAGCAGCTGCTCTAATCAAGCTGACCTTGTGGTAAGCAGCCCAACCAGTCACCACGACACCACCAGGCCTCCTGTGCTTTTCTGTAGACATTTGAAAATTTTCCAAACAGGTCAGTGGTGTGAATCTGCTAGTCATTCTGTTGAGAAAGATCCAATAGTCTGTTTCTTTAAAGATGTGTGGTCCAGCTGTCTACAGATGGGCATTTGGTCCCCATCATGCACTCCCCTCGTTCACAGTGATTTGATTTCTCCCCCCCCCCCCCTGCCTTTGTTGTTTGAAATCTGGTCCCCTCGGCCCTTCATGATCACACGTTGGTGTTCTGCTTTCATGTGGACTTTGTTGCTTCTGGGCTAGATGGCCACTTGTTTACTTTCAAGCCTTTAAGTCCCCGGATGCTATATCTCTCAATAGCCGGACACCATCAGTCTTCTTCACCACACTTGCTTATGCACACTTTCATCTTCAACGTTTACATGAGGAAGGTGATCACACAATGATGGTGTTTGTTCCTTGGTGTCTGCTACCTGGTCCGTTCAACACCTTGTATTCACTTAGGCTGTGTGCTTCTCTGTGGGCTTTGTTACTTCTGAGCTAGATGGCCGCTTGTTTGCCTTCAAGCCTTTAAGACCCCAGATGCTATATCTTTTTGATAGCCGGGCACCATCAGCTTTCTTCACCATGTTTGCTTATACACACATCTGTCTTCAGTGATCATGTCAGGAAGGTGGGTATCATGGAATGACTGTTTAGCTGGGCAAGGTGCTATTTTGAGGACGTGTGTGTGAGGAAGCCCAATGTCCACCTGCTACCCTACTACTGAACCTATAAACATATGTACATAATCATATCATAACTATATTTATATAATCATAAATATATTTACATATGTACATGTTTGTATTTAGGCTTCTATGTATGCCCTTTGCTTCCTATTCCTTTCCTCAATTTCCTTATGCTTTCCTCCCATTCCCTTACCATGTTCAGACTTCATTCTGGTTTCAGTAATTCCTCTCAGTTACCTCGCCTTTGGTCACTCCCTACCAGTCCTCCCATCCCCTCCCTCCACTGGTTTTGAACCACTCGTTGTTCCCTTGTCCCTGGGTTAGCCAACACCTCCTCCCTTCCCCTACTTCCCACACTCTGATGTCCCTCCAGAACCATTGGTCCTATTATTTTCTTCTCACATTGTTTGTCCAGCCTATCTTACCTAGGTGGATCTGCTGATATAGTAATATGTGCATACAAATGCAGATGGCTTTGACAGCACCCAAGTGGCACATAAGAACATGGCTTTGATAGTAGCAACACCAACACACTGATAGACAAATAAGCCACTGACATACAAAATTTACAAGAGAAAAAAAAGAAAAAACAAAACAAAAAGACAGCAAAAAAAAATTCTGTTAATAGTTCTAGGTCTGTTTGTTGGCCTTTAGGAGTGTTTTCCGGATGAGTCTTGTGGGGTGCCACGTCCTGGTCCCAAAGTCCATCCTTTATTCTCCCTTGGGATCTCTTTGCTCTGCTTCCCCCGTTGCTCCATTGCACACCCCAGTTTTTGCCTCAGTGTGGTGGGGTCAGCTCAGTGGGGAGGAGATGAGTCACTCAGAGATCAGTGTAGCAACAATGAAACTCAAAACCTGCCTCTAGTTCCTGAACGCTTTCTCCCCTCCCAATTATCATGATCCCAGTTCTGCCTTGTGGACCTGGTTAGACCAGAGGATGCACAGTGGTGTAGTAGGGATCTGGAAACACAGGGAATCTAGGATGGATGAACCCCTCAACACCAGCGGTAAGAGTGGAGACACCTGGAGGGAAGGGGCTGTGGAAAGGGAGAACTGATCTCGGGGGTCTACATGTAACCTCCTCTCTAGCGGATGGACAATGGGAAGGTGGGTGAGGGGAGACACAAGGCAGAGTAAGATAAGATAAAATAATAATTTATAAACTGTTAAGGGTTCATGGGGGAGGGGGGAGAGGAAGAGGGAGGGTAAAAAAGGAAAATGAGCTGATGCCAGCAACCCAAGTGGAAGGCAAATTTTGAGAAAGATGAGAGCAACGAATGTATAAGTGTGCTTTACTCAATTGATGTATGTATGGATTGTGTTAAGAGTTGTATGAGCCCCAATAAAATGATTTATTAAATAAATAAAAAATATACAAATATTTTAAAAAAATAGAATCCAGAGGGTGGGTGGAAAGGGGGAACCGATTACAAGGATCTACATATAACCTCTTCCCTGGGGGGTGGACAACAGAAAAGTGGGTGAAGGGAGATGAGTACAGTGTAAGACATGACAAAAAAATAATGATTAATAAATAATCAAGGGTTCATTAGGGAGGGGGAAGGGGGGAGAATGTGGGAAAACGAGGAGCTGATACCAAGGACTCAATCAGAAAGCAAATGTTTTGAGAATGTTGATGGCAACAAACGTACAAATGTGCTTGACACAGTGGATTGTGATAAGAGTTCCATGAGCCCCCAATAAAATGATTTAAAATTTTTTAAAAAGATGTGTGGTCTTGGAAACCCAACGGGCAGCCCACTGTGTATATAGCTCCACTATGTGTTGGAACGTACACACCGGCAGTAAGTGAGGCCTGTTTCCATAGCACAGCCTCCCCCAGCTCCCCCGCCCCAATGTGGCGCTCTCTCTGTGTCTCCGATAGTTGGTGACGATTGTCTCATTCATAATTACTGTAATGGCTCTGGGAAGAGACGACGTGCAGGGTTGACTAGACGACTACTGTGGGCAGCCCTTGTTGAACGGCTTCTTGATATTCCAGAGAGGGGGACCTAGAAGGTACCTCTCAGGGACCTTGTGAAGGAAAAACAAGCCAATGCTTTTCAGAAAATTGTGAGGGTTCACCTAATCAAACAGACTTGGTGTGGCAAATAATTAAGAGCTTGGATGTTTGAACTTACTCGGTGACTCCATAGGAGAAAAAATTGGCATAAAAACAATAGGTTCTCCATAATAATAATAGCAAAACCCCCTCGGGGGCTGCTCTGCTCTGTCGCACGTGTTTGAGTAAGCTTGAATGGACTGCACAGAACCTTAGAACAATACTGTATCAGAAACGAAGAAGCTCAGATCTAAAGCAAACAATGGGATAATGTTTCCTCCTAAACTTTACTAGCTTGAAAATAAGTGTGGATGATTAGCAATCTGTAATGCAGAAGACTTATTTATTTTTATTGTTGGTTTATAAGACTTTGTTGGAAACTTGCTTTAAAGTATTAAAAAGCCAAGATGTCCCTTTGAAATACCCAATCATGTATTTTCAATTGCCTCCGGCACACGTGACAGTTGGATGATTCATAAGGAGGACGGGAGACGCACAGATGCTTCAGAATGGTGGTGCTGATGGAGATTCTTGAGTATGCCACAGATCACCAGAAGAACACACTATCCATTTCAGAAGAAACAGCTTCAATAGCCCTTAGAGGTGACCATGGTCACACTCCCAACCACCCAGTCATGCTAATTGGAGGGGCAATCCCTGGAACGAGACAGCATAGTGTGTTTAGGGTCAGTGAACAAGAGGACTATTCTCTACAGGAACGACTGAAACCATAGGTCTGCCAATGGGCACAAACATGCAAGAATTGTGGGGTCGGCAGTGCTTCACTCTGTGGATACAGGGTTGCTGGTTCAGAGCAAACTCAGGGGCACTAACCACAACAGATGATTGCTAGTTTCTGTGGAGTTGTTGGTCTTTGGAGTTAGACCCAGAACACCTCTAGTGAGCCTGGCATCAATATACACATCTCAAGGCAGACACACTTGTGTTCCCCTTTCCTTTGGGTTATCAGTGGTCTAAGCAGCAATGTTAGGACAGGTAGAGCTACACAGGAACCAGGACTACCTTCTATAGTCTTAAAACTCGCAGTGAGCACATAAAAGAGAATTCCATTTTGGAAATATCATATTTACATTTAGATTATATAGAAGCATATATTTTGAGTGTCCTTAGACCTGAGGGGCCCATCTTCCCGCAGAAGAGGCGACAATGTTCGGCTCCCTTTGTTTATGCTTCAGTGTTTGAAAGTGCTGTAGCGCTCTGCATAAGTTTTTCCGTGGCTGCTGCTTCCAAAGTGGGGAACCGGGTCCTTCTTGGTTGCCTGCGCCTATTCTGGAAGCTCCACTGAAACTGTTCCCTGTGGGTGACCCTGCTGGCAGTTGAAACACCAGTGACAGAGCTTCCAGTATCCCAGCAACACACAAGCCACCACAGTCCAATACGCTGATGGACAAATGGTGGATATCTTGTTGAGAGAGAGCATCATGCTTGGGAAAGGGGAGGACAGCAAAAAGAAGAAGGTCCTCAATGGGTTGGATGGACACAGTGGCTCCATCAAAGGGCTCTGGCATAGGAATTGCTATGAGGATGGTGCAGGACCGTGCAGTGTTTCACCTGTGTTGCATAGGGCCGCTATGGGTCACAGAACGGACTCAATGGCACCGCATTGACTTAAAGTGGCTATGTGGTTTCTTGGCCCTGATTTTTCTCTTTTCCCACCTTGCCATTTGGGTGTGACTGTGACACCCTGGAGAGATCAGCTGGGGCAAATCTAGCACGTGACTTTTGGCTGGGGATATTCCTCCCAGGCCACCTGACCCTTGGTGGCTCTGAGCCCATGTGGCTTAGCTTGCTGCTGTCCCCAGACTAAGTGCCCGAATGATCTCCGTGATGGTTGTCAGTGTGTATCACATACACATTATTACATAATCAGCAGGGAAAAATCGAGGTAGTGAGTATAACCAACGAGCTGCACAAAACGAGTCCAGCGGCTGCACAAGGGATGTATAATAGACCAAAGATCTCAGTAAGACACTGCCCTCCATCTCTCCCACCAAAGGTGAAATTGCTAGACTCCTCCCTGGAAAAGCAGGACCAGAAACCTTTGCCTCTGATGGACAGCCCAAACCAACCATGCAGAATTAATGCTAGAGCAAAGACCTGACCTGGGAGACCCCGGGCTTGGCTTGGCTTGGCTTTTTGAGTATTGATAGGCATCTTCTCCTTCTTACGCATTATCTGAATTTTTGTCACTATACTAATATAATCTTTTCTTTACCACATTTGTGCAATTGGTTTTTTATTGTTTTCTCTTGGGTATCCCAGCTGTGACGCACATGAGGAGTAGAGGTACAATGACAGTAAGTGATACAAGGTGTTGGAGGGAAGGCAGTGTGTATGCTTGTGTGTGTGTGTGTGTGTGTCTGTGTGTGTGTTGGTGGGGGGGTGAAGCTCATCAGGAGGGAAAGGGGATCTTGGGAGTAAATAATGAAGGTGGAAGGGGGAGGAGCACTAGAATGGATTGTGACTGCAAAACTCATTTTAAAGGTGATTTAACTATGGAGGAGGTTGCTCTAAGACTGATGTGATTGCACATCCCCCCTTGATATGATTGAATGATTAGAATACTAAAAATAATTTATATATATATAAATTCTTTGAAGGCTGTTGTTTTATGTGGGATTAATATTCCTATGAATTTACTCATAATTTAGCATCATGCATACTTTTGTTTAAAAATATTAACTTTTACCTCAAAAGCGTCCCCTTCCCCATGGCACAAGCATTGTATATTTTTTTGAAGGCACCCTAATGGTAGCAGTGCGCAGGGATTACTGAGACAGCCTCTCTCCCACCCCTCCCTGGTCCCAGCATCAGGTGTAAGCACAGTTTGGTTGAGATAAACTTGCACTTGTAGGAACCAGAGCCCTAGTGGCAATATTTTTTGTTTTTCTGTCATATTTGTACATATATTTATGTTAGTGTGTGTATGGGATGTAGCACACCAGAGAAAGAGAGCTTGATTATTTGATTTTAAGGAGTTGACACATGTTAATGGAGGGAGGTGACAAATCCAACATCTGTAGGTTAGGGGACAAGTTGGAGAGGATGGCAGGAAATGGGATGGATGGGAGAGTTCTGGAAAGATATACAGGTAGAATCTCAAGTCCTCATGCCCCCAAGAGAGGCTCCTTGTCTGCTCTAAGGTCTTCAACCTATTGTGTTTTTATTGTGGTCAACTGTATTGCTGTTGTTCTTAGGTGTCATCGAGTCAGTTTGGACCCTTAGCCATCCTGTACACAACAGAAAGAAACACTTCTCAGTCCTGCATTCTTCTCACAATTGCTCTGAAGCCTGGGACCGTTGTTGAAGTCACTGTGTCAATCCATCTCCTTGAAGGCTGCCACTCCACTTTACCAAGCTGTCCTATTTAATAACATGTAAAACTCCATAACTTCACCGAGACTGGTGCTTGGTTAAACAACTGAGCACCATCGCCAAATGAAAACGACACAAAAAATTAACCCTCACATGTTGGCAAATCGAAATTCAAAGAAATAAATACTCCCCTGATTCCAGGGAGCAATATACCTAGATAATATCTAGGCCCCTTTATCAATGTGACTAAGAATTTCTTTTGGAATAAAATGCAAAGTTATGCAAGATGGCTTTTAAGATCCTTTTCAGACATGAAAACCAATAAAAATAAGAATTTTGATTCTCAATCCAATGTGTTTCTTCTGCTCCATGAAGTTCAGGTATTCGCAGAATGATCAGAAGAGCAGTCTGGTAGAAACAGCAATTGTCAGGTTGCTCAAGGCATCTGACAAGGAGAGGAGTTGGAAACTTTTTATTCTAATTAACTAAGAAAAAAATCTCTATTAATTGCTACAGTGTTGTGTATCAGTTCTTATGTTCTGTTCTTGATCTGCTTCATGCACATTTCTCCATTCAAGTTGCATTGATCTTGTCGAGTGCCTGGATGCATCAGAAGGCTAGACCAGAGAAGGAATGCAAGTAAAGGGTTTTAAATTATAAATCAGAAACTTTGTAGGGAAAATATAGTCTTCAATGAGATACATATTTTACACCTCAATTCCCTCTCTCTAGTGTTGTGTCTGTTCCTTGGGTCTTCTGTCAAAGGATGGAGCTTTTGTCTCTCATTTGAACAGGTTTTAATGTCCTAATAGGAACATTCTCTGGTGCTCAAAATGAGGAAAATAAAATCTAGATTTGTCACTTTCATGGAGGCTAATGTGGCAGCCTCTTGGGGATGCAATAGTTAAGACTTGATTGCTAATCAGAAAGTTAGGGTACTTGTCCACCAGTGGTTGGTGGGAGAAAGATGTGGCCGGATGCTTCCGTACAGATGGATAGCTTTCTCAGCCATCCGGAGCAGTGCTCAGTCCCCAGGGCAGACACTGCTGTGAAACTGAGGACTCCAATGAGTTCCTGGCAATGCATACCCTAGAGCAGCTGTTCTCAACCTTGGGTTGCTACCTCTTTGGGGGTCGAATGACCCTTTCACAGGGGTCACCCAATTCATACCATTAGCAAAATTGCAGTTATGAAGTAGCAACGGAAATAAATTTATGGTTGGGCGGTCACCGCAACTTGAGGAACTATATTACAGGGTCACGGCATTAGGAAGGTTGACAACCATTGTCCTAGGGGCTGCTTTTCTTCCATGTCAAGCAGGCCTAGTAAGTTTATCCCTTGACTTTAGTGCAGTGGTTCTCAACCTGTGGGTAACGACCCCTTTGGGGAGGTCAAATGACCCTTTCACAGGGGTCGCCTGAGTCAGAACAGTCGCAAAATTAAAGTTAGGAAGTAGCAACGGAAATAAATTTATGGTTGTGGGGTCACCGCAACATGAGGAACTGTATCACAGGGTCACGGCATTAGGAAGATTGAGAACCACTGCTTCAGTGCATCGCTCTCCCTTTAGTCTTCCAATATGGTTTATTTGGCTGCTTCTAAGGAATTTGGGAATGCTTGCCATACTCCATTTTAATGAATTTCTGAAACCATCCGTGGTAATTTACACAGTTGCAGTTTTGTTAATTTAGATCAAGGTCTAGAATGCATACTTCATAAAGGGTCAAATAATTCATAGTTAACATTTTGTAGGCCATTCATTGTTCTGAATGTCCACCTCCCTGTCTCTGTAGCAAGGACTCAACTCTATTGCTCTAGCAGGAAACCAGCCATAGGAATCATTAGGAATCAAAAGGAAGTTTCACGGAGTGAGGTCTAATGAGTAAGGTGCGTGGGGCAAGAGAGGCATGCTGTTTTTTCTTTGTTTGTTTTTTGGCCACAAAGGGACACACTCAAATGGCTGCATGAGCAGGTGCAGTGTCGTGGTGTCCAAACCAGTCCCCCATCTGCCACAAATTAAGGCTTTTTTTTTGCCATACACTGTTACACAATCTTTTCAGAGCCTCTAAAGAGAAAGTGTGATAAAAAGTCTAACCTGTTGTAGTGAACTCCAAATGCAGTATCTCTCTCGCATCAAAAACAAACAAATGAGCATCCGTTTTGGGGCTACCCCCTCATATACTTATGTCATAACTCTAAAAATTACATATAATTATATATTGAATGTGAATGCATATGTAAAATGTGTTTGAACACTTACTATGCCTGGCTAGATTTGTCTTTCCATGTTTTTCACCCACTGAACTCCTACTTAGTCTGAGTTTAGATCAAATGTCATCTCCTCTGTGAACGATTTCCAAACTCTTTCTATGTTCAACTCTAGCATACAAAATGTCACTATCTCTTTGCGCATCTTAAAGTCACTCACACCTGTCAACATTGTGCAGATATGATGAGTTATATGTCAAATATAAATTGCCCTTAATCAAATTGCACATTTTTCCAAGCAAGATAAGTCTTTCATCAAATTTAAGATATTTTTTTGATCCCATCAGCATACTGTACATTTTTGAGAGCACACTCAGCCCTTAATGATTTTTTACCTCTATAGCTAAGGACTGGCTTGACCTTGTAATTAACTCTTGTTCAGCAATATGCATAAGATCTTGTTCAAAAATATACAAACATTCCATTTATTATATCTCTATAAAAGAATGTAATCTTTTAAAAATCACAACACCTGAGTGTAGTCACGTGGCTAAATTCTGACCACTAGTGTGTGAGAAGAAAATATTTGGGGTTAATTTGGGGGACAATTTCCCTGGAAGAGACAACCCTCTTGTTCTTCCTATCTTCTTTCTGGGATGTAGGCATCTTGAATCAATTCAAGTGGAGAAGATCTTGGAGCACAAGTATAACCATGACCTGGGTTCAAGATGGTTTGGTGACACTGCCAACCCACTGGTGGACTGCTTTCCTCCAAAATCAATTTATGTGAATGAAAAATAAACTCTGATTTTCTCATACCACTATTATTTCTGGTATCTTGTATAGGTGGCTATTAAGATGTGAGTATTAACCTATGAAAGCACATCAATATATGGGTGATATAGTCCTATGATATTTAACCTACAATTAAGTAATTTTAGTTTCCTGGAAACCTTATTCAATGTCTTTCTCTCTCTTTTTGCTAAATGTAGGAACAAAGAACTCTCAATGAATGATAAAGATGATTGAGATAAATAGAATGATCAAGAATATAAACTCCAAGACTTTCCCAACTGAGTCGTTAACTTTAAATAAAACTTCACAAATTGTTTTCATGTAAATGCTATGCAAAATGTGAACACGCTCTCCCCTATCTGTCTTCTGCTAGTATCGCTCATTTTAAGCATTAACATATGCTATTTTTAGTGTCAGAAGAAGAAGATATCTGTAAAATTGTATAAAACCACTGAAGCATTAACTTCACCTCTTGGATCTATATTTTACAAATATATCTGATTGTTTATGCTTTTGTGTCTCAAAAGTGATGACTACAATGAAGGATAAAGTGTATGCATTTCAGGGCCCCCAGAAGATAAGTGATTTTGAGTACAGAGTAGGGCTGGACCCCCAGATTTATACTCTATAGGGATCACTACAATTGTATGTGCTTTACAAGTTAGGCTGTGTGAAGTCTCAGGTCAGCAGTTCAAAACTACCAGCTGCTCCCCAAAAGAAAAATGAGGCTTTGTATTCCCGTAAAGAGTTATAATCTTGAAAACCCTCGTGGGCAGTTCTACCATGTCTAATATGGTCATTATGAGTTCGATTTGACTCAGGGGCAGTGAGTTTTCCTGTCTCCCCATCTAAAAATTAGGAATTCCACTCAGCTACCACGATGAGTTGTGTAATGAAAATGAGTTAACATAGGGATATGTAAAAGAATCAGGGCTGACAAGTACTTACTTTTACCATTTCTCCTTTGCCACCAATTAAACTTGAGGGCAAATCTATATTCTACTTGTCTTGCTTGAGCCAAGGGAAAACATTTCACTTCTCTAAGGCCTGGATGCTTTTCATGTGTAAGACAAACACCTTGATCTATTAGGGTTGTGGGTAATATAGCATGGCTAGCTGAGAAGAGTCCACTGGCTCAGTGCCTGGGTAATAGCATATTCTTAACACATTGGTATAGCCTCACTTCTCCTTCTTCTCCTTAATTACTACTAATATTTCATTTTCCCTAAATGGACAATTCTATTGTAAGAACCAGTAAACTTCCATCAATTGAGAAATGCCTTATGAAAAATAATAAAACACCCTTGTTATTTGGGTGTACATTTACAGAGGAAATGGGCTTTCGATCCACGAATCCACGTTTGTTTGATTTGTGACATTGATGCCACTCTTCCTGTTTATACAGCACACTTCCTGTTTCCTTATTGTGCTTATGTTTTTTATTCATCCTTCCTGCCTTTTGAGCCTTATATCTGGGAAAACAGTGTCTTTTAGATCTCATATGATTGATGATTCTGAGTATATACCTCCCCGGTGGTCTTGGTTGCCTTATAGGCTTGCCTGTCATTAGGCTGAATTCAGTTCCAGGCTTAAAGGATGTCTAAGGGCCATCTTGAGTCTTGAGTGTTTTAATAGTTCTGTCAGAACTTTTAAGACCCAGCTACTCAATGAAATAGGATGTAAAAGAAGTTCTTTGTGGTCCATGTTATGGGTACATGAGTTCTTCATATATTCTTGTTCACACAGTTGGAAATTCATATAATCATTATTGGATCAATTCCCATCAGTAGAGGTAAATATGAACTGGCAGATATCACTACATGAATATTAAATAACAGATAAATTGTAGAAATTTATATAGTACATTTATTATATACATAATATATACCTATATATTTATCATTTACGTATCTAAAATCACTTTTCTTTCCAATATTACTTAGTTAAAAGTTAGCCATACAAAATGAATGAAAATAGATTATGTATGATATGTTTCTCATCTTAGTTTCTTCCACTGTGGGGGAAAAATGACAAGCAGACAAAACAAAACAAAATTGTAATGATTCCTTTATAGCAACTTTTTCTTCAAAAGACAGGAGAAAATCTGTGCTGGACTTAAGATTCAGCACTGGGTTTATCGGCCAATTACCTGGAGGCACTTTCAGATAATTTCAGATCTCATTTTCCCTAGAAATCTCTCCTTTCAACCACATTTGTGTTTCTTATAAATAATATTTTGGGGTCATAATACCTGTCAAACTATAGAAAATTGTCTTGATTCCATCTCGAAAATGAAGGAAGTGAATAGCATGCCTGGTCTCTTCTAGTTACAAGGTTCTATAAATTTATGATTCTGTGGACATTCATTTTAGAGAAATGGTTGAGAATGTAGAAGAAGAAAGGAAGTGTGTAAGAGAGCACTGATACATTTTAACGTGGTATAGGAGACACTGATACATTGGGATAGAGACACTGATACATTTTAACGTGGGATAGTCTACTGAAACATAGTGACAATGTTATACTACATCCCAATATTTTATTGTTCCTTCCTTTTCTATGAAGAAAGGAAATCTACAACTGAACAGGAGAATGTGTTTCGGATCAGATTTTGAACTTTAGAGTGGCTAATGCAACTTGTGGAAATTTCTAAAACATACGGGGATTTGGCAAGGACATGCTGGCAAAGATGTTCATTCTCTGTACCTTTGTGCATTCACTTTTGTGCGTGAGGCAGCCGTGGGTACGGCTCGTGGTGCAGGATGAGATGAAAGGGCATCTGGGGGACATCTGGTGGAGCAGAGAGGAAATCTTCTGACGATATCTTGCTTATATAATGCCATTTTCATGATTGTATCATGGAGAATCCACAGATAGGTTCAAATGAGGACTGCACAGTAATCACCCCTTATTTTGATGCTACTACATAAAAGGGACTTATGACACTTAAGGGTAACATTTTCAAATGTATTGTTGGAAAACCTCCAAAGAAACCAAGGTCAGCAAGGTGAAAGCTAAATCTAGTGGTTCCCCTCTTGCTCTCTTGTAGCGGTGTTATATATTTGGACTTTTCATTTCCCCCATTGCCTTGTGGCTCTCCGTCCCACATGTCATCAGCCAATATTAAACCTCTAAGTGAAACTGAGAGGAAATTGAACATAAGTGAATAATCAAGAAACCACACATGTTCCTTTGAAAACATTTTACTTTTTCTACAAGTGACAGTTGGAAAAAATTGTGTTCATTGCAAAAGCAAAGGGAATGAATATTTGACAGAGTGGGTTAGCCAATCAGTTGTTAAATGTTTCTAGAATTCAGCCATAAGTAAGGCAAAGCCTGTCTCTTTACCACTGTATTCCCAATACATAGTACAGTGTGGAAACAGAATATACTTAAAATAAACCTGTACACCACTGTTGAATAAAGGTACCAAGAAAACACAGGCTTCCTATGTAAATGTGTGTGTGTGTGTATATATATATATATATTACAGAATGAGAACAAAAAACAACAGAAAGTACAAGCAATATATACATATGTAAGTGGATAAGGTTAAATATTTGATGCCCATTTTTAAGATTAAATGATATTTTGTAACTAATATTAAATAATACTGATGCAGTCTCAATCCTCAGCTTCCATTTTGAAAAGAGTGTGCTGGTAGGGGCTCTTTGATGATAACATGGAAATAATGAACATATGTTTAAGAATAAAACAATAAAAATATCCAGGTCTTAAGTCAAAATAGTTGCAATATTGTGGAGGCAAAATAAAATAAACTTGAAGCATCATTTTTCCCCCTTTTGCCAGAGAATTTCATTAAATTGCGAAGGTTGCTAAGCAATAGGAAGTGACATGGACGACAATCTGAAAGTAAAATAAACCAAATTTAAAATTTGGTTAAAAAGAACTATAATTAGCCACAAATTAAGTAAATCCACTTATTTAAACATCCCCAATTAGGAATAGTTGATATCACAGGACACAGCTTAGCCACTGAAAGTGCTTATTATTGCTGAACGGGAGGTCTGAGCCGGAGGAATAGCACAGAGGAAGGGCAAGGCTAAAATTAGTTATAAATGAACAGACCATGAGGAGCTCGGAGAAAAGGCTGAATAGTACTGAGAAAGTCCTATATTTTTCTTAGAAAAAAAGTCCCCAAAAGAATAATCATACCTCGGTGTTGCATCTCTGAGGCTGAATTTTGTCATTGGACGCCACTACAACTGGTTCAAGTTTAAGGATGTAAAACTGGATAGTCATACCATGAGAGTTCCAAGAAAAGTTAAAATCATGAAACCGCCATCTTTTATACCATTCCCCCCACCCTTTCATCTTAGAGTACTTCCTATAACGGTTTATAAGAATACGTTCACCCTCATAAGGGGCCCGGGTTGTGTAGTGGTTCTGATTTGGGTGGATAATGGGGTCAGTAGGACAAACCTGTGCGGAGGAATCAAGATAAAGCTTCTTACTCGCTTAAAGAGCTAGTGTCTCAAACACTAAGGAGCAGTTCTCCCCTGTCCTGCAGGCCGGTTCACTATGAGAATGGACTCTTTAAGACAAGGAACGGAGACCCTTCTGCCCTCATCTTTGATTCCTTAAACTCCTGTTTTCCTGTCTGGTATTTGAATGTATGAAGCATGATTCCACTTCAGAACTTGATCCATGTTTTTCATTCTCTTGGGAATGTCCTTAACCAAGATATCTACAAGACTAATCGCTTCATGTATATCTCAGCTCAAGGATTTTTTTGACAAAGAGATTATATTTTCTAAAATGGTACAACTATTGCTCCCTACATCTTTATCAGTGGTGTTGTTTACAATTTTATCCCTAACTTACAGGATAGTTTATGTTTCGGACATATTGCCATTTTTGTTCTCCCTATCAACAGTAATTCATGGTGCAAATATTCTGCTTTGTTGTAGATGCAGCTTTAGCACTTAAAACTAGTTTTCAAATATCTAGGAACATTTTCCCCCTAAAATACCAAGGGAAGAAGAGGGCAGCAGGTATCTTGGCTTTGTGAGAACCATTTTTGTGAGCGATGCTAACTTCATGAAGTGGGCATTCCACTGTGGCCCAGCTCCAGGTGTTACAATCCCTACCATAGAGTTTTCTTTAGAGCAAGCCAAGTTCGTAGACTAGTCTCTGATAGGTATTAAGCACTCTGATTATTATCAATATTATTTTGATATCTGTATATGGTGAAAAAGTTTCATTCTAATGGGATGCGTATACACTTTCTGCAAAAGAAACACTGTTTCCCAGTGCCTACACATATCATTTTGTATTTTTCTGTCTCCACATATTTGCTTCTTCTTTGAAGAATAAGTAATAAGCTTATTTTACCAATAAATGTTTTCATCACTGAGAACTAATCTAAGTTCAGATTTTATAATTATGTAAAGCAGCAAGTGTTCTACGGCTAGGATAATCTTTAAAAATAACAAATCTAATCCAATATTATAAACAATCTCACACTGATTTTCTTACTTGTATTCAGATTTTTTGGAAATTTAAAACCCATTATCTTCATGAAACTTGCAGTAGGATTCTATTTCCATAAAAACAAATCTCTTGATAAAAAGCACTTGAGTTTATTTAATTTATTCAGTGTACATAGGATTTTTTATTTATATTGATTTATAATTATGTTGATAGTTTATTAATCAGCAAAAGTCTTATAAATGTGGAACCTAAGATTTCTTCTGAAGTAAAAAATCTACATTATTAAGTTATTTGCTAACATTGAAATGAATATTTTATTGACTCTAAAGCTTTACATTTAAATTCACATTTTCTTTTAAGAACAAAGTTTGTAAATGACAATCTTATAACTTTTATTAGGATGTTATTGATTTAAATTATGCAAATATCAAAATAGATAAATCAATCCTAATTTTTATATAATATTAAAGAATCAGTATATTCTGTTTAGAATGATTCTTCACTGTTCATTATTCATGGTTTTAAGCAGTTTTACGGGCATATAATTCACATATCAATCCTTCAGTAGTACAGTCATATTAAAATGAGTTGTGCAGTCATCTTCAATCAATTGTAGAACACTATCTGTTTTTTCTTGTACTCATGGACATTAGCTCCCTCTTTTCCCCAACCTCCTACTCATTTTTTCTGGATGGAATCTCCTTCAACAGAGCCGAGGACTCTATATTCTAGCCCCATTTTAAAAGGAGATAAGATTTCGTGCTTAATTACTTTCAGGTTGCTATTGCATTTTAAAGGTAATTTGTGGAATATGATGACGATATCTTCTTTGACAATATGAGGTTAAGATATGCATATAAAATAACTAAAAGTCAAAGGAATTGCAAGGCACAATATACTAAACAGAAAAATGAGTCAGATTGGAAGGCTTCCTAATGGAAATGGCCTTTGAGGTAGGTCTCAAAAGACTGTGGTTTGGCGTTGCTTCCTACAGCACTGAAGTAACCGCACAACTTAAAATTCAGAGGCAGGAAAGCATAGGATGTGCTAGAAAAATGTCTTGTAATTCAGTGAAGGTGGAACAGAGGTGGTGTTTGGGCCCAGCAAAAGAGGAGACCGAATGCTGTTCAATATCAGGTTCTGAGGGCCAAGTGTGTCATGATGAGTACGGAGTCACCCTTGTTAGCAAAAGGAAGCTAGCAAGGACAGCGGAGATGTGAGAGAGCTATATTTTAGGGAGGCGACACTGTTGTCAGCGAAGAATGGTTGTGCCCACATGCAAATGAGTCAGTATCTCAAGCACGCAGTTTATTACTGCTTCTTCCTCAGCAATTGCCAAAACACTGTTCATGTTTCTGTCACTAGCATAACCTCCCGAGGAAACCTGAAAATACATCAATGTGCACAAGAACAATCTATGTACATCGATTGAGCAGGAAATAGGGTTGCTCTGGTGGTTGTTTTCCTGTCTGTTAGGGACGATACAGGAAAACAAGAATGTGATGTTCAGAAATCCTGGAATGAAAATAACCGACTTTCTTTCAGGATGGTCAAATAGGTGTCCCTGAGACGTTGGTGTCGGCGTGTTCATGGGAACCAGCTCCTTCTTGAGGAAGGAGTGTGTGATTTCGATAAGAAAATCATTAGTTACAGTCTGTTTATTAATTTATTTTAAAAATCAGATTTTTGAAAGCATCTAATTCTAATATAGAAAATTACCATTGATCACACGTAGAAAAATAATTCTTAATTCTTTCATTATTCTATGCCTTCAAATATCACTGATTCCAATTTTCTTTTCCTCTTTCTTTCAGCAATTATTTTTCCTTCTTTCTGCTGCTTTATTAACCACTCAAAGATAAAGCATAGTATCATCTGCAATATAGTACCTGTGTGGTTTTCCATCTCCCAAGTCAGTGATGACAAGTGTGACCACACTATTCCCCGTGCCCAACAATAAAAACTGCCATTAACAGCCACATACAGGTAGTTAATACACAACCAAATTGATTTTACATTAAACAGTGTTGGCTAACCTTATTAATGAACATTTAGTGAAGCATTTCATCAAAAAGGATGACAAAGTGTGTCTACCAAATTTCAATCTACCAAAACTGTCACTTTTAAATGAAAGTGGGTTTTCTTATGGGTCTGATCATTCTTCACAATCATTAAGCACTAGAGATTGCTGTTACTTTGTAAACAAAGTCATTTCTATCTCTTTGCAAATCAGTAGCTGTTCAACGAGTGTTTTGTGTAAGTACATGACCGCATAGAGAGCATTGTGAAATAAACCATTCATGGTATGCATGTTTTATCAGCACTTACTATTCTGTGTACAAATAAAATCACTGAACAACCAGAGAGAGTGACATGAAAAAAGGACTGTTCATGTCTACATCACTAAAAATCATAATCACTCACTTCACACAAACTTAGTTCCTTTAAGTAGACTCCAACTTGCAGCTGTCCTGTAGGACAGAGGCGTGCTGCCCCGTAGCGTCCCAAGACTGTGAATATTTACAGACGGAGATGCCTTCCCTCTCTCTTGTGGAGCGGCTGGTACCTCAGAACCATTGTAACTGACCACTCTGAGCACTGTGACATCAGGCTCCTTCATTTTATACTGGAAGACAGTAACTGAATATAACTTTAGATAACTGCATTAATAATTTGGGTGATTCATTGGACTACAAAGTAAGAGTTACAAAAATCAGATGTCCGTTGAAAAAATTTAAATTCACAAAATTTAACAGACCTCTTAAAGGCTACATACCTTGAGATAACTCTTCTATATTTTACTGCAGGGTTTGCCATTTTCCCATGTTGCTTTGGCTATTTTTATTGCCAATTCTAACCAGTCTTTTATACCTTTATAATGAATGTTTTACTTTTGTTTCTAACCTTGTTGAAATGATTATACAACTTTCTCCTTTTATTCTTCAGTAAAATGTCCAGCCTAAGCTTGCTGAATAGACTATTATTAATATGTGTTGTATTTATGTTGGCAGAGCATGTATTCCATTTATCAGGTAAATAATTTTGAACCAACAACTTTCAACCATTCATAATGTAGCAATGCACATTTCTAGTTGACAGCCACGAAAGGAAGAATTCAGCATTTAATGCCACAAATTTGTTCAGGTGGAGCAAGACTGAGTGACGTAAGAGTCAAACAGCAGACATGGTGTGACAGCTTATGGACAGAAGATGAAATGAAATGTTCAAGGGAGGAGCAGCTGTATTTCTATTGTATTCTGCAATTAAAGCTATTACGGCAGAAGAGAAATCATCTTTATTTCCACCTTCATGATTCTGGGCTGTCTCTCTGCATTGTCCTGATAAAGCCTGATGTATTTTGTTTCACCACGAGAAACATAATTGATGTCATGAGCATTTAAAATCATCACTGTATAAAGTGTACCTTTAATAAACACTGTTCTTATCATTTCCAAAGTGCTTGCACTTATTCTAAATTAGGAGAGGCTAATTTAAATGAGTTCAAAGTGACAAAATCAGCAATTTTAATGAATAAATTTAAATTATTTCCACAATTTGAAGTTTTCTAAGTTTTTTCCCCCTGAAGACTGTATAAAATGACCTCCAATTTGTAGTGATGAAAGGGAAACACCACAAAAGTAGACATCATTCAGAAACCATTCCAATGATAAGAATGACAGTGAAACAAAACCAAACTTGGAATAAAGGTAACAGACATAGGCTCACGGGACCTCCACCTACACATGTGCACGCTGCTTTGGGTGACCTGCTAAGATAACATGTTAGGAGAACTGCAGCAGGATCTCAGAAATTTTTGAGTCAGTTCATGTGCCGAGATCTCTAACTCCCAGCTTTTTCAGAACTGACTGATATAATAGAATTTACCTTCTATGTCAAATTTTTAAAATCGTTTTATTAGGGGCTCATACAACTCTGATCACAATCCATGCATCCATCAATTGTGTCAAGCACCTTTGTACATTCATTGGCCTCATCATTCTCAGAACCTTTGCTCTCCACTGTCCTATGTTTGGACCTGATCTCAGGTATTATATTCAGACCTTTGGAAATTTTATAATTAAACCATCAAGTAGCAGAAATGTAGTTGAGGACAGAGAAATACATCCCCTGGGCCTGCATTCCAGACAGAACACGGCTCAGATTCGGGCAGCGGCTGAAAACAGTGGCTGCCACACACCTGCTAATTGGAGGGGTGAATGCATGATAAATCCTGGACGAAATTTAGCACAAGAGTTGTCAACTCTTGCCTATAAAGGCCTCTCTAACTTTTCATATTTCAAATAACACTGTCTGCAGTGGCGTGTAATGTTCTCACGCGTGTCTTTACTGGGAGAGCTGGGCTAATTGTGACATGTGTAGTACATTCTTTGATTTATCTTTTTAGAAGAAAAACTTATTTCTATGGAATGTTAGATAAGTTAAACTTGCTCCAATCCAAATTTGTAAAGCTTTTAAAAGATAGGACTGAGAGTCATTTTCCAATTGAATTCAGCTTTCAAATTTATAAAACCAAATGTAGCAAAAAAAAAACTAAGTCATTTTGATACACAGTAGGAAAGGGGGACCATTTACAAGATGCACTAATAAGTTGTTCAATAAATCATTCTCTATGTTTCTGATAGTTTGCAAGATAAAGTTCAAGTCTGAAAGATTCCAAATGTATTTTCTACCTCTCTCCAGTGTGCACAGAGACCTGAGGGCATACGTCTCAGTGTGGCAGCTGCTGGTTACAGGAAAAGTCCTGGGATAATCCACAACCCTGAAAGCATGGCACATCTGTTGGGGAAATCTATTTTGGATTGCTATCCTTTTATTATACAAATTAAATTTGTTCTATCCTTTCATTGTTTCCAAAGAAGGTGAAGAAGGATCTCAGAAAGTTTTGAATCATTCAATCCACTGTGCAGAAATGTCAAACTCCCAGCTTCCTCTCTCTGAACTGACTTTAATATAATCGAGTTTACTTTTTATCTCCTAGGTTTTTGAATCAAGCACAGAGCTTTCCAGACCTGTCAATCTCTCACACAGACTGTTTGTGCAGAGGTAGCTCGCATGCTGCCTCAGTTTCCTTCTGCTGGACAGAAATGTGCACTTGATAAGAAGGGAGGGGCTTTGGTGCTGGTTTTGCTTTACCATCTTGCCCTGACCTCAAGCCTAAAATGGTTACACTCTTCCTGATCACCCCAGGTGCCCTTTACAAAAACAAGAAAACGAAGGAACAAAAAACACCATAAAGTCAACTCTCTGTAGACTGTGAGTCTTTCAAGAGCAGACAGCCTTATGTTTCTCCCATGCAGAGGCTGGTAGGTGTGAACTACAGACTTTGAGGTTAGCAGCTCAAAAACACTGAATTTGGAATACTGCAGGAAGGTTCAAAGAGGAAAACCTTTGAACCAAACAATATAAAAAAGGAAATTCCCATGAAGGATATCCTTTTTGTTATACCCATCTTTAATGCCCTTTTGATTCTTAAAGTCATCACACTTAGTATTCAGATTAAAGTGTTTCACTCCCCCTACTTGTGTCTTAGCCTGTGTTCTCTTGTGAAGGGGAACAAAAACAACAGTCAAGGCCATTTCTCATAAAGCCTAATGTTGACGGGGAGGTGAGAGGACCAAAAGTAAAGGCGTGTTTGGTTTTCTAAACACAACTCAAGGTCATAGCAATAGCGCTTCATTAAATTTTGGAGTCATAGGTGAGTGTTAGATGTAAACAAAAGATAATGGAAGGTTCACAGTAGCAGAATGACAAATGGGTAAAACAGAGTGGACAAAATGTACATAAATTCATAACTGGAATTTAGGTGAATTCCTCTTATTTTTTTTAAACCTGTTAGTTCCCAGGGAAGCAGATTTTTTGTGGGATTAATGGGGGAGTAGATTGATGTTTAGTTACAGAAGCATTTTAATACTTAGTAAGACAAAGTTCATAGAAACACTGTGCTGTGGTTGGGAGCCAGGGAGTCAGTTCAGACTCACAGTGACCCTACACAGTAGGAGGAGACGCCTGCAGTGCTGCAGTGTCAAGCACTCTATGTTACAGAATAGCACACTGTTTTGCCTCTAATTGTTTTCAAATATATTTTTTGGAATAATTATGTCTGAATTAAAACAGTGACCCAAACATTGGATGTTTCTTTCTTTTTGAAGAATGGATAAGCAGCCAATAAATGAGTCAATGAAGAGACATGAAATAAAATAATGAGTCGTAGCAAAAGTTGTTAAAAAATATCAAGGGGTAAGAACTGAAAAAAGATTCTATTTAGAGACAATGATCAGGGAATTCCTCTTACAGGATATGGCCTGTGACCAGATACACGGGTGATGTGAGAGTGTGTGCCGGCATGATCCACTGGAAGAGCTTTCTAGAGAAAGGCTAACACAGGTGCAAAGGCCTGGAGTCAGCCGAATCGGGGAGTGTGCGAAGACCAACCACACGGTTGCTTGAGTGCAGTGAATCACAGAGACAGAGATAAGATCAAGAGACATTCAAAGAATATTTGGTCTTTATAGATGGACTTTGGTACCGATTTCAGCAGAAACGGGAACCCATGTAGAGTTTAGAGTGACAATTTGCATGACTTGACATGTTATCATAAAGTGCACTCATCTATTTGGTAAAGAATGGATAAGAGTAGAAGCAAGGGGACATGACAGGAGTTTATGGAAACATGATGACAGATCGCAACTCCCTGGTACCAGGGCAATCGATTCTACAGGGATCTGAAAAGTGGGCAGCAAGATTTGTTGATGTTTTCAGTGAGGCATTGGAAAGAAATAGAGAAGTCAAAGATCATGGATCATAGAAATGAGATGAGTGGTCGATATCATTTACAAAGATGAGAACAATGGAAGAGGACTCTAGAGCAAGGTTCTCAACCTGTGGGTCCCAACCCCTTTGGGGGGGGGGTCCAGCAACCCTTTGACAGGAGTTGCCTAAGACAATCAGAAAACACATATTTTTGATGGTCTTAGGAACCGAGACGCCACTCCTCTATCCGTCTCCAGGCGGGTCCACCCACATGCAGATACCCGGTGTGAAGACTGTTACCCATTCTACACCACACTTCCAGACAGACTTAATTTATTTGTAATTAGAAATATTTCACAATATATAATTACATATCATTTTTGTTATTAATCCCTATGCTTTACTTATGTTCAATTTGTAACAATGAAAATGCATCCTACATATCAGACGATTCATAACAGTAGCAAAATTAAAGTTACAAAGTAGCAACGACAGTAATTTTATGGTTGGGGGGTCACCACCGCATGAGGAACTGTTTTAAAGAGTCGCAGCATCAAGAAGGTTGAGAACCACTGCTCTATGGTGTGAGGATTTCAGCTCAAAACGTGTTAATTTTAACCCTGAGATGTCTATGAGACAGCCACCTGCAATTGTTATCTACAGAGGTGAACATTAGTGTCCTGGGATCAGTGAAGTAAGCCTGGCTGTTGGCAAAACATACCAACCATTAACCAACTCCACGGTTAGTCATTCCAAGAAGAGCAAATGGGAAGCTAGAGCAGAGCTGTCCCAGAGGGCTCTGAAGACTATTCAATTACGAGAAGCATACAGCTACATCTTTATCTCATGAAGTACCTGGTAAGTTCGAACTGTTGATCTTTGGTTAGCCATCGAGTGCGTCAATCACTGTGCCACCAAGACTAGCGTAATCAAAACACAGAGACATTTAAAATCTCGAGAGCTGGATATACCCATCTAGGGACTCATGGTTGATGGAAGAGAAAGGATCTCTGACAACCAAATCTGAGACATTCACACATCACTTATTCTAGGCTCTAGATGAAAGTCAGAAACACGATCAAAGTCCAAAAATCATTTTTAGTAAGACTAAACTAAATTTATAGATTAACTGGAGTCATTTGGTTGTTTTAAACATCCTTTTGTCCATTTTTGTCCTTAAAATGTGATGGCATTATATATTGTCCATTTTTGTCCTGAAAATATGATGGCAGTATATTTTGTTCATTTTTGTCCTGAAAATGTGATGGGCTATAAAGAAAGACCAGAGTGATTTTTCAAGTGAGGATGGTCAATTGGGTGGGCAGTTGGGCATACTTTTAGTTACTTTCAACATATAAATGAATTTAACGACATTCATATTGGAAAAACGATGAAAATTGGGGAGTTTGGCAAAATTTGCTCAAGTTCATACAAGGTACCTAAAGTGGAAACCGAGGCTTCCAAAAGTGTTTCTGCTACTCAACATTACTTTGCTAACCCTGCAGACTTTACAATATGGTTGCGACAGCCTTCATTACAAAGCATTAACAGGCTTCCACTTCATGAACCATTCTATTTTTATGGAAAAATCAAACTGGGGAAAATTTTAGGAGGAAATAGCCATAGCTTCCCTAATTTCTTGATGCAGAAATAAAACTGAAAATAACACTGGATTTCAGTCTTGTGACACTGATGTGCTTTTCTGCAGGCTCTGTAAGAGACGTGCTGTCAAACCCTATTTTTGTGAATATTTCCCCCCAATTTTCAAGGACGTTTATAACATAACTGGTGGACCATATGTTTCTCCCATATGTTTGAGGCTGCTTTAAAAAATGAACAGAGAACATGCAATCTAAGAGAACGAGAGAGCGGTCTTCAGTCTAAAGAGTCTAGAAAGAACATGATAACTAACATTAATAGAGAAAGATGGACAATTGTCAGTGAGCAAGTGATTGATCATTTAGTCAAATCTGACTAAGTTAGGAAGTACTTCAGTGGCATGACATTTAACTTTTAATCACGCTTCACATACTCACTGGGAAGCTCTTTGGCAGCATTAAGATATGACGGGGCGTGTTTTAGTACCCCATTAACACACAACTCAGGCACACTCAGATATATTCAGCCACTGAAAGCAGGTATTAATTAGCCAATAAAACACAACCTGGAGCAACTGAGCGCTATTACACTCAGATTGGGTCTTCCGCACTGAGATCTAAGTGCAAAGGGAGGAAAACAAATGTAATGAACTATGAAGGAAAGCACAATCAAGGACTAAAAATGATTCTATAGCTGTTATTAAGTGGATCTTTATTTACAAATATCGACCTCAACACATATGTGGGCACACTTTTAAAAGAAGCTTTCTTCAATTTTCTGGTAAGTGTCTGTAATTTGGATTCCTTAATTTATAGAACTGGTCCAAGAGCAAATTTTAACAATAAACAGAGTAAGAGTTTAAATGTAGTGTTTTCTGCTACAGAAACCCTCAGTGGTGTCTTGGATGATGGGAGAACTCTACGCCCCTCTCTATGAGTGCTACAACATATAGAAGGGAACTCTGCCATGGATAATGACGGAAGCACTGGGAGTCGGAGCTTTAGAGGTTTCATGAGCTAGCGAGAGAAAGCGGTGTCATCAGGTTGATTTGGATCCTACGTAAGTGTTCGGAGACTGTGAACCTCTACTGGAGTCACCAGCTTCACCTTCCTTCTGCCCAGTGGCAGATAGATTTCAACTGTCACCAGGACTTCTTTGGGATAGAAGGAAGATAAGTAGATGGATGAAGACAGAGCAAGAGAGAGCCTTAACATATTAAAATGAAGATATCACATGACATAGGATGGAAAAATGGAGATGATATATTAGAAAATAAGAATATACAAAACAATATATGAAATTATGTGTTCAATGCTTTGTATAAGAATTTGAAGTTTTCCAGAAGGAGTACAGTGTGATAACTTACCATTAAAAAATGTTTTGGATTAATTTCAGAAATCTATACCTTTCTCTCTTTCATATATACACATGCCAACACTTTTAATTAATTAATTATTAATATTTACCATGTATTTATAGGAAACCAACATATATAAACTATATACAGATGGGGGCTTCAAAATTTGTTGAAAAATGTAATTTAAAGATAATGGAGTATTTCTATATACTCTTTGAAGCTCTCTGTGCATGTGTCTATATATGTATACTTTCTATGTTTTGAGTTCAAGTGTTAAGATATGTTAGCATCACAAGTGTGTTTTAGAAAAAGAGACAAAATAGAAAATGCCAAGTGTCAGGAAGACTTGTGTTGATGAGTGAGCTTAGCTCCTTGAAAACATCTAGGGAAACCAAAGAGGGGAAGAAAGTGCTCTGGTTGACAGCACCAGTCAAGTCGATTTTTACCACGTGTCAGTATGGAGACAGTCACAATCATATGCAGTTGTGCAAATACATGCCCCAAACATGCCATTCTCCTGGTCCTGCTTCTGATAGCTAAACTGGGGATGTCTATTCTGATGAATGCAAGCACTCCAATTCCAAAGCACTATAATTTATAATTAAATGATTTAACATTCGTAATTGAATTATTTAAAAATATCAATTTTATCATTAAATTATGAGAAAAGTACAAAATTATCATCCTAAAGATTTATCTAATTACACCAAAGACCATGAAGATTGCACTGGACTGGGAGATATTTTGCTCTGTTCTACATAACGTCTCCATGAATTGATGCTGATTTAGTAGCAATTAAAGACAGCATTCCAAAATAATAATGATGATAACACTTACAAATATCAGAAAATAATTATAATATTATACATAATATTAAGAAGTCAATCAATGTATGTCCATTTCTTATGTTAGCTCTTTGTAATTGTGACAGACAAGTAACTAATCAAAATCCTAAGTTTGTTGAAGACGGAACTTCTGTTTACGGGGAAAGCTTTGCAAGTGAATGTTTATAGCTAAATCATATCTGAGATTAGTATAAATCATGTCAGGCGAGTGAAACATTGAGTAGGTTTGCCATATGACAGTAAAGCTCAGAAACAGTAAAAAAGGGATGATTTTTTTTCCCATTCTCCCCTCCCTTTGTGACCTTTTGGAACTAAATGTCACAACAGTGGTCTTTGACAGTCATGCCATTTCAGACAGACTGAAGGTGACTGGTTTATGTGCAGTAGCATTCCAAGAGGGCTGAAGTGAGGAATGCCCTTAACATTATTTTTTATTCCACCCTAAGAGGCAAAGCCAGTGAAAGAACACGCATGGTCTATAGCAGGGTACGTAAAAAGAGGTGCATCTAGTTCATTCAATATACCACAGATGGCTATTTTGAATAAAACCAGGCACTCCTCACCTCTTCTCCATTGTAAATATTGACATTAGAATGGTAAACTGTTCAGCTAATTAGAAAGAATATGCTAGCCAGAAACTGAAGCCACTGTTTCTCACCAAACCTGTTGTGTTAAAAGTAGTAATAACAGTTAATGAATCTGAATTTTGTTCATTTATTCTGCTTTTTATTCCCAATCTCCAGTCCCACATGAAACTAATGTGTTGATAAAGGGGGAATGAGATGAGATATCAGAATATCACACTCTGGAAACAAGGTCTCATTCAAGGCAAAAGCAACTATGCAGTGTAATGGATAGTCTTGAATATCTTGTCAGTGTGAGTATTTGTCAGATCTTAAATAAGGTCAGTGAGAATACAAAACAGCATTCTGTTTTCTCTTTAAAATGTCACTTCCAACAAGCACACGCTTTCATCGCAGAAGTCACTCTTTATTTCTAACCCAGGAAGGCAAATTGTCTAGTAGCTGCCAAGTTGTTTTGGGTAGCTCAGATTTTGTGATACAGCTTCATCCTAACTGTTCATCATCTCAAATTTGTCTGTGGGGTATGTGAGTGTGTGCAAATTGAGGGCATGGCTAGGCATTGTGAGTGTGTACAAATTGAGGGCATGGCTAGGCATTGAATGCTATAAGGAAAATCACATGACAATGTAGGTGACACATATCAAAATCAAAAGCCCACTGTTGCTGAGATGATTGCAACTCAGAGTCCGGGGCAGAGGAGAACTCTTCCATAGAGATTCCCAGACTGCCCATCTTCCTGCAAGCTGACCATCTCACTGTTCGGCTGGGGAGCGCCTGGTGCGTTCCAGCTACCTACCTTTCAGTTCGCAGGCAGACATTCCATCACTGTACCCATTCATCCTTATCAATGGTGCCTGTAGGTTGGATATGATACACTGTAGATGGTTACATGTGTTAATCCCTATAGTATTCACTAACGGGTTCTAGCAGTTGTTCTTTCTCCCCTTCTCTCCCTTTCCTGCTATTGCTATCTGCTATTTTTAAACTTTTAAAAACTCTACGTGAAAATAGAAACTACAGAGCAGTAGCCATATATTAACTTGGAGACAGAGCCACAGTGCCAGGACCATTTAAATTATTTCTTTGCGTAAAGCTGGTAGCGGTTCCAATCTGTAAATCATTGCTGCCACAGGGGGAAAAATACTAGTCTTCTTCCGGATGAACAGCTGCTTCACTTGAACCACTAACCTTTGGACTAGCAGTCCAGTGCACACCTCTCAGCACCATTAGGGATCCTTTCTTTGATAAAACCAATGCCACAGGGTGGTTTTAGACTCTCGGCAATTTACAGAGCTGAAAAAAACTGCCTTCCTTCCTTTTTGTCCCCCTACTGTGACTGCGCAGAAGCAATGAATCCACCTTTTTCCCGTGGAGTGGCTGATGAGTTTGCATTGCAGTTAGAAGCTCAATGCTAACTTAGGACTCCTCAGGACTCCTTGGAGGCCACCTACATGTACTAGATAGGTACACATGGGTCCCATGTTTGGAGGTTCCCATTCACCCAGAAGCTCCTCTGAAGAAAAGGTGGGAGTCTACCTGTGTCACCCCTTTGGAAGACAGTCCTGCTCTGGCCCTCACAGGACCATCCCGAGTCAGTGTGCAGTCAATGGCAACTGGCTGTCCTTGGGAGTAAGGAAGACCCTTTACCAATTCGCGTAGTCCTGAGCAAATGACAAATACTGCAAAAGAATTGTTGGAACCTATTCAACGTTTAAATTTGGACATATATATGTGCTTCTCACTTTTAGTTTCCTTTTAAGCCTTAGGAACAGCAAACCCTATAAAGGTCAGGAAACTAATAGTCAAATTATAAGATTAACAACCACCAGTTTCCCATAAGGCCAATATGAGAGAAGACTGTTGATTCTGAAGCTAACTCTGCAATAGTGTTCACTATCGATCTGCAATTGAATCAACATTTTCTTGAATGTCCACTGAGAAATGCATTAGGTTCTGACAGAGGAGAACAACAATCCTTTTTTTTTTTTTTTAATCTTAATGATGAAGATTCTTCCTTTAGCCTTGAGAGAAAAAAAAGAGAAAACTCATTTCTCCCTCTCCTCTATCTCACTCTCTCTCTCTCTATCTTTACACAAAGAAGAAAGTGTAAGCTATTAAATAATGTGACAAAGATAAAAAGTACCTCTGATGCTGGAAAGTATTGATGTACCTCAGGAAAAGCCCACAAAGAGGGCTATTTTAAGAGGCCTTTTGTTAAGAAAAGGTCAAAGAAAGATCATCTTTAATCAGCAGCTCTAGATGAACACAAACGAGTAGGACAAATAATCTAGAATTACTTTATGTACAAAACAGTCATTTTGTTTTGAGGCAAATCCTGATGAATACAGTTTATTTACATTAAGAGAGCATGTTTGGTTTACTGAGATTTATGTCTATAGAGTTTTTGTCTGATTTTGCCTCATTTATTTAAAATGGTAAAAATGTGCTAAGTAAGATGTTAAAATTATTATAAAAAGTCCTTAGGTTACTCTTTAAATTGAAAAAATATTTACATATTTTTGAAAAGTTTTACAATTTTAATATTCTATTCCTACATATGTATATGCATATTTAAAATGATAATTTAAATCTATTTTAATAAAATAACAATAATTCAATACTTTTAATTCAAAGTGCACATGAAAAGAAAAGTTTTATTTTAAAATACTACATTAATTATGAAATTATACTTTTGACAAAGACAATGTTCTATGAAAACTTTTGGCTGAGGCCAACTTACTTCACTTGAAATCCTTCAATGTGTAGTTTGATTATTTTCAGAAGCATAGGATATAAGTTCATAATTTTGTATGTGAGTAAATAGCCTAAGATCAGGTAAAGTAAGGTGGAGCCTAAAATGTCCTGTTTGCTTAAGTCATCAGAATTAGAATTCTCAACTCTCACCTTCTAGTTCATTGCTCTCTGTCTGTATCGTTCTGATTTCCAATTCCTTTATAATAAGGTTAAAAACAAAAATGAAAAGGGATAACACTCCCACTGCCATTCGGATGGATCAAATCCCAGTGATAGACGACAGAGCAGCACTGATTCTCCGGGTTTCTGTGACTCTCGACCATTACAGTTCTTTCTGCTGACAGTGAGGGAGGGGGAGGCACTTTCCATTTTCACAATGGACAAGAGTCTCGGTTGTCCTCCCTCTCATGGTGATCTGCTATCTCCCTTCTTCCCCAGAGCCTCTGAACCTTAAGGAGACAACTGTCCCTTTTAGACATCAAGTCAGTGCTACTTTCCCATCGGATCCACATTTTGATTCTGACAAACAAGGATGAACTCTGCGGATGTCACAAAATGTTGCTGTCAGTGAACCACACAGAATCATCCAGGGAGGCACCTAGACAAATGCTACGATTTCTACCGTGACCAAGAGCTTCCATGATAACAAGTGGTGCATTTCAATAAATACAATTGGTCAGATGTTTTAAAAAGAGAAAATCCCGATATATTTTATTCTACCCTCTATCATAATAAAAAAACCATTGTTCAAAGTCCTTATGGTAGGCAGAATCTAAAATTGTTTCCAAGATTTCCAATACCGAGTCTACATGGCTTATACAATTCTCCTAATGTGTGTGTGATGTATGTATGTATATGTATGTGTATACACACATATATATTTAAATATATTTACATTGAGCAAAAATCTGAGTGGTATATTTGTATATATTTCACACATATATATATATGGTATTTTACATGGCAAGAGGATGTTTCATGGGTAATCAATCTAATTTAAACTGAGAAGTTCTGACCTAATCAGGAGTCTTTTAACTTGAGTCCATAAATAAGACATTCGAAGGTCAGAGACGTTCTTCTCGGCCGTCCTGTTGGGGAAGGGGTTATATGGCAGGTCATGATGGGTCATGTGCAGGGCGGGTACGGCAGCTGAGAATGGTCCCTGATTGCCAGTCAGCAAGAAAATAGGATCTGAGGCCTATGTTCTGCCAATATCCTAAACGAGTTTGAAAGAAAACTCTGTGTCGCCGATGAATTACGAGCCTCAGCAGACACTGGGATTTCTGCTATGCAAGTTCCTGACTACAGAAACAAGTCACCCGAATCCATGATCTTGACCCATAGAAACTGCAAAGGTAATATGTTTGTTTTGATTTAAGCTTTTACGTTTGCGATCACTTATTACAAGAAGACTTCAATAAATTAATTGCAGGAAAATAGAATCGAAAGATCTTGGAAGCTTTCCTCTATTTTTTTAAAAATCATTTTTATTGGGGGCTCATCCATCCATTGTGTCAAGCACATCTGTTGCCATCATCATTTTCAAAACATTTCTTTCTACTTAAGCCCTTGGTGTCAGCTTCCCATTTTTCCGCTCCCTTGCCCCCCTCCCTCATGAATCCTTGATAATTTATAAATTATTATTAATTTTCATGTCTTACACTGACTGATGTCTCCCTTCACCCACTTTTCTGTTGTTCATCCCCCTGGAAGGGGGTTAGTTAGATCATGGTGATCGGTTTCCCCATTTTCTCACCATCGTCTCCTGATCCTCCTGGTATGGCTGCTCTCAATATGAGGGATCTAAGTGCTGAGGGATTTATCTGTCCTGGATTCCCTGTGTTTCCAGCTCTTATCTGTACACCATACATGCTCTGGTCTAGCCAGATTTGTAAGGTAGAATTGGGAGTCATGATAGTGGGGTAAGAAGTTGTTTTATGTCTGTATGAATCTCTCATTGTAGTATGTGTGTATCATGCTAGCACATATGTGTATATGTGTCGAACATATAAGATGTGAATATGTAGCATTTCAGATGGTGGTCAGTGAGGTACTGAGAAATAAAAAAGCAAACTAAGAAGAGATTTGAAGCGCAATGAGCATGCACGCTCCCTGGAATGCCAGGCTTGTCAGTTCATGTGCATTCTTATTAGCTCCCCGTGAGTGTCAAATGAATAGTTCAAACTGATTGTGGCTAAATAGAATTTGAGATTCCCAGATTTTCCCTTGTCAATAAATAGCATCATGGTCAAGACAAATCACTGTTTATCTCAACAACGGTCAATCCGTCCGTAAATTTTAGTGAATCTACTGTTAAACATATCCTGAATCGGCCTGCTTTTCTCATTCCCAGAGCGCATAATTGTACACATTTTCTCTGCTGACCTCCTAAGTGAACGTTTTCCAACAGCAATAGCAGGGCTCTCTTCAGAATGTCAGTTATGCTGTGCCACTCACTGCCGAAAACCCTTCATGCTTTCCCAGTACATTTACAATAAAATCTGTGCACCGTCCTTGGTTTAAACAGATTAATGAGATCTGGTTCTGATTCCACAGTCCTCTTTCCACATCTTTTTGACCATCTTCTTCTCCACTGTGCTTCAGCTAGAGGGTCAGCTCCTTTTTCACTGTTGCACACATCAGGCACATTTTCCGTTGGCCCGCAGTTTCTTCACCACTGATACCTAGTCTTCAACCTCCTCAATATTGAGACCTTAAGTCACACAAACCATTCAAGCAGAGGAGTCAGCAGGTCAAGTATTTGGCCTTACTGTGGCTGATTCTCCATTTAGTGTTGGGCATCATCTTATTTTTAATCCTTTTCAAATATTGCCCATTTGAGGGCGGGCAGAGCCTTGGCTCCTTCTCTGGGAGGATTAGTGCCTGAAAGGGGTCTGAGACAGTAGGCAGTCAATGAATATGTTGTGAGTAAATTGTAAATAGTATTAATAGCCATGCAGTTTGTAAAGTTGAAATTATGCCCGCAGTCTATTTTTTAATGTTAGTTTGTTTTTTGTTTTTATACAGAACCAGTGCCTTTACATGCCAGAGCATGTGTTGAAAACAAAACAAAACAAAAAAGATCACAATTTTGTCTTTTATTCTTCTTAATCCTAGACCTAGACTGTTCACTTAAAACTCTTTTTTGTCATGTTCTCTGTTCCTGCAACTGATCTCAATCTCTCTCTCTCTCTCTCTTTTTCTCTCTCTCTCTCTCTCCCCCCCTCTCTTCAGAAACACAGGCAACACTTTTAAAATGTTTCATGCCAATGTAGTGTTTCATCTACTTTTCTTGCCTACCTTACTCCCTTCTTCCTCACTCTCGCCCTCCTTGCCCCATTTGCTTTTCTCCTTCTATTTATCAGGAATTCAAAACTCACTGCCATAAAACAATTTGGATGCAGATCTATTCCCCTGAGTTTCTGAGACTTTAAAAATCTGGACAGGTGCAAGCAGCTTCATCTTCTCCCATGGAAGAGGCTGTTAGACTGAAACCACCAACCTTGTGGTTAGCAGCTCAGACTGATTTTCCTGAGGAAAGGCTTTGTGCTCATAACCTGGCTCCTTGTGTTTTGCTAAGAACTTCCTCTATCGTTTATCTCAGGCCTAATTCCAAGCATTGTGTTTTATAAACACGAATATACATAAACAATAGAAACCGAGTCAAAATATTTCCTACAAAACTCCCCCAATCTCCTTCCTTCTAGACCTCTTCTGGTTCCTTTTCTTTTTCTCTCATTCTGTTTTCTCTATTTTTACAACTCAATATTTTTCCTTTTTAACCAAACCACTCTTAATATTTCATTGCCCATGTCACATAGGTTTTTTTGTTCCATTGAGATTTCCCTGTGTCCATATAGTGTGACAAATGTAGCACGTGACGTTTCACTAGGCCCTCTGCTCTGGTTGACCTGACAACCTCTCCCAGTGGTGGGGTCCTTTCCTTTGACTTTATTTTTCCACTGTTCTCTTTCCTCTATGCTTTTCTTATCTGGACTCATGAAATCTCAACTGTTACATTTCCATATCTATTGATTCCATTGTACATTTTCCTGAAACACACACACAATTTACTTCCTTGCTTAAAATAACTCCAATACATTTATGTGGATTCATTTCTTTGAATTAATGATTTAGATGTGAAACACTTCCAATTTATTGAACTTCATAATGTTTAAAAGTTTCTCTCTTTTGCAGAAAAATGACATAGCCTTATTAATATTGTGCTGACATTATAATTTGAACATAATAACTCCAAGCATGAAATATATGTTAAAGAGAACTCATAATTGTTTTGTTATAAGATAAATTTATTGTTGGCAAATATTAAATGCAACAGGATAAAAGAATAGTAGCATCATATATTTTGTTTCAATGAATGATAAACACTTATTTTGCATTTCAGAAATCTGCTAAGACACAGAAAAATAAGACATTCTTTAGAATTTTCTCTCGCACATCACTATGATTTACCTAATACTTGAGAATATCTCCCCTGAAGCTTGTAAAATATCATAAGCCTTTTTAAAAGAATGAGTTCTCATATCACAAAATGAGAGATTTTCTGAGTAAATGGTTTTGAAAAAATATTTCTTAAAATATCTGTGCAAAAATTGGCAACTGTCTAACTTCCCTTACATAAAGCATATATGTTGCAGCTAAGACATGAAATTTAAAATTGTCATGTCTTATCGGAACTCAGATTTATATACAGAGAAACAAACCATCAGCATAACTTCAAATAATTGGCCCAGAAAGTGACAGAATATTTATCACTTCTATGTAAACAGTCAGTCAAAAAGAGGAAGATCCTATAAGAGATGAAATGACAAAGTGACTTCGCGATGGACTCAAATAAACAACAGTGCGTGGATGCCATGAATCAAAATCGGAATCAATTCATAGCGACTGGCATGTCGAAAAGGAGTCCTGGTGGCATTGTGGTTATGAGTTGGGCCATTAGCCGTCAGGCCAGCAGTTCAAAACTACCAGTTGTTCTTCAGGAGAAGGACAAGACTGTCTATTCCCCTAAAGCGTTACAGCCTCAGAACCTCACAGGGGCAGTTGTACCTCATCCTATAGGACTCCAATGAGTCAACATGACTGATGGCAATTTGTAAATTAGTAACACTAACACCTATTTGTATAAGTTCTAGAGTTTGAGTACTTGAGATAGTGAATGCATTTGTGTGTATTAGTGTGTACATATAGAGAGAATACAGACTATCTTCTATCTACCTATCATCTATTTAGAGAGAATTAGGTGGGGTCCCCAGGTGCAAATGATTATCACACTCAACTGTCTACCTGAAAGGTCAGAGATTGACATTCATCTGGGAGTGCCAAGGAGGAAACCTGAAGATGCGAGTGGAGCACAGCGCTATTTGTATACATACTGGGTCACTTGGAGGGGATGAGTGTGCTCAGCACTTGGCTACACTAGAGGTTTCGGTAGGTGCAGCATCCACTTTCCAGGAATGGGAACCCTAGAGTCTGGAGAGAAAATGTATGTTCTATCCTTAGGCGTTCTGTTTCTCTTGCAGATGAGCTCCCAAAACCTCCCTGTGTTCGGATGTTATCCCCTGAGAGAGGACTATGGGAATGGCTGATCTTTCCCACTTTCACTCTCCCCTCAAAGTGTGCCATAAACCAGTAAACCAAACCCACTGCTGCTGAGTCTACGCTGACTCCGTATGCCCTCATAGTACAGGGGAGATTTGCCCCCTGGTTTTTGAGACTGTAAGTGCTACGGTGTAGTTGTTTTTCCAGGTGGATGCCTCCAGACTCATATCATGTTACTCAACATGGGTATATTCAGTAACACTAAGCGTTGGTGTTTCTCTATGCTTTTAGGTTACAGCAACCATGATGTTCACAGAGCAGGTTCATATATGTTTTACTGTTTGAGTCTGTTTGCAGCCCATGGTCATAATAAAGGCAGGGGTTATTTTGCAAATGTACAATGAAAGGATTGAAAGTAAAGGGAAAGAGTGGCCTGCTGCCCAGTATGTGTTGCTGGAGGGCAATGGCAAACAATGGAACTTTAGTCAAACCAGATCTTGCCAATAGAATTCCATGTTCTTTCCACCTTTCCCTGCTACAATCAGGTGAGAGGGTGTGGGAATTGGAATGATAAGCCAATTAAAAAGTGGCATTTTGGTAGGAGATTTGCGGTTTCACCCCCAGTCGTTTTGATTTTTGTTCGAACATCTACATTTTACCTTTGAAATTCATTTTAGAGAATGGATTAAAGCTACAGCTTTTTTCTCAGAGATGAAATGACACCAGTGTCTCAAAGGAGAGTCCAAGGCCACCTGAAAATAGGCAAAGAACACACCAGCTGATGCTCTTTTTATACTTCCTGGAGGGACGGTGGTCTACCATTTTCAGTATATGGAGGTAGCTGAGTAAATAAGTAGGGAGAAACTGTTAGGTCACAGCTGCAGAGAGCGCATAGCTGGTAAGTAGAGCCCAGCAAAAGACGTGAATGGCAGACACGTCCCAATTGAAATAGCGCAAGGACTTTTAGAATCAGTATTTGCAAAATTCTCCTTTCACTACCCTCTGAGTTTATTGTGCTGTGGTGAATTTCACACTACTATGATGTCACTGGTATTTCAAATACCATCAAAGTCACCAGGGTGTGAAAGTTACAGCAGAAATGTCTTAGGTGGTAGAGCAAGTTATGAGTCTGATTGCAGTTTGAAATATCTCCTGCACCAATTACTCTGTTGGAGAACTCTGAGGCCTTCCACTCATCTCAGAAACCTATAAAGACCCTAATCCTCTGTCCCATACTATCACTATGTCAGAATCCACTCAATAGTCAGGAGCTTTAAGAGGAGCTGATACCAAGGGCTCACGTAGAAAGAAAACTTTTGGAAATGATGATGACAACATATGCTTGATACAATTGATATATGAATTGTTGTAAGAGCTGTAAGAGCCCCCCCCCCAATGAATTATTAAAACAGAAAAGTCACCAGTTTTCAGTTTTGTTTGAGTCATATAGTTTTGTTGGTCTCCTTCTGAAAAATCAACTAATGAAAACGTTATGGAACATAGAATATTGTCCATATTGTCTTTCATAAAAACAAAACAAAACAAAAACCCCTCATTGATGCCAACTCATAGTGACCCTTTAAGACAGAGTAGAACTGCCCCTGTGAGTTTCTGAAACTGTAACTCTTAAAGACTGTAGAAACTCCCATCTTGCTGGTTTTGAACTGCTGACTTTTCGGGTAGCAGTATAACCACTATGCTACCGGGACTCAGGTTAGAAGATATTTTCCATTTGAAATTGCTATTCATTCAGAGATTCCTGGAAAGAAAAGAGCGTGATCTACTTCCTCCACAAAACAAAACAAACCTACAGAAAATCTTTTAGGGTACACTTCTACCCTGACACACTTTAGGGCATTTCCTGGGGGCAAGTCATTGTGCCTTAGGCACTGGGCCATCTGGGCCTCAGGCAGGCACCACGACAAAAGTACAATAGGCTGCCTAAAGGTGATGGTTGGTGACTCTGAGGAAAGCTTCCAAGATCAAATGGCCCAATGGCTGCAACACTGGCTCAATCATATCAATGTTCACAAAATGGACGCAGAACTAGCATACATTCTACTCTGTGATAAATGGAGGCTAAAATTATTTGTGGAAAAATTCCAATAAAATAGTGTTATTGGTACATAATCCATACATACCATGCCATAGTTCAATCATATCTAGAGGAGTCGTGCCGTCAATTTTAAAACCTTTTCTTCTTTCTTATGCTCATTGTTACTTGCTCTCCATGTCTCCCCAACCTCCCCTGCCATGACCCCAAGAAATCATTCATCCAGTTACTGTCTCTATAGAATGTTCTATCCTGGATTTCATGTACCCAAATGCATACAAAAATAAGAAACAAAAACCTGGCAACAATAGCAAAATACAATAGAGAAAAACTTCAAAAAGAAAGTAGAAAATAAAAACTAGAACAACTTTAAAATGAGTCCAAAGGGAGCTTCAATGAGAAAGTGTTAAACTTGAACCTAACCATAGGTGTAATCCACTTTCCAACGCACTTTGCATGTTAGCATGGCGATTCCCAGCCCTGTTCTGTGGTCAGAGGGGATTCAGGAGAGGCGCAGTTCTTGGGTATTTCACCTTATGTTTTTGTTTTTGGAAATTCCATTAAGCTAACTGGACTCTACTTAAAACTCAACTCTGGTCCATGGACTTATGGCTGAAACTTCATAGTGAGAGAGGAAGCAGATGACGGCTATGCAGGAGGTATGAGCTGGCAGTAATTGGACTTCAGTTAGGTTCTCTCTCCTTGAGGGTACTCAATGAATGGTAGCCTGCTATAGACTTAAAAATATAATGCCCTGTGTTTTTCTGGGTAGACTAGAGAAACCAATGCAGAGACACTCATAGGTATGTAAGAGGCAGCTTTCTATCAAATATTCATTGTATATATTAGGAAAACATCCCAGCTCCATCCAGATCAAGTCCCTAAGTCTGATCTTACCCCACATGTCTGATTCCAGTCTATAATTTCCTCTTCAGATTCCCACAACACATGCAGTGAGGTCAAATTCAGGAAGATCCTGACCTGTCGGTGGAAAGTCTGTGGATGCACTGGAAGCAGCTCCAGGGATCTGGCTGTTATGAGCATGGCCCCATGTGGCTTGTCAACAAGAAAGTAAAGCAGAGAGAGAGAGTGCCTGCCCTGCCTCCAGGGGGTAAGTCAGGAGTGCCTAGACTCCTTAGGGGAAAGCCATGCCCACAAAAAGGCACCATTGACAGGCTAGACTCCACCCTTTCACTCAAGTTGACAGATTTTGTAACAGCCACATGCTCTCTTAGCTTTTTTAAGATCTGTATTAATCTGATAGATGGGCTTGGTTCTGTCACTGACTATGAATATTATCAAAATTTTGCCTTTTTGTCAATGTCCATCGTTTGTGTAGTGTTTAGTCACTTAAGAGTTTAATCTGTACAAATCAATAATTCATGTATTGTGGTTCATACCAGCCTATACTTCTATCTCCTTTTCTCGATTGCATTTAAAATCTATACTGTTGGCTAAAACAATGACACTATCAATAGAATTACCATATGCCCCAGGGCGATGATAGACAATGTTCTTGAACATAAAATGACAATGATGTCTCTGATTGAGGTGGACCAGACATATATATAAACTATAGATATAAGAATGGGTTTGGGGTATGCACTTACTTCCGGCCTCAATCTAAGAACAATTAGGTTTTATGACATGGCCCTGCTTTATGTTCACACTCATGCGCTATCTTTTAATTCCATTTGTCCATGAATTTTTCAAGTCCCTTCACACAGAGGGTCACTGTGAGTGCGACTTAGTTCCACAACAACTAACAACAAAGTTTTTCTTAAGATTGAAATCACTTTTCTTTCTTTCAGTTGTCCCAAAATTAGATTTTTAAAATATTCCATGTAAGCCTACTAGAAATAGCAAATAAAGAAGTTTATACTGAACACTAGAGACAATGAAGAATCTGATCTAATTCAAACTATTCAGATGATTCTGAATCATGATGATTTCACTTCAGTAAGAGGAGAACTGGGCTTCTTGGGTTTATCATAGAGGTTGATCACCATCATTTTTTCTGAGGTGCCGTCAAGTGGACTCGTTCATGGCTGCCTCTTGTTAGCAGGTGAATCAGTTAACAGTTTATACATCCAGATTGGTGTACTACAGCAACATGAATCTACAGGGAATAATTTGTAACCATTTATTCTGTTCTTCAATAGAGAAGGTATCAGCACAGATGCGTCAAATGTTTTAGGCTATTCAACCTGTAACTATCAGAAAATCAAAATTCTCTAACTTTAACTTTTCCTAGGGAGAAAGGGGCATATGTGTTTAAATGGTCAGGTCCTGCTTCTCTGTCTAGCCTTCCATAACATACTGTAAACTTCACCAAACAATGAGCTCTGTAACATTAAGGACGGAGCACTTCTAGTACCTAACAGGGTGGCTGATTCACAGTGGAGCCTTCAATGGGTTATCTCCCACTCTAAATTTATCCTAATGTGTTCACGTGTGTGATATAGACTTTAGTGTCTGGTACAGATCACGCTGATTCTTCATATAGTCACTCCATTTCCAGCGTCTATATATGGATTACTTAGTTGACTCACCACAAGAAAGTAGAAGAAAGCCTTTGCAGTGAGAGGTATATTACTAAAAAAAAAATTCAGTTTAATAAAATAGTGCCGTAACATCTTACAAAAAGTTTCAAAAGTGATCTGAATTATGTTGGGTCATAGTAATATTAGGAACCTTGGTGGCACATTGGGTTATGCTTGGGCTGATAACCACAGGTCAGCAGCTCAAAACCACCTGTGGCTTTGCTGGAGAAACATGAGGCTTTCCACTTTCACAGAGTTACAGACTCAGAGGCCCAGAGGGGTATTTCTACCTTGTCATATCTGGTGGCTAGGTTTTATAAATGAAAGCAAACAAACAAAACCACAGTCAATAATTTGGTATCAAATATACCCTTAAAGTAACCTTAAACCAGGAAAGATTGTTCTCTCTCTCTCTCTCTCTCTCTCTCTCTCTCTCTCTCTAAAGGAGCTCTATCATTTTTAATGCTACACATTTGGTTAATGGCAACACTAATTTAAGGATTCAACGCTAGTTGGAAACATGAGAATTATTCCTGAAGACACCATACTGAGTAACTGAATTCCTCATAAAAACCAGCTAATGCAATTTTGCAAATTGTTTGAAATTGCAGATGAAGATATTAACAGTTCTTTTATTAAGGGATAAAATGACCATAATACCCAAGGCAATACGCTGATTAAAGCAGGTGCGGGTGAAGATAACCCATAAGCTTCATAATTCTTTGGATAATAGATCAGTGATTCATTGTAATGTGCTTATTAAGCAATTTGGAAAATTGGGTCAAATTAGACACCGAGATGGAGTCGTCCATACATGACATGGTTTGCCACAGAGACAATCAAAGTGACATTTTTAAACCTAAGCCTCTAGAGGTAAGCTTCGGAACATCAAATTAGTCAGTTACCTGACCTTTTCAAAAATCTACAACTATCAGTAAAAGAAAATTGCACTAAAAGTGAGCAATTATAATACATGGCATAATTGTAAGGAACAGATTTCCTTTCAAATAGTAAATCAAAACTCTGCCCTGATGCAACTGTGAGGGCTTAAAAAAGCAGTCGATAGTGGTTCTTTGCATAAAAATAATGTACCTAATTCAAATACTTGCAGTCATTGTTCTGGATAACCATAATAAAATACTATTCCAGATACGAGACCTCAGGGTCATTGTAAGAGTCTTATAATCGGTGATATCAATCATATTTTTGTCTGCCTTTCTGAAAAGGAAATATTTGATTATTTTTCCTTTAGGTAAAACATTTTTGTTCACTTTGAAAAGATGACAGGAAATAGGAGGCATGCCTGCACCAACCGTGAGTTGAAGTTGGCTGTCAATTAGGGTCAGACTTGAAAACTTAAACTTGAAGATGAGTGCTTATTTTGGTATGGTTTTTCCAGACTATTATTTGAGATTTGGCACATCACCAGCAAAGGCCGTTATGGAATCAGGTTTCCTCCGTTGGTCACTACGTTTTCTGAAGTCTGTATATATCTAATCTTTATGTTTGATGCAACCCATTCAAATTGGTGTGTAATGCTATGTTAGAAACATAGTTATCTGATTAGCTTTTCACAACATAATGTTAAATGACTGGGGACCCCAGCTTCTGAGTGCCTTGACATAGTCAATTAGAATCAGATCACCGAGCTGTTGACATGGCCCATAGAGTGGACTGGACCTTGTCCTGCTTGGGCATTTCAAGACTACAGGACTCTCTCTCAGACACTAGTGGCATTATGGGTGTAGTTATTGAATGGATCCAAACAAACCAAACCCAGTTGTATTCTACCTGGAAGCCAAAGGGCACATTCTTCCTGGGGACAGTTAACAGTGATCTTGGATGTAATGTATGTGTAAGTTTTGATCCCTGTACCCGTGGATGTGACCTCATGTGCAAATAGTGCCTTGAAGATATTTCCAGTTGAATTCACATGACCTCATACCAGACTCACATGGACCCAGATTCAATGTGAGCAGTGTGCAAAAGACACGGGAAGCCCAAAGAGACACCCAGAGGGAAACAGTGATACGAATCCCAAGAGGAAGTTAACAATGCAGCTGCAAGTCAAGGGATCCCTGGGCCTAACAGACACTGGAAGAGAGAGACAGAGACAGAGACAGACAGAGGGACCGATAGAGAGAACCCTTCTCTTGCATCATTCAGAGAAAACATGACCCTGTCAACACACTTTATTCAGCCTCTAGAATAGCAGGTTGTGCCCCTTTGGGGGTCGAAAGACCCTTTCACAGGGGTCGCCTGATTCATAACAGTAGCAAAATTACAGTTATGAAGTAGCAACAAAGATAATTTTATGGTTGGGGGTCACCACAACATGAGGAACTAATTAAAGGGTCACGGCGTTAGGAAGTTTGACACCTTTTGAGACAGCGTGTTTCTCTTTATACATTGAGAGTGGCAGCCCTAGGGTGGATACCGGCACTTTCCATTTTCTGAATGATGTCACTCTAGTGCCCCCTCCCCTTATTTTGAAATCTCAAATCAGCCACACACCCTGGAGTAAAAATTCTTGGCTTTAACTCTTTTTCCAAGAATCTAAAGTTGTAGCTGCAACAAAATCTCCTGGAAGGACACTAAAAGCGTAGATTCCTAGGCCGATCCCTAGAGTAACAAATGAATTTTTCAAGCCTGGTGCCCAAGGATTTGCTTTTCTGGACAAGTAGATAACATTATGACACACTGAGAAGAGCTTAAAGTTGTCAAGGATTTTGGTCTTGCTGGGAACCACCATCAACATTCATGGAAGCAGGAGTCAAGAGATCAAAAGACATGTTGCATTGGGTAAATCTGCTTGATAAGACCTCCTTAGAGTACTGGAAAGCAGGAATGTTACTTTGAGGACTAAGATATGCCTGACCAAAGCCACGGTATTTTCCAGTGCTTCATATTCATGTGAAAGTTGGACATTGCCCGACGAAGGTTGAGGAAGAACGGATGCATTTGTAGTGAGGAGCTGGAGAAGATAAACAGTTCCATGCGCTGCAAACAAGATAAACACATCAGTCTTGGAGGAAATGAGGCCATCATATTCCTGGGAGGCAAGGATGGCAAGACTTCATCCCACATCCTTTGGATGTATTGTCCAGAGAAACCAGCGTCTGTAGCGGCACACCAAGTGGAGAAGCAGCTAAAAGGAGGAGGACGCTCAAGGAGATGGATTGACCGGTAGCTGCAATAACTGGCCCAAACCTGGGGATGATTGTGAGGATGGTCCAGGGCTGTGCAGTGTTTCCCTCTGTTGTGTACAGGGTCCCTGTGGATCAGAAGTGACTGATGGCACCTAGCAACAACGACAAATTCCCAGGGGATGCCAAGACACAATTTCAGAACCATTGCCAATTCCCGTGGCATCTCTATTCCAAGCATGTTGTCTCCATCATTTATTTTTCTCCATTCACTAATTGATAAAAGTGCACATAGACTTATGATAAATAACTTCTAGCAGATTACTAATATGACTATGCAGTTTGTTATGGGAAGCTTGCCGACTTTCTTCTCAATGCCTTCTTGTGATCCTAACTCAACAACACAGTCGTGATTTTTACCTGGGTTTATACTCCTAGGAAGGAAATTCATTTTCAAGAAGGTTTGCCAGCCTGTTCCTCATTGCTTTCCTTCCTCTGCAGGAGAAACCTTATGCACTGGTTTTGCGACGGCTGTGGTCGACAGTGGAGATCTGAACTCCACTTTGAATCAGCTTCCTTGTTATGTCCTCAGTGCTTGCTGGCCTTAATCCAACACTATGGCCAGGCTTAGACAAGTCCAGGAGCAAGGCGGAGACTTGTTTCAGTTTGCCCTCAGGAGAAGTGGGATTGAAAGTAGATTCACTATCCGCTAGCACAGAGAACTCAGGAACCTGTCCATGCAAGTGTCAAAGTAGCCAATCAGACTCCTGTTCTCTAATAAAAGTTAAAACGGGGGTCCTTTAGATTGTGACGCAGAGTCACATGATCATGAATCCATGCCTCAGCCACCATGGGCAGCAAATCAAAACCAAAGAGCCAATTCTGCAACTCTGTTAAAAGCACAACTATCCACCTCTCCCAATCCTCCTTTTCTCACTCGTGTAGTCCCCGCTGAGAGAGTGAGGAATTGTCCTGCCAGTAAGCACCATGGCTTGTATTCTTATGGTCGCCAGCATATATAATGAAAATCGGGGCTTTGAATTTGGCAGACTCCATGGCCTATGTTCTGGTGCAGGCTGATAATTTCCCTCATTTAAATATTTATATTTTTGTTTTTCTCCTGTTTCACTCACAGACACCTCCTTCTTGCAATTATAACTTCCGTTTATTCGATGAATATGATCACATTGGAATGGAATGAAGAAAGCATTCTACTTAAACTAATGCACACTGATACTTGAGACTTGGTCTCACTGCTTACATTTTAGCAAAAGATGTCTTTGATCCGACATAGATTTCAAAATCCATGACAACACAAAGGGAAAACAGTCAGGTAGTTGAGATAGATTTTCTTCCCATATCCCTCCTATTATTAGATACATGTTGTCAACACTGGAGATGATTCACCTTGAGACAGAGCACTGGACAAAAAAATTAGCTTGGCTGTTTTCAATATTTAATAACTGTGGAGAACTCATAAAATGCATGTTTCAAATAATGTGTCAGTATAGCCTCTCAATCAAGGGTTGAAAAGTTATAAGGCCCTTAGGATAACCTATAAATCTACCAAGTCATCTGTTCATATTGGAAATGTTCCAGATGGAGTATTTATATTTCTATAAGGTGAAACTATCATTCCTTGTATGACAAAGGAAGCTCTTACTTCGGGTCATTCATTACAGTGTTCCCTTCAGAGGTTTATAGGAGGAGATTGAGAACTGGAAGGACAACAAAGCCGGAAGAGGAGGAGGAGGAGGAGGGGGAGGAGGAGGAGGAGGAGTAGGAGGGGGAGGAGGGGGAGGAGGAGGAGGAGGAGTAGGAGGGGGAGGAGGAGGAGGGGGAGGAGGAGGAGGGGGAGGAGGGGAAGGAGGAGGAGGGGGAGGAGGAGGAGGAGGAGGGGGAGGAGGAGGAGGAGGGGGAGGAGGAGGAGGAGGAGGGGGAGGAGGAAAAGGAGGAGGAGGAGGAGGGGGAGGGGGAGGAGGAGGAGGAGGAGGAGGAGGGGGAGGGGGAGGAGGAGGAGGAGGCAAAGGAGGAGGATGAGGAGGAGGAGGAGGAGAACCAGAAGAACAACAACAAGGCTTGTTGATCCAGAGGCTGTGAGCAGACCTGACTCTCCAAATGTGCTTCACGTGCAAAACACAGTTTCTCAAAGGAACACTTCTGGCTACTCCAGCCAGGAGTGTGAGGAAGAACAAAAAGGTGGACATGCAATACATTAAAGGGATGCTTAAGAATAGAACGGATATCGAGTTGGAGATGATTTTAAAGGATGCACAATCCAGAGAAACTAAGATTACTGAGTCTAAGTATATGCGCTCTTGCTAATGTTGTCCCATCATCTCACTCCCCCTACATCCTCTTCTACACTTTTCCCTTCGATTGTATGAATGCATTCTCCTCCTTTGCCTTCGCCTCTTCTTCCTCCTTCTTTCTGCTCGCTTTACTTTGGATTTTGTTGCTTTTTGTTTTCATTCTGTCTAAGAAAGGCCAGCATACTAATTATCAATTGCATTTGCACATTTGATGAACTCAGACAATAGCTAAGCAACTAAAAATAATGGAAAGCCTAGAGACAAAGTTCAATTGAAAGCCCACAGTCAGAGTTTTAAAAACATAAAACCTTTATAACCCGGATCTTTAAAACCTATGTACTAAAAACACACAAACAAGCAAACAAAAAGCATATTTTATCTCCAGAGAAAATGGTTGGATACTGTTTCTCCCTGTATTAAAGATCCTGGGAAAAGTCAGTAAAGAATTCTTCTGGGTCTTACTTCATTACAGAGCAAATAATTGGATTACACAATTTCCAGCTCTGAAACATATATCCCATGCTCAATGTTCCATTTGGAAGGTCCACATTGTGTTTTACAAAATTCATTTCTTCACAAGGCAGAAAGCCCTTTATCTTCAGTGGGCTGTGTATTATACCATAAATGTTCGTTTTTCAGTGCTAGCACATTGGGGCAACCCCTTTTACAAGTAGTAATTTCAGTATAAACTGGAAATGTTGTAAACAATACTAAGTCTGCAGGCACGATGCGAAAGATGTTTATGGTACGATTTCACAGAATGTATTTAGCCCATTTACATTCTCTCACCGAAGTTTATAAAGCAAGAGAGGAAAGGCAGATTTTCACATTTCCTCAGAGGTCAGAAGTAACTTTCTGTGGAATGTGAGGCTTCGGCAAAAATCCAAACCCATAAAAGCACAGCCATTTTAAAACAGTAAAAATGAACTGCTACTCAGTAGAGCAGATGGCAATATTTTATGAACCATTCCGTAACATTCTAGACTTCCCAGCAACTACTAAAATCCAGCTTCATGAATACCATTTGAAAAAGCTATCTTGCTATTGCACATGGTAGTTTTAAGGGAAATGTGATTTTGTGAGCTCAAAAAGAGTTTGGGAAGATGTGAGAGGAATGCTCCTGCACATTTTGGCAGATAAGGTGCCGCTCTTTGTAAAACATGCTGAGGTCATGTGTGCACACATGCTGTTGAAAGAAGACTTCACTACTCCGTGAAGGGAACATGTGAAATTAAAAAAAATATTTATTCTTACACACACACATACACACACACAATTTACAGAAATAAATCTCAAAAACTCAGTGCTATCCAGACAATTCTGATTCACATGGACCTTGGAGACCCGGGTTGAATTGCCCCTTGGCTTTTCCAAGCCTGTAATACATACAGTATAGGAAGCCACATCTTAAGCTCACTAACCAGCTGGTGTTTCCAAATTATCACTTTGTGGTTCACAGTCTAAAGGGTAACCCACTATGTCACCTTTTATATTAGAACATACTTTGCATTAATATGCAATCTTATATAATTTTTGCTAAGGGATTGTTTGCTATCACGTGCTAGCTCATTTAAAAACTACCAGCTACTTATATGACTGAAGAAATGAATGCCCTGAGGACTGAGGATTCCTTGGAATGGAGAAATGAGCTTCATTAGGAAAGTAAAATCACTCTAGTGAGGCGTTGGGAGCAGACGCAACAGTCAGATTCCATCAGACTGAAAGCAATCAGCAGCCAGGAGAGAAAGGTGGAGGCCTAGGAGTTTAAGAAGTATGTATACATTTTAGTGGCAAAAGTGCCAATTTTAAAATAAAAACGATCTTATTTCATTAAAATTAAGGGAAATTGTAATTTGAAAATTAATGTATCTGAGATATCGGCGGCACAGCGGCTTCCCATTTTCTTCAATTTGGCCATGACCTACAGAATACCAAAGGCCTAAGTACTTGGTTTTAAAACGCTAGGTCTCTTATTTGTACTTCACTGCGCCTCCATATTCGAACACACTGATCACTGTTTCATAGCTGCCCCCTACGGCAGGGTGCTGTTTAACCACAAAGCCACCAACGGACAACCAAGAACTCAGACTCACTGCCACGGGCACATGCCCATTCCCAGTGACCCTGCAGGGCAGAATACAACTGCCCAGAGAGTTTCTGAGACTCTAACTCCTTACACAATTAGAAACCCCTGCCTTTCTCCTAAAGATCGACTGGTGGCTTCAAACTGTCGACCTTGCAGTTCAAACCCCAATGGGTAGCCATGATGCCACCAGGGCTCCTAACTACAAAAAGACCCAATAATATTCATCTTCTGTTTCATAGCTTTCTATTGATGATGCTTATTTTCATCCCTGTACTACTGATTCATAGCAAACTAAGCATTTAAAAATATTTCAAACCATAATATGATTAAATATCAAAAAAGCGAGGTGTTGATAATGTTTATGACACCAGGTTAGAAGTAAAGTATTTACCTCTATTGAGAACTTTAATGACAACAGAGATTGGACTAATAACTCGGCGACATAGATAGCAGTTGGTTTTCTCAAAAACTCACTGCCAGTGACACAATGATGTGTGTTTGGGGAAGTGTATGGGGCTACTCTTCTGTGAGGTCAGAGTTTGAACCCAGTACTGTTTGTCCGCACAGTTCAAGTTCTTTCAATTCTGTGCATTTGGGCTGCTTATGAGCCAAATCTCCCTGGGCACCATTCATTTGCATTCTCCACCATGGCTGCCCCCTTGTTGTTTTGCTGCTGCTAAAAAGGAGCTTTGGTGGCCCTATGGGCTGGCCATTGGGCTGCAAACTGCTGGGTCCATTCAAACTCAACAGCTGCCCTTCAGGAGAAAGAAAAGGCTCTGTGCTCTGTAAAGATTCCCAATACAAGAAACCTCAGATTGGATTTCAATGAGTCAGAATGCAGTCAATGGCAGCAGATTTGGGGTTAAAATATTATTTGTCATTATTTATCTATTTCCCCCCTACAAGGACATATATTGCCATAGGATTGAAAAAAAATCCTTTGGGAAAATATGCTGTGGGCAGCCTAGCCCTTTGTCCCTTCAGGTTATTTTTTAAGTTCAACACAGAATAGCTCAGTGTCACTGAGGAGCTCTCTGCCAATCAGGAAGTAAATCGGCTCTGCTTGAGCTGTCTGTTTGCAGCCCCATGCTAGTAATGTCAAAAAGGACCACGTGCGTCCGGACTGTCCGGGGCGAAAGAGTGTGGCAGAGAGCCAAAACAATCATTAAATGTTATCCATACGATATTTCTGCAGATAATCAATACTCTGTCTAGTAAACACGCAGAATTGTCATACCCCTACTAATAAAGAAAGAGAATTTGTTCCACAGATACGTGCTAATTCTTCTAAGAGGGAAAGACACCCAACTCTTTTGCGGTCCAGCTGCCAGGGACAAATCCATCCCAATCCAGAAAGACATCAGCTTAGAAATGGTGGACATGTTCGCAACTCTGCAGTGTACTTGATGCCTACACATGCAGTTTAGATCCATGGAAAAGGCTGTCACAGTTTAGGTTTGTGTCAACTTGGCTGACCCACAACATTTCTGTTTGTTCTTTTGTCATCTCTCTATATAACTAGATAAGTGTCACTGGTTTTGTTCCTCTGTAGAACTCAGCTCAAGGAAAAGGGCATAAATATAACTGCCAGGGTCTTATGGACTCCCACAAAAAATGTACAAATCTGTCTCAGAAGAAGTATAGCCAGAATGCCCCTGAGAAGCAAGCACAGCAAGCTATTGCTTCTCACTGACTTTAGATATGCTACCAGGAGAGGTCGGTCTCCGGTTAGACCGATAGCTGCAGAAGGACGCCATGCTTCGTAGCATGTCTGCGAACAAAGAGGCACACCCTTCTGAGATGGACTGAGACAGTGGGTGCAACAACAAGGGGCTGAACCATCGCAAAATTTGTGTTGGTTACACAGGTCTGGGCAAGGTTTCTGTGCGTAGCGTTAAAGAAAGGTCTTTCTCTATTTCCAATAATGCTAACCTTTCAAGAGCACGTGGTCACAACTCCCTCTTGCAGAAAGGCTAATATGTTGGAACCGCTAACATTAAAGTTAGCCACTCAATGTGGGACCAGTGCATAAGCACTACACCCCCAGGACTCCACTCTCTCTTACTTTATGCAATATATGCAAGGGGTCAGTGAAAGCAGAAGCCCCTCCACAAGATAGATTTATGCCATGGTTTCCAAATCAATTCAAATATACCAATTGTGAGGGCATCACAGGCCTGGCCAGGGTTTCATTCTGACGTGCACAGCAGGGTTGCTCTGAGTCAGAATCTAGCGAATGTGACCAAACAACAACAAAAGCAACATACCTATGTGGCCAATTAGCTGGTGTTCACACTATTCAGTCCCCATTCTCTCCTTTGGTAGGCAAGCAATAGCCCCTTTCCTTGACCCTTGTTGGTGTCTGGAGTCACATGATGCACGTAGAGATTTCTGTGAGCTGTGTGATTGGACTTGATCTCTGTGAAAGGAGGGTAAGACACACACGGTGCAGAGCCAGCTCAATCCAGCCATCCCAGAGAAGCTCAGCCTAGCTAACTGACCCTACAGTCTCTAGATACTTGACTGAGCCTACCGTAAGTCTTCAGAGCCACCAGCTCAAGTAATAGGCAAATTTGGGCTGATTCCAGATGTCTGAAGTAAAGGACTGTTTATTGTTGTTGTCCATGGCTGAGATTTTTATTGCTATTTGTCCCATAGTACTCTTTGTGGCCTCATGTCAGCTCATACGTGTCAAGTGGCTCTACTCCATTGGGTTTTACAGCATCAAAGTTTCATTTGTGGTAGCTCTTTGTTGTGGTAACACCCATTTTATTTTGTGAAGTCCAATCTCCTGCCTTTCAGTTACCAGTGAGTGTTAACCATTTGCCTCAATGAGGGATTCTGACTAATTGATAACCTCTACTTTTAAAAAATTGACATGGTCATCATCGTATGAATGATTTTTATGTATATTCATATTTTTTACCAAATGTAATCCTTGAATGCCTGGGTTTTATTTTTCATTGCTATTGTCTCACCAAATAGAATGAGCCTGGAACTCACCGTTGCTTTGTTGCTGTTGTTACATGTCATCAAGTCACTCCTGACCCATAGTGACCCTATACATAAAAGAATTCAACTCTGCCTGGTCCTGCGCCATCATCACCATGGTTTCTGTACCTGAGCCCATTGTTGTTTGTGTCAATCCATCGCATTGATGGCCTTCCTCTTCTTCTCTTCCCTTCTACTTTATCAACATGTCCAAAGCAGGTGAGATGACTCTTTGCCATCCTTCCTCTCAGGACCCCTCTGGCTGTAATTCTTCCAAGACAGAGTGGTGTGTCTTTTTAGCAGTTCATTGTACTTTCAATATTCTATCCAGCACCATAATTCAAATGCATCAATTCTTCTTTGGTCTTCTTTTCAATTTTTAACTTTGAACTATATATAAGGCCATGGAAAACACCATGACTTGGGTCAGGTGTACCTTAGTCCTCAAAGTATCATCCTTGCTTTTCAATGTTCACTAACATTTCAATAAATAATTAAACGCATTGTCTCCCATGTGCGGGGCAAAGTGAAACTAATTAGTATGTGTTTTCTATCTATATCTATCTAGCCTTCCCCAAATCACTGGTGGAAACATGCAAACAAGTTGTAGAACTCTAAATTCGGGATGGATGAGTTTTGCCATCCCATTGGGTGAGTAGTCAACCATCAATGAAGCAGGAACAGGGATGTGACCACCATCAGGAAAGAAGTGCCACCTTGGGCTGCCTGTAAGACCTGTGACTCCAGTAGGGGGAGCAGTTAGAGACTGCAGACCATGCAGCACTGAGATCATGAGACAGAGCAGCTGGCTGCCTGGCCCACAAAACAAGCAAAGCTGAGCGCCTTCTGGCCAGACACAAGCTTGGTCCCTTAGGGCTATTTATGAGCATTAAAGGAGATTTATACCACTTGCCTGAGCAGGGAAGAAGCCAATGGACCTCATGTCTGAGAAGCTGAGAAGCTGAGAGACAGAGAACTCCTGATCCTGTAGCCTTTAGGTTTTCATGTCCCAATTTGATGTTACCTGTTAACTTCCCTATGAAAGCCCCATCATTGTAAGTATTGTCGGTGAATGGGGCCATTGCAAGGGATTATCAAACCCAGCAGAAAGTGCCATAATGGGGGTGGGGGGGATGGATTATCTCAGAATAAAGGATGGAATGGAGAGGTCTGTTTGACCTCTGCCCTGGAAACATCCTTCTTGGGAAGATGTGAAATTAGATTCTCCTTTACCTGTGTGCCTGGGGAAGGTCAGTGTGGCTTCCTCGCCACTTCGTAAATTGTACAGTTATTGTGCTAGAACCTAATGAACAAAAGCAACATATTCTATGTCTTCATTTAAATAATATAATCTAAAAGTTTAATGACATAAAGATTACTATGTCATTTTACTGAGATTAATATAGAGTACTACAACTATATTTTTCCTAATTTTATCTTTAGTGATATCAATAAAACTTAACTGGTGCGATAAGAAAGATACATTTGACTCACAGTCTTTTCTCTAAAATGACATGAAACCAATTATTTTTTAGTCCAGCACCCTATTGAAATACCTAAGTACAAAGCAGTCAAGAAATCAAATAACATATTGTATCGGGCAAACCTGCTGCATAATCCTCTTTAAAATGTTGAGAAGCCAGGATGTCACTTTGAGAACTACTGTGTACCTGAAGCAATCCAGGGTATTTCACAAGGATTATCTGCATGTGAAAGTTGCTCAATGAATCAGGAAGACTAGAGCTGAATGAACACATCTGAAATTTGGTATTGGTGAAGACTCATGTGACCACCAGGGACTGCCAGGGAACAAACATGTCAGTCCTGGGAGAAGTACCAACAGAATGCCCCTGAGAAGTAAGGACAGCAAGACTGCATCTCGCGTATTTTAGATGTGCTTGTCAGGAGAGGCAGCCTGTACGGCTGGATCTACAGAGGGCCGATGGAAAAGACAGACTGAGGAGTGGCTCCAGCCATGGGCTCCCACAGGATGGCAATTGTGAGATTGGCACAGGACTGGCTCTGTTGTACCCTGGGTTCCTATGACTTGTAACTGACTCAACAGAACCTTCTCTTAATAACAACGAGCCCTGGTTGTACTTTCCTTATACATGTGGGTTGGGTTATGGCAAGCTTGGTGGTTCAACTCTACCTGGAGCTCCATGAGAGAAAGATGGAGCAATCTGCTCATGTAAAGTTTTACAGCTCTGGAAGCCCTAGCTCTCTATAAGTGGCTATGAGTTGGAATCCACCTCATGGAAGTGTATTTGTTTTGTGATTCTTAAGTGATCTATACTTACAGGCGAGTATAAAATATTTGTAATTCACTTATCTTTTGTTTATCTTTTCTTGAGCTCTGCAGATAAACGAACTCTATGATATCTCTTTGCTCTCTCTCTCATTCTTTTTCAAGTATCAGTTAAACATCGAAAATTTACTAAGGGCTATATACAAGGTGTGGACATGACCATCGGAAAGGTTATGAAGACGGTATAGACTAGGCAGTGTTTCAATCTGTTCTATGGAAAGTTGTTAAGGGTTGGAACTGACTAGGCACCCCCTAACAACAATAGTTTACAAGGTGCTTAACATTAGAGATAGGTATGTAAGAAGTAATGTAGGGAAATGTTTAGAATCTAGGAGAATAACAATTATCATAGGAAGATGAAATATCTGCCCCTAAAATAGGCCAAACCTTTTAGCAGTACATAATATAAGAATCTACATCTTGCTATAACTTCCATCCCAATAGAAGCTCATAAGAGTTACCTCATGAAAAAAACACATTTTCCTTATTGAATATTTTTGTCATATTTCTTCCTTTTACTGATGCAACTTATTATATCTCCCTAAAACTGCTTAATACTTTTTCAACTGGCAAAGTCTATTATTTTTCTAAACAGATTTTAAATGTTTCTTGGAAACCATCCAGTGACTCCCCTTTCATGGATCCCATCCTCTGATTTCTATGCTAAGTCTTATGTGAGGACATATGTTTTTCTGCACATAGGAACATTTGTTCAAATCCTGTGCTCAATGGAAATTTGACCACGGATTCTTTCAAATTATTAGAAATTCATATTTTAAGTTCTCTCCATTTTTTTCATTTCTATAATTCTAAGAATCAATTTTTCTCATTACTAGAATCCAAAGATATCTGTGAAAGAAAACATTATTTTACTTTACTCTCATCATATAAGAGTGGATTCATTAAATGCCAAGAGGCATTCTGCCAAATTAGCATGAATTTAAGAGAGAGATGCTGATGTTGACTGAAGCATTCAGGGAAAGCCTCACAGAAGAGGCAGAACTCCAATAGGGCCCAAAGGGAGGGCAGGAATCAGATGTAAGTAGTTGACAACAAGCTGAATTACACGGAGCAGAAAATGACACCTTGCAAAGACCTGGGGTCTGAAAAGAGCTTTGGACGCCTGTGGGAGTCAGTCAGGGAGAGATGTGGAGTGATGCCGTGTGCTCCTTTATAACACGTGGTGCTCATTTGGAAGATTCATTAGCTGTGTTCGTCCATCTCTCATCATTATGAAACGCTCAAGTTTTAAGACATAATGTGAACACTGAATCTGGAGATAGATGGGCACTACTCCTCACAGCTTTATTTGCCCTTTTAAGTTTTTTGTTTCAAGATTCTGACAGCATTGATCACCTGCGTCTGTTAAACATTTTCTTCAGGAGACTGACACACAGCCCCAGAGCTCACATCTAGCAACACAGCTCTGAGTTATCGGCTTAATAACAGGAAATCATTTGGTTGTCCAGCTCTACATTGCTTGAACGCTGACCTGTGACCTTAATCTGATGTCTTTCAAGTTTCTTTTTTTTTTTAATAGAACAATGAAAACATAAAGCATTTTGAAGGGGTCCATGAAAAAAAGGTGTCATTATATAGATATTGGAAGTTAATTTCACTCTCAAGCAGGTAAAAAATTCTAGTGATTAATTAATAAATCATATTGATGTTAAAATGATTAGTATGATTGACTTATGTTATGAGTATGGTTATTAGTGTGATTGACTTAATTAGTAGTATGGTTGCACTGAAAACAACTTTTAAAGTCAATGTGGTGGCAGAAGAACAGCAAAGAATGTATATCATCTGAAAATGATATTATTAGTTATGCCTTTTTATAACAAGTTTTAAAAATAAATCTGTGCATCTGTTTCTCAGAATATTATTTTTGAATTATTTATATCATTCTGAAAATAAAATGCTCTTAAAAGCCATCTAAATGATTAGATTCTGATAAAAGAATGCACCCTCCAAAATGTCTATGTCAATAGAGAAATTTTTGGTGAATTCCCTATTCAAATTAAATTCAAGTATGAGATAAACATTGCCTATATTAATGAATATGTGACATATTTTTCTTATCACATTGAGGATGAGGAAAGTGGCTGAGGCTTTATTAAAGAGGGGATGCATATATGCTCATTCACACAGTACCAAATCCCAGAGAAATGTTATATTTTTGGTACTCCACTTGTACATTTGATTAATTTTTTATATCAGATGAAATTAAAGTAGATTTGCTTCAAGAATTTTTAAAACAATGTTGCAAAACTGCCACTTGTATCTAAAGACATGGAGTTTCACAAGGATGTGAAAAAACTGCTTTTAATTATAAAATCTCTATTGGAATTTTACAGATGCAGAATAGCCTTCATGTCAGACAAGCCATGTAGTATATTACTGACAGTTACTATATTTATGCACAATTCCGAACTTACAACTGAGCTAGCTGCTCTGAAGATAGTTGAACTTTTTCATGAAAAGTCATATATATATGTACACACACACACACACACACACACACACAGCCAAACATTAAGTCCGCCACATGTAGCTTAAAGAATGTACATCATCGAGGAGTAAACTCTGCTTCTCTTTATTCAATCAGCACAACTGTATGGTTACCCCTCCAATCTACTCAAAGCATTGCAAATGATGATCATCCCAATCGCAATGGCAAGCACAGGTGATGAAGAGAAGATAGCATGTTGGTGGCATTATCAGAAAGAACCCACTCCCCCCCCCCCCAAATATGAGCATTTCTTTCTTTCCTTTTTGTATTTGAGAGAACGAGTAGAAATTAGATGGGGAGAAAAGCTGGCAAATGCAAAACAAACATAGAATACCTGGAGGAAGAACAATTAGGGTATTGTGGTGAGACAAGACTACATGATTAATGTGTTCTGGAAATTACAGGTCACTTTGCAAAGAGTGGGCATGAGTGAATGGGGTAGACGTGGAATAAAGATGCAGCAATGGCAGGATTAGAAAGTGCCCTGAATTCTCCTGTGCTGTTGCGGGGGTGGTCGCTCCTTATCTCTACAGATGAATCATCCACCAAAATCATACTTTCTCGTCTTTATTTTCTTTGGTGGCTTTGTCCTCTTTCAGGTGCGCTGACCTGTTGTCTCACTTTGAACGGAAGGAAGAGTGTGGCTGTACCATCTCACATTTCTGCCAACAATATCTGTGTTTTCTTTTCCTTTGAATAAAATTTTAGCCACCCTAGTGGTAATAAAGGAGTCCTGGTGGGGAGCAGGGCACACATGGAGCTGCTAATGACAAGATAAGTGGTTCAAATGCACGAGGAGAAAGACGAGGCTAGCTACGCTCAGCCAGAGTTAAAGTCTCAAACCCCAAAGGGCACTTCTGCGCTGTCCTGTCGGGGCCAGATGAGTAGGCATCACCACGGTGGCAGTGCGTGGGTCGTGATAAAGTGCCATCTCATTGCACTTTTCATTGTCTCCTCCCAGGGAGGCCCGGAGCTTCCCTGTGGCAAACAGTGGGCTGGTCCTAGTTGGCAGCTAAACTCACCAGCTGCCCCGGAAAGAAAAACTAGGTTGTCTGCCTCCATAAGGACATTTAGTCTTGGGAACCCACAAGTGCAGTTTCCTGTGGTCCTGCAGGACATCTACAAGTTGATGCCAATGGTGATTGGCTTCTTCTTCTCCTTTTATTAATTCTCTTAATAGCTAATGCCATTGCACACCTCTTCATGAGTGACGTTGTCTGCCTTCTAACTCTATACGTCAAGAAGTCATGCATGTGAATAAATAGGAGAAAGTGGCTGAATTAAGTAGCTCTTTATTGTTCTAATATCGAATATAGTACATTAGTGTAAAGTTCTGATTGTGGATTCAATTCCATTATTTGATTGTTTGCCTTGCTGTTTGCTATCTACTGTAGCAGGGGCACGTAGCTCAACCTCTCTGAGTCTCCGTTTCTTCACATACAGAGTGAGAATAATAACTGCTTTTGCATCATGAAGCTCTTGGGAGAATTAAATGAGATAATTTGAATAATGATGTTAGAATAGAGATTGGCATTTGAGGGGTATAATAAGTGATGACTCCTTACTTCTTCCCGCTGAAAGGCATGTCAGAAATATATCCCTCTTTGAATTCGGTTCACATTTGATTGAAAATTTAGTATTTGAGTGATGTCTTTTAACATATTAAATATATTTCTATATAAGGCTCATAAGCAGAATCTGCAGAAGTTCATCAAGGCAATAAGTTCTCAGTTTAGACATGGCCCCATCAGATATTTTTATCATTAAGTTATGCCATCGACGTTATTGCTGCTCATTGTTAGTGCCTTGGGGTCAGTTCCACCCAGGGCCCTAAGTCCAGCAAAATGAACGCTGTCTGATCTGGGCATCCTCACAATTGTTAGGATTGAGCCTCTGCTACAAACTCATCTCGTGTGCTTTGGACATGCCCCTGATTAGCTACACAATATTATTCAGGAAAAGCTTATTTTCATATTTTAGCATAATCAAAGTGTGTGTATTGTGAATAGTTTACATAAAGCCGAAACCATATCAGATGCCTATTCTGTCTTGTGGCAGGGGAATGGGACATGGAGAAAGCACATTGGTGCCTGTCCTGCCTGCTCCACAGCGATGCCTACTATTTCTTACTCAGTTCTTTTAGCTAGAATTTGTGACATGGTTCTGACAACACCTGACGGGAGGATTGGAAGTTTAGGCGATGGCAGAGAATATCCAATGGATACCAAGTGTCCCTATGACGTAGTCTACCATTTCTCTTTTATCATAGAACATATTTTAAATGGTAGGGAGAAGCTCAGAGGGGAATATTAATTCGATTTTTGTACCTGCATCTTGTGAGGGAGCCCTGGTGGCGCAGTGGTTACATGTGAGGCTGCTAACAACAAGGTGAGCAATTCAAAGCGACCAGGTGCTCCAAGGGAGAAAGACAGACTGTCAACTCTCTGAAAGGGTTACCGTCTCAGAGGCTCACAGGGACACTTGTACCTGGCCCTACAGCAGCTCTGTGACTTGGCATCAGGTGATGGCGGTGAGTGAATTGTCTTGTGATATTTTATAATATTATCCTCCTCTGTGGAAGAGGATGCAGTCATACATTATGTAATAATACACACATGTGGTTGTCACATGCCACAAGTGACCACCAATCAATCATGGCGGAAGCATCCCTTTATGCTTATGTTCAAAACGCAAAGGGCAACGTAAGTTCCCAATATTTTCTATCCCCCAGACAGTTGCCTAGTTCATCGAATGGGTGTGCAAGCTTTGATTCTCCAACACAAGTTCTTTCTTGCTGGTTGTATATTGTTGACATCTATAAAGATAAGGCACACTAGTTTTATCCCTTATAGTGTACCGAGAGGATTACAGGGATTCTAGTTATCATGGAGCTTTTTATAACTGTGTTTCTTATTTTATATGCTTTTGTGGACATTTCATCTTATTATTTGTTTATTGACTAGAAACAAATTCAGATCTCTACAGATATGAAGGTTAATATTAAAGTGAATTTTATTTCATGATAGTGAGTGATGATAGAAGTCTAATATTGTGAAATTAGCGGCTGGTGGGGTAGTATAAAAGATCTCATACATCAAAATAGCAGAGAATTTCCAATATTCTAATGTATAAAACTCAGTGTTGTCAATATGTCTTCCATATCAGATGCCTGCATGTTTGAAATGAGGCATGTTCAAAGATACCTAGAGTTTTCCAATAGGAAGTGATGGGTTACCAAAGAGTAGTTTTTACAAGATTATAGGGAAATATAAGAATATAAATAAATATATAATCAGATGATAATATTTATGAGCAACAAGTATGTGGAACAATAAAGATTTGCATTATCTCTTTGCCTCTAAAAACCTTTCGCTTTCATGAAAGAAATAAACAAACAGGGCTACATATAATTCTTCCATGGAATGAAATGAGTAGTGTGTTTGATCTGCCTAATAGCTAGCACTCTCTAACTGATAACACCCTTTATTCTGAAAGCGGCATGTACTGCATGTAATAAAATGAATGCAGGCATTTCCAGGCTTAAATTAATAATTAATTTGATTTCTAAAAGATTATGATGGAAGTATCCAAGTCAGGACATTAGTACTATATCCTGGCAACGAATGCATTAATATTATGAATGCACTGTCAGAACATAATTCTCTACCCTTTAAGCCAACGTTGTCTAAGGGCACATAGGCATACACTTCTACATTTTGAATGCTATGAACACGGTTATCGTTACTTTTTATGCTCCATCTCAAAATATCTTTTTAGGGAACATTTTTACATATATTTTTTAAAAGGTATGTTTTAATGGAGTTGAGTATGGAGAAGTATTTGGAACATAAGGATACAAAATGTGACTAAAAAAAGTACAAGCATTTTTTGCTTCTTTATTATTTTAGTTTTTATTTATTCCTTCCTTCTGCCTGTCAAGTCCAAAGCAACTTATCTATCTGAAAACACCAAGAATAATCAAAATGTCTGGATATCAATTCCCCTTTTGAAATGGTGTGCATAGAACTTGACGGTTAATAGTGCAATCTTGATGTGCCAAGCATTGCCAACATCTATCTTTATAAATCTGGATACTTTTTCCTGTGAAATGGTTTGGAAAAAATGTGATAGCCGAGAGAAATGATATTAAAACAATGGTCTCTCAACCTGATGAGTATTAGCAGTGTTACTTTCTCAAAGTCACCATCTTTGACCCAAAGATTGGTTCACCCAAGCTTTTAGTTTACACTTCAACAGTTACCCAACAGTGCCCCCAGCTTCCTGCTAGTTTCCTTTGGTTGCTGGAACAAAATATGGGACCCCAATCTGGGTCATTTAGAGGAGTAGATATTTATCACAAGACAATTCTAGAGGTCTAACTTCAGGGTACCTTCAATGCCATCCTCACTCTGCCTTCTCATATGGAGGGCCCTTCCTTGTCTCTCCCAGGTACTAATAAACTCTTGACTTCCCTTGGCTACTGGGTGCATCTTCACGTGGCTATATTTTTGCTCTATATCTCTGCTCCTGTGATGTTTTTTATAAGGACAATACTCATATTCATTGGCCTTAGCCTAGTGTTAACTGATAATATGAATTAATGGACACTTCCTAATCCATAACAAGTATTCATGAAGACAGCAAAATGATATGAAGCATTTGCTATGATATGGAAAACTGCATATGACCAGGTAGCGTTGCATTCCCCTGTGTATGCAGAAGGTTGCTATGGGTCAGAACCGACACAGTGGCACTGAATAACAAGAACATGTAACAGTTGGTATAGAAATTGACTAGAGTAATCGTTTATATAAGTTTGTCAAAGATGATCCCATGAGACCTGATATCTGAAGACATGAAGAATGTGCAAACTATAATCATGCGGAAGTGCTTGTGAAATGATCCAGAGTATTAGAAAAGCCGGGCGTGTGTGTGTGTGTGTGTGAGTGAGTGTGTGTGTAGTCCCCTTCCTGCATGAGCAACCTATACTCACCTAGTTTTTCTAAAAGGGATGCCCTTTCTCTTACTTCTAGGAGGGACTGAGAATTTTTTGTTTCTAATGGCTTATTCATTTCCATCAGAAAGATGGTAGAGGACTCTATATTGTTGTCACTTTAAATTCTTAAGTCCCAAAGTATTTCTGAGCAACTTATTTTAATGGGCCCTTGAGGCCTCTTAAGTGGAAAAGATACTCAACAGAGACATTCTTGAATGTGCTTTCTTGGGAGGAAGGCAGTGTTGAGTGAATGATGCTGATCCTTGCATGGAGAAGCAGAGAAACAAAAGACAAACAATGCAAGGTCGAATTCCAGAGCAGCTTTACCTAGTGGCTTCCCAAGTCACCTAGACAGAAAGTCTGGGGAAACAGTGCAGGCCATATGGTGCACCTTAGAACCAGGCGCTTTGCCTTCAAGATGTCTCACAGGTGGAAAACTGTAGTTTTTTTTTTTTAAACCCTTTTAAGTCTTTGAAAGCATTACAATAGAATACAATTTTGTTAAGTCGAGTCCACAGATCCATTCCAACTCTTAGTGACCCTCTGTATAAAAGAATAAAGCATTCCATGGTCCCACGCCATTCCCACAAGAGTTGTTATATTCCAGCCCGTTGCTTGAGAGTGTGCCTTCTTCTCTCCGGCCGTTTACTTTACCGAGCAGGGTGGCTCTTTCCAGGGCCTGGCCTGACCATACCGCTTGCTCACAGACGGTGAGGTGAAGTCTAGTCATCCTCACTTTGAAGGAGCATTCTGCTGGGCTCCCTCCAACACAGATTTGCTTGTTCTTCTGGCAGCCCATGGGGATTTCAGTATTTTTATGAAGACCAGCATTAGAATACATCGATACTTCTGTAGAGCTTATTATTTATCGTTCAAAATTGGCATTCATATGTGGTAACCAAAAATACCTTGTCTTGGGTGGGTCACAGCAACCGTGACATTGACATTTCTGCTCTTTAACACTTTAAGTTGGCCTTCTGTGTCAGATTTCCCCAACCTCGGAGTGTATCTACTCGGTTTGATGCAATTAAAAGTGTCAAAATAAGAGAGGTTAGAATGTCCTTGTTCTAAACTTAAATTTCAACTTTGCTATTGAGAGGGAAGGATCTAGATTATTGCACACTTGAGATTAAATTCAGTTATCTTTAGAAGGAAGATACATATCTGCCAATATTTATTATATGTTATGGTACTTATTTGCTTTTTCTAATACTCTTGATACATTTATTTTTAGATAGTATAATTCACTTCTAATTGGTTGGCACTTGGCTACTAAGTTTAGTGGTTGAGCAACTATTCCAAGGGAGGAGGCTGCAGCCGCCTGCTTTCAGAGAGACCACAGTCTATGCCGCCCCCTGGGCAGCTCAGCCCCAGGCTATGGGATCTCTGGGAGTTGGCATGGACTTTGAGGGAGTCGATTTGCTTCTTATTTCAGCTAAACTTAAAAAACAGAGAGTGACTTTGGGTAACATCTACACTAATAAAAAATGACAGATACAATGTAATTATCTATGTGTGACTAAAATTGTTGTTGGTGCTATAAGTAAAAGAAGATTAGACAAAAATATGTAAAATCTGAAGAGATTGAGCCTGACATTTTTTTTGGGGGGGTGGGACTGAGTTAAGAACCCTGCTCATATTTTAATTGTTATTTTAAAAACAGAAATGTCCATGAAGAACTTGGAGTGGCACACCTGTACCATTGGAAACATGGAGAAAATATTTACAAAATAAAATTAGATTTGGAGCACAGATGATAAATTTGCCTCCTTAATAAATCTTCTATTATATAGATCCAACTTGATTTTCAAAGAATAACTAATTTTCACTGTATGGTTACACATTTTTTCATCTAGTTTTAAAGCTCTATTTAATAAGATTTATAAATATATTGCTACTTAAAAATATATATATATATTGCTACTTTAAGGAATATTTTATCTATCTGAAGCCCCTAAATATTTTCCTAGAATTTTACAACCTATTTTTAAAATTTTTATATCTTTAGGTAATAGTTTTATGTATGGTTTCTGTCTTAAAACTATATACATGCACAGAAATATATTTCCTGTATCGTTATCTGAGTCTTTTATATCCTTCTCTGTTTCAAGATTATATTTTTGCATGGGTTTATTTCTAGAAAGTTGGTGTTTTAAAAATCATTCTATTTGTTGACCAATTTTATCACTAGAGCTTAATCAATGGTGCGCTATTAACTCTACAGAGCTGCATTTAACCGTGTTGACTGGATGGGTTCAAACAGTACACATTTATCCCTTCTCACAGTGATTTCTCACATGTCTGGGAGGGGACAAACCCGATGGTTCTAGTTCAGGTTCTCTCATGAAGTCAAGTCAGGGTGTCAGCCAGAGCTGCAGTAATCGGAAATCTTGCAAAGAGATAGCATTTTCTTTCTCAGTGGCTCAAATGGCTGAAAAGTTGGTAATTATTGTTAATAATAAGGACTCACATTCTGTCCATGAGACATACTCCTCATAACTACTTGACTATTTTTTCAATATGTCAGCTAGGTTTCCCCAAATAAAAAATTAATAAATAAGTTCACAGTCAGCAAGTCAATTTCAACTCATAGTGACGGTACATAAGCAATGCAAGTGAGAGAAATTTGAGAGTAACATATCTTTTTTGACATGATTTCAGTCACATTCTATTCATTATAAGAGTCAGTCAGGAATTTCAGATCATAGTATAAAATAACTATAGTACTTACTACAAACTTTTACATTTCTTCATGGTTACCGTTGATTTTTTGCTTATGTCACATTATCATGTTTCCCCGAAAGTAAGACATCCCCTGAAAATAAGACCGACATACAGTTTTGCCTCTCGCTGAAATATTAGGCATCTTCCTAAAATAAGACCTCCCTGAAAATAAGGCCACCTGCAGCTACCGTAACTCTGGACTCTGGACCATAGCAGCGGGCGCCGTCACACAGCTCACTGTTGGCCCCAGCACAGCTGGAGCAGACAGGAAGTGCGAGGTCTCTTTTAATAAAACAATAAATGTGTACCATATTCTTCTTCATGGAAAAATAAGACATCCCCTGAAAATAAGACCTAGTGCATCTTCAGGAGCAAAAATTAATATAAGACACTGTCTTATTTTTGGGGAAACAGGGTAATCTATAACAATATGTGTTCTAATGTGAAATCATCATAAAATTCTGGGATAAATTTGGTCATTAGGTGATATATAAATTTATATATAATGCATTGCATAGTATATTATATATAAATAGTGCTAAACAAGTTTATAAAATTTTACTTCAGAATTTTGTCTCTATGCTCATAAGATAGAGGCCTATAATTTTATTTCCTTTAATTTTTTTTAATTACTCCTGGTTTTATTGTAAGAGTTCTAATGTCTCAATATGAATTTTGTGGTTTTGTACCTCCTTTCATTTTTCAGAGAGATTGTATATTTTTGAAAGGTTTTCTTCATTGAACTTTTGTTAGAATTTTCCAACAAATCATTTGGGATAGGTATTTTGGTGAAGGAGTAGATTTTTAAAATTTTTCTTATCTTCCTTTGTCACATTTTGTGGTCTTTGCTTAGTTTCCTTTTGTTCTTGTTTGTTTCACTGAGTTACATTTGTGGATAAATGATCTGCTTGGTATCAGCATGAAACTCTAATATTTCTCACAAATATGTACCATCTCCATATAATACTTTATTGTTAATAAAGAACTTTCAAAAAATAAGTTTAACTGTAGGCCAAAACAATGGAATGTGATTAGAGAGCGATTTTCTCTTATTAAGAAAATAGCACTGACATAATTTCTAATCTTTTTCCATTCTGTTATTATTAACAGTAATCTCATATTCATATAACTCTCTTAGGTTACAAAAAAAATTGTGATTCTCCTTCTTGTTTTTCAATTGCTTAACAAGCCAAACATTTTGGAGGAATTCTTATTGATATGATACAGCTGAGAAAACATAAATTAATTAATTATTGGATAATAATATATGATAAAAATGCCCTCAAGACATTAAGAAATGCTTTAGGGATGTGTTGTGGGCATACATCACATTTTCCTTATTTTTTATTAGGTATCTCTTTATTATTAACTATAATATGGATCCCCAAATACTGATTATTTGTAAAATCCCATACAAATTTGATACCATATATGCATATATAGAATATATAACATTAACTGCATTTAATAATCAGTGACTCTATTAATATTATTCTGTGAATATTAGAAATTGATAAAGTACATGGACTTCCCTATAACTTTTATAGGAAACCCTTTGGCCAATATACTACTGCTTTCAAGTGATTTCATACAAATTCAATGTTTATAAATGGCTGAGTGATAGATGAATAGATTAATTTTAACAAATTATTGTTCCCTATAACTTTCTGCAAACTGATGAGGAGTTATCTAAAAATAGTGTAATATAGAGAGTGACTTAAATTTTATCTACACTCTAATTTGTGGAATATACACTGAAAGCTGTTTTCTCCCATTTTATCATAACCTAAATATATGAGAAGTAGCACCCCCCAAACAAACAACAAATAAACACACATACACACACACACACACACACACATATATATATATATAGATAGATAGATAGATAGATAGATAGATAGATAGATACTTCTATAGTGTTGAAAATAATAATGGTGTATAGGAATGTCAACGTTTGATACAAGGTAAATTTCACCAACTATTTGTTGAGTACTAGCTCTATTATAATGTGGCTTTTCAAAGTGTCTTGCTATCACAAAATTTAAATGTTGGGCTATTAACTGAAAGATTTGCGGGAATCAGTGGCTCAGAGATCCCAATTGGTTCTGTGGGAGAAAGATCTGGCAATCTGTTCCCATAAAAATTATAGCCTAGAAAACTATAACTTATCTATGTTGTCAGAGAGAGTTACTATGATTTAAAAACTGACTTGACCACATCCAACAGCCGACATTCAAATTGTTCATGACTATGACATAACTTAGTAAATTGCAACTTCCATAAAGCTCTATAAAATGCATTTAACTAGGGTTATGGTTAGGGTTAAGGGTTAAGATAATATCAGCATACACAAACCATCCATTCTGCTAATGATACTCTCTTTAGCAAGCATCTTTCTCCATTCTTTAACAATGACACTTATTACACCTTAGCTTAAGGCTAACTTTAGAAAAAGAAATTTCACAAAATTTGAATTATCCATATTAATTGGTAGTTTATAGATCATAACATATATGTTTTATATTGTTACCTCTTGAAAGCAATGCCAATAAATTCAATGGATTTAGAGACCCAGATTTTGGATTATTATGTGTTGAATGAATTTTTCTTGAATTAACAAATGGGAAGATGTGAGGATAAATGAAGAGAAATTAAGAATAGCCAGCATTTCTGGAGACCCTCTCTTCTCACTGATTATTAAAGTTACCTGTTTATAAATGTAAGAAAATGGGATCTGGGCTGGGTAGGAGCAGACAGGGACACCTGTATTCATGGGCTCTGCAACTCTGTGTGCATTTACTAATCTGGGTCTCTTCTTCCTCATATGACATATTTTAGATTGAGCTCATATAGTCCATTTACATATTAAAATATTCATCTACAATAGAATAGAAACTCTCCTCTGTTCTGCCATCAGCTTTAATTGATTGCCAGACATCTTATTAAACACCGACTGCTAACGCAGTTGTTATAAAATACAATTTATCTTAGAAGAGTCAAATGATATTAACCTTCTGTAATGGTGATTCTAAAGGTCCTTAATTGCATGTCTAAGAAGCTCTGATGGCATATTGGACTGTTCATTGAATGCCAAGTGCAAGGGTAAGCGGTCAACCAAACAACGTGTCCACTGGAGACAGATGAGCCTTTCTGCTCTCGTCTGCGGAGCGACAGCATCAGTCCTGTTCTGTGCTATAGGCCTCAAAGAGAAGAAATGGACCCTGTGGCAGTGAGGAAGCAATGGTATTTCTGATAAGGAGCACTGGTGGCAGAGGGGGACAGCATTGGACTGTGAACTGCAAGATCAAAGCCATTTCCAGGAAGAAGAATGAGGCTTGTGGCTCCCATAAAGATGTACAGTCTCAGAAATCCTAAGGAGTACGTCTCATCGGACTTACAGGCTCACCACGAGTCTGAATTAATTTGATGACAGTGGGTTTGCTTCGATAAAAGCAGGTCTAGATGTGAGAACAGTTAAGTGCCTGACTACTACAGAAAGGTTGTAGGTTCAAACCTAAACCGCTGCTTTCTGGAAGGAAAGCCAAGCAGACTACCTCTGTAAATAAGACCTGCCAAAGATATTACTGATTTCAGTTTATGTCAACATCATGTACTACACAGAACTACTCCACGAAGTTTACTTGGCAATAATCCAACCTAAATGTTGATGGTTAAGAACTACCAAGGGCTCTGCAAGAGAAAATACGGTGTTCTGTTTTAGTAAAAATTAAAATCAAGAAAACTGTATGTCAGGTCTCTTTCCATGTATGGTATCTAAAAGAAGAAGGGAAGAAAAATTAATATTTAAAAGTTGTTAAGGTGAAACCATAAAAATTTTTGCTGTGAAAATTTAGGATTAATCAAATAAATTGATTTCTGAAGGCCATTAAATACCACATACATTCCCAAACAGGGAAGACATAGGAGGGATGCGACAGCTAGAGTCAGGAAGACAGATACTGTTTTATATATAAGTCTGAATTAATAATTTAGGAGTAGATGCATACTTGAATTTAGGATGGATGCTCAAGTTGAATGGAATTTTGGAGAGAAAGGGCCGTATGCTGAAATACAAACATACAGATGAAGGGTACCCCCCCAAAAATCAGGATTTAAAAAAAAATATATATATATATGTATATGTATGTATTTAAACCTTTTATACAAAACAAACTTAGCATCTTCAAAGTCCTCTCCATTACACTTAATTCATTTGTCAAATCTGCTATTCCATTCTTGGAAACATATTTTTAAGCTCACCTGTTTAGAGGCTGACAGCACCCCCCTCATTTTTTTTCTTCACCTCTTCCATGTCATCAAATCACTGTCCTCACATGTCTCTCCTCATTTGAGGAAACAAAAAGAAGTCTCATGGAGCAAGTTCAGGTGAGTAAGGTGCATGGGGCAAGAGAGGCATGCTGGGTTTTTTGCCTAAACTGGCGCACTGAGACGGCTGTGTGAGCAGGTGCCTCACAGTGGTAGCAAAACCAGGCCCCTGTGTGCCATCAATGAGGTCTTTTCTGTCACACCGTGCTTCACAATCTTTCCAGAATCTCTAAGTAGAAAGCTTGGTTAACAGTCTACCCAGTCGGAAGGAACTCCAAACGCACTACCAATCAATATTTTCTCACTTCGGGAAGTTAACAGTAGTCCAGAGCGAGGATTTTCATTAAACGACATTTCACCCTTTCGAAAGATGAGAACGTCACTCATACATTTGGGTGTGTTCTTGTAAGTAATGTTCAACATCACAACAGTTTCTGCAGCATTTTTCCCAAGCAGGAAACAAATTTCACATGGCATGCTGTTCTCTTAAATTGGCCATCACACAAAAAAACCAGGTTTGCGTGAAACTGCATTTATGAAAAAATTCACTGTGACTACAGAGAACCTTCCCAGGCAATGTCCAGGTGCACTAACTCAGAGAGAATTTCTAGATGCTTGCCTAGCAGGAATGTTCCCTTTTTTTTGGTGTGTGTGTGTGTGTGTGTGTGTGTGTGTGTGTGCATGTGTACACATTTTATAGGTGTTTTTGGTTCAAATATATCCATGAATATGGTAGAGTACCCAAGTGGAAATGTTATGAAAATTTCTTAGACATAACCACATACTTTGAGGCACTGAGTTGTGGGGTTTGGAGCTCAGATCATGCATAGTTTATGGAGAGATCAAGGTCAAGTGTATAACACAGTTCACAAACACACTACATCCTACGTGGTGAGTAGCGACTGGCGTCTTGAAAGCTGGCGGCTAAGGTGCAGCTACTGTTCACTCATTGTCTGGGGGAAAGAAGACTGATGAAGCTTTTTTAAAGGTGGGAACAATTAATTCAATGGACTGACAAACAAGGCAACCATCAGTCCTTGTGATCCTGACACTAGAAAGTACTATTACGAAGTGTTCTGAAAGGGATCACAATAGAAGATTCTGAATACTCTGGAAGTTAAAAAGGAAAACACAACCCTAAATAGTACAGGTCAGGCATGCTGGTTGGCTGGAGAGGGGTGGAGTCCTTGAGACTCTGGCCCTTAGTCACTCTTCAGATCTGAATTTGAGCTTACCTCAGTGGTTCATTTTCTGCCAAACAATAGACAGCTTAATAAGTGGAGCAATTAAGTGGGATGTAAATCTTAGAAAATTAATCATTTGTGATCATAAGGACAGCGTTAGCCAGGGAAACATTCAGAAAGGCTATAAGGAGCAGTGGAAATTGAAAACACAGAAAATGAGTGGGACGAATGATGTTACTTTAAGGGACTTCTAGTGGATTAAATAAAACAATGTGTATGAATTGTTGATTAAAACAAATTGCCAATTGGTTCTGTAATCCACTTCACAGCATCAAATTTTAAATTAAAAACAATAGATAAAATATATTATTATTTTAAATTTTCTAAAAAAACTGGGAAATTTAAGGGAATATTTAACAAATAAAATTTGCAGTTACTTTGTAAAAAATCAGAGGCTTTAGAATTTTGTCATAATATCAATTTCTTCTTACTAAATGACTTTTAATTTAAAAAAAGCAAAACATTAAAATATTTTTTAATCGATGTCTCGATGGGAAATTAAACTGGGCTGCTTCTGTCCTGATGATTATGCTCCAACTTCCTTGAAGCTCTTTTGAGTGTTCACCATTCCCAGTTTCATCTCCCTGATACATACACCATACTTCCTGTTAGAAAATAATTTGCTTACTCATAATTGCATCTCTTCTTCCATTGGTATCTTGACTTGTGAGCCATGTAGACTAAAGCTAATAATGTTGAAACTCTAAACACGGTTATTACAATCATTTATTGATTTGTAAAGTATCTTTCTGAGGGTTTAAAGAGTTTAATTGAATTATAAGTTCCTTACAGAATAAGAAACCCCATCAATATTCAGCACTTACCTGAAGCGTTTGCTGGCAGATATAGCCACTGACTATGCCCATCAACATTTCAAACAAAGTCATGATTGGATGAAATCTTCTGCAATAATGCATATCATTATTTATAAATAAATAAATAAATAGATATATTCAGAAAGTAAGATGCATTTTGAAATCAAGCATTAATTTTTTTTCAGTTCTTACTCTATATTCCATGATCCATGATGATCTAATGGTTAAACATTGACATACTAATCACAAGTTCAGCATTCAAAACCATCAATCACTCCTTGGGAGAAATAAGTGAATTTCTATTCCTGTCAAGGGTCAGAGTCACGGAAACTCACAGTGGCAGCTTTACCCTGCCCTGTCAGGTCATTGTGAGTAGCCACTGACTAAATGGTAGGGATTTTTGGGTTATATAATTTTCAAGTATCCAGTGTAATAACTTTTCTTATTAAGGAGACAGATTGCCAGGTGTCTACGTTTGAACCCACCATCCTTTCAGTTTATGGACCCTTACTAAACAATTGTGTCATTAGAGATTCCTACTTCTAAAACAGCTCTGAAGGGAAAAAAAGAAAATAATTAGGGCAAAGAATGTGCAGATGTGCTTTATACAATTGATGTATGTATATGTATATGTTTTTTATAAGAGTTTATAAGAGTTGTATGAGCCCTAATAAAATGTTTAAAAAAAACCAGCTCTGGTCATTTTCACTCCTCTGAAGATTCGTTTTCAGTGTTCAAAGTGGGAGGAAATAATTGTATTTATGAGAGATTGCCACCAATTCTCTGTCAGTTTGTCACACTGTGGTAGCTTCTGTTTTGCTGTGATTCTCGAAGAACAATGTCCCATACCCATAGGGTCACCCGAAGTGAACAGACTTCAGAAGACGAAAACACGTAACAGAAGAGGAATAGGTTTTTATCCATTGCAAACCTCATGGCGAGAAGGAGACCACTGTCAGGGACAGTGCTAGAAGATGCGCCTGTCTGGTTAGAAGGCACTCAAAATATGACTGAGGAGAGTCCACCATAATAACTTGGATACACAAAGTTACTGTATCAAAAAGAACTAATTGACATTCAACCATTTAAAGAGGAAGCATATGAGCAAGAACTAAAGATTGGGAGTAGAAAGATATCTGTATTTGTACCCATTCCAAAGAAGGGATCCAAGAGAAGGCTCAATTTATACAACAAGATCACTTGTATCACATGCAAGGAAAATTTCCCTGAACATTATCAAACAATGATTGCAGCAGTACACTGACCTGGAGTTATGAGAGGTTCAGGCTAATTCAGAATAAGACATGGAACAATAGATATACTTGCTGATATAAGATGGATTTTGGCTAAAACCAGAAAATAGCAGAAAGATATTTACTTGTGTTTCATTTACTATGCAAGTGTATTAGACTGTGTAGATCATAACAAACTATGAATATCTTTGAAAATAGCAGGAATCCCAGAAACATTTATTGTGCTCATGAGAAACCTGTACATGGACGAAGAGGCACCTGTGGAAACAGAGCAAGCGGGTATTGCATGGCTTAAAATCAAGAAAGGTGTGCATTGGGTTGTAGCCTCTCACCATGCTTAATCATTTTCTATGCAGAGCAATAAATCAAAGAAACTGGATTGTGTGAAGAAGAAAGCATCATCAAGATTGGAAGAATATTTATTCACAACCTGTGATGTGCACACGACGCATCTTGCTTACTGAAATGAAGACTTGAATCTCTTGCTGATTACAAATAAGGATTGCAATCTTCATTATGGATCACAAGTCAATGCAGTGAGAACCGAGAACCAAAATCCTCTCTACTGGGCATCATGATAAATGGAGAAAAATTGGAAGGGTTAAAGAATTTTATCTTGCTTTGAGCTACAATTAATGTGTAAGAAAGCAGTAGTCAAGAGATGACAGTACTAATTTTTCTCAGTAAATCTGTGGCACAAGACTTCTTTAAGTGAAGAAAAATGAGGAGGTTACTTTGAGGACTAATTTGTCCTTGACTCAAGCTACGGTGTTTTCTATTGCTTCCTATGCATATGAAAGTTTGACATGGACTAAGTAAAATGGAATAAAAACTGATGTATTTAAATTATGGTGCTGGCAGATAATATTGAAAGTAACCTGGACTGCCAAAAGAACAAACAAATCTATCTTGAAGCAAGTATAGCTAGAATATTCTTTGAAGCAAGGATGCTGAGTCTTTGTCTCATGTACTTTGGGTATGTTTTCAGGAGAGACCAGTCTATGGAAAAGGTGATAATGCCTGAAAAAGTAAAACAACAATACAAAACAAAACAAAACCCACTGCCATTGAGTCAATTCTGACTCGTTACCTCATAGGACAAGGTACAACTGCTCTCATGAGTTTCTGAGACTGTAAATCTTTATGGTAGTGACAACACTTAACACTTATAGAACGAGAGCTTTGTTAGATATATATAGGACAATATATACGAGATCTAGTTCAGAGAAAATGCCCAAAAATATCCAATGAAAAGAAAGTTTCCATTGGACTGATTTATTATCTAGCATAAATTCAATATTCAAATTTTAATCTGAATGATTTAAAACTAGAGTTTTATAAGGGTGACAAAGGGATTAGTTATATTATCCCAGATAAATAAGAATTATTTAAATTTTAAACAGATTAACTAAGTGATCAAGTTTTAATAACGGAAGTGTGATATTAACAAGTAGACTCTTCTTTAGAGCAATAAAGAGACAGTTGTTTGATTTATATTTTGGGGGGTTGTGGCAGAGGAAGTTGGGGGAATAGGGACCTAGTAACAATTAGTTGCAAGAAAGAAGAAAATGTTATACAATTGATCGTGGTGATGATTGTACAACTCTTCTAAAATTATTATAAAATTTTTAATATTACTCACTAATTCCTCTGAAAAATAGTCTACACCGCTCTGCATGGTGACTCAGAGTAGCAGTGCTGACACTGTCGCTAACTTCTCCTCATCCGCCTGGAGACTATGGACCTGGGACTCAGATCAATAGGCAGATTGGCCTCCCTGACCCATAGAGGCCAAAGATAAGGAACCATGTGGCCGAGCGACACAGGCCCAGAGAGAGACGTGGCTATTGGTTGAGGAATGGTGTTTCTATAACCCAATGTCTATATCCTTTCTGTTTCCTGGTCCTAAATTGTCATAGTCTAATAGCTTCCCTAATAATTCCTTTAATCATTAAAAAAAGAAGATTAAGAAAACTGCATAATAATTAAGGTCTACTTTCTGTCAGAAAAAGTAGATAAATCCAGAGGTGGATAAGATTTTAAGAGTTGTGGCAGTTACATAATATGTCAATGTGTGAAGAGGTGGAGTCTAGCCTTTCAATTAGATCACAGATTAATGACCACATTTGGAGGCGTGAAGGAGATAAATAGCTCACTGGAGGCCAGATGCACTCACTGTCTGCTCCATCTCCCTTTGAGACATTCCTGTTGACAAGCCATCTAGAGACACACTGATGGAGCCAGAGTGCTGAAGCTGGAGGAGCCAAGTGGAGATGTATGCCAGCACTGACATGCTTCCATCACCACTGGATCCACAAGACTTTCCACCCACTGACTTGTGATCTTCCTGCATCTGACGTTATTGCATGTGTTGCATGAGTCTGAAGAGGAACTTATAGAAAGGTATTATACATATGGGCTAATATTGGACTTATGAACTTGATCTGTACTAGATTTGGATGTTTTCTTAATATACAATACTCTTTGATATAAAGCTCTTTCTTATACATATAGGAGTGTCTATGAATTTGTTTCTCTAGTCAACCCAGACTAACATAAGGGTCTTGTAATTAAATACTTTGATTTTATTTCTTTAAGTGTCCATAAAATACTCTCACAAATACATTTAAATATATATAAAATATTTGGCCATTACTGTCCTATGAATGCATTACTTTCAATAAAATTTCAATCAAGGAAAGTTCAATCTATATTTGTTATCCTTAAAAATGTCTACTATAATTATCCAATGAGTCAGGAATACTTGAAAAAATTATCTAAAATGAAGATTCCTAAGGCTCCTTCTTTACTGCTTCTGATTGAGTTAGTCTGGTGTGGCTCTCAGAAAATTAAATTTTTAAGGAGTCTTTTTTATGATTCTGATGGAGGTAGTCTGTAAAAAGCAAACAAACAATAAAACACTGCCCTGAAACTACCTTTTAAACTTTACTTCTTTTTTAACATTGTTTTAAAATCTTCTTGTCTTGCAGTATTTATAGAAAAGAAGATATTTAATAGAAAAAAATGTAGGCTAACCTGAGGGGCTCACACTGGCAGTTTTATAATGAACTCAGTAGACTTAATAGCATTAAGTAGTAGTAGTAATAATATTATTATATAGTAATGATAGTAACTTTCACTTTCATCACACTTTTGCTTAAAGGTTCTGTGCCAAGCCACAAAACAGTCAACTAATTAACAGAAGAGAAAAGCATTATGTGTGGTCACAATTGTCCACTCCGTTTATTTTTCACTAGAGAAAGGGGAAGGTCGAAAGGGTCAAGGTATATCAGGAAAGATTTCTGGAAAATACTGAAGAGAGCATCCAGTCTAAATTTAAAAAAATCAAGGATAAGTTACTAGGGACATTTTGGAAATAAACAAAGACAGAATCTATCCCAAGGCTATTTTTTTCTCTGTAATTCTTGAAAATTTATATCTCACCAATTTAAAATAATTGAGTTCTAAGATTATTCTCAATGGTTTCTACAATGACTAGTAATATAGTTTCTTATATGATAACATACATGTATATATGACACACCTGGTACACATAGGATGATAATGTATAAGGAGTCGCATGGCTCACAAAGCAATGTTAGGTGCGACTGACTTGGTTCTATGTACAACAGAACAAACCACTACTTGAACCTGCACAGATATTGCTGTTTGAACTTATTGTTGTAGCCATTGTGTGTGGGAAACACAACCTGGAAGAGTGTTTGCGTACAACCTCTCAATGCTCATGCATTACGGGATCTGGGGCCCGGGGCATCCGAAGGGAAGACCTTCAGTCACATCTCCTAAGTAAAAGTAAATATCCCTGCAAAATAACGCCAGTTGTTCAGAGCTGTTTGCAAGCACATGGTCACTTACGATACTCTTGTAGATTAACTGCTTGAAGACTATTTGCCTGAAGTTTGTCTTCCCTCAAGAGCAATCGGATCCTATTGTTTGTTTGTCTGTCTGTCATACCCTAAGTAGGGCCCACACCCTTCTAATAAGGATCATGGATTGTTTCCCAGAAGAAGAGCTCAAAGGCATCTAAGGTCAAGCCAGCTCAGAGATGACCAAGGTTAGACTGCGATCTTGACTCTAGAATGCTCCCATCTTGGTCCAGATGTACCCACCTGACACATGTGTGCATCAAGTACCCCCTTCCTATTGCATGTATACCCCTCTGTCATCCCTCTCATGTTATGTGTATGCCTCTACTACAACTCCTTCCTGTTATGTATGTGCCTCTGAGGCTTGCATGCCCAAGGTTATATAAGGCCATGAGAAAATACATTACTGCCTCGTTCTGGTTCTGGTCACCATGGAAGAGGTGAGTCCTTGCGTGCCTTATCTCATGTCTCTTTAATTTATGCCTCAATTCAGTTGTGGGGAGGCAGGTTAGCACAATATGCTAACCCATGTCATTGAAGATCTTATCATTTCTTTTTTTGCCAACCTTCTACCCTTTTAGGCATAATATGCTGCAGGAACTGGTCCTCCTATAACAGGTCCAAAATACCTAAGATGAGGTCTGGCCATCCTTCTCAGAACCCGTCTGGATATATTCCTTCCAACACAGATTTGTTGATTATTTTAACTACTCATGGTATATGTAATATCAGTCAATATCACAATTCAAATACATCAATTTTTTAAGGCTTCTTTATTCATTGCTTGGAGTCCAGTGGTCTAATGAGTTGGGATCTAGTTTAACACCACCATCAGGTCCCTGGCAGAAATATAAGACTTTTTCACTACTATAAAGAGGTACAGGGGCAGTTCTACACTGCACGATACAGTCACTATGACTATCCATTTTCCAGCTATCATAAGTATCTGAGGTCATCGGATAAACCATGGCCTTGGATATGGTTGCACCAGCATCTTCAACATGACATGTTAGTTGTTCAATACTTCAGAGAGCTTTGCAGCAGATCTGTCCAATATAATATGCAATACGGACAACAGAACAAACCATTGTCCGTTGCCTAGTGCCATGCCATCCTCACCCTCATTGCAATGTGTCAGCCCATTGTTGCTGTCACGATGCCGCTTAATTTCTTGACTGCTAATTTAAGCATCATTGATTGTGGATGCAATTAAAATAAAATCCTCAACCATTCAACATTTCATCCACCAGGATGCTGCTTGTTGTTCCACTTCTCAGGATATTTGTTTTCTCGTGTTGAGGTGTACACTTACAGAGGTGTATTCTTCATATCCTAGATAAAGGATCTTTTTGTTTTTTCTATCAGTAAGTGCTTCAGGTCTTTGCATCCAGCAAACAAAATGCCATTAGTACAAGTTGGATTTATTTTAGTACCATCAGGTCTTAGTTATATTGTTGAATGTTGGCCAATTCTTCGTTGGTACAGTCACTATATTGCTTATATGGTCTTTTGATATTCCCTGTGTTGTTCAGTATTGAAACCCCAGGCTTGATTATTTTCTTCAGTTTGTACAACTTGAAATATACATAGATCTTCCTTTTGTCTCCGAGTCATCTGCACATTTTAAATAATACTTTGTTTTCTTGACCTAAACTATATTGTTTAATTCTTTTACTTCATTTCTTGCATGTGCTTTAACTGTTCTATGTTTAAAACAGATTTCAGAGTCTTTTCTGAAATTCATTTTCATATTCTCCTATTTCCTGACATCCTTGATATCTGACCACAGCATGTCTATACTTCAGCAATTAATGTTCAATGTTGCATTATCTATTTTTCACATGACCTCTAAATTCAGGCAGCATACGTTTGAGTCTCTACTTCAACTTCTATGGATGTGTTTTATTTTCTTCACTGCCAAATTGAAATTTCAGGGGAGTAATTGATGATCTGTTCCTTTGTTGGCACTTGGTCTCCTTCTGACTGTTGATATTGAGCTTCTCCATTATCTCTTTTCAGGAATATAATTGAGTTAATTCCTGTTTATATAATGAGGTCTGTTTGTTCAGTTGCCATTTATGTTGTCGAACCAAAAAAAGGAGGGGGTTATGTGATGAATAAGTCGTTGGTCTGAAAATTTTTATCATGTGATCTCTAGGGTGGTTTCTGTCGCCAAGAACATATTCACTAACTTCTGATCTTCCTTTTCTTCCAATTTCTCCATGCTAATCAGCAGTAGTTAAATCTGCATCTTAATTGTGTATTTAAACAATTTCAGAAGATAGACATTGGTAAAACTTTTCTGTTACTTCATCTTTAGAATTAGTGCTTGGTGAGTATATTTGAACAATAACCTAAACATCTGTTTTGTCCTCCCCCCATGCATCTATGCTAGACATGTGGAATGGTTTAACTACCAGAATATGACGAGTTACAGGACCTGGACTAAGGAACTGATCATTTTTACATGGGCATTTTCAGGAGATTATAGCTGCCATGTAAGAATACTATCTCTCCTATAATCCTTTATTTTTAATGAACTACCACAGAGATTGTGTGTAGAAGTAAGCAACATAAGAAAAGCAATGGGTAAACTCTAATACATTGGAGAGAACTTAACTAATTTATCACATATTGACAAACAAATAAATCAGGTGTAATTATCTCGAGCTTGTAATTCTACTTTTTTACCTAGAAATAATTACGGATTTCACTAGGCCTGTGTCCTAAATTGGACTTGGCAGTCCTGGCAAGGGCAGTGAAGCTTGCTTTCTGTGAAAACTAGTATTTCAATTGTTATGTCCTTTTTCTTTTCATGATGCTCTGACAAGAGTGCTTTTGCACATTCTTCCTACTAAGATATAACTTAACTCTTTATTTTATTATCACCTATATTAATCCTTCTAGTCTCATATCAGTGTCTCCTCTTCAGTAATTCTTTCTCTGGGCTCCCTGATCCAAAGTTCTTTGAAACTCTTCTTTGTTGTCTTTAGCAAAAATCTCCCCTCCCCCCCTTTTCATCTCCTGCAATGATTCTAAACTCTATGAGAATAGTGATCCTTGTTCTGTTGAGTCAACATCTCCAGGGTCGTTTTATAATTCATATCACTTGGTCAATATTCAACAAATATATAAAGAGTGGATGACTGAATTAATGAACTTAAATGATAATCCTGCTAGTTACATGTTTAGTTTTCTTTATGGTAGTTCTTTGATAATATTACTCTACAAAACAAACCGTTCCTATTCCTGCAGTAACATACAATGAAACTCAATAGACAAGACATGTAAAATTAACCCAAATCTAAAACTTGACGCCATGATTTTATTTGTTGAAACTTTGAAAGACTCTCTGACAGCCCAATGCTATAGGGAAAAATCTTTGAACTTAGGATTTATGTCTTTTATTTTTATATCTTATATATTAAATGCTGTTTATCTCAGTGGATGAAAACATTTACGTAGGTCATAGTTAATCCCTTTACCAATGATTCCGATAGAAAGTATTTCATGTTTCCTCTTTAAGCATGAAAGCTAACTATTTGAAGTCAAATTATTCCTATTGAATTATCTCTCTCTCTCTCTCTCACACACACACATGCACACACACCCTATAAAATGGAGTTCCCTCAAGGACACCAATTGTGACATAACATTACAAATGAATTTCTACTTCTGACTTACTTTCTAACTTTAATCTGATTTATTTAAATTGCCCACTCACTAAATCTGTAATATTAGGTATAGCAATATAAGAGACAAATTGAATTTATAACACGCTTACTTGATGTAACACGTGTACACAACACATTTATATCTGCACACTAATCTACCTTGTATTCTAAAAAGAAATATTAGTACAAAAAAGGTCTATCAAATTATATATATATAATATACATAACACAACATATTCACTGCCATCATGATGAATCTAACTCACAGCGACTCCATACTTTAGCGTATTACTGTTCCTTTGAGCTTCTGGGATAATAAATCTTTTGGAGAATAGAAAGCTTCATCTCTCTCTCACCATCCAGCTGGTGGATTTGAACTGCTGACCTTATTGTTAACAGTTCAAGTTTTGCCCACTGTGCCACCAGGGCTCCTTTGTTGTTGCGAGGGGCCATCTAGTTGGTTCTGACTCATAGTGACCTTATGCTAAATGGAACAAAACCCTCCCTGGCTGTGCACCATCCTCCCAATTGTAATGCCCGAGCCCATTGTTGCAGACACTGAGCCAATCCACCTTGGTGAGGATCTTCCTTTCTCACACTGGCCATCAACTTAACCACCCACAATGTCCTTCTCCAGGGACTCATCTCTTCTGAGAACATGTTCATTTTACATGGGATGGAGTCTTGCTACCCTTGCTTCCAAGTAGAATTCTGGTAGTACTTTTTCCAAGAGAGATTCCTTGGTATTTTGGGCAGTCCTTTGTTCCGTCAATATTTCTCACCAGGATGATAACTCAAATGCATCAATCCTGCTTCTTCAATCTTCCTTACTCAATGTCCACCTTTCACATGCACATGATGTGACTGGAAATACCAGATTTGGGTCAGGTGCACGTTGGTCCTCAAAGTAGTATCTTTCCTTTTCAACATTTCAAAGAGTGATATTTTTTGCAGCAACTTTAACCAATGCATCATTTTTAAATCATTTTACTGCTGCTTCCATGAGCATATATTGTACATCCAAATGAAATGAAATTCTTGACAACTTCAGTCTTGCCTCCATTTATCATCATATTATCTGTTAGTCCAGGTGGGAGGATTTGGGGCTCCTTGACATTGAGCTGTCATCCATACTGAAGGTTACAACCCTTGACCTTTATCAGCCAGTGCTTGAAGTTCTTGAAGCTTTCACCAAGCCAGGCTGTGTCATCTGCATATTGATGATTTTGAACTATTGGCTTTGAGGTTAGCACCACAAAGTGTAACTAATTTTGTGACCAAGGCTCCACTGAATATTGACGGTTGTTGACAAGCTTTACTCAATACCCAAAGTCACCTTTTCCTTGGATGATTTGCTCAGCATACAGATTGAGTTATTATAGTGAGAGGTTATAATTCTAATGCACAACATTCTTTATTTTAAACCATGCAGCATTCACTTCTTTTAACTGCTGCTATCTCAAAGATTTTCGATGGCTAATTCCAAACCAGTTGGTACACTTTCCTCTTCATAGCTCTTCTTAGTCTATAAGCTCTGATCAAACCTGTTCCCATTTGAGAGGTTCTACTGGTATTTGAAATGCCAGTGGCATACTTTCCAGGACCACAGCAACACGCAAATCACCACAGTGCACAAACTGAGAGACAAATGGTAGAGGGTTCCATGTACATGCGAAATGTATCTTTCACATGTAATTTTCTTTAAATGTATTCATTCTATACAAAATGTCTTTCTAATACTTTACTTCTAGAATTTCAATTGAGGATGATATATCTTTAAGGAAATACAAATAGGCAATACACAGCTTCAGTGGATAAGCTCTTTGAACAAATCTGTTTAGTATTTGTCAGGGAATATACATTTCATCAGAGGAAAGAGTATTGCTTGTCCTATAAATGCTATGGTCTGCACAAAATCTTGCAGATCCAACAAAGTTTAGGTTCTTAGTACATAGAAAATGTGTTGTTCCAATCCAGGGACTGTATATATTTAACCTTTTGCCGGTGCATCTTACATCCTAGAGAACAGTCACCTCACTTGAGAACACACTGATACGTTGGGGTGTAGCTCTCACCGTACTGTCTTCCCATGGGAATACAGAGTGTATTTCGCGGTTTGGGAAAAACTAACTCGCACATTGTTGTAGAAGCATGTGGGCAGATTATGGTTGTGTTAAACAATCCCGACTGTTGTGGAACACAGGGAAAATAACCAAGAATAGCAGGAAATGTTTTAGAAGTACTGTAGCTCCTCATTTTTGTGTGTGTTTTTTCATTATTCACATATACATTGTGGGATAAAAATCATAAGCAAAATAAAAACAGGAAAGTGCTTCCTCACTTTGACACATGGAAATCTCTAAATTTTTAAGGCACAGGAATGTAGGAAAACTCTCAAGAAATCTATTTGTTCAGCTTTGAAAATAACACTAATGTTTTTTAGTGGTTCTAAAATCCACATGTGACATTTTAATTAAAAGGACTAAAAATACTTTGCAAACTATTGGCAGAAGTAGGGAGAGTATTTGAAATCATTTAATTTTTCCCTCCATACCATCTGTTGATTTATTTTCCTTTAAAAACCAGTTGTGCTCCTAGTGCCATCAAAAGCTAATGTTCTGGCCCCCCCTTGTTGCGCTGACCCTTGAAGCCCAGCCATTGGTCACCAATCCTGACTAGAAAGCAGAATTTTGCCATTGTTCTGGGCCAGGGGAGTAATTTACACTCATAGAGCTCCAGTACAACAGAAGAGACTTGTACACAATATTTTGCAGCCTGTATTATTTAGGCAATGGTTCTCAACCTGTGACAGGGGTCGCCTAAGAACATCATAAACCACATAAATATTTCACAATATATAATTACATATTGTTTTGTGATTAATCACTATGCTTTAATTATGTTCAATTTGTAACCATGGAATGTATCCTGTGTATCAGATATTTACATTACAACTCATAATAGTAGCAAAATGACAGTTATGAAGGAGCAATGAAAATAATTTTATGGTTGGGGGTCACCACATGTGGAACTGTATGAAAGGGTGGCAGTCTTGGGAAGGTTGAGATCCACTGACCTAGGGGCGAGGGGTCGTGGATACACACTGGTTTGTAATCAGCATGGATGGCAGTTGAGAACCACCCACATACTGCAAGAGAAAGGCTGGGCTGTCTACTGCTGTAAACAATTGCCCTCTCAAAGTCGCTTTGACCCATGGCAGGGAGTTTGGTTTGGGTTTATTATGTCAGAGCGCACATCTCCAAGTCTTTTCCCAGTGGAATGTTAACCCCATCAAAGTTTGGTTTTGTAACCAGCACTTAACCAATGTGCCTCCAGGGCTTCACAGAGTTCAGTGTATCAGTGCTTTTTCTTCTTCTTTACATCTGAATCCTTATGCTCACAGAATGCTTTTATGCCGCAGACTTTATCTTAGGGTCAAAATGTCAGTTCCAAAGCTTCAGAGCACTATCATCGCCGACATCCAAATTTCATAATCTAAGTCTTAAAACACAGTGAATGGTGTAGTCTTGGGCAAAGATTGAATCATTCTCTAATACATATATGTAAGTTTTGCACCTGACATTAATTAAATGGTTGCCAAATGTTTGCATGTTACGCGGAGCAGTGGCGGGCTAGTGGATTATGCAGTAAGCATTAGGGTAGCAGACAAGCCCATAGCTATTCCACTGGCAAAAGACGTGGCTTTCCACTCCTGATAAGATCGACTGCCTCACAAATCCTGTCCTGTGTGATTGCTATGAGTCAGAAGCAACTCAATGTCAGTGAGTTTGGTTTGCATTTTTAATAGTATTTCACATTGTTTTTCTGATTTAGAATTTTACCAGGTCAATGTGGAGAGTTAAATAAATCTGTCATGAAATTTAAACTCAGGATTCTATTGCCTGTCTTAGCCATAGCATCTACTATGTGACCTCAGTAGAAACATTTGTTTAAAAGTCAATAGCAACTCTAACTCATTGCCATAGAGACCATTTCAATTCACAGTGACCCTATAGGACAGCACAGAGCTAGCTGCCTCTGTGAGTTTGAGGCTGTAAATCTTCACAGGAGCCTAAACCACATCTTTTGTCCGCACAGAACTCCTTGTAGAAAGGGAGTTTACAGTTACATGTACTTCCCAGATTGTTTAAATGCTCACTACATACAAGGCAATGAATGAACAAGACACTTCCATGGATGAAGATATGCTGTATAATGAATTCATTACATTCAACTTCCAAGCATGATTTTATTTTTATTTAGGCTGTGTTGAATTCTAATTATCATTCTTACCCAGAAATGGACAGTTTTAAGATAGGAAAGGGCATGAAGGAATCTTTCAGCCAACCTCAGCGTAAAGAGTTAAAGGCCATGGATTTCAAAGCATGCATTCTACAGCCTCAGAACTACCAGATTGCTAGTTCAAAACTGCCAAGAGGTTCTGAATAGAATTGGGAGTTGGTTATCACATGTTTCCCTATACATGGACCTTGACAATATCACAAGTGGTATGGGGATGTATTGAGCAGCTGATTGGTTTGAACTTGGACTTTGTGGTAGCAGTCCAACTCTTACTCAATAGTTATACCAAAGATTCTTAATATATAAGTGTTTAACTTTTAATGAATGACATTGATTTTCTTAGCTGTATGAATTTATTTTGAAGCAAAAGCAATAGGAAGTCATGAAATGATATCAGCTATGATTTTTTAATATTTGTAATAGATATTTATTGCATGGCATTTACATGTACTAAATGGTCTTCTTTTCCAATGTTACTGCTATGCCTCCTGTCTTCTTATTTGCTGTTTTTCCAGCATAATCTAACTTTGTCATTTAGTGGTCATGTTTAAGCTTAAAAACTTTATGTAAGTGCCATGCAGCATTATATATGTTTTTGAAAATATTATTCCATAGGTTGAAGAATTTTTATTTGAGCCCAATTAAAAACAAAAGTTTCCTGCCAATTAATTGCTTAGTATTAAACTGTAGTAGGTTGTAGCCATTTGACTAATTGCTGAAAAACATCGATTTTTTTTGCCAAACCTTAAATAATTAAATTGCATGTTGGAATTGTGGCCATTGTTTCTAGAATTCTGTGCAATGATTGCCAACACGTTGGCACCCTCTTCCTTTCTCTTCCTTCCCCTTCTCTCATCTTATTCTCCGTTCTTCCTGTTCCCTTCCCGTTCTCATGTTTTTCTCCTTGTAGGAGGCCCTTGCAAAGTTGATGCCCCAGTGTCCCCTGTTTCATGATGTCCACGGCCTTGTGAAAATCTCTTTCAGATTACATCAGGACTGCTCCATGTGACCAAGAGAACACAGCAGAAGTGAATGCAAATCACTTTTGAGACACAGACTTAAAAGGCATTGTATTTCTGCCTCACTTTCTGGGAAAGCCATGAGTCATGTGAGATTCTTAGTGTGAGGAACTAGTGTCTTTTCTATGGCCAATGAAAAATTGAAGTCTCCACCCTAATTATGTGCAGCCCAAGAAACAGGCAAGCCTTCAGGTGACTGGATGACACCTTTCCTGGAACCACATGGGAAAGCATGCATTTAGGGACTTCAATCTACTGTGTCTCAGTATTGTCAGCAATAAGACATGTTTATTGTTTTAGCCACTGTGTTTTGGAGTAATTTGTCATGATTGCTGCATTTAACGAAAACACCATACAACATATTTTCAAGATAGGCATTTCTTGAAAAAAAAAGAGAGAAAAGAAATATTTCATAGTGGTATCTTTATTTTCTTTAAATACCTTTGATTCCATGAATCTTGAGAGCATGGAAAGTATTCTTAAATACAAATTCATCTGCTTTTCAGCTGATTTTCTTACACAACTGATCTAAATCTTACTATTCTTACCACTTATTTTCTTAATATTGTCATTCCTATTTGCATACTAAACACATTTCATTCACTATGTACATAAAATGAAAATGATTCCTCTAGTCTTAATCTGAGCAAAAGTCTTTGGACTTCCACATATGCCAATGTTCAATTTTCAAGAAGACTGAAATCCAAACCACGTAAGTGGCAACTCAACCGACCACTTTCATTTCAAAGCTCAGTGTATTGTTTTCCCTTTTTGGGTGTGTGAGAGTCTAATGACTCAACATAATGATAGTAACTTCCCCTTATTCCTGTATCTATAAATTATTGCCATCTCTCTTATGCTGATTGGATGTTTTGCTCCTTTGCCTTTCAAATCATACTATTCTGTGACCTACTCAAACACTATTATTTTTCATGTAAAATAAAATATATTTCAAGCATTTTTCATATTTAACACATTCAACCTAACCTTGGTATTAAAAAATAAAACAGATAATTTTAAAACATTTTAGTATCCCTCTAGCATATAACTGCTTCCCTTCTTTATTTTCTTCCTGATTTGTCATTTTCATGTCCCAAAATACTCATTTGGTCTCAACAATATTTTTCTCCATTGGTAAGGATCACTTTCTCAGGTTAATGTTTCTATTTGTTAATATTTAAGGTTGTCTTGGGAATGCTTAATCATATTATTTTGTCCTACTAAGCTTAATCCACTGACATTAATGCTTATAAAGTATCATCATAAATATCAACTCTCAGATTTACTAGATAGCATATGTTTTGTAAATCACACTATACGGTATAGCAGTTTTGTTTTAAATTTAAAATCTCACTGGATATCAGTGTGATTCATATGACTTTAGCCTAATAAAAGTCTTTTAAATACTATAAACCACTTTTAGTCATAAAATGTTAAGGAACTATTGTGTATAAAATATTATAGAAATACATCATTATTAAGAGCTGAATTTAAAAATACATATGCTGAAAAAACAAAAAGGTCACTATATTATACTTTTAAAGCCCAAGTAGAAGGCATATATAAACAATATATTTCTCCTACCAGTAGCGCCCTCCCCTGCAACTTGTACTAGTAAATGAGTGTTGTCCAAAGTATTTCTACTTTGGAACTTGATTTCAGAAATAAAAAGTTTGTTATTTTCACTTTATTAGCTACTTAAGGGACACAAACAATTTTTACTATAATAATAGAATAGCATTATTTAATAAAGTGTCCATTAATGGTTATAGTTATATTAGTTTCAGAAAAAAATCTCAAATGTACAAGAACTTTTATTCCAACTATACAAATTCAAATTATTTCATAAAATAAACAAGGAAAATTTTAACTACATGCATATAAGCTTTTAAGACTTTCTAATCAGTTTTTTTCACCAAATTTCTTAGAAAATACTCCAGCTGACATGTTTATTTGTCAAAGAATTATTGATCACTTATAGTTTAGGCACTGTGGTAAGTGGTAGGGATGAAAATTCTTGAACAAACAAGCAAACAACAACAAAAAACCCTCATCGCCATCCAGGAGTTACCAACTCACAGTTTTCCTCCAGGAGAGGATAGACGTGCCTGCGTTGGTGTTTGAGGCTGTGCATCTTCACCAGGATGGGAACCCTGCTAAGCTGTTCCCCGACAGAGCTGCTGGCAGTTTCAACTGATAACCCTGAGGTGGGCAGTGTAAGTGCCGTCCAGTGTGTCCCCAGGGCTCCTTTGCCATTATTTTGGTTTTGAGACATGATTTTATTTTAATAATGTGGCTACTATAAATGCCAAACAGAACTCGGACGTTAACGGAGATTCCATGGAATCACGCAATAGTCTGTTCTCGTTTTGCTATTGACGGAAAAACACAACAACAGCAGTGCTCTAGTGGGAATCCTACGGAGTCATCTGAGAATATTGAAACTCATATACTTTACATTGTACATTTTTCATGGATCATGTATTGAAAAAGAAAAGTTGAGAATGCAGGCTTCAGCCTCCCTGGAAGTGCAGGCTAAGGACATCTGCACCCGAGGAGCATGGCAGAGAAGTCTTCATGACCATGACTCTTCACCATGCTTGGAAAACCATGCCATGTCCTGCCTAGCTTTCTCATGTTTAATCAACATCAATGAAATATTTTTAGTTATAAAAAAACGTTTTTTTAGATTAAACCAACCAAGTTAACAAGCAAAAACCCTTGGACCCAGAAATGAGGTTTGGGCTTTCACCAAATGCTAGCTCCAATTTTAAGAACAATTAGTTCTGAGATAATGGACCTGCTTGATACTGCCCTCAGGAAAGGAACACAGAAGGTGTGGTGCTATGCCAAAACATGGTGAAGCAATTAGATGGTGCTTGGCTATCAGATAAAGAAACACACCTGGGGACTTAAAGCCTTGTTTCCAAATAAGCAGCCATTTAAAGTGATACGTCAACTAAGTCCAAATGGAATAAGCACACCATCATCAGTCCCCGAAAGATTGTAAATCATGTAATGTGAAGCTGCAGAAAAGTATCAGAACCTAAGTTGCTAGAATCTGGTTGGCAGAAGCCTATGGATGACAGTGGGAGCCCAAGATACATTTGTGGGATCTACTCAGGAAATAAGCACCCTGGTGTTTCCCCTCTGTCCGTAATAGAGAAATGAGAGGAGGGTGGTTACCAAATAGAGTTAATTGGAAGGATAACTATAGAAGACACATAAACACACACACACACACACGCACATGCACACACTTTCCTGGGGGAGGGCAAACAACAGAAACCTTGGGGGAAAGGGAGACAGCAGTTGGTGTATGATATGAAAATAATAATAATTTCTAATTTATCAAGGGGTCACAAGGGTGAAGGTGGGAAGGGAGGGTAAAAAGAGGAGTTGATACCAAGGGGTTAATAGAAAATAAATGTCTAGGAAATAATGATGGCAACATATGTACAAATATGCTTGATACAACTCATGTATGGACTGTTATAAGGGCCCCCAATAAAATTACTTTTAAATAATAAAAAATAATATTGGTTACTAAATTCTCTGGAACACTGAGAAAGGGAAAAAAAGAAAGCAAAATAATTTTTTGAAACTGATTGTGGTAACAATTGTACAACACTGCTTGATGTGATTGAAATATGGAAAGACATGAAATATGGAAACCAATAACATGGTTTGGGGAAAAACAAAAAACATGTTTGTCACATACCAGTGTGACTATGATAGGAATGTGATCAACCTCTAAGTACTCATTTATGTATATGCTTTCTAGTTCACATTCTGACTATGGTTAATGTTGAAAAACCAAACTCAACAAATATACAAATTTCATTGTATGGTTGAGTATGACATGATCGGTATTCTTCTGCACATTGAAATGAATAATTATATCATACATTATGGTTAATAGTTCTTCATAATGACTTAACTATATGAAACACAATTTAGGTAGGGTTAAAATGTTTTAGTTGAGAATGTAGATATAAATATGATCTGAAAAAATAATTACATAGCAGGGATAATGGTAATATTTAGGTTGATGATACCATATTTTGAAGAAGCAAAACAAATCAATCATTTTAAAATTGTTGGTGTATTTTTCAGCCATTCCTGGCTTCAGTTTTGAGAATGAGTAATAATAAACTGTAAACACATAAAATAACAAGAACAGAAAATAATTATAATAATTATGGATATGGATAAGTAAATAGAAATCAATATTGTCATAAAATAATTTTATGCTCCTAACTCAAAAAATAGCAATTCCCACTCTCAGTCATCTTAAACACATAAATTGGATAACATCTATTAATGTAATATACAATAAATATTAAAATATATCGAATGGTGATTTATAAATAAATGGGAGAAAGGAAAACAGGCTACTGATCATAACCTCAAATATTGCATAACAGACCAAGCAAACGTTGCCAGTGATCCATCCCAATTCATAGGGACCCTATATAGCAGAGATAAAAATCAAACAAGCCTCCCCGCACCCCACAAACTCACTGCCTAGATTTGAGTCCAACTCATGGCGATGCTGTGGGACAGAGAAGAGCCCACCCATGGCTTTCTGAGACTGTAACTATTTACACAAGTAGAAAGCCTCATCTTTCTCCCGCAGAGCGGCAGGTGCTTTTGAACTGAGGACTTCATGGGTCAAAGCCTAAAGAATAATGACGATGGCACCAGTGATTCGATGGAAAAGCCAAGTCCATTTAAAATTAGATTGTGGCTGAGAGATTCTGTGAAAGGGTCTATTCAGCTCTCCCATCATTTAGTTAGGGAAGAACTGTGCATTTCATGTACAATGTTTGCCTATAGTCTGTCTACTTTATATGTTATGATTATATGATAAATCAAAGATAACATATCACCTCAAACGTGGTGTGAGAATCTGGATAAGCTCCTGCGTAGGTACTAGTGAAGGAATATGAATGTAAAAGATACCCGTGTTTCTGGTGTAGCTTTACAACTCAAAGCCAGTGGAGGCAAACCAGAGACTAGTTTTCTATTTGATAATTAAGCATAAACACACACACACACAGAGCACAAACTCAGTTCCTTCTAAGTGACCCTGACTTGAAAGAACTGCCCTTGTGGGTTTCTGAGGAAAGCCTCATTTTTCTTCAACAGAGAAGCTGTTGGATCCAAACCAATGGCTTTGTGATTAACAGCCTCCTTTAATCATGAAGCGGCAGGCTCCTCTGTCCTCACCTCTACCAGTAACTAGGTGTTTTTGGTGCATAGAACAAGAGGGAAAGGCTCATACCCTGTGATATTGTGCATGCTTGTCTAGATTTTGAAGAGTTTAGACAGTTATTTTCTTTCTTGTCCTTAACATCTGAGGGGAACTGAAGTAAAACCTGAGTTAGGAGCATAATGGGAAGTGAGTTATTAATCTTAGATGATCTAACTGCTATCCAAGTGGGTAACATGCCACATTAGCAAATGGCAGAACAACAATAAACATTCAACACACACGTCCCCGCAGGGAATAAAAGTGTCTCCCAATTTGTCATCCTAGGTACTGTCAAAAACTAGTGAAGTGGGAGTTTCTGTAAACCTTGTGCTTTTCAGCTTTAAATTTAAGCAGTAACTAGAGAGTCTACAATGTACTTTGCTTGATTTAATATCTACTGTTTTTTGAAAACTCAGTTGCTTTGTTGGAGTTATATGCACATGTATGCCCTACTGTTACATATTTTGGTCATTATACAAAAGTGGAGAATCCAAGAGATGATAATCAGCTATGAAACATAGTATAATACAAGTATAAGTATAAACATAGTATAATACAAGAAAAAGTCAAAAATAAGAGATACTAGGTATCCAGTTCATAAACACAGGTTTTTCCAAATAAAACATATGTGTAGTTGCAGACTTCTCCCAGTAACATACTTATCTTATTTTCATTAGTTGTCTTCTAAATCGAGCTATAATCAAAACAATAACTTCCTATGGGAACTACTGAGCTAATTAAACTCAAGGCAGATAGATCAGCTCAGAATTTTGTGGTGAGTGCAGTTTAGGAAATGTGCCCTCATGATGTGGTTTGGTTAGCCCTTGAATGCCTAACCACAGGTCAGCAGTTCCAACCTACCATAGGGAGAAAGTCGAATGTATCTGCGCCTGTGAAACTTTACTGCTAGCTAAATAGATTACTCTTGCTTAATCTATTTCAAACAGTTGCAGCAGTACATCAACAGAGAGCTGACAGAATTTCAAAAAGGATTAAAAAGAGAATGTGGCATGAAGTATATATCTGCGCTGATGTCATATGGATCTTGGCTGTAAACAAAAATACCAGAAGTAAGTTTATTTATGTTTTATTGACTATACTAAGGCATTCAGCTATATGGATCATGACAAACTAGGGATCACATTAAGAAGAATGGGAATTTCACAACACATCATTGTGCTTATGGAGAATCTGCACATGGAACAAAAGACAATATTATGAACAGAACAAAAGAAAATTGTGTGATTTAATATCAGGAAAGGCGTGCTTAAAGGTTGTGTGTTAGTCTGGGTAGACATGAGAAACAAATCCACAGAAACTCATATGTATATAAGAGAAAATTTTATATAAAGGGTAAGTACATATCAAGAAAGCATCCCAAGCCAACGCTGTTTAAGCCCATAAGTCCAACATTAACCCATATGCCCATGTATGACACTTATCTCCAAAATCCTCCTCTATCTCCCAAAACACACACTATGACACGGCCTGACGAAGGAAACCGAATCAGTGAATATGCAAGCATCTCAGTGGGGGCAAGGGTCTCCACATGGCTGCTCCAGCACCCAGGGCTGCATTGGGTTAAGTCCATGCAGCTTCTCCTCAGGGATTTCTCATAGGAAGTGAGCCTTGCCAGCTGAAGCAGGGAACTGGCTAAGGCAGCTGCACCCTGGTTCCACTATCAGAGAGCAAAATACCCAAGTAAAAGAAAGACGAAGTTCACCGAATCATTTTTCTCTCTGCTCTTCAATTAATCCCACATGTGTTTACCAGTCAGGTTGGCACAATAAACCATAATTATCTCAGGTTGTATCCTTCTACCATACTTATTCAAAGTGTATACTGAGCAAATAATATGAGAAGCTGAACTATATGAAGAAGAGCATGGATTAGAGGGAGTCTTAGTAAAAAATTGCAGATGACAAAACTTACCTGCTTAATGAAGGGGGTTTGGAAGCACTTGCTGATGGAGATAAAGGACTGCAGCCAACAGTATGACTTACAACCCATTGTAAAGAAAGGCAAATGTCCTTGTAATTAACCAAATAGACATCAACCTGATAGAGAAAGTAAAGACTGAATTTGTCAAGGGTTTCATGTTACTTGCATCCAGAATCAGTGCTCCTGGAAGCCCTAAATAAATAAGAAACAAACCAACAGACACACTACCATCCAGTTTATTCGATTTCATAGCTAGCCTCTGATAGCCACTCGACCTCATGCTCATGGAAGCAGCATTCAAGAAACCAAATAATGTATTAGGGACATCTGTTGCACAATATCTTTTGAAGGGTAGAAGTGTAAGACTGTCACTTTTAGGACTGAGGTTCAACTTACCTAAGCCATGACATTTTCAATTGCCTCGTATGCATGTAAAAGTTGGACAATATATAAGGAAGACCAAAGAAGAATTGGTACATTTGAATTAGGGTGCTAGTGAAGAATATTGAAATTACCATGGACTGAGAGAACAAACCACTCCATCTTGGAAGATATAATGAAAATGTCATGACACAGTGAAATATACAGAAGACATACGGAGAGATGGCATGACACAGAGACTGTGCCAGTGAGCTGAGAGGATGGCAGAGTGCACTGTTCTATTGTAATAAAGTTCTATTGTGATACGTCAGAAATGACTCCCCTGCATCTAAGAGACATCTCAATGGAAGTGGTCTTGCTTTGGTTTTGGTGTTTGGGGACCCCAAAGGGATAATCTTGAGCGATATCCTTGAGGGGGAAATTTGAAGGAAATAGAGAATCATCTTGGCAAGCAAATGATCAGGAAAGCCGTGGGAGCCGTGGGAGCAGCCTGGGGTGTCGGCTGTACATGTTCTTGGAACCCCTTACCCCTCCTACGTTTCAGCATCGGGCTTTCCTCTTCAGATTATGTCTGCTCCCATGTCTCAAATGGTTGTTCACATGAGTCCCTGAGGAAGCCAAATTCGTGTTTTGATGTAATGTAGATAAAATAATCCATATTTATTTGAGGAAGAGTATACAGGCTTAGGTAACAGATATGTCAAGAAATAATAGCTTTTCATTTTGATATTTTGCTTTTTTAATTTTGTAGAAATGCATTTTAATTCATTCTTATGCGAGCTTTTAATTTATATGCAATATTATGAAGATATGCTTGTTCTCTGTGTTAGCAAAAACGCTATGTCTTGAATCTCTGTTAGAGTGTCAGTCTGAGAGAAACCACTCTTTCCAACACTGAAGCATTTTCACAATATCAAGGATCTGAAAAGCATTTTTCGCTTTTTCTTCTGTGATAATCAATATGTTCAGCATCTCAAATGTGTAAGTGCTGGTGTTCCTTTTATATGATTCAGAAATGGCTCTAAGATTTTCTGCTGGAACTCTGAATAACATCTCTTGCAATTATATATATATTTGAAATCCTAATTAGTCAAATACATTATATAATAATGCTTGTATTAACTATTTTTATTCTGGAGAGACCCACAGATTATAAGAAGTGTTATGTGATATAATCAGTAAAAAATAATATTTAATGTGAACTCCTGGAATCTATAGATAAGACATAAAACAGCTATTCAGGAAGATCACATTTTGAAGGCCTTCTACATTCTGCTGAGGAGACAACAGACTACTGAGGCATAAATATCACATAATTCCTATTTCAATCAATAAACATAAGTTGGAAAAACCAATTTACCAGCATTAAACCTAGTGATAAATTCTAAATGTAGTCAAATATTAAAGGTTCATTTTATTAACAGTAAAGTATACTCTGACATATTCTAAAGACATAGGTAAAAAAATCACATATAAGATTCTACTTGTAGCTCCTAAACCTAGAGAAGAGATGGAACTACTCACAAATGTCACTGAATTCCACAGATATGTTAAAACATTTTACTGAAAACTGACTCGAAATCTACCCTTGTTCATTTTGAAAGATACTTTGAAAATCAGATTACAAAGATGAAAAAAACTAAATGCACGTCATGGTCTAATTGTAATAATTAACAACCTTTACAGTAAGCATTGGCCCTAATGCATGGGCCGCGACACAATTGATCATCATTGTTTAATAATGACTGGTTCTGTGTATGGCGTGGGTACCACACATTTGTACTTTGGTTGACTCACAGTTTGTAGAAATGCTCTTCTGGAATCACAGTTGAGACTTTCCACCACCCCTCCCCATTTTCTTTAAATGTCATGAAATTGTAACACAATTCAGGACACCATTCATTTTTACTCACTTGTTCACTACTTCTGTCAACTTTTCTTTGCTGTTCTTAAATTTATTGTAGAATCAGAAAAGAAACAAAACAAAACCAGGACCAGTACTTCATAATCCCTACCAGTACCATCTATTAAAGTCCTAGTAGAATAGATTGAAGATGACAAGGGTTTTGTCCTGCTTGAATCCACAATCAATGCTCATAGAAGCAGCGGTTAAGATGTCAAAAGATCCAGTGCATTAGTTAAATCTGCTGGCACAAGACCTTTTGAAACTGTTGAAAAGCAAGGATGCTACTTTGAGGACTAAAGTGGGCCTGGCCCAAGGCATGGCCTTTCAATTGCCTCATATGCATGTGAACGTTGTCAGCTGGATAAAGACATTGTGAGGATGGCGCAGGGCCAGGCAATGTGTCTTTCTCTGGTACATCGTGTTGATACGATGCATAACTGACTCAACAGCCCCTAACAACAAAGAACAACAGTGTCCTCTTGAATGATGACTTAGATTGATAACAGCATGGTCGGAAGTTTAACCCCTTAGATATTCCACAGAGAAAGATTAGGATTTCAGCTCCCCCCCAAATTTACACTCAGAAATTCAAAGCTGTATTTCTCCTCTGCACCATACAGCTTCTCTGTGTCAGAATTGGCTCCATGAAAATGAATGAGCTGATGGCTCCATTGATCTTTCAATCAATTCCAACTCAGTAGTGACTTTATTGGACAGAATAGAATTGCCCCTTAGATTTCCAAGACTTTAAATATTTACAGAACATTAAAGTTCATCTCAGATCAGCTGGTGGATTTGAACTACAGGGTTCAGCTAGTCGTCCAATACACAACCCACTATGCCACTAGGCTCCTAAACCATGAATTGTATTATTTTAATGCACATCCACCAATCCTTCATTCCATTGCTCATCGCAGACTCATCTTCCCTGATCCAACCCTGCTGAACTTTTAAATCAATGGACTTCCAGTATAGAGCTATCAGTATGAAGTCCTGGATGATAAAACACTCCCCATGTCCATGGTCTTCTATTACTATTACTTACATAATTTGGTTATCCAATAAATGTCCATAACAGTCCCCCAAATGGATAGTAGTAGCTGTCATAAAGCAAGAACACAGTGGTGGGCATGGCCCTAGAAGGACATAAGAAAGACAGACACACAGAACACTCATTGCTGAGGCAATTTATATTGTAGCATATTGCCACACTTGGAGCAATTCTGAATTGCACATTCCAGCTAGTAAAATAGAAATACGTTCAGGTAATGGAAAAGTATTCTTTACCAAGGTATTGTAACAGGTGCATGGGTGTATTTTAATAGCTAGCAATTCTCACTGCCAAAGAGTCAATGCAAACCCCCCTGTAGGTTTAAATAGTAACAAGCGTAGATGTGGTAGTTATAGTATTGTTTGTCAATTTGAAGATTATGAGTGAATGGGGTGGAGTCTTAGCAAATGTGGCTTCTTATGGGCATGACCTTCCCCTATGGATTCTGGGAAATCTGATTTCCTCCTTGGAGGCGGGAGACACTTCTCTTTCTCTGCTGACTATCTCTGCTGACTCCCTGTGAGATATTACAGCCTGAAGGACACATGAAACTATGTTAGTGCCCTGAGCTAGAGAAGCCACATGGACCTACACTGATGCAACCAGACCTCTGAAGCCAGAGAAGCCACGTAGAGACCCCTGCTAGTGCTGGGATGCGTACACTGCCACTGGATCCAAAGACTTTCCACCCCCAGGCCTGTGATCACCCTGCATTCAGCATCATTGCACATGTTTCATGAGTCTGAAGAGGGCTTTACAGATTGGCATTGGACATATGGGCTAATATTGGACTTATGAGCTTACACTGGACTGAATTGAGATGCTTGCTTAATGTACAATTGCCCTTTATATAAAACTCACTCTTATACATATATGGATTTCTATGAATTTGTTTCTCTAGTCTACCCAGACTAACAGTAGAAAGCTCAGTCTTTGCTTATGGATCTGCTTGTGGTTTTGAACTGTTGAACATTTAGATTGCAGTCCAATACCGAACAACTACCCACCAAGATCCTTAAATAGCAATTAGATCTCTCATATTTATCTTCTTCCTAGAGTTTAATTTTTCCCCTTCAGCCCATCTTTCAGCTGCTCATTTCTATGGTGAATATCATCATGATGAGCTACGTCATGCATATATGATACACAGGTAACTTGTCATCACTTTGTGAAATCTTAAATTTGTTTGTCTCTACTCCATTAAATATATTATTATCATATTTCCTTTCAATTTCTTCTCAGGCCTTTTCTGTTTCAAAAATCTTCATCTTTTCTCTTAAAAATAAATTAACCTCTATGCACCAGAATTGACTCAATGATAATGCAGTTTTTTGTTTTTGTAGCCTGGTAACTACAAGTATATTCAATTCAATTCCATCTTTCAAAAGAAAGAAAAGCAAAAGAAACACCTTTCACTCTATCACATAACCTCCTTCCTGCGCTAGCATTTTCTCTTAAATTCTAAAATCTTGCGAACTTTATCAGAACCTGTTTCCTTTAATAGTTATGGTTTCATTTTATGATCAGCTGTTGCAATAAAAGTTTTCACAAAAGACCAATTTATACACTTTAGATCCACTAATAATTTCTCCTATATTATTTTTGAACCATATGTTTCTTTCAGTAATATTTTTCACTCAACATACTAACAACAACAACAACATCCCTCCAGACTCAATACCATGTGGTTGATTCCAAGTCATGGCAACCCTACAGAAGTGGGCTAGAACTGCCCTCTGTGGTCCTGAGACTCTAACTCTTTAAGGGAGTAGAAAGCTTCATCTTTATCCCCAGGAATGAAGCACCTGGTGGTTTCAAAGGTTAGCCACCCACTGTGTAGCCATTATCCCACCAGGGCTTCTACCATATCACCCCAGATTTGCAATTCCTCATTAAGCTTACCAAGCTTCCATCAGGAAATAGTCCTGAATATTTTCTTTCTAGAAACTCTGATGGCCCAGTGGCGAAAACACCAGTCACTGTGACAGGGAAAGATGAGGCTTCCTGTTCTTGTAAAGAGCTGCAGTCCCAGAAACCCACCCTGCCAGCAGCTCTGCCCTGGCCTATATAATAGGATTGCCAGGGTCAGAATTGACTCTATGGCACTGAGATTTGTACACATTTTCCTTGGCATTTGGATGTCACAACTAGAGGGTCTTTTCAGGGCATTTACTTCATCCAGCACAGATATTGTTTAAAGGCCACATTTAAATCACTTGCAAAATACTCATAAGTGTTCAAGGATTCCTTGACATACTTGTGTTTTACACAAAACGATTGAGACTTTTCCAGACCCCTGACTGCTCGTTTTGTTCCATTGACAGTTGAGGCTTATGTCAGTTTGACTGGAACTCGATATTCAGTGCTGGCTTGGCAGACATGACCGGTTATCCTCCATTTTGTCACCTGAGGTGAGCAGCCCACCATTTGGAAGAAGAATTTCTTCAGGTGTAGGCTGAATCTTATATATAAACAGGGATTCTGGCAAAGCAAGCTCTCTCTCTCTCTCCTATATTTAACCTTTCTGATTGCTGGTACTTGGGACATTAGAAGCACTATAAGGGTTTTACTATAAGGGTTTTATTATAAGGATTTTATTTCCCTAAGCATTAGGTATACCGTGATGAATAAAATATATGTGATTCTTGTCTAATTCAACTATAGATTACCAGAAAAGGCAGATACCATCAGATTTAGAAAATAAAATATAGACTTAGTTAAATATGAATTTCAGATAAAGAAAGATTTTTTTCCTATTAAGATGACTCTTGTACTTAAAAAAATCATTTTATTGGGGCTCTTACTGCTCATAAAATCCCATATTAGCAATTGTCTGAAGCATATTTGTACATATATTGCCATCATCATTTTCAAAACACTTACTACTTGAGCACCTGATAGAAGCGCTCCCTTTTCCTCCTCCCTCTGCCACCCTCCCACCCTCATGAATCAATTAATTATGTATTGTTTTTATTATTTCATATCTTACACTGTCCATTGTTTCCCTTCAGTCACATCTCTGTTATTGGTCCCCTTGGGGGTGGGGCTATATATCCAAACTTGTGATGGGTTCTCCCTTTCTTACCTTCCTCCTCCTTGACCACCCCCTTACCCTCATAATATCCATACTCACATTACTGTTCCTAACTACAGTGGTTTTGACATATATTTATAAAAGGACATGCTAAATATCAGTTGGGAGTGAAAATACACATGTTTTTCCCCATCCTAGAGAGCTAGCCTATACATCCTAAGAGCAGTGTGGTTGTTATTAGATGTACCACATATACTTGAGTATAAGCCTACCTGACTATCAGCTGAGGCATCTAATTTTACCACAAAACTTGCATTAAAAATGTGCTGAAAAACTCGGCTTATACACAAGTATAGATGGTAAATGACTTAGGTAGTGCTGACTCATAGCCATCTTCTGTGGAACGGAAAATAACATCTGATTTCTAGATGGCTGCTTCTATGACCATTGCTTGTGGATCAAAATAAAATTAAATACTGGGCAATGTCAAACATTTTTCTGTTTGTTATGATACTGCTTACTGCTCTAAGTATGAATATTTTTTTTCGATATGTTATAGTGTTAACCACACTGCATGTTACACTCTTTAATCTTTATCAATAAATTCATTGTCTTATTTGCTTCCAGGAAGCAAGGCAATGCCATCTGCATACTGTGTCATTCTCCAATCCAAGTGCCACATTTTATTTCTGAGATAGTCTAGCTTCTCAAATAGATTACTCAGCATACAGATGGAATAAGTATGATGAAAAATACAACCCTGATGTAAATATTTTTTGATGTAAAAGTACCCGGTGTTCTCTTCTGTTAGTTTGTATGTTGTTTTCATATGAACAAAATTAAGTGTTCTGGGAGTCCCATTATTTGCCATTCTATCTATACTTTGTCATGATACACACAGTTTAATTGATTTGCATAGCCAAGAAAACACAGACAAACATCTTTCCTATATTATGTTCCATTCCAAATCCATCTGACAATCAAGATACCCTGCCCTCTTCTGAATCTGGCATGGATTTCTCACAGTACAACTGTTTTTGAATTATCTTCAGAAAACATTTAATTGTATGTGGCATTAACGGTGTTGTTCAAAAATATATGCTGCTGGATCATATTTCTTTGAAATAGTCAATACTATGGACCCATTTAGTCTGCCATAGAGTTGTTTACCAAATTTCTTTGCAAAGATGGCTGAATATCTCTATTACTGAATCATCACAGATACATTTCAATGCATACCCTGTTGACTCTGAGAGTCTTGTTTTCCATCAATGTCTTCAGGGAAGAGTAGCAGTCTTCCTTCAATACCATTTATGAAATCATTTACTAGGAGAGCATTGGAAGGTGGACCATTGCAACTGGAGTTAAAATGTAACCACTAATCTTTTGCTTTCCCTTTTGACCCATTTTAATATTCTACTTTTTATTATTTTCTGTTACCTTTCAATGGAGATTTTTCTATGTTTTATTTTGCTATTGTCATTTGATTTTTGTTTTTATTTGTACGGTTGTGTATGTTTTTTCTTTATATAAATCAAGGTAGGTGCATCTAGCGTGACAGTATCTGGATTCAGAGCTTCTTGGCGTTCCGGCAGGAGGAGTGCGGGTAATTGGGGAGCTGATGATAACAGGTACACGAGAGAAGGAAATACTCCACAGCTGATTTGGGGATGAGTGCACGGCTCTTTCAGATATGCTTAAACTATTGAAATGTATGATATGTGAATGGTGTGCCCATAAGCTGTTTAAAATTCTTAAATCTACAACTTTCAAAGTGCATCTCATATATTGCCATCGAAGGTCAGATGATTTGGCATCTTTATTTATTTTGAAATCAAGACTATATCACCTTACATAATTCAGGGGAAACTTAGATGCTTTCTTGCTTGACCCCACAATGCTTCTTAGAACATATTGCATATCCTCCTCGAGTGAACATATCTGACCCTGTGAGGACATATCCTTTTTGCACACCTTTTTAAACTCTAAGGGCCATTGTCATGCTCCTTAATCATATTCCTCAACTCACTGGACACTTGATATATGAATCCTAATTATAGTTACAACCCAAGCCTTAAATTGTTAGGAGATTTTACAAAGTTCACATATGACATGAGCATGAGCTTTAGCATCTCCTTGACCTCACAGCCTACTTGCCTTTGTATCTACCCCTGTGACAGTACATCAACTTATCGCTTCTCAAAAATTCTGCTCCTCGGATGCTGTGAATAAAAATGCTCAAATGTGCTCCGAAATGTCCAGCCCTCTTTTTCTCCTAGTTGGTTTTCTGCACTCAAATCTGCCATGCGTCTTCCTATTCACATTTTCATCTCCACTTCTCCTCTAAGTAGCCTAGATTCACCCACTCACATGCACATTGCCTTAGCTCTCAATAGTTCTGTAAGTATCTGCAGATGACAAAGAACCATTTCCTTACCTTGACCTCTTACATTTACTACACAATTATCTTCAAAATCAGACTTCATAAATACGCTGCCTAAAATTGTCTGGTATACTTCCTCTTTTTACGTTCTCTTTTAATTTATGTTTAAAAGGATTTTTAAAAATCCATACATTTGAGAAAAATAAGTACTTTTTCATATAAACTAAACTATTACTTTGCTATTGAGGATTTTCAGCATGTTTTTCATGCCCACAATAATGCAACTAAGAACATTTATTTTTTAAGTTTGATGAAACAACTCTGTAATAGCTTTGATCTCATTTATGGAGACACAATGTAATTTACTAAATGATGTCCCAGTGGCCTGAGAGGTTAATTCAGTTAGAAATTTCAAGAACTCTCAATCTTTGAAGAAAATTCAGTTCACTGTCCAGTGAGGAACTCTAGTGTTCTGTATCAGACCCAGGTCCAAATGCTTCTGTAGCAATTTGTTCATTTCACCATCTTTTCAAGTCACATTACAGTTCAAATTCAATATTCAACCATTGTCATCCAAGAGGCAGCTAAAGTGGCAACTGTATGATGGAAGGGTAGAAATCAAGGGGCAGAACCCTGATGAGAAGAAGAAGCTATGAGAAAATCATGTAAGAGAGGCAAGAATTGTCAACTTGAGCCATTAAAGAAGAGGAAAAACAAATATAAAATGTCTATGCTTGTTAATATATATTACTTTCAGTTAGATCCCCATATTATACATATTATCATGTCAACAAGTTTTTAAGCTGATTTCCATGAGCATTTGATTGCTCAGGAAGCAAGCTGTGAAGGTAGGAAGAGTAAGAGGGGAAAGGGAACATGTCAGGAGGATCACAGAGCTAGTGGGAAAAAATGGATCAATTATGGCTCTCGTGGAAAAATACAAGCACTTTCCTCTTTATAGGCCCTTTCTTAGCAGCTGGTGCAATTCTGCATTGATTTTTTTCCTGATAACAATAATGTTTGTATGTATTTCTCCACTCATTTTGATTATCATGCCAGCTTTTTTTATTTCTATTCATCACTGATGAACCCCTATGTTGATCATATTGTGCTACTTCATTCTCTTTTCTAGAACTATTGCATCTTTTAGAGCATTCTCACTTGTGAATAGTCAGGTTGAAGGTGGCTAATTTAAATGATAGTGTTGACCCCACTATCCACACTTTACTTCAACAAGATCAGTAGGATGAAGACGGCACTTTGGTGTTTGTTTTATTTTTAAAAGAGGCTGCATAGGTGATTCTACATCCAGCTTTGAAAGCCACTCCTGTTTTAGATTTTTTTAAGTACAAATTATATTAAAACTGGACTGGAATACAATTATCTTAATTCCAGAGCTGGTGATATTTACTCTTCACTTCAGCAGTTTGTAAATATATCTCCCTGTAAACCTTTTTAGTCTTGTTTCTTTCATCACATTATTCCTGCTCATAGTAAAAGACGCATATGAAAACCATAGATAACAGGGAATAAAAATAACCAAATTAATAGATAAATAAACTGCACTGCACATGTGCAGAATATTCTGATTTTTCTCAGTTAGTACAATTTGATCAACACCAAGATGATCACATGTAGTCCCTATGTGGTAGTTCAACATTCAACTGCTGGTTAAGAGCCAGTGGTTTGACCCACAAGGTTCTACATCAGAGAGAGAGGTGACAGTGGGCTCTCTTAATGATTATACACTTGTGAGGTCTTTCAGGGGCAGTTCTGTTTTCCCCTGTTGGGTCGCTAGCAGTCAGAACTGACCCAGTGGCAAGGAATGTCATCTGGTTTGGCAAGCACTGTCCCTCCATTTGTAGAGGTTCTCCCTCTTTCTTTCTTTCTTTCTTTCTTTCTTTCTTTCTTTCTTTCTTTCTTTCTTTCTTTCTTTCTTTCTTTCTTTCTTTCTTTTTTTTTTGGTGCCTCTCCAATTTACCAAGCATGATACTCAACTCTAGGACTAGTCTCTCCTGACATGTCTAATGTGCAAAATCTTGCAATTCTGGCTGTACTTGTCCCAAGACAGATTTGTTTGTTTTTTTGACAGTCCATATTTTCAACATTCTTAACGTGCACGGTAATTCATGTGTATTCATTGTTCAGTTGTCCTGATTCAATGTCTAACTTAAACATGCATATGAGGTTATTATAAACACCAGGTGTACAAGTATGTCATTGTCAAGGTAACAAGCTTGGTTTACAACACATTAATGAGGTCTCATACAGCAGATTTAATAAATGCAATGCTTCTATAAGCATTGACTGTGGATCGAAGTAAGATAAAATATTTGACAAATTCAATTTTTTCTCAGTTCATCATATGTTAACTATTGCTCCAATTGTGAGGATTTTGATCTTCTTTACATTGGGTCTTAATTCATACTGAACCTGCAATTTTTGATCTTAATCAGCAAGTACTTCAACTCCTCCTCATTTTCAGCAAGCAAGCTTGCATATTGCATGTTACTAATAAGCTTTCTTCCTATCTTGATACCACATTCTTCATATAATCCAGTTTTTCTGAATATTTGCTCAGAATACAGACTGAATAAGTATGGTGAGAGGAACCGACTTTAATACACAACTCTCCTTATTTTAAGCCAGGCAGTATTGATATTTTATTGAAAATATATACAAAATTAAGAGATCTTTATACCTAACTTTGATGTAAAACTATTAATGCTCCCAAAATATTTTCTGCTTATAAATTTCATTTCCACAGTCTACTCTAACTCAAAGCTACCCTATACATGGTTTCTGAGGCTGTAACTCTTTACAGAAAAAGAAGTTTCCTTTCAACTATGTGGTAGCTGGTACTTATTCACTATGAAATTTATGATGAGCAGTTAGTTCAGTGCATAATCTACTACTCCACCAGGGCTCCTGTTTATCATATATAGACATATATATGGAATGCATGTATATTTATTTGATATCAAGCAATTTTCATGAAATATATATGCATTTCACCTATAGACGTATACATGAAATTCACAGCGGTAGTTACATAATCTGGTATCAATTTGTGAAGGGGTGGAGTCTAGGCTGTCAATCATGTCGCAGATTGATGACCTTATTTGGAGGTGCCAAGGAGATAAATAGCTCACTGGAGGTCGATACACACAGACTCTCTGCTTTCTCATCCTGCTGACAAGACACATGGAGCTACGTTAGAGACCTGGAGCTAGAGGAGCCACATGTAGACCCCTGCCAGCATTAAGATGCTTCCACAATCATTGGATCCAGAAGGCTTTCCACCCACTGGCTGTGATCTCCCTGCATTTAGCATCCTTTAATGTGTTGTGTGAGTCTGAAGAGGACTTTCTAGATTGGTATTAGACATATGGGTTAATATCAAACTTATGGACTTGACCTGGACTGGGTTGGGACGTTTTCTCAATATACAATTGCTCTTTTGTATAAAGCTCTTTCGTCTATACATATGAGTGTCTACGAATTTGTTTCTCTAGTCACTCAGGACTGACACATCCATGTAACGTGCACTCTTAATAAAAGAAATATAATATTCTTTGGAATAAATGGGAAAAAACAAATAATAAGTGAGTAGTATAGTGTACAGTTATATAAAGTAATTTAAACACTATTATAAAATCTTCAAAGAAATTACATTTAAGTATCCATTTGATTAGCTTTAATATGATTACAAGTACCACACTTGACCCAGAAAAGTTAAAACTAGGGAGATAGGGTAACTTAACTTTATAATTTTGTGTTTTCTGATTCAAAATAAAAAATTCCTTTCCACATGCTGATACATCCATGTCTCCTCCTCGTTTATCAGCCATCTCTTTAGCCAACATTTCCCATTCACAACAATAGTAGAAGCACCTACTCTTTGACTATTTTGCTTAACTATGGACTATTTGTTAGTAATGAAATTTGAGCTGTGGGGTAAGGATAACAAAGGATTTGCTATTTAATGTTATTCAATGCTAACTTGGCTTCCCCATGATTCTTAGTGAATTGGCAATTGTGTAGCATGGAATATGAGTTATGTAATGATGAAATTTAACACTTAGGTACAGAAGTAGTCAGCCTCTACTTAGAGGTCTATTGTAGTCAATCTTCATCGTTGCATATGGTCCATTTTCACACAATGTCTTAATACTTATGGGCTAATCATGTGGATGTGAGAAATGGATGTATGAGTAAACAAGAAATGTTTTTACATTTAAGTACTCCACATTGAATACCTAGAAACTATTTCATTATGAATATGATTATATGACATAGAACTAGCTAGCTGCTCTGTATAACTTGCCAGATTTTAGCTATGTTACTTCCATTACCATTAATAAAATATGAGCCAAATTGTCTTGATAAATTTTATCCTAAGGATATCATGTTTCCTACTTTAAAGATAAAAGCACAGCAATGTACTGTATTTTATTAAACAGGAAAAAATCTTTATCACTAATTCACTGTGATCTAGTTTTCAGTTTCTTTATGAACAAAAAAAAAATAACTCAATTTAGAAACCCTTGATTGCCCTGAATAAAAAGTAGTTCAGGTAATAAGATAAATCACCTTCACCTGTTTTCAGTATAGGGTAAGCTAAATAAAAACTGCTGCCAACCTATTTCCATTTTATTCTTATAAATTTGAACAATAATCTTACTTAATTCAAGTGTGTAAGGTTACATGGGAATAGCTAACTGTCCACAAACACCATGTTCACAGATATGTGCATATTGAGAAAATGAATCCAGGCACATGCTGCCTGTGTTCTTACTAATCTTACAGGTTGTCTGTCCTCCAGTGTTTGTCCAAAACAATTTGGTTGGGAGTATTCTTCAAGGTTTAGAGTGAAACTCAGAAGAAATGCACTTAATCAGGATGTGTTGGCATTAGGTGACATGATATACTTCTCAGTGTGTACACTTCCATTTTATAGTGATTTTTTTCTGGCTTAATTTTTAATTTTCTCTTTACTACTGCAATCTGACCTATTATTGATAAAGTATAGGGAACACTATAACATGTAGTGGTGAAACTGAGTACACAAAATATCATATGCAAATAGCACCTGTGGAGAAAGACAACCCCATTCCCACCCCGTAAGCTCATATGCCTCTATGGCCTACAGAAGCATGGGGAAGAAGAAATGGGGCAATTGGGGAACAGGGCACTAATCCACCCATGGGAAGGGGATTGTTTATGCCTCCACAGGAGAGAGGGAGTGTGAACCTCCTGTGCACCAAGCAGGATGATGTCCCTGCTTAGAGCAGCTCTTTCCCAGAGAGGACTGTGGGGCCCCAGCTGGAGACATGACAACCACTCCACTCCCTCGATGACAGAACAGCAGAGCACAGCCTTGAAGATGCAATTCTGGGAGTGCAGCATCGCTGACCCACCCACATGGGGGCAAAGCAAGTGGGGGTACCAACAGACCAGCACTGGGCACAAAGCCGCAAAGTCCCTGAGAAATATGGACTGTAGCCTTGACTTCTGACCAGGGTTGGGTGCAGGAGTGAGGTGGAAGATAGGAATTTGGCACTTTTTCTGAACTTGTTGGGGAATATTCACAAGGGGGCCACAGGGAAAGTCTAAAGGTATAGCAGGGTGGGAGGTGGGGGCACTAGGCCATTTCATCCTTGGTGGAAGGAAGAACATTGGGGCTTTGTATAAGGTGTTCCCCTTTAACAGGAACCCTGAGGGCTATAAGGATGTAAAGGATCTTAGGTTAGCAGGTCCTGAGATAAGGATCACAGGTAAGGGGATTGGACTGATGGATTATATCAGGGCCTGCTCGCTATTTAACAGAGATACTCATCTACTCTGGGTCAGGACAAGGCTTGGACCTGGAACTACTTGTATGTCTTTTCCTTTTGGTGTCTATATAGAGGCAGGGTAGGCAATCTCAAGGAGACAGCAATGGGACTGATGGTTGGGTGTGGTGGGTATGGGGGTTTTGATGGTGTTGGGATAGGAAGAGGCAGAGGGAGGAACCAATAATGACAGGTACAGGAAGATAGCAGGGAATCAAAAATTGATGATGAGGAGGGAGTATAGTGTCAGGTTTTATGAATCAAAATATATCTGAGAGGAATTACTGTGAGGTGACCAATGGGTAAAACTGATAGTGAGTCAGGAGGAAAGAAAAAAGAAGAAAGAGCAGGAGAGTTAAAATTATATATATAATTATATATATGTATATTATAGTATGTTATATGTAAATATAGAAAGATAGGAATATTTCCCTCTGTATATATGTATATATATGCTATATATATATGCTATATATATATATATATATATATATATATATATATATATATATATATATATATATATATATATATATATATATAGAGAGAGAGAGAGAGAGAGAGAGAGAGAGAGAGAGAGAAACACATACATACACGGAAGCAGATTGTGGACTTTGGGCCTCTACTTAAATCTTACCTCAGTATAAAAACAGTTAATTCTAATAATGTGCCAATGTATGATATTAACCTTCCTGACAAAATCGCTAAGGAAAAAATAAGCAAATGTGGTAAAGAAAGCTGATGGTGCCCTGCTATTAAAATAAATGGTGTTAGCAGTCTTAAAGGCTTGTAGTTAAACAAGCAGACATCTAGCGGGGGAGCAACAAAGCCCACATGGAAGAAGCACACCAGCCTGTGTGATCATGAGGTGTCGATGGGAATAGGTATCAGAAGTACAAAAGAAAGCAAAATCAAATTTACTTGAAGGAGTATGGACAAAGTGGAGTCCCCAAACCCACCTGAAGATAATTAGATAGTCCCTCTCAGAAAGGCCTCACGGAAGGGATGATATATCCAGGGTACAGTATAGCACTGATGAAACACATAACTATTCTCTAATTCTTTACAATTTCCTCCCCTTACTTTTATTGTTAAATATGTGCATGTTAATTTTCATAATTGAGATCATTCGATACATGCAATCCAAGATAGATAAAACCTTCAGAAATAATAATGTGAGAAGATTCCCTGAGGGTAGGGAACAGACATGGGAAGGGGGAAGGGGTAACCAACAGCAATGACAGCTGTGTAACTCCACGTGAGGAGTACGGATAGAGAATTGTAGGTGAACAGATGAATTGGATGGTATAAAACATGGCAATAATAATAATAATACATTATATAATAACCAGGGTACCTTGGGGGTAATGTGAGTGAGGGAGAGGAGGATCAAGGGGAACTAATATCAAAGAGTTCAAGAAGAAAAGAATATTTTTTAAATGATGGTGGCAGAAACTGTAGAATCATGCTTGACATAATTGAATAATGAATTATTATAATATCTATAAGAGCCCCCGAAAATGGATTTTATAAAAAAGAAAGTATACACACTGTTACAGATTAGAGCCTGCAACACACAGGGAATCCTGAATAGATAACCCCCCTGGGTCCAACAATGAGAATAGAGATGCCAGGAGGATTAGGGGAGAGTGGGAGGAATAAGGGGGAATTGATCATAAGGATAAATCTATAACCCCCTCTCAGGAGGATGAACAATGGAAAAGTGGGTAAGGAGTGACGGAGGATGATATAAGATATGAAAATAATAATCTCTACCTTACCAAGTGTTCATGAGAGAGGGAGGATGGAGAGGGAGGGAGAAATGGGGAGCTGATATCAGTGGCTCAAGTGGGAAGAGACTGCTTCGAAATGATGTTGGTGGTACACGTGCAAATGTGATTGACACAAAGAATAGATATATGGATTGTGATAAGAGATGTAAGAGCCCTCAATAAAAGTGTTTCATAAAAAAGAAAATATCATATACTAGCATTCTACCCTGAGTCCTGGGAATTCACAGGGGGCAGTTCTACCTACAGAGTCCCCATCAATCAACATTGAGCTGTAATCAGCTTAATGGCAATGAGTTTGATTTGGTTTTTGGTTCCTTGGTGCTTAATATAGCGTGTGATACAAAACTACTTTTACAAGAAATTTTTTAAAACTGGATTGAAGGTAATCCCAATCTCTGATTTGGGTGAAACACATTACAAAAACTACAGTTTTGTTGCTATTAAGTGCTGTTGAGCTGGCTCCATTCATGGCCAAGTTATGAATAACAGGGTTACGCACCACCTGGTCCTGCGCCGCCTTTGTGCTTGTTAAATTCTGTTGCCGAGATTATTGTGTTGATTCATTTCAACAAAGCTCTCTTTCTCTCTGTTTTTGCCATCATTTAAAAAAATGGATTTGAGATAATTTCACACCCGGTGTGAATTCTTTTTCTAGTAGCTGCCTTTCCTGCTGATGGATCCAAAGTACTGTTCTATGGGTTTACCATCCATGCTGGGCAGGATTCTCTAACGAATCAAAACCAAAATAATACACAAACACGCACGTTTATACAATGAGACGGGCTATAATGGCTAATTCATCCACACAGAAGTACAGAGGGCTCAGTTAAATGCACTTTCCTGGCACAGTTAACATACTGAAGGTCCTTCAACTCACTCAGCCTGCCAGTCCAAGGTCAAGGAAGCAAACAGCAGAGTCGTCCCTCAGGCAAGGCAAGCAGAGTCAGTCCACAAGCAGCATGCAGCAGAGTGGGGAAACAACATTCAGTAGCATGTGAACTTAGCCAAGCAGCCCAATGGGGTGTCAAACTAAATTGATGCATGGTGAGATGATTCACCAGCCTCTGGCATGGTGAAGCAGCTCTAGAAGGAGGCTCAAGCTCTAGCAACAGAATTCATGGGTTGGCTTCTCCTACACGTAGTGCAGCACATGGTTGAGACAAAGAACTGGCTCAAGCAACAGCATGCTTGTCCGATCACCAGGGGAGAAGAGAACCAAGATGCCAGCCTCAGAAAGTATTTATCTCCCTCCAATCCAGCTGCAAACTTATTGAACTCTACCCACAGGTTCCTATGGAGGTCTAGTTAGCACAATAAACCTAATGATCACACCATCTTCTCTTTCAATAAGCATATAGCTGTGTGTCTCCCAAGACAGTTTTCTTTGATCTTCTGGTACTTCACTGGTCAGTCAATATTATTTGCAAGTATCATAATTTAAATGCATCAGTTTTCTTCTGTCTTCCATTCTAATTGTCCACTTTTGAACTACATATGGGGTGGTTAAGATGCTCTTTTCACTTGGTTATCTTTCTTGACTAGTGGCCTGGACTGTAGCTTGTTCAAAATGAGGTTTTCTGCCTAGTCCTACTGTTTTTGCCAGTGTGTGTTCCCACTGCACTCTGACTCCTTAGGATGTCTTCACACTGTAACAATTCTTCTTCCTCTAGTGATTTGAATAAATTGCCCTTCTTCTTTTTAATCATTCCGAGGTGTTTTATTAGTTATTTTTCTTCAAATAGTTAAATTTCCTATGAAGGGGATAAAACATCTGGACCAGAGTATGTCACGTCACTTTTGTCACTACAGTGATTAGGATAATTTCTGGATACATGTGATTTTTATTTGGTTTCCCTTTCTCATTTTTTTATTCTGAATTTTCTTATACACACTGAGTGAGTAGGAGAATGGCAACATGACATCCTAAAATTAAAACTGTAAGAGAATACACCAAATCTCTTGTCTATGCTTGAATCTTTAGCCATGTGTATGTGTGAGTGTGTGCATGTGTATATGTTTTCATATATCTATAACTATATAGCCAGGCCAATGTATTTAAGCTATTAAAATCAGATTCATCATGTAATATATGCAAAATGAATGGAATTGTATGATAACATATAAAGAATTTTTGAAGATACTCTTTTTAAATAATGCTATGGCATGATAGCCATTTTCAGTAACAATTTCAGTCTATAGCCATTTTTATTAACAAGTAAGTGATTTCCCCCTCTAAAACTTCCTTCTGTAATGATTATGTGAAATAACACTACATTTTTAAAAGATATTTAATTATTGTGATAGTAATTTATATACTGATGGCTAGCCAAAACACCAGGCTCAATGCTAACTTAACAAACAATCTGTTAATTACATCCCTATAACATAATGCCAGATAGCTAAGAAACTTTCATTTCGGTGAACTGTTAGCCTTTTAAGCACTACATACTGGTAAGTGAAAGTTTTATATTCTTATCTCTAAGATTCTGTAGGTAATAATACAATACATTTTATTATCTAGCATTGAATCCTCATTCAAGAAAATTCAGAATAGATAAGAAAAAAAGTTGACAAGGTAAATTAGGAGAGGGCCATATTGAAAAGTGAAATTTATTCATGGTTCTTTAGACTACTTAAATAAGATAATATTAATTCCTTCATGTAAAGGCATATATAAGATCTTTTATATATGTTTTCTGGTATAGTATCTTCCATGAATCAGTAAAGAAAAATGCTTATATTTAAGGAAGATAATGTTTCAGGGTCATTTTTTTTCTGCAATCAAAATTCCAGTATTTCACTAAATAATACATTGACATCTGTGCCCATTTCAAAATTGCATTCTGAAAACCACCCTACTAATTTGACATATGTTAGACTTGAACCTTATAAAGTAGCTCCGAATTGCATAGATTCTACTGCTACACTCTTTTCATTTAGTGCCTGTGAGTGTAAGCACACATTCCCAAAAGTGGCACAGGTAGTTTCAAAGTCTAAGTACTAACACACAAGGCCATTTGTTTTCCATACTTACTTAACACCAGAGACTTCAAACGACAATGGCAACATAGCTGAACATGCTTAAAATGAATGTTTATCCCTAAAGACTTTTTAAATCAGTTTACACATTGACCTGATTTATTCATTCATGACTGACATTTTATAAATCATTTTAAAATTGTCTATAGTCCTTACTACGGTACATGTGCTAATCTGGTACAAGAGAGAGCAAATGTTTTCAAATAGAAAAAAAGTGAACATATTGCTTTCGTATGACAGAGAACTGGACCATTTGTCATGTTGTTTTAAGAGAAAGTTCACAAATCAGCTGCTGCATGCTGTTTGTGTGAGTTCCTACACTTTGCATTGCTAAATAATTGAGAACATTAGCTCCCAAACCATGAAAAATTCATTTTAACATGATGTATTATTAATCAATTTAATTTAAAGTGATCTGGAAAGTTCCAATTTCAGTTGTGATGCTTGAAGATAAATACAGGCAGTAGTTGGTACTTATTAAAATTGTGTAACTCTTTGTTGCTCTATTTTTATTTTTTTCACAAGTGGGTCTAAGTCTAATGAAAGTTACATAAATAGAAGAGGTTAACCATCTGAATCTATACACTCATCCACATATGTATATTTATATTTATAAGGAAAGAAATAACACATTTAGTCCGTTGACTTTTCATCAACTTCCAGTGTTGTGTTTCCATTTTCAAAATCTACATTGAAGAGCAGACATGCATGAGAGTGCATCATTTGAAAATGATGTGCAAGTTCTTCATCTTTCCCTAGTTCTGAACATATTCTGATTAGGTTTACATCAGGTTGACTGCTCATTTTGATGACTATTATAAAATAAATATTAAACATGTATTACCTGTAAGGTTAGAAAAATAATGGTTATTCATGTTGCTTATGTGTCATCAAGCCATGTGAACAGAAGATGAAACATCTTCCTACTGTTATGGTTGACTTGAATCCCTCAAAAAGAGATGTTGAAATCATAATGATTGGTGTTTTGAGTGTGACTGTATTCGAAGATACAGTCTTTGCAGATGGAATGTTTTAGGTAAACCATGAGGTGATACCGGAGTAACAACTAAAATCTAAATTCACGGCAATTGACTCAGTTCCAACTTACAGCGATCCTGTAAGACTGAGTAGAATTACTCCTCTTGTAGTTAGCAGCCCAATGCTTAACCAACTATGCCATCAGCGCATCTGCATACTAGAGGAGTGTGGACCTTAACCCAATATGACTGGGATAAGGAAGAGAGAAGAGGCACAGAGGGAGGTGGATAAAGAATGAAGCTAGCCACGTTCATTACGGAGGGAGAGATTAGATTTCTGTGGTCACAACCAAAGAACACCTAGCGCTACCAGAAAATGGAAACGCAAAACTCCTCTTTGAGAAGTTTGGGAGGAAATGAGGTACTATCAACAATCCTTAGTCCAATCTCTAGTCTCGCAAGGGGAAAATTAATTTCTGTTGTTTTAATCCAACCACCTGAGCTCTTTTGTTACCCTCAAATTAACTAAAAAACAAACAACTCACTAAATTAACTAACTAAACTAACCAAAATCCTCACAAAAGGACCAGTAGGCAACATAACAATAAGCAGGGAAAGATTGAATTGCTCAAGGATTTCTTCTTGCCTGGGTCCACAATCCATGTTCACTGAAATAGCAGTCAAGAAATCCAACGCTGCATTTTAATGGGTAAATCTGCACAAGGCCTCTTTAAAGTGTCAAAAATCAAGAAAGTTGCTTTAAGGATTATGGTGTGCTTGGCCCAAGCAACGGTATTTTCAATCACCTCATATACATGTCAAAGTTGGACACTGAATAGGAAAGACTAAAGAAGACCTGATATAATTTAATTATGGTGCTGGCAAATAATATTGAAAGTCCCACGGACTGACAAAATAATAAACAAAGCTGTTTTGGAGGAAGTACAACCAGAATGCCCCTCAGAAGCAATGAGAAGCAGACTTCATCTCATGTGCTCTGAACATGTTATGAGGGGAGACCAGTCCCTAGAGAAGGACATCAGACTTGGTGAAGACAAGGACAACAGGAAGGCTCTGGATAAGAGAGGCACCAGGGCTGCCACGATAGGTTCAACATGAAGAATTGTGCCCATGGCACAAGAATGCATAGATTTTGCTTTATTGTACACAGGGTCGTTATGAATCAGGATGGAAGTGATGGCCCTTAGCTGCAACAATAACAGCAAGAAAGATCAAGGTAGACATAATCTGGCGCAGAATCCTATGGGATAAGTATATCTATAGAGAGAGGAAACTGGAGAGAACAACCCATTGCCACAAAGTATGAAATTCCTAAGTGCTGGGGCCACACTAATCATCCTGTTCAATTTATAATATGTAGATTTGTAAGTAACGTTTTGCTAGTCTCTCTCTCTCTCTCTATATATATATATATATTCCAATATTGCTACTACAGGGAAATAGAAAAATGGTTTCCATGTTTTAATCCACTATATAAACCACCTGGCAATCAGCATTACCAAAATGTGGAGCAGAAACATCTCTGGCAACTGTGATACTTTAAGAATAACTCAGTCTTGAGGCTGTATAGTCTGATGTGGTGAAGATGTGTCTTCCTTAGAGAAAGTCATGTTTCCTGAAGTATTATGGCAGAAAAGTATAACAAATAATTTTTCAAATGCACTTTTTATATATTTGTAAAAGAAAAAAAATTTATTTAAGATTAGATAATATGGAAAAATGTTCAACTCTCTATATTTTAAATAACATAATAGAAAAATTATTTGTAACTATGTCTATTATTTATGATATTTGTTTTATATGACCTATTACTGTACCCATTACATTTAATAGCTTCCTACACATGGATCTCTCTTGCTAAATTGTGTGCACATAAAGAATGAGAGCCATATTTTATCCATGTTAGTACTGTCTGGTCATGATGAAAATCATAATTTATGTCTATTGAATTAAACTGAACTTAAAGGTTCCATCTGGTCATTTGGATTTTGATAATTCAACATATTAGCTATTTATAATTTTGGCTCTTCTATGGCTTGAAATCAGCCAATTTTGCTCATGGCCATTGTACTTTGCCAAGCAAAAGAATAACTCAACACAACGATATAGAACACACACAAGTACAATTCATTCATGATAATCTCATTAATGTTTTTTTAAATAACAGAATATTTCTTCTAGAAGTATATGATAATTTGTACCTTTTCTTCCTTTAAGAAATTTGATTCAACACACTGACCTTGAATTTATTAGCCAGTAGCATAAATCTTTTTTTTTGTCCCTTTCACAGCATTAAAACAAAAATCCTATAATGATAATTAATTCAATATAAATCCTTGAGACTTATCTCTTTTCTCATTAAATAACAATTTTATCAAGTGGTTGCATAAAAAAAGTTTATGTATGTATATATGTGTACACATATATATTCTGTCAATTCATGTCTTTAAAGACATGTGTAACTTAAAGTTTTCCAGAGTTATCATTTTTAATATTAATATTAATGACCAAATATCTAAATATTACTGACCAAAATTATTTCACGACCCCAAATAATAATAGGCAGTCTAATTTTACACTACTTTAAGCACTTACTGATTAAGATCAAAGACTGCACAGGCTGTTGTGTGAATTATGCTTTTACAAAAGAAAACAAAAATCCCCATGAGTGGAACAATAGAAAAAATCATGATAGAGAAAATATTGAACGTGCAAAGAATTTTAATATTGCTTAGATACACAATAATTTCCCTTAAAGCAGTTAAAAGTTTTAAAATCCAACAATTATGGAAAAATCAGATATACAAGCCTTCCTTAAAGGGTTAAGGACTCAGGAACACCTGACCCAAGTGATTGTATTTTCAATTATTCATATCATGTGAACGCTGAGCAATGTATAAGAAATATTGTAGAACAATTGATACATTTGATTAAGACTCTAACAAAGAGCATTTAAAATATTGTCGACTGTCAGAAGGCTTACAAACTTTTTCTTGGAAGAAACACATTCAGAATAGCCCTTATAAGAGATGATGGTTGTAGAGCAAAAGAAGGAAGAGAAAAAAGAGAGAGAGTGCGTTGAGACTTTATTTCAAGAGTTTTGAATATGCTAGCAGGAAGGTCCCATCCATGGAGAAAGACATGATGATTGGAAGAGCAGAGGGTCAGAGAAAAAATGAAACATTGGCTGTAAAAATGGACTCAAGCATAGGAAAACCTGCCAGGGAATAGAGTCACACTATGAATTGGAACTACTTGCGCAGCAACTAACCAGACAGCAAGAACCATAACAAGCATTTACATGACAATTAAACACTGCCTTTGACATATTTTCTTGGAATAAAAAATATCAACAGACTCACCTTATATATCGATACAAAATGAGTAATTTAAAATTGGTGGCAATAACACATTTGAGAGTGACAGTCTTGTTGATGCAGAGCTGTTGTTTATCAGATATCGCTACTTAAATTCTACAATTAATAAATAATACTGCAGACATATTTCATGCTTTGCTTAGTTGAGCAATATACTTATTTTGACTATCAGTAACTCTTAAAAATTATTACATACTTATCCTTCCCATTTCACAAATGAAAACAATGACATTCTTAAAAGTTTTATCATTTGTCCAGGTTTTATGTCAACTTGGCTGGGCCCAGATTCTTACCGGTCTGACAGGTCACAGTTAACTCAACCACCTTGACATAATGTCATTACAACTAATCATTTGTAAGTCTCCATAATAAGATACAATTTTGGTGGAATGCAAGACCCTGAGTCCAGCCACACCCTGATGCAATTAATTTTCCTCGATGGTGTGACCTGCTTCCTAGTTTAATGAGTTATGTGAAAAAGCTAGCTTGCTGGATTTTCTGGATCCTGCATTTGGCTCATCAAACTTACATATTTTGAATTTGAACCAAGAGGTTGTCATGTTGCCTGCTGATATTAAGAGTAATGATAGACTTGTCATTTGATCTACTGAAGACATGGGTTGATCAATTCTGCATGCACAAAAGTGACTTTGAATACCATCCTCTTCTGTAATCATCAGTGTGTGGGTGTGTGGTTTCTGTGTCAATCGTCAGTCCCCACTGCGATTCAAGTTGGGAGAATCCTCCAGCCTAAGACCTGCGTGTAGATAGATTGCTCACAGGAAAGCATGATCCTGGATTGCCCTTTGTCAGCATGTGATATTGCCTTACACTTAGGGATGGTCATGCTTAGTCTCAACGATACCGTGGCTACAAAAATGGACTCGAATGCAGGAAAACCAGACAATATTTAATCCCATTGGGTTTAGAGTGATGTGAACTGGAACTGGTCATGGTTTTTGTCAATACCCATAATTATATATTATGTGTAATATGAAATATTACCCGATGTATATAAAGGTCCAGGAAGCTAGAAATGTTTACATTTCTTTTTTATAGTTAAAAATATTAAGTTGCTTTTGAGTTAATTTCAACTCATGGATAAACTATTTTCAAAGAAAAATGCACCAGAGGTTTTTCTTTTTTTCTCTCTCTCTGAAAAATGTGGCTCTGGGTATATTTGAATGGCTAACTTGTTAGTCATCAGCAAGTTAACTTCCCAGATAACTCATTTGCATATATAGTGTTATGTATATCAACAGTTTCTGAATTGTTTTACCATAAAAATAAAAATAAATAAAATGTAAATGCATCAAGATTAGTTTTATAAAATAACATTTGACTATGGTCTTTCATTCCGAAATTATTAGTACTGTCAGATGCAGTACAGTATGTCTCAGTGGGCCACAGAAATCTTTGGGTGGTGCAAATGTTTAACGTGCTCAATGGGGTTTGAGGTACCTAGGAACACCAAGGAAAAGGTGCTTCTTGATCTACTTAGGGACTATCAGCCTCTGAAGTACAGTGGAGCACAGTTCTATTCTGTTATACAGGCAGTTGCCATTTGTTGGAATCATCTCAAATGAAAACTGGTCCAAGGTTGTTGGAATCGATGTTGAATCATTTAAAGATCTTGAAGGTTAACCCAAACTGATAAAAAATACAAGAATACTTAATGACTTGGGGACTGGTAGTAAGATATGGAGGGAAGGAATTTAACAGAATATTATTCCAAATAACCAATAATTAAATCTAAATCAATATTTATAGCTAAAAATGGTCTCTTAACACCTGATTTACATTAGGTGAAAATGAAGAAATAATAGATATACATAATAACAAAATCATTAATAGAATTTCCTACCAATTTCTTTACAAAGAACCATTGTCATGATGTTTTATTATGCTTTCTTACAAGTAATCAGTGGTAAATTTACAACTGAATATATATATATGTCAATATATTTACACACTGATAAATGCAGACATGTTGTTTTCCAGTTACTCTCTGAGCTTTTTCCTCTTACAGAAATGAAGAGATTTCCTTCACTATCTTTTTCTTTTAAGCTTGGTTAAAAGAGGTACTTTATTCAAGGTTAATATCATGCTAAATTAAAATCTATGCATTACTCTTCACCAAAAGCCAGAGAATGTTTCACTGTTGAATCTTCTGGAACTTAACTGTATTCAGAGTAGTTACAGGCAACTACTGAGTATAGAGGAAAGAGAATTCTGACCATACATTTAATGGCAAAAGAACACAACAGCTTCTGTGTTGATACAAGTGCCAGCTGAATTCAAAGTTTTCAATTCCTTCTATATCCAGTAGGGAAGTTAACGACGGATATTATTATAAATGTCTGAATCAGTCACAATGTAGATTCTATTGAATCTGGTGTGCCCAATAAGTGTGCTGAGAAATTTGATGGCATGTATATAACATCTCTCTTTGTAGCACCTTTAAAATTAGGAATGAAGGATTATCTCATTATTTCTTTTTAAAAATCATTTTATTGGGGACATTCATTTTAATTTATCTTATTTTAACTTTATTTTAATTTACTTTTATTTTAATCATTTTATTGGGGACATTTTCACCATTAACCACCAGGGTTCGGATGAGAAGGACTTTTAATGATACATTTACCTGTGAATTTTCTCTCACGTTTAGCCCATTCCCACTCTTTAATCCATGAAGCATACTTGATGAAAAGTCCATGCTGCATGGAAAAGATTCCTAATGGCATAGTGGGAAAACATGACTGTTAACGTCAAGGTTGGTGGTTCGAACTCAGTATCCTTTCTGAAGACAAAACATAAGGGTACCTGCTCTCATAACTATTTGCAGCACAGGAATTGCATTTGAGGTAATTATGAACTGGAATCAATTACACAGTTGGGGGTTTGGGTTTTATGTCTGGATTTATATACATGGGAATTATGTATAATATGAAAAATATGACTTCTTCCTACTCTGAGTATGTGAAATAATGCCTTATCAAAATATTGGAAATATCCAGCATATATAAAATACCAGAAAAGATTAGATAGTAGAGACTAGGCAAATAATCAAATCAACTGCCACAGAGTAATTGGAAGGCTACTTTAGATTGTCTGAGGGAAAATCTCTTTTTTTTTGGAAGATCTCTCTAGATCAGCAGTTCTCAACCTGTAGATTGAGACCCCTCTAGGGGGTCAAATAACCCTTTCACAGGGGTTGTCCAATTCATAACAGTAGCAAAATTACAGCCATGAAGTAGCAACAAAAATAATCGTATGTTTGGACGGGTCAACACAACTGTATTAAAGGAACTGTATTAAAGGGTCACGGCATTAGGAAGGTTGAGATCCACTCCTCTGGATGAAATGCTAACTGATAGTCGTATACCAAGAATAAGTCAAACAATCCTAAGAAGGCTAGGGGAAGACAATGGACCACTGCACACAAAGAAGTCTGTACAGACGAGGAACAAAAGAAGCAGCCTAAGTAGCGCATGGGGAACAAAAAAGAAGTTCAAAATAAACAGAAAGAGGGAAATGGGCTGGCCGGGTTATGGCATTCTGCCATTCAAGAGGAATTTTTAATTGTATTATAAGTGTGCCACAAATCAATTAGAAAAATTTAAACAGGTGACCAAATGAGGAGTTGTTTTGATGGAAATCTTTTTTAACTATAAAAATGCAATTTTATTACAGAACGGCAATTTTGTTAGAAGGTCTAATGCAGTTATCATGGGTCAGTGCAAAAAAAAGAAAAAGGAAAGAAGAGTTGACATTTAATTTCTGTGTTTTCATATTAATAATGTATTTAACATAAAACTCTTGTTATTAATAATACTAGTCTTCAGAAAAAAGCTTTGGTTTAGGGGATAAACATAGAAATCACGTTTTCTACTTATTTGTGTGCCCTTGACCAAATCATTAGCAAGGAGGCCTAGAGGTGTAGTGGTGAAGCAATGGGTTTTGATCCCCATGATCCACAGCTTGAAACCACTAGCAGACTGGGCTTTCCACTCATGTAAACAGTGACAGCCTGGGAAAGGCACAGAGGGTCACTGTGGTTCAACATTGACATGATGGCAGCAGGCTTGGTTTGGTTTTTAATGGGGAAAAGGAGCCCTGATGGCATAGTAGGTTACACGTTTGGTTGCCAGGTCAAAATCAACAGCTGCTTTGAGGGGTAAAGATGAGGCTTTCTACTCTGAGAGAGTTAAGTGAACACACACAGGGACAGTTAAATCCTGACTGATGGGATGGCCATGAGTCAGAATGGACTTGACTTGGCAGTGAGTTTTTGCTTTCTATAATTTTTATTAGATGACATTTAAGAAGTGTAAAAAATAATACATTAGCATCTTCAATTATTTTCATATAGATAATTTTCTTTAGGGGGGAAAATAGATGTATGAATCAATGAGAAACAGAGATGTTCATAGTTACCATAAAAAAACAAATACATTTCCTTTTTATTTAAGTTTACATTTATTCATATGAATGAAATTTACAAAAAAATATAGCCCCAAAGAAATAATAATAATTAAGGGAGTTGCTGCAATATTACTGATATGAAAAGGGTACAAAAGCATCATATCTGATTGTTGATCTAGCAAACTATCTTATTTAAGTATAAAACAAAATCAATTATTAACACTGTAAATGCTAAACATTTACAGATATGATACACATACTATGTTAAATTGTAAGAGATACTGGAAATAAATGCATACCGTGATCTGGAAATATTCTGAATGAGAATTTTGATTTAAAAGGCTGTAGGGCATAGGAATAAAGTCAATAATAAAAATTTGAAAATGTATGACAAAAAATAACTTTTACTAGTTAGGTCATATAATTTTTGAAATGTCAGAAATGTTTATTAACAGATACTGGGCTTTATTTATTCAAATCTATTTTAAAGGGTATAAAATACGGAGAGAACTCAAATAAGAGGAAAGAAATGAGATACCATAATTACACAAATAGTGCCAAGACCCCACAATGCATTACAAAAGCATACTAGCGAATCATTTTGAGAAGGCATGATTAGTTTCCAGGAATAATTTCCCCATATGCACCACCTGGCACAGCAATAGAAAGTGATTTCCCTAACCCCCCAGCCTTCTTCTCCATAAGCTACCCCTGAGTTATCTTCCTCTTCAAGGTTGTGTTTGACATTAAAATAGTGTGGAAAGAAGAAAGAACATAGAACTGAATTAACAGGAGGATAAGAGAGAAGACATACTTGCTTCCCAACAGTTCACAGAAGTAAGAACTATCTACTGTTTGTGCACAAAGAATTTAAAAGGGTTGGAGAATTTTGCTAAATAATAGAACAATGAAATGATCATCAGAGTTTCCAGATCTGTTATAATTGTTAATGTCCTTTCATAAAAGAGTTTCAGAGTACTCACCTGCAAACTGACAGAACTTAACTAAATCGATTTCAGATCTCTGTAAATTCCTAATTTGCATGTGTTTATAATTATTGTCATATAAGAAAGCTTTGAGTATACGTATGTGTTTTGGCGGTGGGGCGTGGGGGGAGGGGATGTAGTCTTTGCTCCTAACTTTATGTCTCCAATCACTTACCTTCAGAAATACTGACCTTGAGCTCCCTGAAATAAGTTAGCACTTATTCTCATATCAGGTCTTTTAGCATTAATTAATCTCTGCATGGAATATTTCTGAGGCTCACTCTTTATCATTCTTTGAATCTGCCAAATTGTCACCTCCTCAGAGAGACTTCCCTCAACCACTAGATCTAAAGCACCTTGACCCTTTCATTCTTTTTTTTAAAATAAATCTTTTTATTGGGGCTCATAAAACTCTTATCACAATCCATACATACATCAATTGAGCAAAGCACCCTTATACATTCGTTGCCCTCGTTATTCTCAAAATCTGCCTTCCACTTGGGGTCACTCTTTTCCACTCTGATCTCCTGCTTAGCATGTACTATGATCTGCGGGTGATAGCCTCTTGGAGCTGCACTGGGAAAGCTCTTTGAAGAGTGCCAAGTGTTAGCATGTTAATCCGATGATAATGAATAATTCACCTTATCACACATATGTAAGCACTTAATCATTCTCCAATGAAGACACAGTAAAGGTGCTCTATATCCCATTATCACATAAGACTTTACAGGGTCAGAACCACACCTTTCAAATTATGTATTATATTTTAACTTATCCAGTTATGTTAAAATTTTATAGCAGAAGTCTTAAAGCCATCTTTAGTTGCATTCCTCGCGTTTTCTCTTTAAAGCATATTACCATGAAGTCCCGGGCTCTTCCAATATATTATGTTTGCTTATTTATAATTTATTTCTAAATAACATCTCTGTGTCTATCCTACATGGTAAATAAAAAGTATACCTATGATTCTAGTTCAGGTTGCTTCTTCCATTTATAAAGATCTATAGTGTGTCCCATTTCCCTAATTAACTCAATCTAAGCATCTTAATTTGTAAGATCCTGAAAAATACTCTTCATCTAACAATTAAAATGTACTAAATGCTCGTGGTCTCATCTCAGTGTAAGTGAATGACTTTATTGTTTTAAGAGTACATGAAGATAATTTGTCCTCTCTAGACCTTTCTATTCTCATAATTCATCCACAGTAACTGCTTCCCTTTCTGCTATTCAAATTGTAACTATTGACACTTTGCAAGGTAGCATTCAAGACTTTCTTACATTCACCATGCACTAAGCACTAAGTTCTCAACGATATCTCCTTGCTCAAAATTTTAATCACACCGATAGACTGAATCCTTTTCACTTGCTTAAGTATTTTGATATTTTTGTTGTCGAGATCAATTCCTTCATATGAATCTGATCCTCCCGACCATATGATAAATCCCATGAAGGAACATGTTGTATGTTCTCTCTCTTCACAGCAGAGGTTAGGTATTCAATAAGTGATGCTTGAGCATCTCTCACCTACAATCCATGTCCCTGAGGATAAAAGGGGTAAGACAAATGAAGTTTATCTCTGTTGGCAGAGGGAAGATCTACATCCAACTTACTGAAGTCCTTTGTCCAGAGACCTGCGTTCTCCAACTTTCTAATGTATGGTCACTCTTTTGAAGTATCAAATTATTTCATAGGACTAATCATAAAGATTTCGAAACATGATTGACCAATACAATGGAGAATACATATTCATAGAAATGCAAGAACTATCCAATGATCACAATATGCACTGTGAAGGACAGAGAAAGTCGGACTCTCACACCTCACAGACAGTAATCACCTGCTGGTTAGAATCTCCTCTCTAGACATTACCATTATGCCACAATTAACATGGCCCAGCAGTGTATGTTTTTCAAAATTCACTCTGCAGGTTTTTCTGACAATTGTGGACTTTGGATGACATCTTGGACCAATAGACATTTAAAAAACCCAAATGCAAAGGAGCGGGTATCATGTTTGAGGGAGACATAAGCTTCATAAAAGGTCACTGGACATTAATTATTCATATCTTAATATGGGTAATCTACTTCCATACAGGACTATAGGACGAATCAGAAATAGGTCTGGTAAATCTCTTAATCAGAAAGTTGGGTAAATAAAGATGAAAATTTCTCCTTGTCATTGATTTTCAAATACCAGATTTTTTAGTAATAATGCATGCCATCCTCATGTTTGAATCAATTATTCACATTGTGTAAATCCATCTTGTCAAAGGCCTTCCTCTTTTTCTGGCCCTGTACTCTGTCAAGCAAAATTTCCTACCTAGGGATTGATCTCACCTGTCCAAATGTCCAAAATCTTGCCAAACTTGCCTCTAAGGAACATTCAGACTATACTTATTCAAGAAAAATCTGTTTATTCTTTTGGAAGTCCATGGTACTTGGGCTATGGCACTTTGAATATTCTTTGCCAGCATTGTAATTCAAATTCATTGATTCCTCTTCAGTCTTCCTTATTCAATGCCCAACTTCCACATGCATATGAGGTGATTGGAAATACCTTGGCTTGGATCAGGTGCCCTTTAGTCCTTAAAGTGACCTCTATGCTTTTTAACACATTAAAGTGGTCTAGAGTAGCAGAGTTACCCAATTCAGTGCACTCTTTGATCTCTTGACTGCTGCTTCCATAAGCATTGGTTATGGTTCCAACAGGATGACATTCTTGACAACTTCAAAATTTCCTACGTTGATGGAATTGGAAAAAAATCTTCATGAATATTCAGGTGGATTTAGTCTGTCCACATGAGTCATAAAAACCAGAATATGGAAAAAATAGGCAAAATAAATTTGAAATAAGAAGTATCTCATTTGTGGCTGCTGACCTTGAAAAGAGTGGAAGGGAACTGAGAGTCAAGGCACACGGTGGCCTCTTGAAACACGGAAGGATTCTCAGTTAACAGCCTTGAAGCAAACAGAGACCTTGACCCTACAACCTTAAGGAATTATTTTTTGACAACCAGAAAATATAGAGAAAATGAATTCATCCTTAAAACCTTAAAATGAATGGAGCCTGGTAATAAACTGATATTAGTCCCATGTTGGATTTCTGACCTACAAAAATGAAATCCAATGATGCCTCTAAAGGCTTGTAATTATTACAGCAGCAACAGAAACCTAACACAGTGGCCTAATAAAGATGCACTTAAAATGACCTGTGATTTTAACAAGAGGGGAAGTGAGCTGCAAGACATGAAGGCACACTTACAGCAAGGTCGGTAAGTCTCACCTCCTACGCAGGTGCCAGGTTGACAGTGTACATCAACATACTGAAATACACCCAGCGATGCTACTGAAACAAGGGACGGAAAACTGGCTCAGCATCTTTCACTGAAAATGTAACTAACTTCAAGGCCAGGTTAGAATTTAAATAAATGTGCACCTTTCAAATCAAGAAAAATCTGGATAAAGAAAAAACAATCACGATTGTTAAAAAGAGGGAAAGGAATCTGTTCTCAGTACAAAATAATAGTTATGCTAGGTCTGAGGTCAATCATGTTGTTGTTGTTAGGTATGACTGAGCCCAGTTCAACCTACAGCTGCCAACAGAAGGAAACACTGACCAATCCTATGTCACCCCCACAATCATTCCTAGTCTTGAACCCATGTGAGGCCATCCAATTTGTCCTCTGGCTCATAGGCATCAGGGTTTTATTTGTCCAAGCATAAAGGTCTTTTTATTGACAGCCACAGAACTGATCAAATTATGTGATTGCCTATTGAGTGCCTACTGATTATGTTCTATGATCTAGAATATAATTGATTGTGTTATTATATGACTTGAATGTTGTTCCACCAGAAAGGTTTGTTGAAGTCCTGAATCTTGTAGCTGTGAATCCATGGTTTTATATGGCAAATGGCAACTTTCTTCACAGGTATTTCCATCTCAGAGTAGAGTGAATCCTAATTCTAACCTCGCCTGGGTGTTTTTTTATGTGAGGTAAGAAGATACATTGAGATCTTATCATGCAGACAGAAGACAGCTGCCATGCAAAAGTGCATGCAAAAGCAAGCAATGCTGAAAGATCTCTGGGGCTACTAGAGGCTGCAACGTAGAAAATAAGACCTTCTCTCCATTAGAGAACAAACATAGTCCTGCCAATACCTTAAATTTGGATTTTCAACCTTACAAAGACTCCACCAGCTTACCCTGATAGTTTTCAGTCATTGGTGAATATTACTATTCTTATTACATTTAAATTTTTGGTGATTTTGAACAATTTTATGCTAACAAGTTTCAGTTTATGCATTCCTAGGTAACATTTTAATTTTAGTTTATTTGTATATTGATTGTGAAAATGTAAAATGCTAATGCATGTAGGATTGTATGACCCTTCTATACAATTCCCTCTTAATGCTTTTGTAGCGAGTCCTGGTGAAATGGTGGTTGACACACTCAACTAACTGCTCCCTGAAGCATTGGCAGTGCCAACTGGCTAACCTCTTGGGAGGAGACAGCAGGGGCCGCTGGACTCGGTAAGGATGGCAGACTCGGAGCCCCTCTGCGGCGGCTCTGCTCTGGCCCATATGGATCGCTGTGAGTCAGAATAGACTTCATGACCTTCTGTTTATATTTTTAATTTAAAGTTGCTGCCATGGCCATTGTTGCTTCTCTTTAATTAGCCTTTTATAATGTGTGTTGCAATTTTACAGAGAGTTTATAAGAGTTTGTCTCGATAGCATTTTAGAAAGGGTCATGTACCCTAATTCTTGTTAGTTTATTTCCATTGTAGCAGTTGCAGTTGTGGCTGACTTCCTGCTGACTCCTATGGACCCTGTAGGCACAGACCAGAACTTCAGCACAGGGGCTCAGAGGTCAGCATCATTTTTAAAAGAGATCACTCAGCCTAGCTCTCCAGGCCTCAAAGAGAGGCACTGATGCGTCAGTTCAAACCATCCAGCATGGACTTGTAGTCAGGTGCTTCACCATTTTAGGAGCCCTGGTGGTATAGTGGCTAGTTGATGAGCTGTGAGTCACAAGGTCATCAGATCAAAGCCAGCGGTAGCTCCATGAGAGCAAGAGTGGGCTCTTTTCTCCTGTTAACAGTTACCATCTTGGAACCCCAAAGGGGGTCACTATGAATCAGCATGGACTCCATGGCAGTGGGTTTATCTTATTATTATTATCATCATCATGATTTGGTAATAATTTGTACCACCCAGTGGGATTCATTATATTTCAGGAATGCACTAGGCATTGCTATTTTGAAGAGGATTACAATGCAAACAGTCCTTCCACAGTTGGGATAACTGCCATAGATTTTTAAAAAGAAAACAAAATTTACTGAATTGCCACCATATCTTTCCTTGGAGTAAGTGCATTTTGCTGCCCACACAAAACCAGATTTTTCTTCTCAAACTCACCAATTTTAATATGCTTCAAATAACTAAGGTGAAAACAGTAATAAATGGGTAACATTTATACCTTACTCAACTCAGGTGATCATTTTTTCTATGTAATTGTTATATTTCTTGTGGATGGAAAACTTCCATGTGGCTCATGACTGAGGATGGAGAGAATCTTCAAATACTACTTTTACCATCTCGCAGGCAGCAAGGAAAAAATTGAAACTTAGTCTTCTCCAGTTCAATAAGTGTCTAGAACTCTTGGCATAGACTTTCAATGCACTTTTATATTTAGTTTTAAATATTGTCACATGTATTTCAAACACAAACTTCTTGTTATCCGTTAAGGTATCATAGCTAAAAGAAAGGCACCTGCAACATCATGAAGGTATGGTTTCTAATATCTAGGGGTTTTAGGACTTACATAATGCATCAGGGATTTAGTATATTTGTCACTGCATAAAAGAGTAGCTGTTGTAGTGCTTCTAACTATTCATCCAGCTCACGCTTATGGGATGTCCCCACCTTTAGAAGGGATTGATTCTTGTCCAAGATTGGCTACCATTGTTTACTACATGGGGGCACTTGTAGCCCAAACTCCCATAACTGGCCTTCTGAAACTCTGTCATGCACACACACAATTTGAGTCTCTTACTCTGTAAATTTGGGGATAAAAGAGAATACTAAAATGTATTTTCCCACAAATAGAAAGGACAAGTTACCAGGTTGGTCTTCTTTCGATCAAGGCAAATCATGTCTATTAAATGATATTGTAAGAGCATAAGCCTGATTTTTGAAAATATTTTGTTATTTTACCAATATATGCTACTTAGGTAACTATTTTTTTCAAGGAAACAATTATAGAGAGATTTTCAAACAACAGGAGCAGTATTCTGACTCAATTGAAAGTCTTTCTGTTTATCATTTATTCCTCTGAAAGATCTCTATGTATTCATATTTAATATAATCACTTTAAGATAGGATTTTATCACTTCATACTTATTTTAGTTATTCTTAAAAGTTATCTTCAGTAAGTAAAATCTGCTCAGAATCTGCCAGGTTCTCCCCTTGGGGGTAAAATAGTGTCATGTTGAAACCCTTCTTGGCACTAAAGACATGAGGTGTCATGCAACAGTGCGGCTTTAGGACTCCTAGAGAGCTCTGTTCATTCCACTTACAACAGGTAGAACAGACGCTTGGGTTGGGCAGTTGTATGTGTAAATAGCTGTCACTCAGATTGCTGTACAGGGCTCTTCCCTCAAAGCACTGACATGGAGTTCAGTCCACTCCCTTTCTTTCTTACTGTGCATCTTGTTACACATACAAGTTGTTTTATATCTTCGAGGAAGATATTTAACTATAACTTTTATCTTTAATGAGTACAGTCAACTATAAGCACATTTGACTTTAATTTTTTTTCTTTTTTCTCTCAGTGATGTAACTTTGGTGCTTTAAAACTGTATTTGGGGGAGAAAGGGTTAACTAATTACAATAATCTACCTATAGATCCCTCCTAGGGGGATGAGCAACAGAAAAGTGGGTGAAGGGAGACATTGGTCGGGGTAAGATATGAAAAAATAATAATTTATAAATTATCAAGGGTTCATGAGGGAAGGAGGGTGGAAGAAGGAGGGGATAATGGAGAAGTTGATACCAAGAGTTCCAGTAGAAAGAAAATGTTTTGAAACCGATAACGGCAAAAAAAATGTACATATGTGCTTGGCACATGCATGCATGGATTGTGATGAGTTGTACGAGCCTCCAATAAAATTCTTTTAGGAAAAACAAACAAATGTATTTTGATTTTATACTTAATTCTACCATGGTGTATTCCTGAATTTTATGAGTATCAACCTTTATGCCTGTAGATGCTCTGACATATTATGACTTGCGTACATCCTAAATGGAGTTTCTTCTGATTTGAGAAGAAGGAGGTGAGCCCTGGAAGTGGGCAGGCACTAGTGAACACTGACGCCATGTGCAGACCACTAGAACAAGGGAGCTCTCAGGGCCACATGCAGGAAGGAACTGATGCCGAGCGGAGGGAGGGAGGGAGGGAGGTAGATGATGCTATGTACCTGTGTTTCATGGGATGCCACTGCTGATTTGACTTGAGATGAACAGTGCAACTAAACATACTTTGTTTTCTTTTTAATAAACAAAACCAATAAAGTTTAAACTTCAAAAATAATAATAAATGAATAAAAGAAAGACACAATGCTCACTCTCTTCAAATATCCAGATTACTTAACTCTTGGGTCTAAGCATTGGTCTGAATGGTATAAAGAAGGAAACCTAAAACTGAAGTGAAACTTGGATTTTTAGTTACATACAAGTTCATTTAAAAAAAAGGTTACAAATCAGATGAGTTTCTCAAAAATAACTTTTTATATTTACAATAAACATTTAAGGTAGTTTCTGTTTTCCTGTTCAAATCAGCAGAGCCTCAAATAATATATACTCTAAACAATCTATTAAAAAGTTGAGTAGCCGGGTGGTGATTAAACTAAGCAACAGCCTTCATCAAATAAGACAAGACTATATGAAGATAAGAAAGTTAAATTAATTTTAAGGGATTTATAAACAATCCAACATACTATATTAGTTATACAACTGTGTATATTTAGTTCATCACTGCTTATCATATAATTTAACACAATTTACTACTTGAAACATATCTATCTTCTGTAAAATATAAAAGGAATGTTTCTTCTTATTTTTTCATGTTAAGGGTAAACTAGCCATTTCTGCCTCATTTAAGATCATTGCTAGAACTATCCAATTTGTAAAATGGTATTGAATCATTTTGCAATAAAATGTAGGAAGAAGACTAATTCTTTTTCAAAGGTTTTAAAATCAACCCAATATGCACACAGACATAATTCCCATTTTTAAAATAAAGAAGTAAAGGGCCAATATGCATACCCATTTATGCTAATGAAAATTTATTTAGGCTCTGATTCATGTCTACAATAGCTCTTCTAAACCAAAGCAATGTAGACCAGCATCTGAAATGTATAACTTATGAGTCTCTCAAGTTCACTGATCACTGTAGATGAGTAGAAACTAAAATCTAAATCACAGTGCAGAGTTATAGAAAAAGTAAAAACAATTCAATCAAAACTCAAGAGACCTAGGAGAGTATTATCCAAATAACCCACCTTCATAGGAAGTCACTGCAATAATGTAACCAAGAGGGAACATCAATTTTCTTACTTGTAATTAAAATTTACATTATGAATACCAAAGATAATTTTAATAATTACATGTAGATTTATGAACAAAACAAAATCTAATTAAAAAGCCTCATTGCCATCTAAAAATGTTTTAATGATACTGGACAGAAAACATATATTAAAATTATCCAGGAAGAAAAATTCTCAGGTATATATTTATATATTTTTGCTTATCTATCACGCAGATTGAAGATTATTTAATCATGGAGGGTAAACTTGAATTCAATCTTCTGAAGAGATCTTCATGGTAAGTCATGATCCTTAGCCATGCCCTTTTTATTTAATTCAGTTAGTTACTTATTGCTTGTTCAATTCTTAAAAAAACATTCATTTGCAGTATTTTTATTATTAACCTTCTTTCAACAAATGCTTTCATCTACATTCAGAATGTAAGAAATTTGTGAATAAGCATTTTATGAAACTTTCAGTAATGAAGTAAAATGGATTAATCCATCAGTTATTTGGAGCCAGAAAAATATTACAGTATTTATTTATTATTGTGATATTGGTGAAGGTGTACAGAGCAGATTACCAGTTTTACATTCAACACTTAGTACATATTTTGCTTCCACTTATCAATTCAATCTTTTCAATTTGCCATCCCACTTCCTCCCAGAATTATTTCCTGATTCCATCCATTTCTTTCCTAACACTCTGTCTTTGGATAAAGGCTGCCACGTTGAACTTAAATGCTTCTCTGTTCTAATACCAGGGTGAGTTTGGTTGCAGTCCTGCAGGGTGATTAAGGGCCAGTCTTGGATTCCTACCAATTTATATCCCACCAATAGGCCTGGTTTTTTTTCGTGAGTTTACTTCTGATCCACATCATTCTTCCACTCTGTACAGGACCTTCTGCTGGGAAATTCTTCAATGCAGGTGGTAAGTGGTGGCTGGGCACCAGCTAGTTATGATTTCAGGGTTGTGGACACTGATACTTGTGTGGTCCTTTAGTCTATTGGGCTATTATTTCCAGATGTCTTTCAATTTTTATTAAACTGAGAAACCTTAGATGCTGTACATGCTTTTTTTTTAGCATAACAGTCACTATTGAAGAAAATAAGTTGCAGAATATTGTTTAGTTTACTATTTTTTAAATTAAGAAGCAACACAAATAAACAAATTAATAAACCGTGTTGTCATAGAATCACATGGAACTTTAACTCTTGTGGAAGCCATTTGTGTTACAGTGAAGCCGTGCTCCATGCAGTTTCAATGACTGTGATAGCACATGATCAGTTTGCCAGGACACTCTGCCCAAATGCCTTTGGTTGGACTCAAACCTATGAAAGTTCTCTCTCTCTCTCTCTCTCTATATATATATATATATATAGATAGATAGATAGATAGATAGATAGATAGATGATAGATATAGATATAGATATAGATATAGATATAGATATAGATATAGATATAGATATGGATATGGATATGGATATGGATATAGATATAGATATAGATATATAATCTCCCCACTGAGGCATTATGCATTTCACTGAGGCATTAAGCACATCATGAATCTCCTGCATAATGCAGTCACACCCTAAAGTGCAGTGAATTACTTAATATGGCTCTTCTAGCCATATTCTGCAACTCCCACCATGAACAATCCCTGACAGGTCTGAGTAGGAGAACACAGAAGATCTTGATAGAATTCAGCTCCGAGTGTTTGTTAACACAATTCATTGTGAGGATCATCCTGCTGGGTATAAAATGAGCCCGCTCAGAAACAGGAGCAGGAGTTTCACAACCAGCATGGGAAGAGCTATTGTAGAGCATGTCCATTGACCCCCAAGATTCCTGTTCATTGAGTCTTTTTCGTCTAGGAGGCCCGTACACCTGGGAGGAGTGGCAGAGGAGCAGCAGCAGAGCCATAAATCAGACTGTGAGACAGAGTGGTAAACTTTCCAAGGCACAGAACAAGTAAAGACTTTAGTTCATGTTTCTATTCAGGAGGCTGGCTTGTGGAGTGTATCTGGGCACTTAATTAGGTGATATGGGATATACTGACTCACAGACCAGGAGTTGATGTCTTCAGGGTGAAGCTTAAAATTGAGTGGCATTCCCTGTCAGTCTTTGTTGCCAGCCTTAAGGGAAAATATTATACCATTGCCTGAGCAGGGCAGGTGTAAGCGACAAGGTGTGAGACCTGCCTGTGAGCCCCATAGAGAAGAAATCAGTTTGACTGAACAGCTTCATCAGCTGAACTTTTCTCACTTGAATTGCAACCTGTTAACTTCCTAATGAAATCTATAATCAAGCGCATTGTCTGTGAGTTCTGTGTAGCCTTTGCAGTGAATTCTTGAACCCAGGCACAGAAATACAGTGCCTTGAGAGAGAAAGCTGGGGTCAACATTGATGAAGGAGATTGCCAGACTTTTGTCTTGTAGCAATCAGTATTAGGAGGTCAGGTGTAGGTCCAGGTATGATTTTCTCAAACTCAGATTTAGTCTCAAAATAATTTTCAACAAACATAATAGATACTCATTATTAATCTGCTAAGATTATCAACTGTTGTGGACTTAAATTTATAGTCAGATGTATGTTATGTTGATTGGTTATTTAAAGACAATTTTGCTGCAACAATAAAATTCTAAAACCAAATGAACTTACAAAAAAGTGTTAATGAAACCATTTAATATGTATACTAGTTATTGCTTTATAATGAATGATAATTAAATGCTATTCACTAGGAACTATCTTAAATGTAATAGGAATTGTTTAACATAATTAATAGTTTAATCGTTCTATTATCCAAATATTTGTTATCTCAATAGTCTAGCAAAACAACTCAGAAGAACTCTTTGCTTTTGCAATATGACAGGATTTAGCATTTAGGCTTTCATTGTCCCAGAATGAATATCATCCTTAAAGGTATTAATCTGGTATGGTAAAGTTAATCCAAGGAGACCTAATGGCAGAGTATGTTAAGCACTGAACTGTTCACTGAAAAGGCAGCCATTCAAAGTGACAACAGTTTCACCGGAGAAACATGAAGCAGTCTATTTCCACAAAACTGTACAGCTCCAAGACCCTATGGAGTAGTTCTTCTCTGTGCCATAAGGTAGCTAGGAAGCAGAATCAACTTGATGGAATTGGTTTTGGTTTCGTTTATATGGTTAATCCATTATTTTTAGGAGTCACATGGAAGAGCTTGGAAGAAAAAAAGGTCAAAACAAGACTTATTTTAAAAGACGTCAGTAATAAGAGAGGAGGAAAGATCTGACTGAAATTTTATGATATAATTTTAGAAGTGTAGGAAGGCTCAGAGAAAATACCATACACAGTCATTCACCGCCCCTCCCAAAAAAAGATAGGTTATGAATATTATTTCAACTTCACAGGACTAGTTCCTTACCTTAATGACTAATATATTTTTCACCTTACATATATTGTCTAGCAGTAAAAATTATAATCAGAATTTGTTTGTTTTAAGAAATGAAATGAAAACTATTAAGTTAAAATTCTTAATAAATTTATTTTGAAGTATATACACAAACACATCAAAGTGACTTGCATATACATATTTTTGTATGCATTAATAGTGTAGAAAATATAAATATTGTGATGGTAGTACTTGTGTATATAAATGAAATATTCCAAAAGCTTCAATATAGTCGAGGATTAGGAGTGGGAAGGAAAAGCTTGAATGCTCTAAAATGAGGTATATTATTACTTAGGGTTTTCCTAGTACATATATGAGTACAATGTCTTAACTAATACTCTCCATACGATCTTACATCCGTAGCCAGTGGAGATACGGTAGAAGAAATTTTCTATCTGTACAACAGACATTTAGCACAAGAAAAGAAGGAGTGTAATTTGCTGTCAGAATAATATATTGGAAGCAGTAAGTCTCAAAAAATGTGACTATCATTTCCCTGGTTAAGATGCAAACTGATACATAGAAATAATTTCCCTAACTCTAGAATCTGTGTTCAAGTGAAATATATTGAGAGGCTAGAACTCATTGCTAGATGTAATCGATGAAATTTTATTTAATATAGATGTACATAACAAAGAAAAATGGAAAGATGAATTTCCAAGACACTTCATAAGCAGCTCTATCGTGGCTTGCATTTGTATGTGTCATGCAAACCAACAAATCTGAAACCAGCCTTGTCATATGGGGATAATGTATACCTTTTATTAAAAAGATATAGAGCCAAAGCCTTTTACAGATGCATTTTTATCTGTAAGACGACAAGCTTAAGATTTATAAGTGCAGCGCATATAGACTAAGCAGTGAACATGCAGTAATATATTTGGAGAAAATGAATCTCAACAAGAAATCATAGTCCAAGATGCTATCTTCCTATAGTTTCAAATATCCTGTTTATAGCCAACAAAATTATTTCCATTTGAAAACATGTAGTGAAGAGTCTAATTCAGAGTTTCATCTTGACAATAGCCTAAAGCTCAGTCATTTTCTTAAAATATTCTGTATTCTTGCTGTTATGTATATTTTTTTCTCTAAAATGAATGGTATTTCCTTTCAGGAGATAATTTCTCTGCTACAGTTCTTGAAGAGCCCCTACAGGCATTACTTGTAGAGATCGTTGATTTGAAATATCAACTAATTCCTCAGTCAATAACATTGACTCATATTTCAGTGCTGGTTTACTATGCACATCATGCACTGACCTGCACAAGCAAAATCAATTTGTAAGGTACAAACTCTGAAGGAAATTTGAGCAAGATGTAAGTGAAAACCCTTCCATTTTAAAATGTGATTCTGAACTACAGGAAAATAATATTTTCTGTTTGAATTTTAAAAACATTCTATTAAGTACTCATTTTATGGTGAGCTCCCACAGATAATATAACATTCCAGGTTTCAATTAGATCAAGCCTAATTGGATAGTTGCTACCACAATCGGTTTCCAAACATTTCTTTTCTTCTTAAACTCGTTTGTATCAGCTCCCTTCAGCCCCCTCCCCCACCCTAGCCTGCAAGAACCCTTATTATTTGTAGTGTATATTATTATTCCCACTGTTAATCAAAAATTAAAAAGTCAAAGAAGAGTTTATATTCCAGATTGAATGTTCACTGAGGCAAATTCAACATTTAAGAAAACAAATAATCTTTTATACTATATAAACCTATTAGATCTATAAAAATTAAAACAACAACAACAACAAAACCGTTTCTGTCTGGTTGACTTCACTCTATGGAGGCCTTGGTCTATTAAATCAGGAAAGATGGGTGTCAGGTTTGCGTCCTCTCGCCATACTTGGTCCAGGTGTATGCTGAGAAAATCGCCAGGGACACTGGCATACTTGAAGAAAGTGGCATCGAAATTGATTAAAGGTTGATTAAAACCTGTAACATAGAGATGATACAACTGTGCTTCAAGAAGTTGAGGCAGACTTGCAGAACTTCCTGATGAAGAACCAGGATTTCAGCCTTAGCAAGGGATGACAATTTAATGTCAAAAAGGCCCAAACCCTCACAACTGGACCAGCACTTAACATCCTGGTAAAGTATGGAAAAAGTTTGACGTTGTCAAGGATTAAGATTTACTTGAATCTACAATCAATGCTCATGGAAGACGTAGTCCAGTCAAGGGAACAACAACAACAACAAGAATTGCTTTTAGTAAATAAGGGAGACCAAAGAAAAATCAATATATTTGAATTGTGCTGATGAATAAAACTGAAAGTACCATCAACTGGTAATAGGACAATTCAACTAGCCCTGGAAAAAGTCTGGTCAGGATGCTCCTTAGAGGCAAGGACAGTGAAATTTGTCTCACAGACTTTGAATATGTTGTCAGGAGCGACCAATCTCTGGCAAACGACATTGTTTCTGGTAAAATAGATGGGCAGCAACAAAGAGGAAGGCCCTTGGCAAGGTGGACTGATCCCATGCTTGCAGCAATGGGCTCGAGCACAGGGACACTTTTGAGGGCGGCTCAGGCCTGGGCAGTGTCTCTTTCTGTTGAGCACTGTGGGTTGAGATCAGCTCAGGGCTCTAACAGCACTCCCCCTTCCCGCTGTGTGACATAGTGGAGAGTTCAGCCTCAGAGGTTGTCATTAAGATGCGGGATTAATTTGAGACCCTAACTCACAGGAGTGTGTTGTGCAATAGCCTTTGTTGTCCCTGAGGAGTATTGTTGACTCAGTGACTCGCTTTCATTTTTGGATATGTTTACCTCCTGGCTCTGGACCCTGCACTTAGCTAGCCTCCTCCTTATCTTTGGATTTGGGACTTAGCAACACATACAACCACGTGCGTGGGAGATTTCCTTAAAGTTCCATGAATACCTATGGGCGCTCCTATCCACCACAAAAACCAAGGATGTGATGGACACACTAAAGGAGCTGTGGGAGGTGGGGGGGGAGGGAGGAAAGGGGTGTTGGTGAACTAGGATGTGAGGGACACACTAAAGGAGCTGTGTGGAGGGGGAGTGGGGAGGAAAGGGGTGTTGGTGAACTAGAATAATATCTTAGATGAGTTGGGCATATAGACATTTTTCATCTTCATATTTTTGCAATTAGTTTGATATTATTTTTCCTAAGATAAATAACTACTACAAACATCATGTTACACTTGTTATTATAGGATCAACATTAAAGAAATTACTGTATATATTTGTGTATAAGCCAAGTTTTTCAGTACTTTTTCTATGCAGTTTTTGTGGTAAAATTAGGTGCCTCAGCTGATATTCAGGTTGGCTTGTATTCGAGTATATACAGTAAGCAGACGCTGTGTGGATCTAAGTAAACTAGAGGAACAAATCCAAAGAAACTCATATATGTATAAGAGAGAGTTTTATATATAGGGTAAGCACACATTCAGAAAGCATCCCACCCAGTCCAGTCCAAGCCCATAAGTCCAATTTAGCCCACAAGTTCAACACCGACCAACAAAGTCCTCCTCAAACTCACAAAACACACTCAATAATGCCAAATGCAGGAGGATCACAAGCCAGTGGGTAGAAAGTCTTGGAATCCAGTGGCGGTGTAAGCATCTCAGCGCTGGCAGGGGTCTCCATGCGGCTGCTCTAGCACCCAGGGCTGCATCAGGGTAGGTCCATTTGGCTTCTCCTCAGGAATGTCTTGCAGGAAGTGAGACTTCTAAGTTGAAGCAGGGAACTGGCTAAGGCAGCTGCACCCTGGTCAGACCATCAGAGAGCAAGAGACCAGAGAACTCGAAAGGCGAGGTTCACTGAACCATTTATCTCTCTGCCCTTCAATTAACCCCACATGTGTTTATTGGCCAGGTTGACCCAATGAACCTTAACTAAGATGCTGAAGAAGAAAATACATGAAGTGCAACCACAAATTTAGCTCTGTTAATTTCACACACAATTTTTCAAATAAAAAGACTAGCTGAATAAGCTATGTAACCTCTTTGAAAGCAGACATGCTTGCTCTACCTGTTAATCACTCTGTCTCTAGAAATACATACTGGATACACTAGATGGTCAGTAGAGAACTCTGGCGGTACGGTGGCTATGAGGTAGGTTCCTCACTGCAAGGTGAGCAATTCAAAACAACCAGGTGCTCATCAGGAGAAAGAAAGGGCTTTCTACTCACCTACAGGTTACCGTCTTGGGAACTCACAGGGCCAATTCTAAACAGTCCTACAGGGTTGCTATCAGTCAGAATCAACTCCATGACTATGAGTTTGGTGGGTTTGGAAATGTTCAATACACATGTGTTGAAGATTGAAAAAAAACGAAATGAAATGAGGAAGAAATGAATGAAGGAATAATATGAAGAGCAGTCTGAGTGATAACATGTGTAGCCTATGATATTTTTGAGTACAGGTAAATGTCTAACAAAGGTTTATCCGTATCTCTTTGTAAATGTAATGTTGCTGTTGCTGGTTGCTATTGGTCAGTTCCACCAATCCAACAGAAGGGGGCGCTGCCAAGGTCTGTGCTGCTCTCCAGAGCATGGCTGTCTGCGCTCAGTGTGGCAACCAAGATGGCAACCCTTCTTTTTCAGGGGACTCTGGGAAACATAAGTGTAAATTTTATAATATGTAGTGAATACATATATTCAGATTGTTCAGTGTCCAGACCGCTCTCCCAACATTAATTTGACAGTGACTTGTGTGTTGTTGCCTGTGAGAAAGACATATCTTTCTGTTCACTAGTTACAAGGCCAGAGACACAGGGACACAAGCAGTCAGTCACATTGCGCTTGTGATATTAAAATAAGCCAACATTTCTTACTGAAGATCTTTCTCTGCTACTCTTTCTAAACAGAGAGAGTGAGGAAAATATTTAGACTGTAATCTGTTGAAGGCAAGAATAAGCTGAATAAGAATATTGTGAGGGTAAGAAGATGAAAAAAAATATTGCAGTGAGTAGACTTGAAGTGATTTCCAGAACCCTGGAAGGGTGCCTGACGTGGAAGCCCTGGTGACATAGTGGTCACGAGTCAGCTGTTCACAAGGTCAGCAGTTTGAAATCATCCCCTGCTCATAAGGAGCAAGACAAGGCTTCCTACTCTCTGAGTTACATTCTCAGAAATTGACAAGAGTAGTTCTATCCTATGGGATGACAATGAGCTAGCATTGACTCCATGGGACTGTGTGTTTGTGCGTGTGTTTGAAAGGTATCTGAGCTTAATATTTGTTTATGCAAATTCTGTTTGTAGATGAGCAAACATCTCACCCATCTGAAAATTAGTGGCAGATAAAAGCTGAATTAAAACTCTCTGCCTCCATTGCTTACAGTGGCTGGGAAGACACATTATCTGACTGAAGAGTATTTGACTGTCTGAGAAGAGGGATTTGTGCATTCATCACCAGTCAAAATCTATGTTGCTCAGGAGTCATATATATTTCCCCCCATAGAATTGAGGAAAGATTATTTCATTTGGAATGACCTAATCTTTGAATTGAAAAATTAACTGAAATGAAATAATAAAAAAGACATTATGTACGCCAAATACTATTTGGCTGGTTTGAGGTGTCCCACCTGTGTTCCAAGCAGCCTGGACAAGTGTGAGTACACATATGCATATCCACACATGCATATCCACACATGCATATCCACAAGTGTGAGTACACATATGCATATCCACACATGCATATCCACACATGCATATCCACAAGCAAGAGTACACATATGCATATTTCTAAGGGTTAAACATTGTCCTACACTTTAAGCGTGATTATTAGCACTTCTTTTGAGTTGATACCGCCTCACAGAGAACCTATACAGGAAGTCTGACAGTCCATCTTTACAGAAAGCAGTCAGCCTTGTATTTCATATATGAACATAACTAAAGCACATACTACAAAAAACAAAACCAGTAAACGAAACACTAAAGCAGTCATGTATTAACATTTCTTTCTGTATAATGCACCTCTAAGGATTTTATTGGTAACAATTACAAAAAGACTGCTTGAAAAAAAAAGAAACATTGCCCCGAGCAAGTCATTCCCCTCTATTGAAATGACTGTGTAGTTGACCCAGAATGCCTTTAGGTGCCCTTGATTAACGTGGCAGATGTATTTATAATCTGTCCACTGTAAAGAAATCATCTATTCTCTCCCTTTACTTTATCAGGGATCGTCTTCTGCACTGCTGCCTGGCCTGGCTTGTCCCAAAGCTCTGACATCTGCCAGTTGCTGCGGCAGAAACTGCCATTGTAAAGTCTAAGTTTAAACCACTCGGTCCGTTGGGAATATCCTGAACGGAAATTTCTCTGACACTTAAGTGTCTCTAGTGAAGACTTACATCCAGTTCACAAAATAAAGTGGCCTGCTTTTCAGGTCACTTACTCTCACTTACCGCACAGTGTCCGAGGTGACTCTCACAGAATAAGTGGTGTATTTTTTTCCCATATGAATCACCTGTCATCACCTTGAAGCCACCTCACAAGTGGCAATTGCTACACACCTTAGATACCACATCATTTGTCTTTTCCCCATTTCACTCCATAGTGAAAGACGAAAACCATTTCATCTATTTAATTTCTTTGAAATAGAATGTTGATTGGTAATTCAAACACAATTCTCTGGAGGGGAAAAAAAACAACCACCATGTAAAATAATTCAATACCAAACAACGTTAGCAAAATAAAAACAAGGCAGCTGTAAACTCAAGATCCTTAGCAGTTATAAAAGCAGAAATTGAAACTAATTTAAAATGTGAACATCATTATTTTTGATATATGTATGCTATTTGGAAGTTAAAATTATTTGTTAAGCAGTCACTGGATTATATCCGCTCCCTGTCAATGACATAGTTTGAAAAAGGAGAGTAGAAAGGCACAAACAGAGAACATATTAAAGTAGTGCAGAATTTAATTTTACTTGCATGCATAGTCTATGCTTATGGAAGCGGGAGTCAGTAGATCAAGCAACACATTGGACACATCTGGTCTAAAACGAAGGCTTCAGAAGTTAAAACAAAGATATCATTTTGAGGAATCTGGTGCACTTGGCCAAAATGGTGGTATTTTCCATAACCATATATGCATATGAAGATTAGAAACGCATAAAGAAGCTTGAAGAACAATTGGCATATCTGAAATATGACTATGGATAGGAGAAGTGGGAGGATCGGCTTCTGTGTGGGAAGAAGAAAGACTGAAAATGCTTGTGCGACCCTAGGCTGGGAGTGTGCCTGGGGGTAGGGACCAAACAGGCCACATTTCCCTGGGCTTCTGGGTGCATCCCAAGTGCCCATGCTGGCTTCCCTGGAATGCTGGGACAGTGAATCTTGGCACTTCATGGCACACAACATGCTCCAGCTGCTGCATCAGTGAAATCTGATGAGAAAAATCTGGGTGAAACGAACTCTACCTCAGACACGCTTATCACCTGAGGATTTAAGATTGAAATTCATGGTGTTTGAGGAAGCAACAGACAGCTACACAAGACTCTTGAACTGTCGGTTGGAGGAGAATCATGGTCTTGCTACATCAATGTCTTTTATGCTTTTTTAAGGTATATATTACTCTGGAAAAACCTGTGACTGATATGCTCAATGAAGATCATTATAATTTTTTTTCTGGACAACTGTCATTATTTGTGTAAATAAGGTCCACCCCAAAAGGACTGATTTTGGACACGTGAGTAATTCAAGTATTGTGACATGAAATTAGCCTACATTTGCCTAATATCCATATCTGAATAATGTTTTTAAAATTAGTGCCAGGGACTAAGCAAAGGCAATATGAATAAAAGATCCTTATGCTCCAGGGGGATGATTGATATGATTCTCTACCAAAAATTAACCAGAAAGTTTTTAAAGGGAGTCAAAGGCAGATTAAAAACATAGATCCAGGAATGGGTCATAGGCTCACACTAAATCCTCACTCCAATTAAACACAATTAGTTCTTACATCATGGCCCTACTCAGGACTTCCCCTCAGGAAGGGAATGCAGAAGATACAGTGCTCTATCAAAGTGTGGTGAAGAAATTAGATGGTTACTGGCTATCAGACAAAATAGTACCCAGACTCTTAATGGCTGTTTCCAAACATGGAGCCATTTAACTGTTGACAAACCAAGTCCTCATGGAAGAAGCACACCCAAATCTGAGACTGAAGGGCTATAAATCATATAGTCAAAATCTAAAGGAGGGAATCATGTCAGAGCCTAAACTGTGAAAATCTGGTTTGCAGAAGCCTATGGATGGCAGTGGGAGCCCAAGATACATTTGTGGAATCTACTCAGGAAATAAGCCTCTGGTGAGTTTCCTCTGTCCATCATAGAGGGATGGGTTAATAGATAGTAGTTATCAAATAGAATGAACTGGAGAGACGATTATAGAAGATCAAAATGATGAACTTGACTTGAATAGCTCAAGCCTTGTTAATCCATCTCCCCTCTTTTGCACATTAGCTCTCATCTGCTTTTCAACATGTTCTGTATATCTGTTTGTTTGTTTATATTGGTGTGTATCTCAGATGTGTTTTGTCATGGGGGTGACCCTCTTGAATTTGTTTCCTTTTTTTCAGTAAATTAATCATAGGATGGATAAACCCATACAGATAAGTCAAATAAGGGTTTCTAAAGAGGGGGGGAGGGAGAGAGAGAGAGAAAAAGAGAGAGAGAGAGAAGATAAATGAAGGAGAGGTCAAGGAGTTCAAGAAGAAAAATAATGCTTTGAAACTGATTCTGGTAGCAATTGTACTATAGTGCTTGTTGTGATTGAACTATGGACCGATATGATATCTGCATTACCTCCAAATGAATATATATATATATATATATATATATATATATATATATATATATATATATGAATATGAGTGATACCCCAAATTCCAGAATTGCTATATGGAGTGGTGCTTTCATAGCATGTTTTTCCTGCTAGGGGAGCATCACGCAACTTGATCCAAGTTAGTGCAACCAGTGGCATCTCCTGGGAAGGTTCTCTCAGGTCACAGTGAAATTTTTCATAAAAGCAGTTTTGCTCAAATGTCGATTTTAGTGGTATCCGATTTAAGACAACAGTGTGCTGCTATGAAATTTTGTTTCCTGTTCAAGAAAAATGCCACAGGAATTGTCGTGATGTTGAACACAGCTTACCAGGAAAGCACTATGGGAAAACTCAAGTGTAAGAGAATATTTCTTCTTTCAAAACGGGTGACATGGTGATAGATAACAATCCTCAATCAGGATATCTGACATCTTCCCAAATAGATGAAAATGTTGACTACTAGTGCATTTGGAGTTCGTTCCACCAGGTCAGACTATTTATCAAACTTTATATTGAGAAGTTCTATAAAGATTGTGTAACTGTGTGCAACAAAAAAAGGCTTGATTTGTGGCAGATGGGGGACGGGTTTTGTCACCAGGACAATGTACTTGCTCAGGCAGCCATCTCAGTGCACCCGTTTTTGGCAAAAAACAGCATGCCTCTCTTGTCCCACATACCTTACTCACCACCAGATCTTGCTCCATGTGACTTGTTTTTGGTTTTTTTTAATGAAGAGGGACATGAAAGGACAGAGATTGGATAATATAGATGGGATGAAGGAAAAACAAGGAAGATACTGTCAGCAATACAAACAGATGAGTTTGAAAAAATATTTCCAAGAATGGATCACAGATTTGACAACTGTATTAAGTGTAGTGGAGAGTACTTTGAAGGTGATAAGGTTGTTTTGTTAATAAATAAAATAAATAAATACATATATACATACATAGCTTTGGGGGAAATAATGTACCTTTTTAGGGGTGCTACTATACACAATATATTATATTTAAATAATATGTTATGAAAATTATATTTCGTAAATAGATATATTTGTGTATATAGTGCATTTTTTCTTAAAAGCTATATATATGTATATGTATATATATATATATATTCATTAACTTTCAGAAGAATGAAGAAATCTATCTTGGTAGAAAAACAGCCAGAACATTTTCCTGAAGCAAGAATGGCAAGACTTCATCTCACATACTTCAGACATGTTATTGAGAGACCAGTCCTGGAAGAGGACCACATGCTTGGTAAAGTAGAAGGCAGTCACCAGGAGGGGGACTTTCAACATGTGGGCTGACACAGTGGCTCAGACATAGCAATGCTTGTGGGTGTGCGGGGAAGTTTTCGTTAATGCTTTGTCACTGCACAGTTGCATTTCAGGAGTCAACCTTTGCATGAAATACTATTTTACTGGCTTGCTCAGAATCTCCCAATGGGTGTTTGCTACAATTGGAATGAAATTCAAAAGTGTTAGTTCACCTTCCTAAAATTCTTACTCCCGCTGCCCCTTTTAAACTCATCCCTGATCACCGCGGAGTCATGTGGGGGCAGGCTGAACTCCTCCTCACTGGGTTGTTCCCCTGTCAAGATTACTTTGGGGGACACACCTCAAGAAGCATGCCTCTTCATACTCCATATCTTGATTCAAATGGTATCTCCTCAGAGAGGTTTTGTTTCCAGCTTATTTTGACACTCACCTATTCACCACATGTGAATGTTTCTTTTTCTTCCTATTACTCCCAACATTCTAAAATTATGCTATTTACTTCACATGTTTCCATGTAGTTGTCCAATATCTTGAGGTTGGTTTGGTCAGCTCTCTTTAGTCATGGCAGTTTTGATGCCTAGAATGCTGACTGACACATCACATGTGATAGGGATTAATTTTGTCCCCTTAAAAGAGATGCTGAAATCCTAAAATATATACCTGTATGCAATCCTATTTTTACATTGGTTTTGTTGTTGGTGTTGTTACATTAGTTATATCATCTTTGGGTTGTATGGACTCTAAATCTAAAATCACATCTGAGTTGTAAAATGAGCCCCTTATACCTACACATGTAAAACAAATGGCAGATGGAGTTTATCTAGAAACAAAGGAATTAAGGGATATTTGGGTCAACCTACAAGGAATGTACTGACACTGACAAGACCAAAATTTGGATTATCATACTCCAGTATGTTAAGAAAATAAAATTACCACTTGTAATAAATTGTTATTTTGCAGACTCCAGTACGGATTGTAACTAAGTGTAAAGAAAACAAAATTCCTAGAGGCAGAATCATTGTAAAGGAAGATTGAAATTGTGAAGGATTATGTTCATCTTGGTTTCATCCACAGTCAATGCTCACAGAACCAGCAGTTAAGAATTCAAAAGATATATTGCATTGGACAGATATGAGGCACAAGATCTCTATGAAGTGTTGAAGAGCAAGGGTGTCACCTTCAGTATGATGTGCCTGATGTAGACCTGTTATTTCCAGTTGCCTCTTATGCTTGTAAATTGGAACAATAATATTGAATACTGCAGAAAATATAATGAATTTGAATTATGGCATTCGTGAAAATTCTTAAAATATCATGGACTGCCAGAATAAACAAATTAGTCTTGGAAGAAGTAAAGCCAGATAGTTCCTTGGAATCAAGTATTGTGTGGCTTCATTCAGGTGTTTTGGCATGTTATCAGGACAGACCAGTTTCTGAAAGACAATCTTGGATAAATAGTGGGACAACAACAAAGAGGAAACCTCTCAATCAGATGGATTGATACAGTGGCTGCAACAATGGCTTCAAACATGAACATTGTTGAGGTGAGTGCAAGATTAGGCAATGTTTCCTTCAGTGGCATATTGGGTCCTCATGACTTAGAAGCACATTGATGGCACCTAACAAAATCAACCAGATTAGGACAATCGGATATCAAAATTATTGCTTAGATGACACTTTCCTAATATCCAGTGCAAAAATGACTTCCCTTAATTTCAAACAAGTAGGATAGGAATACTTGATCTGTATCTCTGTCAGAATATTTCTCACTTTCTAGTTTGTGTAAAGACACTTTGTAAACAGAACTTACATTTGCTCATTAGACTATTAAGCTTTTTCAGATCATGGAGTAAGCATTATTCAATTCTATATCCCTTTAAAAAATCATCTTATTGGGAGGTCTTCTAGATAACATAACATTATGTGGTTTAGTAACACCAAGCATTATTGTACACTTGTTCCCACAACCAGTTTCAAAATATGCTCCTTCATCTTCACTTCCTTGATATATACCCCCCTTTATGCATTACCTCCCCCTCCCCCCAACATATATGTAATCTCATACTAACTAACATGTCTATTCACCTACAGTTCTGTTGTTCACTATTGTGACGTTATAGTCATCACTGCTAACAGCTCCCCCCTCCACTGTCTTCCAGAACCCTCAGGAGACTGTTACTCCCATTACTTTTTCTGGAGGTGGCTTATGTTGGTTTTCATGCATCAAATGATCTTAATTTTGTCAATGAGTATACGTAAGCCTATGAACATGTTCGCTGAAAACAAAATGGGTACGCAAGTAAATGTGGTGAAGAAAGTTGATTGTGCCCGGCTATAAAAAGATACAGCATCTGGAGTCTTAAAGGCCTGAAGATAAACAAGCAGCCATTTAGCAGGGAAGCAACAAAGTCCACACAGAAGAAACATAGTAGTCTGTGTGATCATGGGCTGTCAACTTGAATAGGTATCAAAAGGTCAAAAACAAGTAATCAAATCAATGTGGATTGTGGATATACAGGAGACCCCAAAACACCTGTAAGATAATTAGACAGTTGCTTACAGAAGGGCCAAAAGGAAGGGATGATATATCCAGGGTGCAGTACAGCACTGATGAAACACATACCTATCCACTTGTTCTTTACTATTCCCATCCTCTACTATTATGGTGTCAGTTCTACCTCATTAACTGTGTTAGACTTGCTTACATGTCCCTTTTTCAGAGCACTTTGAAAGTGCTTTTTATTTTACATATTAGATGCTCAACATATATTTTTGTAAATGTAATGAATGAGCAAATGTGTACCCTCCCCCCACATATGTGTGTGTTTGTGTGTGCGCATGTGAAGGGAGCATTTATGTGTGTAGCGCAGTGACTACTTAGTTGGCATTGATATCTCAGAAATCTTGAGTTAGATGACGTCTAGGAGTCAGATACTGTAGCACTCAGCTTACATGCTGGAAGTAAAGTTTTGCACTGTAAAAGAAAAGGATGCCAAGATGTTAGTGGTCACCAAGCTGATGGACATGCATAAAGTCTGCCAACTTATTTTCCCCTAAAAGAGAGCAATAATGATGTGAGGAAGTTTGTATAAACGTGTACATGACAAACTAATAAAAATAAAGCACAGAAAAATTTAAAAGTTGCATAAAGAAACAATGACCAAGAAACAGCATAAACATATAGGAAACGTTTATAACCCTGATTGTCTTTAATCCAAGAATTATAATAAAATAAAAATATTTGATTTAGTGCTGATAATGAAAAAGAAAGTTATTTTATTAAAAATAATTAATTGTTGAATCTAATTGAAATAGTTTTCAATATAAAAAGCCAATTGAAAAACATATATCAGAAATGTATTGTTAAAAATTACATGAAACAATATTCATCCAGATAAAATGTCAAGTACTTTCTGCAGACAATAGCTGAAATGTTATTTACGTCCCTGATGTCTATTAATCTGAATCACTAGAAGCATTGTTTCATTCTTGGTAAATGGAAAATGGGTACAAAGTAACCCAAGGCAGTGTCTTTGTAATCACTTAAAATGCTGTAAGTGCAAGTTCGGAAGTAACTACTTCCAAATAATTATATGCTTTTATAGTCTGTCTTAAAATAAAATATATTACAAATTATTCACATCATCAGAGTTCATGTTGTTTTCAAGTCTGTTTGAGGAGTGGCTATGGAAAACGGACTGATTTTCATTTTACCACACTGTTTTCATTACTGCACTACAACACTGCTTGGAGACCTAACCATTCTCACAAACACAACTCACAAAAGTAGATGCAGGTCAATTTGGAACTGATGAAAAAAACCCAGGATTCATTTGCTCTTTCTTGAGTAACATTTATTTGTTACTAATTTTATGTATTTATTTTATAACTTAAAGATATTCTACAAGGAAAAGTAACATATTTCCTCAAGCTTTTACATTATCTATCAACATATAATTTAAATAAATATGTCTTCATTTTGAAAACTTTTAACAAGCAGACTTTGATGCATTTCTCTCATATAATTTCAAATTTGTATCGTATATGTGAAATGTGATTATAGCATCTATTATTTCTTTTCCTTTATACCAAATAATTCTCTATTAAATCAAGACACTTGTTAATGTATATTAAAATAATATTCTTATTTATTGATGGTTGTGTTCTGCCCTTTCCTGATTCTCTCCTCTACTCCCTTCAGCTCCAAATTCAGAGTCCTCACTACTAACTTTCTGGCCTTCCCTCATTCTACTTAAAGCCATAAAATGATTTCCAATTTGTGCCCACTGAAAATAATTAAAAATGTCTAAGCTTTGCATATAAATAAACCACATTCTTGTTTCCATTTTCAGCTTCATTTGCTACAAATGCTTACTTATTTATCTTTTGTTTCTTCACAATACCAAATAGGAAGTGTCCTAAGCAAGCCATGCAATTTCATAGCTCTTGTTATTTTGATTTTATTTCCCTAAGTTTTTATAATTGCGACCCACCATTTGTTTGTTTCATAAAATACTGGAAACTCAGCTGGAGATTGAACATTAAGCTATTAAGATTCATTCCCTGATATCTGTAGACAGATTCATTCCCTGATATCTGTAGACAGAGATGATGGCTTTCTTCCTGTGGTTTTACAGTACATTACATAAACTTATCTGATGGTATATGTGGCTTTTTCTGTAATTATTTGCATTCTTGTTTACCTTGGAAATCTGGTGCCATAGATTACCCATTTTTAATGCCTTTGTCTAGAACAATAGATGGAAAATATGCTTTTTATACTCTATATTAAAGGTGACAGCCTCCTTTTTTAAAGCTTAACAATTTACAAGAAATCAATGCATCAACAAATCTCTGATAATATTTTTACTATATTGGTAAACCATCTATCTCAATGATTGATAAACCATTACCAATGAATCCTACAGAATCTGAGATTAGATACAACCAGCAACATATAGTACCACTGTTGTTACCAATTTAATAATTTCCTTTGAAATATGGATCAAGAAAGAGTGACATTATTAATGAGTATAGAAACATTTATTTTTCATTTCCTTTTAAGGTGTTTTATGAATGATATGCCACCTAATCACAAAAATGGAATTTTAATTTTCCTTAGCTCTATTGCTAGCATTTTTTATGTTGTGACTAGAAGGCATCTCACTTTATGGCACAAGCTGCCACAATCTGTGACTTTCTTCAAGGTACTTTTCCAATAACAAAAAGACCTGACAAAACTGGAGTGACAGAGGGTGACTTTAAAGTCAACCACTCAGTCCCAGATGTGCTTCTAGAAATGCATTAGTGTCTAGAGACCACCTACATGCCACGGAGTTAAATCTTAGCAAACTGATACTGATAATAATGGAATAAACTAGAAAAGTGCAAACAATGCTGTGTTTATCTCTGGTTTTTGGTGTCATAATAGCAGCATATTTTTTCTTAAAATAAGTATATTATCTTGCCATAACCTTTCTCATCATAGGAAAAAAGCAAGCCATTTGTTAGATATTTTTAGTATAACACTCTGTCATGCATGTGTTAGACAAGAGAGTAGTAAACAGATATGAACTTTGGTCTTCAGTTTTTCTCACATAGGGTGTGCATTTGCTGAAGTGTAAAATAGGAAAAAATAAAAATAGCAGGAAAGAAATCTAGAGGTAAGCAGCCCAGGAGTTTAGCAAGAGTGAAAAGAAGGACTGAGGAAACACCTATAATGTAATAATCTCTTCAGATCATATAAAATTTCCCCAGGTAATATTCAGGACCCCAATACTATTTCTCTCATGTGTGTACTATTCTGGCTCATAAAACAAAACTTTCAACAACAAAAAAAGACAAAACCCAAAACAATGATCATACAATCTCTCTTGTCAATAAACGGCAACAATGTCTGAAGCATGACATCTACATATGTCTTAACTCACTCATTAAACAGTGGCATGTGATTGTAGAGCCCTATCCTGTGCCATCATCATGGATCACGTTCTAGAATTTAAAACAGGGATTGAGGCAATCACTCATGAGCCGATTGATAAAATACTCCATTTGAGACGCCGGACAGGGTAAGATATGACAAAATAATAATTTATAAATTATGAAGGGCTCATGAGGGAGCGGGGAGGGAGGGGGAAAAAGAGGACTTGATGCAAAGGGCTTAAGTGGAGAGCAAATGCTTTGAAAATGATGAGGGCAAAGAATGTGCAGATGGGCTTTATACAATTGATGTATGTATGGATTGTGATAAGAGTTGTATGAGTACCTAATAAAATGTTAAAACAAATGCTGCTTTCACTATTAGCTTGTCTATAATTCTTCAGATTCAGTTTCTGAATCTGAACATAAGAAATCCTGTGCACACAAACTTTCATTAAAAGACGTTTCTGAGCATGGATATAGATTATGTACCATAACTAGATAAAGGAACATCAATGGTTCTTGAATTTGTCTGCTTCTTCAAATGTTGAGTAGCCATATGCAGTAACTGCATTGAACTCTAGATTTCGCTATTGCAAGCACACCTGGGTGTATAAACAGACCTGCCGAGCACAGACAGACTTGTTCCAAGGGTTAGCTTGTTGAAATCTATGATATCCTTAGCCGTGTCACCCCATATTTGAGTAAATCATGGTACAAAGGAAAATGTGTTAGAATAAGATGACTACTTCTACACATTTAAAAGAGTTCAGTTGGACTTTTTTTGAACCTATTGTAGTTCTTAAGTGAATAGTCCACCATTTGTATGTCAGCTTATCTTACTCTGGTGGCTGTGTGTTGCTGGAACACTGGAAGCTATCTCGCTGATGTTTCAAATGTCAGCATGGTCACCCAAAGGAAACAGGTTTCAGTGGCGCTCCCAGACTGAGAGCAAACTCCCAAGAAGGAATTAGAGACCTATTTCAGAGGAAGTAGCCACTGAAAACCTATGCAAAACCTGGCAACATTATTAAACACTGAAGACCCAATGAGTGAAGAAGAACATGGTCAGAGACTGGGCCAGAAGATGGGCCTCATGGGCCAGAAGGCACTTAAAAAGATGATTGAGGAGGAGCTGCCTTCTCCCATAGAGTTGACCGTGGTGACACGAATAAGCCTGGGGCATGGAGCCATCAGGGCTTTCAGCTGCTGCGGGCCCACAGCTCCAGGTGAGAAGCAAAAGCTGAAAAAATCTGAAAAATCTACACTCACACACACAAGAAATACTCAGAAATGGGTATGTACAAAGCATGAATCTAGGACAATTTGTATCATCAAAAATGAAATGGTGTTCCTAGAGGCAGGTGTGTGAGAAAATAACCAGCTCAGACGGACCAGTATTGGCCATATTGAATGAAAAAGTGTTATGGTTTCCTGTAGTGAAAATTATGTAATCATGACTAATGGAGTTGTGTTCATTATCAAAAAGACATCCGAAGCTCTCTCTTAAAGTATAAGACTGTCTGTGATAGGATTATGTTTACCCAACTTTAAGGAAATTCAACCAATACATTATTCAAACTGAGGCACCAACCAGGAAAGGGAATGATAGAGAAATAGAGAAGTCTACCAACATTTTCAGTTGGACGTTCATCAAACATGGATTCAAGGTGCATTGATAATAATTGGCTTTTGAAATGCAAAAGATAGAAAACAAAGAGGAAAGAAAACTAATTAGAAAATATGGACTTGGTGATGGAAATTAGATGCGGTGATCACATTATATAATTGCACAAGATCAATGACTTATTCATAGTAAATATTTTTTCACCGCAACAGCACGAACAGCAACTATACACATGGGCTTCTCTTGAGGGGATGTGTACCTGTATGAAGAGACAATGCACCAACCAGGAAAGGTAATGATGGATGAACTCAAGATCAGCAGCTAAACCCACACCAGAGGATGAATATGGAACAGAGCATCAGTTGTTTATATGTACATTCAGGTTGAAGCAGAAAAAAATTAAAATGAGAACTAAAATATGACCTTGGCACTAGATCACCTGACTCTAGGAATCTTCTCAAGAAGAGATTTGCTGTGCTGATCGCTAATGATAGAAACTCAATTCGCTACGGGAGGATATCAAGGGCAGCGTTCATGAAATAAGCAAAAGGTCATTAAAAAGACAGGAAAGAAAGAAAAGATCAAAGTCAATGTCAGAAGAGACTAAAACTTGTTCTTAAGCATAGAGTAGCTAAGGCAAATGGAAGAAACGATGAAGTCAAAGAACTTAAAAGAAAATTTCAAGTGGTAGTTGAAGCAAATAAAACGAAATATAGTGATGAAATAGGCAAACACACAGTTGGAAAACTAAAAGGGAAGAGGATATTCAACATACCTTAAACTGAAAGGACTCAAGAAAACAAACAAGCTTTGAGTCGCAATTTCGAAAGAGTCTACGGTTAGAACACGGAATGTTATTGGAAACATCATAATAAGGTGGAGAGAATACACGTAGCCATTGTCTCATAAAGAATTAGACAACATTCCAGTTTTTCAAGAGGTAGCATAAGAACAAGCACCAATGGTGCTAGAGTAGAAGTTCAAGCTGCACTGAAAACATTAGCCAAAAACAAGGCTCCAGGAATTGATGGAATACCTATTGGACTGTTTGAACAAACTAACAAAGAAGCACTGAACCATTCTCTAGGCGATGCTAAGAAATTTGGCCAAGTGACTGGCAGAGATTCATATTTGTACCAAGTTCAAAAGAAGGGAACCAAATATAGCAATTATAGAGCACTCTAATTGATATAAAATATGTATATATAACTTTGCTGAAGATCATCCAACAACAGTTGAAGCTGAACATTAGCAGGGAGCTGCTAGGGGTTCAGGCTAGATTCAGAAGACTTAGAACAAGAGATACCATTGCTTATGTCAGATGGATCTTGGCTCAAAGCAGATAATGGCAGAAAGATGCTTACTAGTGTTTTGTAGAATATGTCAAGTCACTTAACCGTGTGGGCCGTAAGAAACTATGGATAATCTTGAGAAGGATGGGGATTTCCATAACACTTCATTGTGTTCAGAGAGAACCTGTACATGAATCAAGAGGCATTTGTGTGAACGGAAAAAGGGAATAATCATAGTTTAACATCAGGGAAGTTTTGTGTCACTGCTGTATCCTCTCCACATACATGTTCAATCAGTATGCTGAACAAATAATCAGAGAGGCTGGCTTATATTAAGATAATTGTTGCATCAGAATTGGAGAAGGCTTAGTAATTGCCTACAATATGCACATGGCACATGTTGGTTGGTTGCTAAAAATGAGGAGGATTTGAAGCACTAGCTGATGAAGACCAAAGATTGCAGCCTTCAGTGTAGATGACAACTCAATGTAAGAAAGACCAAAAAGCTCACAATGGGAGCAGTAAGTTCCTCCTCTTGGAGGAAGCAACCAGATGAGAAGACAGCCTGTCTTGAGTAAATCTGCTGCATGAGACTTCTTTAGCGTATGGGAAAGCTGGGATTCCACTTTGAGGACTTAGGGAAATCTGACACATGCTATGGAATTTTTCATTGCTTCATATGTATATGAAAGTTGAACAATGAATAAGGAAGACTAGAGGAGAATGGGTACCTTTGAATTGTGGGGCCAGTGCAGCAAATTGAAAGTCCTGTGAACTACCAAAAGGACAAACACATCTGTCTGAGAAGTGCAGCCAGAATGCTACTTAAAGACAGCGATGCTGAGACTTTGTCTTGCATACTTTGGACATATTAGGAGAGACCATTCTCTGGAAAAAGGCATCATGCTTGGTAAAGCACAGCGGCAGCATAAAACAGGAAGTTCCTCAAGAAGATGATTGATGCGTGGCTGCAGCATGAGCTTTTGAATGATGCTGCAGGACATGTTTTGTTCTGTTGACCATAGTGTCGTTATTGGTCTGAATCAACTGGATTGAATCGAATACCAGCAACAGCTGGACATTTAGTTCTGGTTCAAGCCGGATGGCTCAGGCTCATAGAGAAAATGGCTCGGGAGGACAACAGAGGCTAAAGGAGTGATGATGGTTTAAGATGAAGAGTTGGCAGAATTATGGACATTTAGACAGAAAGAAAAGCATTCACCCACGTACTCAAGTCACTTACTAAGTATCAGGCAAACTTCCATAGAAGAGTCAAAAACTTTTAAGGTAGAGCCTTGTTATTGATATAATAAAAATGATATAAAATACAAATTATTAAATTTAGATAATAAGAAATGAATAAAATAGGATAACAAAAGTACCATAAATCAACTATATATGAAGGTATAAGGAATGAAGCACCAAATATAATTTTGCAGATGGGCAGTCCGTTATAATATCTTTATATGAAAGAATAATTTAAATAGTAGTATTTCTGATCAAATCATATGCTATCTAAAAAACATTACCCCCTTCCCAAGATCAGTGTAATTCAGAATAAGCTCAATGACAGTGAGTGAGAAATGCAATATTATCAACAAAAGCTTGAGACACTGTCTCTATACTAAGTTGCTTTGTACTTATCTCCTTGATTTTTGTTCTAAGTACAGTCTAAAATCTGCTTTCCTTGGGAACAATGAATGGGCAATGGGTTTGATCCACCTTTTACATCATCCCCCCTGTTATTTCACCTCTAGCTTTTTACTAGCATTAAGTTTCTGTGTTTGATATGAAGTACACATTACATTAATCCTACTTCATAACTTATCATCAGTTACTGGTAGGCATTCTTTCCCAGGCAGCATAAATTTTAGTTGATAAGGGTGTACCTTATGCTTTTATGTATTTGAGTGCTTGATATTGGGGTGTTCAATGAATGTTTATTTGATGAATATCCTTTGGCATGTAAGAAGGTACCTAAGGTAATTTGAGAAGTCTGTGACCTCCACTGAGTGATAGAAATATTGTCATTCTCTGTCACTGACCATATTTAAATCCATTCTTCCTTATTGTGAGGTATCTTTCAATATTCCTATAAAACTACTCAAAAATTATGCACACAGACTTTAGTGTAGACAGACAACATTCTGAGGTAAATCAAGATGGAGGGTATAAGATAAGTCATGTGTTGCTCTAAACAAATCCCTCCAATCTCAATTTTAATATGACTAAACAGAATGCCTTACATTAAATTTCAATGTCTCACAATGCTTAATGTTTATATTAATGATATTCCAATTATTTCTTTGTAGACATCACCTATTTTAATGATTGCATGAGTATAGTCTGTGAAATCCTGAGGCATTCCTATAGTACCTGATGCTCTAAATCAACTGCTTGAGAGGGGGAAAAAGCCTTTGACAGACACACTGTTGGAAAAAAAGTAAAAGAATGCTCAAAGCTTTTCTTTGTTGAACCCCCTTCAGAAATGATCTATTATTATCTGATGTATGGTCTTCATAAGGCTGAGTGGAATCAAGACATGAAACTATAGTTAGCTATAAATTCGGGCTCACACTAGGTCACCACAATGTCTCCTTCTTTAAACAGGCTTCTGTAAGCAGGGCTTTTTTAATTCCCTTTGCTTAGATTTTCAATTTTACCTAGTCTCCCCAGGTGGAAAAAGGCTAAGGGGTTTCACAATTGTGATAAGAGTGAAACATATTTTACAGAGAATAAAGCCAATAACTAGCATTTGAGTGTTTTTGAAGGGGTTGAGATGCCAGGCAGACAAAATACAAAGATATGGATATCGTTACTAATGTCATAGGAAGGAAATGTCACATTTTACCACTTTACAGTAGCTAGCTTTCTTGTGACCGTCTGTGGGTTTTGCTAATTATGTTAAACTTGACACTTAATCAGATGAATTTGCAACTCCTCCCATTAAATTATTCCCCATATCTTTCACAAACATTTTCTCATTACTTACTTCGTCCAAATAACAATAACAATGAGAGTCAAAAAGAATACTGTACCTATTCCTCAGGAAGACGTATAATTTTGATTAAGCTCTTAGAACCTAGCCTGGGTCCATTCAGTTCCAATCTGTTCACTTCTGTTCTCACATCAGCTGAAAATGTAAGACTTCTTCCTCTAAACCTAGCTTAGAGTTCACAAGTCTCCCTGAGAGTGAAATCAGCCCAAGACTTCAGCTATCAGCTACATACTTGGAGGCTATGCCTGAGATGCTTGTTTCTGTCTGGAGACTCTTACTACAGCTTCAGGTTTACTATGTGCTGGGATGGCTCACAGAACTCAAGGGAACACTATAAGTATGATTACATGAGACTATGGTAGCATTCTAGTAAAGTGATCATGTCAGGGCCAGTACAAAGACCTGGGATGTCCCCCAATGCAGTGCCTGATTCTCCAAAAACAAAGGACACCTTCTTAAGCAGGGATATATTTTGCCAACAAGGAGGCTCATGGAGATTCAGTGTTCAGAATTAGATTGGTGGTGGTGGTGCAATCAGGCTTCAGTATGCAGGGAGGATTAATTTAGTAACCATGTAGCTGAATTCAACATGTGGATGCCTCCAAGAGACCAGACTACCCTCTATCACATGATGGGTCTTTCTGACACCAACAGCCCCAACTCAATATCTTCGTTCACAAAAGCACCCAACAGTAGTTCAGAGCCCTGAAAGAACCAGGCTCAGAGAGGATGCTTTGTTTTCAGATGCTCTCTCTAAATTATTTGGGTAAAATTAATTGTAATGTCCGCAAAGCTCGTGTCATATATTGGTATGTGAACATGATCTAAGTCAGTGGTTCTCAACCTTCCTAATGCCGCGATGCTTTAATACAGTTCCTCATGTTGTGGTGGACCCCCAATCATAATATTAGTTTTTGCTACTTTATAACTGTAATTTTGTTACTGTTATGAATCAGGCAACCACTGTGAAAGCAGGGTTCAACTGCCAAGGGGGTCACGACCCCCAAGTTGAGAACCACTGATCTAAGTATATTTTGAAGTGATATGAGACATGTGGTACAGTTACTGTCATTTTCCATTATAATAGTGATCAAAATGTGAGATATATGACAAAGACTATTTTAAAAATCCTCATCTCTAGATCTGGTGAATGAACCTAGTAACAATTAGTTGGCCTGGCAGATAGACAGAAACACCCAAATCACCAACACACTCATAAGCAATAATAATAGCTATCATTTTATGCACGAAGTCTTGGTGTGGCTTTGTTACACATCAAAGACTCGCTGATGCACTTTTTCACACATGCGAACATACATATTGAAGCCTTCTCTGTCTGGTTATTGTATTAAAACTAGAAATACAGAAATCAACATCATAGTCTGGTCAAAGTTCCCACCAGCTTTTCAAAAGTATTATCAAGTAAGAAAGCATTTTAGCACAACACAACAGGAACAAGCAGGGTGATATGGACTTTACAAGTTCTCAGTTTAAGAAATGCGAGTCAATGTGTAAATACAGAACTGTATTCTTATGTAGCCTGTGGTCTAGCATCAATATAAACAAAGTTACATTCCGTCTAAATGTAGTGTGCTGAATAAGGGCCATCCCTTTCCCAATGATTACAATACTTAGAATTAAAATAAATGTAACCAGATCATGCATTACTCTTCCTGAATTGCAAAAAATATTACTTTACATTTAAACAAGGACAGAAAATAGCCACATCTTTCTCAAAACAATATTAAAGGTATTTCTAAAGGGCAAACCAAAGACATGCTAGATGACTTCTTCGTTCCCATGAGACTTAGATATTTAGATCCCAAAGGATAAAACTATCTCCTTGGCTAGAATTTGTTACTTCTTCATGAATCAAAAGAGAAGTTCCATCTACTTTCTCCGATGAGAAATGTAACTCTGACACGTGAAACGAAAGTGCCTGTCTCGACCCCTCCCTTGTGCCATATTTCTAAGGACCACCTCCGATCGGTTTTCCTGACTCGTGGAGAGCTTCAAACACGTGGTTGTTAGAGAAGAGGGCTTTCTGGCCAAAACCCTCTCAAAGAAAGAGTTCTATGGAATTCCCAAGCCCCAGTCAGTGCTGGCGAAGCAGAGCCCTCTTGTTCAGACGCTCGGGACTGTTGCTTGAGCCACTTCCTGTTTGAGGCAATGAGCAAGAATTGGTCTCCCTCCAATAGTCATGGTAGAATAAATTCAGTGACTGCCCACTACAAAAGTGGGACCGTGATGCACTTGACTAAACCAGAAATGAATCTATGTGCTAACTATTTGAATGAACATTAAATCTGAAGGTGATGATGGATTGCATAAAGGTACGTGTGTCTAAGAAAAGGATAATATTCCTTTGAGATATAATTTGGATTTTTGAGGCATCAAATATATCACTGAATACAAACTCCATGATGTTTTTGTCAAAATTCACAATGAATTTACCTCAGGTTCCCAGGGTGTCTTGCTGTACTTTGCTGACAAAAGCTGGTTAAGGAAGGTAAGTCTGAATCACAGAAATTATGTCTTTTTAATTTCTACATAATATAGGGTACCATAGTGCATTATTGATAGACCAAAGAGAGCTCCAGATGCAGACCTTTCTCCCGACTATTCACAGATAAAACATTCAAAAGTACCGGAACTATTTGTACAACTACTTTTGATGACCAATTACTAACTGCCACCTAATTTGACTGATGTAGGCTAATTCTTTAAGGTAAAGAAAATCTCATCATTCATCAATAAATACTAAGTACTTAATATATTTGAGAGATAACCCAAAAGGCTCAAAAGGAGAGAGATACAAGCATGTTTTAAGAAAATAAAAATGTATGATTGTGGAAAATCAGTGCATTAACTGAAACTTCCTAACATTTTTCAACATAAACATGCCACACATTTCTACGGGCTGATATTGTTTTAAAAATCCTGAGACAGAGAGATCTCTATTTTAGGAAGACTCATGTGATGTTATACCACTATGACTAACCCAATCTGTTTTTCCTTTTTGTAACATATAAAATATATTTCCCAGCCCTTCTACCATTGAGCATGGATCTGTGGGGAGTGTTGGTCAATGTGAGTGACTGAGAGGTTACTGACTCAGTATTGTCCACCGAGGTCTGTTTGTTGAATCTTTCATAGGACATCTGATTGAGGTAACAGGAGCAATATATTCAAGTCACCCAGAGATGGACAACAGTAGCCCTGGGGAGAGGATCACTGTATACCTTTACTGAGTGAGAAAAAAATATTGTTATGGAAACCTGTAAATATTTGGGATTGTTAACAATTGTTACATATTTTAGTCTACCATGACTAGGATCATGATGTCAGGAAATTTCCTCCATGTGTTTCATATACATTAACCTATATCAATGGTTCTGCTTCATCACCTTTGTTGTTGTTATTGAAACTGCCATTGAAGTGGTCCTCTGCTCATGGTGAGCCCATTTCCCATGACATCAGGGCATGGTGGTACATGTGGTATTATTGATTGTCTATTGTGAATACATTTCTAGGTTTTCCTTCTTAGTTTGCCTTAGCATGGAAGCTCTGCCCAAAGATCTTCAATATCATAGTAAATGTCTGAATCCATTAATAAACAGGTGGGGTTTAACAAGAGGTGCAAGGTACCAGAAAGAGTACTGAGTGCCCTGCATAGAAGGCAAGACTTCTATTTAAAACTACAACAATAATGAAAACAAAATTTTACTTTGCCTTAAACAACTTTAAGATGTTTATTTGACACAATAGGTGTGCCTTATATAATATTGTGCATCTTATATCAGAATAATATGAAATGTGTTCTTAGAAATCCAAAGTTTGTGTTAAATAGCAAAATTGGTAAATTATTAGATAAAAATATGTGAGTAGAAATGGGAGTGTATTTAGACAGGTAAATCATTTGTCTTCCAGCCTTACAACTAAAAGAATGAGTTAATACAACATAACACCTGATGCACATCTCTACTTGTTTAAATCATTGAGTTGTATGATAGGTGAATCGTATGTCAATATAACTGTTTAAAAAAACAAAAAACAAATCATTAGAATCAATCCAAATAAAAAAAATCAAACAAAAAACTCTAAAACATATGAAATTCTCACCAGTGAGCATTTACCACGGCCAGTACTTATTCTAATGAATGTTTCTCATTCTATTGATTCTTAAGGTGTGTGGGGGGGTGGGTGGGGAGGATGTGGGCACAAATCAACATAGAAACTAATTAAAACTATTGTGTTTCTGATAATCAGTTGTCAATTTGAGACTTAAGAGCGAAGGGGTGGAGTTTAGCATGTCAGTCTGGTCACATCTTGATGACCTCATTTGGAGGCTCTAATGATATAAATAGCTTGCTGTAGGTGGGACCCACCCACACTCTCTGTGAGACATTCCCATTGACAATCCACAAGGAGCTATGCTGATTCAGCCAGAACCCTGGAGCTGGAGGAGCCACATGGAGATCCACGCCAGCACTATGAGGCTTCTAATGCTACTGGATCTACAAGACTTTCCACCCACTGACCTGTGATCTTCCTGCACTCCACGTCATTGCATGTGTTGCATTAGTCTGAAGAGGAACTTACAGACTGGAACTGGACATATGGGCTAATGTCAGACTACGGACTTTATCTGGACTGGGCTGGGATGTTTTCTTAATGTACAATTAAGATATAAAGTTCTTTGATATAAAGTTCTCTCTTCCATACGCATGAGTGTCTATGAATTTGTTTCTCTAGTCAACCCAGATTTACACAGCTATAAATTTGTAATTACTGGACTTCTGCTAATAGATAAAATAATAGTACCATATGTACTCATTTATAAGCTGATTTTTCAGCATTTTTAATGCAGTTTTTTATGATAAAATTAGGTACCACTGCTGATATTTGGGTCAGCCTATACTCAAGTTTATGTGGTAACTAAACTTTACTGAGGGCTTACTGAATGCTGGACAAATTTTCTCTCTAATTTTTAACAAAACAACTCTATGAGACAGATAGTATTATCACTTTTATAAGACTCCGTATCTTTCCAAAGGACACACAATAGTGAGTGGGGTGGAGCTTCACCTCCTGATGATTCTTGTCTGCCTCCCACGCTCACACAGTTGTCCTCTGTGGTACGCAACCTTGTAGGGACGGCAGACAATGGAGAATGTTGGTCACAGAATGAGTAACAGTCCGGGTAGAACTGCCCCAGTCATTTTCTGGGAGAGCATCTCTACAGGAGTAATGTGGTAGTGACCTGATTTCATATATACAGGAGTGTAGGGGTGGTGTTCAGCCAGTCAGTCAGGTCACAGCCTGATGGTGCCTTCTTGTGGGCCTGACCTTTTCATAACTCTTTCTGCCTTTACCTTCCAGGGAAGAGCCCTCTGGGACCTGTCAGCACCCTGGAGATGTATCCAGAAGCCATTGGATCCATAGACTCTGTTCCCACCAGCCTGTTGTTTTAGTGCATTTTACATCATTGTATGTGGCTGCATGACTCTGACATGGCTGCATTGGACTTGTGGACTTGAGTTGGACCGGGGTAGATATTTTCTCAATATGTAACTACTTAATATGAAACTCTTTCATACACATATATGAGTGTCACTGGACTTGTTTCTCTAGTTAACCCAGCCTACTACAGTGGTGAGCCCAGCCTTTCTCCCATAGGGCAGTTTGAGGTGGTTTTGAAAGGCTGTCTTTGAAGTTCAATGGGGAGCTGAATGGGAATCCACCTAACCACCAGGGTTTCTTAACCGATCAGCACTAGATAAAACGATTTAGAGAATTTTAGTTCAAAGGGAATTTGTACTTCTCACACCTGAAAAGAAGTACAGGAGTATCAATATGAGATGATTGTAAAAAATGAACAATCATTAATTCTATTTAGAGTATAAAAAATTCTATATCTGTAGTCTTTTTAGTTCTTCAACAGTTTAGATATTGGTTATTAGAAATATCAATCTGGGGAAAATTCAATAGATAAACCTATTTAAATAGCAAAACATGATATGGTTATACTACATTTATGGAAAATCTGGAACCCACTTACTCTTTAGATAAAAGAAGCAGGAGATATTAAACCATTGCTAAAAAGTTTAATTGAAATATAATACTGAAGAGACATTGATATCTTTTCTAGAATTTAAAAAATGTTATTGTCTCAAACTTCCTGACAAGTTACCCATGAAAATATTTTCATATGGAAAGTTGAAGTTGAATAGACCTAAAAGGAAGAGATTTCGTGTTATTTCCACTTACCACCAGTGACCACATCATTCAGCCTGAATAGAAAATATAAACAAATATTTGAATAATCTAGTCTGAGTTGGAATTCCATTGCTAGCAATGGGTTTAGACTGTGTGTGTGTGTGTATCTAATATTAGTCGTGAAAATAAAACTATCTAAGGGACTTTTACTGACAGCACCACCAGTGCTCCTAAGGCCACCATAACATGTTGATGACACAATAATGTCAATTCCAAAATAGGTTTAGCAATTTAGTAACTTTCTTAATCTAAATGTAAATACAAACTAATATGATTGAGAAATCATGCCAGAGTATGTGAACCTTTGTTTTTGAGTGATTTTGCTATTGTATATTAATCTGGAAAAATAACAGTCAAAAACAACAACTTGAAAATTATGTCATTTCAGTATGTAAAGAGTATTGCAAACATTTAATCAATAGTATGTTTCTTATTTTCCTTTTTCGAGCATCAGTAAATATGCAGTCATTTCAGTGTGTGCAAAACTCAGATAAAATTATGCATATAACATATAGCATATGGCCTTTCTATTTTCTCTGCACAGATTATTCAGGAATAAATGCATGAAACCCCAAAGGTGAAAGATAGAAACAGATCATCTTATTTTCCTAAAGCCCCTGTTCTTCTTGCATTTCTAATCCCCATGTTCAAATTAAGCAGTTAATCAGAGCATCAACTGATACATTTTTATGAATTTACCTGCATACAGAGAGATACATAAGCACATAGACACTTGGTTTCATCATCTACTAAGTGCCACTTCAGTGTCAGGATTGATTCAGGATACAGGAGGCCTATAACTCATTTGAAGGTGCCCTGAAAGCATGCTGGTTACAAATTGGGCTCGTACCCAAAAGATCAGCAGATCAAAGGCACCAGCCAAACTGAGGAAGAAAGACAAGAGTTTCCACTCCTGTGAAAACAATTCAGTCTCCGAAATTAACAGGCGCATTTATTTTGTCCTGTGGGGTGGCTATGAGTTGGCATCAACTTGGCCGTGAGTTGGTAAAGCTCATTCAATACCGTAGAGCTCATTGGGAACAGAGATCCTTTTTTTATACAAGTGGACTTCAAAATTTTCTGGAAAAGTGGAATTAAAGAAAATAGAATTGTTCCATGAAGTTTTTGAAGCACCTGCATGTGAATCATTTATATAATGAGTAAGTCCAATGAGAGACATTCATATAGTCTCTCACGAGGATGCTGGGGAAGAATTTACCACTGAAGCAATTTAGAATAAGTGGGAAGGAAGTGATCTATAAGTCAAAATCAGTGTAATGCCTGGTAGAATAAATACTAGAAGATTTTAGTTTATTTTTTCCCTCTCTTTTTTCCATTTTAAAATATATTTAATAATACCTCATTTGTTTATTTGATGAAATTTACTCTTAATATTTGTTATATGTTTTTGTTTTTGTATTGGAAACCCAAGATTTATGAACCTCAAGAGACAACAAGTATCAACAGGGTTCCTGGGGGCTACAGTGGAGGAGGGGAGGGGTCAAGGGGGGCTGATATCAAGGAGTTCAAGAAGGAAGAGAATGTTTTAAAACTGGTTGTGGTAGCAATTGTAACTGCTTGATGTGAGGGAACAATGGAATGCTATGATACTGTACTGGCCCCCAATAAAATGGTTTTGAAAAAATAAGTATAAAAATTAAAATAAAATATAAACAGGTAGTGTAAGAATAAATGTAAATATATTGTTGTATATAATATGGACCAGGGTGAGTACCAAGTTTTCAGGGCACACTCCCTCCAGATTGGATAGCCCATTCCTTCTGCATGGTCTAAAAGCTCCAAAGAAAGCTGTTCACTGTGGTGATGCTGTTGGCCTTAGAAATACCAGTCAAGTGACTTCCTGCATCATAATAACCCACGAGCCACCACAGTAATACAGAACACAGGCAAGTCATGAGTAAGGAAGACTGGAGGATAATCCGTGCGTTGAAATTATGGTGCTGGGGAAGAATACTGAAAATACCATGGACTGCCAAAGGAACAAACAAATGTGTCTTGGAATAAAATAGAGCCAGAATGCTCCTTAGAGGAAAGGATGGTGAAACTTTCTCTTTGTCCTTTGGACACGTGGTCAGGAGATACTATTCTCTGGAGAACATCCTGTTTGGTAGAGGGGCAGTCAGAAAGAGGAAGGGCCTCAACGAGATGGATTGACGTGGTTTCTGCCATAAAGGAAACACTGATGAATAGACGAGGAACAATTCTGAAGATGGAGCAAGACTTGGCACTGTTTCCTTTTATGGTGCACAGGGTCTCCATGAGTCAGAACCAACTTGATGGCACCCAACAACCAGAAAAAATGGAAACTCACTGCCATCATGTCGATGCCAACTCACTGTATGTTGTTTTTAAATATTATTTTTTACGATAGGAAGATATTAAGTGTTGTAAAGTTGGTGGCATAATTATCATATTTTCAGAGTTCCTTCTAGTACCTCAGTTAACAGAAGACCAGGGGGAGAGAGTCACATTGCATCTTTAAAAATATAATGCTATCCAAATTAGCACAGTGTAAATAGAAATTGAGAGGTAAGTTTTAAAACACAGGAAAGAGTTAATTACTAGAACAAGCAGAAATTTGGTAACTTAAAGTCTGGGTAATTTGATGTTTGCATAGATTAAAAATAAATAAAGCAATAATCACAATAAAGTGACCATGTTGTGTTATTAACTTGATCAATACCAATATTGCCTAAAATACATATATTGTAGGCAAAAAGAACAGAGAATGCACAAACAAATGAGATAGCAATGAGACAAGAAGTCCCTTTCTTATTTTTTATGAAGGGTGATTCCACATAACATAAAATTAACCATTTTCTGAACTGAAAATTTTAGTTTTAAATATTACATCCTTTGAGAGGTTTATTGTGCCAAATAGGCCAAAAGGAATGTGTGAGCAGAGTTTAATCAGGTTTCAACTTGATTGGAGGATGGCCAAAATAAGTAAAAATAGCTGGCATCCCATGTCCTACTTGATCCCTGATGATTGGGCAAGTGTGTGCTGCTTTAGCTAATTATCTGACTCAACCTGTGTGCTACACTACTTGTGGGCTGAGCCAACCTGTGGATCCTATTGCTAGAGCTTGAGGCTCTTTTGAGACCTGAGCTTCTCCATGCTGCTGGTGCATACTTTTCTTGAGATTGAGGCTGCCTTGCTTGCATCTGAGATCCCATTGGGGCTTGCTTAGCTAAGCTCTGAGCTACTGACTGTTGCTGACCTACCCTGCCATCTGCTGCCTGTGGGCAGATCCTGCCTGCCTTTTTGAGGGAAGACTCCACTGTATTCTTCCTTGACCTGGCAGCCCACATGAGTTGAAGCACTTCCAGTATATTAACTGTCCCATGAAAGTAAGTTGAACTGAGCCCTCTGTACTATATGTGGGTAAATTGGCTGTTATATCCTTTTCCTGGTATAAACCTATCCTCTTATACATAATCATATGTGTTCTGGTTTGGTTTCTCTAGAGAACCCTGCCTAACATACATTCCCAGGTTGTATCCAACCATCATATCTACATCATTTCAAAATATTCTCATGAACTACAAATATAATCCAGTTATTAAGCAGCAACTCCCAAATCCCCCCTCCTTAAGTATATTATCTTTATGTGTTTTAATACTTATCGTGTCCTTATAAGATTGAGAAGAACTGCCCTGTATGTTATCTAAGATACAGAATGGCAAGTCCAAAGTATTTCTAATAAAACTATAAAAACTCTCATTAAACAAAATTATAAATGGGAAAACATTGTTTGCTGACACATCCTCCTCCTAGGTCAGTCCACTTCAACTTGAAGAACTTCCTTCTCTCGAGCCTCTTCCTGAAGAAATCTGCACTCTTTGTAGCAGTTTGGGCATCTTCAAAGGACTACAGCTGTGTTTCCACGAGGGCCCTTTTCATTTGGTGAATACATCGACATCTGAGGTGGGAATCAGGGGTGGGATTTAGCCGGTTGGTTTGACAGAGCCTATGTCTAATTTGTTGTTGTTGTGTTCAGCAACCACTTGATAAAACGGTACTTGTAATCAGGGTTCTCTCTAAGGTGAATCCACCCAATGTGGAAATCACCAATTTACCTTCCTGACTCTTCTCCAGTGAGCATCTACGGGACAGCTCATTCTACGAACCCTTAGCAGCATTCATCCCAACTGTAGGGTGACGCACTGCTTGTCATTGCAGCTTTGTGTTATGCCCAATGTCCCCACAAAACATTCTGAGTTTAGGCAATTCCTAAAACATGAAAAGAGCTAAAATATTGTCAGAACAATTGCTGTAAGTTTGGCATAAGCAGGAAGAGTTTTTCAGAGCTGAATATAATTTATCCAGAGAAGAAAAATCGCTTCACCCTTTCTAATACATCAAACACAAAGACTATTGTCTAATTGGCCTACCTTTAAAAGAATGGTTTCCTGACCCTACCCTAAAAAGTGGGCTAAGGATAAATCACAGAGCCGATGAAGCTCATAATAAGCAAAGGATATTGCAGGTGAGAATATCACGCACTATGCAATTTGGAAATACCTTGAATAACCATTTGTTGGTTTTTGTCAAGCATTATTTAATATTTAATGAACAATTTAAAATTCCTAAAGCATAATGTAGGTTTGTGTACCTCTTTTATGGTTCTTATCTTAATGATCACTATATGAAATAACTACTTTTGGTATATCATTTTTTAAAAATCTTATCATTTTTAAATACTTGCAACAGTTATTAGGATACTGAGCCTGTTGTTAAATTATTTAAATCCCACCACTGAGTAAGAGTAAGGCTGTAGTGCATATGGAGTAAGATTTCACAAGAAAATTCTTCTTACTACCCTCAAAAAATTAGCAGGTGCATTATTACAATGGTTAAAAAAAATCAGTATAACTTCCTTGGCAGTTTTTTCTCACCAGTGTAGTTTTCAGTTTTCTTCTTAATTCTTCCGCTGACACCCCAATGATTACCCCGTGTCCTTGGAGAAAATTTATCACGTTTACACAGAGATGGACCCCGCAGCAGCCACTTTAACCTTCTGAGCTGACCTCTCTCTTGAATTCTCCTTTATGGTTTCCCTGACTTTTTAATATGTTTAATCCGTAGAAATAAAATTATGTTTTATTTAGGACAACATTCACATAAGCTTATTGCAAAGCTTCAATGATGTTCAAAGGAATTCATTTGAATTAAAATTTTAATATTAGCTCTCACCTCCAAATATTTATTCCCATGGCAGAAGCATATACACTTTATTGAATTCAGGCTCGCTGACAAGGGTATCACTGACAGAACTTGGCTGCAATCATCCACTGATTATGAAAACATGTTCGAACACATTGTATTTAGAAAAAACCCATGCAGGTGTGAACCAAACTTTTTTGACTTCACTCCACTTTTCTTCTACACATGAATATACCTTTCAAGAAAATTGCCATATACACTACCAATCGTATTGTATACTTAAGCACATTTTCAAATGGGGACAAATAACATGATATATCATGTTAACCCTGACCTCAGGGTTAGACTACCCCTCAAAATGAAAGGTGCCCTGAGCCTATATTCCCACTTGAAAATTTGTGGGCTCTGAAAGCTGTCTGCTTAGTAGATTACAAACAAAAATAAACAGCTAGTTTTCAGTTCAAGCACTGAGACAAAGACACTTCTTCTTTCTGCCTTTTGATGTTGACCTTAGGAAGTGCAGCCACTACGACATGCAAGATTGGCTACGTGTCGGCAATGTTGCTCAAATCAACCCACCAGAGCCTTTCCTTTCAGCCACTTCATCTAAGCATCACAAATAGAGATGAAGCTATCGCAGACCTTCTAGACCCGTCCATCAAGCTGTCAGACAACAGTTAGCTAGTTTAGTCAATGGCACTAGAATTTTTAAGGTTACTTAGACCCACAAAATCATAAAATGTAATGAAAATGTTATTTTGCTAAGATGTTAATATTTGTGGAATTTGTATGCAGCAGTAGCTTAACAGTAGCTTAACTCTTATTAAAAGTAGTATTTCAGTGATCATATCGGGAAGGTGGGCACCCACTGATATGAATTTTTGTTCTTTGATGTCTGATATCTGGTCCCTTCTGTACATCGTGGTCACACAGGCTGGTGTGCCCCTTCTATGTGGGCTTTGATGCTTCTGAGCTAGATGGACACTTGTTTATGTGCAAGCCTTTAAGACTCCAGATGTTGTATCTTTCGATAGCCGGGTACCCTCAGCTTTCTTCACCACATTTGCTGATGCACACATTTGTCTTCAGCAATCGTGTCAGGAAGGTGTGCATCATGGAATACCAATTTAATAGAACAAATTGTTCTTTCATTGGGTAAGTATTTGAGTGGAGGTTCAATGTCTGTCTGCTACCTGAATACTAAACCGATCAATATATGCACATCGATATATTTCCCTACCATCTTATATATATATATATATATATATTTAAATGTGTACATGTGTGTATTTAGACCTCTATAACTACTGCCCTTTGCCACCTAGTTCTTTCCTCTATTTCCTTTTACTTTCCTCTTTTCCCACTGTCATGCTGTGCCAAAGGGATTAGTTGTCAGGCATCAAAGAACAAAAAATCATATCATTGTGTGCTCATCTCCCCGATACAATTGCTGAAGACAAATGGGTGCATAAACAATTGTGGTGAAGAAAGCAGATGGTGCCCAGCTATCAAAGATAGAGCGGTCTGTGGTCTTAAAGACTTAAAGATAAATAAGCAGCCATCTAGCTCAGAAGCAACAAAGTCCACATGGAAGAAGCACAACAGCCTGTGTGACCACAATGTGTCGAAGGGATAAGGTATCAAGCATCAAAGAACAAAAATCATATCATTGTAATTGAGGGTACGTGCAGAGTGGAGATTCAAAGCCCATCGATAGGCAACTGGACACCCCTCACAGAAGGGTTGTGGGGAGAAGATGAGCCAGTCAGGGTGCAGTGTAACAACAATGAAACAAAACTTTCCTCTAGTTCTTAAATGCTTCTCCCCTCCCCACCCCCACTATCATGATCCCAATTCTACCCTACAAATCTGGCTAGACCAGAGGATGTGCATTCGTACAGATAGCAACTGGAAACCCAGGGAATTCTGGACAGATGAGGACAGATGACGCCTTCAGGACCAGTGGTGAGTGTGGCGATGCCTGGAGGGTTACAGGAATGTGGGGTAGAAAGGGAACCGATTATAAGAATCTATTTAATACCTCCTCTCTGGGGAATGGACAACAGAGAAGTGGGAGAGGGGAGATTTTACACAGTGTAACATATGACAAAATAATAATAATTTTTGAACTATCAAGGATTCATGAGGAAGGGTGTGTGGGGAGGGAGGGGGGAAAAATGAGCAGCCAATATTAAGGGCTCAAGTAGAAGGTAAATATTTTGAGAATGATGATGGCAACAAATGTACAAATGTGCTCAACATAATGGATGTATGGATAGTGATGAGAATTATATGAGGCCCCGATAAAATTATTTTTTTAAAAGAATAAAATTGTGCTCAAATTGAAAAAAAGTAGTATTTATTATAGTTTGCTTTTTCATATATGACTCAGAGAGTTAATTTATTGTATACTTTCAGGTAGCTAAAAATATAAATATATGTCTAATTAATCCAGAAATCATTTAAGTTATTTATTTGAATTAGTTATCAAACGCCAACTGAGGGAAAACTCAATTGAATGATAATTTGATTTGACATCGTTCAGTAACTATTCACGGTCACTTTATAAAAATCTTACCATTAGTATATTTAGATATGACAAAAAAGATAAAGAATTTTGAGTACAACATAATTCATATTAAAAACCACAAATACACTGTTAAATAACTCACCTTCTGTAAGACTGTATATAAAATTCATTATAAATTTGAAAATATGATCTATGTTGGATAATTCATATTCTAAGCAGATTTATGGATAAAGGTTGATAGACTAATAAGGTTACCAAAAAATATCATGAAATCTGGTTTCAGCTACGAAAAATGTTGCTTTTTCATTCAGCAATCATTTTGAAGGAAAAAAATGAACCGATAAGGACATTGATGTTCAAAAAAGGTCCGTGAGGTGTTTTTCCCTCATGGAAATTGGAGGCACTTGAACAATGCAAATGATATAACAAGCCCCTTATAGTCCATTTCCTTTCATTTTGTGTTGTTTCCTGCCGACTCTAATAGCCAATTGTTTTATGATTTAAATAATGTTAGATGTGAGCATTTTCACTGTGCAAACTCAGTCACAAACCACAGGAAGTAGTAATGCAGTAAATGGAATTTTCTCCATCGAGTCATTGTTATCTCTAATATCCAGCAATGTGTTAAGACTCACACCACTGCTTGAATAAATTCTTTGAGGTGAAAGAGGGAAAACTAATCCCTATTTCTTCCTCTTCAAGTTGTCTCTATTTCCTGCTGAGGATAGACATTTTGGTATATTGGTAGAGATAAGAGGTTTATAAATATGTATATTATGAAACACATATTTACAAATACATACTTTATATATTATATGTTGCATACAAACACAGAGACACACAGTTATAAAATAGTTCCTTTCCACAATTGTGTAGAATAATATGTGGAATCAGAGATTAGAAATTTTACTGATAGAAGTAACTTATTTTATCAGCCAAGAAATAATAACCACAAATCAAATATCTATGCAGGAATCTTCTAAAATCAAATCATTGTTTTTATATTAAAATGAATCAATTTAGAAGCTGTTTAAAGAACTGAAATTTATGTAAAATTGCTTAGGGTTTCAATTTCTGCTTATCAATTACAGACTTAATCTGACTAACAATAGTTTGGGTGAGTCTATTGATTTATTTTCTTATGTCCTGAAATAAAATATACTTTTAATAGTAATTTCCAGTGCAATAAAAATGCTGATAATTAATGCTTCATAAAGCAACTTTGGATTGGATTGCATTTTTATTACTGATCATTTCTTATTTTTATAAAAATAACATTAATGTTGAATACTACATTTGAAAAAAATCTTTTTCTCTGAAAGATAATTTTTAGAACATTTTAAGTGTGTAGTTAGGTAATAATATAGTGTATAGTTAGGTATGAAACCAGGCACATGGACACATTTTGAAAGTTTAATGCTATACAAGCAGTTTTAACAATAGCAATACTGTAGCATAGAGATGAATATGTAGTAACCTTTGTAAAAACTGTCCCCCTCTTCTCTTTCTTAATGAATGTACAATAAACTGACTTAGAAAAACCACAAAGACATAGCTTCATGCGTAACCCTACCATTTGATGGACAGGGATTTATTGAAGGCTGAATATGCATTGAGGGATCAATGTTGGTTCAACATCTGTAGTCCTGATCCTGCTCTATTATCTTGTGAGCAAATTCAATTGAACATATTTATTGTTATTACTATAAGTTCCTCAATGACAAGCATTTTGTCAGTTGTTCTGTACCATTTCCAGTTATGTGCAGTTCTTGGCGGCTATTGAGTAGGTGCCTACACAAATACAAGCCACTCGCACAACCCACTTCTGGGCCAGATGGGTGTGTAGTGTTGCATAAGGTTTCACTGGCTGATTTTCCTTAAGTCAATTTGCTAATCTTCCTTTCTAGTTCACTCCTTCTTAGTCTGGAAGTTCTGCTGAAGCCATCTTTCATAGTAGCCTGCGGGTTTCCACTGACAGGAAAGAATAGTGCTTCTATTGTAGGTTGCTGAATCAGACAGCAAATAAGAGGAAGTTCCTCCATGAGATGGACTGGCATAATGGCTGCAAGAATGGACGCAAGGAGGGGAAGCACTGTGAGGATACTGCAGGACCGGCAGTGTTTCCTTGTGTTGTGTGTTGGCAGGACACAGCAACAACAACCATGCAGGAAGGTCCCTCTGAAAAGGAGACCGTTGAGAAAAGCAAAATAAAATAGAGCCATGTGGGTAGCTACATTCTGGGCTCAGGGGACATAGGACCGATAGGAAAGTGAGGTTCCTGGGAATATTTGAGGCAGTAAGTCTTGAAAGAATCGGAAAGCTTAATCATTCTCCTCCAGAGCAGCTAGGACGCTGCAGCTGCTGACCTGCTGATTGGCATCGCCATGCACAACCGTGACACCACTAGCTGTCCTTGTCTCAGGGAACAGAAGGTGTAAAGAAATAAAATGAGCAAGCATAAAGCATCAAGGAGGATGAGAGCACAGGACAGACGTGGGTTGAGATCACGACGATGTAGGGGCCATGGTAAGTATGCACTTTGGATTTAATTCTGGGGAAGATGTGAACTCACTTAATGCTTTGGACAGAGGTGTGACATTTTTCTTTGGTTCTGTTTGGTAATGTTTATGCATAATTGGCTACATAGTATGGAATATATTAATTATTACTATCAGAATTTCCCATGTAACAAATCATTATAAGGCAATGAAACAAATCTTGCTAAATGTCTCAATTTAGTAGGTAGTTTTCAGGATATTTCAGATGGATATAAGAATACTCAATATTGAATTCTAGTAATTATTCTAAACCATAATGTCAAATATAAAAAATGGAGTTTCTCATTAGGGAATTCTGAAAAGTTCTTGGGTGATCCTCCATTAGCCTCACTTTTACTTCCATTTATATTCCTGTGTGTCTGTCAAGGTCTAAATGGCTATTCATCAAGCTCTCTTCCAGCCAAGAGTAATTTCCAATGGACAGGCCGGTGTGAGCTTCTGCATAGCAAAACACATGTGATGCACTGATGGAATTTCAAACTACATCATATCTCTTACAGAATCTTAAAATATGACTGTTACCATATTAATGGTACAGAAGAAGGAGGTCATATGTTTGTTTTCATTCTGTATTGCTGTGCAGAGCAGTTCAACCACCTGTATAGCCTTCATGTTTTTTGTCATATCAGAAAGTGAGAGAAACCTATAAATAAATAAATGGACATTGTGCCTTTTAGTTCTGTTTTAAAGCATGAGGTACCCTAACTTTATAGTGCAGGTATAGGTGGTAGGCTCAGCCACAAGAAGTCAAACTAAAGGCTCACTCTTCTGTTCACCTGAGATACAGCACTTGCTTTACTTGCAGCACAATTGAATGGATTGTGATTTCTTATTTAAAATCACTGAGCTGGCTTACTTTAATCTCTCTTAGAGTTGGCTCACACACCAAAAAAAAAATAACAGTGAGGCCTTCAGGCAGACAGCTAAACAGTGGGTGGCTGGGTGGGAAGCGAATAAAGTCAAGCAACTTTATAGGAAATTTTCTTTAGAATGAGATGAAATGCAATTGGACTGCCATATGCACAATAGGTATATTCTCTATTAGGATTTCAAACATGTATTTCTTTAAAAATACATTGTAAAGGGGAGAAAATAATATTAAAGCCAGCAACTCTCAAAGTTTCCAAATTCTTTAGAAAATGCTGTACAGACCATAGACTACTGATTTTTCCTTCATTTCTAACAACATATTTGAAGCAAATGGATTTTTTTGTTTTATGTATCAAAAAGTCAGATATTTTGTATAATTAAACATCTCATTGTCATGAGAAAAATAATTTGTAAAACTGTAAAAAGTTCAAATGGAATTTTAGATAATCAATAAAAATTACTCATTGTTATCCCGTAGGAAATAAAAACAAATATGATGAATACAGGTTCCCTCTTAAAACTACTTCTTGAGTTAGCAACTATATATATGTAGTAAGTTTTCAAATTTTATTTTGAATAAGAAGTATTTGTTTTCATGAAGTTTACAACTAATGATTATAAGCAAATATATCAATTAAAATGATAACATGAAACAAGGACAGCTACAAATGTAAATAGTAAAATGTTGAGAAAACTGGCTAAACTTCATTATATTTTAGATCATAGAGTTAGATATATGTGTCCATAGAAGTGATAGCTGAATTGAAAGAATAAAAAGCATTATAGACAATACCTTGTTGCTACAGATTCAACTGACTCACTGGCATCGTATTTTAATCAGAGTAGTACTGTTTTCCATAGGCTTTTCTCTTTTTTTAAATAATTTTTGAGAGCTCATACAACTTTTATCCCAATCCATATATCCATCCATTGTGTCAAGCACATTTGTACATTGGTTACCATCATCATTCAAAAACATTTGTTTTCTACTTAAGCCCTTGGTACCAGCTCCTCATTTTATCCCCTCCCTCTCCACTCCCCCTTCTTCATGAACCCTTGATAATTATAAATTATTATTGTTTTGTCATGTCTTATACTCTCCGACATCTCCCTTCACCCACTTTTCTGTTGTCTTTCCCCCAGGGAAGAGTTATATGTAGATTCTTATAATCGGTTCCCACTTTCTACCCCACCTTGACTCTACCCCCCCGGTTTTGCCACTCTCACCACTGGTCCTGAAGGGATCATCTGTCCTGGATTCCCTGAGTTTCCAGTTCCTATATGTACCAGTTTACAACCTCTTGTCTAGCTGGATTTGTAAAGTAGAATTAGGATTATGATAGTGGGTGGAAAGAAGCATTTAACAACTAGAAGAAAATTGTATGTTTCATTGTTGCTACACTGCACACTGACTGGTTCACCTTCGGCCTGTGACCCTTATGTAAGGGGATGTCCAGTTGTCTACAGATGGGCTTTGGGTCACCAGTCCACACTGCCCCTCATTCTCAATGATATGATTTTTTGTTCTTTGATACCTAATACCTGATCCCTTCACCTTGTGTTCACACAGGCTGGTGTGCTTCTTCCGTGTATGATTTGTTGCTTCTGAGCTAGATGGCCGCTTGTTCACCTTCAAGCCTTTAAGACCCCAACTCTATATCTTTTGATAACTGGGTACCATCAGCTTTCTTCAGCAATTGTATAAGGAAGGTGAACAACATGGAATGCCAGTTTAATAGAACGAGTTCTTGTATCGAGGGAGTACTTGAGTAGAGGCCCAGTATCCATCTGATAGGTTAATACTAAACCTATAAATATATGTACATAGATCTATTTCCCCATCCTCATATATAAATATATTTACATATGTACATGTCTGTATTTAGACCTCTATGAATGCCCTTTGCCTCCTAGTTCTTTCCTCTATTTCCTTTTACTTTCCCATGATTTTTCAATGGTTGTGTTTTTAAGTAGATCTCCAGGTCTTTCTTTCAATGGGCTTCTGGGTGTACTCAAGCCTTGAACTTTTTGTTAGTATTTCAGAGTGATAACCAATTTCATTCCCCAGAGACTCTATTCTCATCTGCGAACATGGAAAATGCAAAGTTCCGCATGAGGAAAAAGCTTGAAGAATAAAAAAGGCTGCGTACGTTGGACCATGGAGCGCGAGACAATCATTGAAACCTAAACTCACTGTCTGTGAGTTGATTCCAGTTCAGAGCAACCCTGTAGGACAGAGTAGGAATGCACCTTTGGGTGTCTGGATCTCTAAATATTGGTGGAAGAAGATAGACTCACCTTTCTCCTATAGAACAGCTGGAGCTGGAAGGTTGAACCGCTAACCTAGGGGTTAGCAGCTCAGAGCACAGCCCACTATGCTACTGGGGATCCTGAGGGCAACATTGGTAGGAATTAAAACCAGAATTAAAAGCAGAAATCAAAATCTGAGTAGCATTTTCAATGTGATTTAAAACTATTTTGGAGTGTTAATCTGAAGTAAGAGCTAATTGTATTTACATGATCAAAAAATGTTTTTCTTTGAAATTTATGGCCAAAGGTTGAAAAAGCAGAAAGAAGGTTATAGTTTGAATAGAAACTGGATTTTAAAATGAACAACAGCAGAAATATCTCAAATATAATAAGACTAATAATGCATTGTAAGAAAACTTCAATAGCTTAGAGTCCTCCTCACTAGCACATGAACAATTAATGTGCTGACTACAAATCACACTGGCTTGTGAACAATACTTGCTCCTTATGTATTTACATTACACAAGTATTTGCATCATGAAGACTTTGTAATTGATTGCCTTTCAGAGAAATGCACTCATATTTTCTACTATTTGGTGTACCACAGAAAAAATACATAAGTAAAAGGTAGTACAGATTACATTATCTACCACAGATACCCAGACATCTTCACATTAGCATCATTACTTCCGATGTTGGTTTTCAATAATATTTAAGAATATAGTGATGATGATGAGGCAGCAAATATAGGACCTTTTCAATGGAGAATAAAAGCACTGGTTTAAAAGGGCTAAGAACGTTTTTTGAATAATTTTGTATTTCTGTGACTGTTGGTAGGTTCTTTAATGAGTAAAATCCAACTCATAGTGATCCCATGTATCACAGAACGAAACTCTGCCAGGTCCCGCTCCTTCCCCACAATGGTTCTGTATTCGAGGCCACTGCTACAGCCCCTCTGTCCATTTGCTTGCTGAGGGCCTTGCCTCTTTTCACTGCCCCTGTACTGTACCAAGACCAATGTCTCTCTCCAGGCACAAGTTTCTTCTATAAACATTTGCCAAGCATGTGAGGCAAAGTCTCAGCCCCTTGCCTGCTAGGAGCATTCTGACGGTCCTTCTTCTAAGACAGGTGTATTTGTTCTTTTGGTAGACCGTGGCAAGATTCTTCACCAACACCAGAGTTTAAATGCATCCATTTTTCTTCTGTCTTCCTTATGCAGGGTCCATACATGCAAGATATTAAAATGCCATGGTTTGGTCTCAAATGTTCCATAAACTCAAAGTGACATTCTTGCATTTTAATACCTCTCTAAAGAAGTGTACAGCAACATCTAGCAGATCTCTTGACGCTGATTCCATAAGCATTGATTGTGCATCCAAGCAAGACACAATCCTTGACAACTTCAATCTGTTCTCCATTTTTCATGATGGTAACTATTGGTCCATTGTGAGGATTTTGGTTTGCTTAACATTGAGTTGCAACCAATGCTAAAGACTGCAATTCTTGATCTTCATTAGCAAGTATTTCATGTCCTACTTTCCTCAAGCAAGAATGTATCATCTGAATATTGCAGGTTGTTAATAAGCCTTCTTCCTATCCTGATGCCTCAGTCTTCATCATAAAATCCAGAGTCTCTGATTATTTTCTCAGCATAACGATAAAATGAGTATGGTAACAGATACAACCCTGATGGACAACTTTATTTCTCTTAAAACCACACAATACCCCCTGGTTCTGTGCCCACAGCTGCTTTTGATCCACGTACAGTTTCCACAGGAGCACAGGGAAGTGTTCTGGCACTGCCATTCCACTCAAGGCTTGTCATCGTCCGCTGTTATCCCATAGCATGCAATGCCTTTACATAGCCAATGAAAACTATTAAACATATTTCTGGCATTCACAGTTTCATCCAAGATCCACCTATGTCAGAAATAATACCCCTTATTTCACATTCTCATCTGAATCTGGTTTGAACCTTTGTGGCTCCCTGTCAATGTACTGCTATAATCATTAGTAAGTAGATTACAATTTTCTCATCATATTTTCTGTATGTGAGAAAGAGACTGAATTCAAAATTCAATGACTTTATTATCAGGTAAGTATTTTTTGTTAGGTCTCTTTAGCATCATAGGCATGCCATTGCTTTCTAAAAATTAAACTTGCATATGTTATCACTGTTACATTTACGCCTTAGTGTTCTAGGCTGTGAACTAAAAAGTTGAAAGCTTACACCCACACAGAAGCATATAGGACACAAGGCCTGCAGGTCTGCTTCATAAGGATCACAGACTTAAACATCCTATGGGATTATTGTGAGTCATAATCAACTGATGGAAACAAAACACAGTACATGTCATCATCACTAGGCCTATTTGCTTTCAGATACATAGTCAAAGAAAATATTTATTTTGTTCTTAGAATGAAAGGGAACTCCCATATCTAAAACCAAAGCTCAAAAATCATCTTGACCACAAGATGGGAGCTTGGGATATGAAGGGAAGTCCAAAAATACTGCTACTAGGTTTTCAGTTCATTAATTCACAGGTTTATTTCCAACAACATATTTAAACATGTCTCTGGGATTTGAAGATGGCTAGAGACAAGTTCTTTTAGGAATACATTTACCTTCATTTTGTTAGGGTGTCTACACACACACACACACACACACACACACTACTAATCAGAACAGTTGCTTCCCCAGGGCTATGGATCTGCTTGGACAGTGCTCTGGTTAAAAAGGCATATATATATATATATATATATATATATATATATATATATATATATATATATATATATATATTCATCATGGCAATGCATTTGCTTATTCTTCAAGTGTAGCAAGCAACAAAAATCTCACTTAGAAAGCTTACCTGAGCCACCCTACAACCCTGATCATGCACTTTCAGACTGTTATATTTTGTTGTCATTTGTCAAAATCATACCATATTTTAAAGGACCATGATTTGACTCACTCCCAAGTGCAAACACTGCTGTATTGTTTTTAATTGTTTTATTAGGGGCTCATACAACTCTTATCACAATCCATACATACATCCATTGTGTAAAGCACATCTGTACAATCATTGCCCTCATCATTCTCAAAACATTTGCTCTCCACTTAAACTCCTGGCATCAGGTCTGCATTTTTTCCCTCCCTCCCCACTCCCCCCTCCATCATGAGCCTTTGATAATTGATAAATTACTATTTTGTCATATCTTGTCCTGTCCGACATGTCCCTTCACCAACTTTTCTGTTGTCCATCCCCCAGGGAGGAGGTCACATGTAGATCCTTGTAACCGGTTCCCTCTTTCCAACCTACTCACCCTCTATCCTCCCCTGGTCCTGAAGGTATCATACGTCTTTTTTCCCTGTGCCTCCAGCTCCTATCTGCACCAGTATACATCATCTGGTCTAGCCAAACTGGAAAGGTAGAATTCGGATCATGATAGGGGAAGAGGGGTAGGGGAGAGAAACATTTAGGAACTGGAGGAAAGTTGTGTTTTTCATCGTTGCTATATTGCACCTTGACTGGCTAATCTCCTCCTCTAGAACCCTCTGCAAGGTCAACCCCAGTGGCCTACAAATGGACTTTGGGTCTCCACTCTGCACTACCCCCTTCATTCACTATGGTAAGATTGTTTTGTTTTGATGATCCCTTTGACACCTCGTGATCGCACAGGCTGGTGTGCTTCTTCCACGTGGGCTTTGTTGCTTCTGAATTAAATGGCCGCTTGTTTACCTTCAAGCATTGAAGACCCCAGACACGATCCCTTTTGATAGCTGAGCACCATAAACTTTCTTCGCTACATTTGCTTATGCACCCATTGTCTCCAGTGATCATAACATGGAGGTGTGCACCCAATGATATGATTTTTTGTTCTTTGATAACTGATCCCTTCAGAACCTTGTGATCGCATAGGCTGGTGTGTTCTTCCATGTGGGCTTTGTTGTTTCTGAGCTAGATGGCCAGTTGTTTACCCTCAAGCTTTTAAAACCCCAGATGCTATGACTTTTGATAGCCAGGCACCATTAGCTTTCTTCACCACATTTGGTTATTCACCCATTTTGTCTTCAGTGGTTGTGTCAGGAAGGTGAGCATCATAGAATGCCAATTTAATAGAAGAAAGTATTCTTGCACTGAGGGAGTACTTGAGTGGAGTCCCAATGTCCTTCTGCTACCTTAATACTAAACCTATAAATATAAGCACATAGATCTATTTCCCCATCCTCATATATAAATATATTTGCATATGTACATGTTTTTATCTAGACCTCTATAAATGCCCTTTGCCTCCCAGCTCCTACATCTATTCCCCTTAACTTTCCTCCTGTCCCACTATCATGCTCAGTCCCCATCTGGGTTTCAGCAATACCTCTTGGTTACATTCCCCTGATCATGCCCTACCAGGCCTCCCACACCCTCCTCACCACCAAGTTGGATCGCTTGTTGTTCCCTTTTCCCTGGGTTTGTCTTTCCTCCCACGTCCTCCTTTCCCATGTCCCCCGAGAACTGTCGGTCCCGTTGTTTTCTCCAGATTGTTCATCCAGCCTATCTTATTTAGACAGACCCATGGAGATAATAACATGCACACAAACAAGACAGAGAAAAACCAAGCAACAATATGTAACAAAACAACAACAACAAACCATTGACAAAGAACAAAACAAAAGATAAGAAAGAAGAAACTGTAGTTAGTTCAAGGATCGTTTGTTGGCCTTTAGGAGTGTTTTCCAGTCCAGTCTGTTGGGGCACCATGCCCTGGCCCCAAAGTCCACCTTCTGCATTCCCTGAGGAGCCTGCCACTCCATACCCTTGCTGTTCCGCTACACTCCCCCGTGCTTTGCCTTGGTGTGGTGGGATCATTTCAGGTGCAATTCCCACACTGTATTTGGTGTTGTCCTCTGCAGGGCCATGGGTCAATGAGAGGCATTATGTCTCATAGTGGGGCCGGCCATGTGGTCCTCTCTGTGGACTGGCTGCTCTAATTGGGGTTATCATCCTCTAGGCCTGGTGGGCCAGGATGTGCTCCACTCTCTCCTACTCCCCCTTCATCTACTCCCTTGTGCTCTGATCAGATATGTCCCTCTCCCGGAGCTACAGATTCAACGCTGTCCTTTGAAATAAATTCTTCTGGGAGGAGGAGCAGGCATCCACTTAGTATTTGGCACTGGGGCCATCCCCCAAGACCTGTCCACTGATTCCCTGCTCCTCTCCAAATGTTGCATTCACACCTGGGGGCACTGGGCTGAAATCTGTTCCCTCTTTCCGTGTGGAGATATAGACAATGCCCTCGACTGTTTTGACTGAGTGTAAATTCAAGCGTGCACCAGCCTTCAGGGCGGATTAGACAAGGCTCTTTGATGTCATATGCAGTCCTAGGTGCGGGATTTATTAAGAAATAGTAGCTTCACATTTTTATGTCTTTGTTTAATAAAGGCTTCTATGAATTTCTAGCGATACATTTGACTCATTCTCACACATTTATGAAAAGTTGAATGAAAGGCTCTTCTTGTTTATTTGTTTGTTTTCATTTGAAACTGTTTAATTGGGATGAAGAAGAAAAGCCTGCCAATGAACTGCAAAAGTCAACTACTGGAAACCAAGCAGAGAGGATCACAAGAGTTTGACTCTCAACCCTTCCTGGGAGAGCACGTGACCGAGCAGCTTTTCCTCTGTGCTGCATCCAGTCAGGTTTGGTGGCAGCTCACAGCCACACTTCATCTGAAGCAAAGGCAGGGACATAAATGAGGGCCAATCATTTGGTTGAGTCAGCTCCTAAAGTCTCATAAGGTGGCTTCTCTTCAAAAAGAGAAGTATGTACCCTGTGAGATGCAGATTGTGCATACCCTCACAAAGCTTGTTCCCCACCCTTCATGACTGTGCCAGGAGACTTAGCGGTGCAAAGGTTATGTGTTCAACTATGATCCTGATGGTTGGCAGTGCCAAACCATGACCACCAGCTCCGAGGGGGAAAGACGGTACCTTTGACTCCTGGAAACAGTGACCATCTCAGCAGCCGTCAGGGGTGGCTATGAGGCAACATTGATTTGAGGGTAGTGAGTTTTGTTTTATGATGACTGTACACGTGCAAACCTATGCAGAAGCGTGTTGACTATGGGTGGGGATTGAGTATAGTAAACCTTTCAACCCATCCAGAGTCAACCATGGCTAGCAATTGATTTGTACTCAGTATGCTTTGTTGTTTACTAAAATCAGACTAGGTTTAATGTTTACATGCTACTACATGTTCAATCAGACTATATATAAAATCCTGTTTTTAATAGAAGTCTTTTGTTCACAAGTCTGTATGCTTCCCTGTAAAAAGTAAGGATTTTAGTTAATATGGATTGATTAGCACTAATTCATCAACCATAATCGTCAGTGTGTTGATGTTGTTTGTAGAAAGGGACCTAGACACCAAATAGAAAAATCTCTCTTACATAACATATCATGAAAGTCGAGGACAGTAGCTCTGAAATCATTCAGAACTGATTTCAATTTCAGACTTGGTTATTTTTAGCCTGTTCAAATTCTTGATATCAAATTCCTCATTTTTAGATTTCAGTAATAATATTTGCCTCATGGAACTGTTATGAAGCTTGAATAAGATAATAAATATAAAATGCTGGGAACAACATCTTACATAGATTATGTGCTCAATAAATGGTTGCTGCTATTAATATACTAAACTAAAAGAGTATGCGAAGTGGAAATCTCTTTAGGATTTGCCTATATTTAAAAGAAAATCAAGTTTAGAATTGTCCTTGGTATTAAATATCATTTTCCAGGTCATTATCTTGAAATATTTTCACTACTTCTTAAAAATGTATCAACAATATAAGGTGAGCAATAGAAAACATGTATTATCACTAGACTTTCTCAAAGCAACAGTAATATTTTTTTTAGAGCGAACACACTTGAGAAAAAATAACAAAGACTGAGGCAGTCCTGAGAAATAGAGACTGAAGTCATTAAAGGAACTCATGAATATTAAAACAAAGATTAAGAATAATAAATAAGAAGCAAAGAGTAAAAATGAGAGAAAAACAGTTTTTATCATAGAAACTCTGCATATAATTGAATAATGCAAGCCACATCCTTGGAGCCTTGTGCAATTTTGCCCAACAGGAAGAATTACATGAACAGTGAAAAGCTTCATTTGCGGGTTTGATTTTTCAGATTCATTTTATGCTATGAACCAAACAACCATAATATGCTTTCATCATGGTTTTCATCGTTCCAATTATAGGACTAAAATAATAAGAAATCCCTACCACAAAACAATGTTATAGGTGGTACTCATAATTCTTATGAAGGAAGCTACTTAAAGAAAATAAAACTCATTTCTTATTGTGTCTCAGATGAAAGGCTCATTCAATTTCAAAGCATCCTTTCTAGAAAAAAATGACTCATTCAGCATTTAAGTGTTATCAACTTTCATTTAAATTAACTACAAAATCTAACACCTATTGTTTTAAACTAAATATTTCCACCTATTGTTTGAGATTATATGCTGAGAAAAAAATATATATAATTACTCATTTTAGATTCTGTGGTGTTTCTTTCCAGAAAATTATAATTTACACATAATGGAAATTCATGTAAATTACTGTTTAAGTAAAAATACTGATTATCACAGTAAATATGCACCATTTATCATATAGGTAGGCATTTTAATATTTATTGAATACCTTCTACAGAAAAAGTAAATGTGACATTAATCTAGCTATCTAGACATTGAGTGTTATAAATAAGCCTAAATAATAACCACCAGCTTCATAATGCTATGTATGAGAGCTTTTTCCATTTAGTGTTTAGGTAACTCTCTGTAAAATATCTACAAGAGACTGATGGGAATGATTGGTGCATTAATGCTAATACATCTGAAGCCCATCCTTTGACGGTAAGTATCACACTGTAGTAACTTAGCTTTGTTGGGCTGCTGGAAGTTATGCTACGGGAATATCTGATTGGGTTCACCCTCTGTAACTGTAGGTTCTGTATCCATAGATTCAACATACAAATTATCAAAAATACCTGAAGTGGATAAAGCAATTAAGTGGTAAAAGTAATTCTTCAGATGTTAAATGGGAGTGTGAAGTGCTATTTGCCTAGCATTTATATTGTACTAGGTATTATAAATAATCCAAAAATAATTTAAAGAGAGGATATGCATAGTTTATATGCAAATACCACATCATTTTATCTTTAAACATGAGCATCTATGGATTTTTGTATCTGCAACAGTCCAGGAATTTTCCTTATAGTCATAGAGGGACCCCCATGTAATCCCTAGAGAGATAGGAACAAGGGAACCCATAGTGAGCACTTTTCAGCAATGCTTCCAAAGTAAGATAGACCTGGAAGAAAGGTGATGTCCCTTCCTTCTGAAAAGCATCCAATGAAAACCTTATGGATCACAACAGAATATTGTCTAGCTTGCTTCCCTCTGAGAGGTGAAGCACTAGAGGAAAGCATCGTATCTGGTAAAGCAGAGAGTCAGCAAAGGTAAGAGAGAGCTTGGTAAGGTGGAATGGAGCAAAAGCCACAACATTTGATTTATATACAATAGCAATTATGAGACGGATCATACAATCAGTTCTTCTTTTGTTCACAATGACTCAGGGCTTATTCAATAACAGCTAAGAGCAAAATGGCAACTGTAAGCCAGAGTTGTGATAATGAAGAAATAAGCACACTACTAGTATAGGAATGACAGTTTTCCTTAGTTATTAAGATGGTTAATTTTACACATCAACATGGCTAGACTATGATGCCCAGTTGTTTGATTAAACACTAATCTAGTTGTCATGAAGCTGTAACATATTATGTAAGATGAGCTTACCATAAATAAAGCAGATAATATTCCATAATGTGGATGATGGCCATCAACAAAACAGCTGAAGATTTTAATAGCACAAAAATATATGGGTTTGAAATACATAGACATTTTGCCATAATTCTTTTCTCTCATTAATTTCTTGTTGTGAAACTTATTATCCTCAAATATTCACATCAGACAATTCCTTGAAATAAATATCATATATACATGAAATAAATGTTATAAATCTATATCTGTTTGTTTTGGTATGGGTTTTTTTAGAGACATCTTGTTAGTTAAGGTAGGTGACAGAGAGTGGAGAATTTTAAAAACTGCATAGATTACTACTTGGGAGATTGGTGATACTAAAATCAAAAACAAAAAACTGCCAACAGGATACCTTGTATCCTTATTGAAGTGGAGGGAAAAAGCATTAAAAAATCTTTATCACTGAAGCCATGCAAAATATCAACAAATAATACTCTTAGATAAGTGTTATAGACACTTATGAGTAGAGAGAATAACTTGATTGTATGAAATCCATTTCTCAGTGGAGATGGACAATTAAATTAAACTGCAATTTAAGGGCTATTCACATAGGATTCATCTGAGAAAATGAATTATATGAAGAAGAATTCAGCAACAGGATTGAATGAAGATTTACAACATGTGATGTGCAGATGACACAATTTTGCTTGCAGAAAGGGAAGTGAACTTAAAACATTTACTAATTATCATAGACAAGAGATTTTACTGTGCAATACACTTCAACATAAGAAAAACAAAACATCGAGCCTCAACACAAGTACTCCCTCAACACAAGAACACTTTGTTCTAATAATCCGGGATTCTCGATGCTCACCTTCCCAACACAATTGCTGAAGACAAAATGGGTGCATACCAAATGTGGTGACCAAGGCTCATGGTGCCTGGCTATCAAAAGATATAACATCTGGGGTCTTAAAAGCTTGAAGATAAACAAGTGGCCATCTAGTTGAGAAGCAACAAAGCCCACATGGAAGAAGCACACCACCCTGTGCAATCAGGAGGTGTCCATGAGATCAGGTATCAGGTATCTAAGACCCAGAAAAAATCATACCAATGTGAATGGGGGGCTGGGGCTGTGGAGACCCAAAACCCATCTGTAGACAATTGGACATCCCCTTACAGAGGGGTCACAAAGAAGAGATGAGCCAGTCAGAGTGTAGTAAAGCACCGATGAAACACACAACTTCCTTCTAGTTCTTTGATGCTCCGTCCCCTGCCACTACCATAACCTCAGTTCGACCCTACAAATTTGACTAGACTGGCGCATGTACACTGTTACCGATAATAGCTCACAACACAGGGAAGTCAGGACAGTTAACCTCTCAGGACCAATAATGAGAATAAAGATATCAGGAGGAAAAGGGGAAGGTGGGGGGCGAAGTGGGGAATCCATCACAAGGATTGACATATAACCCTCCTCTTCCTGCCCCCCACCACCCCCGAGATGAACAACAGAAAAGTGGATGAGGGGAGATAGAGGATGGTGTAAGATATGAAAATAATTATCTATAATTTATCAAGGGTTCATGAGGGAGGAAAAGTAGGGGAGGAAGGGAAAAAATGAGGAGCTCTGAGTGGGGAGGTCAGATGCTTAGATATCCTCTCTGAAGGCAGCCACTGATGATGGTGTACGGCCAGGTAACATTTAGTTCTCTTGTGAATAGAATTTCTATGTCACTCAGTTGGGCCAACTAATGACACCTAAAATCTAACAACAATAACATATATATATACATATATATACATATATACATATATATATATATATATTCTGTTGTTGAATAAGATAATTAGTGTCTGCCCAAAGTAAAAATTTGCTCAATATGATTCAAAAATATTTGCAGAAATACATTAATAGAGAACAGCCAGAAATTCAGCTGGATTCAGAAAGTATATGAAAAGAGCAGCATCATTGCTGAGGTCAGATGAATCTTGAATGAAATAAAGAACACCAGAAAACCGTTTACATCTGTGTTATATTGGATAGGCAAATATATTTAACTGTTTGGATTGGAAAGTCAGAGGCTTTATGGTGTGTGTGTAAAACCTGTTCATAAATTCAGAGGAAGACATTCAAACAAAGCAAGATGATACTGTGTAATATAAACTGAGACATGATGTGCATCAAGGTGTGTCCTTAACCCTACTTATGCAATCTTTACACTGAGCAAGAAGTCCAGAACCTAGACTGGATGAAGGAAGAACTCATCATCAGGTTGGATGATTAATTAGCAACCAGCAAAACACAGAAGGCACTACCTTGATTGTTGGAAGTGAAGGAGATCCGAAGCACTCCTAACTCAACATAAAGAAAGAAGAACTGTTTAATTAGACTAATAAGCAGTGTTATTAGAATCAGAGAGAAGACTGAACTTTTCATATCTATGCTTTTACTAGATCTACAAACAAATGTCTACCCAAAATAATTCTCCTTGAGAACTAGAGTCTAACCCTAGATGATGAGGATCTTCTCTATCTTCCCATAAACATTCAAAAACTGAACAATGGACAAAGAAAACCAAAGAATAATAAATGTCTTTGAATTATGGCCCCGGTGAAGAATATTACATATTGCCTGGAGTAGCACGAGAGCTCTGCTTGGAGATGAGGATGGTGAGACCTCATGTCCTGTATGTGGAATATGATATGTGAAACCAATCCCTGGAGAAGGACCTAATGTTTTATGAAGTAGCAGGTCACCAAAAAACAAACAAACAAAAAGGAAGGCCCTTAACAGTATGTTTTGACACAGTAGCTGCAACTTTGGTCTCAAGGACATCAACACTTGAGGTGATGGCGATGGAACAGACAGTGTTTCTGCAGTACATGAGCATGTATAGCATAGTGGGCTAAGTAATGGCTGCTTTCTCAACATCAGTAGTTGGAATCCATCATCATTTCTTCAAGAGAGATCTGAAGCTTTCTGATCCTGTAAAGATTTACAGCCTCAGAAACCCTAGTTAGGCATTCTAATCTGTCCCCTATGGTTGCTATGCATCAGAATAAACTCTATGGCAATAGTTTTTGTTTATCCAATAGATTTTCTTCTCCCTAATTTGGTTCACTGGCTGCCTTTTCAACTTAACGGATCACATATCCATAAGTCCATTTCTGAACCCCACAGTTATGATATCATTCTATTTGCTAGTCTTAGTACTCTGGTTTTATTTACAATCCTAACATTAGGTTATTGTAAAGCTACCAGTTTTTCTTTACTTATGAAATATTTTTCCATATACATTTAAAAACAGTATTGTCAATTTATTCAAAAGTTATTTCTGAAATTTGAATAGGGTTCTATTGAATTTAAAGTTAAGTTTTTGGAGAATAAACATATGAACAATATTGACTCATTTAATACATGGACATTTAAGTCTTTATCTCAGCTATTTTAAATTTTGTTCAGTCTTATTTTATAGTTTCAATATACCAGTCTTGGGGGTCTTTTGTAAGATTTATTCTTAAGAATTTGAGGCTTTCAATTATCTTGCATACCAAAAAGTGACTATCGATGATTTTTTGTAATTGAATATTTGTTCTTACATAATATATTCTGTATAATGCAATTAACTTTAATTTATTGGGACTTACTGTATGTCTGAAAACATGGTCTATCTTGGTGTATATTTCTTATGTTTTTCAAAAGAAAAGGTTATGCACTGGGGTGTTGAATAAATGCCAGTAAGTCAAGCTGGCTTCTTTGATCTATGGAATGTATAGATGCATTCAACTTTGTCTACTTTTATCTTTAGTTCCGTTCAATTTTGGTTTTACTGTTTCAATTTCTATTATCAGGCCAGGCAAAACTACCTTTAGAATTGTTATCTAATTTTCTTGATCTGATACTGATTGGGACTTCTCTATATACTTATATTTAAATCTTATTAATTTATTTCACACAACAAATTCCTTGTTTGTATGCAGTCTAACCTTTGTTTCTTAATTGACATCTTCACTCTATTTGCATGTAATGCAATTGTTGACATAGTCATATTTACATGTTAACATATTGTGTTATTATATTTTATTATATATTTAATATGTCCTTTGCTCTTCTTTTCACATTTTGTTGTACTCTATTTTAACTCTTATGTTTTAGAAAATAACTTTTTATATGATTCTATTTATTTATTTTACATGATTTTAGGCTTCCTTTTTTGGTTAGCAGTCAAATCCTTATTCCTTTCCCCACCCAACTTCTACCTTGTTCTATCCTACTTGACTCTTGAAGTCTTGGATTTCACTTCCCCATTAGATACTAGAAACACATTACATTTTACACCTGGATTTGCAAATGCAATTCCCTCGTCAGCCTGTCTACATTTTGTGGCAGAATTACTTATATTCTATTAACCACCAAATATTAATGCTAAAATCAAAATAAGCCTCTTGATCATATTTTCTGAAACTAAATATTTAATGCCAGTAAGCACTGCTGCTCACAGATATCCTTCCATATTTATAATGAAGGGAAAAGAAAAACTCCATGGCCGACATTATTTTAGATTTATATATCCATTATTCATGCTAGGGGTGTCTATTTAATGTTGTATTTATTCAACCATTATAGGTTCCCACTAAGTAAAATAGTAAATGAGTGAAATAGCCCAGTCCAAACAACAGTCTTAGAGAATGGTGTTACATGAAATGCTGAGGGCAGGACCATGGAGTGTTGGAGTACTGGAGAGGTGAGGTAGTGGTTTCCTGGTGTTCTGCGAGCTACGAGGTCGGCAGATTGAAGCCACCAGCAGATCCAAGAGAGACAGTTGAGGCTTTCAGCTGCTGTAGAGCTACATTCTCAGAACCCCAACGGGGCCGTTCTCTTCCATACTGTAGGGTCCCAATGACTTGAAATCCACTTGATTTCTGTAGTTTGGTTTGCAGTTTACGCCAGATCAACCTCCCCAGTTCTTACCATTATTTTCACAAGCTGATCTCACAAGAATACCAAGCTTCAGTTCCTTCAGCCCCATATCAGGAACACGAGTATCCATGAAGTAACATTGATTTAATAATTATAAATATAATAAGAGCGATCAATTTTGGCGTCTTTGACTTTGTCAGACCCTGTAATTTACATACGCTTTACTGTGTTCACATATTTAATTCACACCAAAGAACCCTGGTGGTGGCGTGGTTTAAACACCGGGCTGCCAACCACCGGGCTGGAGGTTCACACCCGCCCTATCCTCTCAGGGAGAAAGGTGAGCCCATCTGCCCCTTGCAAGACATACAATCTCAGAGAGCCGATGTGGGGTAACTGGGACTCTCCATCAGCTTGATGGCAGGGCGTCAGCAATCCAACCGACAGGCCGCTCCTTGGGAGAGAGAAGAAACTATCTACTGCCGAAGACCTGCAGTGTTGAAAGCTCTCTGCAGGGTCTCGGTGAGCTATAGCTGGCTTGATGGCAGTAGGCTTGAGTTTGTAATTCTTAAATAGCGAGTTAAAATATCGAGTATATTGTCTGTCACATTGTCAAAACTCAAAATGTTTAGCAGTTATAATTTCCACACTCTAAAGTATGATGGATTGCCTCAATAAGTTAGAACGAAATCACATTATTAGACAACAGAGAGTAATCTGAAGTACCGTCACCAACACTCACCCCTCGTGCATTTACATACGCACATGTACACACCCACACACATCTAAACACACGGCTCATGTCTTCTCAACCGCCTTGTGGGAGAGGAACGTTTGATTTATAAAACATTTTTAAAATAGATGACTAGAGACACAGTGTAGTTAAGTGATTAGCTTAACCGTCTCAAGAAAAGTTCATGCTGGCTCCAAAAATGTTAACAGACCCCTCCATCAAGGGTTCTCCGTTGTTGTGATAACACATAGCAGTTTTCCCATATGAAGAAAGTGACTTGTACTCATAATTTTTCACTACGCTTCTCAAAGCCTCTAAAAATGCCATTTGTCTGGAATGTGTTATGGTGAAGGCCACCACAGAAATCCCTCATGTTGAGATGGCTTTTCTTCCACTGAAGATTAGAACAGCAATTAGGGTTTAATGTATTGCTAGTTTTATATGCAGTGTCCCACAAACAAAGCAGGAATAAATTATTGTCCAGGCATAATAACCAATTGAGAGTGGTAAGTAATCATAAATAGTGATGGCTATCTTTACTATTAGCATTTTAATAATAATTTATAAAAAACATAATGAAATTCTAATTAATCAGAAGTGAACCCTCAAAAGATATTTAATTGAGGAAAGAGTTGTAATTGCAAAGGGAGCAATTATTATTTTATAACAAACCTCATGAAAGGGTCATACAGCTATCCATTCATATATATTCCAGGACCTTGACCTGGTTCTTTCTGGTTCATTAATGGCTAAGTGGCAGTGGAGCAAACATGAACTTGTAAAATATGAGAGTACTAGAATGAGAACCAGAACTGGAATATTACTAATTGCCACCTGCTAGAAACGTATTCCTCTTAGAAAACAAGGATAGCATATGATTTGCACAGTAGCCAGATCTCTTCACCAGCAGAGGCAAATGCCTTGCTCAAAAATGACAGCCAAGCAAGTTATGTGGGTTGACATCCATCCACAGTGGTGGCAAAATTCCAATCTGCCACAAAGGGTCATTGTTGAATCTCCCATTGAGAGGCCTCAAGCTTGCTGTTCTGGTCCTCATTCTGCTATAGCCACATTTTCAAAATTCGTGTTTCTTTTTTCTTCACCGTGGCTGAACCAGTTCCAATGGGTTCAACATTCTGGGATATTCCCATTTCAGAATTTTGCCATTATATTTACTAAGACATAGAAATGGAAAAAGCTGGAATAAAAAGCATTTAAAAGGATAACTTAACTTATATGAACTGTTCAGTGTTGGTCCCCCCACCTCACCCCCAGCGTCTTAATGGCTGTCTATTTAAAAATTAGTGATCTTGTAAAACGAAGCTCCTGAATGTTTGAAAATCATATGCCTTGAATTGAGAGTATGTGATTCATTATGTTTTGAAATGCTTCGTCTATGTTGAGTTTTAAAACAACCAGAGAAACAGATGTCAGACATCGAATGTTGCTATTCTCAATCAGAGATCATTTTTTAGTTTAACTGTTCCTCATCTCTGACTGTAATAAATCTGCTGCCACATGCATTTCTGGTCCCAAGCTCTGCAACCCCTAAAAAAAAACCATGAAGCAAGCTGAGGTTTGCAAATGCCCCAGAAGTTGTTATGCAAAGCCTCTGTCTAGCCTCAAAGGAAGATTGTAGGTGTTAATTAGGAGTGCATTCAAAGACCTAAGTTCAAAGGGAGGCAGGCTCTAGTAAATCTCCAGAACCCATCCAATAAAAAAGATACTGGTGCTTGCATAGGGCAGGTGGAAAGGAGGGAGGAAAAACTCACAGATTATCCCTCTGAGAAATACAAAGTCTGAAAACAAAAAAAGGAAGAACTAGTGGTGTTTATATGCATGGGTGCCTCGTCATGCCAGTGAGAAGCACATTAAAATCTATGGGTCCAGAGGATGAGAAGTGTTGGGTAACTGGACCAGAGATAGCCAGATGTGCAATGTAATTCATAAAATTCTGCACGTTACCTGACTTGTGAGCTTTATTTCTTCTAAATGTTGGAGAATATTTAAAATTTGTTTCTGGAAACAAAGTGTCCTAAGCTTACATGAGCCATTAGTTGGTCTACATATTTATAACATTTATTCTTCAGCACTTAGAAGAAATCAAATACAAACACTTCTTAGAATCAGGGTGAGGGGAGGGGGAAGGGGTGAATCGGTATTTTGCTTGACTTCTCCATCAAAAAGGACACCCATGCTTCCTGGAGGGCGAGGAAAAGCCAAGGATGGTCTTCTCAAGGAGACACATTGACACAACAGACTCAGCAAGGGACTCAGATGTTTCCATAAAAAAATGCTCATGTTGTTTACATATCAGGATTGCTTATTTTGTTCTTTCAAGATTTTTTTTATTTATTAGAAGTTTTTGTCTTTACTCATACTTAGCACAGTAAATACACTCTTGTAGCTATTTCAAAACATAAAAACTGAGCACAGCACAAAACACAAAAACAGTAACCCTCATTCTGTTGTAGGAAAGTTGGTTATTGAGATTATTAGAAAAATCATATGAAGTTAACCCTATCTACAAGACCTACTTGAAAGAGGGATCCAAAGTGATATTTCAAAGTATATTTTCATTCTGCTTTCTGCATTAACACTGTTTCTGTTTATGGACATTGTACAAATCCACGTGGATTTGTACAACAAACAACCGCAATCCCAACAGTGACTAATACATTTAGAGTTGTATTTCTGGAGAGGAATAACATGATGTTGACTTAGCATATTGATGAATAACTATCAAGATATTGAAGATATCTATAATTTAGTTTGCAATCTCTTGTCAACAGTCACATGGTTGCTTTTTTCTGAGAAAACTTGTAACAATGGGGTAATCTGAATTGTTAGTTATTCGGTTGTAGCCATCTGTGGAAGGCCAATTAGTGAGCAGCCTGGAATTGGGTAGAAGCACTTGTGAGGCACAATTTATTTATAACTTGGTATTTACGGGGAGCTCAGTAGTAAAATTCAGTCTCATAAAGAACTGAAGTTGCTGTTTCCGCAATCTACAGTACAGTGCTCATAAAGGCCACTTCATCAATCATTCATAAACATAAGGAAAAAGACCCAACTTTTCAGGAACATTTTAAAAGTTACTCTAGGAAGGCTGTCGTCATCGGTATTATAGTAACAAAGGAAGTTCATCTAGTTTTCATAGATTAAGTCGAAAGAGTATCATCTTAAAAGCAGTGCTGCATGATCATTGCAAGAACAGGAAACATTATTTCAACTCACTCTGCCAAGTATCTGACTTCAACTGCAGTTGGTATGTTGCGTCCTAATAAATCAAACTAGCCATCAGTTTGAGAGCACACAAGGAGAAAAAGTCCGTGCGCGTAAAGCGTCATCAGGGCATCACAGAGCGTGCCTGCTCGGAGGACCAGGTGGGAGTGTGGAAGACCTCTCTCCAGCCACATGGTTATTCACAGCCTGACAGATAGCTTTCTTCCATCACAGAAATCCAGCGGGATGTTTGATACTATAGACACCTACAAGACTACTGATGGAGTGTACATTTTTTCAGACTAAACCCAGTGCCAAGGGGCCCAGTAGCAGGTTCCAACTCCCAGAACCCCCTGGGACAAAGTAGAACTGCCCCACTGTGCTCCTGAGAGAGTGGGGTGTGTGGGCGAGGCAGGTTGCCTGCTGTGTAGTGGCTGGTGGGTTCAAAACAGCAACCTTCAGATTAGCAGTCAAACACATTATCCCGAGCCAACAGTGTTACTGTGAAATGTCAATTCTTTCTTAACGTGAGGAATGAAATTATCCCATAGGGAGTTAATAAACATATAAGCAGTGTAGCGATTGCCAATTAGAGTTCTTTGCAGTTGAAAACGAGTCTAACATGTTTAAAATAGTTTAAATAGTTGAATAGTTGAAACGGAGTTTAATAGTTATTAACAATATGTTTTTGATTAAACATAGCTAAAGGAGAAAACATGAGCATGTGTGCCCCTGGCACTTGTCTGAGCCTTCATGGCAGAGTGGGTAAATGATTAGCTGCTAGCCAAATGTGAAGAGATCTGAACTTACCAGGCCATTTACACAAGAATGAGGTCACTGGCTGCGTCAATAAAGGTTATTGCTTTGAAAACCCTAATGGAGAGGTTCTTCTTGGGCTTTCCAGGGAGCTATGAGTTGAAATCAACTAATAGCCTTTCCTGGTTTGGAAATGAGTTCTTTAATGATGAGACGACCTGAGCTAACCTGAGGTCTTAGAGAGGAGTGATCCCTCATCCGATCTGATCACAGTGTCCTTCTATATGAGGAGAAGCAACAGAGAGAGAAAGAGAGAGAGAAAGAATCATGAGGTCATGTTACAGCGGAAAGCCAAGGGATCCTGCCACTCCAAGCAGCCAGGAGAGAGAAAAGACCTGCCTCTCTAGAAGCTTCAGAGAGAACATGGCCTGCTCACTCCCTGAATTCAGAGTATGTGCCCCAGCCCTGGGAGACAATATGTTTACGTCCTGAGTAGCCACCCAGTTTGTGTTACTTTGCTATGGTATCTCAGTACACTGATCAACTAGGAATACTGTGCTTTTTAATATCATTGTATTTTTCCTTACATAATTTAGGGTTGACTCCCATGGACATTATTTAGCAACCTGTACATCGATACCATTATGTAAACTTTCCCAGTTTCATGATCCTGACTTTATAAATGTTCTCCAACGATCTCTCATGTTTGTGCAGATCTTGTAGCCTGCGGAAATCCTGATAGTGTTCCAGAGCAGAAACTGTTTTTCTTCTAGACCAGTAGTCCTCAACCTGTGAGCGGCAACCCCTTTGGGGGTCAAACGACCCTTTCACAGGGATCATCCAATTCATGACAGTAGCAAAATGACAGTTATGAGGCAGCAATGAAAATCATTTTATGGTTGGGGGCACCGCCACATGAGGTTCTGTATGAAAGGGTCACGGCATGGGGAAGGTTGAGAACCCTGCTCTAGACAAAGGGAAGCATTGCTTACAACCTTCAAAGGTACCCACAGTGCTTGCTCGGAAGAAATGGCTAACCTTGCTTATGCTCTGTGTCCGTGAAATGCATTCCCCTAGTGCAGCTGACGGTGGGTGCGTGCAGGTGGCAGCGAAACGCTTCACGTTGTCTTGTGAGAACCAGAAACAGGCACAAGAAAAATAATTACATGCTTCCTACCGCTATTGCCATGAGAAGGATGCTGTCCTTTGTTTCTGATCCAGGTGTCTTGTGAATTTCTGAGTAGCCATGAGCGTGTGGCAAGCTAAATGATTAATTCAGAGGTAAGAAAAAAGCTCAGACTTTTTCTGACTCCTAGTTGTGTAGTGGGTTACGCGTCGGGCTGCTAATCTCAAGATCAGCAGTTTGAAACCACCAGTTGCTTCTTAGGAGAAAAATGAGGTTCTCAATTCGTATAAAGAGTCACAGACTCAGAAACTTACAAGAGCAATTCCACCCTACCCTCCACGGCTTGAGATGACTTATGTGGGGAGATGTATACATTTCTATATATTGTCTATTGATTATTAGCTATGCAAATAATACACAAATGATTTAATATAAGTTTATATTCATCATATGTAAAATGATGTCAGTTGGAACTGTGTCAGATTAAATTAGCATATATAAGTCTCAGAATCATATCTCACACTCACTGGACACTGTTGTGAATCAAAATTACTTACTTATGACTCACTTATCCTTGTCTGTAACTCCAACACGTGATTGGATGGGGCCATGTAACTAGGATATGTGACCCACTAATCGAGGGGATTATGCAATTTTACCATTCTGCCGTGGTGGGGTAGCCGCTGGGCTGCTAACCACAGGTGAGCACTTTGAAAACACCTTCTGCTCCCCAGGAGACTCCTGAGGATTCCCGCTTCCCTGAAGATGGGTAGCCTCAGAAACCCAGAGGTGCAGTTGTGCTCGCTTAGAGGGTCTCTTTGAATCAGGATTCACTGGATGGCAGTGGCCTTGGGGAGCTGAGAATCAGACAGCCCTTTCAGAAGGAGGAAGGGAAGTCTGAGGCCATCAGGAAGGAAGAGTCACTAGCAGAGAGCACAGGAGAGAGACCCTGGTACAAAACAGCAGAAGTGGCAGAGGTACCAAGGGCCTCAGAGGCAACGACATTGAGATTCAGAGATAAAGGAGCCAAGCGGAGACCAGGATACAGAGGAGGGGAGCAGAGCTCAATCCGCAAGGCAGAGCAGAGGAACAGCACAATGAGCTTCAGACAGATGGCGGGGTTTCCAGTCCATGGAATAAGGCAAAAGCCAAGGGAGCAAGGTCCAGGGCTAAAGCACGGATGAGAAGGGGATTTGCTGACAAAACAACTGTAGACTCCCTAACAAACCCCCAAACCATGAGTATTGGCTGTGACTTCTGCCTGACCATTGCAATGAACTACTGAGCCCAGCAGAGAAATGAAGTGTCATGGGAAGGATGATTCGAGTCACAATAGGGTCAAGAAGGACAGAGGGTGGCGGCATGCCGTGTGGCAAAGTGACCTTGAGCTGGTGCGGTCTTTGTGTCTCCTTTCCTTTTGTGTAGCCAAAGACCTGTTATTATTACCCATCAGAAAAAAGACAATTGCCTCTGCTCCAGTCAATACTTACAGCCTTGGATTCCACTGGAGCAGTCTACTCTGATCTATAGGGTCACTCTGAGTAGGAATTGACTTGATGTCAATGAGTATTATCATAACTTTTCCAGGAGTAAACATGCAAAGAGTAACCTATTCATAATTCCCCTACTTAATCATACAAATTATTATCATTTTGGTATCTTCCCTATTTACCAATTATATGTATCTGCTTAATTAGTAAGCACTTCTTAAACCAGTCTTTGAAGAACATATTTTAAAAAGATATTTTTGATTATAAGAAATGGAGAATTATACACTACCTAATTCTTGGCTCTGCCCCTTATAAATGGTACAAAATTATTAGGCAATAGAATTTTCAATAACAACTGTAAATGAGGAGAAAAGGGGAGAATGATATAAAGTATACCTGGTTTGGGGGATAATTTCAACTGCTTGATGTAAACATAAAGCACCTATAATTCAAACTCAAATTCATGTCACCTTAAGATGTACAAGTGTAGGGGTGGTGTTGAACCTGTCAATCAGGTCACAGCCCTATGGTGACTTATTGTGGATATAGCCTTGGGTCTTGGGAAAGCCCCCCTCTCCCTCGCCCTTCAACTTCCTGCTGGTGGGCCACTGTGAGACCTGCCAGAGCTCTGTGATAAATGTGCCATTGGATCTACACAACTTTGAACGCACTGCCCTGCGATCTTCCTACCTTCGGCATCATTGCATGTGACTGTGTGGGTCTGAACAGGGACTTCTAGACTTGATCTGGACAGGGCAGGGATGTTTTCTTGATATACAATTACTCCTTGATATAAAGCTCTTACACATGTATGAGTGTGACTGAATGTGTTTCTCTAGTCAACCCGGCCTAATGCCAGTCCAGAATTCTATCACATAGGAATTATTGCTAGAGGTGCCATATTAATTTGCCTATAACTCACCAGATTTTCAAGTTTCTTGGCATAGAGACAAGTAAATACTTGCAGCATTGCATTCGTTGGTTAAACTATCTCAAATGGTATGTTGTCAGTTCTGGGACTGGCTATTTCACCAACGCCTTCAGTACGCTTTGAAATTCATCTTCACTACCACTAGTTACACTGCCTCCTGAGACAGCTGAATGGACTGATTCTTTGGGTGGGATCGCTCTACTTCTGCTGTCTGCTCTTGTGGCGCCCTTCATCGGCCAATAGTTTGTCCGTCAGGCCCTCCACTCTTTCCACTTGGGGCTTGTTTTATTTTCACCTTGAACAATGATGAGTGTATTTTTCTCTTTTGAATTTCTAATTTTAAGTCTTTATACATTTCAAAATACTACTCTATCTTGTGTTCTTAAGAAGCCTATTGACATATTCTGCTCAATAATTTTACCTCAGCATGTCTTCCATTTTCTTTAATTACTTTACATGCAAAAGAAAGTTTCAGAGTCTTTGATATGCCTTTATTCTTTCTTCCTGTCCTGTATTTTAAATTACTGTTGGCTTTCTTCATGTATGATGGCATTAATGTCATCCTGTAATGCATCTGATAATTTTGGCAGTTAGTGTTCAAGATATCAAATATTTACTTTGGTTATAAATTGAGGAACAGTTCAGATAGTCTAAGACGTTGGAGGATAAAATTCTCCATTTGTAGGCAGGCAAGAGTGGTAGGTTACACGGCATAAATTGTACATAACTGGTTGCATATTAATGTAATATTTTACTTATTTCACTTATGTTCTCTCTTTACTAACATATTTCCCATAAGTTGTAGAAATAGCATTCTGGAGGAAAATTTAAACCTATTTCCTCTTACTAATGCTGAGATTCCCATTGTAGAAAAGCTGCTCACTCCCTTGAGCACCGGTCACAACTTCCCCTTTCTGTGTGATCGTACAGTGGTAAATTCTTGAACCCGTCTGCAGTGTAATATATAGCCTTAGAATTAAATTCACATGGCAAGTTTCCTTTAGAGATGGCACATTTTTAAGGGAAATTCTTTAAGGACAAGCTCACCACCACAACCACCCACATGCAACTATCATTTCTCCTGGTAGAGATATGGCTTCTAGTGTAATAAATGCAGTTTAAATAATATACACTGATATATAGACTCTAGGGCAGTGGTTTTCACAAACCGTGGGTCACAACCCCTTTAGGGATCGAACGACCCTTTCGCAGGGGTTGTCTGATTCATAACAGTAGCAAAATGACAGTTACGAAGTAGCAGTGAAAATAATGTTATGGTTGGGGGGTCACCACAACATGAGGGACTGTATTAATGGTCAGAGCATTAGGAAGGTTGAGAACCACTCTCAGAACATTTTCCAAGAGTCCTAGGACTTAAAGGTAGGCGTTTCTAAGAATGTAAATAGATTATTTTGATGGTTATTGATTTGAATTTCAGCCAGGGTTTTGAACATTTGAAAGTCTGATGTTGTATTCGTACACATTTGTGCCCTATTGTTTAGGTTTTTACTTATCATCAAATCATCTCCAACTCACAGAGATTCTGTGTACAAAAGAACAAAACCCTGCCCTGTCGTACATCAGCTCTAAGATCATTGGCATACTGAGGGTCTGTGTTTAGGTGTTGTGTCTGTTCAGTGCTTTCCAGGATAAGGGCTTGTCTTGCAGTACTATGTGAGGTAGTACATAGTCTATTGTGATACTTAGGATTTTTGATTGGCTATTATTCAGAATTACATTTCTAGCCATGCTTCCTAGTCTGCAGTAGCCTGGAAACTTCATGGAGTCATGGGTGGCCCCGCTGATTTTTGAAATGCTAGTGGCGTAGCTTCAACATCCTACCTGTGTGCAGGCCATCACTACAGACAGGCAGGCAGGCGGGGGCTGGTAAACCCTGTTAGCATTGCAGCAAACACGCTTTTAAATATTCGTTTTTAAGAGCACGGTGGTTGAGTCGACTGAAGAAAAACAATTTTAAATCACAAAATACTACACTGAAAAAGTTCTTACTAATATCTCTGCTTTTCTAGTCTTTTCTGACAACTGATGACTGGCCCTGTGCTGCCATCACTACCTGGTCTTGTTCCAAAAGGCCAGGGCAGGGAGGGTACAGCCAACTCAAGTTCACTTGTTTTCGCCTTGCATCTTGTGATATTTAACATACGAATCTTTGAAAAGCATACGACTCTCTTGGATAACATAAACTAAACATAAGATCATTGCTCTGAAAACAATTGATTAAAACATTAGCTCTCACCAAAGCTGGCACGTCCCAATCACACAACTCTCCCTTTCTGAGTTTATGCCTCACATTTATTAAATACTGTTTTGAGTTTTTAACTTTGAACTGTATCTTTCATAACAACAACAACAAAGAAAATATACAATCACACCTACTCACATCCTAATAGCATCATGGAATTTCACTAGATGTTATTTAGTAGTGCAGGCCCATTAAATAAAATGAACAATTCTATTCCTTGTAATAATATTCTCATGGTAGTTTTTGGACTTTTTGTTCTTCAGTGTTCATGACATTGAATAATAAAAATTCAGTAAAAGGAGTAGAATCCATGATTTAAAGTATAGCCATAGAATAGGTGAAATGAAGGTGATTACATGGAATGTATATCTGCATATCAGAATTAGAAATCTTAGGTAGTCTCTTTTTCAATTATTTTACACAAAACAAATCTAATTCTCAGCAAGAATCACTAATCATAAAGACACATAATCCCCTTTTACAATATTTTGTCTGACTAATATTTCTCCATAGGTGTTCAACCCACCAACTATGAGCCTTGGGCTTCAATGTAACTGGTGTAGCCCTAGCGTTCTTCCAGCTGTGCTTGTACCTATCAGACTGCATCACGCTCACATTAGGGAGCATATCATTATGCGTTTATTCCCAATTGATGCAGTGTCTCCGTTGTAATCGAAGGCCTCACAGGGAGTTTACAGAGTAATTTCTCTCGCTTTCTTGTCACTCTGAGTATCTCGGGCAAATCCTTGCTTTCTAGATGAGTGAAGAGATAGGTGAAAGCTCAAATGCTTGGAGCTCTCACAATATGAGACTTTAAAATGTGGGCTAACGTATCATATTATGTTTGTCTTGAGAACGTTGCCTGCAACCCCATGACAAATGAGTGTTGGTGAAACACACAATGGTACACAAGTCATCTGCTAGCTCTGGACAATAGGTGTATCTCTCAGGTAGAACTTCCCCATGTTCTAACTGCTATATTGTTCAACTTTCAGGTACATGTCATTAAACATGATCTTGAAGGCCAAAACCAAAAAAACGAACTCACCACCATCCAGTCTATGCCTACTCATAGTGCCCTACAGGACAGGACAGAGCTACCCAGGTGGGTTTCTGAGAGGGTCACGCTCCCCGGGAGGAGAAGGCCAGAAGGGGAGTATTTCATGAAAGCAGAGACAAGAAGGAGTTGACAAGGCTCTTCCCCTGACACATCTTGCCCTAGGTTTCCACGAGTAAAAAAAAACATTTTCACCTTCTCTGATACTCCCCATGGCCCAGTTGTACGCTACCTTTTTGTTGATGGTACTGTTATTGAATTATTTATGTGCATTTTTCCTCTGTGGCTTACAAAAGATCGTATATGGAGCCCTGGCATTGTGTTCCCCAAGAGATTACTTAATTCTTAAAGAAAAATAAAGAAACCAATAAAGATTTTCTGAGAGGATCTCTGAGGCAAGCTTCCAGGAGGAGAAGATGGTTTCTCAGCATTTCTCCTTTTGTGAGATCAAAGCCTGATGTAATTGGTCTATAAGGACAAAGACAGATCTATCCGTTTTTTCCTGGCTCCCAGAGAGCCTACCTGACTGAGAGTAGAGAAGGCATTAAAGGCAAACTGATATCACTTGGGAATAGAGAGTGATTGTCTAAAGGAGAACTTTTATTTTTAAAATAATGAAATACCTGACAATATAAATAAGAGCTATTTATGCTTTCTGAAGAGATGTGAAGACAAAAGACTTTGGCTACAAAGATTTACAAAACAAAATTTATTGATGCCACTCAGTAATTAAATAGTTCACATTGAAGTAGGGAACAAATATATGGAATAAGATCTATGGCTTTATTTTTTTAAGTCACTTAATTTCAGTCATCCTTCTAGATCCTCCCTAATTATTTTTTATATCAGTCTCAGGAAAAAATTGCACTCTATAAGGTTTTTTTATTTTCCTTGTTGTCTTTATAAAAAGTAGTGAAGTTCAGCATATTTTACTGTTTACATATAACAAAGTAAAACTTTGTGGAACAACATCTCATCAAATTATGTTTCGTTACCATGATAAGATTTTAGTGCCTAAATAAGCTTCACTGTAATCCAACTGTGCCCAATAGCTATTGAAAAATGATATTCTGCTAACATCTAATATGCAATCATACATCAACTCATGATAATACACACATACATACAACTCACATACATGACAAAACATCTTGGGAATCTGAATATGGAAGTTAGGAACTTACTTTTGTACTGGTTTAAGAATTGGGATTGGGGTCCTAAGCCAAACTCAAAGGGGTAAACCCACTGGCCACTCCCTAGGGACAAGATGAAGTGGTCTCCTTTCTGGAAGAAGGACAGTCTCAGAGCACCATAAGGGGCAGAGCTAATTTACCCTATACAGTTGCTGAGTCTGAATCAATTCAAAGGCTGTGCATTGGTTATGGAGGAATAAAGAAAAAATATTTAAAATTAAACAACTATTTTTTCTGGAGCTTTACATAAGTCTTTCCCATGTCTTGAACCCCATAAGAGTTATACAAAGGTTTAATTCCTCATTTATTCTCTGTGCCGGCCTCACACAGATGCTTATATCTTAATTTCTTTAATGTTTTGCCTCCAAATACTTGCTTACAATCTCTCTGATTTCTGCCACATTTGAAATTTATACTGTCATCAGAAAAGGCAGGAGAGATTTGGGGTTAAGAGAATACACAATTGCAGTTAACCAAATATAGATTCACATTCCAAGTTTAGAAATTATTGAGTGGGGTACCTTTTAGGCTAAGTTCACAAATTATTAATTTCTTATAAAAGAAAACACCAACACCTGTTTGAAAAAGTTTAAGTACAAAGATAGAGTAAACTCTCAGCATATAACCTTGAATAGGTGTTCCATAAAATCTCTCAAACTTCATTGTCTTCAAGTCCTTTCTGATTTATAGAATCTTTTTATGACAGAAACAATCGTGTTTCCAAGACTGTAGTTGGTTATAGACTTTAATTGTTTAACACCTCTTTCCTCCATAGACACGCTGGTTTCCACTCACAATCTTTCCTTCAGCAGTTTCAACACGGCATCCTCCAGTTGCTTTTGTTCCACAAACAGGTGGTATTGTTATCCAGTATTTACTCAATTTTTTCAACACAACTTTTAACTATCCAGAGGGAATGTTTTGGAGCCCTGGTGGCGTAGCGAGTTAGGAATTGGGCTCCTAACCACATCAGCAGTTTGAAAACATCAGCTGCTTATGGGAGAAAGATGGGGCTTTCTATTTTTTTGAAAATAAATCATTTTATTGGGACTGATACAACTCCTATCACAATCCACACATACATCAATTGAGTAAAGCACCCCCACACACTTGTTGCACCCATCACTCTCAAAATTCGTCCTCCACCCGGGCTCCCTGAATCAGCCCATTTTTCTTTTTTCCCTCCCCCTTCTTCCCCACTCCCCACTCCCTCATGAACCCCCAACAGTTTATGAATTATTGTTTTATCTTATCCTACACTGCCCGTGTCTCCCCCCACCCACCAACCTGCTGCCCATCCCCCAGAGAGGAGGCTACATGTAAATCACCGAGATCAGCTCCCCCCCTCTATATCCCCTTCCCTCCCAGAGTCACCACTCTCACTGCTGGTCTTGAGGGGTTCATCCGTCCTAGATTCCCTGTGTTTCCAGATCCCTACTTCACCACTGTGCATCCTCTGGTCCAAACAGGTCCGCAAGGTAGTATTGGGATCATGATAATTGGCTGGGAGGAAGCGTTCAGGAACTGGAGGAAGGTTTTGAGCTTCATTGTTGCTACCCTGAATCCTGAGTGACTCATCTCCTCCCCACTACCCCTCTGCAAGGAATGTCCAGTTGTCTACAGATTGGCATCTTGTCCCCATCACGCACTCCCCTATTCATGGTGATATGATTTTTCCACCCTACCTTTGCTGTTTGAAACCTGGTCCCCTCTGCCCTTCACAATCACACATCCTGTGTGCTGCCTCCATGTGGGCCCCATTGCCCCTGGGTCAGACGGCCATCTGTCTACGTCCAAGCCTCTAAGTCCCCAGATGCTACATCTCCCAATAGCCGGGCACCATCAGCCATCTTCACAACATTTACTTATGCACACATTCATCTTCAGTGTTTATGTGAGGAAGGTGATCACACAATGATGGTTTTTGTTCTTCGGTGTCTGCCACCTGGTCCATTCAACACCTTGTGTTCACTTAGGCTGTGTGATTCTTCTCTGTGGGCTTTGTTGCTTCTGAGCTAGATGTCCGCTTGTTTGCCTTCAAGCCTTTAAGACCCCAGATGCTATATATTTTTGATAGCCGGCACCATCAGCTTTCTTCACCACACTTGCTTATACACACGTCTGTGTTCAGTGATCATGTTGGGACGGTGAGTATCATGGAATGACCGTTTAGTTGAGCAAGGTGCTATTGTACTGAGGGAGTGTGCGTGGAGGCCTAATGTCCACCTGCTACCCTACTACTGAACCTATAAATATATGCACATAGGTGTATTTCCCCCATAATCATAAATATATTTACATAGGCACATGTTTGTATTTAGGCTTCTATGTATGGCCTTTGCTTCCTATTTCTTTCCTCTATTTCCTTAAGCTTTCCTCCTGTCCCACTATCATGTTCAGCTTTCATTCTGGTTTCAGTAATTCCTCTCAGTTACCTTGCCCTTGGTCACTCCCTACCAGTCATCCCATGCCCTCCCTGGCACTGGTTTTGAAACACTCATTTTTCCCTAGTCCCTGTGTTGGCCAACACCTTGTCCCTTCCCCTACGTCCCACACTCTGATGTCCCTCCAGGACCATTGGTCCTATTATTTTCTTCTCACATTGTTTGTCCAGCCTATCTTGTCTAGGTGGACCTGCTGATATAGTAATATGTGCATACAAATGCAGATTGCTTTGACAGCACCCAAGTGGCACATAGGAACATGACATCGACAGCAGCAACACTGACACACTGTCAGGCAGTCCAAGAAACTGACCCTGGAGACAGTCCTACACTGTCCTGTGCGGTGGCTTGCAGCCAAACCAGACTCAATGGCACTGGGTGGGTATGCTAACTCAAGTTGACCTGTTTTAAAATAGCAGAGGCATCAGAGAAAAAGAACTTACATTTCTGCGGATATCACAGCCCTGCAGCACTGAGATATGAATGTAGCACGCAAATCCCTGAGATTTTTATATTTACCAGAGTAGTCTACATAATACTGATATGAAAATCATTCTGACAAGACAAATTAAACTTGATGAGAATTTTCTTCAAAGATCATAAATCATTATTATAATTGAAGTGGAAAATGAATGGATCCTTCACTGACTTGGGCCTTTAGGAAACAGCAATCCCAGCTAAAGAGTATTAAAGAGACAGAAACATTTTAAACTCACTCCAGAAAGGAGAGAACTTTATTTATTTGTCATTATTTTATGGTCAGTGCCTAATGGGCTGATATAGCGCAACTTTTTGATTCAGGTGTTTCCACTTGCTCATTAAAATAAGGTGGTATGCTAGCTCTGTCAGGATATGCTAACTCGAATTGTTTTCATTTTTTGTAGTTAGCGCATGAGCTGTGTATATTTTAGAACACCAAAAATTGTATTTTATTTGAAATGTTGGTTACATTTTCCATCTACCAGTGAAAGGTAAAAATCGCTTGCAAGGTATACCTACTTTCTTGATTCTCCTGATCGTTAAGCTGATGTCGTTACATACAATAATGGAACACGATATAATAGCTAAAAATCACATTATGCTGTGGCCAAAGATATGATTTCTCTAAAAGTTAAATGCTTATAAAATGTGAAATACTCACTTCGCTTTGAATCACATGTGTGGTACTGCAAGGCAGTATAAATCCATCCAGGGCTTCAATATTTTAGACTTCGCAGTACAAATATTTTATACTCATTATATCTTGGTTATAAATTATATTATATTGTGTTGCTGTATTATATCATGTTATGTTATGGCCTGTTATATTATACTATATTCTGGTCAGAAATAAATCAGCCAGAGCAATAGGTTGACATCCAGGATAAGCTAACATATTATTTCCAAATAAACAGGCTCTCTTAAGCATAATCAGTGATGTTAAATGATAACGGAGTATTCTATTCTACAGGATTACAGTAATTTGGCAGATAAATGAAGAATTGGGTGACCCCCGTAAAAGGGTCATTCAGCACCCCCAAATGGGTCCAAACCAAAAGTTGAGAATCGCTACTGCAGGGTCTCTATGAGTCAGAATCTACTGAACAGAAATGAGATTGGGATTGGCCATGGTAATGCCTATATAGAAAGCACTGGTGCTTCTATGGTAGAATTATCACCTGCATATAACAGGGTTGAGTACAATTTCTGGTCAATGCATTTCAAAGGCATGTTGCTAGAGTAGGCATACAGGTTTCAGTAGTTTCCAAATTAAGCAGAGTAAGAAGAAAGGCTTGGTGATATACTTTCCACAAAAGTTAGCTAACTCAATATTGTAGGAAATGAAGTGTCTTCCACTAATGGAGATATTTTATTCGGTTGTGCATTAGTCAGAAGCCAACTTAACAGCAAAACCAAATAAATAATAACTACCCCAATGCCTACCCGACAAACACTGGCAAACTTCTTCAAGATTATGCATAGTAGTAAATCATAAATATATGAACTGTGTACAAATAGAATTATGGCCTTTGCCTGCATAATTCCTAAGTCTTAATGCTTGGTCTCGTCATTGCAGCCACTGTATGAATGCACTTTATTGAGGTCTTCCTTTTTCATCGACCCTCTACTTCACCAACATCATGACCTTCTGTAGACACTGGTCTCTCCTAACAACATGTTCAAAAGGCATAATAAATGTCTCCCCATCCTTGCTTTTAAGGGGCATGCAGAGATTTCATTGGTTAATTGCTTGAGAATTCCCATGATCACAATGATATCTATAATTGGCGATATACACAGTTGAGCAAGTTTGCATAGTCACTAAAACACAAGTCAACATTGTTCTGGTATCCTCTACTGTCAGCCAAGACCCATCGAGCAATGATATGCCCCCTTCCATGTCCTTCTTGGAATCTGGCTCAAATTCTGAACGTTCTCTGCCAAACACTTTACATTTTGACCTTCCTGTAAACTAACGATTTTTGAGTTGTGTACATGTTAGAGTGTTAGGATGGTTAATACATATGTATATCCCCAAAGAGGGATGAGGTAATCCCAAACCAAACCCATGATAAAGGGTTTGTATACCTGAGTAATTGGAGATGATCTGGAATTTTCATTAAAACAATGAAACATACAGACAGCAATTTGCTAAAGCTTGTTACTAAAATAGGTGGATCTAGCAGTTGTGAGGTAAGGGTAAAGAAACTAACACACACAAGTAGGTGTTTTGTCCAAACTCAGAACTCTACAAAGAAAAGGATACCCCTCAGTGTCTGATGCACCTAAAATGATGTCATATGCCACTGGCTAACACAGGGCCTCTTTTTGAGGAACGTATACTATTTGTAATATGCCTTTTGCTAATGACGCACTAGGGGCATGTGGCTTAAAACATACATTTATTGTGTGTGTAAAATAGAAACCCTTCGCCAAACATTTGAAACGTTAGTAAGTATGTGCAACTTACCATTCAAGTCTGATCTGCAGAAGCAGCTACTGAAAGAAGAAACCTGTCCTGACGCAGTAGCGTCTGCTTTTCACTTTTATTATCAAACATGCTATTTTGAAAATAGAACATAAATGTCATCACGATTTTAAAAAGGTTTAAAAAGGCCAATTGAAATGTCATATTTGGATGAGGTGAAAGGACATTTGAAATGCCATAAATAGATGGGTTTGAAATTTTAAATTAGTGACAAAGAAATGTTTACTAATAGGAATACATGTAAGATGCAAGATTAAGTTTTAATATTCCTTGCACAATAGCATTTCATAAAACTCCAATAGATGTTTTATTTCTAAGTCATCATGGCATCCTTACATGAGACATATAATTAAAAATATCAGAAGCTCTATTATGATTAGCTTGTCTAAGCATTTTCCAATATGAATTTAATTTTCTTCTTGCCTTCCCAGATTTGAGCAGGGTACACTGGCTCTGTTTTGCCGTGGTGTGAACTTAACTTGCTATTTTTATAAATCAGGAGAAAAATCTATTTTTATTTGCAAGTTGCTGAAGGCACATCAAATAAATGTGAGCAGGAGATTAAGAGCAAGCACTTCAAGGTAATGTTTAAAAACAGAGAATCGTTTATTGTAGCTTAGTGGTTACATGTGGAACTTCTAAACAGAAACATCAGCAGTTCAAAGCGACCAGACACCCCTCCTGAGAAAGATGAGACCTCCTCGTTTTCAGGGACAGTCTCAGAAATCTACAGGGGAATTTCGCCACTGTCCTGCAGGGTCTTAATATGGGTTCCACCATGTGCTGTCAAAGCCTGTGATTCAGAATAAGCCGGATGGCAGTGAGCTGAGAGGGATGGAAAGGGGCTAGGAGGAAAGACAACAGCCTTCAAAGTTGCGTGTGAAATAGGGAATGAGACAACTCACATCCATTGATCAAATGGCTGTGTTTGAGATAAATGCCTGAGGAGGCATTTGAATTCACCACAGCTATGTGCTTGAGTCCCAAATATATCTACCAAAGATGATTAGGCTCACTTCTTCACGTGCCATATTTCCTCTTGAGATACAGTGGGATGAATGATAAGTACCCTCACAGTTTGGAGAAGAAACACAGGGTGCAGAGAATCACAAAACAGCACAATCAATCTTGCATTAAAATTAAAGTACTGTTCCAGGTTCAGAGCTGAAATTTATATAATAAATCTAAATAAAATTCCTGTGCCTAAGCCTGCGCCCACACATTAGGATGTTAGCAATTTTTTTAAACTTTGAGATTTTAAATAATGCTATTATAAATAATGACAACAGATTAATATTGGGGTAACCATAGTAAGATATATCTCAATTTAGATCTCTATCACCATAAAATCGAATTGAAACTAAACAAAACAAATATCACTTTTTGTGAAATAAGACTTTGCCTCTGTATCTCACCTTCATCTTTCGCATCTTTTCTTTCTCTTTATCTTATTGTTTTCTTCATGTTCTGAATGTACTCCTTCTACATTCTAATTACAATAACTAAGACTTATTGCATGCCCGGTATGGTGCCTAAGCTTTGTCTGGCGCAGGAGTAATTTCACAAAACAGATATAAGCAGTGAAATACCGAAATATGTCATAACCAATTGAGAGTAAAAGAGAAAAATAATTTTGCTTCCAAAAGAAACCCCACCCTAAGTATGTAAGGAAGGAAAGAAGAGCCCTTCTTGTCTACTAATTCTGCTCTTCTTGTCTAGAGTACATCACCCCATCCCCTTCCTGCCCTCATGAACCAGTAATTGAGTTCAAATAATTCCCAAAGTCTTTATCTATCCGTCGCCACAGGGTAGAGTTTTAAGATGGTTTCTGCTTTGTACAGATCTGGATTTTCTTCCATGCTTGCAAGATTCTGCTCCTCTGCCTTCTGAGTGGTAGAGCCCATATATTCAGAGGCTAACACTCTCACAAAGCCTGTCGACCATTGCTGCGCATTTTCATCAATAATTACCTAGGGAAGAATCTTGATCAAAGGAGGAAATATAAAGAACAGGAATTCATATTCTCCTAGAATCAAGACTATCCTGAGCCATTAGGCTGGATGAACACCTGCTACTATTGGTCTAAGATACATGTAAACCTTGGCCAAAATGTCTTCTGAAAACTTTAAATCAGACCAGGTTGTTGAGTCTTAGGTCTCATGTACCAGCAAGTTGATTCTGCTACACAGAGACGCTGGTCTAGACAATGGGCCAGACCTATGCTGCAGGGCTCCCTGGGCTTTCAGCCCTTTGAGGGCAGAATGCCTGGTCTTTTTTCCCAAGGAGCCACTGATTGGCTACAACCACCAACTTCTGAGACAGAGCAGCAATTAAGCTGCCAAACAATGAACAATTACTTAATGCGTAAGCAATGTTGTGGAAATGGAGAATGTTTTGTCATGGATAGTTTTGCCACAATTAGAAAAAATATACATGAATAACAATGAGTAGGAGGAAGTAGAAACTGTTCTAGAATGCACTGTGATGATAGTTGTACAACTCTTTTTGAAATGATTGAATTATTTAATTGCATGCCATGTTCATGAAGTGCTAATACAAGTGTCAGAAAATAATGGTTGCCAGGAGCCTTGTTCTTTGAATGAATTACCTATGGAGTTTCTAATTGACCATCCAACGCTATAGTCACACCGCAAGCATAGTGAACAGTGCTCCTGTGAATGACAGAGGAGCCATTCAGAGAGGAGAGTGCGCGCGTCTCTACAGCTGGCAAAATGCAAGCAATGCCACCAAATTGAATTGTATGTGGAGAAATTATAAAAATGCTAGGTTTCCCTGTGGTTTTGTAGAACCAGAACACAAAAATTAATCAACGTTTATGTCTTACAAGGTACAAAGGATCACAAGGTAAAGTAAAATATCTATGCCGCTCAGCTTTAAATAGTACAGATACAGTGGCACCCTGATGGTGTAGTGGATACCTGTTGAGTTGTGAATAGCATGGTAGGAAGTTTGAAACCACAAGCAGCTCAGTGGGATATAGGCTGGGTTTTCAACTCCCTTTAACAATCACAGACTTACAAAATACCCAAAAGGACTCACTCTGAGTCAGCATTGACTGGATGGCAGTGAGGTTGGATTTTTTGGTTTGGATTTTATAGTGGTGAATTGATGATGCATTGGGCTGCTCACCGTTAGGCACATAGTTTAGAGTCCCTAGATGATTTCAGGGCTGTCTACCCTAGTAAACAGTTACCGTTCCAGAAACACGCAGGCAGTTCGACTTCGTCCTAACGGGTGAATGTGAGTCAGCATCCACTCGATTGAAGTGAGTGAAAGATAAGCATTTGCTAGCAAATTTCCACCTGCTTTTGGAAATACCAACTCTAGAAAAATAGACAGGAATTACATAGAAATACCCATTAATGGTTTCTTTGTTTCTTTGCAAAATTAAAAAAAACAAATTCTATTTCAAAGATTGATTTCTGAATTATATTTCCATAATTATTAATTAAAGATTTCTAAAATTAAGTGATGAGCAAAGAAAATCCTTGTTAAATGTTTATTATCTTTTTAAATGTTCTGATTAGAAAAAAGTCCTAAACATTTTAATGTATTTACTTGAGGGATTGAATTCAGGTCTTGAACCCAAAAGCAAATATGCCCTAAGATAATGTCAATAATGATACAGACCAGAATCTTCTCTCAAATACCATGCCCCTCACTGATTTTTCTCCAAATCAATAGGTAATTAACTGGATATTTACCAAAATATTTTAAAGGATTGCAGTTTTTAAATAGCAGGCACGTATTTATTTAGACCAATCCTGCTTTGTCTTCAATTCAGTGGTTTTAGCGTGCTATGAGAGACACGGGTGTGAAAATGAGGATCCTGACTAGGCGTGGCAGAGGATGGCACTTATTTCCGCCTCCTCTACTGTGGTCAGTGGCATTTTAGCCACAGATAGGACCCCCCAGAAATGAGGCTGCATACCCTCACCACCCCTAGTGGAGTGATTGCATGGGTAAAATTTAGGAAAGGTGAAGGCAAGTGTTGTATATAATTTCTAGACTTAGCCATTATGAAAAAGAAAAGTGATCCTCATTTCTTTTGTTCACTTTCATATGGTGGATAATTTTTGACCAGACTGCTGAAGGCGGAATTTTATGTTACTGTATATAAGACAGAAGAAGCCTGAGCCCATGAGGCCTTTCAGAATCAGGCTAAAAACTAGTTCTAATGTTATGTAAGAGAAAAATAGGCATCTATCTTATTTCAGCTACATTTTTGTGTATATTACCCCAAACTAAGTAACTACTTAACAACATAAAATGTAACATTTACACGGTATAGCAAAGGTAACATTTTAGTAAATTATAGTGTCCAGGAACAAAGGAGCATTAGAATGTTTTTGAAAGTTAAAAACTAAAACAACAGAAATAAGACTTGCTCTAGTATGAGTGAAAAAGCAGAAAATAAAATTAATTTTAAAATATGATTTCAAATGTAAAAATTCAGAGAAACATATATGGAAGAAAAGAATACAAACTATCTATTTTATTTTAACATTTTATATGAAATATTCCAAATAAACACTGGTAAATAATAACTAGTAATTATTTACATAAGCAGAAAAATTAACCTTGATTAAATGTAATTGTGGCTCTCCCATTCAGTAGCACCCAGATTTAATATATTATTATGTTTCTTAATATTGCCATCAGATTATCAGGGGGTATTTCTCTATCTTTAGTGACAATACCATGAGCTTTTCTGCTGCTTTGGTGAACTTTCTGCATCAACACCCACGCACTCACTCAGCCGAGCGTCCTTCAGGATGTGTGCACGACATCGGCTCATCACACTCCTTTCTAGAACTCTCCCGCCGCTGTCCATTAAGCAGAATAGAATATTATGTTCTTGTAATAAGAGTGGGACAATGGCTCTCACTGTTTTCTTTCTCTCCAAATAATCAAAATAATTTTATATTGTTAAACAAAGACTTCTACAATAAATAAAGGGTCACACACCTACCTTACAATGAATGCCTTCCTTACTATTGGTCCTATTCTGAGTTTAAAATGACGTTTTTCTCAGAGGAATATTGGTTCAAATGTTTCTTCTCCCATAAAAACTAAACAATTTACATTGATTTAGACAATAGATATTTCTATTGAGGACTTGCTATGTGCCCAAATAGTTTAGGGGGTTGGTATCTACTGGTATAAAAGAGAAATGGGCTCACTTATCTCTGGTCATTAAAATTCTAGTAAGAAAATCAACAAGATACTTTCATATATGCAATGAAGGCATTAACAAATGCCAAACACAGTAGTCAGATAGTTAAAATTGAGAATAGTGGGGTGGTGGAGCTAGACTTCATAAATGCTTTTAGAATATTGGGTTGTTACTAGGGAATTCCTCTCTAAGGAGGTTACATTTAGGGTAAAACATGAAGAGTGTATGAGATCATATGAAGATTTCTTAATTTGGAGACATCTATAAAAATAGTCACAATTAGCTCAAGCAGGTCAAAAGGACACTGAATGAGCAATGTTGTTTCTGGTACACATAAAGTTACCGAGGGTCAGTGCTGACTCCGTAGCAACTACCAGCACCGATATAATTGCACTCAACAGCAAGATGGTGGACGTATCAGATCTCCTGTGGTTTCCCTGTCGCCACATTACAGAGGCCAGACATAACTCCACTCTGTGTTCTTCTTTGCCTGTTCTAACACCAGCCTTTCCGTCCATGCCACCCTGCATTCATGCCGGGTCCAATCATTTCCTGCAATGTCCACACAGAACTCACAGACAACACTTTCACATTGAAGAGGGTTGATAAGGGACATAGATAGGTTAACACAAGTCAGGATCAGCAAACAGTAAGGATACAGCCATTGGTCTCCCTGCCATCAGCCAAGGCTCCCTGGTTCTGTGTCTCTCAGCCATGTGAACGCTTAGCCTTTGCCTTCATAAGAATCTAGTCCTCCTGTCCCTCTGTCTCACAGTTTCATAGCCTAAGTTCACCTACGAAGAAGATAGCCCACAGTCTTGGTTCTCTTCTTTAGTCTCCTTGCCACACAGTCTTTGATGCCTTGAGATATCTGGTCTTCCTGTGGAGTGTGGGCGATGGGGTGGAGGGGACTAAGATGCATGTTCTCTATTCTCTTCAAAGATGGCTCAACCTGATAGCTGAGTGGGTGGGAACGAAGAACTGACCCATCCAGTACTTGTGGTCCTTTGCATATACTCCACACCCCATCATTTGGTGGGACTATTAGAGATTTGGGTAGAAGGGTCATATGAAGACACATCAGTCCACAGCAATGCTGATACTCAATATTGACATGATGATATTCTGACTGCAAATCAGCTCCAGTATACCACTGGTTCTCAAAAGTGTTGTTCCAGGAACCTCGGCATCAACATCACCTATATCAGCAATATCAACTTGTTCAGAAAGTAATCACTTGGGTTTTAATTCAGAGCCACCAAGTCAGAAAATCTGTGGCCAGCGTACTGTACCGTAGTCTGTATTAGCAAGCCTTCCAGATATCTATATTGTACACACATGTTGGAAAGCCACTGCATTACACCACACAATGGCACTAGTAAAAGACACCATACAATACCACCAAAAACAGACAAATAGGTTTCCTTGTCTGCTGAGACCTTTCATCTTCTACAACATTTAATTTGATATCCTGGGCATGGTTTATGTTCATTACAGAAAAATTATAAGGAAAACAGTGAATATATTTTCAAGGAGGAAACAGGTAATGATTTCTCTTTTCCCCAAATCTTTATTGGAAAATCTCTTACTGTAAGCATTTTTTCTAAATTACAAAACAAATTTTAACCCATCAGGATAGTACTGTCTATGATTTAAAAAAGAGAATAAGACATACAATTTAAAAGTGCTGTGTGGAACAACGTACTAGGTTGCTGAACCTGAACAGATAAGCAAGGATTGTGTTGGGTAATGAATGTACTGGGGAAGGTGAGCTGCCATTGCGGGGATTTCCTTGAGCAGCCGGAGTCACCCCCTCTTCCTAAAGACACTGCAACTTTCTTTCACCATGTTAAAAAGCAAACAAAAGCCATATTCTGAAACTCTAACTATTCCTATGACAGATGAGGTCATCGAAGTCCCAGTAATCCCAAGACTTCTCAAAACTCACAGTCTGTCATGGATTCGACATCAGTTTAACTTCACATGTACAACCTTCTAGTTGGGAAAATACACAGGATATTCTGTAATTTTAAAGCCAAATTATCAAGATAATAAAAAAAACTGGGTGCATCTGAGACAGCATAAATCATTTTCAAATACAGTCTCCAAAGTATTTTCAGAGCAGATATTCAGAATTAAAAAAATAATAAGTTCTCAGGAGGAGATAGATCCTAAGTGGAAAAATGAGCAAATTGAACCCAGCAGTCAGGGGGTGAGGGTGGCAGGAAAAGAAAAGCACCCCTTTGGAAACTCCAGAAGTGTCTCCCTCATATGTTTGCACAACTCCTCAAAGAGTGTGGTCTATTTATACCGATTTTTTTGAAATCCTGATTTGCTAAAGAGAAAGGTACAGATGTGAGAATCTGTTAAGTTTTAGAATTAAAAAAAATTCTTTCTTTAAATACGCAATTTGAAAAAAATAGTAATAAAGAAAATTAATATTCCATCCCGTTGGTACATGTTCCTTTCCCCCTGAAACAAGGGCTCACTCTTCATGGGATCCTTGACAATAGGCAAAGGTGCCACTTCCTTCAACATTTCCTCGTGCATGTTAAAATATTATTATAAATATTAAAACATGCTAAAATATGTTATTTTAAAAATAATTTTATTGGCACAGCATACAAAATAATTGTTCAATCCTATTAAGAAGAGCTAAGCAAGCATCACCAGAATCCAGTTCAGAACATTTTCTTCTCATACTCATTATTGTTAGCTCCCTTTTCCCCCTTGTCTTCCCATTCCTCTAGGTGATTATTAATCCAGCTACCGTCTCTATAGGTTTCCTTAGCCTGCATTTCGTAGACAGAAAATCATAGAAGCACCAATATCACATCTCGTCTCAGCGTTTCCATGAGAAGCCATGGTTCCAAACGTAGACCGTAGGGTTCTAATGATTATTTTTGTTATTCTATCTACTAATGACACAAACATTATATGGATTTAATAAACCTACATACTATTTACTTAGAAGAAAGTGCTACATGTTAGTGCCTCCCTAAATCTGGAACTGCTAAACAAGGAGTGATGGACAGATGCAGAAGTAGTACTGCGCATTTGGCTCTGGGCAGAGAAATCCCAATGAGAGAGTTCAATGTTCGTGAGAAACCTGGTTAGAGTTAGGATTTGGGTTAGGGTGATGGTTAGGGTTAGGGTTAGGCAGGCAAAAGAAAAGGATTAGAGAAACCTGGAAGCCATAGAGGAAATAAGCAGATCGGTAACGACTTTGGGGGGGCACGAAAACGTCTAGGTTCACTGGTATAAAAACAACAAAAATCTTAAAACATAAACAATAGACATTGTGGTTGTGAGAAGGTTCCAGGTTTCAGTTGCTAGCATGGGTGTATATAAAAATAGAAATTTAATTTTAAAATATTGAATCTTAATAATTAGAAATAAGGATACTTATGGAGGTTTCATAACTAATAGGTACTTTTTAAATTGCCCTTTGATGACACTTTGTCAAGGCCCCATACGATAACTCAACACCTGATTCTGCATTATGGATACTAGCTTCGATTAGGAGCACCATGTTTGTGAAGGTTCTGATTTACAGTGGTGTGCTACTTCCAGTTAGAGTTCCCACATAGAGTCAGCCTCCGTTGAGTTCTTGCTTATCATTGACTGGCAAACGAAGCAGCTTTGACCTCAGTCAAAGGGTGTCTGAAAGTGGATTGCTGGGTCTTCCTTAGCCAGACCAGGGAAGGTTAGTCTTGTCCTCAGAGACTTTTCTGGGCACAATCATGATGGAAATTGAGGGACCAGTGCCCCAGAGTGATGAGTTATTTGGCGAATAGAGTCAGAGGGCCCCAGAGTCAATTCTGTGAACATTTCAGTTGGGAATAATACATGTGTACAAATTATGGTCCCTTTCTGCTTTTGTACATCAGCCCGGAACTGGGAAGAACTCGTTTACCACCTAGCATGATGTTGCACGGCGTTCTCTTTGCCTTTCACGCTTGCAATGTACCTGCGTGGCTGCAAGTCGTTTCGATGTCACTGTGGCTCATGGTGATGAGCTCCTTCATGCAGATGCTTTCTTTTACCTTAGTCTCCTCTTGGTTGTTTAAGAATTAATAAAGGGGTTTCCATGACAGATATTTGACTTTAAAGTCTTCCCCCTCCTCCCTAGACTATTTCTAACATATAAAGCAAAGCGTCAAAACCACACGCTACTCTGACTCTTCCATATAGCTTCCCAAGGTTTACTTTGCCATTGAAGTTTTAGTATGTCACCACCCATGGACTCTAAACACGTATTCACAAGTCTGTATCTACGTTATTTCATTTGAAAGCTTAGAAAAGCTTCAAAATGATAAATTCTGTTGAAGGTAGCAATAAACAACATTTGATTCATATATACTGAAACTTGTTACAAGTAACGAGTGATTTAGATAGGGCACATTTAACACTGTCGAGTGATGAACATTTATTATGGGGAGACCACAACAGATGAGGCCTCCGTAGATAGAAAACCATCAATCAGATGAGACCCCACAACGAATTGTACCTCATCAACTGCTTTAATATGTCATGATGCTTCCAAATAGACATTACTAGACCATTTGTTAAGCACCAACTACTTTTTCACTGACAAAGCTGAAGACATTTGGTATTTTCATTTGTATGTAATATCAAAATGAATCGATGAGATCCAGCCATCTAAAATAAAATTTCTATGAGGTAGGGCCATTGAAATTCAGACCTCAGATTCTTAAAGCAAATTACTCTTATGTTCTTTAAGTATATGCAGAATGTAAGAAAATACACGTATTTAGTCTTAAAAAGATGCCATAATTACATTATCTTTAAGCATGCTTTTTATTTAACTAGAATGGAAGTAAAATATCCATACCAGCGACATTTTCTGTTAAAAACTTAAGGATTAAACCATACCCACATGGCACTGCAGTAAGAATGAAAATAGTATAGTTGAATATTCAAATATTCATGCAGGCAAGACAGTTACACTATAAAGACATCTTTTCTGCCTTGAAAAATTACATTTTTCAAAAATTTCACAATCTAGACTGTTATTATTATTTCATTATCTAGTCCAGCTTTTTGATATTAAAGTGTGTCGTCATTCTTTGTGCCATGCTTGTTTCATTATGACCTTTTGTTTATTCCTGCATTCGACTGAAATTTTTTTCAGTGTCTCCTACTGATGAATGTTAGTCTCTGTGTTCTTTCTTAGACTGTGTGAGTTAGGGGTGTGTGTTCTTGGTACCAAAATGGCACCTGTAAGAAGATAAGGGAGGAGTTTAGCCTGTCAATTATGTCAAAAACTGATGGCCTCCCTTGGATGTGTGACCGAGATGTATAGCTCTAGAAGTCAGCGTCTTTCTGTCTCTGTCATGACCTTCCTGGTTTATGATCCCAGGAGTTGCTGAAGCCCTGATATGTTTTCCACCACCCTTGGATCCACACAATTTTGCACACACTACCCTGTAATCTTCCTTCATTCTGCATCATTGCAAGTGTCTGCCTGAGTCTGAAGAAGGACTTATTGTACCGGTATGCAACTTACGCGTGCAACCGAGTTTGCTTCTCTCATCAACTGGTCTAACACAGACTGCAAGGTACTTGAAGGTAGAGGTTGCACTCCTGCATAATGTTCCTGTCGATTGAATGGAGACGGCCGGTTGGTGCTGTTGAATGATCAACAGATTGCTACAGTGTAAGGCTAGCGGGCCAAGCCCACTGTGCCTGCACTGGAAAAGGAGAGGCTCTCTGCTTGCTTAAAGAAACACCACATAGATTCACTGTGTGATGAGAACAACTGTTACCATCATTTCAGAGTACTTTTCAAATATGTTATTTTAAAAATAATTTTGTTGGCACATCATACAAAATAATTGTTCAATCCTATTAAGAAGAGCTAAGCAAGCATCACCAGAATCCAGTTCAGAACATTTTCTTCTCATACTCATTATTGTTAGCTCCCTTTTCCCCCTTGTCTTCCCATTCCTCTAGGTGATTATTAATCCAGCTACCATCTCTATAGTTTTCTTAACCTGAATTTCACAGACAGAAAATCATAGAAGACAGAAACAGAAAGGAACCAACTAAAACAACAATGACAACTAGACAAAACATAGAAAAGCCTCAATTGAAAAGAAAGTAGAAGTGTTAAAACTAAAATAACTTTAATATAGGTCAAAAGAGAGATCAGCTACAGGGTAACATATTTTAATCTAGCTACATCTGTCACAGTTAACTTTTCAGTGCTCTCTGTCAGATAACAAGGGCATTCACAGATCTGGAGTATAAGGTCAGAGGGTACTCAACAGAGGTTTAATCCACGTGTGGACTTTGAAAAAGGATTTTGGGTTTCCACTGTATGCAAGCACTCTGGAAACTGGGTATTCACAATTTAAGCTCTGATGCCATTCCCTCCTCTGGATTTGGATTTTATTATTCACAATCCTTGGATCACACAGGCTGTGTCTCTTCCTTCTACACCTTGTTTGATATCTCACTTAGATGACTGCTTTTATTAAGACTAGCCTTTAAGATCTCACATTCTATTTTTCCCCCTGTGAGCTGGGCACTATCTGACTTCTTCATCACACTTTACTATAGCACCCATATATTCAGTGAGAGATCTCTTCAAGAGAGTGAGTATGAACTAATTGCTCTTAGACTGGGGCTAGAATTAAGAGTGAGCTCTCTATTCCTATATCAATCGTTTAACTATGCCTCTCATTCACTTCAGAGAAACATAATCATTTTATGATCGAGAACGTTGTAACTCATTCTCGTGGGGCATGAGGTGATTCCATTGATCATGCGATGAATATAATGGGTTGTAAAGAATTTATACTATACACGCCACACAATACAACAATCCATAGATTCTGAGACATTCTTCCAGCAGATGGGAGAAATAATTACATTAGAGTAATTCTTTACAACTACCCAGGTAGTACTCGACAATGACTCAGTCCCCGGTGGGGAAGCACACTGACTTATTTGCTTCTGCTACAAAAGATCCTAGTTCTGAGCCCTGGGTTCCTTTGTGCATACAACGCCATGTATGCATCCAAATATAAAACCCAGTGGGTGACATGTATCTTGATTCATAGTGACTCCATAGGACATGATAGAGTTGTCCTGCCCAACATCTTTTAAGTCACCCCTGTTAATCTGTGGAGTTTAAACATGTGACTTGAAGTTCTCAAAGCTATGCTTCTGTTATTGGTTGTACATGGTTTACAAAATGTACTTGCTGGGACCCACCAAGCCTTCCTGTCTGCTCATGGCACCGACGGAAAACTGGCACACCAGCCTCTTGTTCATTTACCGGGCTAACAATGAAGTATATACAACCTACAAAAAAGGTAAGTCAAAAAGTATCACTACCTGGGTTTAAATCCACACATGCACAGGCTTAGGTCAAACAGAATGTATGTAAACATGCATTTGTCCTCAGTGGAGATCATGCTGACAAGTTTCTTCAGCTATACAATTACCTTAGTGTCATTGAGGTGTTCAATCAAGAAAAGGCACAAGACAATTGCTTCCAAGTGAAATTGCTGGATCAATTAAATATGCTAATTTTGGCATAACTAAGGAGTAATGATAGATATTTCCCCCTCATAGGAAACAGAATGCTCATTTTCTATGCCCATAGAGTTTGAGAGTTGGAAGAAAACATGAAAAAAAATGATCTTAGAAGACAAGGTACCTTACAAAAATCTTGACAGGGGGCCTTGTCTTCTACAATCAAAGTCTGTCCATAACAAGAAGTAACAATCCTCAGAAAATCGATATCTACATCAGTTTATTTCTAAATGTATGGCTTCTTTTCTTGACTTTTTCTCTTTTTACGTTGACATCAAATTTGGGACTTTTTAAAGTATCTATGAATTGGGTTGTTTTCCTTTTGGCATATAATCACTGAACCTGGGGCAATGCCCCCCCCTCCCCTTCCCCTTGTTCGTTGAAGCTTAGACATTTTCTTTTCCACCTGAGTCTTTGGAAATATTCTATTCTCCACTGTTCAGGTAAATTAGCCTCCATTTTCTAGACATTATTATAAGAAAAACCTTCAAATTTCTAAACAACCTATTAATTATAATATAAATGTTCTTTATTCTAATACCACCAAGGTATGACATTCAGGATTGAGCACCAAAATATGGTAAAATAAGCTGCAAATAGGCTATTTCCTCCATAAAATTGTATACTCTAAGAAGGAAGCAAAAATGCGGATGTGTGCGTGTGTGTGTGTGACATTCATGTTTTATAGTCTGCTAATATTGAAACCTTTTCAAATTAAATGAGTCCGCATTTAACGCTGTCCACACTAATACACAAGGTGCGTGTTATGATTTTGCTGATGGAAATTGCTCATAATTTTCCATTTCTAATACTGTAGGATTGCTATCACATCTTCCTTAACAGAATCTATGAATGATTGGCTAAAGGAAATGCAAATGTTAACATTGAACTATGGCATTACTGACCACAACCTTGCTAGCTTTCCTGATGCGTCTCGCTCAAAGGTAAAGCATATTTCTACGTAGTTAAGTTAGAAAGTGAATTAGTAAAAATATCATTAGGTTTCAAAAAATTAAGCTGAGAAGGAACTGTTTAAATTACAACTATAAATAGTTAATAAATAAATTTATTATCAGTGTGAATACAAAGGAAACTACTACATGAGAATAAAGTGACAGCCCTTAGTGTTGAATCATAACTCCCACCACTTAAAGCATTTTCTGTTATTTCTACATTGATCATGTGCTATTTTCAAAATGAAAATAAATCTATTTACTTGAGCCATTGCACTTACTTAGGATCTAATCGCTAACAAACCTCAGCTTTGTTTTCAATTACCTACTGTCCTATAAATTATCCAAAAGTCCAGGACTCCTTTTTCAACTAGTTGGAAATATATTTCTATACTCTCAGGCTTTGAATAATTGAATCATGTGTAATAAACTGATCAATAGCAATTTAAATCCACCCAAACTGTGTCATTCAAATTTATGTCGCTTAATTCTGATTAAGGAACAATTATACTTTATTCTCAATCCCTTTAATATAAAACTACATCACAGTGAAATGTGATTATTAAACTAATAATGCAAATTTAATTAATAAATGTATTCATTCTGTTTTTATATTGATGTTTCTTCAGTTCAAATGACATTACATGAAAAACAGGAAGGAAAGATATTCAGCATTGACTACTTTGATCTTTAAACTGATGCGAATGTAGAAAAAAAGATGTGCAAACGAGGCGATAATCCAGTCCAATATCTGACCATCCAACTCACTATATCAAGTTCAGTCCAATATCCAGATCAGTGTGATATCAAGTCCAGTCCAATATCAAGTCCAGTCCGATATCTGACCATCCCACTCATTATAAAGTAGTGTTAAGTTGCTCTTAAAAATTTTCAAACTAAGGTACATATTGGGGCGAAATGGAATGATAAGAATTAAAATTTCTTACATGCTCATGAATTAATTAATTATCTCCATATCTTGAAATACATTCAACAATATACTGAGTTAAATATACAATATCATAACCCGCATTTTCTGCTCCCTCCCTCTCTTTTGCATTCCTACCACACCAGTGCCCATTCTTAGTGAAGTCCCTAAGTCATTTGGATACTCAGAAATACTTTTAAACTAATGAAAGTTTACAGACTTGCATTAATAAATAGAACATTTAAAAACTTTAAGAGTATTGTTGGGCTTTCATATTTGATTGAGAGGTTTTAATATGTTTTGTGACATATCTATTGACAATAAAACTTAACATATCATAGAATCATATCATTATGTCAAGGAAGGTAACAAGAACAGTGTCCTGTTTGTACTCCTAAAATGAAATTTTAAAGATGAATCCATTTTTGAATTAAAAAACCTGAAACATAATTTTAACTCCAATCTTTAATGCGCCCCATCCAATCATCTAACATTAACTACAAGTCAATGCTTTTCAAATGCCCATAAGAACAGGGACATATAAGTGAGATTTTGAGTCTGTAAGCCTTGTACAAATTACTGTGCCTAAATAACCCATAGCAAACATGTGACTAGGTCATTGAAACAATTAAAGCAACTGTCAATTCATTAAATGTGTGAGAAAATCCCTGTCTATTTTTCTGCCCTATCAACTTTTCCAAACATATCCACTTACCATGAATTTTATCAAATCAGTAGTATGTACAACGCTGCTCAAACAATGGGTTTGACTGTCCATGTAAGGTAGGTGCAGGAAGACAGGGTAAGTCAGTTCTGACTTTAAAGAGCACACACCTTTGATTCCAGGTGAACAAAAAGTGTCATGTCTCAATAGCATTTTATGTGTCCCTTGCGGGTAAACACTAGAGAAACTACCTTTATCCTTTCTTGGTGTTGAACTCTGGACACCCAAGTTGCTTTTTTGTTTTTTTAACCCTCTGGTGTTTACCTTAAATACTGCTTTGTGGGCCAGGTGGGAGGTGGCAGGAGTGACCGCGAACATTAATGTGTTATGAGGTTTAATATTGTACCACGCTTGGCAAGTGGGAAAATGATGGATCATTTTATTGAAGCAACGCTGTGATACTTCGTAAAACTTCTACCCCTTCTCAACATTCATGTATTATTCAGACTAATAGTAACCCTGAAATAGAAAAAGCTTCTTATCTCTTAAAAGTTTTATTGAGAGGAACTCACAGTGCACACAGTTAAGTGCTATTCCCTGTTCATTTCGTGTAGAGTGAAAAGCTGTTTGGCGCCCTTTTTAGATTTGCTGGCAACAAGACAGACAAGGGAGCATGTGCTAGAAGTCATGGAGATACATATGAAAAATTAAAAGTTTAAAATTAATATGAATTTATAATGTAATGTAGCACATGAAAAATCTAAAAATCAATTTCCAAATAGAACAGCTTGAAACTTAGTGTTGCCATCTGGTTTTGGACCTGGATCATTCAATTCCAATTCTGCCCATGTGAATAATCCAGTTTTAAATATCCTTTATGGGAATGATAATCTCTATGCCACCTAAGCTTACCATTTTGGATATCCTAAAATAAAAATTAAAACTGTCTATATATTTTAACATGGATTGGCAATGACTTCTGAGTCAAGACATATTTGTTTTTATTTTAAACCTGATCTTATGTTAGTCTTTGATCGATTGAGATAATGAATCATGATTATATTCTATTTGGCTAAAATTTTTAAAAAATGTATGCATCTATAATTTATACATCTTTAATGATCCTAAAATACAGATTGAAGAATTCAAAAGAAGGAAAAAATCCAGAATTTGGCTATTTGAATTGAAAAGTAAGAATTAGCATAGGGTCTGGTAAATAGACACAGGATCAGTTAAAATTGTGCTTGGAAGGCATTTATCACAATGCTGGCACTACAGAAGTTCTCAATAAAGGTGAGCTATTAATTTGTTGTTATTAACAATAATAAAATCATTAACAAATTTATTTCTTTTTCTGAAAAAAATATTTAAAAGCTAATTCCATGGACTTTGCATATATACTCCATTCATTGTTGTACAGAAAAGAACACAGTGAGAATGCAAAGAACCAAAGAGGTCAAATAACTGGCCTCAGAGAACACAGCTACTAAATGACAGCGACATGAGCTAAATGAAATGGTCCTGGGAGTTTTTTCATAGCTGCCATTCACAGGTAGGCTTAGCAAATTTGAGGTATCAAAACATTTTAATTGCCAGTGTGTCTATTAGCTCTCAGTAATAGGATTGATGGAATCAAAGTTACCATGCATATGAAAATATATATGTCAGCACACTATTTGATCATTTAATTCTTCGTAGTGTACTGAGATTTAATTAAATGTGAATGACATTTACAAGTACAATATATTATCTATAGCTTCATTTGCCTTGTAAAATATTAATTGAAATTTCCTCAATAAATAACTAGCACTTCAAAATTATATAGCTAGTATATTTATCTTCTGTTCTAGGATCTTTCAGAAACTAAAAATTGTTCTAATAACCTGGCATTCTGTGATGCTCAAGTTCCCCAACACTATCACAGAAGACAAAGCAGGTGCATAAGCAAATGTGGTGAAGAAAGCTGATGGTGCCTGGCTATCAAAAGATATAGTTTCTGGGATCTTAAAGGCTTGAAGACAAACAAATGGCCATCTAGCTGAGAAGAAACAAAGTCCAAATGGAAGATGTGTGATCATGAAGTATTAATAGGATCAGGCATCAGGCAAAAAAGATACAGAACAGAAAATCATTATCAATGTGAATGAGGGACATGCAGAGTGGAGACCCAAAGCCCATCTGTAGACAACTGGACATCCCCTTACTGAAGGGTCACACGGAAGAGATGAACCAGTCAGGGTGCAGTAGAGAACCGATGGAATACAGAACTTTCCTGTGCTGCAGTAGTTCTCAACCTTCCTAATGCTGTGACCTTTTAATACAGTTTTTCATGCTGTGGCGACCACTAACCATAAATTATTTTCATTGTTTCTTCATGACTGTAATTTTGCTACTGTTTTGAATCAGGGGACCCCTGTGAAGGGGTCCTTTGACCAGCAAAGAGGTCACAACCCACAGGTTGATAACTGCTTCTCTAGCGCTTTAATGTTCCTCCCCTGCAATATTAGGATCCCAATTCTACCTTACAATCTGGCTAGACGAGACAGAGCATGTATGTGGGTACAGATCAGAGCTGGAAACAGGGAATCCAGGACAGATAAATCCCTCAGGATCAACAATGAGAGTAGCACCACCAGGAGGGAAAGGGGAAGGTGGGTAGAAAGGGGGAATTGATCACAAGGATCTACATATAACCCCCTCCCTGGAGGATGGAAAACAGAAAAGTGGGTGAAGGGAGACATAGGTCAGTGTAAGACATGAAAAAAATAATAACAATTTATAAATTATCAAGGATTTGTGAGGGAGGGAGGGTGGAGGAGGGAGGGAGAAGAATGAGAAGGTGATACCAAATATAAATATATGTGACAATAATAAAATACATACAGGCTTTATTAATATTTAGAAATTATTTTTAATCCATAAATTATATATAAATGCATACAGAACTGTAATACACAATCTTAGAAATTTTGGTGCCAAGTATCTGGGACTCTAAAATATACCACTTCAAGAGTCATTTTGTAAAACACACCATATGAAAAAGCAAATAAATAGTTTTCAGTGAAACCCACTTTCTGTAACAATGACATCGAGAGTAAACTGGGGCATCGCAGGGGAGGAAGGGGCTATTGAAAGGCTTAAGACAGTGAACGAGAGAAGAATACGTTCTGAAATTGATTGTGATGATAGCACATACCCTCTCAATACAATTCAATGATTAAGTTATATTGCATGTGAAGCATATGCCAATAACATGGTAAAATGCAATACATTTTGCTGTAAATGACATCTGAAATAATTATTACCTTCTTTCGGCCATAAAAAAAAAACCTACTTAAATGTGGGGAACAAAACAAAACAAACTATTCGCAGGGAGTAAATATGCCTAAGAACACACGATTAATTGTATTCAATCTATTATTTCTATGTCAGTGCTTCTGTTGTTACAGCATCAAACAGTTAAACTGACAAATATGAAGAGACAGAATTTTGACTGTACAATGGGAATCTGTAAAATTAGAGAGCTACATTACTGGCCTTTGTATTTTTCCTTAAACATTGCAGTCATCAGTAGATGCTTTGTCCTGCGTGTTCTGTGATAGTCATTCACTTACAGTTCTATACCTTTTAGTTGACTTTATCAGTCTGACAGGAGCCCTGGAAGTGTGGTGCGTACACAGTGGGTTGTTATTCTGAAGGTCAACAGTTTAACACCACCAGTAGCTCCTCAGGCGACAAAGGGGGGTTTCTACTTGAGAAAAGAATTACAGTCTCAGAAACCCCATGGGGGTATTTCTCCCCACCCTGTAAGGTAGCTATCACTCAGAGTGAGGTCTATGGACGTGTGCTGAACTCGTCAGTGATTGGCTGACCGGGAGGCATGAATTTCTATACCTTACTCTGGCAATGTAGAAAGAGCTATTCATTTTCATTTTTCCAAGAAGTTAACACAGGGAAAATATGTCCCCTTTAAAGAAATACAGGCTTATTAAAATGTGGCATTTTGTACTGATATAGAATTAACTTTGGGTCATTCAAATTATAGTGGTTGGATAAGTAACTTTATCCCACTTTATCATCATGCTTGCAAGAATTAATATATTCCATCCTTCCACAAAACAACAGCAAAATCTCCGTTACAGAATTGAATCTGGAGCCTACAGCATAGGCTGGCTGCATATGTGGACTAGAGTTTTTAGCAGCAGTTGGGCTGCATTTTACCCTGAGTTAACCTGCAAACCAGAAAGTAAGGAATGCAGAAGTGCTTTTCTCTGATTGTCAATGACAGCTGCTCCTCCCTGAATCCCAGAGAGCCAGACTGTTTCCTCGATTACAACACCATGATCATTCCAAACACACACACACACATTCTGAAACAGTTTACAGTGGATATCCCCTTATATTATAAGATGAACTGTAATAGATATTAAAAACCTGAAGATACTTTGAGAAAGCAAAAAATCAGGAATATAAATTATTTTTATATGAATATCAGTTATCTCACTTACTGTTTTTTAAACATAAAATGCAATAAGCAAAAGCAAACCAAGAATACAAATATAAAATATCATGATTCATCCAGAAACACATAAAAGATTTATAGAACAATATTTTACTTTACACAGTCTCACTCTAAATTGAAATTTTGCTATATCAAGAACAGAAATATTTCAGAATATATTTGGACATTTATACCTTTTCATCCCTGCAACAGCCTCAAGCCCAATTTTGTTTTACTTTTACTCCCTGTTGATTTAAATACCACACACAGTTCACCTTACTTGGAGATATCAGTTGAAGAATCATACATTGCTTCCAAGAAAGACAGAATAAGAGGAAAGCCCAAACAATAAGAAATTGCAAGCTCCTAGAAAGTTGATGCTGCAGTCGACTTTACCTTGTGTGGTTACTCTCACAACATGGTCCCTGACATCAGATATTTACAGATCTTCACAGATCATACAGAATTCTTATTGGTGTTTACTACAAACTTTCATTGCATAGAGCAATATGGGAGAAATACAGCTGCAACTTCCTAAACTGTAATGTTTTATGCTATATAAATGCTACAATTGTTTTCTAAAATAGTTCCACATTCAATTGCAATGTTTTTAGTTATAGCATTATTAGTAACTGCCCAGTGATGTTTTTTTTTCTGATTTTTCTCCTTACTTCTTACTTCATTTTCAAAAAGCATACTGATACAGCTTCACACATTCTAATTACCACAGGGTTTCTGGTGCAGCTAAAGCATCAGCAACTTTAACAAAACCAAAAATCACTGCCGTTGAATGGGACTCATAACCACCCTATAGGTGCAGCTAGTAACTTTGAACTGCTGATCTTATCTTTGCAGCAAAATGAGCAACCTACTAACCAGAGGGCCAAGATCTACAAAAATAAAGTGATACAAATGACAACAATAGACACTTGTGATTCCAGAAGCCAAAGCCTGGTGATTCAAATCATCATTGGCATTGAGTAATGATGACAGCACTGATTGGAGAACATTAGAAGGTCAGAATCATAGTATTTTATTTGAGGGTGTGAGTGTGTATTTATACAGCCTCCTCCAAACCCCTAATCTGTAAGTAGAATGATGTTATGAGACCTTTTAAAATTATTTTATTGGGGGCTCGTAAAATTCTTATCACAATCCATACATCCATCCATTGTGTCAAAAACATGTACATTTGTTGCCATCATCATTCTCAAAACATTTGCCTTCTACTTGAGCCCTTAATATCTGCTGCTCATTTTCCTCCTCCCTCCCCATTTCTCCCCCACCTCGTGAACACTTCATCATTCGTATATTATTATGATTTTGTCATATATTACACTGTCTGATGTCTCTCCCTGCCCTCTTCTCTGCTGTACCTCCCCCAGGGATAAGGCTATGTGTAGATTCTGTAATCAATTCTCCCTTTCTACCCTACATTCTCTCCACCCTCCAGGCATTGCCGCTCTCATCACTAGTTCTGGAGAAGTCCTTTCTCCTGGATTCCCTGTGTTTCCAGTTGCTATCTGTACCAATGTACATCCTCTGGTCTAGCCAGATTTGCAAGGTAGTATTGGGATCATGACAGTGGGGGGAGGAAGTATTTAAGAACTATAGGAAAGTTATATGTTTCGTCGTTGCTACCCTGCACCCAGCTCGATTCATCTCCTCCCCACAGCCCCTCAGCAAGGGGTGTCCAGTTGGCTCCCTTTGGGCTTTGAGTCTCCACTCTGCACTCACCCACCTTTTCAATGATATGATTTTATGCTCCTTGATGCTTGATACCTGATCCCTTCGACAGCACATGGTCACACAGGCTGGTGTGTTTCTTCCATGTGGGCTTTGTGCTACTGAGCTATATGACCACTTGTTTATCTTTGAGCCTTTAAGACCCCAGACGCTATATCTTTTGATAGCTGGGCACCAACTGCTTTCTTCAGCACTTTTGCTTATGCACACGTGTGGCTTCATTGATCATATCAGGGAGGTGGGCACCCACTGATATGGTTTTTACCTCTTTGCTATGAGACCTTTATTAAGCCAAAATGGTGTAAAACATAGAAACACATATCATTTTCCCATTTATATGGGAAAACATTTTTAGGGCTCCTAGGCTTACCATAAATCAGTAGTTCAAAACTACCACTACACTCCAAGCAAGAAAAATTGAGGTGTTCTCCTCCTGCGGAGTTACAGCCTCAGAAACTTACAGGGGCAGGTCTACCCTGTCCTGAAGGGCCACTATGGGTCGGCATTGACTGAATGGCATTGGATTTGTGGACAAAAATAATAATAATAACCTGTCAAATTGTACTAAATAACACAAGAAACCTAAATTACCCCTAACCTATAGTGTCCACCAACACAGTTCTAAGCGACAGTAGCTGGGGTGAGATGCTGAGTGAAGTTGCTGGGTTGTGTGGTGCTGCCCCTCATGCACCTCAGGGAGTGCATTGCCTCTTTAATGGCTAGCTGCTAAACAAACGCTGAGCAAATTTTGTTTTTGCCCTGGTTGTTTTTTGTGTTGTTGTTGTGTCAAGTGAAAACACTTCCTTATGTTTCTCTGTTTGTGAAAACAAATACTGTTGTAGGTCCTCTTGAATAGCAAAGTGCCATAAAGCAATTGTGCATGTAAAGAGGGCCTACAAAAGCAAGGCTGTGTTGCTATCGATAACAGCAGGAATACCTTCACAACAATAATCCTTTTCTGAAACATACACTGCACACAAAGCTGACGGATAGTTGCTGGAGTTACGCCTGCAGCCACAGTGACCAAGCTCAGTCTGAACACTCCCTACTGATGTCATTGTCCCTCAGTCAGCTCCAAGTGCTGAAGGCGTGACACTTACTGCTTGCACCCTGCCAGCCCATGGCCACCTCGATGATCAAGATATACTGGAACATGACACCACGATCTTTGACATGTGGAAGGCCATTCATACAGGGGAGATATCTGTAGATAGGATACATTTTAATATCTTGGAAAATCACACTTTGAATAGCTATTTAACAAGTATTTTTCAATTACTCCATATGAAATCAGTAAAGAGATTCCCTCAACTTCCTTTTTTTGTTGGTAAATTTTCAAGGCAGTTGTAAAATACCAGTTTAGGGTTTTCTATCCTTGGTTTTATTTTACATTGTGAACTGGAATTCTGATCCTTCCAGCTTTTTGTTGGTGCTGCTGCTCTTCTTAAAACTCTACTCAAGGGAAAAAACCAAAACAACAACCACAGCAACACATTTTTATAATCAGGGAGGATTAAGGACAACTATAGATGGAGGTCAAAGGTCTGACTAAAGTCCTGGAACGTGCACATGCAATGACCTTTGGGTGCACTTACTTCCTTCTTCAGAAATATGTGCTCTTGTTTTATGACCTTGCTTTCTTAATCAAACTATAATCTTTAACAGCTAAAAGATCCCAAGTCTTGACAGATCAAGGTCACTGTTTGATTCACATAATCTGCAATTGATTTAAGCAAACAGACCTTAGGATAAACCCTCATCACTCTGTGAATTTCTGTTTTGAAATTTTAATTCTTTTTAAGTAACAAAGCCTGTAAAAATAACTACACTTTCTTTTCTTTTTTTTTTACACTCTGATAACCTTGAAGGTTAGAACTTTAGGGTTGAAAACTAAGACAATGACATTGTTCTCAGACCAAGGTCTAATGTTAGCCATGATCTACCCTGAAGCAAAACTCTAAGGCTAAATTCTAAGCCCTTTGAAATTGTAATTCATAATGGAAGTGCTGAGATAATCTTACTATGGATTCATGAACATCAACATGTAAGAATCTAAAGCTTTCGCTACTGTCAATTTATCTCACTTTTAAGAAGTTGAACAACTTCAAAGATCGTTTTCTTGACTTTTTAAGCAAAGTTTTCTTTGTGAAATTCAGCTAACAACTTCTTTCCCTCAGAGAAAAGGGTGTGTTGGGTATGCAAATATAGTCACATGCACACACGGTAGAGGTGATGTGTTGTATTAATATATATTTTCAGGTCATACTTCTCAAAAATGATATGTTAGAGTGCATGACACAATCCGAAAGATGCATATTTTAAAACATTTTAATGGTGAATTAGGTGGGGATTTTACATTTGAGAAAATCAATTTCGTATTCAATAGTTTAAATTATCAACCTCCCACTAGATTACCCTCAAGAGTCTCTGATTTCTCTTTTCTCTCTAGTGGATTATGATCTTCCTCTTCAACAGAGTTAATACCTGTCAACCCAAGGTCTGATAAACTGCGACTGGAGGGCCATTAATGTCTCTTTCTGTATATATGTGAGAGTCTAAAATAAAAGAGAAAATTAAAGTAAACCATAATATTTTTGTTTATAAAAATAAAGGCTATTATTTGTAAGAATATATTTATGAATAGCATATACTTTTTAAATTGCTGTGAGGAACAGGATTGGTTCTTCCATCTATACGTGTGCTGACCCCTACTCTAACCTGGGCCTGTATCTTCTCTCCGCAAACAACAAAGTCTAGGGAAAGTGGGGAGCGACTGGACTGGTGGGACTGTAAAACTGTACAAACATTGTGGAAAGCTCTCTGGTGCTGACTCAAACCACTGGGAATTGAAATGACGTAAAACCCACAAAAGCTCTCTTGGGTGTATAAAGAAGTAGGAATCCAAGCCTTGACAAACATACACAGATGCATGTTCAGTGCAGTGCTGTTCACAATGGTGCTGAAGACGAAAACACCCTGTATACCTCAGCAGAAGAAGAGAAAGGACATTTGGGTACATCAGCTCATACTTTGTAATAAGCAAAGTCAGAAATAAATAAATTAAAGGCTTCATTTTTAAAAATGGAAAATGATTATGCCTTCCAGTCAACAATGTCATTCTATTTTATGAGAGCCTTTATTCATCAGTAAGTAGAAATCAAGTTTCTTCTTTCTCCTATTTATTATTATCCCCCTCCCCAATAATTCCTCAAAACCTATTTCAGGGTATTCTCCGTTTGTCATCAAATAAAATAATGAATGGTGGGTAAATACTATATGAACCTCTAAGTGCTTAAACCACATGGGACCAAGAATATTGTACTAATAGAAATTGATCACTAAATGAAAATTCAAAGCTACAAAAAAAAGGTTGTAATTAGAATTAAAGTTGGAAGAAATGGTTTTAGTTATATATTCAGGTCATAATTTCTTACATGAAGAATCCTACTATTCTTAAGAATCAACTCTATCATAAAAAACCAGTATACAAGTACATACAATTTTTCTGAATTTATTAAGTATTATTTGTGAATGACACTTGGTAATATGATTAAATTTTATACCAAATTTTAGAAGAGTTGTTAAGCATTCTCCTTAATCTTTTTATCTTTAAATTATTACTTTAAAAAATATCTAAAACTGAATGTGAACATGTATTGAAAGATAATCGTTTCAGACTTGGTTTAAGAATTTACTCTTCAGTTGTAGAAGATAGAATATTAAATCTATTTATTGCATATAGACGGAGATTGAATAATTGAAACAAATGAAAAGCAGAAGTGATGATTATACACAGTAAGAGAAACATTCTCCATTTTGCATGTATATTCATATAGTTTGGTTCCCAGATTCATAATCTTACAATAATAACAATAATTATTATAATAATGCTGCTTTCTTTATGCTCACCACACTACTTCCAATCTAAGTCTAACAGAATTTTAGATATTTCTTCATTACTATAAATGCATTCATATTTTCATCAAGAAGTAATGTAAATCATCTAGTAAATGTCATGTGTTAGAAATTATATTCTTATACTGGAGCAGGAAGAGATAATGCATTTTTTAAAAGTAAAACATGCGTAGTCAACACACAAAGTTATGTAATCAACTTGTTTTGGGTGCAAATACTTTGTTTATTTGCCAAATGTTTATTGAGCATCTATTATGTGCAAGACTACATACTAATAAAGGCTGATAAACTTTCTCACCAAATAACTTCTAAATTAAGAACTAAAATTTTTAAAATATATTTTATTCACATTAATAATGACAAATATCTCCAATCAAAATATGGGACATAGATCTGGGAGTCAGGGATAGATAGTGGTAAAGAGACAGTCCAAAGAATATGTCAACCACAAAACAATACACAGGTGTGTGTCAAAGTTGGAATGTTTTCAGCTCTTCTGGGGTTTGTCAGAGTCAAACATAAGTGGATTTATATTTTGCTGATGAAAATATTAATTTCCTACACAAGAGAGTGGACTATGAGAACCTAGGCTGTGCTAGTGCTTTGAGAACTCCAGGAATATATTACTACTTAATTCAATGAGGAAATCCAGCAGCGGTGATAGCCTTCATATTGAGCTGGTAAATATTAGATACTCGTATATCCTTAATACTACTTTTAAGGTGAAAATTCTTCAGGGAATTTCTGATAACTGTCAGCACAGGACATGGGAGTGTGTGCAAGGCACTTAACCTTGGTAATGGTGCTGTCTGAGTAGTACCCTGAGAGTGTGCTCCAAAGCACCCTGGGGTGAAAGAATACCACGTCTGAAATAGCCAAGTAACATGGGGAAATATTCAATCATAAAACCTGCTACAATCCTATTGAGAAGGAGGAGCAAAGTTAACTTTTAGATGGTAGATAATATGAGGAGTTAGTGAAAAATCCCATATATATTTAAATATACACATCCCATTAATGTGTGTGTGTGTGTGTGTGTGTATACTTGAAAAGTTTACGCTGTGATCTCAAATATTGACCCTCTTATCAAAACTAATATTGTCAGTGGGCCCAACAGACTAGTCGATGATGTTTACCTCGAGTTCAGATCAAGCACAAGAGCAGGTGAGCCATGAACAGCAGTGTGGGTCCCGCTCCTCTGGTTGGTCAATGACTCCATAGCGAGTCAATGTTTGTCCAGCCTGGACAGATCTGACTATGCCTGCTGGTGTCAGCTTCACTCAGCCCCTCACACCTATTCTCTATATATCTACTTGTAAAGCACCTACTTTCATATTGAATAGGAGCTGCACATATTGAAACCTGGATCAAATTCAAATTTCAAACTATAGAAATATATGTATATATACATATACATATATATATATATACTTACTCATAGGGATTAAACTGTTCACATCTTTTAGGCTCTCCTCTCAATGAGGACAATTCAATGCCAAATAATTAAGTTCCTCAGTCCCAATGAAGATGATGTCATCAATGAGGTTAGGCTTGTTGGTTAGCTTATTATGAAATCAGCCTCTTATTATTCCTGCTCAATGTGCACTGAACTAAGTAGATGAGCCACTCACCTTCCTTAAGGAGTTCAGATATTGTGATTAAATAGAAAAGCAAGTGCCTGGGGGGGATTTGCTGGCCTATTAACCTATATTTGAGATTCGTGTTCATTGATGAGCTTAAAAATCCCATGAAAGCCAACAATCACAAGCAGCTCCACCGCCAGCCCCCAACCCCCCACTTTTCAAATGTTCTGAAAAATCAGCTTAAAAATATTTGTGTGGAGCTGCCTCCCATGTGCTGTTGGTACCATTCCACCCAGATCATGTTGATACGCTGTGTTATGATGCCATCTTGCCTCAGCCCCGCCCCGTGACCCTTTCACTCAGGATGGTGGTTACTTGGAATACAACACAAACAGAGAGCGCCACTGTGGGCAGGTTTCCATATGGAGCATGACAGCTGTCCAATCAGATTAAGACAAATACACACAGGCTTCAGGGTGGGGCTTCGGGAGAAGGGTGTGTGTGAAGACCAGTTCAGAAGAAAACTCAGTTATGTTATATTCTTTCTTGTTCCAAATTCCTTAGAAGAATCAAGAATAAAGATGGTTCTGTATGCAGATGAGTTTGCCTTAAGGTTGAGATATTGCACACAAGCAAGCAAATAAACATTAGTTCAATGAACATTCATTAAAAGTCTGAGTTTGGACATTGTTTCCCTTTGCCTCTGGCCACAGTGTTTGTTTTAAGAACTAGAACTCTCCACCTCCTCCCATCTCCATACACACACATATACCACTAGGCATCCTACAACATAATGAAGCCATCTACCTGCTGAAAAAGAAAAGAACATGGAAAATGTGCAACTGTATCTATAGAAACTGCATCACATACCAAGAGAAAAGTAGCAGAAGTTTGCAACCCAGTGGCAGATAACACACCGCCATCAATAGGCAAGCTCATGAATAAATAAATATTTACAGCATGAACATATGCATATCAGAGTGAAGCTACATCACAGGAACTCCCAATCTGTGGGAAAGAGTTATTGCATGTGTATACTGTGGCAGACAGAAGCACTAATAGGAAGTCATTTTAAAGTGAAGAACAATAAGCACACTTAAAGCTTCCCAATCAGTTGCCTACCCTTCCTAAAATACACATATATATGGCTCTTTTAACAATGAAGGAAATATGTTGCAATGATTGCCTATTCCTGAACTTGACTGAGTCATATCATCATCAGACAGAAGAACTAGCAAATTTCTAGATGAGATAGTTAGGGCATGTTGCGGGGGGAGGGGGGGCCGGGGGGGAGGGGAAGTAGTCATATTTTCAAAGATAAAATATTTTGGACCTGCATTCTGATGCATCTCTATTTAAAGTCAGGTGGGAATGAATACATTCCTATGAATGCATAAAAGTATTCTGAAATAAACTTTTTATGAATAGGTTAGCAATATTTCTAAAATCTGGCAACTATGAGACTTTCTCCCTGTTTGTCTAGACCTCCAAATTCTATTGCTAAAATGTAGCATGGCAATAAACTTTTATATGCTATAAGTATTGACTGTCGTTCAATATATGCATTTAAGAAATACACGATAACACTTCTGACACCATCTGGGGTCGATTATACCATACATCTCTAGGACACGAGCCACCAAAAACTGCCATGCAGACTAACATAAATAACAGCTTGCAGTTTTCAAGAAAAAAAAATCCATTGATAACACCAGGGCATACGGTAATGTGGTGATATAATTTCCAAGGCACAATGATAATTCACAGTTTCATTACTCTGGGTATATCTATACTAACCATCTTAGCTAAGTGCCTGTCGAAACTTTTCCACGGAAAGTACAATAGCCAGAAAATTTATAAGGTCCTTAATGCAGAGAGAGACAGAAACAGAGAGGGAGAGAGAGAGACAGAGAGAAATGAAAGGGTTGAAATACTTAGAAAATCCTGCTGAGATGCTATGATAAATTATTAAAATTTCTTGTTAATGTTCATGCTTCTATTTAACCTCAGATCAGAACTACTAACAGCAAAGCAGAGACCCAGAAACATTTCTAGAACAGAGAGAAGGAATTCGGTAGGTTAAAGGAATGTTTCTGGCAAGGAAAACATTTCAATTCACCCCCCAAATGATCCCTGTCTCCCACAACCACCGACACAGATATGCTCTCATAAGTCTCCCTTTGGACAAATTATTTCTGCAGCATCATTTTCCCTTATAAAATCCAGAGAACATCAAACCTTGATAACTTGTGCTCAGTATAAACAAATGACATTCCAGGGAAGCAGTACCAACTGAACTTGACCAAAAAGCAGGTGCAAAGTCTCAGAATGCACTCCCATCTCATAATATTTTTTCAACAGCACACGAAAATGGATTACAGTAGCCCAAAGTATTGAAGGGCATTTTCTCGTTCAGCCAATGTTTTTTTTCTCTCTCTCTCTCTCCAATAAAGTTAATGCAATTCATCTTTATTAACACATCAACACTGATAACATTGGCATGAAAGTGAGCGCGCGGTGGCCCCCCATTTTCTCACATGCCCTGCTCAGCCATCTCTCTGATCATTTCACACAATCTGCTAACAATTCGCAGACCTAACACACTGAGGACCCATTTCTCTTTAAAATAGCACAGCTTCCTCCGGCGAGCACACGTTCCCTTGCTCTGGAGCTGCATGCACCTGGCCCGGTATTCTCGTTGCTGGAGACAAGGATTTTAATGCTTTGCAAGCCCAGCAAACAGAAGATGACGAAAATTCTTTATAAAACAGAGGCAAACTCTTCTTCCTACCCACGGACAACACAAAGCGTCTGAAATACAAATCGGATTCCAAGCAGAAGCAGCTTCTCCCTCCTTAGCTGCCCACAAGTGACCCTTCATTCGCCTGGCTCACCTTGTCAGGAGATTTAGCATGAAACTTTCAGCACTTACCCCCCTTCCAGGGTTTGCCTTTCCCGGGGGTCCGGGTCAGCTTGCTCAGAGTGGGTCCGGAGAACAGGAACAAAACCAGGAGAAGTTCGAGCCTAGTAAATTTCCCCACGTTCGCAGATGATAACATTTCCACAAGTTAATTTCGCAAAACCTTTTACATCCTCTTCCCTCCTGGTTATGCAAACAGCACTAATCACGGGAAAACCAGAGGTAGGTGTTGATTTGCCATCTTCCGCAGCTGAAGGAGCAGCTCCTGAAACAGCCCTGAGCCGGGCTACATTTCTCCCGGCCCCAGCTTGTTCGCCTCTGCACGCGCTCAGTACTGCTGCTACTCAGCAGCTAAAAAATAATTTCGGTCCTCCACTTGGCTTTCTGTGGGAATAAATTCCTCAGCGGTCGGTGAGCTTGACTGAGAATGATGCCAACAGGAGCGCCTGTGTCCAGGAGAAGCGAGCAAAGAGGTTAGGCTAGGTGGAAGGATGAGAAGCAGTTGTACTGACAGCTCTCCGGCTGCCTGTGTGAGCCTAATAGCCGTGCAACCAACCAAATCGCTCTTTTAAGAGTAATAAGGCTTCAGTGAATGCTGGTGACACTGCCACTTGGGTGGGTGGCACCGGGCTTGAAAAGCCTCAGGAACTGCCGCCGATAAGGACTGCTTCGGTGCCGCTTCTGCGTATGAAAGTCTGAGCAAAATATAGTATGCACAGAGGGTAGTTAATCTATTGTGCGTCTAGACGAGGGTTCCGCAAACTTCACATGCGGTTCATTTCCCTCTCGCTTCATCTTGGGGCATTAAAAGCGGAAGGTGGCCACACGAATTATTCATAAGTGGGTCAGAAATATTGATTAGATGAATGGCAGTCAGTGTGAATATTTGTTAAATCCTCAAAAATGAAGCCTGCAGGGAAAGTTTCCAATCCTCATAGACCTCTTTTTTATTAATGTTAGTTTATCTTGGAGTCTCTGTGTCACCAAGTGAACCTTACATCCATTCTGTTAGAAATACCAACACAGACTCATCTCGGGGCTGCAGAAATTGTCCACTGAAAGAAGCATGTTTCCATATGTCACCGGGGAAAGCATGGTCTCATAGAATGTTGCAACTATATTTATAAAAAGTTACTGGTCACAAGGTACAGTTATAGTCAATAATGAAGCACTTGACTATGCATTTGGACTAAAAAGAAGGAAGGTAGATGAAATCAAAGTGAAGTGGACGCTGCTGTTGAATTAGTGTGCTTAAAACTCTACCCAATGGTTTAAATCTGTCCACATCTCAGTATTAGTTATAAGGTCACTTATTCTTTTCATTAGTGAGCTCTACCGTGGATTATGGATTTATACTTCAAAGTGATCAATTCTTATATGATGATTAGTACCAATTTTATAATATGATTTCCTACAAAATGGGACACATTACCCTTTTTCAGCCGTGTTATTAGGAGAGCTGCTTTTAAAATGCTGAGTAACCTTGTTGCGATGACATACACAGTACATGTGAAAATACAATTCTTAAAATTGCTTTTATTGTATAAACAGGGCCAATCATATCTATTAATGGGAAATGAAAATAAATGCTTATACAACCCCTTAGTTTAGAATCCACAATCAGTTGGCGTCCAACGTTTAATGTGAGAGGTGTGAGAGAAGGTGAAATCCTATCTGCTTTATAAAAAGTGAATTTAGAAGTCAGTCTCCATACTTTAAAAAGGTAATGTTTAATTGACTCAATTAGTTTTTCTTGTCATTCCTTAAAAATCTTTCTTTGTTCCCCTTACCCTATCTCATGCATTCTCTTCAAACCAGTGGTTCTCAATCTGTGGGTCATGACCCCTTTAGGTTTCGAACGACCCTTTCACAGGGGTCGCCTGGTTTCATAACAGTAGTAAAATTACAGCTATGAAGTAGCAAACGAAAATAAATTTATGGTTGGGGGGATCACCACCACATGAGGAACTGTATGAAAGGGTCGTGGCATTAGGAAGGTAGAGAGCCACTGCAAAAACACGTGTTAACAGAATTTACTGATTTAATTGGTAGCTTTCCTTATCACCATCTTCCAAGGAATGCTCTAGATTGGAGTCTAGAGAACTAACCTCAAGGACCCTAATGGCTCAACCATCTTGAAACGATAGGCTTCAATATAGGCATTGTGGTGCTTATGTGGTGTCATGTTTACATATTGGGCTGCTAACTGCAAGGTCAGAAGTTCAAACCCACAGCCTCTGCTCAAGAAAAGAGATGCCGGGTTCTACCACTTGAACATTGAGTTAATAAGTTTATTATGCCAACCTGGCTGATAAACACATGTGGGAATAATTTAAGGTTGGAGGGATAAATGGCTCAGTGAGCCCCACCATTTCAGTTATCAGGTCTCTTGCTTTCTGATGGTTGGACCAGGGTGCAGATTGCTTAGCCAGTTCCCTGCTTCAGCTGGCAAGGTTCACTTCCTGCAAGACATCCCCAAGGAAAAGCCACATGGACCTACCCTGATGCAGCGCTGGGTGCTGGAACAGCCATGTGGAGACCCCTGCCAGCATTGAGATGTTTACACATTCCCTGATTTGGCTTTACTCCTTCAGTCAGCCTCACTGTGTGTTTTGTGAGATGGAGGAAGACTTTGTGGATTGGTGTTGGACATATGGGTTAATGGGTTAATGTTGGACTTGTGGGCTTGGGCAGCACTGGGTTGGGATGTTTTTTTGATGTGCACTTACCCTTTATATAAAACTCTCTCTTATGAGTTTCTGTTGATTTGTTTCTCTAATGTACCCAGACTAACACAAGCATTGACATTCTCAGGAATCCACAGTGGCAGTTCTGACTCTAAGGTCTCTGTGAGTTAGAAGGGGACTTGAGGCATTCAGTTATATTGAGGTGACGCTGATGTTGAAAATTACTCAAGGGCCCACCCAGAAAGTGATAGATAGCAAACACTCTTTTCTTAATATGTGATAGGGTCAGCTGGGTTGACTCTTAGGAAATGTTATGTTTAGATTTTAAAGGTTTGCTTTTCTCTTGTCCCCAGACACCCGCCAGTTTCCAATTCTGGGAAAATGGAAATTAATTTTGAGACACTAGGTTCCACTGGCTCCTGAAGGCGATCCCACTCTCCAGAATTCATGTAACAAACTTAAAGTACAACTCAAGTTCTCTAGACACAAATGAGATGAGGAAAAAACCTCCGTCTGAGTTAATAGACAAGGTGTGCAGCATAATCAGAAAGGAGCTTGGGAAAATGGTAGTATAAGAGTGGGAAAGGTGTTCACACAAGACATGTCTCTGCATGGGAATGAGTGAAGAAGTGGTAGCTCCTCCACACGTAGGTGATCTCAAAAATAAAGAAAAAACAAAGCTTTATTCTTAGTTCTAATTAGGCATGGATTCACTGATATAATCCTTACAACAACCTACCATTAACAACTGAGGAACAGAGAGCGCATAAAAAACGTCTCTCAACTCAGAGGTGCACTCTGGTCGCAGTTAAGTTATCCCTAGGAACTTTGCTGATCACTCTTCTAGTCCATCTACTACACTGCTCTCTTTCAACCCTTCTTAACTGGCCAGAGTTTTAATCATAAATATATCTCCTATATAGCATATATATAGTAAATGATAACAGCAACCTAACAAGGGCTAGATGGTATTCAGTGCTTTATAAACTTTAGATTCTTTTATCTGTACACCAACTGTTTACAGATATAGAAGGTGAGGCAGAGAGATAAATGTTCAGTCATATGCAGATCCAAGATATGAATCATCTGTTCCCCATTTTTTCATTCTGATTCTGTTTACCAGGTGCGAGGGTACAGTGAAGCCCAGGTGGGCATGGAAGACGATCTTGGGCCAGCCATAACTTGGATTCTCCATAGGTCAGCAGCGGCAGCAAAGAGGCTGGGAGTGGAATAGTACTAGAAACAATTGGCAGTGAGAGAAGCAATAAGAACAAGCTAGCAAACCCGACTTGCATATCTCCAAAGGGCAGTATTCAGAAGGGAAGGCTCCAAGAAGCTCTAACATAAAGACATGTTACAATATAGCATAATAAGTACTTTCATGTTGGCCATGCATTTTCTAGAGAGGGCTGTAAAAGCGCTATATGTTGAGTGTGGCAAAACCGGGTAAGTTGGATCCAGCAGAATAGTTAGGTGAAAACAAAGTGACCTGCGTCCATCAGATGAGGAGCATGCATTTTGGGATAAGTTAAGTCAGCGACAGGCAGTATATCATCTATAATGAGGGAGGAGTCAGAGCCTGGTCACACAGAGGTGAGATGGATTGGATCTTTCCGAGAACTCCCAGGGAGAAAGCTTCACGGGTGTGTCAGAGCGCATGGATGAGTGGCAGGAGATGAAGTAGTGATGGTGGGCAGGTGCTAGGCTCACATCCTAAAGCACATTTAGGGATATGGGTCTTAGAATTTATTCTTGACTTAGAAAGCTAATTAGGGGGGTAAATCAGGAGGATTACAGATCCAAAATAATTTTCCCAAAACAACAGCAACAAAAATTTTATACTATAGTGTTGTTTGGGTACACTTAGAAGCAGAGGGAAAAAATTAGAAACATCAGGATATTATAAGAAAGATATTCAGATTCTAAGGCATAACAATAAGTGGGAAGAGAATAATTCAAAATAAATTTTAATATTAGTCTCTGTTAATTCAATAAACATTTAATAGATACATACTGTGAAGTACAAAAAATGTTAGATATTTTAAGATAAATAAAACAATGTCTTTGTCCTTATGTGCTTTTATATTAAGAATTTGTTGACTAGATCCAGAGAGCAATCAAATATCACTCAATTGTTCAAGCATTCTATTTTTTCAAATTTTAAATATTCTTTTAATTTTGTTCCTTTTATTCATACCTAGGATCTGCTCTAACTTTAACATCACTAAGTACAATTTAGGTATCATAAAATTATATCTCTCTATCAATATCTAAATATTTAAGCACCAGAGAAATCAGTCAGTCTACAGAATCTAATTATTTATGCTTAAGGACAACTTCTCAATTATTTCAACAATAATATTGTGCCAATAATTTTTATATTATTTAATAGTGGTGTAAAGTGAGCTACTATGTCCTATTTAATGATCAAAGCTATATGCCAAAGGGATCAGGTATAAGACATCATCCAAAAAAAATCTTACTTAATGAACGGGGAAGTGCAGAGTGGAGACCCAAAGCCCATTTGTCGGCCACTGGAGATCACCTCACAGAGGGGCCTAGGGAAGGTCTAGGGGAGGAGATGAGTAAGTCGGGGTGTGATGTAGCACTGATGAAGAATACAGATTTCCCCCAGATCCTGGATGCTTCCTCCCCCCCAACCTACATGATCCAAATTCTACCTTGCAAGTCTGGATAGAGCAGAGGTTGTACACTGGTGCATATAGGAGCTGGAGGCACAGGGAATCCAGGGTGGATGATACATTCAGGACCAGGGGGTGAGGGATACTGGGAGAGTAGAGGGTGACTGGTTTGGAAAGGGGGAACCGACTACAAGGATCTATATGTGACCTCCTCCCTGGGGGATGGACAACAGAAAAGGGGGTGAAGGGAGATGCCGGATAGGGCAAGATATGACAAAATAATAATCTATAAAATATCAAGGGCTCATGAGGAAGGGGGGAGCGGGGAGGGAGGGGGAAAAAAGAGGACCTGATGCAAAGGGCTTAAGTGGAGAGCAAATGCTTTGAAAATGATTAGGGCAAAGAATGTACAGATGTGCTTTATACAATTGATGTATATATATGTATGGATTGTGATAAGAGTTGTATGAGCCCCTAATCAAATATTAAAAAAATAAAATAATATTAAAATTGGCCAAATTTGATGGTCTGCTTTAATATCACCTAATATAATAAATACAAGAGCAGAAGAAAGACTGGGTTTTCTACTCCTGTAAACATTTACAGTCTTGGAATCCCATGAGTCAGCATGGACTCAATTGCAGTGATGTTTATTTTTTTTTTGTTCTAAATATATGTATGAAGAGTCCCTAAGAATACAGTAAGTGAACTGTTGGCCTGCTGAAAATGTCTTCCATGTAAACCTCCTAGCAGCTTCATGGGTGAAAGATGAAGCTGTTTGTTCCCATAAATATGTACATTCTCTGAAACTTCAAAGAGCAGTTCTACTCTGTGTTGGATGAGTCAGAATCCCCAGCATGGCCGGGGAAATAAACTCAGGGGTCCTCACGCCTTAGCCATCTGCTGCTAAGCAAAAAGAAATACCTCTGGTCTGAATCTCCCAGCCACTGTATGGGAGGAAGACTTGGAGTCTGCTCCCTTAAAGATTACAACTGCAGACACACTCAGTGGCAGACTCCCTAACACAGGGTCTCCTTGAGCAGGAAATGAAAGGTTGACACACAACACCTCAATGAATGGATAACCAACAAATGGCACGGAGCTTTACAAGTTTTACATTGATTGTCATTGTCTATCCTCTATACCTGCCTACCTACTTTTTTAACCTGAGTGTTTATGCTCATATTCCTTTACTGAAGTCTTTGAGTTTAGTCATAAGGTAAACCAGGGGTATTCACTGAAGACAGCCCCTGGGGGCATTTGGCAATGTCCGGAGAGATTTTCTGGATGACACAAGGAAGATGCTACTGGCATCTAGTGGCTAGAGGCCAGGTATGCGTCCAAGCATTCTAAAATGCACCAGCTTGTACCCACAACAGAGCCCTGGGGGTGAACTCTGTTACGTGTTGGGCTACCAACTGAAAAGTTAGCAGCTCAAAGCCACCAGACTCTTTGAGGGAGAAAAATCAGGCTTTCTACTGTGATAGTTACAAACTTGGTAATCCATAGGAGGATATCTACCCTGTCCTGTTAAGACTTCTAAGTCAGAACTGACTTGTGGCTGTAAATTTGGCTGGCTCAACCCCAATGACAGCGATATCAGCAAATGACCTGGGCAAAACATGCATAGGAGATAACTACAATCACCAGAAATCATTGTTTCAATTCAGCATAGCCAGAAAAGCTAGTCTTAATAAAACGTGATGACAAACCGTACTTATTAACCCTGTACATTCCTACATTGCTAACAAAAAAGTATCTTCTGTTTATATTATATTCTTATGCTTCAAAATAAGACTTGCATGAATTATTCTACTGTATTTCACCTGTGGATAATTACTAATGTTCCTAACTACCTTATAGAAAATGAAAATATGTCTTGCTTTTTAGCTGTCCAGAGTAGTGGAAGGGACTCAGTGATATATATATGTGTGTGTGTGTGTATATATATATGTATATATTTATATATATATATATATCCCAAACAAGGAAATGTTTTCAAAGCTATAAAACTATATTCTCTATATACACATGTATAGACTGAGTTTTTCAGCACTTTTTATGCAGTTTCTGTGGTAAAATTAGGTGCCTTGGCTGATATTTGGGTCAGCTTATACTCGAGTAAGTATAGTATTTATTTATTTTTACAAAACAACCTAACACATTCGAAGTTCGTGCCTTTACACTTAATACACTTGTCAAATCTGTGATTCCATTCATGGAAACATCTTTCAAACGCATCTGTTTGGATGGCTGACAGCACTTCCCTCATTTTTTTCTTCACCTCTTCTACATTGTCAGATTGCTGTCCTTTCAGGTCCCTCTTCATTTGTGGAAACACAAAGAAGTTGAACGGAGCAACTTCAGGTGAGTAAATTGCATGGGGCAAGAGAGGCACGCCATTTTGTTTTGAGTTTTGTCAAAAACCAGCACACTGAGATGGCTGCATGAGCCAGTGCATTGTTGTAGAAAAACGCAAAAGTCTAGTCTGCCACAAATCAGGCCTTTTTTGTCACACACTATTAGGCAATCTTTACAGAACTTCTAAATAGAAAGCTTGATTAACTGTCTGACCTGGTCCAAATGCACTCTGAGTTGACATTTCTGTTCTTTCAGGAAATTGATGGACGTTCAGAGCAGAGGATTGTCATCAATCGACATTTCACCTTTAGAGGTGGGAAAACTACCCGTGCACTACGGCTTTCCCCATTGAACTGTCCTTGTAAGCTGTGTTCAACATCACAACAGTTTTGGTGGCATTTTTTTTCCCAAACAGGAAACAAAACTTCACAGATGCAGGCAGTTCTCTTAAATTGGCCATCACAAAAAATGAGGCTTAGTGTGAAGCTACTTTTTAAAAAATTTCACTGTGACCAGAAAGAACCTTCCCAGGTGAAGGCCATTTGATTCACTAACTCAGAGCAAGTTGCTGGATGCTCACCTAGCAGGGAAAGCTCGTACTATAATAGCTCCACCCTGCTCAGTGCAATTCTGTTTTTTTTTTTGGTGTCCCCTTGTGTGTGTGTATAGATAGATGATAGATATAGATATGTAGATTTAGGTATAATTTTAGATATGTATAGTTTTTTAAATGTGGTTGCCTTTAATTAATTACCTTATGATACTTCATTATTCAACATTCTACTTTGGCTACCCAAGTCAAGATACATTATTGAATGTTTCAAAGCACAACCCACATTAAGATTCTATATCTTTAGGTTGAATCCCTTAAACATATACAAGTATTGGAAAAGGTCCTTTCCATCCAAGTACTTGAGAAATGTGTATCATTCCACAGGCCAAATAAGTGAAATATCCATTAGTTTTCACAGGTTAAGGCAAACATAATATTAATGTATTATTTGTAGCATCAAATATATACATCCCTTGTTTTGAATATACACGTTTCAGTTACAAAATGGATGAGAAAATAGCTCCAGTTAATATACTTAACTAAACATCCACTTCGCTAAAAAGAGAAAGGTCCTTTACTACTTTTTGTTGTTAATGAGAAAGATTTAGAATGATAAAATGACTGCACTGCAAAGAAAAGGAATATAAATGGAGAGAGGCATCCTGGAGATTGTTTAGAGAAGAAGCCTTAGAATGTAGGCAAACATGCCTGAAACTATGAAATATACTTTTTCTGCCTTATGTATTTTCTTGGTCTCATGTAAAGTTCATTGAAAGGACAGCGCTCGAAAGTTTGACGTGGTCTATTGGCTATGCTGCATCAGTTACATAAAATGATGTATATCTATAGGAAATATTGAGAGGATGTTTGGTAAAGCAATATTATCTTTAGAAACATTTTATAATAACTTCACTTTAGTATAGATAGCCTTTCCCACAAAAAGATAAAATCAAAATAGTCTTTCCAGCTAAATAGCACAGTCACAGATTTATGGTGCTGCAGATTCCCATGCGGTTGTTGTTGAATATGTATTATTAATAAATATGGCCAAATCTGCTCTCCCCAGAGTGTTCATGGGAAAAAATGAGAAAATGAAAACTGTGGTCTTCAGATCGATATATCATTTATTAGCTTAAAGATAGAATAAAAACATAAAAAAACCAAAAGATAGAATAAAAACAACGAAAGGCAATGTTTTGAAAATCCTACATTTAAATATGTTGCTACTTCTTTATCATGCGTGATTAATTCTGATAACCAATAAGGAATTGCTCTAAGAAACAGTTGTAGGTCGATAATACAAAAGAAAGTTATCTTGCAAGATTTATGTATCACAAATAGCCCAAAGTTACTATTATTAAGTAGATTCTGACTGATAACGACCCTCTAGGCCAGGGTAAAATTGCCTCTGTAGGTTTCTGAGATTGTTTAACTTTTTGTGGAGCTATAAAGCCTGCTCATTCTCTTACAGAGCTGTTGGTGGTTTTGAACTACTGATCTTGCGCTCTTAACCACTATGCCCCCAGAGCTCCTCAAACAAATAACAGTACTATGAAAAGAGAACGTATTCATCTTTCAAGAAAAATTCTGAACGAGGCAATCGAGTTTTGTTCCATAATATTCTCAGATATGAGGCTCTTTCTGTCGTTTGCCTTTATTAAAGATGATCTCTAATAACAAGACCACTTAAGATCTAGAAATCCTGCACCATCTACACTGAGCAGGAAGGAGGACTAGACAAATAAATTAATTAACATTAGGTATGGATTTACAAAACAACACACGATGAGTATGCTGATAGATAAAAGTGCCTCCCAGGTAAGATGTGCAGTCTTTAGGTATTGCATCAGACGAAATTTGGGGAGTCACTTAACCTTGAGCCAAAGTGATAAGAGGTTTGTATGATTTGGGATATCATATTTCAGAGAGAGCTACATCTTTAGTAACTTTTCATTTGAGTAACTTTTAATTATTCGTACACTGGCCCTTGGTAGTTTGGAGACGGGAAGTATTAGATTCAGTTTTACCAGTTTATGCCCAAACTAGCTTCTTTCAAAGCTAAAGTATCTGCGGACCACGCTGTATGAACAGCACGCATCACAGGAAGCCCAGCCATGCTCAACCAATGGTATCCTAGCATGTAGTGATGAGACTGATTACTTTTTATAAAGACCATTCTTTTATTAATGACAAATGTCTTACATGCTCTTAATTTATAAGTATTTACTCTAGTCATACTTTTTCAGATAATGCTGAACAGATGATTATTTTTTCCCAAAAGACATTCGCTCAAATACCAGGCAGTGGCTACTTTTTCCCATTGCATTAACAAACAAACCCCCTCCCAACCCCCATCCCCCTCCAGTTACCACTGGGCCTAATAATCTGCTTTCCTTGTCCAGAAATGTCACATTCATTATCATCTAAGAAATCTCTCTCCTTTGGTTTTCTCTATGCTATTAGCATCATTAGTGCCCACATTCATGTCTGACTCAACCCCAGTCAGCCTTTATGATGCAGGATCCAGTCCATATCTGTTCTTCCATCCTAGGTCAAGAGGAACTAAGCAAACCTGAAAGACTCTGAGAGCAATTCAAAATGGCCTCCCTCCCTCTACACAACCCGTCCTACCTAGTTCCTATTGCTGAGACAGAGATCATGGTATATGATTCAAACGTGGGTTACAATTGCTTCTATAGTGAATTTTCTTCCTTTGTCCTCTAGCATTGAACCTAATAATTTCAATAAGGGTCACCTGGCTCCACTCCTTTTCTTTGGATATATATTTAAAGTGTTCTAGGGAAAAGTCATTTACCTCTGAAGCACCCAGGAAAAAACTACTTTCTTTGATTTTATTCTAAATGATTTAAATGATATTAAAGAGGTTGAAAATAGTATTTTAAATAATTATGCCCAAGAATACAATCTATGCATACATCAATGTATTAATATACATGTATATATGTACTTATGCATATAGAAGCACTAATTCCTAAGTAGGAGAATTTGTTAATTAATCACCCTTAACAGCCAAATAGCTTCCCATTAGTCAAGCCTCAGGTTAATTAATTCACCAGATGATGAGTGATATAAATCCTAGTGTTTTTTTCCCTTAACTGCTTGTTATTCCATTCAGAATACATGTTCAATATATCTCTCACTGAGCAGCCTGGTTTCTACTTCTACGGATGCTGAAAATTAGCAAGATATCTGTTAATGATTGTCTTAGAATAAAAGATATTGGGTGTAATTTTTCTTTGCCACAGACAAATTTAAAGTTTGGGAGAATAGTAGACACCATTTAGGAGTGTACATGTCTTAGGAAATAACCACAGACTTCAATTGAAATTTGAAGTATGTTTCATATAAAATCATTATTAAAAAATAAAACAAAAAGCTCTAGAAAGGAAAGTCCAAACTAGATATCCAATAAAGTTCACCAGATAAAATGAATCACTGCAATATTTCTTTTAGATAATTTGGGAGATGGAGACGACGTCTGACTTTGAGTCAATATCTCCATTTGTGCTCTGGGCTGAGTGTCATTTTACCACACGCTCTCAGACAGTGAAGGAGAATATGGAGAAGAAAGATATCAATATCTTCAAAATTGTCTCCCAAATATGCCCAATACATAACTCCAACACTTGGCATGCATACATCCAATGCCAAATCCACATCTACAATTAGATGCTGTGGTGCTCAGAAACTCAGATGTATAAGTTGGCCTCCGTGACTGTCATACGTTCATCCATCAGGTCTCAGTTCCAGCCCCATGTTATCTATTTGGAGTGCTCGACTTACATTAGCTCTTTGAAAGCTGTAAACTTTGGCAGGCTTGAAGCTGAAGTGAAAGGTGGAAAACGTCTGAGATAGTCAAAGCAAGAGGAGGAAGGGAGAACAGGTGACTACGGATAACAGCGAGTAGCCTCTAGAAGCTGAGCACATCCTTGCTGTCAATCCTCAGTCCTACACCCACAGAATTCGGATCCTGCTCACAACATATATGATTGTGGAAATGGGTTCATTCCCAGAGCTTCCAAATTGTCCATTCTAGGCAATACCTAATTGTTGGCAGTGTGAGACCCTGAGCAGAGAGAGAGCTCATCTAAGTCTCCTGTGATTTTAGACTAAAACATGGAACTATCTAAGAAATCAGTCCCATCCACATACTCTATGCTAGAAACACACCTTAGACACAAAGATGAAATATGCTAAAGTGAACGCTGGTGAAATATACAATGAAATGGAACTATAAAGGCACAGAAGTGGCAATGTTAATTTCTTATTGATTTTAAGGCAAAAGGTAGCATCATCAAGAGGAAAGGTCGCCCCAAGTGTCGACCAATGGAGATCCCCTCATAGAGGGGTTTAGGAGAGGAGATGGGTTAATTAGGGTGTGAGGTAGTATCGATGAAGAACACAGCTTTCCCCCGGATCCTGGATGCTTCCTCCCCCCAACTACCATGATCTGAATTCTAACTTGCAGGGCTGGATAGGACAGAGGCTGTACACTGGTGCATATGAGGGTTGGAGGTACAGGGAATCCAGAGTGGATGATACCTTCAGGACCAAGGGTGTGAGGGACGATGCTGGGAGAGTGGAGGGTGAGTGGGTTGGAAAGGGGGAACTGATTACAAGGATCCACATGTGACCTCTTCCCTGGGAGAGGGACAGCAGAGAAGGGGGGAAGGGAGACTCCGGATAGGGCAAGATATGACAAAACAACAATGTATAAATTACCAAGGGCATATGAGGGAGGGGGGAATGGGGAGGGAGGGGGGGAAAAAAAGAGGACCTGATGCAAGGGGCTTAAGTGGAGAGCAAATGCCTTGAGAATGATTGGGGCAGGGAATGTATGGATGTGCTTTATACAATTGATGTATGTATATGTATGGATTGTGGTAAGAGTTGTATGAGTCCCTAATAAAATGTAAAAGAAGAAAAGAGAAAAAAATGATTAGGGCAAAGACTGTACAGATGTGCTTTATACAATTGATGTATGTATATGTATGAACTGTGAAAAGAATTGTATCAGCCCCAATAAATTGTTAAAAAAATTAATTAATTAATGTAAATTTAAATTGTTTTCCTTCCTAGTTAATGGAAAAGCCATTCCACCAACCTCTTAGGGCAAAACTTGAAATCATTCTCAAGATTTCTCACTTATTTTTCAAGTTCACAGTGATAGGCTGAGTATTACAAACCTTTTCCCCCCACTCTCACCAAGATATCCTGGGACTTGTGAATTTTACCTGATGTGGTAAAGGGGCTTTATGATTGAGTTAAGTTTGTTAAGATGAGGATATTACTCTAATACAAGTGGAATTGATACGATCATGCTGTTGTTTGTGATTTTTAGGTGCTGCCTAATAGATTTCACTAATGATGAGTCTACATGGAGAAGAAGGAAGCCCTCCCACCTGGCCGTGTGCCATCTCCCATTGGTCGTCATGTTGAGCTCATCTTGCAGCCACTGTGTCAATCCATCTCTGAGCATTTTCCTCTTTTTCATTGCCCGTTTACTTTACCACCCAGGATGCTCTTTTCCTTGGACTGATCTCTCCTGTTTACATGTCCAAAGTCTGTGAGATAAAAATCTCAACACCGTTGCATCTAAGGAGAATTCTGGTTGTACTTTTTCCAAGAGCGATTTATTTGTTGTTTTTGCAGTCTACAGCACTATGAATCGTCTTCGCCAACAACCTAACTCAAATGCATCAAATCTTTCATCTTCCTTACTCCCTGTCCAACTTTCACATGCTTATGAGGCTACTGACGAAATCATGGCTCGGGGCAGGTGCTCCTTAGTCCTCATGGTGAGGTCTTTGCTCTCCACCACTTTCAAGTGGTCTGGCACATCAAATGTACCCACTGCAATGTGTCATTTGAGTTTCAATTGCTGCTTCCATACCATCATAGGCGCCCTTGTAAGAAGACTAGTGAGTCAGAGGCTACCTCATTCAAGGAAGCAGAGAGCGATCGACAACATCACACTGCTGGCTTTGAAGATGGAAGGAGAGGCCAAGGTCCTCGTAGCACCTGGAATGCTGCTCAGGAAGCAGAGCTTCTCAAAGAAATGGCTTTCCCTTGGGTGTCTCTGAAGTGACACATGCCGGGCCAGTGAAACCATCTCAAATTTCTGCTGTCCAGACTTTAAATAATATACTTCTATGGCACTAAACTCCCAATTTGTAACAATTTTCACTGGAAAAATAGAAAACAAATACATTGATAAATAAAATGCAGCAGCAGATCCTTCTCATTCTGCCTTTCTCATGTGTGTGGGATTCGAGTAGTTCTCATACCTTCCACGGCTACCGTCCTTATCTGATTCAATAACACTTCTCATTTTTCATGGAAGAGTCTTCTGACAGTTCTTTGTGCTTCAACCTTAGTTTTCTCTCTACTACAAAATTTGTCAACACAGTAGACAGAATAATCTTTTAAAAAATAAGTCACATCATGTCACATTTCTGCTCAAAATGCTGCATCAGCTTTCTGTTGACACGGAACAAAGCCAACATGCAGCTATTGACCTGGTGGGATTCAATGATGTCTGCTTTTTAATCACTGTGTTTTTCTTGCCTTTTCCGATTTCCCCTCCATGCATGCTCCCTCATCGTCCAGATTTCCTTGGCATGCAGAAAGCTAGGCTCTCCCAGGTTGGCTGTTGTAGTTCATGCTCTTTCACATTGCGTTCACGTTTTGTTCAGATTTCACCTTCTCAGTGTGATAGCTCTTGCTACTCATGTCCTGAGAAACCTCTCTCTCACCGCTGACACCCAGGAGACCCTATATTGCTATCTGATTTAAAATTTCCGTGGGGTTTATAAATGTCACATGATGTCTATTTTATTCTATCTTGTGATGAGTATTTATTTCTTGTATTTCCTCCCAAACAAATAGTAAATTCCTTGAGAACAAAGCCTTGGTAAGAGCTTTGTTCATTTATATATATTTCAAGCACCTGGGAGTTACCTAACAGAAGGAGCTCAGTAAATATGGAAATTCAAATCCTTTATGGAATTAAAGGATATTTGATATTTCCATGAACTTTTCGAGCTTGCCTAGCATTTCATAAACAAATGAGAATAATTCATCACTTAGGTATATTATTTTAAGGGGACCATCCCTTATAGATTTGAACTATTATTTCTGGCAAACAGATGAAGAAAGGAGAAGGGTACAGTGATATTGAAATTAAAGTAGACTTATACTATACCAGTTGTTATCAATTATTTTTCATAGTGATATTTTGTAGAACACCATTCAAGTTTGTTCCATAGGGCTTTGAAGTAGTTAATTTTCTAAAAATAGATCATCATATTTTTATTTTCTTTTTGGTAAGTATAAAATAAAATAATAAAAAGATAGTGAGTTAGACAGATAAGACCATCATTAATATTTATAAGATGCTGCTGGTTGGACTTGAACTTCCAGCCTTTCATTTGCAGCCATTTATATTAATTACTTGTCATTTATATTAATTACTTAACAACCAAAATCTAAACAAAGAGTTGCCTTATATACAATTTAATCATACTTATTTTATTAACTTTTTAAAAGGTAAGCACGTCATCTCTTTGGGGGAGATTTTTTTGATAGGACTAGAAAAAATGTGGACTCCTGCTTAGATCACTAAACATCAGTGGGAATGATTGAGTAATTTAATCATTCTTTGTTTTAAATACCTCCTCTCAAAATAGAAATACCATTACATTTATCACAGACATGTTGAGTGAAGATTTGAGAAACACAGTTTAGAGATTTCAATACACACACACAGAGATAGGCAGGTAATTAACTAGGTGTATTACAGATAGAAGAGAGATAGATAGATGATAGATTATAGATAGATAAATAGATGATAGAAGATGGATGGATAGATGATAGATAGATAGATAGATAGATAGATAGATAGATAGATAGATAGAGATCATGGAGTAGACTCTGACTTGGGGCCATCTTATGTATAACAGAATGAAATGTTCTCAGATCCTGCGCCATCTCATAATCGCTGGCATGTTTTGAGTTTATCATTTTCTCCAACGTGCTACTCCATTTCATTAAAGTTGTCTCTTCTCCTCTACAACCTTTTACTTTAACAAACATGATGTTGGCCTACAGAGGCTGACTCATCCATGACGTGGCCAAGGCAAATGAGTTGGGAAATATTCTGTTGTGATTTGTAAGATTCCATTGGCTACTTTTTCTGAATTGGATCATTATCAGCCACTTCTCCCTTTTCCATCTTGCTCTGGAGGCTTTGCTGCAATCTCTCCACCATGGGTGACCTCACCTGAAGTAGTAATCCCAGTTGCATAGCTTTCTGCAATACTGCAACAAACAAGTCACCACAGTGGGACACACTGAAGGGTGGGTTATGGTTACCTTTGATATCAGTCTCTTCATTGGGAACATCAAGATTCCTGACTGAACCTTAATCACAACTGATACTATGTTCCTCACTCTGTTTTGCATTGACTTCTTCTCCTTCTTTTATGTTTTCCTTTTCTATTCTCTCTACCTGTTTCAGTCTTCCTCGCCCTGTCTATTGGACAAATTGCCTGCTCTCTGGAACTCTCTGAGATCCTGAGACGGAGCTCTCCCAGCTGAAATAATTAAGATTTACAAGTGATGCACATTTATGATTGCTTCATGTCTCTGAGAAACAGCTATAATGTCAGGGATCTTATTGCTGGGCTTCCAGAAGGAGACTAATGAGAACGTCTTCAATGGCTCCTTCAGGCACACACCTATCGGCATTCATCTGCGGTTGGCCTTCAGTGTATGAATAGGATTCCAAAAGTTCACAAGAAATGGGTTTGAAAAATATTGTGATTTTCTACTAACTTTTATAAGCCCACTCACACATAAAGAATATCATTTTCCTTGTAAATAAAGTCAGTCAGTGCACAGGGTCATAGCTGAGCTTTGAAATGTCTCTTGTTTTACAGTTGTCTATCTCCATTAAAATATATGGTCCAACATTTGGGAGGGAAATAGAGCACTAGTTTTTAACCTAACTAATCTTCTAAGCATAAACCTTCATTTCTTTAAATTTTTTTTTCAAAATAACACTTTGAAATTAAATATATACTTTAAAATTTTAAGTGGATGTTATTATTGAGGAAAGAAGTAAATTTTCTCTTTAAAAAAAAGACTTTAATATTTTCTCCTAAAGAAAGTTTTTCATTGAAGTTATCAATAACATTTTCCACTGGAAAAATATAACGAGACACCATTTGAAAAAAATAGACATTTTATAGAAATGTGAAGCACAAGTATGGAATATGGGCCATACCTTGAAATATGGGCATAATTTAATGCATGGTAAACTCTGCTACACTCATTCCTGGTTTATACGGGGTATGTTAGAAGGAGGGAATGGCTTATTACTAGCATAAGTCAGGAGTATTACTTTTAGGTATCCAGTTCATATATGCACATGGGTATTCCAAATAAAATGTGTTCAAATATATTTGCATGATCAGTAAATGGCTGTAAACAAGCTGTTTGCGTAATAAAGTCTATTGATACCTTTAGGATTTCTTCAAAGAAAAAGTCCAATTGAAACAGGAACTGTCTGTGGGGATCTCCTGAGCCACTTAAACTCAAAACAGAGACATCAGCTCAAAAGGGTATAATGACTGCTTTATAGAGTTCCCAAAGAGGAATCTTACAGATTTATTTTGAAGGATACAGGGCAATTATGGTGTTTAATTAGGAAATAAAGAATTTTAAGAAAAAGTATATACTGCATTGGTGAGAAGGAGGTCAGGAAGCTTGCTTGGAGGATTTGTTTCCCACTATGAAAAGGTGCCCGATCATTGAAGTGCCAACACCTGGTCACTGTGAATGCAACCTTGTTAGGAACCACGGACTTAGAAGGTGTTATCACATTGTGTTTCAGAAGATAGTATTTACGTATTCAACATCTCAACACAAGTCATGTGACTTTCATGTATCATTTAGAGGCACTTTTAAAATACATTTTCCACTTTTTACCAACTCAAGGTAAATATACACAAAATAGCACATATAGGAGAAGAGAGAGAGAATCCTAGCATAATGGATTATACCAGGGGTCAAAAAACTTTTGAAATGGACTGCCCTTTACAATAATTTAAAAATTATTAGACAGTATGTTTGTGTGTATACACACACACACACACAAACCAATTAAATCACCATTATCTGAAGAATACCCTTTAAATTTTTTTCACTTTTACTTCAGAGACATGTGTATATACTAAAAGCGCCACAGAGGGACCTTGAGATGCAAGTTGCCAATCCCTGACCTACACATCACCTTCACCAAAAAGTCACTATCTTACCCTGTCAAAACTATCTATGGATTGTAAATAATAATATCCAAAACCGGAGGAGAGACTTGTATTAGAGTTTAAATTCTGAGGGCCCAGTTGCGGAAAGCTATTGATGACAGGAGAGGCCCAACATCCATCTGCAGTGACCTCACTTAGATTAAGCCTCCACTGGACTCTCAAGCCATTGACTATGGATGCAAATTGTCTTGATCTAATAGAGAATATACCCTGAAGTGTATTACTAAAGGTACACTTAGATAAAAATTTAGTGTATTTTTATTTGTTTTCCCCTTTGACCCATCTGTTCCAGTATCTATGATCTTCTGCTTATTTGGGGTTGAGGATATTTTGTTTTATTTTGTTTTCATGGTTAGTTGTTGTTGTTTTTTGTATATTTTTTCTTATATGGAATCCAGGGTAAGTATTCAATAGAGACAGCTTTAGATTAATAATAGTTCCTCAGAGTTATGGCAGGAGAGGCTGGGGGTAATAGGGAGCTAATACTAATGGGTAGAAGAATGAAGAAAAATGTTCTGATAATTTCACAACTCATATATTTGAACCTTTCGATTTTATTGTACATTAGTTATATGACAATAAAACTGTTAAAAAGTAAAATTGTTTATAATCCAATTACACAGTGGATTTTTTCAGCTGGACAAAATGGGATTCACACCTCTCATATTACTTATAACATATTATTTAGGGAAACTATAATGTAATTGTTGTACCTGCTTCAGTGGAATAACAATTCCATGAGGGCAGGAGATATAAAAGATGCCAAAATTTCCCTATGTACTCACACCTCTCTTAAGAAACTTCCATGAATAAAGTACAAAGGGGTCTATTAAAACCATCTATGCCAATTGCCCCTTTCCCACTATCTCCTCACCATCTAATCAATCAAGATAAAAGAAACCTCTGAATTTATGGAATTATACTATTTTTCAAGAAATTATTTATTTTTCAAACCTCAGTTTTATATCTAAATCATATTAATGGTGGAGTACAAGAATCATAAGCCATAAATCATTATTTGGAAATCTTATGTTTTAGGAAGAATATTTCCTACACTATGCCTTTAAATGTGAACTTATTGGCCTACATTCCACAATGTGCTGAATAAGGAGGTCTAGCATCACATAATGGCCTCCTGAATTCCACCTGTGCCTGACTGAAATAGGGACCTTTGAGATACGTCCACTCCCATAGCCAATGAAGTTCAGGAGCTCTGCCATTCATTTGAGAAACAGAACAATAAACATTCATCACCAAGAGTGCAAGACAGTATTTCACCTTCCTGAGACATTACTGAGGTGTCAAACTCAAGGCAGAGTGTCAAGTGTTGCCCAGACCCACCATTTGTTTTTAGCCTCAGACTGACAAGCCAAACTTGAGAATGGTAGACTTAAAGTTCAGTACATACTACACACAAATAGTGTGCCTTATAACTCTCCTTTTTCAAAACACAAAACTCTCCTTTTTCCAACACAAAATAGAATCCATATGCGATCCCTATGAAACAGCACATCCCACTTTTAGAGTATGCCCTTAAAGTGTTCCTTCCATTTATGCAAAAGACTCACAAAAATATCACCAAAAGAGGACACTGGAGTAAATTATCTAAATGGGAAGTTACATGTGGTTATTGCTATCAAATCATTGTGGTTATCCAGTTAATATTGGTATCTGGTCATATCCCCAAGTCCATTACCCTAGATCCCGCCCACTACACACAAATACATTGTGGGATCCCGAAGACAAAACAAAAATCCAGACCTCTCTTAGGGCACAAACTATAGTATCCACCAAATATTTCAATGTTCTCTAAGCTGCCTAGGCTTTTATAGCCAAGTAGAGTGATATGACTGGAAATGTCCAAAGAGATGAGAGCTTTGGTTACACATGTCACTTCTTTCCATCACTTGTCTGTCTGTTGACCCCACCGTGGGGTGTCTGTATTGCTGGAATGCAGGGAGCTATGTAACCAATGTTTAAACATCAGAAGGGTTACCAATAATGCACACATTCAAATCAAACTTCCAAACTAAAAGCAGATTAGAAGAAGAAATAGACTTTCCATTTCAGAAGAAAAAGTAAGTGAAACCCTGATAAATAGTAGTGGAGCAGTGTCAGATATAACACCATAAAATGAGCCCTTTAGGCTCCAAGCCAATTAAAATAAGAAGAAAAAGAGCTACCTTAGTGCAAAGTTTACAAGACCTTAATTTTTAGATGGAACAAGACTGGAAATGGGAATTAACAGGTGCAAGCACCCATTATAAATTAGAACTTAGAACACAAATGCATGAATCTAGAAAACTGTAAGTCACCCAAAATGAGGTGGAATGCATAAAGCTTGCTCTTCTAGAAATTATTGGTAAAGTATATTATGTGTCTAACAATAATACATTTTACTATACTCACAATGACAAATTCAAGAGGAATGATGGTGTATTCATCACTAAAAAGAACATTTCACAATATATCTTGAAATGCAACACTGTCTGTGATAGGCTAATATCTATATGCCTACAAGAAAGGCCACTTACTAAAACTTATTATTCCAATTTACTCAGGAATAACTAGTGGTAAAGAAATGGTAGACCACTATCAGCATTTCCATTCTGAATGCAATCAAGGTCCACTGATAATTATTGATGCTGACAAACTTAGAAAAGTTGGAAACAGAGGAGAGAACAAAATTAGGACATTATGGCCATAAAGCTGGAGATCACATAACATAATTTTGAAATTTCAAGCACCTCTTTATGGCAAATATATTTCCACAGCATAAATGGGAACTGTGTACTTGGATGTCATCGGATGGAATACACAAAAATCAAAATGACTACATCTGTGGGAAGAGAGTATGGGGAAGTTCAAGTTCTTCAGCAAAAATGAGGCCAGGCCTAACTGTTCCACTGTTTGCGAGTACAGGTTGAAATCTAATACAATTAAAACCAGTCCATAAGAGCCAAAACAAGAACTTGGTTATATCTGTCACGAATTAAGAGGGCATCTCAAGAATGGACATGAAACACAGAACACGAACAACTCCCTGACCAGTTGTGGAAGGACATCTAGAACATCATGCATGAGGAAAGTAAAAGTTCATGCAAAAGACAAGACATAAAGAAAAGATGAAAGTAGATGTCGGAGTGTCTCTGAAACTGGTTCTTAAGCAACATAACTAAGAAAAATGAAGAAGCAATGGAATTTGTTTTTAAGTATTGTAATGAAAATGTGCAGAGACTAGCATTAAATACCCTTAAAGGAAGAACATGCTTGGCAAATTTTAAGCTGAAAGAACTGAAGGGAACATCTAAATATTCTATGGGCAAAATACTGAATTACACAGAAAGCATGAAAAGAACATGAAAAGCATAGTCGCTGTATTAAGAAGCACTGTTTGACCTTCAACCGTTTCAAAAGATAGCCTATGATCTTGAACTCGTGAGAGTGAAGGGGGAGTCCAACTTTCACTGGAGGTATTGACACAAAACAAAGCTTCATGAACTGACAGAATAGCAATTGAAATATTTTACCAAGTTGCTTAGCACTAGAAGCACTAACTAGTCTATGCCGAGATATTTTGGGAGAACAAGTAGTAGGGCATTCTATGGGTAGAAACCCTTATGTATATTCACTTAAAAGGAATTTGTAAATTGTATAAGAGTATCCTTCATATCACATAGAAATGACAGTTGACCATAATTTTTAAAGGTTGCAGTAGTTATTGACAGAAAACTGTCAGACATTCAAGCCTGATTCAGAAGAGGAAGCAGCACCAGGGATATCATTGGATGGATCTTGGCTTAAAGATATCATTCGATGGATCTTGGCTTAAAGAAAAGAATGGCAAAAATAGGTCTGTTTGTGCTTATTGATGTTGCAAATGAATTCAGGGAATGCATCACATAAAACAATGTATAATACTTCAATCGGAATTCCAGGACACTTCATTGTGCTAATCAGAATCTGTACATGGGACCAGAAGGCAGCCATTAGAATGGAATAAGGGAAAACTGCTTGGTTTAAACTCAAGAAAGTTATTTGTTTGTGTTACATCCTTTCCCAATATGTGTTCCATCTGTACCCTGCTCTGATCAAACACACCAAGAAGCTGGACTGTCTGAAGGATGTGGCAACAGGATAGCAGCAAAGCTGATTAACAACCTACGATATGCAGGTGAACACAACCTTGCTCACTAACATGGAGAACATCTTGAAGCACTTGCCGATGAAAATCAAAGACTCTTGACTTCAGCATGGTGTGCAACTAAGTGTAACGAAAACAAAAACCATAACACCTTGGGCCAATAGACTTGATTATAATAAACAGATACAATCATTAAGTTGTCAAGGATTTAAATCTATTAACTATACAATCAATGTTCCTGGAAGCTGCAGTTAAGAAATAAAATGTTGTATTGCATTATGCAAATCTGCTGCATAAGGCTTTTTTAAAGTACTAGAGACCAAGGATGTTATTTTGAGGACTAAAGTATATCTGACCCCAGGTAGAGAATGATCAATCATCTCATGTGTGTGTGAAGCTTGGCCAATGAATAAGGAAGAATGGAGAAGAATCCATGCCTCTGATTTATGGCACTGGAGGAAAATACTGAAACTACCATGCAAAATAGGACAAACAAATACGTGTTGGAAAAAGTCCAGCTAGAATCCTCCTTACAAGCAAGAATGAGGGACTTCATTTCATATATTCCAGATATGTTATCAGGGGATCCTAGACCCCCAAGAAAAACAACATCCCCTTGGTAAAGTAAAGGGGCAGTGAAAAAGGGGCAGTCTGTCAGTGGGAGCTACTGACAACCATGAGCTCCATAACCACAGGTGTGGGGATGGTACAGAAGTAGGCAGTTGTTGTTGTTGTTACAACTTACTTGAGGGCATCTACTAACAAGAACAACAAGGTATCTGGCATTCCTCACTCTGCTCTCCTGTTACAAGATCAGAGGGTACAGCTCACAAGCTAGAGCAGCTTCGGTGACTTAGTTCTCTGAATGACTACATGGCGAACCAACTGCATTCCTCCACTCTTCATAAATAAGTGCTTGCCTTCAGCCAGTGAACTATGAGAGTCTTTTTCTTATACCCTATCTAAGTCTGAATGTGATTAAATATAAGTATACGCTTCAATATAAATTATCTTTAAAATATAAAACAATAGAAATAAAAAGAATAATAGCTTAAACACAATGACATATGTCTTTGCCCTTGCAAATTCAAGGGCATTCTCAGCCTCCCATGCCCTGGGAAGAAGAGGCGAAGTTGGGGAAAACTCACCAATATGACCCTTTTGGATTCATCTTACCTGATTCGCGCCCTTATCGCTTATGAATGTGAATGCAACAGCTGACTAATACTGTTTATACTCATGCATAAGCTGAGTTTTTCAGCACATTTTTAATGCAGTTTTTGTGGTAGAATTAGGTGCCTCAGCTGATATTCGCGCTGGCTTGTACTCGAGTATGCATGGTAATTCTCTAGAGAATCAGGATCCATCAAGACATTAGTCTCTACTTATTTTGTCTTCGTCCACCCTGTGTGATTTTAACATGCGTTTGTTCATTTGTTCCTTTTCGTCCCTTTGGATCCAAGGCCCTGAGCCGGCACACCAACAGACATCGTGTTCTCCAGGGTCTCTGGTATACAGCATCTTTTCTGACTCCCCTGCCGACAGATGGGCCTGCAGAGTGACTGGCTCTATCTGGCCTCCTCGGCCTTTGGTGTCATTTCTGCTTAGGTAGGAAAGATCCCCTGCCTGTGCTCCTCAGCCATTTAAGTGATTAGATTCGGTTACTTGATGAACATGTCTTATTTTTCTGAACATTTACTCTGCCCTTTAGAAGGGCACCCTTTCTCTTCCCATAATAACACATGCTGAAGACAAGCAGCCTGCCTGACTACTGAGACATTTTGTGTCTCGGTGCATTTTAGTTGATATGTTATTGCTATTTCTGATTGCCTTCAGTTTAATACACTTGTATCGTCTCCTTTTCCTTGGTGAGAGAGTTACAATTCCCTCAGGTTTGTTTTCTTTTGAATTTTTACTTATCCAAATCAAAACAAAAAATGGTAGCCTAAAGATACCCTTTAGATATAACAAACCAGAATCAAGTACTCTCTTTTTAAAAGTGCATTCTACCCCTCTCTAGCATATGACATTCAAATGTCTCATTGTGAAATTCATTCAGTAGTAGCCTTTCACGTGGTTATATATAATAAGCCAGGTTAACTGGATTAACATAATGATGCCAGTCAGTTGGAATTTTATAAAAACATAAGCAAATATGATATTAAGCTTGGTTTTACAAGAGAAATCGAAGGAATTATATATGCTATTATACATTAAATTTATTTAAAATTATTTTCCAATTGCTGGATAAAATGTCGCCAACTTTTAGAAAGGGATTTCCTTTTTGTGCTGATTTTGACTGAATAGCTGTTTCCTATGGTTTTATTTAAAGACGCTGCCCTCACTCAGCTTAAGGATGAGATCGCTTAGGTTGTCCTTGGCCTCCGTTGACACTTGACAGGTCTATTTCAAAAAATGCAAGTACAGCATGGAGGGGACCAGAAGCCTACATTTATAAGGGCAGAGGCTCCATGTAACACATTTGTATCATGTTTGACAGACTACTCCATCCATTATCGCCTCTTAATAAACACTTAATTGAAATGGATCATTAGTAGTGAGACATCAGGAAATGTAACCACTGTCCTGATGACTGACAGCAGGATTCAGGTGGGTGGTGAAGGTGGTCACCTTGCTGGGTTGATTTGTGTGGTGCTGACAACTTCAACTGCCTACTAATGTCACCTTCACTAGCTTGCTTGCTTCTTGTAGATTTTAACTATCATTTTTAGCTGGACTGTTTTTAGAGCAGACCAATTAAAAAGTATGTATGCAGTGTTTTCTGGTAGTGCTAAATTTGGAGTATGAGGCAGAAAAACAGAAATTGCAAAATGAACTTATCTCCTGTGGTTTTAAAACCTTATAATACATAAATTTTTAAAGCAAAGGAACTATTTACAAATAACAACAGCTATTTCTCTGTACTTTTGTTGTGACAGGGACAGTTCCAATTTCTTTTTCATATATGGACGCATTTAATCCTCACAGTCTAAGAGGAAGCTGCTATTATTATCTCTTTTTACATATATATGGAGGGTATTAGTTAGGTACTATATTTTCAAATATAACTTGAATAAAAAGTTTAAGAGACTAATGCTCTAGTGGGCTATGCAGGTTGTAAAAAGTGTATAACACATGTTTTTTATATAAAAAGTATGGTAATAATCTAACATCATTTGACACATCAAAATAGCTTTGAGACTCTTAACTGTTATGCCATATTACACATATATGTAATGTTAATGCTCTGCTTTCATATATATAGATATAGATGTAGATATGCATGTGTGTTGTTTTTCTTAGGTGTTATAGACTTGGTTCCAACCCATAGCAACCCTATGTAAAACAGAATGAAACACTGCCCAAGCTGGTGCTGTCCTCATGATTGTCCTTGATATGCTTGAGCCTACTGTTGCATCTTGTGTCAGTCTATCTCATGTCCATCCATCTCCTCCTCTACTTCACTGCCCCTCCAGCTTATCCAGCAGGGTGTCCTTCTCCAGGGACTGGTTTCCTCTGACAATATGTCCAGAAGATGTAAGAGGAACTCTTGCCACCCTTTCCTCTGAGGATCACTCTGCCCATCCTTATTCGAACACAGATCTGTTGGTTCTTTTGGCAGGTGACAGCGCTTTCAATATTCTTCTCCAGAAGCACAACTCAAACACACTGAGTCTTCTCGGATCCTGAGAACAGCAGTGAAGATGCTAGAGAGAACACTGCACTGGGTAAATCTGTCCACATGTTTCTTTAGAATGTTGAAAAGCAAGGAGTTTACTTTGAGGGTCAAGGTGCACTTATAAATATATGCATAGCTACACATCTATCTATCATCTATCACTCTATATATTTGGATAGCTAATATATATTCTATCTATCTATCTATCTATCTATCTATCTATCTATCTATCTATCTATCTATCTATGAAAGCAGATCTTCTTGGTTTTATAGTAGAAAATCTCAGGCTCATGAGTTTTCCATTCTCTCTTGTCAGTGGAAGCTGAAAAGATAGCGAACTAAAATTCAATATTCTTCCATTGAACAAATCAAAGGGCTTCCTTGGGAATAAGAGATGCTTAGAGAAGTGTGGGCAATAAAATAGCAATGTGAGTATCTTAGAATACCAAGTACCCCCAAATATGGCAAAAACTTTCTAAATGATAGTTTTCAAGCTTTCATCTCTGTCTCTGAAGGACATGCTACAACAATATTGGTCCTCATTTATATAACCATGGATATCTATTTTTCATCAAGCTTCATTTTTAAATACTGTGACACAGTTCTTCCACATCTTATACAAACTAGACATTTACATTAACCCTACTCACAGAGACCCTAAAGGAGAGTGTTCACATACTCAGTAGCATTTATAAAGTTGTCACTTTTACGGAATACCACCTGTCTGACAGTTTTCCACACTGTGGTGGCTTATGTATAACTGTGACACTGAATGCTTTCTCACTGGAGTTTAAATTACCAACAGGTTCAACTAAATTGAACAGGTGTCAGTGGAGCCTCCAGCCTAAGAACAGACTATTAAGAAGGAATAGTCACCACATCAAAAGAATTTCCCACTAGACATAACGTGGAGAGAATGTCAGTTAGTGAAAACTTAATGAATGGAAGCAGAGCAGTGTCAGAAATTGTGCTGGCTGATGAGCTCCTAAAGTAAGAAGGCAATCAAAATATGACTGAGGAAAAGCTGCTTTCTTTAAGTAGATTCCACCATATTGACAGGGATCCAATAAGCCTGTAGTTGTAAACCATTAAGGGACCATCGCTTGTTGATGAAGCATGACTCCAAATGAGAAGAAACACCTGATGGAACTTAGAATGTATGAAGTATGATTCTATGAAACTTGGAAGATAAGAAAAAATGAAAATGAAATGAAATGTATATGATCAATATACTAGGTATTAGTGAGCTGAAATAAAAACTGGTATTAGCCATTTTGAATCATGAAAGCAAATATTTTTATTAAACTGTAAATATCGCATTCAAAAGGAATGACATTGCATTCATCTTCCAAAAGTACAATTCAAGATTTATCTTGAAGTACAATGCGGTCTGCAATAGGATAGAATTTTATCAGCACACAATGAAGCCCAGTAAACGCAACTACTCTTCAAATGTATGGACCAACCACCAGAGATAGTGATGCAGACAGTAGAGGATTCTACCGACATCTTTAGTCTGCACCCCGCCAACCATGCAATCAAGATTCACTGATAATTATTGATGATTAGAATGCAAAATTTTGGAGCAAAGAGGAAAGAACAGGACTTGTAAAATGTGGTCTTCATGAAAGAAGTGAGATTGGGGATAACAAGAGAGAATTTTGTGAAACCAACCACTTGTTGAAAGCAAATAGTTTTTTTTTAATGAACATACATGATGACTGTATACATGAACATCTACAGGTGGAATGCACAGAAATCAAATTGACTACATCAAAAATGATGAAGACAATATTATCTCTGTATCAAACAGAACTAGTTGATATTCAACCATTTCAAGTGGCAGCATATGAGCAAAAACCAATGGTCCTGAAAAAGAAGTTAACTAAAGCTGCCCTGAAAGCATTTGCCAAACATGAGGCTCCAGGAACTGACAGAATACCAGTTGAAGTGTTGCAATAAGTTGATGCAGCAATGGTAGCACTCATTTGTCTATGCAAGGAAACTTGGCAGACAGCTACTTGACCAACTGGATGGAAGAGATACGTTTTTGTAACCATTCCAAAGATAGGAGACTCAACAGAATGCTTACACTATAGAACAATCTCATTGAGATCACATGTAAGTAAAATTTTGCTGAAGATCATTCAACAATGATTGCAGCAATGCATTGACAGGGAGCTGCCAGAGGTTCAGGCCACAGCAAAAGACATGGAACAATGAATATGTCTGTTGCTGTCATCATCGCTGACATCAGATGGATTTTAGCTAAAAAAAAAAATACCAGAAATTGGTTTCCCTTTGTTTAATTAATTATGCAAAAACTCTGGTTCATAGCAAACTACAGATAGCCTTCAAAATAATGGAAATTCCCAAACAATTAATTTTGTTCATTCAGAACTTTTACATGGATCAAGAGGCAGTTGTTGGAACATAGCAGGGTTTTAAATCAGGGAAGGGAAGGTGTGTGTCACTTTCGTTTCCCCTTACCATACTTGCTGAATCTGTGTACTGAACAAATGATCAGAAAAGCTAGATTATGTGACACGATTATGTGACACAGATGACACGACCTTGCTTGATGAACAGGAGGAAGTCTTGAAGCACTTGTTTTAAGGATTGCAGCCTCCGGTATGAATTACAACTCCGAGTAAAGGAAGGCCAAATCTTCACAACCGAACTAATAAATAGCATCGAGAAAAATAGAAAAAGTGAAATTGTCAAAGATTTAATTCTTTCTTGGATCCATAACCAATATTATGAATCAGCAAGGAGGCTGCAATCATGTGGTCAAGAGATCCACTGCATGAGATAAGTATACTGCAGGAGGACTCTCCAAAGCAGGGCTCCTCAAATTACGGCCTGCGGGCCGCATGCATCCCGCCGAGGACATTTATCCGGCCTGCTGCGTGTTTTTGCCCCATTTTGATTTTTACTTCAAAATAAGATATGTGCACTGTGCATAGGAATTTATTCAAGTTGTTTTTTTTAACTATAGCCCTGCCTTCCAACGGGTCTGAGGGACAGTGAGCTGGCCCACTGTTTAAAACATTTGAGGACCCCTGCTCTAAAGTGTGGACATGTAAGGATGTTACTATGAGAACTAAGGAGAGCACAACCCAACCAGAGTCTTGTCAGTGGCTTTGGATGCATTGAAACCTGGGCATTGAATAAAGAAGACCAAAAAAAAGATACATTTAAATGATGGTGTTGCTGAAAAATAATGAAAGTGCCCTGTACTGCCTACATGACAAACACTACTGTCTTGAAAGAAGTACAGCCAAAGTGCCATTCAGTGCAAATGGTGGGGAGATTTTGTCTTATGGACTTTGGGCATATGATCAAGAGAGCCTCATCCCAGAAGAGGACAGCATGCTTGGTAAAGTAGAGGGGTGAGCAAACAGGAGGAAGGTCCTGCATGAGATGGATCGGCGCAGTGACTGAAACAACTTGCTCAAACAGACGAACAACTGAAAGAGAGGCATAGAACAGAGGGGTCTTTCCTACATTGTATACAGCCGCGCTGTGAGTTGGAACCTATAAGATGGATCACAACCACCACCACCACTAGCTTTATGGAAGCACAGTGCCATCTTTTTCATCCTTGGAGAAGGAGAGTGGGGTTGGAATTGCTCAACTTTAAATTGGCCACCAAGTGCTTAACAATTGTGCCACCACTAAGTAAATACACAATCACGGGTCAATTGCACAATCAAATTTTAAGACAATTTACTCACACTTACATAAAGCAATAGGACTTTAAAATAAATTATAAAGAATTATTTAGCCAACCATTTTCCCTCAAAATAGATTATTATTTTTTATTTATTCTTATATCATCAAGGGAAAGTAGAGTATCCCGTAGGTATGCCTACCTTCATAAAATAATACTTATTTTCTGAAAGGATCTGATGATGCATATAAAAATAGCAACTATATAATTTCAAGACAATCACAATGAGCATAATACCTACAATAAGTACAAATAAATGCAGGCAAGCATTTGTTTAATTATCCCAACAATTCTATGAGCTAGATTAGTTAATCATTTTAATTTTACAAAGGAAGAAACTGAAGCACAAATCAGTTGAGATGCAATAGATTACAATAGCTCACATTGACCACATTATAAAAGCTCACATTAACCACTCTGTAGTAATATCTAGCAATATTTAAGATGTTTTCTGAAAAAAAGAGCAACAATTGTGAAAGAACGCATAGATCCAAATCAAATCCTGCTTTGAGGTTCTATAATATTTTTAATAAATATGTTGGCCTGCTAACTACAAGATCAGCAGTTTGAATACAGCAACCTCCCCAATGGAGAAATAAGAGGCTTTTTACCGTTGTAGGGAGCTACAGTCTAAGAAATCTAAAAGGGCAGTTCTTCTCTGGTCTCTAGGGTAGCCATGAGTCAGGATTGACTTGATTGGAGTGACATTTTTAGAATATTAATATAGTATGATCCAACAAGCTCTCTAAGGGGTATATAGCCTGAAGAAATCAAAAGTAGAATATGAACAGTCACAGATACTCGGTTTATTGCAGCTTTTTCCACAATAGCAAAAATATGGAAACAACCAAGCACTTCAACTATCAAGGAATGGAAGAACAAGTGATGGCACATCCAGACGATGGAATTTTATGCACCAATGAAAAACAATGCCAACTCTCTTAGACATGCCAGGACCTGGACAAAACTAACCCCAGTCAATCTTACAAAGATTACTTAATATCTTTGTAATATAAAATAGTTAATTTTACCACTTTTAAAGGCAAAACCAAGAAGATGAAACATAGTGTCTGCAGCAAATAGACAAAGCTTGGAAGACTATGTGGAGGCCAGGGATAGCAAGGAGGGGGGAGGGATAGTGGAGGATGAGAAAGAAATGGAGGCCTAAACAGACTATTGTTGTTGATTTAATTTCTTGAGCCGAGTAATATAAGTGTATCCTTGATAGCTCTGTAGACTACCCAGTCTCAACACCCTTAAAACTGAATTTGTCATCCAAGCCTTTTGTGTATCAGTCAGGACAGAAAAAGGTTTTCACACGTAACACGTGACCCTGAAATATTGAGAATTTATAGAGAGAAAGATGATTTTATTTTTCTACTTGGGATACATTTAGTGGAGAGTAATGTCCATTTGAGACATCCCTGCCTTTATGGCCGAGAGAAAATGAACTAGTCTGAATCAAATCTCTGCTGTTAAAACGCTTCCTAGAGGAGAAAGCTAGCACCCCTACTTATGTCAGCTACCCAGAGGAAGGCACATGGCCTCAGTGAAGTCAATGTATCATGAATTTGACTCATTTTTGAGAAAGGAGAAACTTAGTGCATCACAATACCGCTATGTCCACCAGTTCTCATAGTTTCAGGCATTCAGATCACCATGATGCCAGCTTGAAACCTGAAACAGTCTCCTAGGTTCGGTTCCTTCCCCAGCTTTGCACAGCAAAATCCTCACTCTGCATTCTACGTCTTTGTCTCAACCATCCATTTTTATCTAGCCCCATTGCTACCAGTAAGATCTGAAAAGTTTTCTTTCAAACTAGCCAAAAGCTTCCCCACATATTTTTCCTCCTCCATCAAAACTCATCTCCTTTTGGTCATCATCCCTGTGTCACAATCTGATACTGATAAAATTAAGCATGGTCATTTCCTTCTCCTGATTACAGTTCTTAAATGATCTTCCATCTTCTACAGAAATCTATACTATCATACCATTCCAGTACAAAATTCTGCACTAGACCCCAATCTAGCTACCTCCTTGCAATTCATTAAGCACTTGTTTATGATGGTTCATGTTTTTAATCTTGCCCCCGAGTATTCTGTCTTTGGAGTTTATATCTGTCCAGCAAAACTCACTCTATAATTCAAGAGTCTAGGTAGCATTTCTTCTGTGAAAACTTTCACTCCATTTTAGATAGTTATTTTCTATTCTCTACTAATAAAAACCCCATGTCTGTTTATTCCTTTATGTATATTTTAATTATTATGAGCATTTCTTTTCATATATATTAATTCTATTGTCTAAACTCTTAGAGGGAAGAATTAAAGGAGTCTTTGTTTTAGTGTCTGCAGTTCCTTGAAAAGTGCTGAAATATGATAGCTACTTAGTAAATCTTGAACAACTGATGTGTCCTCATAAATAGTAAAGAAAGAGAATTGGTAGTGTGCATAAAAATCACATCATAAATCAGACAGCAATGCACAGACGTGTATGAAAATATGACAGGAAATGAGTTTAATGAGACAGAGCTCCCCCAAAGTAGAAAACAATCTGCTGAAGATATGCAGAACATGAAATTATGAAAGAAAGGGAAATTGAAAAGATTAAATTCAATCCTGATTAGATTAGGGATAAATTGTGAGAGTTAAGAGATTTACTTTCTAATTCATATCTTCTTCTACAATAAGAAATTAGTTCCACTGTGTTCTAGAAAAATCTAGCCACTTTTTTTTTTTCACATGCCTGTGCTCTTAAAATTAAGATGCCAGAGCAGCGCAAGTAGCTTGAGCCCTAACGAACACCTGTACTTGAATGCAATGTCCCGGTCACCGAAGTGACACCAATGACAGGGGGAAAAGTGGTTTCATTCACTCTTAAAATTAGATTGTCATGCAGATTCTAACGTCCAGAGACCCCGGTGACAGAGTGCTTACTTAATGTGCTGACAACTGAAAGGTCTGCAGTTTGAAACCAGCAGCCACTCCACTGGAAGAAGAGGAGACTCTGCTCTCAGGTCAAGACTAACCCATGTGCGCAGTTCTGTCGTCGTATAGGGTACCTATGAGGGGGGGAACACTGGATGGCCGTGAACTTTTTTTTGAGTTTACACACAGAGAAAGAACATTTGATTTAAAAAACGGAAAGTTGTGCTTTTCTAGGGAATTGTATTTTCTTCAAATTGCTAGTCTTTCATAAAATAGTAAACTCCCACACTTCCAGGGACTGGAGCCCTGAAGGCACCGTGGCTAGCAGCGGGCCTGTCGGATTGACCCTCCTACATGTAATAGTCTTCTAGTGCTTCACCTTTACCTGCCCCTGGGGAGCCCTTGGAGCACAGAAGGTAAAGCGCTGTGCTGCTAACCTGCGTTGACCTCAAGAGACAGGTGTCTTTTCTAAACCTCCAATAGAGAGGAAGCTGTGAAAGCCTGCCTCCTTAAAAATGCCCAATCTTGAAAACCTTATCAGGCCGTTCGACTGTGTCTCCTGTGTCTCACAGGCTCACCGTGAGTCCAAATGGATTCCAAGCTAGTGGGTTTGGTGAGTACACCACCACCACGGTTAACATAATATCCGTATATAAATATATTTGATGGGGAAACAGATCCATGTACATATATTTACAGGTTTAGTATTAGGGCAGAAGATGGACATTGGACCTCTACTCAAGTACTCCCTCAATGCAAGAACACTTTGTGCTATTAACCTGGCATTCCATGATACTCACCTTTCCAACGTGATCACTGAAGACAAAGTAGGTGCATAAGCAAATGTGGTGGAGAAAACTGATTGTGCCCAGTTATCAAAATATATAATGCTTGGGGTCTTTAAGGCTTGAAGATAAACAAGTGGCCATCTAGCTGAGAAGCAACAAAGACCACATAGAAGAAGCACACCATCCCGTGTGATCACAGGTGTTGATAGGATCAGGTGTCAGGCATCAAGAACCCAGAAAAAAAATCCTATCAATGAAGGGAGTGCAGAGTGGAGAACCAAAGCCCATCTTTAGGCAACTAGATATCTCCTTATAGTAGGGATGTGGGGAGGAGACAAATCAGTCAGGGTACAGTATAGCAACGATGAAACATATAACTTGCCTATAATTCTTTAATGTTTCCCAACCCCCACTATCGCGATCCCAATTCTACCTTACAAATATGGCTAGATCAGAGCATGTACATGGGTAAAGACAAGAGCTGGAAACACAGGAATCCAGGACAGATAACCCTCAGGACCAATATGAAGGTAGCCATAGCAGGAGGGGAAAGGGATGGTGAGAGGAGATAGGGGGACACCAATCCCAACGATCCACCTATAACCCCCTCCTAGGGAGATGGACACAGAAAATTGGGTAAAGGGAGACATTGGACAGTGTAAGACATGAAAAAATTCTATAAATCAAGGGTTTGTGTGGGAGGGGAGGGAAAAATGAGGAACTGATACCAAGGACTCATGTAGAAAGCAAATATTTTAAGAATGATGATGGCAACGAATGCACAAATGTGCTTAACACAATGGATGGATGTATGGATTGTGATAAGAGTTTTATGAGGCCCTAATAACGTTTTTTAAAAAGAGAGATTGGTTGTAATCAGGTATTTACTATCAAATCATGCTTATTAAGAAAAGAGAATCATTGGGAGGGGTAATTTATTATCATAGAGTAACCTAATACATGTTACATGCATTTTAACATTTTTTTCTAATGACAAAATACTTGCAATTTGCAATAAAACTCACTTGCAGGACATAATTCTTTTTAGTTTGTTTTCCAAATAAGGAAAATTTTTCTCCCACAGCAACTGAAATGATCTCTTACTAAACTTGGTTTTTATTTTTAAGATTTTCCTCTGGACGCAAATGTTGTTTCTCCACACATAATAGTGCAGAAAGCAGGATAGAACTGATAGGCTTTTAGGACAAAAATTATTTGCTAAAAGCCTTTGAAGGAAACAACAGAAAAAATGAAAGGGTCAGTATCAGCAGTGAGATTGGATTGTGGTTTGATGTGGCTGGAGAGAGTTTAAGACACTACAAAGAAAAATTCAGTTATATCCCTGGAACATAATTGTGGCCAGCTAGAAAATATGGCAACAAAAATGGGGTAAATGTCAGTGGGTGTTATGCATTGTAATCCGAGAGTTGCGAAGAGAAAGGTCAGCTGTCTTCAGAAGGGATCATATTTGAAGCCAAATTTAAGTTGGATCGGGGCTTTTAGGGTGTTTTGTAACACAAAGAAGTTGATGGACAAGTTCCATTTTTTGAGAAAGCAATTGGAAAGTTGTACAAAACAGACCGACGTGTAATTGCGCACTGAGAGCAGCTGTGGATCGATGACTCACGAAGGTGGAAAATGTATAGGGATCTTCTGTGTTCCTTCATAACGTGAATGGGCTGCATCTATCAAGCATACCTGAAAGAAGACAATGAGAGGCGCAGGTAGCAGCAGCTTAAGGTGAGGAAGCCTCTGTCTGAATGCTTTATCAAGTTCCCAGGAGTGCTCTACTCTCTTCAGGAAAGATCGGGGATGCTGGAAACATCTGGAAAGACTGGAATCCCTTCAGAAGAATTGAAGGTGGAAAGAGGGCTATCTCCCATAAACAACAAAAGTATCTCTTCTCCCAGAGAGAAAATTAAGGATTTGTCCTATTTTAAAGAGATCCTGAGTGGTCTTTCTGTATTTATTCAACACCTGCTTTCAATAATAATCAATATTTTCCTAAATTAGATCCTAGATATGACTATAAATTTATAAAATCATATGTAAATATGGATATAATTGTGGATATATAGATAGAACGAATGCTTGAATTAGATGTATATGATATTGGTAGAGGTAGAAACAGAGAGCTACAGACAGAGACAGACTGAGATGGATATGATGGTTGAGCAATCTCGGGGGCTCCAATCTTTCCTATGGTTAGGAAAATGTGATTCAGGGAAACAGTCTTTAAAAAACTCAAGGCCCCCAAAATCAAAACTAAATATTTTCTCTACCGAATGAAGCATGTGACAAGAAAGGTACTCTTCATAAGATTTTTTTTGGGTAAATTTTAACAATTTATTAGGGGCTCATACAATTCTTATCACAGTTCATACATATACATACATCAATTGTATAAAGCACATCTGTACAGTCCCTGCCCTAATCATTTTTTTCTCCTCTTTTCTTTTTTTACATTTTATTAGGGACCCATACAACTCTTATCACCATCCATACATATACATACATCAATTGTATAAAGCACATCCATACATCCCCTGCCCCAATCACTCTCAAAGCACTTGCTCTCCACCTAAGCCCCCTGCATCAGGTCCTCTTTTTTTCCCCTCCCTCCCCTTTACCCCCTCCCTCATGTGCCCTTGGTAACTTATACCTCGTTATTTTGTCATATCTTGCCCTATCCGGACTCTCCCTTCCCCCCTTCCTTCATAAGATTTTTATAAAGATGACCTTGAGTAATATAATAGAAGAAAGTCTCAACAGTCTCACAGGATAAAGTTGAATAGGGCTATTTTATTTGAAAATAGCTCTCCATAGAGGTGGACGCATCATGGCAAGCTGTGCCTCACTGGCAGGGAGACCCACAGAGTGTTAGCATTCCCTGAGGAATTAGGGAGCTGCACACCAGGAACGTTGTCTTACAATGCTGCTTACCCCGATTAAACCTTACAACGGAATCACATGTGCAGCAATCACTCTTCTACAGGTGCAGCTATTCAATTTTATAAGGTGAGCTGAAATTCCTATGTTTTAGAGGGTTGTGTTTTAAGGCTGTCTATTTAGGGGTACAGCTTGCTTTTAATGGTGTCTTAGGCATTAAAGTGCCGCCAGGACCCAATAGAAGGCCGGAGAAAGCAAGTGTCTCCTAAACTGGAGCGAGAGACTGGGGAAAGGTTGTTCCTGCTGTCCTTGAGGTTGTTGGGAAAAACGATTTCTTCTTGGGGTGCTCCTTAAACAAATATGCTACTGCTTCCTCTCAGGGTTACTACTTTCAGATAAGCCTGAATGAATTATCGCGACCAATTACCACCTCTTAACAAGGGTGTAATGCCCACAACGAAGGTCACAAAGATACTTTTGTTTTGCATCATTTTGCTGGAAAATATGAGTGTTTTTGTTTTATAATGCAATAACTTAGCTCTTTTAAAAACATATTCACACGTACCAAGTGGGAAGCTTTCCAATTAAATAACAGATATAAATGCTAATCTTGCACTGCATTATCTCCTTGCTCTAAGATTGGCAGTACCCAAAGTATTATGTGTATAGTCACGTGTATTTTATTACAGAGCAGTTTGCTAAACACAGCATGCACTTAAATAAGACATGTTAAATCATTTATAATGTGATTTCTCACTGATCTTGTCAAGGGGCCTGAAAAACAAACATGACGTCTAATGAGAGCAGGGATTACCATTCACCAAGCTAGAGGCACTACCTGGTATGCAAGAAAAAGGGAATGTTAAAGGTTTTCCAACATGCTTTAAAAATGTAGCTTAAATTGAGGAGCTAAATATTATTTCTTCAACACAGAATTTAAAACTTCCAGTGGACAAGGAAAGATGAATTTGAACAAGGTTTGAAAGCAAAGTAAACCTAATCCAGTTCCAAAATAGGATACATTTATAATGACTACTTATTTAGAACATAAACTTCTCAACGCATCCCTGGGCTTCACATTACATTGCACACAGGAGCAGACCATCGACAAGGTAGCCGGTATTCTTGAGCGAATCAGCTATGCTTAGTGTGCCCCTCTCAACAAAACTGAATAGTTGAACAATGCAAAACCCACTGATTTTCCTGTAATCCCTGGTGCTTGACATGTTACTGGCAAATATGCTTCAAAAGAGAAAAACAGAGCCATGGCTACAAACTCACAAATGCAGAATGCGTGGGCTGTATGCTTCAACATAAAAACACAAACTAGAAAACAACTGGGAACACCACAGTAGTCCCTGTGGAAAGTAGCGGTCTCTAATCAATGACCACACTTCCTTTCCAAACACTTACGAACAAGTACACTCCTTACTATAAATTCAACACAACTAAAATGAGGATATAAAGATGTACATGGTATCATGTACCTTCAAAGGATGGCAGTGAAATGCTTTCAGACAGTCCATTCAATTAAATATTTATTGAGTGCCCTCCAGGGGCTTGGCATTGGGTTAGCTCACGAGGGTCATATGGTGGAGAACACTTGATATTTGAAATTTTGAGTTAGCCAAAGAACCAATGTTTTGTGAAAACAATGTCATGTACAATCTTTCCATTGGGACTAAATTAAGGTGGTCCTCTGAAATGTATCAAAAGAAATCACAACTTTTTTCTATAAAGATGATTACCTATATCTGCAACTTGAATAATAGAAGAAAGTCAGGTATAAAATGAATTATTTTATTTCCAAAAAGATAGGCGATATAAGCAGCACTATACATGGCAAAGTTAGAGCTCAGAGAAACTCCAGACATAGTGAGTAGATTATCTCAGCTATGATGGCAGAAGAATAAATCTGTTGTGAAATCAATGGTCTAAAATTTTCCTGATCGTGTAAAGAGGAAAATTAAACTCAATTACACTACCGTAGTTCCCTTTTTACTATAACAGTCATTTATATTCAAATATTTGTACAGCCATAATTATGGATTTATGTGTACATATTTATTCTCAATCATCAGAATTTCTCGAGATCATTGAAAAAATTTTTGCAAACATGATCTATGTTGTTCTGTATTTAATGAACATGTGGATTTCCACAGTTTCTCTACTAATAAGCTTACAGTTCAGTTTTTCATTGTTGATATGACAAGAACATTTTCTTGACAAATCTATCCATTAAGAATAAGTTCTTATACAGCCAATGTGGGTGACAAACTTCCCTCCAGAAGGGCCGTTTTAGTTTAGACTTGCACCTACATATTATAGGAAAACACTCTTTACCACAATGAAACTTGTCAGAAAAAGGAAAATATCTTTTAGTTATGCATATACTCATTCTGAACTTGAAGCCAAGTGAAAGAGAGGCACTCCAGAGAAGACTCAATGTCAGTGCCCACTGTTTAAGGTAAAAGCGGATTTTATTTTGGAAATTGGACTGTTTCTAAAAAGTAATGATCAGGATCACTTAATGGGGTCCCTTAAATGAAGTACTAGACAGGGATCCGAAGGGAGACCTTAGAACTGAGTGAGAAAGTTTTGACTCCTTTCACTATATCAGAATATTGCAAATAAACAAGTCTCGTGACTTCTATAAAAAACAGTCACACACACACACACACACCCACCAATAATTCTTCTATGACAGGGACTAGAGATGGCTCCTCGGCAACTCATATTTATTTTGTAATATTCTATTACAATCCAGGCAGAGAAATTCTGTACATCCAGAAAGTAGTATGGGGTATAATATAATAGAAGGACAATAGCTTGTGATTCAACAATTTAGAGATGCTCTTTTCAAACACCAGGAGAGATGAAACTCCTACACTTTAGCAAAGAGAGTAACAACAGGGATTAAGTTCTAGGGAGTGTTCAAACTTGGCAATAACTTAATTAATCCTGAAATAGTGGTCAGAAAAGAGGAGTCTTCAGCGATCATGAAGGGACAGGCTGGTGGGCTTCTTCCATATGGGTGTTGTTGTTTCTCAGCTACATGGCCCCTTATTTATCTTCAGGACTTTAAGACCTGAGATGGCATATCTTTTGATAGCCAGGCACCACCAGCTTTCTTCACCACATTTGCTGTGCATCCGTTGTTTTCAGCGATCGTGCCAGGAAGGTGAGCATCTCAGACTGCCGAATTGTTAGAAAAAAGTGTTCTTGTGTTGAGGGAGTAGTTGAGTAAGGACCCACTGTCCATCTGCTTCCTTAGTACTAAACCTATAAATATATGTGCATAGATCTATTTTCCCCTCATCGTACGTAAATATATTTACATCTGTATACATATTTTGTGGTCAAGAATGTTGATGGTGCCCGGCTATCAAAAAATATAGAGTTTGGGGTTTTGTAGGCAGGAAGATAAACAAGTGACCATCTAACAGAGAAACAACAAAGCACACATGTAACATGTACACATGCCTGTGAGATCACAAGGTGTCGAAGGGATCAGGTACCAGGCATCAAAGACAAAAATAAAAAAATCATAGCATTGTGAATGAGGGGGAGTGCCCAGTGGGGGCCCAGGGCCCATCTGTGGGAAATTGGACATCCCCTTGCAGAAGGGCCATGGAGAGGAGACAAGCCAGTCAGGGTGCAGTGTAGCAATGATGAAACATACAATTTTCCTCTAGTTCTTGAATGCTTCCTTCCCACCCCACCCCCACTATCATGATTCCAATTCTACCTTACAAATTCGGCTGGACCGGAGGATGTACACTGGTACATACATATAGGAACTGGAAATACAGAGAATCCAGGACAGATGAACCCTCAGGACCAGTGGTGAGAGTGGCAATACCGGGAGGGTAGAGGTAAGGCAAGGGAGAAAGGAGGAACAGATTACAAGGATCTGTATATAACCTCCTCCCTGGGTGACGCACAGCGGAGAAGTGGGTGACGGGAGACATTGGATGGTGTAAGATATTACAAAATAATAAAATAAATTATCAAGGGTTCTTGGGGGAGGAAGGAGCAAAGATGGAGGGAAAAATGAGGAACTGATACCAAGGGCTCAAGTAAAAAGCAAATGTTTTGAGAATGATAAGGGAAACAAATGTACATAGGTGTTTGACACAATGTATGGATGTATGGATTGTGATAAGAGTTGTATGAGCCCCCAATAAAATGATTTTAAAAAAAAGAGGAGTCATCCTGGCATTGGCACTGAAGCCAAGATGAAAATACCAGACATGGGTTTTTTTGTCACCATTTTCTTTTCTTTGTAAGAGATACCATTGTTCAAACGAGAAAATGATTTCTATGTGTCCATGGAACATCTATTTGAGTCTAAAACACTGACACCTAGCATGTTTAGGACAAAATTAACTCAGTAAATCATTGGGTGTTCGTTCATTTACCTATTCTTGTAAATCATTAAATGATAGGTCATCGCACTTTTCTGTGTATATGTTTAGAATGTCTTATTTTCTAATTTTGTCTCTGATGAGCTAATTATAAAAAAATAAGGTCTTTTTGCCCTCACATGTGTGGAAATATTAAACACACTATTTGTTAGGACACTGAAATAGCTAATGATAATTGTAAATATCCTACAAATTATGATTATTGCCATATCTATTTTTATTAACTGAACATTGTGGAGTCATTGAAACAATAATGGCTGTTTTCCTCTCATCTTTTCATTATTTAATGAACATTTTATAATTTTATAGAAATTATGTTCTTATTTTAATGCAAATGAAATTTTTAGAATTATGCACACATAAACACATATGATATATTGTTTTAGAATTAAGATATAAATGTCTTCATGAACCACATTAAACTGAGAACAGGTAATTATCAGTGATTTCCTATGCAACTCAATAACCTAGCTTTACCTCATAAGTTACACTACACAGGTTATTTCTGAGACAAGATAACCAATTTGACCAAAATGGAATTTCCATTTTTCTCTTGTTATAGAAATAAAATGTTCATTTCTAGACATACAATAGAGACATATTACATTAAGAAAAAAATTAAAGAATTCAGGGAGGTTGACTTATTTGGAGTTTTATTTTTAGAACAAGAGCTTAGTGGTTAAAGATGAGTAGAATTACAAAGCAGTATGCTTTAAGACATTACAAGAGTATTCTATCCTTATAGATAGAAGAGTAAGTACTCTATAATAGAAAAATAACTATCTAAATGACATTTGAATGACTGACATATGCCAACTCACTTAATTTTACACTCTTTCCTACACTTTATCTAATTAATTAGAAAAGTTTGGGGAATTTTACAAAATAACCTAAGGTTTCACCAGTTATTTTATACTCACAAATGCACACACACATACACACATGTCATACAAAATAATACCAATATACAGGAGGTGACCACATAAAAAAAAGGTTGTGGAAAAACACAACTATTTTAAATTCTATTTTTCTATGGACTATTGAAACCCCTTTGTATATCACATACATATAAGTTTATGTAATTGAATAAGCCCCTTTGTATACCACATACAATAAGTATATATAATTTAATATACATATGCATACTTACATTTCTACACCATTTACTATCAATACAAATAAATATATAAGTGTTAGCCAAACTATTATTAGTACTATGAAAATATATTGCTGATCATGAGTGGGTAAATGTTTCTACATTTTATTTTCAGTAGACCTGCTCTCACAGATCCCCAATAGGATCATCTGTATCTTCCAGGCATTGAGCAGGAAGCTGATGGAAGCTTACTGAGAGGAACAGGTTGTAAGGGTAGCCGCTCAATCAGCAAACCTATAAAAGGGGGATTAGAGGCATTCACATTCTCTCCAAAATAAATTGGTGGATTTCCCTCCTAATTCTCAAACCCTATGGCTCTTCTTCTACTCCCACCAAAATATCTGATGACAGCCATCTCGTGAACACAGAACTATTTCTGGTTTTGACACATATGTGTGTCTCCTTGTTCAGATCCATCATCACATCATGACAGATTCCAGATGCTTTCTAACTTTTACTTTTGGGAAAACTTATAAAATATATGGCAGGACAAACTGGTCTTTTTCTCTCACTGTTCAGCTATTTTTATTGTTTTGTTTATTTATTTTTTTAACTTCTGTCCCAATATCAACTGACTTGACAAGATGAGACAAACAGTATTACTGTCTAGGGAGAACTGGGGATAATGATTTGGGTGAAAATTGTCAATGTTGGTTTGAGGAATGAGTTACGCAAGGATATTGCTACAATGAAAAATATCCAATACATTATGTTAGCTAGAAATGAGAAATTTGTTCATTAGAAACCAGACCATAAGTATTATGAGTATTGTGGTAAAAACAATACAACATACCTTTTATTATAAAGAAAGATCTTTGGAACATGATGCTTAACTTTATGCCAAATCATTCACAATATTTCATTTAGAGTCTCAGTTCTACCAGATTTCAATGTCCACTTTCCTAGCCCAATTACTCTTTCTCTGTGGCAGACTTTATAAAGTTATGAAAATTTAACTTTACCATTAGTTGAAATGGAGGACCTGACAACATTGCATGTTACCTCTTTATAAAAAAATAATTTTGCTGGGGACTCATACGACTCTTATCACAATCCATATATAAACCCATTGCGTTAAGCACATTTGTACATTTGTTGCTCTCATCATTTTCAAAACACTTGTTTTCCACTTGAGCCCTTGGTATCAGCTCCTCATTTTTCCCTTTCTTCTACACTCCCCCCTTCCTCATGAACCCTTGATAATTTATAAATTATTATTATTTTATCATATCTTAAACTTCCCAACGTCTCCCTTCACCCTCTTTTTTGTTGCCCATTCCCCAGGGAGGAGGTTATATGAAGATCCTTGTAATCGGTTCATCCTTTCTACCCCACCTTCCTCCACCCTCCTGGTATCGCCACTCTCACCACTGGTCCTGAGGAGTTCATCTGTCCTGGATCCTTGTGTTTCCAGTCCCTATGTACCAGTGTACATCCTCTGGTCTAACCAGGTTTAATGATTATTAAGATGAGCTTTATGATTTGATCCAATATTCTCAGTACACTACCAAGAAATGAATTAGTGAGTAAATGACTGAGTATCAATAACTGGGGAATCAATAAGTCCCCTATAAAAATAAATTAAAACTTTAAACCTGAAAGTATGAATTGGCCCGGATTTATTCTTTGTATACTAATCACTGAGAGTCAGAGACAAGCACTATTATCCAAGAAAGTTAGTGGGTTCACTTTTCACTCATGTTTCTATGAATGAGTTCATGTGGAAGAATAAAACCCATCCTATCAAAATCACTTTCCTTCACATGAGGCAATGATTATATGACTATAAAGGTTATTGGTTTCTAAGGTGAGAAACATTGTACCAAGAGTGTTGCTAATTTTGAATGATTTTATTATTGACAAGGCTATATTGGCTTTGGTCCTGAACACCTAGGGCAATTGCTTGAGGACTTTGTAGTCCCTGAACTATAATCTCAATTGACAGTGGTTTTGTCCACTTCCTGCTTCTTTCATTTTATCTTATTGGCCCCTTGCTTCCAACTCCTTACCAACTAATATTGGGTAGATAGTGATTAATGCTTAATAGACATAGAAATCTCACTAAGGATATGAAGTACTCTTTTTTTCCATGTATCAATTTTTGTCTTGCACAAAATGGAACTTCCAATTGTACTCAACGTTCTTTTCAATCTTCAGCCATCCTTAGGTCTCAAACTGAATCTCACTCTCAGTTACAACACACCAACACACACACACACACTCACATACAGGCTTCTGTTCTCTTTGCCCTCCCTTCTAACATCGTACTCTCATTGTCCTCACTCTGTTTTGCCCAGCCATCTCATTGTTCTTTGCCTTTAAACCAATCCCAAACCATAGCTTCTCTTTAAATAGCACTACTCCATTATGGTTCCTAGCTTGAAATCATTATGGGCGCAAGATGCCAGATTTTTTCTCCTATGGGGCCTCTGGTGTGTTACAACTCTAATATTTTATTAGGAACCTAGTACTTGACAGTATTAAAGTATGTGATGGCATCAATTTCCTTCTGACATCCTTCTGCCCCTCTCGAAATATGGGATTTTTCCCCCATTAATATAGGCCAAGAATTCTGCATGGAACACTTGATATAGAAAAGCCTTGATTCAAGTATTTTACTATTTGTTTCAGTGATTTCTCTCAACCAACTGGATAAGGGTTCAGTGCCATTCACTAAAGCACCATTAAGTCAATGCAGCCATCAGCACATTCTGTGTGTTCATTCATTTGTGCTGAGTCCGTGACCATCTGTTTGTTTGAACTATATGAGTCTGCCGGAGCAATATAATAGTCATGAGCTCTATGTGACTACTGAGATTTTGAAATGGGACTAGTTCAAAATGAGATCTCTGACGATACTTTAAAAAGTATTGCTACATACTTTCAAGTTCATATGTGCACAGATTAATTCCAAACAATATTTCAAACATGTGTCTATAATCAGTGGATGGTTGCCGAAAGTTTTCTCATCAATACATGTTTTGTCCTCCTTAGGATCGCTTCAAAAAAACAAAATAAAAGTCAAATTAAAACAACAGCTTCCAAGAAGCTGTCCTGGGCTACTTAAATTCAAGGTTGGAGTGATAAGTTCAGAACATTTGGGGAATACTCTGTATTTCATAAGATCATTCTTCATCGGTTCATCCTTCTTTTCTTTTTTTTAAAACATTTTATTAGGGGCTCATACAACTCTTATCACAATCCATACATGTACATACATCAATTGCAAAAAGCACATCCGCACATTGCCTGCCCCAATCATTCTCAAAGCATTTGCTCTCCACTTAAGCCCTTTGCATCAGGTCCTCTTTTTTTCCCCTCCCTCCCCGCTACCCCCTCCCTCATGTGCCCTTGGTAATTTATACATTGTTATTTTGTCATATCTTGCCCTATCCGGAGTCTCCCATCTTTTCAAAGAAACAGAACATTCATGGAGGTTTGCTAGAAAGAAATTTTTTAAGCATTGAAACTACAGCAGGGATAAAAAGGCCACAAAGTTATACAGAGATTATTTTTCAATCATGATAATAAATTCTAGGAGAGTACTTGGCTTTCTGAGGAAATTTCATAGGGGAACCTTTCTCCATCCACCCTACAGTCACTGTATTGCCTCTTCTTTATTTTTGTTCTCTACCTCAAAGAAAATTTAGACACCTGATTTTGTGGAACTCTATGGCCGATGGAGGAAATACAAAAATCCATTTGCAGGGTCTCTATGTGGATTGAGTCCTTGGTGAACTCCACTGCTCACAGGCTAAGAATATGGACAGTCCCAGTAGCAGACAAAGAGACTGATGAAAAGTGTCTCAGCAACTGTTCTGAGACTGGACTAGAGCACCTGCCGTTCGATCGACCTGTGGACCCACTTTCAACTTCTCCTCCTAAATTTGAATATCCTTTGCTTCTCCTGAGGGTGAGGTTGTTCACTGTTTGATCTGATCTTTGATGCTGAGTCATTTTCCCCTTGTACTTTGTCCTTGATTTCAATATTTTTTCTGGATAGGGAAGCCAGGCTTTCATTTGAATAATTGTCTGGGGCATGAAAGGGTAGCGTGGCGGAAGGTCAACATCCATGGGGACAGGAAGGAAAGTGTTCCCAAGTTGACAATGGTGATGAATACACATCTCTATATGCTTGAACTATTGAATTGTAGGATGAGTTCATTATAGCTCAATAAAGCAAATTTAAAATAATAAATTCAAAGGGGAACAAATGTGAGCTCTCTGACGATGCCAAATTTGTCTCATAGGTGTGAAGTGAAGAGTGCAGAATTCTCCACGGAAGGCTAAGAGAGATGGAAACAACACCCTCTGATGTGTCTAAACCTGTATGAGGTGTATGTAGAGAAATAATAGTTCCACAGTTAGATATTTTCATTAAAGTTTATTGTAACAATGCATTTTTGCTTACCTTCATAACTTACTTGCAAAGCAAACAATATATTGTGAAAACTTGGAATGAAAAAAGGTAAAATACTCCATTAAAAATTTTATACGGATTAAATATTGAAATGAAGATATTTTTTAAATGTTGAAGTAAATAAAATACGTTTAAACGTTAATTAAGCCTATTTCTTTTTTTAATTTATGTAATTACCTAACATTTAATTTATATATGACACTCACGTTTGTGGCTGACACTGTATTTCTAATGAATAGTGTTAACATAGTTCATACAGACTCAAGAATCAGGGACACAGTCCTCACCCACGATTACAGGCTTCTTGTCATTTGGTCTTAGTAAAGGTATTTGGTCACAAAGATAGGAGAAAAAACTAGTTATATTCTAAATCAAAACAGTAAATCTTCCTTAATTTAAGCATTCATATCATTTAACAATATATAATACAAGCAGAAAAGAGTCATTTTAGCAAAGATATTACAGTGATCACAATTCCACTGTAAACATATTTCGAGTTTGTTCTTATTTTATAGTTTTCAGAATGAAGAAGCATGCCCCAAACCAGAATTACCCAAACATCTTGCAGAAGGGAGATATTTTATATCTATGCTGTGAAATAGAATAGTTTCTACCTATACATGGCTCTTGGGCATGTGTAATATGTGCAGTGTGACTAAGGACCTAAAATCTTGGATGTAATTAATTTACCTTGAAATTTAAATAGTCATACCTCACTAATACCGTCATATTGAACAGGGCACATCTAATCAGAAAGGAATTTCTGCTCTAAGGTGAGCTGAATTGAATTCAGGTAAATTTACCTCAAAATGACAGGTTGAGAATATTTCAAATTCTCCTAAAATATTAATAACTAAAACATAATAAACTTAAACTGCATCAAAGTCTTTAGAAAGACCTTGAGTATTGGACTGCAGAGTTTTTCCATCTGAAATAAAGGACTGTGTATTTAAGTTGCTAGCAAGATCCACTTATATGTTAATTATCTGATATCAGCATCCCTTCATGTAGTTAAATTATACATGTTTGATTTTTAATTAAAAATGAGAGCATCCATTAAAAACCAATTTTAAAGAATGTACCCCCTGAGTTCTTTTTTGTTTGTTTTTACATTTCATAGGCACTTTGCCTTTGATACTCTACGTGAGTGATTAATTCAAGATAACCTAAACTTCTGGAAGTCATTTATAGGACTTTGTTGTGGAAAAACAATTTCTGATTTGGGGAAAAGCAAAATTAATTTTCTGTTTAAAATGCTAAGCCTTATTACTCTCATTTGTCTCCTGCAGAATGTCCAGAAAGTAGATCTTTAGGGATTATGGTTTAATTAACATTCAATATAATGTGCTTTAATTATTAGCTACTATCTGACTGAACAGATACCATTTCTGCCAGTGCTTTTTATCTATGGAAGTATTTTTTTTTCCCTGTGGTACCATTGAGTGGGTTCTGACTCAGTGACTCCAGACAGAACTTTTGGAAAGCCCTTCCTACACATGGGCATATTAATGGATCCCAGCATATTAACAATGGGAAAGACAGCGCAGAATCAGGAAACCTTCACTTCACTTGCACATAAGGTCAACCGATGCCAACGGATAACAATAATAGTCAAATAAGACTAGTGTGTTTATTTTGAACCAGAGAAAAATACAGTAAAAAAGGGGAAAGCAAAGAGAATATAGGCAAACAATTACAAGACAGCTATTGGCCTGATCTGGAACCTAAGGATAGCCTGTCCTCATAAGATGGTAGTAAAAGAGGCAGGGGACAGAGTATACTTTGTAACCTTCAGAAGGAATCTACATAACCAATACTCTGTTTTCATACTTTTATTCTCCAATACTTTGAGAGAATAAATGTCTGATCTCATCAGAAAATAAATAGACAAAAAGGTTTAATTTTTGGGGTAAATCAGATTCACTTCATTCTTAAATTCAACATACTGTCAAACATTCCAATTATTTTATTTTATCCTTCTCCACTTTAAATTCAAATAAACTTATTTCTACTGCCAGTAGCTTGGTTTTACTGTTTTCCATATGCCAAATAATATTGCTATTGCTAGTTGTTAGGTACCATCCAGTTGACCCCAACCCATAGCAAGCCTATGCACAACAAAAAGAAACACTACACACAATCCTGCACCATCCTCACAATTGTTCCTATGCCTGAACCCCTTGTTGCAGCCACTGTGGCAACCCATGTAATTGAAGGCCTTCCTCTTTATCACCACCATTGAACTATACCAAACATGATGTCCTTCTCCAGAGTGGGTCTCTCCTCACATTATATCCAAAACATGTGAGATGATAGCGTGTCATCCTCGACTCTAAGAAACACCTGGCTTTACTTCTTCCAATACACATAATTGTGTCCTTGTAGCAGTCCAAGATCCTTTAAATATTGTTCTCCAGCACCACAATTGAATTGTATCAATAATTCTATGGTCTTCCTTATTCAATGTCCAACTTTCCGATGCATATAATCCAATGGAGTATTCTACAGGTTGGGTTAGGGACACATGAGTTCTCAAAGGAACAACTGGCTCTTGATCCATTTTCCAGTTCCATAGGAGCACAATGAAGGGTTCAGAATTCCCATCCTTCTCAAGGTTATCTACCATTTACTATGGTTCACATACTCAAATGCCTGTACATAGTCATTGAAACACAAGTGAACGTCTTTCTGGTGTTCTCTGCTTTGAACCAAGATCCATATGACATCAGCAATAATATCCTTTGTTCCAAGTGTTCTTTTCTGAATCCAAGCCGAACATCTGGCAGTCCCCTGTAAATGTACCATTGGTGGGTGACCTTTAAGCAAATTTTATATGTGTTTGATATCAATGATATAGTTATATAGTTTCAGAATTGTGTTTGGGCAGATTTCTTTTGAATTGGCATGCGTTCATCTCAGTTGACTAGAGAAATAAATCCAGGGAGACACTCATATGTGTGTAATAGAGAACTTTATATCAAAGAGTAATTGTATATTAAGAAAATATTCCAGCCCAATCTAGATAAAGTCAATATGTCTGATATTAGCCCATATGTCCAATACCATTCTATAAATTCCTCCTCAGACACACGCAATGACGCCGAATGCAGGAAGATCACAGGCCAGTGGGTGGAAAGTCTTGTGGATCAGTGGTGGTAGAAGCATCTCAGTGCTGGTGTGGGTCTCCATGTGACTCCTCCAGCTCCAGGGCTCTGGATTTATCAGCATAGCTCTATGTGGCTTGTCAATAGGAATGCTTCACAGAGAGAGTGTGCCTGGCCTCCAGTGAGCTATTTATCTCTTTTTAGCCTCCCAATAAGGTCAGCAAGCTCTGACCTGATTGACAGGCTAAACTTCACCCCTTCACTCTTAATAGTCTTGAACTGACTCCAGATTATGTAATTACCAAAGGGCTCAAATATGGATCACTTCAAGTAAGTTGGTCAGAAGATGTCTTCCAAATTTCCTAGCACAGATGAGTGAGTGCTTTCAATGTTACTTCAGCTTTTTGATACATTCCATTGGGTAATCTGTCCCTTCCTGGAGCCTTGTTTTTGGATCATGAATTCCCTGCCATTTGAACTTATTTTTTCAAAATCATTAGCTCTTGCCAAATAGCGACCTCTTGAAATGGTGGAATATTGACTAGCTATTTTGGGGGATAGTGATTCTCTATTCTTTCTATCTCCACTTGATGCATCCTGCATCATTCAATATTTTGCCCATATGAAAATTCCAACTGGAGACTTGAACTTTTCTTGAGTTCTTTCAGTTTCAGATATGCTGACTAAATTCTTCCCCTTTTTATAATATTTCTGTTTTCATATAAAGATTCTTCTCTGTAAAATATTAATGAGATTGTACATGGGAAATGTATGGTAGTCAATAAATTTAACATTCTGATTGTCCTTTTGATTAACATAAAGAGAATAGCTAGAATTATTCACAGAACATGAAATACATATATAGTAATTCAATTATGACCATTTTTTGAAAAAACATCTGGATAGCAGGTCAAATAAAAATGAGTCAGTGGTTATAAATAAGCACAGTTTATAGTGTAAGACCAACTCGGCCTTGAATTCTTTCTCAATAATCTATTCAAATTTGCTAAATACTGTTTCTTCATCTGTGAAATGGTAATAGTATTTTGGTTTATCTATAATTAGAGTACTTAGTATGGGCATTCTCATAAGAAACATTCTCAATTATAGCAATTATTGTTCTTGTTAAGGGCATCGCTAAACTTTTTTTGAAGGGAAGAAGAGCTACCGTCTAAAATGTGGTAGATGAGGGCAGTTGCTTTATTTATTAAATACTTTACCTCTTTGTAAGGAATCTTACTACTGTTGAGCCATTTCTGATTTATGGTGACCCTACATGACAGGATAAACCTGCCCCTGTGGGTTTCGGAGAATATATCTCATTATGGGAGTAAAGAGCTTTGTATTTCTCTCACAGAGTGGTTTTGATCTATTGACCTTGTGGTTACGATATTACTGTGTAGTCCACAATGTCACTAGTTAGGTTATGTAAACAAATAGATTATTGGAATTATTTTGTAATTTAAAAGGCATAGTTATTCATATATGTTATGCTCCATAAACACAAATAAACTGATTAGAAAAATGTTTCCAATATGCATATTACTCATTTTCAAATTTTGAAAACTAGCTGTAGAACAGTTGAAAAATAATCTCCATTTCACAATGAATCACAATATTAAAATTGTAATTGTAAACCTCTAACATATTTCTTCAAAAAGTACCAAGTTCAAAAGTAAGGAAATATGCCATTTTAACTTAAGATATATTTCTGAAAATCATCTTTCCTTTCTTTTTGTTACTCTGTGAAAGTCCAAGTGGGAGGAGAAATACATATTGACTCTCTATGTTAATGCTAGAAATAATAAATAAGAAAATGACTTAATTCTCAGAGCCAGTTTTCCTTATTCTAAAACATGATCTCTTACCACTTCGCTCTCAGGCCCATGAGAAAAAAGTGGATGCTTTCTACATCCCTAAGGAGTTACAATCTTAGAAATCCACAAGGGGCTGTTTCTCACTGTTCTCTAGGATTCATCGAGCTGACAGAGAGTTTGATTTTGAGAATCAGTACTGTGGGCCACAAGGTTGGAAGTTCAAACCCACCAGCTGCACCCTGGGAAAAAGTTTAAGTTATCTGCTATCTTAAAAATTTAGATTGGGCAAGCCTAAGGGGTTGCTATGAGCAGGGATGGAGAGGCAGGCAGTGGGTTTTGGTTTAGATGTAGTGAGCAAGGAGCCCTAACATAAGAACTGGACAGCTAACCACACTTTGAGCGAGCTAAACCCATCAGCCACTTCTGATGAGAGAGTTGAAACTCACTTCTCCCTTAAAGATGTAAAGTTTCAGAAACCCGTGAGCTCTGAGTAGAATCACGTGCCGGGCACTAGGCTTTGGTAGAATGCAGTGAGCACCATCATAGGGATGGCATTCTCATGGGCATATTTTTAGACATAGCTATTTACTAAAAATTATAAGGTTAGAGAAAAAGCAAATAATAATTAAGCATTTCAAAATTGAGATAAAATTATTTTTAGAGTTATTTTATTTTTAAGACATATCTTGGATTATAAATTTAACTCATTTACACACACACAAACACACACATAATAGCATACTAAGTGGAAGTAAAGAGACATATTATGTTATGCCCAATCAAGACATAAAAAAAGAAATAGGTTATGCCTGGGGACAAGTGCTAATCAACCTTGAAAATCAGGAAATGCATATCTAATTTGAAGTTTCATCTCTGGCCTTGACTTAAACTTTTTTATTTTGGCTATATCAGTTAATTTCCTACCACCATATGGTTATGTTAAATATATATACATATATATGTGTGTAGCATATGTAGATATTAAAATAAATTATTAACATTATTATGTAATTATTAATAATATGGGTTGATGTACATTCTACTTTTTAATGATACAAATCAGAAAAGGAGACAGCTGGAATGACAAATGATAGAAAATTCAATCAGGTTATTATTCACTGAGCTACCTCTACGGATACTAGCAAGTTAGTCACTTCAGAAATATTGTAAGAACAAATATTTATTAAGTGTGATTCTATCATTAAGAAGAAAGGTTGACTAGTTTATCCCCGTGCGGAAAGTCTGTGTATGAGATAGCTGTGGAAAAGTGAGCTACTAGGGAGACCAAGGTAAAGAAAGGTAGAGAAGCCGGATAAAGGGAGGGCAGGACTCAAGAAGTGCAGGAGAAAGAAAGGGTAAGACAACAATGAGCGGTGGCTGGGAATGTTGGAGAGGATGTACTTCTGCGTCTGCTGTTCAATATATTGACCTCTTCTAAGTGATATAGAGGAGTCCTGGTGTGCATTGGGCATGTGTTCCGCAAAGTTGACAGTTTGAAGCCACTAGGCACCCTATGGAAGGAAGAGGAGGCTTTCTACTCCCATCGGGGGCAGTTCTACTCTGTCCTATATGGTTACTATGAGTCCACATCACCTTCATGGCAGTGAGCTCAGTTTTAACCGATGTATATGAACTGATATATGGCCTGGATGGAAAATTCGGAAGAGGAGAATGGAATTTTAACATTTATTTGGAAATAAATATCAGTTCCTTAATTGACACTAATTACATTGTGTGAGTTTTGTAGTAATAAACATTATTTATGAACTTACACAGATTGTGGGCCTTTTGCCCAAACATCTCTTTAAAGAGGGACATCCCAATTAGAAAGGGCAGTGCTACTTTCAGTGATCATAGACATGTTGACAACCTCCAAATCCTTTTTAGTTCTCTTGTATATCATATAAATGCTTAAGCACTGGCTGCTAATCAAATGACAGCAAATGGTTTGGTTTCATAGGTGTTAATTGAAAAGTTGGCCATATGAATTCATCCACAGACACCTCCGAAGGAAGATTCTGGTGATCTACTTCTAAAAGATCACAGTCACTGAAAACCGTGTAGGAGACAGTTCTACTCTGGAACACATGGGACCTACATGAGTTCAACTTGTCTATATGGCAAAAAGAAAGGTCAGTTCACCGGTGGGTCATAGTTAAAAATGAAACGTATAAGTTATTGAATTACTCCATATTTTAGGTAACAACATAGAGCTAAAGGGGAGCCAAATTATATATTCATACAGCTACCTTGTCATATTGTAGTTGAAAATTTATATAATATACATAATATGTACATGTATAACAAAAAACATGTATCATCTATCTATCTATCTATCTATCTATCTATCTATCTATCTATCTATCTATCTATCTATCTATCAGGGGTAACCACATAAAGAAAGGAATTACACTGAGCATTTGTAGAAAAAAATTATCTTTGATTTCTCTTGTTCCATTCACTTTAAATGCCCCCTGCTTGTGAGAGTGAATGCATATAAACATCAGATTGGTATATTTTCGTTTTAATATAAAGATCAATAAATTTACTTATTTTACTATTTTTCAAATTTATTTATCTACTTTAATGTTTCCCCAACTCTGATGAGGAAGATAGCCAGATCAAACCATGGAGACAGACGCACCCCACCCCTCCACCACCCCCACCCACAAACCACCTAATCCAGAAGACAACAAACACGGAGAAAGTTCTGTTCAACAGATAAAGTTATCTCCACTTCTAGATGTTCACAGCCTGTTATATGGCCTTGTCTTCTCTCCATCACGCCCTGGTTCTTCTCCATGCTCTTCAGCTAGGGGGCAGTCTTCCGGCAAGCCAGCAGGAAGCAGAAGCATGTCTGGATACGCCAAGTAGACCTCTTTAAACTGCGCCCCCTCTCGGTGACCCTGGCAGTTCGCATCACCCCTGCCAGTCGTCTAACGTGCTTTAATTGGGATGTCATCTCCGCAGTAATAAATTTATTTTTAAATAATCTATATACTGTAACATTCTCATTTCAGCATGATTAAGTAAAAAACAAAATAGGAAGCAAACAAAAGTGGATTCATATTGTACCCTCAGTAATTTCCAAGTGAACTCCATGCTACGGCAGCCCGGAAGGGCCAAAGTACCTGCGGTCGCTGAGCGCATGCTCTCAGAAGGATGGCGTGGTTCGCCGCCATATTGGTGTTCCACTTCCTCAGTCTTCCTTGGCTCCTCTGCGTCCGGGGCTCAAGACTAACCTCCCATCCGGGCCTCGATTTCTGCCAAAGCCGCCTTGCGCAGTGACACCCCTAGACCGGAAGACGACACCTATCACTGGGTAACCCGGAACTACAAGGAGAGTTGGAGCCTCGCTGGTTTTCTACCCAAACCAAGACAAAACCAAGCCATGGCCGTTGAGTGGATTTTATCTCACAGTGACCCACACAGGCTGAGTAACACTGCTCTTGTGGGCTTCTGAGACTGTACATCGATGGGAGCAGGAAGCCTCTTTTTCCGTCCTGGAAGGAGCTGGTAAGTTTGAACTGGTATCCTCGCCTTATCGTGTAATGTCTACAGCACCAGGGCCTTGCCGTCATCCTCGCCTGGAGGATAATCCTGCCTCCCAGACTCTTCCTGAGATTTCAACAAGCTGCATGTTGGCCCCCTGTCCCCTCCAACCACACTCTTCCCCCAGACATCCCAGATAGTGCTCCAGGTAAGAATAGGGGCACATAGCCATTTCCTCCCTCTCAGGGTCACCCCAAATCAGAGTCGCCACCATCGAGTTCATCTCACTTTTCCTAGCCTGTAAATGTTGATGGGCAGGTAACCCCTTATTGCTGCCATACCCCCCCTTAATTGCACAACCTTTAATAGTTATGGTTATGGATCATAAAAAGTTTATATTGTGCTAGATAAAGTAGCTTCTTCATGTTGAAGTTGAACCTAACCTATGGCCTGGGCTCCTCCCTCACCCCTGTACCGTCCAGGTGCAGAGATGGGGTGCATGTTCAAGTGGGCTAGAATTGAGGCTGTTCTCTTAATCTAATTCCTTCCCCAGAGCACTTGGTATGTTTGGGTTCTTTATTTTGTTCATCTACTGTTCACTAGAAAGGTTTAGATGGGTGTAGCTCAAGGCTGAGGGTTCTTGGTGGTGGCCAACCCTTCTCCAGAGCATTGTCTTCTTTCTGGAAAACTCTCGTCTTTTACCAGGCCAATGGGCAACCAAAAATATAACTGAGCTTCCTTAAGGAGGGAATTGGAAACGAGCAGAATTTCAAAACTGTATTTGCGCATTCGAGTATCTCCTGTGGAACTAATCAAAGTAGATGCTCACTCACTTGAGTTCTTTCATGAAAGCCACAATATTGCCTTAAAAATGTGTCTGGATATCATTTCAATTTTGTTTCCTCTAAGGTCAGACTACATGCAAGGAAAAAAATATCGCCCCTGAGCTATTTCATAGGTCAAAGGAGGCTATTGCCTGCAACTAACCACTCGTTTTTTTAAAAGGTTATGATGTGGGCATAAGATAGTCAACACTGCTCGTAAGTACCATTAACCATTGCTGCCAAGGTATATCAGACTGGTGGGGAACCTGGGTGTGCAGAGGAGAACTCCACCGGGTTTTCCTGGTCCAAATTCCAAGGTACCTCCTCACGAGGCTGATTCAAACTGCCAAGCTGTAGGTTTATACGGTGAATACTGATCTCTGGGACTCCTCACCACTACTACACAGCAAATAGCAGGAAACTGCTCAAAGATGCTGTCATCTATAGAATTTAATACCGCTCCCCGCTCTTCTAAGTAAATCCCTTGCCCCAGCTGAGAACTTGCATTCTAACAAAATCGTTTGGTGCTCCCCTTCCCCCACCCCCCATGCCAAATCTATCTTCTCTTTCCGTCTCAGCTACACCCTATTGGAGTCATCTTCTTTCACTGAGAGCTATCATTCTGAGTTGAGGCATTACTGCCTTAACTTCTGGGCAGACCTTCTAATGGGACGAGTGCAGCTTCTTTAACAGGTATGATTCCCTGGAGCCCAGGGAACCCCAAACTAGACCACTCCTTTCTGCAATCAGTGAGGCGATTGTCCTGGGTCAAAGTGGCCAATCTCACCTGCCGTGTAGACGTTCTTGCATTTGCAGCAGGTCTTGCACCGTGAAAAATTACTGGCTCTGTATCCCTGGCAATTCCAATTCTGATGACTACTGCCCTGGACCCACTTCACCTGATTCTGGGATTATGAGTTCTCTTTCCCTTTTGCTTTCTTGGCCTGTTGCTCCTGATACTGCTTTGTAGCTTCTTTCCTGAAGCTGCTGTTTCTTTGGATCTCCTCTCATGCCATGGCTTCTGCTGTTCCCCAGGGGAGCCATTTCCTGAGCCTTCTCTGGACCATTCTTTGGACTGAAACTCTTGCTGTCCCCCAGGAGGTGGGGCATCTTTAGAGGATTTTTTGGACCATGTTTTAGGCGGAAACTCTTGCTGTCATCAAGGGGCCTGTGCCCTGAGCCATCTCCAAACCATTCTTTGGACTGAAACTCTTGCTGTTGCCCAGGAGGGGGGCATCTTTAGAGGCTTCTCTGGACCATTCTTTAGACTTAAACTTTTGTTGTTGCCTAGGAGGTAATTCTACCATTCTTCGGTTAGCTGGACCACATCCAACAGGATCAGGAACCCTCCACATAAATCCAAAATGTCTTTTCTCTAGCACCACTTGGGGCAGTTATATAATTTTATGTCAACTTGGTAAGTGTAGGAGTGGAGTCTAGCCTGTCAATCAGGCCACAGTCTGATGATGCTTCCATGTGGGCATGGCCTTCTTATGAGGATTCTGGGAACTTCCTCTCTTGCTGCTTCATCTTCTTGTAGACAAGACACATTGAGCCATGTGGAGACCTGAGCTAGACCTATGATGCTTCAAAGCACTGTCACTGGATCCACAAGACTTCCATCCACCAGCCCGTGATCTTCCTGTATTCTTAATCATTGCATGTTGTTGTGTGAGTGCGAAGATAGATTTATGGACTAGTATTTGACTTATGGGATAATAACAGATTTATGAACTTGATGTGGACTGGACTGGAATGTTTTCTTGATATACAATTAACCTTTGAGATAAAATTCTTTCTTATACACATCTGTATGACTCTGGATTTGATTCTCTAGTCAACCCAGTCAAAATTATTATGGTACCTAGAAAAACAAATCATGAAGTTGGAGAGTGGATTCTCATTTGACCATTGTTTTACAGTAGTTTTCTTCTTTAGCTAGCTGGAGGTCAGATATGATCATGCAATTTACTGGGTGGTTTTCAGAAAAATACATTGGAAGTGAAGGTTTTGTTTCCTAGAAGTTGTTTTTGGTTGTTATTCCTTTCTGAAATGGTGAAAGTGACTGATAAATGTAAATGTTGAGCTTGGGAAGCAAAATGGCCCCTTGAACTCTGAAACCATGTGCTTGGTCAGATTGGCGAGCAGAAGGCCAGCCCTGGGTTGATGCAGTCAGAGGCCTAAGGCCATATTGCATGTGAATGGGATAGTTTCCATAAGGGTTGAATTTGACTTAAAAATTAAGTTTAGGATCTGGCTGTACTATGTTTATACTATTTTATTTTGCCTACCCTTATTGACACAATGTTTGAAAAAAGTGATTATTAGGAAGTAAAAATAGAGAGTTTGTAAGCCTGCTTGCCTTCACCAATTAATAGGACATGCCTTCAGAGTTCTTTGAAAAGATAAGCCCCCACCCAATGCTTTGAGTGTTCCGGACACTGGCATTTGAAAAGCCCTGTTAAAAGAGTTGTTGAAAGACTGAAGGACAAAAGGAACCCTTTGGCTTTTTGAATTTTGAACGACTGGCTTGTGCCTAAAGCTGCAAAAATCTGGAGCCCTGAAGGAACTCTCCTCTGTAGGACTGAGCAGTTAAACGAAGCCTCTGGGCAGTCTGAAATGCTTGCTAGGTGACCCTCCTGGATCCACTTGTTGAGTGAGAGTGGGAGAAATGCAGCCATAGAGAGCTGAATTGAGTGTGACCACTAACACCTGTGAACCTGGTTTACAGGGACTAGAGGAGAAGACAAGTGCGGGTTGGCTGGTCTGAAGTTTAAAGAGTTGTGCAGCACCTGAGCCTATGTCATGACCTATCCCAAGGGGGCTAGGATTGTTGAGAATTTGTAACAGGACCCATGGTCAAATGCAAGACGGTCAACAGGTACTCTGGTGAGGCTAAGTGAGGCGACATCCCACATTGAGTTAACCAGACCCCAACCAGATGAAGATGAGAGATTTTTAAGCCTGTGAATTGGTATATATTGCTGCTCACTTTATGGGTGGCCTGTCCTGATTTGACTTTGCTTATGGATACTGACTCACAAGGTTCCAAATGGAATGAAGATTCTCTACATCTGAGAACATACTTGTCTCCTCAGAACACTGGGTTGATATGAATGGGCAGTATATAAATTGGTTACCCAAAATTAAGGGGACAAAGGCATGAAGGGTCTGGCTTACAAACTTTCATGGGTGTGGGAGTATGTTCATAGGATTATGGTGTAAGTGCTCACATACTGCATTTATTAAGTAGAGAATATTTTTTTGTTATAGAATGATTAAATGGGCCTGGAACATTATGAGCTGTATGCAATTTATATTTATTCTATTAGGCACAGATATAATTTTATTATTGTTTTGTTTAAAAATTATGTAGGTGTTATTCCAACACAAAGAAGGAGGAAAATGGAGGGAGGAAAAGGGAGGATGGGGGACACAATGGCACTTGGAGAGGGAGAGAATTGGTTATATCTCCACAGAATTGGGAGGGTGCATGCAGACCCCACCATGGCACATCAAACCTTGAGGGTAACGTAATCATATGGAGCAACTCATGAAATGAGTGGGCTACAGAGTTGGTTTCAGTCAGCCAAACTGACCCCTCCCTAGAGGTATGTGCTACAGAGGACAACATTAAACCTACAGGTTGGGGAGAGGGGCCGGCCTGTCACTCCCACATGGAAGCAAATCAAAGAGGAAAAAGAAAGTGAGGGTCTAGATCCCATATTGGCACACCAAGCCTGAAGGACTACACCTCTGCACGGAGCTGCTAGGCACAGAGAGGACTGTAGGGCTGACAACAGCTCATGACATTATGTCCCCTCACTGGAGCATACCGTGACAGAGGACAGTACTGGGAACACACAGTGGGGAGTGAGTCTGCTCTGACCAACCCCCACAGTGGGGCGAACCAAGAAGGGAACATGACAGATCAGCAATAGGAGCAAAGCAAAGCCACAAAGCCCCAAAGGAGCCCCCAAAATAGACTTCAGGCTAGCACCAGGCAGTTCTCAGAACCCCCCAGGACCAGTAGGAAAATAGTCATAAAGGTCAGTGGACAGACATGGCATTATGTATGCTTTTTTTGGTTTTGCTTTGTTTCCTAGTTATTATTATCTTTTTTTCTTTTTGTTCAATCTTTTCTTTTTGTTTTATTTCAGTTTTTGATGGTTTTGCCTACCTATATATGATAGGCATGGGAAGCAAGCTCGAGGACAAAGCAGTGGGACTGATGGTTCCAGAAGGACTTTGGGAGAGGAGGAGTTGGGGGAAGAGAGCAGTGAGCATACCATGCCATAGACAGGGGAACAATTGGGGAATTAAAATCAGTGAGGAGGATGTAGAGATCATGGGGGTGGTGGAGCAACAGCAGTCTAGCTGAGAGGAAATTGAGGCAGAAGAAGGGAGAGAGTGATGGTGAAACAAGAGGAAGATAAAAGGAAACAGGAAAGGTCTCAGAAGTAAAGCGATGGATAGAGGTATAAACATAGGTGTGGACATAGACTAGCAGGGAGCCCTGGTGCCCTGTGGTTAGTCCTTGGGTTGTGAACCACAACACTGGTGATTTGAACGCATCAACTTCTCCCAGGGAAAATTGTGTCATTGCTCTATAAAGATTGACAGTCTCAAATGACCTCTACAGGATGACAGTGAGTTGGGATTGACTCTTCAGAAGTGTGTTTGATTGAAAAGGGTTGAGTACTAAATCAATGCCACATTTCTGTAGGCCTGCCTCTATTTGGGATGGTAGCACGAGGGTGAAAGATGACGCTGTCCATGTCCATGAAGATTTGCAGTAGGGCGGTTCTACTCTGGTGTCTAGGGTTAAATGAGGATCAAGATAATCAAGTGTTTGGTTCTGTGTTCATCAGGACTTTACTCGGGTCATGTGTTTAGTGCTTTATAACCACAGTCTCATGCAAGGTGTAGGGCAATCTGAGGAGGCGGCTACTTCTATTATGTGACAGAGGTGCAGGTAGTTGCAGTGAGTGCCAAAGGTCAGAGAGCTAATGAGAAAGCCATTGGTCTTAGGGTAAAGCATGTGAATTAAGCTCAAGATTTATGTGCCTTATTTTTAACATTAAACATACATTTGCTTGAACATTAATAACCATCCAAATATTTAATGTGATACTTATGAATCCATGAGTTCACAGAAGGAAACATGGCATATGTCCAGCGGAATTTTTAGATAACTGATGATAGAAATAATTTTACAAAGTTTATTTCTTGCTACCATCCCAAATCTGGAATGAAACATGAGACATAACAGAAATATGGCAAAGACTATCACAAATACAGTTATTATACATTAATGTTTGGTTGTCTAATCAAAGTACAGAAGACTTGGTTACTATTTAAAGAGCTAATTATATGAACTCAAAATGAAAATGCAAAACTTATACCATCCTAAAATAGATGTGCTGGTGATTAAAAATAAAATATCCAGGAACATGAAGACTTGAGATATAATGTGGGCCCAGATGAGTTAGTGATTACTACCATAAAAATCTGGCAGGGTGTTCTCTTTACAATTTATAATGAAACTGTCACATATTGAATTTATAAAAGGATTTATGTAAGATAAATAAATATATTTGCCAAAACACGTTAAAAGCCTCTACAGTATATTTGAATATATGGACAAAGATAATTTGACTCAGAGAGCATCATAAGAAGTGTATTGGGAAATGTATGGGATGCTGTAGCAATGGAAGCAAGAGATTCTACTGTGAATCAATAGCAGGGGTACTTTCTACATTATCTAAAATATGATTAATATTAAAACACCAGTCCAAAGAACATGCACATGGAAAAACAGTATTATGCTTGCAATAAAAGTACAGTATTAATGTGTTCAATTTTCAGAAGTAATTAAAAATATTTCAAGCACCAAATGAAAATTATGTTTTTTAAATATTTAATTACATGCACAGTTACATCCTTAGGATTAGGTATAGTTTAGTTATTTGAGAGGTTTGGAATAATCAAATGTTACATAATAAATAGAATTTTATTGGTAATCAGAATTATGAACTTAAACTTTTTAAATAAACCTTTTCACAAAATTTAAAATATGTATAGAAGATACATGAAACACAGTAGCTATGCATTGTTTACATTACTAGGGAGGTGGTATAGTATTATAATAGTAGCCCTAGTTTTCTTAAATTCATACAGTTCTTTGCCTTTTTAAGCTTCATTTATCAGATTATTTGGGAGGATGCAGTGTTATTCTGTATACCCATTGATAGAACAACAACAAACAGTGCAAAATTTAATAACATTTAGATTGAAATATTCTTGCAATCTAGATTACATTTGAAAAACAAACCACGCTGCCATCAAGTTGATTCTAACTCATAGTGACACCATAGCACAGGATAGAATTGCTTTCGGTGGCTTCCCAACTGTTTGGGATTGTAACTGTTTATAGGAATACAGAGCCTCTTATTTATCCTGTGGAAAGGATGGTGCGTTTGAACTGTAGACCTTGTGTTTACCAGCCCAACATGCATAACCATGGCTACAAAACTCTTCCATACAACTCAAAAAGTCACCATGAATGTGAATCAACTTCAAGAAAATTGGGTTTTTGCTTTTTGTCGTTTTTTTTCATGCTATTTAAAGAAAGAATATTCAAGTTATAAAGTTCTTAGTTTATTTAGAACAGAGTCTGTAAACTGTTCCATGAAGGACAGTTCTGCCAACTATGGGTATGTAGAAGACAACTTTGCTTATAAAAAGGAGCTCTTGGGGATGTTATTGGTTGGGCAAGGGGCTGTTCTGACAAGGTCAGCAGGTCAAACTTGTCAGATGCTCGGCAAGAGAAAGAAGAGGTTTTCTGTGTCCCAAAAGATCTACTGTCATGGAAACACTGTCTAGAAATCTCCATGAATCGATATCAAGGTTTTTGCATTGTTTTCAAATACAGTCTTTGAAGGAGGCCTCTTGATTCGGTCCATAGGACAGTCCATATAGACTTGAGTATAAGCCAAGTTTTCAGCACGTTTTGTGGTAAAATTAGGTGCCTCAGTTGATATGCGGGTTGACTTATACTTGAGTATATATGGTAATTTGTCAATCCTTGATTTTTTAATGCCCCCCACCATCTTTTCTAATAAAAACCCTAAAAAAATTTGCTCTGAAACCATCATTTACCAACATCTTTTTTTGCTCCTGTTTTTCATAACCACTTCTGTTAGGGTTCTCTAGAGAAACAAGACCAGGACACTGATGATTTTATATAAATATATATTAAGAAATAAGCCATACAAATAGCTCAGTACAACTCACTTCTGTGAGACAGTGAATACACTGGCAGTCCTTCACGTCTTGAGGGCCCCTGGGTAGTCCTCTGTAGAACAATTCAGGCTATCCTGCCACAGGCAGCAAACAGCAAGACGGGTAACCAACAGTCACCCAGGTGACAGAGTCCAACAGTCCCCAGCTCAAGCGATGTATACTCCAGTAGCATGGCGAAGCAGGTCTTCAAGGAGCCTCCAACTACAGCGACATAGTCCACGGGTTAGTTGTCCCACAGGTAGTGTAGCTTGCAAATTGAGGCAGAGAACAAGCAAGGTAGCCGCACACTGGTCTGATCATCAAAGAGTGAGACAAGAAAGGCGGGGCTCACTGAGCCATTTATCTCTCCACCCTTCACTTACTCCCACATATGTTCATTGGCCAGGTTGGCACAACAAACCTACCTATCACACCGCTCATGGAATTTCTTGTTGAGGAGCAAAAGAAAATCCTTCCATAAACACGGATACCCTTTAGTTTTCTTGTGGTTGAACAGTAAAAAAACAGAGACTAGAAGACGTCCAAATAGATGTGTTCATTGCCTGCCTTGAATGTTTTATTGTTGTCAGCATTGCTAGCTTGTCTTTTTCTTGCAATTCCGTAGTTCAATCATAGCAAGAGGAGTTGTGCAATCCCCATCAAAATCAAGTTTTAGAATATGTTCTCCTTTCTTGTAATTGTTTTTGCTAGCTCCCACTTCCCACCAATCTCCTTTTATGCACAGTCTGCTGCTCAGTCACCCCCTCTAACTATCGGTATTTTCTCCACATTGTCATGCCCCTGAAGGACATTCCCGCCCCTGCCATATGGTGAACACTACCTTGGTTTCTGTCACCACGGACTTGCCCCATCGTGTAAAAGGCCAAAGAAGAATCCGTTCCTTTGAATGATGGTGCTGGTGGAGAACACCAAAAGTATCATGAACTTCCAAAAGAACTAACAAATTTGCCTGGCGAGAAATACAGCCAGAATACCCCTCAGAAGCGAGGCTGGTGAGACTTCATCTCCAGGACTTTGGACATGTTACCAGGAGAGCGCAGTTCCTGGGAAAGCTCTCCTATAGAAGGTTCCGTGAAAAGAGGAAGCACCTCTGGACTGCCACCAGGGCTGCAACAATGTGCTCGACATAAGAACAATTGAGAGGATGGCGCCATGATGTATTCTACTGCACGTACATCAGGGCGGGCTGGAAGGCGCCTAACATCATCAACAATGTTCTTTTATATTCACCCACCCTTTCAGGGCATGTTACGTGGCTTCTACCTTGTGGCTAGTCAGGCCCTTCGGTGATTATCACTCCCGTGACTCTCTCTGTAGATTTACCCATGTCAGATTCCACATGCAGAACACATGCAAAATAAAACCAAACAGTAAAAGAGTTCCTACCACAGTGAAGACATAGGTGTGTGTGAGGCCGGAGTGTCTGAAGAATCCAATCCAGTGAAACGCGTCTGCTTAAGAAAGAGCTTTATATCAAGAAATAATAGACAGTGATACCTCGGTTGTTCAACTCAATTCATTCCAAATACATGTTTGAATGGCAGAAAATTCTAGAACTAACCATGTTTTCCCCATAAGAATGAATGGAAAACCAAATATTTGGTTCTGAGACAATAAAATTACATTTATAAATTAATTTTTCTAGGAAATAACAAAAAGTTAACAGCTTGAGGTTAGGGGATGAATGTGAAACACAAGCACAATAAATACAGTACATTAAATATCAACATACAATGAAGTAAATAAACTTATTTTGGAGGGAGCTTCTTTATAAGTCCTTTATGCTCCTTATCTGAGGGGTTTATTTTATTTTTTGAAAGGGTTTTTTTTAGTTAATCATTTTATTGGGGACTCATACAGTTCTTATCACAATCGATACATACATCCATTGTGTCAAGAACATATGTACATTTGTTGCCATCATCATTCTCAAAGCATTTGCCTTCTACTTGAGCCCTTAATATCGGCTACTCATTTTCCCTCTCCCTCCCCACTGCCCCCTACCTCATGAACCCTTCATCATTCCCAAATTATTATTATTTTGTCATATATTACACTGTCCGATGTCTCCCCCCACCTTCTCCTCTGCTGTCCCTCCCCCAGGGAGGAGACTATACGTAGATTCTTGTAATCAGTTCCCCCTTTCTTCCCTATTTTTCATTATGTTTTGTTGTTTAAAATCCAATGGGTTTTTGGAATAGTACTCTACCATGGGCTTCATTTTAACATCTCCACTCGCGTTCCCATGCAACAACAGTGAACCTGTTTTTCGAAGGCTAGTGGTCTGGTGAGGCCTTTTTCTCATCGGTAATGAAGATCCTATTGGACATTTATTTCCCTGCAAAGTCCACTTTGGTCTCAGCTGATCATGTCCTGGGGATTGAAACCCTCAGCCTCTATGTATTCAGCACATTCAGCCACATGGTTATTGGCTTCATCTCTGTTTTCACTCTTTCCTGCCCCCATGCCCCAGAACACTGTGTATGCTTGGTCTCTTTGTGAAGTTTTAAAATCAGCCATGGTTGACTTTGAACACTTGAGGTTGCTCAGCATTTGCTCCTGAAATATTTTCATTAAATCACAATGGAGGCTTTTAGCCTCAAACATCATTCTCTAGAATACATTTTCACCATCTAGTCATTTCTGACTTATCTAAATTAGCACTAACTTAACCTCTTTAACGATGTGGGTGGTTTGTGGTTAATGATTTCACACCTTGCCCTACATGATGTGCTTTAATCACATTTTTCCCCAAATCATTTAATCACACACACACACACACACACGCACACACGCGCACGCGCACACGCACACACACACACACTAATATCTACTTAGCCTTGTTGCGTTCAGCCACCGAATTAAACTGGGGTGACTTAATTCAGATTTTGAAATTTCTTGCATGGATCTTAGAGCTTTCCGCCTAACTTTACTACTGATATCACTAGTTATCTTTCGAACCGTGGTCATGATATCTATGCCAATAAAGTGCAAAACAAAAACACATTAATAAATATTTTAATGCACTAATACAAGCACTGTCCTCTGAGAGCAGTGCTTAGACTGTAGCTCGCCGTTGTGTCTACTGCCATAACACCTTGTACCAAGTCAGATTTTCTTACTCGAGCCCTTACGCCCCTCTTCAATACATAGTTGCATGCCCTTGATACAGAAAGGTGGCCCAGGAAGCAGAAAGATAGCAGGCTAACTGGGTACAGCGGCACTTAGATCCAAGGTCAGTGGGATCCTGGAGGGTGCCCACAGTTCCCCAGATCAGGTTGCCCACATGAGGCCACCCCAGGAGGAAAGCAGAGTTCCACCATGCAGGAAGGGAGTGGGGCAGGGGCAGAGACCATCTCTGTCTTGCTGTTAAAACAAAATCTTACAGCATCAAGGGGCTGCAAGTTGGTTGGCAGGTTTGACTCACCCGCAGAGAGTTTTCGTTTGGATAGGGCAGCTGCTACTCTTGATAAAAACACAAAGCCAAACCCACTGCCATCCAGAATCCCACTCACAATGACCAGATAGACGGAATAGAACACACCCGTACTCCCACCCCATTCTTCCATGCGCTTCTGAGACTGTTAGTCTTTTTAAAAAGAGAAAGCTTCAACCTTCTCTTAGGAAGCAGTTTGTGGTCTCCAACTGCTGACCCAGGGGCTAGCACCCACATGCATGACTGAAAAAGTCACGAGGGCTCTGAACTAGTTGCCAGTACTGTACAGATAAGAACTTTTACATAAAGTTTGAATGATCAACTTTAAAACATTTCCCAAAGATCTCCCAATTCAATAGAAAGAGCACAAGCTTTGTCCTATGCTTGATAACGTGGAGGAGCAGTGAAAAAGAGAAGACTCTGGACAAGGTGGATTGACACAATGGCCGCAACAGTGGGCACGGGCCTAAGAGCAAGTGTGAGGATGGAGCAGGACCTGCCTGTATTTCACTCTGTGGCATGCAGGGTCCCTGTGAGTCTGAACTGATTGAATGGCACCATATAACCGTGTCCTACAAAGTGTTGTAAATTTCCAATTTTCCACACTCACTCGACTCTTTCTTAACCTTGATATTCTTTGTGCATTTCTGTTACTTTCTTGACTTCTGGGCATATCTGAATTTGCAAGACTCAAGGTAGAGTTTGAGATTCTCAAAATTGTTAAGTGTATCTTGTAACAATTGTGTTATGACTTTTCCCAAATATTGCATGTGGGAGAAGATTAGAAAAGCTAACATCCAATCTCAGGGGAAAGGGCAAGTGTGTAGGTATGAAGGGAATAATTATAAAATGGATCTCAGAGGGACAGAAAAACAAGTCCATTTCCTTTGATTACTTTGTTTATAAAAAGTTGACACCTGTCATTTATAAAAGTGGCAATCTCATTGTAATTGAAATGGTGTTTTGTTTGTGTATTTTTTGACTGAGGATTATTCAGTAAATTAATGGGAGGTAGCAAAGCTGATTTCACATGGAATACATGGCAGCTGTTAATAAAGTAGGACGTACGTATTCGGATCTCTACTTTTAGATAGTATTTCGGTTCATTGTATAATAAAATACAAATGATTTATGAGTAGTGGATGCAGATAGGGAGTGAGAATCCTTAAGTGGAAAGCTACCGGCACCCTATTTGTCAGGCCCCTGAGCTTCCAAACAATATGAATACCCCTTCTCCATGGGACAGGTTTCACATTGACCACAGGCGTGCTCAGCATAAAGCAAGCTGAATAAAAATAAGTTCTAAAGTTATCTTTGCATTTCAAAGTGCCAAACCATACATTTTCCCATTAGTAATCAAGTGAATCTATAAAAATTACATTTTCAATAAATGATTTTCCACCAGTTAGTTAATAGTGTTTCTCAACCATGATCCACTATGTTTATAGAATATAAATAAAAGAGCATAAAAGGAATTGTGTTTTCAAATAGAAAATATCAATTAAGCTACACATGAAATACATTCTCATGCATACAACCATATGAAAAACTATAACATGATACTTTTTGTACTATGAGGATCTTTTATTTGATTTTAAAAACTTTTAATTTTAAAACCTTTTAATTTTAAACCTTTTCATTTTAATTTTATAACCTTTTAATTTTAATTTAAAAATTTAATTTTTTAAATTTAAAACAATTTCATTTTATTTTATATTTTTAGTTATTTTTTCTAATCTGAATTTTAATTAGTTATGCTTATTTATGTTATAAATTTTATGTTATATTTGTTCCATTTATATTTTTTATCTACTTTGTTAATTTAGGTAAAGTGTGAAAAGATAATGTAACACACCAAAATTGTGAATATGAATTTAAATTATGTAGCTAGTATAGTTTAGAGACAATCCTATCAGAATGTATGTTCTTATGAAAAACAGAAATTTGTGCCACTCTTAAAATATACTGAAAAAAGTTTAATTCTTGATAGAAGTGCCTGGGGGCTCTGGAGGTGAAGAACAAGGTCAAGGAGGGAGACACTTGGGCCTGTCTTGCCACTTCAAAGACAGACATCTCTGCGTTTTCCCATCAGGATTCACAGTGAGATTTTATTAGTAGAAGAAGTAGAGGAAGAAGGAAAGAAAAGAAAAAGAGCTCTTTTATTTTAAAGGAACATATAAAAGAGGGAGTCCAACGATGCTGCAGTTCAATTGCCCCTTCTTGTTGATAGAATTTGAGTTAAATCTCAAGAACATGCAAGTATTTGGTAGGTTCGTTTTACCCCTATTGCTCCCATTTGGTTCTCTCGCCAATCCTTTTAGACATTATTATTCTTTGATTTCAATAAATGTATTCTTTATAGTTTTCTCTAATTATGGGCATTTCCTCTCTGCAGATATCACCTTATGCAATTGCTATGTTTATCTTTGGGTTGTACATCATGTGTCTATTCTCTCTGAAGGGCATGTACATCTGTCTCATCAATACTTGTGTTCCACATGGTACTTACCCTTAGCAGACACAGTAAATACTTCACTTGTCTGCAGACTGACTCTGTGGCTCCAACCCAAAAGCAAAACCAAACCACTGCAGTCAAATAGTTTCTCACTGACAGATCCTATACAGAGTCTGAGCCTCAATATTTAGGACAACAGACAGCCTCATCTTTCTCCCCTGGAGTAGCTGGTGGTTTTGAATTGCTAACCTTGAGATTAGCAGCCTCCAGAATGTATAAAACTTGTCACTGTGAATTTTTTAATTATTAACTTAAGACCAAATTATCATCTCATGTTATCTCTATCACTGAAGTTAAGGTCCCTTACCATTTCATATCAATTTATCAAGAACTGTGGAAAGTCTAGCTACATATTACTGTACTGGCAATAAGGTACATTAGGCTGCAAAGTTTTTTGTTTTTGTTGGTTTTTTTAATGCTAAAAAAGACAGGAGACCCTTGAGTCAGAAATAGAACTATTATTAGATGCTATCTTGTAACTGCTATCTTGAACTGACACGTAGGAAAAACAAACAAATCAGTTAGTATCTCTGCTCACAGATGTACAGAAATTCAAAAAAAAGAACCATGGAGAAAGGATTTTCAAAATCAATAAATCCAAAATTGTTAACTAACTATTCAAAAACTACACCCCAACTTGTGTCTACCTCAGAATAATTAGTAAAGAAATTTATACTTACAAATGAGTCATGTAAAGTCAATTAAATGTTTTATTAACAAATATCCCATGCATGGAGATGTGATCATTATAGTCAGTTTTTTACACTGCCCCATGGTCTTTTGGTTAGATTTTAAGATAAGCTCTGTGTATAACTTTTTTTTTTTTGAAAAGGCAGAAACACAAAATAAAACACCCACTGACTCACAAAAGACCATGAGACTGGGGTATTCTGCTTCCAATGATGTCTCCAGTCTCTCTAACTGGGGCATAAGCATTAGGAAAGAAGAAAAACTGATCAACTATGATGCCTTTCTCTCCAAAATAAAGGGAATGTTCGTCCTCAGTTAAGGTCCGGCATACATTATTTTTTACATCCAATTGAAGTCAGATTTGTTAGGAGACGAGTACGGGAACCAGGCAGCACAGTAGGCCAACTGGATTAGGAACTCAAGCTTCGTAACGAGAAGAAAGACGGGTTCAGTTACACGCGTGTGTTCAGAAGGATGTGTAATGAGAGAGCACATGGATTAAAAGGAGAGCTACAGACAGCTACAGGTTTTGGGGGACAAAGTTGAAAATGAAATTAGGAAGAAATAAAACACTAGGAAATGAGCAGTACAAAATAAGGTGCAATAAAAACAAACTGTGATGAAAGTTTCTTGCTTTGATTTTTCAAATAGTGTCATAAATAAATAGTGAACACTTTATCTCAAATTTCAAGCATTTAATAAAGTAATTTCTTTTTGAAGGCAATTTATATATAATAGTATGATCTTAGTTGAAAGAAAATTAGTTTACATATTCAGCAAATACTCACTTTGAAATTGATAGAAAAATAAAAGTACAAGATTGCTTTGCCTTTTAAAAGTGAAATTTCTTATCTGTAGCAGTGTGCATGCTCTAGTCTAATCTGATTTGTAAGGTAGAATTGAGGTCATGATAGTGGGGGAAGGAAGCATTAAAGAACTAGAGGAAAGTTATGCGTTTCTTCACTGCTATAGTACACCCTGACTTTCTCATCTCTTCCTGTGACCCTTCTGTGAGGGGATATCCAATTGTCTACAGATAGGCTTTGTCTCTCCACTCTACACCGCCCCCTCCCCCATTCATATTGGGTATGATTTTGTTTAGAATCCAGGATAGATAACCCCCTAAGGGCCAACCACAGGAATAGAGATAACAGTAGGATAAGGGGAAGTAGGGGGAGAAAGCAGAAATTGATCACAAGGATCAACAAAGAACCCTCTCCCAGGGGGACAAACAGCAGAAAAGTGGGTGAAGGGCAACAGAGAACTATGTAAGATAGGAAAATAATAATCTATTATTTATCAAGGTTCATGAGGGAGGGTGGGCAGGGGAAGGAGGGGGATAAGTGAGCTGAAATCTAGGGCTCAAGTAGAAAGAAAATGCTTTAAAAATGATGATGGCAGCATATGTACAATTGTGCTTGACACAATGTATATATGGATTGTTGTAAGAGCTGTAAGAACCTCAATAAAGTACTTAATAAAAAACGTGAAATTTCTTTTAAACTGTTGCCATTTAATATAAAGTTGGATAAAAATTCTATTGCTTTTTGAGGATTAGAGATAATAGAAAAATAAACTAAAACTGGAATTAATATCAACATAAAATATCAAATGTACAGCTTAAGGAATATTAAAATTGATCAAACTCATGCTAATATCTTACTATACTGCAAGTTGAAAGAGCATTGAAGAAAAATATTAACCTAAGCATTTCAGTTTAATAAAAAGTTTAAGAACAAGAAGGAGACACAAGTTTTGTTGAAGTAGCATGTTGAACAATGCAAAAATGAAAGGTTAGGGTTTAGATGTTCACTGCTTCTAAAGAATAACAGATGAAAAATATTGAGCAAATATGACTTTTCAAAAATGTTTGATGAGAGCCATTGAAACACATCACAATTTAAGATATAAGAAAACACATTCGTTTTCTTTGTGATTAGACATTAAGTTAAAATTAAAAAGTTAATTCAGACTTTTTTTTCCCCCTTCCACAATCCCGGACTCTTCATTTAATAAGTTACAAACACTGGAGTATTCAGTCATATTTTCCCAAACCCAAACCAGTCTCACTGCCATTAAGTCATTGCTGCCTCACACAGACCCCTTGTGGGTTCTGAGATTGTAACTGTTTAAGGGAGTCATGTCTGCCGTGAAGCTGCTGGTGGTTTTGAACTGCTCACCATACAGGTCACAGTCCCATGCATAACCACTATACCTCAGAGGCTTCTTATTTGTACTATAGGGGACATAAACTCCATTTATTTCGATATAGCCTTCATAGTAGGGGTCAAAATACACAACATCCAAGGTACTTAAATAACTCCACATACATTTGGGAACTGTTTCCTTGACTTCGGTACACCTTAGCCGAGTGTATTAGATACTTTTGTCAAAATGTGCCAGCAATTCTCTTACTGTTCATTTAGTGGATGCGTAACTCTCTCTTGGAACACATATGAAAGGCAAAAATGTTATAATGAGAAAAGCAAACCAAAGAGTTTTAATTCTAAGATTCCTGCATAAAAGTTTTAATGTCTGGCATTGTGAAATATAAATATAACCACTTAGAATATATGGACATAGGTTCCCCACACCAGACATTATGTGAAATTTAGCATTACACAAACTGGACAACCACGTCATAATTATACATAACAGCCAAATCACATAATTAAACTTTCAAGTTACATCTTTGAATACCTGCCAATTTACACCAAATCACATCATTATGTAACTGCCAAGCCACTGAGAATCAAGTCCCAACCAAAGTGACACATAACCTTAACCCTTATAAGCAATGTTCAGTGAAAAGTTAGTTAATCAGTGAGCAGTAGACATACAGCATACCATTGATTTAAAAGAGGGTTATTAGAATAAAGGTTGTCTAACTAATTGCTATTTTGGTTAGCTACATAACTATTTTACTATATACATGTACATATATGTATGCATTCACATTAATAATACATAATCTTCAGAGTTATTAACCTGCTTAAATACTTAAAATTTTAGATTCTGGAATTTTGGACTGTGAAAAAGGTAATCTAGAAAACATAATCTAGTGAGCATGGATCCAGGAACGCCTTGGGATAACTATTCTGAATATCAACTCACATCAAAATTTAAAGTATCGCTAAGGGAATGCCTGCCATAATTGCTAGCCCTAGCACATTTCCTCAAGGTGTCATGTGTTTCTGGATCTGTTCATGTCGTAAATGGCATCACTTTGGGGCCACAAGATAGAAAGTCATGACTGTTTGTCGGGGATTTTCTCTCCCATTACTCATGTAAATCATCAACTACCCAGTCTCTCCAGGTTTAGTTTTCTGTGGCTGTTTTTGTTTTGTTTTTAGCTGGAATCTTCATTATTATAGGTCTAGATTGGCACACAGTTTTAACAGTTCTTGTGTACACCTTTTACCCATTTGTCTCAGACACCACATTTTGCAAAACTAGAATTTTGATAAAATTAGGATACTGATTGTTATTAATAAAATGCATGAGTCTTACTCATATTTTCCCAATTCTACCTGTTTTGATTTGTGTAGTGTGTATTTGTGTGTGCATGTGTTTGTGTAAATCTATTGTTCTATAAAGTGTGATTAATTGTATTGGTTCAGATACTCAATAGTGCCATTCCCACAAAGAGCTTGGCAGATGTTTTAAAATCACAGTTACTTTTACTTGTCTACTCCTCTCTAAGCCGCTCACCCTTCTACTGAAATTATCTCTGTGAAGGCAGTCCGAACTTCAGACTGCAAAGCTTTTGATTTTATCTTTATAATGCATCTAGAAAATATAATTCTGATGACATTACTCCTTTAGAAAATTATAAGGTAGGGAGATTCTCTAATTTCTTGGCTTATTCTGAATTTATACACTGAAAAATTATTTCACTAAAATTTAAAAGTAAACACTAAAGTACTAAAATAGTACATTTGTAACACAAGCCATCAAAAATATAATGATCTATGCTCCTAAAAAATATTAAATGATAAGAGAATGCTATTTATACATTTGATAGGCCTCATATTCAATTGCAAATAATTTATAAGAAACTTATATAAACTGCAGTTACTTTATGTGTTTAGAGATATTAAGCCAAACACCCTTAAGCTTTGTTTTTCAGATTCATATAAGTACAGTTACGGCTATCAACTTAAAAAGATAAATGAAACTAAGAGATCTGCAAAAGTAAAATTACTACTATTAGAGAAACAATTCTTGAAAATACTATTATAATTACCAATTTATTTAACAGACAGTCATAGATTGCTATCAATGATTCATATTTCCACTGTCATTGTACATAATATTACATCTGAGGGTATACTATTTCACTTTCAATAATTTGTTTTATGGCATCTAGAAATTTGTTGACACATCTTCATTTTTCTTCTCTTACAATAATGGTTCCTGAGAGTTAAGCATGTAATTTACTAGAAATTTATCTGAACTATTTCCTACCAAAAATAAAGTTTGTAATATTTCACATCGAGGCTACTAAATTTGCCTCATATATGCACAGTCTTTCTTTTATTTTTCACTTTTATGTTTTCTATAATACCATACAGTATTGATACTTATGCAGGCTGACAGCAACCTGCTTTCGTAACTAAGGCAACAAAGACCTAATTATTGCATTATATATATCCACTTCATACTCATGAGCCTACCTGTCCTTAAAATTAGTAAACCCTTGTAAATAAAGCCTCTGCATCTGACAGACAGGGTGGTTTGTGTAAAATAGTACTTAGTAGTGGCATACCCAGGTTTGGAACAACAGAATGACCAGCCCTGGGTCCTGGTATTTCCTCACATGTGTTCTTTCATCGTTGCATAGCATCTGACTCTTCTTGTCTTTGCTATGGAATTGGCCCACCTCATGGCACCCCTAGGCACACTGGGATGAGACGATCGTGATATTCAGAATCAGATTGCTGGAGTTGTGTTCTTTTCCTCCTTCGTCAGTTTTGCTGAAACTTGTGTAGCATAATGGCAGCATATAAGCCTCCACGGACAGACCAGCCCTGGCTACGTTTGATTAACGTGCCTGGAAATGAAACCAGGGCTCCCCTAAAACATATGATGATTCTACCCCTGAACCGCCAGTGGCCACTAACATTAACACCCCAGACAGACAGAAAATCCAAAAGGCCATCGAGTTGGAGTCGTTTCTGATGTGATTCTGAGACTCACAATTCTTCTGTAGAACAACTCATGTATCTGAACTTCTGACCTTCCCTGGTGATTTGATCCTCTGAACTGCCTAGCCCACAGTTCTCCCTCACTGCTATCAAGTTGATTGGGACCCATGGTAACCCAATAGGGCAAGGGAGAACTGCCCATTGTGGTCTGGTTAATTATACAGAATTACGCCCTCCCTGAAAATAAGGGGTAAGCCTAGATGGTGCCCAAATAATCTGCATGATGTATGGCATTGTTTATATTTACTCTGAACACTAATGCTCTGATTCACAATAAGCATATCTATTATCAAGTATGTAGTTAGTTCACTTAAAAATCACACTCATTATCACATGGTTCATCCATTGTGTAAATCACATCTGTATGTTCATTGCCCTCATCATTCTCAAAACATTTGCTCTCCACTTAAGCCCCTGGCATCAGGTCCTCATTTTTGCCCCTCCCTTCCCACGCGCCCCCTGGTTGTTGTTTTGTTTTGTATTTCTTTAATGGAAACTTGCCATGTAATTGACCCTCAAACAACCGTGTGATGAATGAGAGAACTGTAAGTAGCAGCATCTTCAAGACATAACATTTTAAACTGAAGTCAATTTTCTTAAAGCAATCATTGAGAATTTTCCCATAGCTGAAAATTAATTCAGTCATGCCAATGGAATGTTCCTTATTCACATCTTTGAATGTTTCTTTTTCTTTTGCAATTTTTATTGAAAACAGTGACAAAAATATCTCCAAAAGAAGATGCTCATGAATTCTTTCCTATAGTTGATGCTAAAAATACTTCTTGCTTTAAAAGTATTTACATGAAAAATATGACACTTTGCTAGAGAATTTACAAGTATGATCTGGTACAGAAATTGACCATTTTACCACCAAACCTAGAGTTATAAAATGAAAGTTGTGAATCACACCATCTGGGTAAAGTGTAGATTTATATTAAATTAATCCACGGCCTAAATGTGCTTTTTCCCTTCCTGTCTTGCCTGGATATACAGCTGTTCACTGGCAGAGGGAACCTCCTCTTCCCGGCCTAGCACCAGCCTCTCCCAATTCACATCTCCCCACCCTCCTGCAAATAGCTGGAGGTAGGATTGCTTTCTTTCTTTTTTTAATGTGACATTGGAAATTATGAGCACAACTCCGGTTAATAACTCTTGCAGTCTGATGACAAATTTGGTCATCCGTCTTCAGTTATGAGAATACAATTATAGATGGTGTTTATACCTCAGCGACTTAATCAAAGGGCTGTGGCGGGGGGAGAACATGCGCCACCGATGAGAACTCTTCCTCGGTCAGACTGTGCTGGGCTCCAATCGGGGAAGGGTGTGTTATAAAGGCTGAGGCTCAGTCACACATGCAGATGTGTCCTACTTCTTTAATCATTTCTGGGATATCCTACAGAAAGCTCTTAACATCTCAGAGGATTGTAATAATAAAAGTTTATGCATATTATTGTTTGTTTTTCTAGAGTCAAGGTTGGAAATAACTAAAATATGCTATTTTAAGATGGCTCATAGTTTGATCCACGGAATGTGTTTCAATAATAAAAACAATAGCAAGCTATATTGGGGGAAAATAGGAAGAATTTCAAAGAATAAATATTCTCTCTATGTTTCACTAATGCTATTTAGTATTCATTTTGAAATTATACTTTCCAAAGCACTATTTCAAGCACTTTACATGCTTTTTAACCCATTTTACCTGATACCATCCCTACATCACTCATTTGACCCAGAAGTACATGCCCCACTGAACACACAGCGGTTAATGTGCCCAAGGCCAGTCACCTCTAAAAGCATCAGAACACATGACAGGCTGGTTCTATGGCGAATGTTATAAAACTCTAAAAATGTTATCCTCACCTATATATGAAATCATTAATATCATATAGAATGAAGAAAATACCTTGAAAGTATGCTGTATACTTCAAAATTTCATTCACAAGCAGTATGTTTTTTGGTCCATCATTTTAGTGTGCAGAAAAAATGCAAAGTGAAGAGTACCCTAACTTAATCTATTTGTTTTTATTAGGATAATTAAGTCATTTTGTACATTTATGTTCTTACAATATTTCTGTCTTTTTATTCAAACATGGTTTTGAAGATGAAAATAAAGTGATTACATGATTTCCTCATATTAAATAATTCTATGTACTTAGTAATAGAAATTAAAGAGGTATGTTCTATTATTCAGTGGTCCCAAGAGGCCTTCAAAATATATGAATGCACTGATCCAATTAGTTGGCCAAAGTTCCTTACTTTATACTGCTGCTCAAAACTTATTAAATATGTCACCATATTAATAACTCTAAAAATATCTAAGTGAAAGTGAAAATTTTTTGAACACTTAAAAGGGACTTCCAAAGCATGTAGAAATTTTTCATTTTCTTTTCATTATTTTTACTACAGTCTTTTTGAAACCACTTCAAATTTTACTCAGTGTTTTCCAATGTATTTGGTGGAAGAACTCGAATCTCTGTCTTAGATCAATAGCTTTGGAACTCTCCTTAGGAATATACATGGAAACACCCTTTGAGAATTAGTGACCTGAAATGAAAGGTCATTTTACAAATTAATCTCTTTCTCTAATGGTGGTAGTTACTTCATCTGGTGTCAGTGTGGGACTTGAGAGGATGAAGAGTGAAGGGGAGGAGTCTAGTCTGTCAAGTGGATCACAGGCAATGAGGCCTCTGTGAGGATGGCCTTCTCCTGAGGATTCTGGGAACTCCTGTGAATTACTCCTTGGAGGTGGGAGACGCCCTCTCTGTGTTCACACCCTGGGAGATGATAAGGAACAGGGAAATGTGCTAATGCCCTGAGCTAGCGGCCATGCAAGAGGACTTAATAGATTGGGATCAGACACATGGGCTAATAGCAGACTTACAGACTTGATTTGGACTGGGCTGGGATGTTTTCTCAATATTCAACTGCTCTGTTATATAAAGCTTTCTTATACACATATGAATATCTGTGAATTTGTTTCTCAAGTCTACCCAGACTAACACACTAATTCAACTTTATCATTTATATACATGGTAAGTAAATACATATGATATGTAAATATATGAATTATATTTCTGGATATATATATATAGATTGATTGTATATAGCTTATACATTCCTAGATATAGTTATGTATTTATGCATGTATATCTGCATATATGTATAAAGTGATACACACATATATATAAGCCTCAAGAAGTTCATGGATAAACGGAATTAAAGATAGTGAAATTTTCTACAAATTTTTGAAGCTCTTTCATATTTGATCTCTTCTCTAAAACTTAACAGTATTTTTTGATAGTATAGTATTCTTATTCTGTAGTAGAACTTTTGCCATGCTCATTAAAATTGGCAAAGCTAATCACACTAAAAATAATAACAACCTGTATCAGCAAGACTTTGGTCTTTGTATGGTAAAAGTTTTTTACTGGGAAAGATAAACCCATAAATCAATAAATTACTTTATTCTTTGCTTTCAGCAATTTTGAAGATTCATTTGCCAGAGATAACACTGTGTTCACTTGGACAAACAGCTCAGTTAGTGAAACCATTCTTTATCAAATTGATGTCTTCAAATTCTTTACTTTGCTATGTTCACCAATCCTGAACTCTTGTTAGAGAGTTATCAATACCAATCAGTTGCTTGCCTTGAAAACTTTACCTTAATCCACCTAAGTTCCACCCCCCAAACTACAAATATCCATTTTGATCCCTTACTTGAGACACCACAAATATTCTGTCAACATTCTATTTTCCATAACTACAATGCATTCTAATACACTGAACTTTGTTTTAATGGGTCATCTTTAGCAATTTGTTTGTAGTATTTGGGGATAGTCAACAACAGTTTATTATCATACATTATCTAGCTGTAATCTATTAAAAATTGTTTATTGTCAGTTGAGTGAAGTTTAAAGAGCACCTTTATCACCTTATATCCAATGATTCATAAGTATGCTCATCTCATCCTTTGCATTTCCCCAAAGCTTATAACCCTGTTTCCGGGGCTCCTTCTTTCTGTTCCCTTCTGTACTTTGGCTAGGGGAAATGCAGGCCTTGGATTTCAAGTGATTGATCATTCTGGTGCATACAGACCTCATTAGTATGATCCTCCCCTTATAGACCTGTCTGGGCTGGGGCTGCAAATTAAGCCAAGGGAATGAATTTATGTCCAAACATGAAAAGTCTAAGGACCATTGCCTGGGGGGGGGGGGCGTGGAGGGGCAGAGTTCCAACAGTCATAATCAGACTAGAGAACTTAGTGTCTTTTATAATTTTAAGTAATTTCCTACATTTTTCTCCCACTCTTTTCAGACCTTCCTTTCTGATCTCTCTCAGAGCTACTGGAAGTGAAAGCTGGGTATTGTGTTGTTCTTCAGTGTCAGAGGCATGAAGCCTGGAGTTCACACAGTGCATTCGTATACGCGACTCCATGTTTCTGTGTGCTTTTGATTTACATCCCTCATCTTCCCTGCAGACAGAGAGCGCTGTTCGCGAACTTGGAAGACCCCGATGACTCGTCAACAAAGTACATAGAGAATATTGTCTTGGCAGACAATGATGTGAATTGTCTATACCAGGATCGTGGGTTCTCAGCTTCAATGAAGTGTTTGGTTATATTTTAAAATGTTCATAGAGAAACCTCCTGTGTGCATCTGGCTGTAATCTTTATGGAAAGACATCGCCATGCCTTTGTCCCATGATGCTCCTGAGTGGGTTTCAGCAGCCACCGTTTGGTTTAATAGTCCAGTATAAACTACTTGCACTGCCCAGGGTCCATATCTATAGGAAATATGAAAGACTATTTATAGAAAATAGAAAAGTGTAATTAAATATGCTACTCTCTTTTTTCAACTATGTTAAAGAATTCCACAATTTTAAGACCCTGTTTAAAAAAATCAATCTACCCTCCAAAATGTGAGAATAAGATTACACATACCATATATAGCTTAGATTAAAAAGCATATGCATATTGTGTATGCATACAGTGCATATAAAAGTATATAATGTTAACTAACCTATATATATATATAAAATACATTTATAATGTTAACTTTTCAATCTATGTAACATATAGTTGTTCTTATCCCAAGGTCAACTGCTTCTCTGGTCTTCTTCGATCCTGGAGGCCGGTGAGAAGAAGCCACTCACCAGTGCGCAGGGAGTGACAAAACCCGTGACTGTTATGGCAGCCGCACCACAGCAAAATAGCACCAGCCGGATTGAAAGACGTCCTGTGATTGCTGGAGTGAAGGGAGACTCCCAGAGGACAGGAAATTTAAGATGGGGTTTGGAGAATATGTAAGAGTTGGTCACACCAACAACAGAGAAAAATAAACTGTCAGCAAAGAAATGAGCAGATGATGTCCCTCGGAGTAAAAGGAAACAGACAGACATACAAATGAAAAGCCTGGCATATGTAAGAAACCAAAATAAGGTCAAAACCCCTCAAGGTCAACAAGGAAAACAGAGCTACCGGGAGGATGAGGGGAGGTTGAGGGAGAAAGGAAGAATCAACCCGAAGGATCAATTCAGAACCCCCTCCCCGGGGGACAAATAATGGCCAGGTGGGTGAGGGGCGACGGAGGATGATGTAAAATATGGAAAAAATAATCTATAATTTATCAAGGGTTCTTAAGAGAGGGTGGCCGGGGTGGGATGGAGAAGAAATGGGGAGCAGATAACAGGGGCTCAAATGGGAAGAGAATGCTTTAAAAAATATGATGGTGGCATATGTGTAAATGTGCTCGACACACTGGAGGGATGTATGGATTGTGATAAGAGATGTACGAGCCCCCAATAAAAGTATTTTTTTAATTAAAAAGAATTTTTTAAAAAGAAATTGAGTAAAAAAAAAAAGAAATTGAGCATAGGGAAGACAGTTAGTTGTGAGAGATGATTTGAGGAGTATGGAATTTGAGCCTCTATTTTACCTTATTTATAATGGCAAAGTTTTTATAAATCATTTTATTGGGGTTCATACAACTCTTATCGTAATCCATACATACATCAATTGAGTAATGCACCCTTATACATTCGTTGCCCTCATCATTCTCAAAATTCGCCTTCCACTTGGGTTCCTGGAATCAGCTCATTTTCCTTTTCCCTCCCCCACTCCACCCCCTCCCTTATGAACCCTTAATAATTTATAAATTAGTATTTTATCTTAGCTTACACTACCCGGTGTCTCCCTTCACCCACGTTCCTGTTGCCCATCCCCTAGAGAGGAGGTTATATGTAGATCCCTGAGATCAGTTCCCCCTTTGTACACCCCCTTCCCTCCTGGTGTCGCCACTCTCACAGTTGGTCCTGAGGGGTTCATCTGTCCTAGATTCCCTATGTTTCCAGATCCCAACTGTACCGCTGTGCATCCTCTGGTCTAACCAGGTTTGCAAGGTAGAATTGGATCATGATAATTGGGGGGGAGGAAGTGTTTAAGAACTAGAGGAAGGTTTTGAGTTTCATGTAATTTATGTTTCAGTAGAGAAGCCCAGTATTTTTGCTGAGAATCAACACAGAAGGTTAAGAATTAACACGAGAGATCAGTTATGAGCATCTGGAAATTGTTCTGAAGAGATGCCACCCCCGGTGACTTCAACTGGAGAGGTGGCAATGAAGGCTCATTGATGGGGACCTATTTACTTGCAGTGGATTTTAATTGTTCATGGTCAGTGGTGTGAAATGATAGTTAGGACACATACATTAAGAAGGGGTTAAAATAGAATATCCTGCATGAACTGAGTAGATGGGTTTTTACACAAATGTATGTATTCTTACTTTGAATGACTGACCCAAGTGCCCATCAGAACCTGAAATTTGGAGCATTTAATAGCTTTCTCATAAGTCAAAAATGATTTACTTTCATCTGTTCTGGAGCAAGAAATACCCTGGATACAGCAGTTTCCCACAAGGCTTGGTGATTTACACCCTAGATGGAGCAATAAGAGTTTCCAAGGCCATTAATTTCATGCTGACTTCCTAATTTAAAAAAAATCAAAATGCCATTGAAATGAAATTAAGAATTTAGCTCAAAATCAACTCAACACTAAAATGTGTATAGATAGATAGATAAAACCACTTGCATTTTAACATAACAATTAACTAAAACTGATTATAGAAATGGAATCTGCAGTCCTGTTTACTATCCCTGATACTTTTATTCAAAAAAACCCTATTACATGAGAAAATAACACACACAGGACACAAAGCAAGAATTTGCTGAAGCTCTTAAGGAATCGTATTAGACAACTCCCCAAACCAGATTTTATGCTGGTACAGTGCACAAATTCAGGATTGACTGTAAAGTTGCCAATCTAAGAACTACAAGCAAAAAGAATAAAAGATCTATGAAAATTGTAATACTGATTTTTTTAATGGAGAAAAATGGTAAGATGGAAAATGCTGAGTAACAAAAGGCACATGACATGGCCTCTATTCATTAATTAGCTTTCAGAACCCGCATTAGCTTGTATTGTTCCCGATAGTTTGTGAGTTCTGGATTTTATATCCTCAAATTACAAGAAGGATGCAAGTGAATCATACTTAATGCCTTGACTCGCACTTGAGAACCACTGAAATCATTGCAAATCAAATGGCAAGTAACTCGGTCAATATTTCATTTTCTGCTTCACAGCTGTTGAAAAAGTTACTCTTGAGAATTGTTACACAGGAAATAAGTCAATTTCACCATTTCATAGACTTTTAAAAAAATTGGTTTGGAAAAAATTCTTGATTAAAAAAAACTTTTGAGATAGCAAACATTTTAGAAAATTTATTTTCAATTGGACCTTTGGTGGCTTGAATTTATAATGTAATACATACTATATAAGGAATATAGGTAATTTCACATGCGTTTTCTTAAAACTTAGTCTCTTTAATAAATATTGGTCTTAGAAGCGCTTAAGATCATCGTAGATTTTCATTTTCTTTTATTCAAAGGAAAAGCTCTTCAGAATATTACATTTGAGCATGCTTGATGGGATGGAATTGAGCCAACAACAGTGGCAGTCTCAGCAAGGAGACTCGCAAGTCCTGAAGAGTGAGCAGCATTCAGCCAAACAATACAATGGATTCCTTACTTTGAGAAATTGCTAAGAAGAAGAATTTGTAAAAGTCTATAAAAATAGAAAATACATTATCAAAAAAGACAATATAGAATTTAGTGTGAATTTCTGAAGTTTTGAAAATAGAGAAACATTAAAATTCAATAAGATACCAAAATATACCATATTATTTAGGCTAAAGTTTTGTGATTTTAAGGAATAAAGTTAGTTAATGGTGAAAAGCAAATCAAACCATTCCAATTTAGCATAATTTTCACAGTTAAATTTTTCGGTCTTGTTACTCATATATCCCACACATTAATTCCATTACACATACATATATTAAGCAAGGAAAGATGGAATTTTTATAATAAAGGATATCAAGTAGACATAGAAAAGATACATTATAAAATATACAACAGTGCCATCGCTGTTGTTAGGTTTAATCAAGCCCGTTCCAACTTAACTTGGACACAGAGAGCCACTGCCTGGTCCTGCAACATCCTCACGCTTGTTACTATGAGAGGGCCCCGTGGGCAGCCACTGGACCAGTGCATCTCCTTGAAGACCCTCCTCTTGTTCACTGACCTAAAGACAATGCAGTCTGCGCATTGAAGTAAATCTTCTCTTTGAATGGCTTTTGTAATCTCCTGCTAGTTAAAGGAACCTTAGCGTTCCTCTATCTAACTTTACATTGTCCATCCTTCAGTGATCTCCCTGAAATTATACTGGGCTTGTTCTTTTGCCTCAGAACAACTTCTATCTTGCCAGTCTCCTGATGCCCAGACCAAGCTGATTTGTATGCATTATGCTGCTTCTCTGAATTAATTAGCACATAATTTTAGCTGCTTTAACCAAAATCTGGAATCAAGATTGGTCAAGCAAAACAGAAGTTTATTTTTCTCTCATCTAAAAGTCTGGACAGTCAAGGATGATCCAAGAATTATTTGTAACTCCACAAGCAAAGGGCCTCAGGCTGCCATGGTTGAATCGTACTCCCTCAGATCCATGTTAAAACCATAATACCTGTAACTGCAAAGATAACCCAGTGGGGGACGAAGATTTTTCTTGTTATTTTCTGTTATGTCCTGAGGTCATACCAGAGTATAACAAATCTTAAATCTGCTCACTTCAGAGATACAAAACAAACTGACTGCGCAAAGACCCGCTCAGACCACGGGTGGACAGATATTACGGAAATCACAGAATCAAGAATCGTTCTTGAACTCAGAAAAAGAGCCACCCTTCCCCCCGGATTAAACTCCTGACCTCCAACTTCTAGTCTTCTGAATTGTGGGAAAAGACATGTCTGTTCCTTCACACCACGCACTGTGGTATTTCAGTTGTGGCAGTGCTACATACCTGAGACACAGGCTTGCTTCCCATTAGTAGCTTGCCATCTTGAACCATTAGGTCCACATTCCAAGAAATATGAAAGGATTAGAAACATGGAGAGTGTGTTCTCTTTAATCACACCACGCTGAAGCTGCACACAGCAATGACCAGGTCACAGACACAGGCCACGACTTTAAATATGTGAGAAAGGGAGGAGAGATGTCCACAATCCTTGGCAGTTTCGGGGTCACTTTTTGAGAAGTCTATCAGCTTCTGTTCCTGTCTCTCACTTTATTACCAGTTACTGGTTTGACTAATATTTGGTTCCTCAAGAAAAGCTTGAACTAGGATTTTCTTTTTTCTTTAATTATTATATAAGCGTACTATTGATTTCCACAACCCAGGGGCAACTATCCCTGAACCAACTAGACTATGCTCCAGTTGAATTCTTATAACGTTGAAAAAATTACATTTAAAACTCTTAGGTTGGTTATGTTCCTAGGTTGGTTATGTGAATTCAATGACAAGTTACATATAAGATGCTTAAAAAGTGTATGGTGCAGAAAATGTATAATAATCATAACCTACTTATTTATATTATAATCTCATAATATATGGTAGAAACAGTAACCAATTGCTGAAGTCTGTGTAGACTTAATGAAACTTTGTTTCAGAAAAGATCTGTCTTCCATTGCATTTTCAAAGGCTGTGACCTTTCAAACTTAGAAGGCAAGGCCTTCTCATGTGTGTAGGCTAAGCTGGGCCCTCTAGAGAAGCAAAACGTGTGTGTGTGTGTGTGTGTGTGTGTGTGTGTGTGTGTGTGTGTGTGTGTGAAAGAGAGAGAGAGTGTGTGTTTATATCAAATAGTTTAAAAGTTTTAGAGATGGACAAATTCAAAGTCCTGTGGAAGGCTACTCATGACTCATCTGGTTGCACAGGTTGATGAATTCAAGATCAGTAGGTCAGACAGCAGGCTTATGGCTCTCAAAATAATCAGATAATATAGCAGGTAACCAGCTCAAGGCCAAAGAACCCGAGGTTAGATAATGAGACCCAGATGCAGGATCCAGAACAAAAAACAAGCAAGTTTTCCATAGATTTTCTTTAGGCCACACCCTGATGAGTTCAAGGTCTTAGCTGGCAAACTTGAGAATCATGACCCAACAAAGTTGACAGAAAACTTTATCATAGGAACTCTGGGTGTGTTTAAATCACTAACCACTGGACTAGTCACCAAATGCTTAATCACAGTGCTCAGAATGCGAATAGAAATAGACTCCCTCCCACACAAGTCTCTGGTTAGGCTTCTTCCTCCACAAATCAAAGAAGAAAAATGGTGTCCTGTCAGGCTCTCTTTGTCTTACACATAGATCACGTACTGGAAAATACAAATAACACTTTATGGGTCACTTGATTCAGATACTTTCACTAAGCTTTTTTTGGCAATTTAACAGGAAACTATAACTAGTTCATATTTGTTCGCTAAAGAAATTACCTCAACTTAAAAAAGAAAACAGAATTGCTATAATCTCAATAACAGGCTGAAGGGAAGTAAACAGCAGGAGTAATAGTAAATAGCACTTCTCTCACCCACAAAGCACCCTGCCTCCAATGTTCTCCTCCTGCTGATGACTCCTCTTAGTTTTTCACTCTTGGTTTCCTGAGCTCCTGCAGTTTTTATCTTCTGCAGTCCTTGGCTTATTACTCCAAGAGTGGGTGTCTATGTCAAACTCCCTGGGTCCTGCTGAGTCCAATCACTTGGGTACTACTGTATGTTTTATTTAGCTTATGTATATGAGTTTGTAATTTTCCTTCGAAGGAATCATGAAATATTTCTTTCATGTTCCCTTATACTTTTCCAAAACAAAACAGGACATTCCCTTTACCCTGTGGGATTTTGTCAGGCCAGGTTGTCTAGAGAAACAGAAGCAATGACACATATATGTACTAGAAAGCTTAGTATTAAGAATTAATGTTAATATCAAGAAGGCAACCCAGAGCAGTCCAACTCCGGTCCATGGGCTGGATGCAAACTAAATCTCATTGCAGATTCATGAGACTGCAGGCGGGTGATGCAGAAAGGTGGAGTGCAAGGCAGGAAAATTACAGGCTGGCAGGTGCAGAGCTGAATGGGTCCAAGGTCTTAAGAAGCATGGCAGGTTTCCTACAGCCCTCCAGGTTGAGTAGCTCACTTGGGGCTTCCCTTGGAGGTGGGCACAGCCTCTCAGCAAGCAGGAAGGCAAAAGGGAAGAGAGAGAGAAAGAGAGGGGGTATGGGGTCCCCAATGTCCCACTGTTAAAAAGACCACGCCTACTAGGAAGCATCATCATTGACCTGCTTGACCGGTTGGATTCCACTCCTACACAAGTAAAAGAGGACACAAAATGTAACCACCACAGGGCTCCTCTTTCCACTTTGCATTTCCTGAGAAAATCAGAGCAAGGACTCCTTGGGCAGAGGACATGCTCACCAGAACAGATACCAGGGCTGGCAAGGCTGCAGAATATTTGGCTTAAGAAGCCCAATTTAGCAGGAGGGAATTGTAGTGCGGTGAAGGAACCAGAAAAGGATACAGAAGTCAAGTTTGCGTTCTTGCACCAGAGAGATCCTAGGACAGGATGTTAAACACTTGACTTAGAAGTGAAGTTAGACATATGGAAATCCCCCAAATCCCCTTTTGTTTGTGAGCTGGGGAGGAGAGGGAGTCAGCTGTGTGAACAGGATTAAGGCCAGAGTAGAGGGCCAGCAGAGCAAAAGCACCTCACCTGCCTGTCACTATGCCGAATGGTTGTGGCTTGCAAGTTGCTGTGATATTGGAAGCCCCCATGCCACCCGCCTGTCAACTATGAGCACCTATGGTGGACAGGTTTCAGGCTAGCATCAGCCAGATGAGACAAAATAGGCGGCAAGATAAGGATCCCAGCTCAATCTTGTCTCACAGAGTGCTAGATGATGAGGGCATTACATAATAATTGTGACAGCGGACTAAAGCATGCCAATAAGCATAAAAATGGCCCACCATGGGCGGCATTTCCATATGTTGTACACACAGCAGCCATGACTTGGAGCCAAGTCAAAATCCATTAAACCTAAAATGTGAAGTACAGAAGCTGGGAAGCCTTCTCTTGCGATAACTTAATGTATTTATTGGTTCCAATGGAGCAGAGTCTAGAATCAGGATTCTTGCTCTAGTGATGTCTTCTAGTATTACGGAAGAGAGGGTCTGAGAGACACAGGGCAAAGGAAGTAAGAAGCTCGTCTTTAGCCAGAAACTCGCACCTGCCTGATTTCATGGGGAAGTTCATGGTCATCCATTGTATCACAAAAGTGATTCTGATTTAAGACAACGCCAGTCTTTCGTAATGAACACTAGTTTCAGACTGGCATTTGTCCCTTCCAGGGACAGGGAAGAAGTACAACCACCTGGTACAGTAATTTTTACTCTCCCGCTTTCTTTAGGTCAAAGGCAAGTATCTAAGTGAAGTCTGTGAGTCGACACGTAAAAGGAATCTGTTTACAGCACCAGCAACATCCACTACTGATGACAACATTGAGTGCAACCAGTGAACTCAATGAATTTCCTTCCAATAACGTGTCCGACTGAAACATTGCCACTGAAAAACTAGACAGACAAGTCTTTCGCAAATGACTCTCACAACTGACAATAAACTAGATTACCTACGGTATGTTTACCCAACCACTTCAGTGAAATGAGGTGTGGTGAAGGAGAACTGGTCAAACTTCTCTGGGCTATTGAAAAGAGAGAACAACAACAAGCCTGGACTTGCTGTTATTTAGGCAACTGTGACTCACAGAAACCCTATCAGACCCAGGAGAGCCGCCTCTGTGTTTTCTGAGATGGCACCACTTCACCAGAGTAGAAAGCATCCCCGGTCTCTCGGGGAGCTGCTGTGTTTTCAGATGTCCCAGGCTGTGGTAAGCAGCCCAGCGGATACCCCACTGCGCTGCCAGGGCGCCACCTGGGCCATTTATGAAAAAGGAACAGCATGCAGTGACTGCCGTCATGTTTCAGCGTGGTGATGAGTACTTTAGCTGTCTGCATGTAACCTTTCTTTATAAGACTGGCAGCTCTAACTTCTCGTCACAGGTGAACATTCACTTATCCACAATTCTACTGTGAAAGTTGTTAGAATTCATTGGAGCCAATGATAAAACATTTAAAAAATGAAAGGTCGTTAAATGTTATAGCCCCCAGGCAAAGATTGTTCTTTTCTTCTCAGAAATGTATTATCTGTTTTACCACTGTAATTTACTCAATGAAGCAAAAGTATATGTAAGGGACACAATTAGCAACAATCTGTAAATGAGCTTTTTATCACCCGCCATTGGTTTCAGGAATACATTTGGACATTGTGTGCGGAAACACACATTGCTCACACGTGTTGTACACCTAGCCTTCTAGGACATGAAGGCTAAGATGTAAAATAGGCCTCTCGACTCACCTAGTAATGTCACAGCATAAACTTAAAACAAAGCTATTTTCTCAATCTAGAGTTTGAGCCCTGAGCCGGATTCCTGAAAACCTCTAACATGCAAGAATACTTACTCCATGAAGACTGAGGTTTTTATTCCCACATATTGGTCTTGGCTTTATCTACTGCATTAGAACAGCGCCGGGCACATATTAAATGCTCAATAAAAGTTTGTGTAATGCATAAAAATACTTGCTCATGTTCTCTGTGTCCGTATCGTTTATACCACTTATGATTTCTGCATTGTTAGCCTTTTCTATTCCTTTTTATCCTTTCTATTTGCTCTTGTCCTTCAGATACTGAATGGCCCTGATGTCAAGAAATACGTTCCAGGTAACAAAGTAACATTTCCGGAAACTCTAGAGGAGTAGACAATATTTGAGACTATGGAGCAATAGGACTCTCAGCCTAGAAAACCACAAGTTTCAAACATCTAGGAAGATATCTTCACAAATCCACTGCCTCTAAAGGGTCAATCTTTTCATTACAAAATAGAAGCCTACATTCAGAAACATATTTGATTACCTTAAGGAGCAAAAAATGCTCCATACGGTTATAATGTATGCTTTCCAGTTGACAATCCCACTGAGTGACATTTACAGGAAGGGAACCCTCATCTTTCTCCTATGGAGCAACTGGGGGTTTCAAACTGTGAACTTTATGGTTCCCAGACCACTGTGCAATCAAGGCTCCTTTTTGAAGGACTTTGCAATTACATAGTCTACCGATCCTGCTTGAAATACTAAAGGGAAGCTTAAGTCACAAAAGAATCCTTTAATTATTTCTTATTGAGAATTCTATTGCTTGCCTAATTAAAATACGTATTGTCTAAGCCTCTAACACTGACTTGAGTACACGATATAAAAAACAGCAATGTATGGTTCCTACTTTCAAAGAGTTCACTATTTCTCAACACAAATCTCCTTCCATTGAATAGATACCGATGTCCTATCATTTCCACTTTAATGACTTTCAGGTATGTGCATTTGTAGCATCTCCCAAACCCTCACGCTTTATCTTGGTTAACACTGCCAAATGAGGCCCTGTAAGCACCATCGTTTTGTGAAGGAATGACATGGGCAATACTGGAGTACGCGGTGGGATCTATCATGTATAACGACAGAAGACGTGGTGAACTGTGGGAAGACAGTAAGAAAGTCATTCATGAAGAAAGCAAATGGTCATTAAAAAGACAGGAAAACAAATATCCTGGTTAATGTTAGAAGAGACTTTGAAAGTGGCTCTGAAACTTAAAGAGTAGCTGAGAGAAATAGAAGAAACGTTCAAGTCAAAGAGAGAAACACCTTCAAAGAGTAGCTCCCGGATGCAAAGGTAAACAGTGTAAGGATAATGTGGCATGACCTAAGGTTAGAAAAGTAAAAAGAAAGAACATGCACAACATATATTAGACTGAAAGACCTAAAAAAAACAATTAAAAAATAATCTATGAGTTGCGACATTGAAAGACTCCATGGACAAAATATTGAATGATGCAGAAAGCATCAAAGGAAGGTGGAAAGAATACACAGAGAAATTGTAGGAAATAAAACCAACTAGTAGACATTCTACCAATTCAGGAAGTAGCATATGAACAAGAACCAATGGTACTAAAAAAAGTGCAAGCTGCACTGAAAGGATTAACCAAGAATAAAAATCCAGTAATTGACAGGATAATATTTCAACAAGCTGATGAATCATTCGAATCACTCACTTGTCTATGCTAATAAACTTGGGAGATAGCTTCAATTGTCTGGAAGAGATAAATATGTAGAACTACTTGAAATAAAGATGATCAACAGAATACTCAAAGTATAAAATAATATCAATATCTTCAGTAAAGTTTTTTCTGAAGATCATCCAAAAATGGTTGTCATAGCGCATTGACAGGGAGCTGCCAGAGGAACAGGAATGGTTTACAAGAGGACATAGAACAAGGAACGTCACCGTTGATGTCAGATGGTACTGGGATAAAATCAGAGGATACTAGAAATATGTTTACTTGTGTTTTATTGCCTATGCAAAGATAGTTGTGAGGAGCACAACAAATTATGGACAGCCCTGAGAAGAGCGGGAATTCCAGAACAGTCCATTGTGCCCGTATGAAACCCTTACTTGGATCAAAACACAGCTGTGCAAACAGGAATGGTGTGCACCAGGGCTTTATTCTCTCCGTGTTCTTATTCAATCTGTATGCTGTGCGAGTCATCGGAGAAGGTGGATTGCAGGAAAAACAATGTGGCATCAAGATTGGAGGAAGGTTTATTAAAAACCTGCAGGGCTTATTACCCTGCAATATGCAGATGACACAATGTTATTTGCTATAAGTAAGGAGAACTGTAGACAAATCTCTATTATGCCTATTTATGCATGCTAACATATATATATAACATGTTACATACCTTATAAATATGCAAATTATGAAGGTAAGTAAAAATATTGCTTCAAACCATAGAATATATCATGAAATAAAAATATCAAAATGGAAAGCTATTGTTTTTTGGCATATTCTCCATCGAGATCTATACACTTCTAAAGGTGGTGGTTCTACTCTACAATCCTTCCTCATAGAATTCTAGGTTCTTTAATTCATATTACATCAAAATATTCCACAGGGCTCTCATGCTGAGTTCCTGCTCATGGTTATTGGAGTTTGGGGAACCAGAAGAAAGCCTCAAGAGGAAGGTTGAGAGGTAGGTTGGGTTGGGCAAGGTCTGCAAAGTTCACATATGGCAACCTTGCTCTCCTCCGAGAGGGAGCGGATGCATTTGCATTGCCTGGATGGACAAAAGGAAAAAATTGTTCGAAAATGGTGGTGTGATTAAGCAAACCTTTTAAATAATTCAAACTATCGAGTGGTATATATTAATTATATGTCAGTAACAGTTAACATTTCCTTAAATTCCATGTTAGACTTCCCAGACTTTTGCTTCCTAATGAAGTTTATTTATTTAAAAAAATCTTCATAATAAGCCTCATGATCATCCTGCATTGTTTTAGTAAATAATACCTTATCTGTTTGGAATTAGAAGAAGAAGAAGAGGAGTATGAGAAAGAAGAAGCAGAGGAGGCAGAGGAGGAGGAAGAGGAGGAAGAAGAAGCAACAGTCACCATAACCTTCTGAGCTGACCTTTGTCTAAGTTCATCTTTGAGTTTTTCTTTTTGAACTTCCCTAATACTCGGTCCATCTAAAACCTGCTTTGTTTTGTTTTTGTTTTTTATTACTAAAACCTGTTTTTTGTTTGTTTGTTTGTTTGTTTGTTTTTTTATGGGGCAGCATTCCCGTAAGGTATTGCAATGCTTCAACAATCTGGAATGTTGTCCATTTGAGTAACATTTACCTTAGCCTTGACCTCAAGATCCTTTTCGTACCATTGCACAAAAGCAAAACCTTATTTTAGAGTCACCCTTTGGAGGCTAAGCTGCTAAGGAAACTTGTCAGGAGCCATCCACTGAACACAGAAACATGTTTAAACCCTTTGTTTGTGCTAACTCTGGGCATATATGAATTGGAAACCTAGTAGATATACATTTTTTTACTTACCTGTGTAAAATCATGCCATATAAATTTGATGTCCTGTGCTAAACGAAGTTATTTAGTAATATCCAATGGAATCAAGACTTTGAAAAAGTGATACATCTGATATTGCAGTACATATTAATGGATATTAACCCAGAGGTATGTTGCAACTATGGAATATCATTGATATCACACAAAAGTAAAAGTTTACTTAAGATCCCCCAGCAATGGTTGCAACATTACAGAGACAGGGAACTGCCAGAGGTAAGGCCAGATTCAGATTCCTGTTTCAAGAGACACTTGTGTTACAGAACAAGGTAATACTGCCTGGTTTGAAATCAGCATATGTCTGCTGTCGGGCTGTATCCTCTCACTATACTTTTTCAGTCTATATGCTGAGCAAATCATCAGAGAAGCTGGATTAGATGAAGAAAAATGCGGCACCGGGATTGGAAGAAGGTTTATTAACAACTTCTAATATGCACATGATACAACTTATGTGCTAAAAGAAAAGAGAAATTGAAGCTTTTGTTGACGGAGCTCAAGGATTGTTGACTTCAATATGGATAGCAACTCAATGTAAGGAAGACCAAAATCATCACAACTAGACCAATAAGTAACATCATGATAAATAGAGAGAAGGTTGAATTTGCCACAGATTTTGTTTTGTATGGATCGATGATCAATACTCATGGAAGCAACAGTCAAGATCAAAAGAGGTAGTGTATTAAGTTAATCTCTACAGAATACTGCTTTATAGTGTTGAAGAACAAGGATATTACTTTGAGGACCAAGGTGCCCCGGACCCAAGCCATGGCATTCGCCATGACATCATATGCATGTGAAAGTTAGATATTGAATTTGGAAGGCCATGGAAGAATCAATGCACTTGCTTGATGGTGCTGGAGAAGAATATTAAAAAGTACCATGAGCTGCTAAAAGAACAAACAGATCTGTAGCAGAGGAAGGAAGACCAGAATGCTCCTTAGACGTAAGGGTGGCAAGACTCATTTTACATACTATGGATGTTTTGTACAGAGAGGCCAGTCCCTGGAGAAAGACCTCATGTTTGGTAAAGTGGATGGGTGCCGTAAAAGAGGAAGACGCTAGTCAGGATGGATTAGCACAGTGGCTGCCTCAGTGGATTCAGGAACAATTGTGAGGATGACACAGGACAGGCAGTGTTTTGTTGTGTTGTGCACAGGGTAGCTATGCTTCAGAGCCAACTCGATGGTAGCTAACAACAGTGCCACAAAGGGCTAAGTTCGTCATCAAATACCAAATCTCAAGTCTTCCCAGGTCAATCATTACTCCTAGGGCAAAACTGTGGTTTATAAAATTAGTATCAAATCCATCTGGAGGAGTTATAAAAGCCTAGCTAAGCCTGATATGGGCAGGGTGAAAATACACATTTAAGTTCTTACTTGATGTTTCTAGAATTTGAATGAAACTTTGAGACACTTAGAATAAATTACCACAGAAATTTCTAATGAAGTACTTCTCTATAATCATTTCTCTGAAAAAAGACGTTAGGTTATTTGGAAAATATAAATCAATTCTTTTAACCCATTCATTGCAATATTTCTTAGTGCTAATATTTTTCTGTAATGGTAAAAGAGGCAATTCAATGATTCATAGACCTTTGGGGCATAGCACCCATAAAAAGTGACCATGTATTACATTATATCTTGGAGGAGAAAGTTGATGATCATTGAGATCAGAGATAGTCAGGTCCCCTACCACTAGTGCTTCATATGTCAACAGGCTATATGTAGGCTATTATTTTATCTTACATTTAATCTCATCTAGCCCCAAGATTTGCGGGGAAATGCTGCCTTATTAGACTTCTGTAAACCATTCACTATACACAGTTGGAAATAGCTGAGCTTGGAGGCTGCCTACCTCATTTACCAAACTTTTTCGCTGTCATGTTTCTTTTTCAGTTTCTTTCTGATTTTAGTTTGATCCTACATCAGTAATCTCTCCTTCTTGTATTATTATATCTACATAGAACTGTGCTAGCATGAACACTATTCACAATAGCTATTATTTATTTTGGGCTTTATATTGGGTTTCTTCTTCAAGTCACAATTTACATGCAATGGCATGGAAATATCAATAGCATAGAGAGTGTTTATCTTCCAATTTGCCACAGCACACATCCAATTTATCTAACATTAGCCTTACATTATTTGGAAGTATCTTAAAATAGAAGGATAATAGAGCATAGCTTGTTTGGAATTTCTTCTGTAAAGATTCAATTTCTATTCAATGATTACAAGTGGGTGTTTAGCTTCAGCATGTAAAAATATCTAAAACTGCTAGCATCTTCATGTAGCTCATGAAAAAGTTTTGCTGTAGAATTCTAGAAAATGTAAATGCCCTTTGCCTATTTTAATATAAAGTATACTTTGAAATAAAATTGTGTATATGCTATAGTTGCATATTATCTATATTTGGAATTTTTTATTTGCTGAAAGAAGGTATAGCTAATAGCTCATGAAATTGAAGAAATTCAATAAAATTCAGTATCATTTATCCAATTAAAGATTTTAAATGCTGTATACATTAGAATTTTGTTATTATTAATCATTTGATTTTAAAGGAATAATAATGTGTTTCATTCAAAGTGATTAACAAATGAAAAGTGATCAACAAATGTGCTATACTATTAACAAATGTATGTGACAACTATATAACTCGATTTTGGTATATATAGAAAAAATACAGCTGTATATGAGAGTGCTTAAAAAAATTTGTGGAAAATGGAATTAAAGATAATTGATTTTTCCTCTAAAGATTTTAAAGCCTCCTTATATACCAGCAATCCCCTTGTTAGACTTTTTGTCCTCGTAAGCTATGATAAGACAAAATTATGACTCTTTGTTTTTGGTTGGTTTGGTTTTTTTTGGCGGGGGTGGGTACTCATTTTCATACTACCTATTGAGAGATGCAAGCCACAAGGTCAGCAGCTCACGCCCAGCAGCCACTGATTGGGAGAAAGATGGCTCTTTATGTTCTTTAAATAGTCACAACCGTGGACATCCACAGGGGCATCCTCTCTGTCCTCTTGATGTCTGTCTCTGAGTCGGAATTGACTTGCTGGCTGTGAGGGTTGTCTTTGTTTCGTTTTGTTGTATCATATCATTAGCAATGTACATACAATTATATGACAGCATATGATTTATGGAAGGTATCATTTTCATACCAACCTCCAAGATCTAAAAGGCAATGACAATTCAAAGTAAGAAAAAGAGATATTTGATTTGTTAGAGGTAATTTAACATGAAGTTGGGGATTAATGCAGTTGTATCTTTTCTCCTTCAAGCTTACATTAACCAGGCACTTAATTTTTTTTCTGACTTCTATACTGTTTGTTCAAATAATTAATGTCACCATTCAATTACATAGCTTAGTTAATGATGTATTTTTCTCCTAAAATGACTTTTAACTCTTCTCTCTTCTTACAACTTTTAAGAATATAATTACAATATGTGCTTCAATAATAATGAAAAATAAATATTTTCTAATGTCATTAACAAGGTTTATAGAGGTAATTTATGAAATTCAGAAGAATCGTTCACATGGAAGGCTATGATGAAAAGTTTTTAATCACTATTCAAACATCTCCAGTGATATTTTTGTTAGAACTTCTGAGATCCTAATCCTAGAGAAAACTCTCCACTAAGCTGTTGTATTAGGTAGAAATAAATGACAAAATATACTTTACTCTTCACTTTTTAGTACAATTTTACAGAACACAAAAGTAATTTTAGATGAGAAAGATAAAGATGAAGAAATTATCAAATTAAATACGTATATATGCATTTATTTATATATGTAAAGTGTCAATATATAAATAGGTTATATATAAAGAGTTACATAAAAGTAGAAACATTGAAAAATAAATAAATATGTAGACCAAATTTAAGAGTTAACTATTTCAGTTATTTATAGGAGGGGTTACCCCATGCCCCCCCAAAACAGAATTTTTGTTCAGAGCTATATATTTAAATTTTTTTACAAAGCAACCTTATCACCTTCAAAGCACAGTGTAGTAACAGCAGCACTACCTACTAAGTCCAAGCCCCACAGCCTTCTTTGTTGCCCAAAGTGTACTGCGCCCCTCTTTCTGCCCAGCCAAGTGAAGTCAGCTCCGCTGATTCAAGGTTCGCCCAGGGGCGCTTAAAGATCTAACCAGAAAGATGTGTGGGGCTTGTCCTCTCTGAAAGATTAATCGCTGTCACAAAGAAATAAAATATTATATATAACTAAATAAACCTGGAATTTTCTTTGTTCTCACTCTCGCCCTTCTCGCTTTCTGGCTCTCTCTCACTCCACCTGCTCTCTGTGAGCTTCACTGTCTCGGCCGGCCAGCCTCAGACTCTGCACTGGTCATTCACGCTTATTTGCTGAACTTCAGTGCAGTCTGCGGATACTTCCTTACTTCTCCTTCTAGATTCTCCCGGCGCGGCGGTACCTGTGGTCTTTCTCAGCTCCCTCTCACTCTTTTGCTTGGCTAGCCCCTTGGCTGCAGACCGACAGGCCCTAATGTTCCTCTATGTAAAACTATCCTAAATTCCTGGCCTCTGACTTCCTTTGATCTCCCTTTCTTTATAAATCTGATTCCCCTAAATAAAACTTATTAATAAAAAAATATCTCTGTCTCTCGCCTCTGAAAAACCTTACACAAAGTACTCTCCATTACACTTAGTACATTTCTCAAATCTGTGATTAAATTCTAGGAAACATTTTTCAAACTCATCTCTTTGGATGGCTGGCAGCACCTCCCTCCTTTTTATTCTTCATCTCTTCTTCGTTGTCAAATATTTGTCCATTTGTGTCCTTCTTCATTGATTGAAACAAAAGAAGTTGCATAGAATGAGGTCAGGTGAGTAAGGTGAGTGGGGCAAGAGAAGCATGCTGCTTTTTGCCAAAAACAAAAAACCTGGTGCATGAACAGGTGCATTATCGTGGTGGCCAAAACTGTCCCCATCTGCCACAGATGAAGTCTCTTTCGTCACACCCTGTTAGGCACCTAGCTCCCTTTGATCCCTGGCTGCAGAGTGGATTAGTATTGAGCTGCAAGTCACAAGGGACGCAGTCCATACACCGAGTTGTTCCTCAGGAGAAATGTGAAGTTTTCAACACATAAGTATGACAGCTTCAGAAACCCAAAGAAACATAAAGTTATACTCTGTCAAAACGGGTCGCTGTGAGTCAGAATTGACGTGATGGAAGGAGATCATTCTGTTTACCTTTAAACAGAAGACTAATTCATTAGTCTTCTAATAGAGACTAATCCATTAGAACAACAACACTAACAACATAATGAAAACCTGGATAGTCTGATTTAGTGATTTATCATCAAAAAAGAAAAATTAACCGTACTAGTTGATTTCCTTAATGCACATTAAGCAGTGCATGTCTAGTATGTTCATCTTTGTTTTCAGTAGCACTCATAATGTAACTGTGTTCTCGTCCCTGCACCTTTCCTCTGCTCCACTCTTTCTGTGCTGGTGATATTATTGGGCTTGGCGCTTCTATGCATAGATTTGGTATCCTGCATTAAATGCTTGGGTTGGGTGGGGGCAAACAAATAAAATATAGAGGACGCGAACTTAATATTTCCCAAAGTTGCTGATACTACCCCCTGGGGGAGGTTGGAGGGATGCTGGAATAATCCAGAAGGTTCTCAAAATCAGATGCCTAAATTCTATTCAGAATATGGCTTATAGTAGAGTATAAAGTTTTTAGTTGTTAGCAGGATTCTGAATATTCTCTCCTTTATCTTTCTGGAAAGGGGCTGGTAGCCCAAATGAATTTGGAAGCTTATACTCTAACAGAAGGATGCTCAATTTTACCATTCCACTGGCTGTCAGAATGCGACATCTCAGGGCAGGAAGAGAGAGAGTCCTGTGACAGTCAAAGAAGAGCCCCTAGTGGAGGACATGCCATCACCGCGTGAAGTTCAGAAGCAACTTAGGATATGAACCTGAGACCACGATGCTGGCCAGAGGAGCGACTGCAAGATGGTGTGGTAGAGTGTCAAATTTCCCAGGCAGAAGCCAAAGGACCACATGGCTGAGAGACAAGGGACCAGAGAGAGTCACAACAATTCGCTGACAAGATGTACTTTTGTGGATAAAAACTATGTCCTTAATGTGTTCTGATCCTGACTTTTTGTAACCTGTTAACTCCCATAACTCTGAGTATCATCTGTTAATTTAGTAAAGCCATTGCTGTGGATTACTGAAATAAACAAAGACTGCCATGGTGTCAGAACTTTAATGTCACAAGAAGCTAATAAAGAAGGCTGGAGATGTGTGTGTGTGTGTGTGTGTGTGTGTGTGTGTGTGTGTGTGTGTGTGTGTGTAAGGGGGGAGGGGGCTTGTCTGACTTCTGCCTTGTGGCAATTAATGTTGGGTTGGTGTGGAGTTAGATTCCTGTTCACCTTCATGAAGCTGGGAGAGGTCAGCTGTGACTCCCATGACATTTACTCAGCTCCCATTGCTTCTTAAGCTCTCCATCTCAAGTCGCTGGACAAACGCCAAGTTCTATTAGGCTTATGTCACTTTTGCTCCTTGAAATCACCCCAACGTTTTACTATGCCATCCTATTTAACACTTGCAATTTAATCAAAGTCCTAAAAATACAAACACCAGTACATATATAGATGTATTGGTTAGGATTACAAAAAATAAAAATCATGCTACCTTACCTGAATTTTCTGTCAACAAATATGACAAGGAAAAACACATAAGTTCAAGTTAAAATACTCACAAGTTAGAAAGATATCAAGACGTTGACTTAGTTTTTAGTAAGACTCTGACTTTTTTATAGTATTTTTATTCAATTCTTACTTTGGATTATTTTTGCTTATGTTTTATTAACAAAAGGAAAAAATGCACCATAAATATATATCTAAACTCAATCATCTCAGACTTGCAATTAGGTCAATGTTGAGGTTAAGTCACGTGCATATTCATGTATTAACTAGTATCCTGGCATGTTATGCTTTATGGTGTAATGGTACATATCATTGTGCATCAATATCGCCTGTTACTTAAAAATGGGTCATGGTAGTTGTTATTTTGAGGGCTGCTTTGGCCTAATTGTGATGCTGTGCACAACAGAACAAAACACTGCCAGGTCCTGCACATCCTCGCAATTGTTCCTGTCCCTGAGCCCATTAAGGCAGCCACTGTGTCAGTCCATTGTGACAGTCAATTCCTCTGCTCAGAGAGCTTTCTCTTTGTGTGCTGCCCCTCTACTTTACCAAGCATGGTCTTCTTCTCTGGAACCTGGTCTCTCCTGATGACATGTCCAAACTAAGTGAGAGGCAGTCCTGCCATTCATGCCTCTGAGGAGCATTCTGGCTGTCCTTTTTCCATGAATGATTAAACTGTTGGAACAACAGTTTAAGTAAATTTTTAAAATTAGATGTAAAACAATAAAAAATGCAAACACTAAAATATAATCATGAAAAATGTGATGATAGTTAAATTGGTTATATGAGTATGTCTATAAAATGAAATAATATATGATCTTTAAATGACACTGATAATTAGGAGAAAATTATCTGTACTGTGCATTTTAAAACGTATAAATTAAAGCATGTATATGTAATTTTATAATGTTTACCCCTGGTTGTGAAGGTATGGCAATTTAAATTTCTGTATCTTATATTTTGTTTTATTATGTTTTTGCTCATGAATATGTATTTTATGTGAAAAAAATTCTGCAGAGCTCCTTAATACCCATTTCCAATTTATGTATGTTATCTCCTGCTCAAAGGCCATAAATCTCATAAGGTCAGTTGTTATGCCTGAGGCCCTTGAAGCTACACTTTGTCATTATGACCAAGTTCCCCAATGATAGGATGGAAAAGTGGAGTTAAAAAAAAACAACAATATATATTTCCATGAAATTTTGAAATAACCTCATACAAGGACTTCTCTGAAGTAGTTGCCTTCCATCAGAGGGGACTAAAGGAGTGGGGGCCTCCGGCTGCCTGGCTTCTTAGGTTGGCTTAGCCCTGCTTCTTAGGTTGGTTGGCATTGCTGTGGGGAATGACTTCTGAGAAACAGATCCAATCTTCTCACTAAGGAGTTGTTGGACTGCTTTTATATTGATGGATCCACAGATGTATACAGCTATAGACATTTTGTACAATTAGAGCAATAGAAAGTGTTTTTAAAATATGACAAAAAATTAAAGAACAATGATAATAGTTTGTTCAAGAGTGACTTCTGTTGAATAGTGAAAGTTTTCTGACGTGCTGTTTCCTTTAATAGGAAAGTACATTTTAACTGTAGTTCTCTCAGTAATCCAGAAAATATGCTATTTGCTCTCAACATTCAATAAGATAAAACATTAACATGATCTTTTTGATGACAAGTGGATTTTATAGATTGATATATTTACTCTGAAAATAAATTATCATCAAACCAAAAAGTTTGATATTGGGAATGGAAACCTATCACTAAGAAGATCTGCTGAATTTTTTATTTAAAAGTAGTTCAAATGTGGTGTTGCAAAATTCAATGAGAATTTATTTTATGTTCTGCTTAGTTAGCATATGTTTGTCTTTGTTTTGTTTTGTTTTTGAGGGCCTATTATGTGCCAAGTGTTTTACACAATGCTATGATATAGAACACAGATAACAAAGAGGATATATAAACTATTGCTTTTACAGAGTTTATACTGGAGGAGATAAATGAAAACAATTCAATTTGGAAACGTAATTACTTTCAGATGTGGTATCCTGCATAAAGATGCATAGTTTCAGGGCCTTCAGGAGTGCTTAGGCTACAGCTTCAGAAGAGTCCAGTGGGCAGCACGGAGCAGTACTGACTGTTGTCTAAATTAAAGACCAAAGAGGCAAGCTAAGAAGTAAGCATGAGGGCAGTCAGACAACTCGAGGAGGGCAGCGACATCCCACTAATGGAGGAGGCAAAACTCAGAAAGAGGGGGTAAAAATGATAGCACTACCCAAAGAATACACTCAAGGTCACTGGCTTGCATAGGTAGATAGACTTGGTGTCTGCTTTGCTTGGTATAGTCTTAACAAAACAAAATGAAAGTGTTTTATTTATTTATTTAAATTAATCAATGTATTTGGGGGGCTCTTATAAATCTTAACAATCCATCATTCAATAGTACGAAGCACACTGCACATAGGTTGCCATCAACATTTCCAAAATGATTTCTTTCTACTTGAACCCTTGGCATGAGCTCCTCTTTTCCCCTCCTCCCTCCACCACTCACCCATTCTTGCGAATCCTTGAGCAATTATATATTATTATTGTGATTCCATGTCTTACACTACCTGTTGTCCTCCTGCTCCCACCTTTGTGTTATGTGTACCCCTGTGGTAGGACTATATATCCAACCTTGTGATGGGTTCCCCCTTCCTCCCCACCACACCCCACCTTCCGCCCCTACCCTCATGATATTGCTACTCCCATTACTTTTCCCGAGGTTTTTTTTTTAACTGTGCACACACCAAATGAAAATGATCCACTAAATAATTGATTTCAAATTAATATTATTTCAAATCTTTATGTGTATCAATGTTGCTGGGTCAAAGGGTAACTTTTAGGAAAAAAATATCTAATTGCAGAAGATCCTGAGAAAGACATAAATAGGGAGAAATACAATAATGATGGAACATAAGACTGAATTTAGGAAAGGGCTAGGACAATATGTGAACACATGAGCAAGGAGGTTTCCAAAGAGTAACCCACCAAGAGTGAGGGGATCATATACTCTTATTGACTAAGTTACCAGTCTGATTTTTCTTTGGAGAATGACGTGAAGAAAGTTAAATGTGTGTATCAGTGGTATCCAAACTGTCAATCAGGTCACAGCCTGGTGGTGCCTCCCTGTGGGCCTGGCCTTCTCATAAGGAGGGGCCTGGGAACCTCCCCTCTCGCTTTCTTTACCTTCCTGTTGAAGAACCCCTCTGGGACCTGCCAGAACTCTGAGATGTGTCCACCACCATTGGATCCACAAGACTTTGCACCCGCCAGCCTGTGATATCCCTGCATTCTGCATTAGAGCACGTAGCTGCGTGAGTTTGAAGAGAGATTTATTGGACTTATGGACTTGAGTTGGATTAGGCTGGGATGTTTTCCTGAGATACAATTACTTCTTGATATAAAGCTCTTTCCTACACATATATGAGTATCACTAAATTAGTTTTTGTAGTCAACCTAACCTAACACAATATTGAAGACACATGGTTATTTTATTGTTATGCTGGTGACATGGACAGTTGGGATAACAGGAATAATATATATTTTAAATATAATATTCCAGTGTGTGGTTTTATGCAAGGAATGAAGGAAAGGGGGCATTGAAAATTACTCAGAGTTTTAGATTCAGTGGTGAGTAGATTTAAGTGACATTTATGATTAAACATGGGATATTAAAAATGATCCAAGGTTGGCAGTCCCTGGGTTACAAATGAAATATTTTCCACTCTGTGCTTTTAATGATGTGAAATTGTAGCAGGTATGTTCAGTTCTGTTTCAGACAGACTTTTGCAAAAATGCAAACCCTGGGCAATCAGTGGTTACGTAGTTCAGCTTTTAATCAAGAGGTTAGTTGGTCAAAACCATCAGTAGTTCATTGAGAGAATGATATAGCAGATGGCTTCTGTAAAAACCATTGCCTTTGATATCCTATGGGCAGTTCGACTCTGTTCTATAGGGTCCATATGGGCCAGAAGCTACTTGAGAGTGGTGGGCTTAGTTTAGTTTGGGACTTACTGTAATGCCTATGTGATGTAAACACTGTATGTAGGCAACTGATGGTGACTGTGAGAAAGAATTTGTTACACGTAGAGGTTGGTTAAGTTGTTTCACAATAGGGGAAAATGTACATATATATGAACTTGATTTTGAGCTCAAATTGTTCTGTTCCACTCAGATGACACTGTGTGCCTCCCCAAGATCCTGTTGGCAATGCAATCTCACGTGCCAGCCTCCTGAAAAGACTGACCAAGCTCCTTTTGAGTCTCCCATTGCCAGGAATCACATACACGTGTGTGTGCGCACACACACACACACACAGACTCTCTCACACACACAATTTATTTATATATTTTTCCTATTTCCAAAATGCAAAACCTCCTACCTGTTCCTGATTCTTTTTGTGGTTCTTGGTAGAACCTATTCATATTATTTGTAGTTTTGCTTAAAGGGCAAGTAGAAAGTCAGATGTTTACAACCCAGGGACTGATTCTATTTTGTCATGCCAACGTAGGTGAATTTAGTTTCAGAGTCAGTATACAGAGTTGATCTAATACAAGAATATATTTAATGACGTCAACAAATGAAGTTATTGTATAAATGTAAATTGAGTATATAATATATAATACTGTATGTCTAATATTATACCTATAATATAATTTAAAATTAAACTATTAGGAATAGCAAAAAATAACATAATGAGAGATGAGTATAAAAGAAAATAAAGCACAATGTCAAAGAAATACATTCATTTTCTTATTTAACATTGTACTTATGAATTACGGAATTTTTTTCCTACCTAAATTTCAGTAATTTGTTGATGCAAAAAGCAAGTTGAAATGACTTAAAAAAATAAGTTGGGAAATGAACACCATGATTTAACATCTTATGAAAAATTGTCATTGTATCCAAAGAAAGAGATATCACTTGGGGGAAATGTAGAGTTGATGTATAGATTATGTTTGTTTTGCTTTAATGTAAGATAAACTAATATATATATGTCAAAAGCATTCAAGCATGCTCCTGGTCTGCCGCTCAAATGCTGGAAGCATCTCCTCACTCATGTCCCTTCGGGAGCTGATTGAATGGCAGTTTGTTGGCTGCAGAGGTGAATGAATCCAAGTAAGCAGTTCATACTTGTGTCTGAAAAAATCTGAAACTAATGTTGGTAGATCAGATGGAAGGCAGTTGACAATTACTCCCAAGATCAACAGATATCATGGCAGGTTTAAGTGCAAGGGATGAAAGTTGATGAGTCAAATGCTGGATCAAACCCTGTGCATGCACGCGCGCATGCACACACACACACACACACACACACGCTATGTATATGCCTTTCTTTAGTGTCCACTTTTATAGAAAGCAAGACTGTTGCATCCCAACCCTCCCATCTAATCCTCTTACTACTGGTTGGCTACTCATAGCAGATCCTAAAATGCAGGTGAACAACTGTAGAAGGTTGCGTTATGGAGCAGCCACTTTCTTCAAATGAAATGATGTGATGATGGCTGAGCAACATCCGTCAGGGTCTCCCAGGCCATACGTCATGGAGCCATGAGACTGTCAACCTTTACAGGGGCAAAGAACCTCATTTCCTCCTCTGCAGTGTGTGGTGGACTTGAACCTCAAACTTTCTAGTTAGCGGGAAAGTGCCTAACCCACAATGCCACAAAGCGTCCTTGGTGTTTCTCTCTCAGCATGTTATGACCCTAATGCAGCTGGAATATTCCTTCTTGTTCTCAGAGAATCAGTTGATTTTTTTCATTTAAACTAAAGTTATAAAAATACTTTTGGTGTGTATTTCCAGTTGCTACTCCTCTGCAAGCCTAATTTCATAAATAAATCATTTAGGAGCTGATATAAAAATACCTCCTACTTCTTTCATAATGTGAAGCTAGAATAAAAAATAACTTCTATTTCTGGTGGGAATTTAAAGAAAGTGAAAAGCTTTCTAACAGATTCAGCTACATCTATTTTAGTGTATGTGATTTGAATTAATAAGAAATTAATAAGAAAATTTACTTAAACTTTTAATATTCTATTGTCTAACCTATCCATTGGAATTGTATTAAAATTATTTATCAAACTGATTAAAATATAGCATTTTTAATTTCCAAAAGCAATACATTTTAATATTGGTCAAAAAATATAGTTTGTTTTTCAATTGAATTGCTTTTCAAACAAAGTCACTTATTGATATAAAATCTGATAAATAGGTCAGTCAGTAAATTTGCTTTGAAGAAACAATATATTTAATTTTGAAAAATAATTAAATTCAGTATTTTTCACGTTCAAAAAATGAATTCAGCATTCCTTTATTTAGTTGAGGTTTTATAATTTATTTTGTTTATCATTTACATATTTAATAATTTGTGGTTTATAATATATAGTGAAATATTGTGTCTAATTGAATAGAATTTTTACATTTTCTTATATACTCATATTATATTCTTGAAAAATATGATTAGTAATTAAAGTACAAATAAAATTTTATTTCCTAACACTAATATAAATCTGTGAATACAAGCATGAAATCTATTGTTAATAATACATTTATTTTTAAATATTTCAACATTAGATATATTTATTTTACACTTTTCTCAAATACTGTGGGTTTCTTTCCACAAAAAATGTCTGATTTACAACGTAAGAGTCATTATAAAACTTTTTTGAAAAAAACAAACACATTAAATTACAAAGGAAATTAGCATCTATGCTGAGAAATGCTTTAAGCTTCAGACTGATCTTAGAGGAATGCCAGGTGCTGTCATTGGATCGTTATTTATAGAATTGTTCTTCTGTGAAATGCCCCCAAACAACTGCTGCTGTCCTAATCAATTTACTGCCTTATATATACTCCTGCAATTGTATGTTACTTTAATCTTTAAAAGTTGAATAATTATGAATAAAACAGGAAATATTATGGAGGCGTTTTACATAAAATAATCAAGTGGTATTTCACATTTTCTACAAACTCTATTTTCATGTCAGGATATACTTGTGAATTTGAGCTGAAACTGAAGTCCTTGGTAATAGACCAGCATTGTCCAAATTCAAGAATGTTAGTTAATACTTAAATATATACTTTTAGAAACAAATGAACCTTATGTTTCTAAGACTATATTAAGCAGAAATGTTACCAGGCTATATTACCAGAAAGTTAGATCATGTTTTGAAACCAAATCTATTAACTCGTATGGGTAGATTTTGGAATTCAAAGTAGGCTTTAAACGTTATCTGTGTATTTAAAAGACTGTTAAGCCACGTTGCTCTTGGGTCAATTCTGACTCCCAGCGACCCTACAGAACAGAGTAGAAATGCCCCTTGTGGTTCCCAAGACTTCACATTTTGGAGTTGACAGCCTCTTCCTCCTCTTATGGAGTAGCCTGTGGGTATGCACACCTGACAATGCAGCCGAGAGCTCAGTAACCACTGAGCTGTAACCACTGTACCACCGGGGCATCTTATTTAAAATAGAGAAAATGAACATCAATTGCTATTAGACAATTCTGATTCATAGCGAACGAACAGGACTGAATAGAAGAACCACTTTAGGTGTCTGAGGCTGTAAATCATTCTGAGAGTAGGAAGCCTCATCTTTTCTTGTGGATTGACTGGTGGTTTTGAACTGCTGACAATATAGCTAGAAGACCAACATGTAGCCCACTGCACCACCAGGGCTCCAGGGCTCAAATGCTTATTCAAGCCCTGCACAATCATCTGCACATGCCACAAAGATGGTCTTGAGTTGGAAATGTGGGGCAGAGTATCTAACAAACTCAAAAACCAATTAGACTGTTCATTTCAAAATCAACTATTAAGTAGTAAAGTATTAGGGTTCTTTTTCATCCATTTTTTAGAGTGTGTGTGTGTGTGTGCACTCCTTAAAAATAAATACAAAGTTATTTTAAAAAAGCATGCACTTTAAACATGAAATATAATAGGTGACCAGCCTCCAAAACAGATACAAGATTAATTCAAATAATTACATAATATAATAAAATAATCTCCAAAAACAGGTCGAGATATAATAGGTTTATTAATTGACATTTGTGAACATAGTTTCAGTTGCAGAGATTGTGCAAAGCAGGATTTAATCAAAGTACAAATTCTTGTAAAAAAGAGAAAATATTTTTGTCTTCAAAGGGGGCGAGAGAAGCAGTCGTGATACTGACTTAACATTTAAGAAATAATAATAAATGTCATTTCCCGAATTTGAATTCTTATATTAAATTACTTTCACAAAAATATTAAGAACAGGAAAACCAGGAAATATATTGGCCACCTCCACAGAAATTTCTCAGAAAGTTACTGCTTTAATTTGCCTTCATTGTTCATACTTCCAGAAAAAGATGATCATATTTAAGAAAATATGGCCTGTAAGCTATTTCATACATTCATTTCTACATACATGCTAGTGAAATGTTAGCTAAGTTATGGAACACTAAATTTGGAAGTAAAGGAGACAGCTGGTGAACACAACGTATAGGCAGCTTTGATCTCTTACTGCTTCGGAGCCGAGTGAAGAGGATAGGTGTTTTCAGCAGAAGGAGCAGAATGCCTGCTGGATCTCAGCAGTCTTTCATGCACAGAGTGGATTTATTTTACAGGTGTTCTAACAGATCACCTCTCCATTTAACTTTGCCAAATGTAGGCATGCAATGAACTCTAAGACTGTAAGAACAAGTCATTATATTGATTTTTTTTAAAAGGGAGATTGCTTTTCAAAGGTATCAAGGCCTAAGGCAAGTAGTTTGTTGACCCCCAGAGAGAGGGGGAAAGTGACTGAGTGAAAATAAGTAAAGGAGGCAGAGCAAGACTGTGGAATAGAAATGAATCTTCTATTAGAGATCGCCCAAGGGCGGTCCCTTCCTCTGTCAATACCGAGTTGGAACTCAGATCATCCAGAGATTTGAATGGATGAAGACATACATTCTACTTAGCTTTTTTGGAAAAGTGATGTCCACTTTATCTAATTAAATATGAGTGGTAAGGAATGTCAGAGAATGCACTGTTCATCTTGCTCAATTTTTTGACTAGGAGAAAGGACAATTCTCACCACAAAAATCCATGTTACACCAACATGGAGACACAGCACACACATGCACACACATAGAGAATGGCCAAAAAGCCCAAACGATTCAATATTAAAATTATGTATTATATAAAAGAAGCATATAAAGAATCTCCATCATCTATAAATTCTTCCAAATAGATCCTTAAGGATAATGACATTATATGTTCTAACCTAATTCTTAAACCTAGAAGCCCTGGTGGCAGATTTGAATGGTACATTTCTACACTGTCCTACAGGGTTGCTTTAAGTCAAAATCACCTGGAGGGCAGTAAGTTTGTAGGTTGTTGTTTGTAATTTAAAAACAAGTGCTGTTGGGCAGTGGGGTAAGTGCTGGGTTGGAAAACAATCAGCTGGTGGTTCAGACTCCTGAGAAGGATTAGGGAGTCTGCTTCCCGAAAGCTGCACACCTTCAGAAACGCTTTCTCCAACTCGCTGACAGTCCGTCAGTGCAGACTCACAGCGACCCCAGTGGGTCAGAGACTGTAACTGTCTGTCTTTCTCGCTAGGAGCTGCAGCGGTTTTGAACTGCCTACCAGGAGGATCACAGGAGAACTGATAGCCACTACACCACGGGGATCGGAAGGGTTCAGTAAACAGTGGTCGAATTAATGACAGTCTATTAATTGTTTATTATCCACCTCAAGTTGAACGCTTTGAAGAAACTCGTTGTGCTTAATGATCTTTCTAAAATTAATAAATTTTCAATGATATAATTGTGTTGATGGAAAAGTCAAGTAGCTGCAGGGACAATGGGATATTAAATGTGGGCTTTTTGAGCCAAAGTCTCTGTAACTGCCACCAAAGGACCTTTTGTCTTGTAAGGGAAGACATTGCTAGGATTTCCCTGTGAGCAATTGTCCGTAGGACTCATTAGGTTGCCCTCCTACGGGGCAGAACATGAGTGCTTTCAGGACGAGTGGGGAATTTCACTACCAGTAGGAGGCAGGAGTCGAGTATGTCTACTGGACCCAGAGATGACTGACAGTGAACCTCCTGAAAGCAGAAAAGAGCTGTGGCTTCAGAGGAACAGCAGCAGAACCAGGAGCCAGAACAGTACATAGAATGTTGGACCGGACAGGCCACAGAACAAGGAAAGCCTAGTGCTTAGGGTCAGGAGGCTGCCTGATGGAGGTGGGGCTTCTGGGCACTTAATTCCAGGAACTGGGTTTATTGCCCACGGAGCTTGCACCAAGGTCTTGAGTTTGAGCCTTCCTGTGGGCATCCTGGCAACCCTGAGAGCTGTGTAACATAACGGGCCTGACTGGATAAGTGTATCCTGAGCAGTTTCCACCTGCAATGCAAACTGCTAAACCATGAACACTGTGAGTTCGATGCGGCCCATGCACAGAATTATAGAATCTAGAGGGAAAAGGTAGAGAGTGCTGTTTGAGCCAGAACACATTCGCTTCCCACTAGTTGGAAATGATATAATTTACAAAATAGAATGGAATCTGACATTGATCTAATCTTCAGTCTTTTTTAGGTTTACATGTATTATTGACTCTGAAACTTCACTGCTAGAAGTTAATGTTTTGACATTTCCGGACTGGGAAGGGGGAAATCAAGACTGTGAGTTAATTATCAGCCAAATGTTTAAGCCAGATCAATAAAAAATGCCAGGATGATTGAAGTATTTGTACTGATTCGCGAGGAGTGTGAATTGAATGAGAAAAAGGAAGGAGTCGATGCTGCGGGATGAGATAAAGGAGACGTGTGCCGGTTGGGGAAGCTTCAGGATTTGAACATAGACTCAAACGTTAAAACATGGATGGTATTCACCCCGCGATAGATGTCCACTTTACATACAGGCAACTGCAGTGGAGTGAAATTATTTCGTGTGGTACTTCCATCCACAATCTTTGTGAACGCCCACCAGATGACTGGAAGAAATCATGCAAATAAGGATTCAAATACATTAATTCAGGAATGCTTCCGTTTTGCTCTATTCTGGGTTTAAGGGTAGGGTGTCTCAGAAGCCTGAGCTGAGGAGCCCCTTGGCCATTGAGATAGAAGACCCATCAGTGGGTGGCCTGCGAGATCCCTGCCTGAAGTGGCAGAGGGAACAGAGGCACAGAATTGCCAATATGAGGCCCCGAGACAGGGATCTGTACTGCGCCCATGAGAATAGTGGGCTTTGCAAACTGTGGCGTGGGAGGAAAGATGGGAATGTGCACTGAGTATGCGCAGAATCCCTATAATATCTTGGGAGTACATTTCCCGGAAACCCTTGCTATCTCCAGGTGAATTTTGCCCTTGCCTGAAAATATTTAAAAGTCGGTTTCACTAGGACAAGGGAACATTAGACGCACCAGAGTGCCCGCCGTGGAGACTGCTGTGATTTCGCTCTCTATTCCGAGAGGTTTTGCCTGCCATTTCTCTAAGCGATAACCGCTCCAAGGACGTCTTGCTTTGGGGAAGGCAAGAACCTGAAGCCCTGGTAACAAGGCTATGCAACGCCTCAAGCTGAGTGCAGACAGTGGGAAAGTGGGTGACCTTAGACCTTTATCATTGCTGAAGGAGCTTCGTAACACCTGCCTGTACAGCGCTGAGGCCATGAATTGTAGGGCTGAGAAGCAGATACGTGGCTGTTGGCATGGATAAGAAGGATTGCCGCCGTGGGCAAGTGGATTGTATTATTCATTTTTATAATCTTAACTTGTAACCTCCTAACCTCTCTAGGAATTCTACATGATTGTTAAGTATTGTCTTTGAGTTCTGTGTCCTCATGGCAAAGGATTGTGGAAGTAGAGGGACAGGGCAGGGACAGTTGGTGTCAGAATAGGGGAAAGAAGGATGGAAGGTGGAGGCACACATGTGCCCTCTTCCTCAAAGCAATCATTCTTGGACAGATGGGGAGTTGGATTCTCCCCTAATGTGTCATTGAAGGAGCTCAGATATGACCCCCGCACCATGTCTTCACCAATACTGTTAATCTTTGTAGTGTTGTACTCTTAAATTTGTTTTCAGATAAGCCAAGTTAATACCTTCTTAAAATACACCAAATACATACTCCTTAAAAATAAATAAATGATGGTCATGACACTGATTCTAATTCACAGTGGCCTATGGGACAGAGTGGCACAGCACGGTTTGGGGATCCCAGACTTTCAATGATTTGGGAATGCATACCTTCCGATCTCTCCCATGAAGGAACTGCAGGCTCGACCTCGTGGTGAGCGGTCCAGTGTGTCGTCACACATGGAGAAACATGTCTAACGGTCTAAAACTCTTCGGAATTTATAACACAGAGCCTGGTGTCCCACTTTTGTAAGGATTACCTTTCCACATTTTTGCTCAGCACTATGAACTCAAAACAGAACACGTTTTATAAATGTAAAAAGCTATCAAGCACCTTGGTTTGAACAATAAATATATGAAGAAAATTCAAGATTGATCACTTTCCTTAGAAAAATAATATATTTTTTTAAAATTTACCTCAATGTACATTTTCTATTGAATTTTTCTCAGTTTCCTCTTCTTAATTAAAGAGGGTACAGAGAGATAAGCACTTAGATTATTTCTCTGTATCTTACATGGTGAAGGGGAGAAATTTTAATACATTTACAAGTATTGATAAAAATATTTTCTCTTCTTTCCATTTGGTTTAGATTCTCACCATATTATAGTTGTTGTAACCCTCAAAGAAAACCAAACCAAACTCACTGCCAGCAAATTCATTCTGACTATTTCTTCAGAAAAAGCCTGACTTTAGTTTGCATTAGGTCATTTCTTATAAAATATCTGACATTTTGTCTCTTCCAATTTTATTTTTAAATGATTATGTTTTTTGAAATAAAATAAAATTATTCATTTTTAATTTCTGATTATTTCTCTAATCCTGTGACTTGATGTCTACAATATTTTTCCTTGTTTTAAGGACAGCATGAGAAAGCTCCCCATTGAAAGAACTAATATCACATACCTTTGCCGTGAGAGCAGCATGATGTGAAGGTAGTTCAAGTTAGACATATATATAGAGAGAAGAACCACATGAAGGTATAAAGGTATCTAATACATATAAGCAACATCAAGGAACAAAAGAATATTTTAATGCAATAAGAAGAGTACAAAAAACCCAAACTCTAAGTAGACAAGGGAACATTTAGGTGCCAGCACAGTGACTTCAGTGATGAATTAGAGTTATTTTTTGATTATATAAATTCTACCAAATGTATCATTTTCCCAAGGAGAGACACTAAAATGTTTGCATCCAAAGTTTTCTAAAGTTTAGAAGAAAATGTATGTTTTTTCAAGTAATGGTGAAAGAATCAAATTGCTCAAAACTTTAAGTCCTTAGGTTCAATTTAGGAATTAAAAATTAAATATGTTTAAATTATATAGTAATCCTGTTTTAGCCTGTACTGTTCCCTTTACTTTAGATTAAAATATTTTCTGAGTCTCCCGAAAAGATGGAAATTCTTTACTCAAAACCTAGCATACTAATCAGTATGTCCTTCCTGATTGTGCATTGCAAGAAAGAATTAAAACATATTGTACCCCTGATGTAGGAGCCCTAGTCACAGAGTGGTAAGCTCTTGGCTGCTAGCCAAATGTTGGCAGTATTCCTGTAGCTGCTCCATTGGAGGAAATGGGATAGGAAACTTGCACAAAGAATACAACCTTGGAACTCTCTGGGGCCAATTCTACTTTATCCTTGAGAGTGTTTAGGAGTCAAAACCAACTGCATGGCACTTTCAACAAAAATAGGTTTCTGAAATTCTTCAATATTTCTATCAAAATCCTATGGTTATTACAGTTGAGCAAAATTTTTATTTAAAACCAGAATACCTTCTATTCTAAGAGTCAAATGGCTTAGTTTTCTGTCCCTTATTTTCAAGTAGAATTTGGATTCTTTATATTGGGAATTGACACATTTTGAGATCAACTCTTTTTTTTTTTTTTTTTTACAGAAAGGCAATTTTTGCAGAAAGGGAGAATTTCAGAGGTAACAATGCTTCATGAGTCACCTTGAGGCTGTTTTCGATAGTTATTATCACTCAGGCAATTCCCAATCACTAAATAATAGGACTGCTCCACTGAGTTTCTCGGGGTTGTGACCTGTCAGTAGCATTATCTCCAAGTCTTACTTCTGTGGTTCCTTTCAGTGGGTTTGAACAGCCAATTGTATTTTAATTACTAGTAGACCAGAGCTTAAAAATGCATACGATTCAGGGGCATCTTCACACCTATCAAAAGGAAAGCATTGTTGGTGCCTGTGTTCATTTGGGTAGACTAGAGAAACAAATTCATAAACATGCATATGTGTATAAGAAAGAACTTCATATATAAGAGCAATTGAATATTGAGAAAACATCCCAGCCCAGTCCAGATCCAATCCATACGTCTGGTATTAGCTCATATGTTTGATACCAATCCTCCTCAGACTCATGGAACACATGCAATGATGTCAAATGCAGGACAATCACAGACCAGTTGGTGGAAAGTCTAGTGGATCCAGTGGTGTTGTAAACATCTCAGCCCTGGCAGGGGTCTCCACTGGCTTCTCCTTCTCTGAGGCTCTGGTTGCCATCAGCCTGTCTCCATGTGGCTTGTCAACAAGAATGTTTAGCAGGGACTGAGCATATGTCTCACCTCCAGTGAGCTATTTTTCTCCTTAGGACTTCCAAATGACTTCATCAAGCTACAACCTGATTAACAAGCTAGTCTCCCCCACTTCCCTCTAAATCCTCTCAAACTGACAGCAGACTGTAACTACAACCGTGCCATTATAGGTTTTGGAGTTTGGTGTAAATGAGTGTAAAGAGGCCAAACAAAGAATATTTGATAATTAAAAGAGAAGGTAAAGTGGATATCAGGAAAGCAAATTTCTTTTTAGTTTCCCATGGCCACATATTACATGAGGTTGAAGAAAACATTTCCATTTCAATTTCTACAAGAGAATTTCTGCATTAGCAAGTGCTAAGAATACTAACTTAGAATACAGGCAGAGAATTAATTTAGATGGTGTAAGGAAAAAGTATAATGAAACTTTAAATTATGTAGAAATATTAGATATCATAAATATAATAAATCTTCTAAGGATAGCCCTGAATTTCTATAAATAAGCATCTTGAGTTTCATATGGAAGAGAAGAAAATAGGTCTTTGTACATGCATTGTTAGAGATATTTTAACTACTTGATTACGATATTAATCACGCTGTCTCCTGAAAATAAAACATTTTTCTATTTGTCCTTTATTGAAATTTTAAAAAGAAGATAATAAAACCCAGGTAGAAATTTTAAATCAAAATGGTATTTATATTTATTAACTGTATTTAAATATAGCACACAGAGATAAGTGCTTAATCAGGCTAAAATAAACTTGCTATTTATTTGTAGCTCTAATTTTTTACTTTTAGTAATCAAAAGTACAATATAAATTACAATGTAGGTGTGTTGTTTATAGATTTATAAAAATAGATGCTCCCTAAGTTTTTTAAAATAGAATAATGATGCCAACTCAATAATTAAAAATATTGTGGACATACTAATTTATCAGATGACTACAATGTTCTTTAATTTTTGAGCTCTTAGAAATACAGATATTTTACTAATATAGCAGTTCATTAAAAAGGAGTCAAATAAAACAAAATTCTAGAAAAGTAGGGTTTCCTTTAATTTGGAAATGAATTCTCTAAAATTATACAATAAATGTTTTAAAATTTTTGTTTTAAAAATATAATGATAGGTACAAAATAAATGAAATCTGTATGGGGTAGTCCAATTTTTCCACTTTCCATGGGGTGGGGGTGGGGAGTAGGATCATAATCATGTCCAGTGAAGACTTGCTTGTACTCTGAATAAGGCATTGGCTGCTAACTGTAAGGTTCAAGGTTCAGTCTCACCAGATACTCTAAGGCAGCAGTTCTCAACCTGTAGGTCGTGACCCCTTTTGGGGAGGAGTCAAACAACCCTTTCACAGGGGTCACCTAAGACCACCGGAAAACACATATTTCTGATGGTCTTAGGAACCGAGACACTGCTCCTCTATCCGTCTCCAGACGGGTACACCCACATGCAGATACACCCACATATGAGTATCCGGTGTGAAGACTGTTACCCATGCTACACCATGCTTTAAGACAAAATTTAACTTATTTTTCATTAGAAATAAATATTTCACAATATATAATTACATAAGCCACTTAGAGGCGCCTGCCAGCGCTGAGATGCTTACAACGCCACTGGATCCAGAAGACTTCCAACCCTCTGGCTTGTGATGGTCCTGCTTTTGGTGTCATTTCATGTGTTTCTCAAATCAGAAGAAGACTTTATAGATTTGTATTGGACATATGGGTTATTATTGGATTTATGGGCTTGCACTGGACTGGGTTGGGATGCTTTCTTCATGTACAATTACCCTCTATATAAAATTATCTCTTATACACATATGGGGCTCTATGAATTTGTTCCTTCAGTCTACCCAGACTAACACATATCAGGAGCCCTGAAGCATAATGGTTATGCATTGGGCTGATACCTAAGCTTGGCAGTTGTAAATCCCCAACTACTCTGTGGGAGAAGGACAGAGTTTTCTTCTGCAGTTAGTCTTGGAAACTCACAGGGAAGGTTCTACCATCTCTTAGAGGGTCACTGTGAGTTGGTATCTACTCGATGGCACTCTGTTTGTTTTGCTTAAATATGTTACTATTAAAAATAAATAAAATGTGTTACTATTAATTCGATGGCAGGGGTTTTTATTACTTCTAATATCTGTATAATAAAGTTGATAAAACAAATTTTGAATGGTAGCACTCTGACTTTGCACCCCAATGCTTTATCCACAATTTACAGTTACTAGTGCAACACTTCAAGCCCAAAGTGATTCCTAAGACCAAGTAATAGTTTAGTTTAACTAGGAAAGGATGTCTGCCTTCAGCATTATGTTCTTTTAAGCTCTTTGTCATAGCTACTAGAAACCTGTGATGGAATTTAAGGAGCCTGCTGGCTACTGGTTACTCATTTGGCAAGGAACCCTCAAGGTCAGCAGTTTAAAACCACCATCTGCTCCTTGAGAGAAAGATGAAGCTTTTTACTCCTGTAAGTTGTTACACTCAGTCTAAGAAGCCTGGGGCAGTTCTATTCTGCCCTATAAGGGCCCCCATGAGTCAGCATTGACTGAATAACCAGCAAGGATGGATTTGGTTTTAGGGATCAGTGATTTTAAGTTGATACGAGAGAAACAAGTCAGAAAGGATATTGAGAATAGTTTCCCAGTGTAAAGAATAGAACCAATGTAACTAAATTGTGCAAATGTTAACTTCAATTGATGCATGTTTTTGCCATGTATATTTTAAAGAGAATGAAAATGTGACTTTTGAACAAGATAACAAAGTGTACGAGTGACATGTGTTCTATTCAGTAGCTAATGTCCATTGGCATTAACTAAGGCAAGGTAGCTTTTCCAAATCATTTTGAGAAGACAAAAATGATGTGACCCAAGCATAATTATATTTTAGAAAATATTATAGTGAATTTATTTCTACAAGATGATTATTATTTCTAGGACTTCAGACCTACACAAAATAAACTATTGGTGCATTTCTCCACTCTTTTCCTCTTAATTCTGACCACCTCTTGAAAATTAGCCTCTATGAGAAAAAAATAAAAGTATCTTCTTCTCAATTATCAAAAAGAAAACACAAACTCACTGCCAGCCAGTGATGCTGACTCATACAGACCAGAGAGGACAGACCGAATTACTCCTTTGGTTGTCTGAGGTTGAAGGTCACCATGCATGCAGGAAGCCTCATCTTTGTCATGCAGAGCATCTGCTGGGTTTGAACTGCTGAGCTTAAACATTTTGGATTTAGCCCAATGTGTAATCCAATACACCCCAAGAACCCTAGTATTTTATGTGGAAGAGTGACATCATTCTTTCCTCCTCCTTTGTGATTTACATCATCCTGATTGACTCATCTATAATAGCACCCCTCCACATTTAATATCTTTATTTATTTATATGCCCCTTTCACCATTTTAGACCTAGAAAGCAGAACGGATCCTAATTAATCCTGGTTTTCTCAGTTCCTAATACATTTTCCCCAAACATTTGGCTTTCAGAAATGATTGATGAGTATGTGAGTAAAAAGAATATTATTCACAAAATGACAAATTCAATTTTATACAGATTAAATAAAGTTGTATTTCTCACTTTTGAATAAAAATTTTAATAAATAGAATTGACTTAGGAAAAGTAATGATGGCCAACCTAGAAAACACTAAAATAAATCCGTGTTCCTAACTTATTTTTTATTGGTATAATCAGGTCATGTGAGAAATATATCATATTTTAAAGTACTGACTATTTTATAAGGACTATATATAACTTCTAAGACTTTTTAAACAGATAGGTTTTAATATTAAATTGAAATTAAAACAGTATTTATTAACAATTATAGAAATTTATAATATGTACCAGAAGGCAAAATAATTGATATATTTTAGAGTTTAAATTAACTTCATTTACTTCTATAAAATAACTACACTCATGATTTCTTTGATGAAATAAAACTGGTTTAAAGCCTTGCTTAATATTTTGTTCATTTTCTGCTCTGATTCTATGTCTGGGAGTTAAATTTAATTATGAAAAGAAATTCTAGAGAAAATTATCCAGCATTTAATAATTCTAGTTGTCACATTCCAATTCACACTAACTTAAACTTCCAGGAAACAGAAAAAAAAGTGTACAGGCATTTTTCATAGTCATCAACATTATGCTTTTCAGAGCTCGTGTATCTGTCTGTCCACCAATCAATACTGATGTACAAGGGTTAACTACATTCATGATACAGCCAGGCTGTATTTCCATGGCTAGAGATGCTTTAAAAATCATTCATTTTTGTTCTCAAAAGTATCCTATGTTGATGTATGAATTATCCCTTTTATAATTCAGTAAGATGAAATTCCAAGAAATTAAGATTGTCTTCTGAGGTAAAAATGATGATGAGCATCCAAAATAAAGTCCCAAATTGACTCTAACATTCTTACTCAATAAATTAGGCTATTGCCTTAAATACAGAGAAGTGCCTATATGTATCTGAAGGTCCAAACTACACATAAGGGAACAGCAGTGCTGCTTCAGTTTACTCTCACTTAGAAATATTTACATGAGAGATACTGTTGCTGTTGGGTTCCATTGCATCAGTTCTGACTCATGGCAGTGCTGTACACAGTAAGAGGAACATTGCCCAGTCCTGTGCCATCCTCACAATTATTTTTAGATTTGAACTCAGTGTTGTAACCACCATAGCAATCCATCTTGTCCAAGGTCTTCCTCTTTTTCTTGTCCTTCTACTTTAACAAATGGGTCTCCTGAATCCATGTCCACAGTACCTGGGATGAGGTGTTATCATAATCAATACTAAGGAATTTTATGGATGTTACTCTTCCAAGAAAGATTTATATTGTCTTCTTCGATTCCACAGCATATTCAATATATTTTACTAATACCATAATTCAAATTCATCAATTCTTCTTAAATCTTCCTTATTTATTGTCTAACTTTCAGATGCATATGAGGTGATTAAAAATATGGCTTGATTCAGAAGTACCTTAAACTTTCAAGAGATATCCTTGCTTGTTAACACTTTAGAGGGGTTATATGCAGCAAATTTGCATAATGCAAAATGTATTTAATTTCTTCACTGCCATTCCATGAGCATTGAGTGTGGAACAAAGCAAAATGAAAATTTTGATAATTTTAATTTTTCCATATATCATAATATTTTCTATTGGTTCAATTGTATAAATTTCTGTTTTCTTTACACTGAGCTGTGGTCTTTGCTTTCCATTTGTAAGTACTTCAAGTCTTCCTCAATTTCAGCAAGCAAAATTGTCATCTGCATATCAAAAATTGTTAATTATATATCGTCACAGGGAAAGAGGGACCAGACTTCAACCTGGTGTGCCAAGACGTGAATGCAACATACCAGCCTGAAGCAGGGAACCAATAGAGAGGTCTGAGGGGCCGGCCCCAATCCCAACTACATGACAGGCCCCCTTCCCCACAGAAGAATTTACTTCAGAGGACAGCACTGAAACTACAGCTCAGGGAGAGGGACATGTCACATCAGAGCACACAGGAGCAAATGAAGGGAGAGTTAGAGAGATCGGAGCACATCCTGGTCCACCAAACCCTGAGGATGATATTCCTGCTCCGAGAAATCAAAGCACAGAGAGGACCATAGGGCCGGCCCGACTATGAGACAACACATCCATGGCTGACCCACAGCGCTAGAGGGGACAACACCGGAGACACAGTGCGGGAATTGCGCCCCATCTGACCCAGCACACTGAGGTGAAACAGTAGGGGTGTGCAACAGAACCGCAATGGGAACAGAGGAAGGACGTTTCCTGGGAATTCAGAAAATAGACTTTGGGGCCAGGGCATGGCACCCCATCAGAATCAACCAGAAAACACCCTTAAAGGTCAAAAAAGGACCTTGAACTATTTACAGGCTTTTCTCTCTTTTTTTCATTGTTTTGTTGTTGTTGTTTACTTTCTTTCGTTGCTTTCTTTTGCTCTGTCTAATTTTTTGTGTAGAGTATTATCTCTGCAGGTCAGTCTAGATAAGATAGGTGAGATAAACAAGCTGGAGGAGAAAACAACAGGACCCACAGTTATGGAGGAATATGGGAGGTGGGAGGCGGGAAGAGGAAGTGGGTGCTAGCAAACCCAGTGACAAGGGAACAACAGTGATACAAAATAGATGGTGAGGAGGGCATACTAGGCCTGGTAGGGCTTGATCAAGGACAATGTAACCAAGAGGAATTACTGCAACCCAAATGAAGTCTGAATATGATAGTGGGACAAGAGGAAAGTAAAAGGAAATAGAGGAAAGAACTAGGAGGCAAGGACATTTACATAGGTCTAAATACAGGCATGTGCATATGTAAACATATTCATATATGGTGATGGGGAAATAAATCTATGTGCATATATTTATAGGTTTATTCTTAAGGTAGCAGATGGACATAGGGCCTCTACTCAAGTAATCCCTCAACACAAGAACATTGTGTTCTTTTAAACTGGCATTCCATGGTGCTCACCTTTCAGACACAATCACTGAATACAATGTAGGTGCATAAGCAAATATGGTGAAGAAAGCTGATGGTGCATCTTAAAGTTTTGAAGATAAGCAAGCATCCATCAAGCTGAGAAGCCACAAAACCCAAAGGAAGAAGCACACCAGCTTGTGTGGTCACGAAGTGTCAATAGAATCAGGTATCAGGCATCAAATAACAAAAAAATCATATCATTATGAATGAGGGGAGTGTGGAGTGGAGATCCAAAGCCCATCTGTAGGCACCTGGACATCCCCTTACAGAAAGGACACGGGGAGGATACGAGCCATTCAGGGTTCAGGATAGCACTGACGAAAATACAACTTTTTCTAGTTCTTTAATGCTCTCCCCTCCCCTTCACCCCCCCCCCACACAGTAGCATGATCCCAATTCTACTTTATGAACCTGGTTAGACAAGAGCATGTACACGGGTACAGATAAGAACTGGAAACACAGGAAAACCACGACAGATAAACCCCTCAGAACCAAAAATGAGAGTAGCAATACCAGGAGGGCAAGGGGAAGGCAGAGGGGAGAAAGTGGGAACCCATCACAATGATCTACATATAGCCTCCTCCCTGGGGGATGGACAACAGAAAAGTGGGTGAAGGGAGACATCGGTCAGTGTAAGACATGAAAAATTAATAATGTATAAGTTATCAAAGTTTCGTGAGGGAGGGAGGATGGGGGAAAAACATGGGGAGCTAACACCAAGAACTCAAGTAGAAAGAAACATGTTTTGAGAATGATGATAGCAACAAATGTACAAATCTGCTTGACACAATGGGTGGATGTATGGATTGTGATAATAGTATATAAGCCCCCAATACAATGCTTTTTAAAAAAATGTTAATTAGCTTTCTTACCATCCTGGTGCCAAATTTTTGATATAGTTTAGCTTCTTGGACTATTTTCTCAACATACAGAATAAATAATCCTGTTGAAAGGTTATGTCATTTTACAACACACAGTATTTCCTGATTTGAAACTATACAGTATTTCCTCAATCTGTTTGAACGACTGCCTTGGTTCATGAACAGGCTCTGCATGAGTGCATTGATGCGTTGTCCACAATATGATCGCCTGTTTGTCATGATTCACATTTGAGTGCATTTACATAGTCAATAAAACAAACAAACAAACAATTTGGGAGAGAGCTACCTAGCCAACTTCCTGCTATTCCAAAGAAAGATGGCATAATAGATTGTGAAACAACATCATTAATATCATGTGCAATTAGAATTTTGCTAAAGATAATTAAAAATGATTGCAGCAGTACTTCGTCTGGGACTTTCTAGAAGTACAAACCAGATTCTGAAGAGAACATTGCATGATTGACCTAATTATTAACATAGGATGGGTCTTATTTATTTGTGTTTCATTGACTATGCAAATGCATTTAACTGTGTATATTATGACAAAAATAGATTGAAATCTTCAAATCATTCATATGATGGGACCTGAAACATAAAAATCAACAAAAAAGCAAAAATGAGTGTTAAATAAAAACAAAATATGGGGAAAAAGTTAAGTGTGAACTAGAAAAAAATGAATGAAGTAAACCCTAGAGACATATTGGTCATGCGTTGGGCTGCTTATTGCACAGTCAGCAACTCAAAGTCATCAGCCATGTCAAGGAGAAGCACGAGGAGGCTTTCCACTCCTGCAAATGGTTGCAGTGTTGGAAAACCACTGGGCAGCTCTGTCCTGCCCTATAGGCTCTCTGTGAATTGGCATCTATTTGATGACAGTAAGAGCCTGAGTGAATGGAATGGTAAGAGACTACAATGGGAGGTGGAAATTCAACTAGCGAGAGACCCCTCTGTGAAACGTGGAACATCCAAACCACGTGAGAAGCTTTGAAAAGACTTTTGTGTATTCGCAAACCATAGGCCAAGGCGATTTACTAATATTTGGAACGGAGGAACTAGAGGACAGTGAAGTATCTGAACAATCATTCTTAGGAGAACAGAGCTAGAAGCACTCTTCTCATTCCCATGGTCTTAGCCATTCTTGCCTTATCCTCACAAGTTACTCAAGGTCCCTGGAGACTAGGAAGAGAGAGCTGCTCACACCAGGCCTGATGGGAGGGTGGGTATCCTAAGTCCCAGCAATGTTAGATGGCAAAGTTGTTAAGCCCCATAGACTTTTCCAGGCTCTGAACCTTAGGAGAGTAATTGATAGTGTGATGTCTTTTTTCCCCTTTGCGTTAGCAGTTGAGTAACTAACTGTTCCACCTCCAGGACTTCATTTTTGGACTATGAGGTAAAAATATCAATAACACCTAAAATGTTGAGTTTTCCATACCCGCTACTGTGCTACTGTGCTAATAGCCTTAATAGCCTTATAGGTCCTATTTTATTTAATCATCAGAACACCATATAGGAAAAGAGTAGGGTCATTTTCTTTCCATTAGTAAAGAGTAAAGTTATATATATATATATTCTTAATTTTTATAATAGTTGTCCAAAGCGTCCCAGAGGCACACATGATTAAGCTATTGACTGCAAATCAGTAGGTTGGGAGGCAAACCCGCTCAGAAGTAAGACCTGGTGATTTGCTTGTGAAAGGGGCCAGCAGGAAGCCCAGCTCTACTGTGACCCACGTTGACCCTTATGATTCCGAATCAAACCCCATGGGCATTCCTTCAGTTAAACCATCTAAAGATCATGGTAATTTAATAACGGTAACATGTCCCCCAAATATTTACCTTTTCTTTCATAGTTTACAAAAATGACATAGCTCTACATATCCAATCTAAGAAGTTACTAACTAAACCAATCAGTAGAATGTCCATATGTCTTTAACATCCAGTCCCCCCAAAAATAAATTTATAACTGTATACAAAAATATAAACTTTCATATTTATATAACATCTTTCCATCCTTGCTACATGCTACCACCATTCTGTAATTCTGTGGCAGATTTTGGATTTCTGTGAGACAAATGCAGATTGTGATTTGCAGCCAACACAGGATACAAAATGCCTAATTTATGGGACATATAAACATATCACTTTCCTCATTGGTTCATATGAAGTTCACCTTGTAGCTCATTGACAAACAGGAGGGCAAGTATTTCCTTCTGGAATCTCAAGGTGTTCTATTCTGAGGAAAGCAGACTGCGATGCAGGTGGCTATTGAATTAGCTATTAACATTGATTAGAAGCATATATTTCCTAATGTTCTATTTCTCCCCAGAACAAAGAAAAAGCAATTTTAAGCAAGAATCACAGTTTCTAATATTATGTCTCATTCCATCATACTATTTGGTGAAATAGAACTATAATTCAAACCTGCAAGTTAATGGAGTTTGACAGGAAGGTACACATCACCTTTTGCAAAAGAGCCTTGATTACTTTCACTGCTTTCTCCTCGTAATAAAACCTTGACAACTTCCATTTCTCAAAAGAACAGCTTTATTATTTTCTCCTCAACTCTAAGTAGTTACTTAACTTTAAAGAGTTGCGAGCAAATGGGAGTTTCTCTACAAGGGGAAAAAAAAAAAGATAGAAAAGAGGCATATTTTTCTTACTTCTTCCAATTCAATCCTTTAAGAAATTTCAATGAACAAATGAGCTCAATTGAAAACTTTGATTACCTTTTAAATGTTTTAGTCACCAATTGGAGGCTGGATAAGCGAGGTTCGAGGCAGGAGATATATGATAGATGGAGTGAATATTTGATAATAGTACTACTGCAGGAGTGCAATGTAATGCACTAGGCCTAGAAACCCCAATACATATTGCTACATTGGGGATATAAGGGAAAAAATGTGTTGTGAACTAGGCCCTATGAACTTTGAGGACAGTTAACCTAAGATGCAACCTCATAGGAAGGGAATAGGGAAAAATAATATTCTCACTTGATTTTCATTTCTCTCTCAAATTTGTCGCCGGCACGTTCCTTTGGCCAATCCAATGGTGAGTTACTTAATGCAGCCCGTATTGAACAACCATCTTGGTACTGAGGGCACAAAAGCATGGTACTGAAGGAGGCATTGTATTTATGTAATAATGTTTTTCTCTTTCCTATTTCCTGATTTTTGTCATTAAGGGAAGGAACACAATTGTAGTAATGAATAACTACAAATTAAAAATTGAAAGATCACTTATAAGCGCACCAGACATCATCAAATAGGTATACATTTAACATATACATATTCATATATTCAGGATCTATATGACAAAGAAAATAAACAAGGGTTTGAGTTAGAAAATACCTTGGTCAGAGAACATACAACAAATTGTGGGATTCCATTGTCTATGACTAAGGCATTATTCCTTACAAATCTCATTTACCGCAGGAGGAGCTTCAGGATGGTGCCCCAGTAAGCAATCCTTATAGGAGCTCCAGTGAGTCTGGGGCCAGGAGGTCAAGTAAGAGTGTTCTGGTGAATGGAAAGGTTCTCACAAAGACCCTGGTGCCCTCCCTGTCCGGGAGGGGGCCCTAACCCACATATGCTTTGTTCTAAATCCCTGAGATCTGGGTCCATATACCAAGGATTTATCTCTATGTATTCGGTTGCCACCCGCCAGTACCCCTGCCCGCTGGCATGGTTGCCACCCCAGGAACTGCATGGTGGCCATGTTGAGCTCCCGAAATCACAGCCTGACCACCACAGAGCAACTGTCTACTCATAGAACCCATCGGGGGAACAGTCCCCTTCTCCTATGGTTCCCCTCTCTCCATAGGGCTGGGCAGAGATTCTGTCTACAGGCTCTTATCCCTCCAGGCAGCCACCCAGGGCCCCAGTGCCTAACACACAGCAAGTATGATTACCTGTAGCTGGGGACACCTAGCACCAGTACCTGGGTCACGTCCACCCCTGTGCAGTCTGTCCTTTCAGGCCCACCACATGGATCATTGTGGGCTGAAGCCCGGTGGACCCACCCAGCAAGCGTCCAGCCCTTTGGGCCACGGAAAGGCATGGCCTGGGTTTCTTCCAGCTCATAGATCATTGCTGTTCCAGCCCCTCTCAATCCACACAGCAAACAGAAGAGTGGAGTTGATCCCTGTGCCAGAGGGCATCCTTCCCTAAATCTAGCCTAGCTCCAGAACCCAGGGAGCCTAAAACCTGGTTTTGGGAGCACCCCATCTCACCCTAGCCACATCACTTTAGATCCCAATGAGGCCACCATCCACCCATTGGCTCCCTACAAGACTTTCACTGTACTGGGAGCTATTCACCAGACAATCTGTGTTCCAAACAGCTGTTCCCACCAGTGCTCACAACCACTACCACTGTTGACCGTTGAATTGTGGCAGCACCTGACTAAACAGCAGCCCAACCCACCTCGATAGTGGGCCACAGGCAGCCCTTGAAAACACCAGTGCTAGTTACACAGAGAAAGAACGCAGGCCCCTTGGTCTCCCAGAAATATGGTGCCCAGCTCTTCGAAATCATCACGTAAAAAGCAGCATACTGCATCACTCCCAAGAAGAACACAAAACAGACAAACCTCATCAGCAGAGCTAATAATACTCATAGAAGAATCTGACATGGATCTGCCACAAAAATAAAATTTCAGAAGGCTGCTTAGGATAATAGAGGAGATGGGGGAAGCTACACACTAAGGATGCAACGATTGAGGAGATGAAGTCCATAATAGAGGGGACAAAGTCCACGATTGAGAGGATGAAGTTCATGCAGCAAAGGGAAATGCAGGAGCTAACGAATGAAGTATCAGATGCTGAACACAAGATCATGGATCTCACGAATAGACTAGAGGAGGCTGAGAACCATCTCAGTGAACTGGAAGGCAATCAGGCAGACCTCAGCAAACAAGAAAGACACTCAAACAAGATAAAAGAGGTCAAAGAAAACCTGAAATCAATGTCTGATGCTATGAAGAGGAATAACATCCAAATTATTGACCTATTAAAATAAGACATAGCGAAGAAGTTGACAGCTAAACTAACAAGGTAATTTCTGGGGAAAAAAAAAACTTCCCCACCTTAATGAATGAGAATCAGTCACACTCATACAGGAAGCAGAAAGGGCACCAATTTGACTAAACCCTAGGAAGACCTCACCAGGTACATGATAGTTAAGCTAACCAACTTTGAGGAAAAAGAGAAAATCCTAAAAACAGTAAGAGAAAGGAAGACTGTCACCAACAATGGCTCTCTGGTAAGAATATGTTCAGACGTATCAACATAAACCATGAAGAAGAGGAAAGAGTGGAGTAACACCTTCCAAAGGCTGAAAGAAATAAATGCTTTCCCAAGCATCCTTTACTCTGCCAAATAAGCTATTAAGATAGGAGAAATAAGGTTCTTCCAGCACAAAGAAAACCTAAAACTAATACTCTACAAGGCACCCAACCCTGCAGAAGATCCTTGCTGACCCACTATGGCCAGAAGACAAGCATCCACCAAGCACAAACAGGAAAACATCATATAGCCCAACTCCAACCAGAAGCCAACTTGCTGATACCAATCGCCAAGATAACATGCCAGAGAGGGAAAAGAAGGCAATAAAGAAGCCCCCCACAAAGACACAGCACAGTGATAAGAAGGGTGAAAGGAAACACCCAAAACAAAAGGCATGAGATGACAGCAATGACTCCACAGAGAGTGATAATAACTAAATGTCAACAGCCTTAACTCCTACACTAAAATAAAAAGGCTTCCAGACTGGCTTTGCAAACATAACCCATCAATCTGTTGCCCGCAGGAAACACATCTAAAGCTCACAGACAAGCATAACCTAAGAATAAAAGGCTGGCAGAAGATATACCAGACAAATGGCAACTCAATAAAAACAGAACTTGTGATCCTAATCTCAGACAAAATACACCTCAAGGTTCAATCCATAAAATGAGACAAGAAAGGGCATTATCTAATGCTTAAAGGATCTGTGTTAATCGGGGTACTTAGAGAAACAATTCCACAGCAACTCATGTATAAGAGAGTTTTATATAAAGATTAAGTGCGCATCAAGAAAACATCCTAACCCAGTGTTGCCCAAACCCACAAGTCCAACATTAACCCATTAACCAATATGTCCAACATCAATCCACAAAGTCCTTCTCCATCTCACAAAACAGACACAACGATGCTGACTGCCAGAGGAAAGCCGAGTCAGTGAATGTGTAAACATATCAGCGCTGGCAGGGGTCTCCACACGGGTGCTCCAGCACCCAGGGCTGCATCAGGGTAAGTCCATGTGGTTTCTCCTTGGGGATTTCTTGTAGGAAGTCAGTCTGCAAGCTGAAGCAGGGAAATGCTAAGGCAGCTGCATCCTGGTGGAACCACCACAAAGCAAGAGACCGAGAACTTAAGGCGAGGCTCACTGAGCCATTTATCCCTCTGCCCTTCATTTAACCCCACATGTGTTTATCGTCCAGGTTGGCACAATAAACTAACTACCTCAGGATCACTTTACCAGGAACCAGTGAACATAAAAAATATACATGTGCCAAATGAGAGACCTGTGAAATTTATTACACTATTCAAAACATGAAAAAATATATCACAGATTCAATTATAGTAGGTGACTTTAATACACTGCTTTCAGAGAAAGATCTTTGGGAAGGAAGCTTAGCAACGAGATTATAGAGCTAAACACTACAATTAGGCAACTAAATCTTATAGATATATTTAGAGCTTTCCGAATGAAAAAAATTACATTCTTCGCAAACACTCATGGCTCATTTATGAAAATAGATCACATGCTGGGACATAAGTCAAGCCTGAGTAAATTAAAAAACATAGAGATTATGCAGACGTCCTTCTTGAATCACCATGCCATAAAACTGGAGATCAATAAAAGGACTACAAGAAAAACAGGGGCAAACATTTGGAGAATTAATAATGATCTTATGCGACATGAGTCGGTACTGATCCAGATTAGAAAGATGAGAAAGTTTCTAGAAGCTAATGAAAATGAGAATACAATATATCAAATGTATGGGATACAGTGAAAACAATCATCAGAGGTAACTTGATAGCAATAATGACCTATATTAAAAAGAAAGACTTATGATAGATATGCCTTCACAAAATCTCCAGCAACTAGAATAAAGTCAACAGAACAATCCCTCCAAGAGCAAAAGAAAAATAATAAAAATCAGGACAGAGTTGAACCACTAGGAAGATGATGCAGAAAATTAATGCAGCAAAAGCTGATTCTTTGAAAGGATCAACAGAATCAACAGAGTGCTGGCAACCTTAGCCAAAAAGGGAAAGAGCAAACAGCAATAGTCAGGATGAGGAAGGAAACAGGATGAATCACAACAGGCCCTAATGATATTAAAAAGGAATGGAAGGTAAATTCCTCAAGTTAATACAAGCTATCTACGAAAAGTTGACAACATAGTCAGTAGAAAAAGATGAAATCACTCACACTGAAAAAGTGGACCAGACAAGGATGTCCCTTGCCCACTTCTTTTCAATATCATACTGGAGGTCCTAGCTAACAACATAAGACAATGGAAGAACATCAAATGTATCCAACTGGGAGAGGAGGAGGTAAATTATTATTTGGAGACAAGATGATTATGTATACTGAAAATCCCAAAAGCTTCACAATGGGAGTACTGATAGTGATAGAAGAATATGGAAGAGTGGCGGGATACAGGCTCAACAAAAATAGTTTATTGGTTTGCTATATACATTGGATAGGACCATGGAAAAGGAGCTCAAGAAGGTGGTTCCCTTCACAATAGCCAAGAACAAATTGAAATATGTAGGGATTTGCTTAACAAACAAACAAAAAAAAACACACAACATAAAAGGCCTGTACAAGGAAACTACAAGACCCTCATATAGGAAACTAAAAGTGACCTTCACAAATGGAGGAATTTAACCCATGCTCATGGATCAGAAGACTCAATATAGTAAAGATATCTATCCTACCCGGGGGCCTTTATAAGTTTCATGCTTTCCTGATTCAAATACCAACAACCTTTTACAAAGAATTGGAAAAACTGACCACCAATTTCATATGGAGAGGGAAGAAGCTCAGAATTAGCAGAGAACTCTTCAAGAAAAAGGACTAAGTTGGAGGGCTTGCTTTACTCGACTTTAACACCTACAACACAGCGACAGTGCTCAAAACAGTGTGGTACTGGCATAACGACAGATACTCAGACCAATGGAAAATAACACAAAACGAAGAAATAAAGTCATCAGCATAAAGACAACTCCTCTTTGACAAGGGCCCCCAAAGCATCAAGTGGGAGAGCGACACCCTGTTTAACAAGTGGTGCTGGAAACAATGGATATCCATTTGTAGAAAAATCAAACAAGATATCTACCTCACCCCATACACAAGAAAAAAATCCATGTGGATTATGGACCTAGAAGTAAAACCCAAATCATCAGGACCATTAGTGAAGAATTAGGGACAAAGCTAAGAACCTTGACCCAGAGAATACAAAAGCTGATTGCAATAGGGTAGGGTACACACGCAGGGGAACCTGAAGTTGAGAAGTGAGATTTAGCAAGGATAAAACACATGTGTGCACCAAAAGACTTTACCAAGAGGCTAACAAGGCAACCCACAGACTGGGAGAGGATGCTTATCAATGACAGAATAGACAAAGGGCTTATTACAAAAATCTACAATGCCCTCCTTGCCTGCAAAGAGAGGAAAACAGCAAACCCATTGAAGAAGTGGGCAGACGAACTAAAAAGGAGTCTCACTAGGGAGGAGACCCGTATGGCCAATGAACATATGGGGAAATGCGCCCAATCATTAATCAGGAGAGAAATGCAAATCAAAACAAAGAACCCCTTTGAGGCTAGCCCAAACCAGAGAATCAGAGAGCAACTAATATTGGAGGGGATGGGGCGAGATAGGAACTCTCCTACATTGCTGGTCTTGTAGATAAGCGCAGCTGCTATGGAAAGCGATCTGGAGATACTTAAAAAAAAAAGGAAATTGATCTATGTTCTGACCCAGCTATCCCTCTACTGGGCATTTACCCAGAAGAAGTAAATATAGATCATGATCAGCCATATGCACTCCAAAGTTTATTGAGGCACAATTCACAATTGCAAAGACCTGGAACCTAAATTTCCATTCATAGATGGGTGGATCAGTAAACTCTGGCACATGCAAACAATGGAGTACTAGGCATCACTAAAAAACGCTGATATCACATGAAACATGTCTGTTTATGGGAAGAGTTTGGAGGAAATCTAGCGAAGTCAGCCAATCACAAAGGAGAAGCACAGCATGAGTCTGCTGAGGTAAATGTAACCAGCCACCTATATCACAACTTTCGGGCTGAGGGGCAAGGAGTCAAGAGGAGGTTAGAGCAAACTCAAGGAGGTACATGTTGGAAATGGGGGAGGGAGAAAGGGAAGGGCGAAAGTGAGATGACGATAGAGGGAGCAGGGCACTAACCCACCCTGAGGGTGAGTACTGGTCTTGTCTCCACAGAATTGGGACTGGGCATGGCAGACCCTACCATGATGCGCCAAACCATGAGGACAGCGTGGCCATGTGGAAGAATGCATGAAAAGAGAGAGTTACAGGGCTGGCCCCAACCAGAGACTAACTGTTGTTCCGCCCCCCCATCCCCCACCCCCACCAGAAATAGGTGTGACAGAGAACAACACTAAACCTACAGGTTGGAGTGAGAGGTCAGCATACCACACCCATGTGAAAGACCAGGAAGGAAGAAGAGAGAGAGCGGGACAGGATCCCACACTAGCACCAGGCCTGGAGGATGATGTCCCTGCAGGGAGCTAATGGGACACAGAGAGGACTGGGCAGCTGACAACAACTCATGTCACATTATCCCATTTCTGGAGCAGACTGTGACAGAGAATTCCGGGGTCACACGGTGGAGAGGTAATGCAGTCCAAACTCCCCACAGTGGAGCGAACCAAGAAGGGAACATACCAGACTAGCAGCTGGAGCAAAGCAAAGCTACAGAGCCCCTGAGAAGCCCCCAAAGGACTCCAGGTCTGGAGGGGCAGCTCCTGGATAGTCACGAAGGCCAGTGAACAGACCTAGGATTTTTGTATATTTCTTCTCTTTTTATTTTGTTCTTTACTCCCTTAATTTTTTCTTCTTGTTGCTTCTCCTTTTCTCTTTTCTCTCTCTCTCTCTATACATGTATTTTTATCCGTTTGGGCTATGTCATAGTCAGTGTGCCTGCCTATTTAAAAGAGTTATGGGAAGTGTATCTGAGGAGAAAGCAGTGGGACCACCAGTTCCGGGGAGACCTGGGAGGTGAGGGTGGTGGGAGAAGGGGGTGGTGAGCAGGCCGCACTATAGACAGGGGAACAACTAGGGTATTCGAGTCAATACCAAGGAGGAGATAGGGGTCCAGGCGGGGGCATGTTGGACAAACAGCAAACTTGCTAAAAGGAGGTACCAAGAGGCAGGAATAAGGGGAAAGTGACTATGGGGCAGGAGGAAGGTAAAAGGAAACAGAGGAAGGACCTAGGACACAGAGGAAGGACCTAGGAAAGAAATTGATAGAGGTATAAACATAGAGGTATACATATGTAAATAAATTAATCCACAAAACTAGAGGTATTAGACTGGGTACATATATTTATAAGGCAACACACTGAGGCAGGGCATGGATTTTAGGCCTCTGCTCATATCCTCCCTCAATACAAGAGCCCTTTGTTCTAACCAATCGGTAGTCTGAGATGTTCACCCTCCGGACACAACTGTGGAAGACAAAGCGGGTACATAAGCAAATGTGGTGAAGAAGGTGAATGGTGCCTGTCTATTAAATGATAAAGCATCTGGGGTCCTAAAGGCTTGAAGTTAGACAAGCCTCCATTCAGCAGAGAAGCAACAAGCCCACGTGGAAGAAGCACACCGCCAGTGCGATCATGACAAGTCACCAGGACTGAGTAATAGGCATCAGAAGAAACATAACAAATAAACAATAACATATTGTGAAGAATGAGGGGGCCTGTAGCAGAGATCTAAAGCCTATCCATAGACAATGGGAAAATTCCCCTCCAGAGGGGCCACAGGGAAGGATGAGTCAATCAGGGTGCAGTAAAGCATAGATGTAACACACTATATTCCTCTGGTACCTTGAGGCTTCCTCACCCCCCCACTACCATAAGCCTAGTGCTGCTTCTCAATTCAGATTAGATCAGAACATGCATACAGGTATAAATAAGAGGTGGGTGTTCACAACCCACAGTTCCAGGAACAGGAGTGGGAATAGTGATACCAGAAGTATGGGGCGGAGAGGGGTAGATAAAGAGAGAAAGGGGAAACTGATCATAATGATTGATACATAACCATACACACCTCTCCAGGGGGAAGAGCAAGAGAAAACAAGGAGGAAGGGAGAGAGAGCAATCAGAGTAAGATATGAAAATAATAACACTTTATCAAGAGGCTATGAGGGTGGGGAGAGGGAGGGGAAAAAGAATAATTTATAATTTATCAAGCATTCTTGAGGGAGGGAGGGGAAATGAGGAGCTGAAATCAAGGGCTCAAGTCAAAATAAAATGCTTTAAAATGATGATGGCAACATATGTACACATGTACTTGACACAATGGATCAATGTATAGATTGTGATGAGAACTGTATGAGCCCCCAATAAAAGCATATTCTATAGCATTTCATATATAATTTACCACAATATAAACGGTAACTATACATGTAGACCTCAAAGAAATCAAAATGACTACATCTGGGTAAAGAGACAATAATGGAATACAATTGTTATCATAGTATGTGGCTAGGAGCAGACTGTGGAACAAATCATCAGTTGCTTCTCTATATATTCACATTGAAGATACAGATCACTTTAAAATCCCATGAATTCTGAAGTATGACCTTAGACATATTAACCTTGAATTCAGAAGTCATTTAAAAAGCAGACTCAGTGCACTGAATACTAATAATGAAGGACCAGTCAAGGCCTGGATGACATCAGGACAGCATATGTGAAAAAAACAGAAGATCATTAAAGAGCACAAAAGAAAGAAAATATCAAAATGGAAGTAAGAAAAGTCTCTAAAACTTGCTCTTAATCCTAGTTAAATTGAATGGAAGAATTAAGTGAAGAGCTAAGCAGAAAGATGGATTGAGAAGACAGAATTTTGGAAGAAAATTGGCAGATCTGAAGATTGGAAACCGCATGGGAAGAGAACACAGTGTTTCTGAAGCTGAAAGAAATAAAGAAGCATTTCAAACTTCAAGTTTCAATATCTGTAGGCAAGACATTGGACAGGACAGACATGGTCAAAGAGGCAAACAAATGCACAGAATCACTGTATAAAGGGAGCCGACCATTTCTAGAGGTGTACGTCATCCAGTATTGATCTTAGTCAAGAGAGCAGTCCAGGCTGCACTAAGGAGGTGGTTAAAAATAAATAAATTTAAAAAAGCAAGGCGCCACGACTCGACAGAATATCAATTGAATGTTCAACAAACAGATCTGATGATGAAGAAACTCATTCACCTAGGTCAAGAAATTTGAGATGACTGTCGGACTGAAAGAAATCTATATTTGTGCCAATTCTAAAAAACAAGTTACCCCAATAGAGCTATTAAATTATAAAATAATATCACTGATATCACATGCTAATTTTTTTTCTGAAGACAATTGAAAAATGGAAGGGGCGGTACCTCAACTGGGACCTGACAGTAAACTAAAGTTAGATTCTGAAGAGGATATGGAACAAAAGATATCATGACTGAAAGTACACAATACCGAAATAGTGTTTATGTTTTATTTAATATGCAAAGGCATTTTTTTCTGTGTGGATCATGATAAATGATGTATAGCATAGTTCAGAATGGGAATTCCATTCCTTATTTGTGCTCAAGGGTACAGGGTAATATTGAGTAGTTTAAAATCTCAAAAGTTGCATGTCAGAGATGCCACCTTACACCATACTTATTCAGTCTGTATACTGAGGAACTAACTCAAGAAACTGAGTGTACAGAGGGCACAAGATTGGCAGTAGACTGGCTAACAACTTGTGGTCTGTATATGACCGGAAGCTTCCTTGCTGACTGCAAAGAAGACGTGAAGCCCTAACTGATGAAACTCAAGACCATGGCCTTCAGTACTGAATACATTTCACAATTAAAAGAGATTCTGAAAACTTGGCCAGCATGCAATATCATGGTAAATGCAGAAAACTTTGAAGTGGCTAAAAATTTCATTTTACTTGGATCCATAATCTTTACTAATTAAAGTAATGGTTAAGAAATCAAAAGATGTATTGTATTTTTCCAATCTGCTTCAAATGGCCTCTTAAAACAATTAATAAACAAATGTGTCACTTTGAGATGATGGTATGCCTGAATAAGTCCCAGTATTTTTGATGAGCTGTGCTATGCAAAAATCGTATAGACATGCAAAAGCTGGATAATAAGCAAGGCTGAAAAACTGATACTTTGAATACAGAGTTGGCGGAGAACACTGACTACACCATGGACTCTCAGATGAAGGAACCAATCTGTCGTGGAAGAAGTCCACCCAGAAGGCTTCTTAGAAGCAAGAATGGTGAAGCTTCTGTTCACAATTTTTGTAGATGTTTCATACGAAACTAGTACCCAAAGAAGGGCATCACACTCATTAAAGTAGAGGCTTAGCAAAATGAACAAGGAAGAGATAAAAAGAGGTGAACTGACCAAGTGGATGTAGCAGTGTATCCACATATAGCAAAAAATATAAAGATGTCCAAAGACAGGGTAGGACTTCATTCTCTCATATATAGGCTCAATATTAAAACCGATTATAATATACCTAACATCACTACCACCCACTTTTGTAGTCATTATACATATGTGGAAAGTTTGGGTTCTTGCTTTTTGATATTTTGGTGGAAAATACATAAAGCATATACATCATACTAATCACTGATTCCTTCTCTCTCCCTTTTCCCACGGCATGCATTTATATAGAAAGAGTCTGTGTGTGCTCCATTCAAGTGAGACAGAGCATTGCCAAGTGAAGCATAACAAGATGTATGCAGAAAATATTTGTGAGATGTACAGAATGGGAATGCAGATTTGCATTTTATTTTTATTTCGGGGAGTAAAGATGAGCTGTGCTTTGCAAAAATCTATTGAAGAAGTCACTGATGCATGAATGCCTCTCTATTTGTTCCACTGTCACCAGCTGCATTACCCTTGGATCATGTTCTTGTCTGGCTTTTATTTAGCAGGACAAGTGGTAGGCTGTCGTTGAAGCCTACACTTCAAGATTTCTTTAAATCTCTCTCTCTCTCTCTCTCTCTCTCTCTCTCTCTCTCTCTCTCTCTCTCTCTCTCTCTCTCATTTCTCACTATATCACACCATGTCAGGTAAGCATGAACCTCAGTGCACAGTATATTGAATTTTCCTCAGGTAGTTCAAAACAAATTAATTCTCTACCCACACATCATTTAAAGTACTAATTCCCTGTGCAGCCCGGCAAACTTCAATCTGTACCTGTTCAGCATTTAAAGTTAAGGCAGTGCACCATAAACACCTGTTAAAGTTTATAGCCATCTGCTTCCTCAATAAATCTAAATTCTAATAATACCAAACTAACAGATGGCAAGGAGTTGTAACCTCAAATCTGAAGAGTCGGACTGCATCCTTTGAGTGAACATAGTGTCATCTTGCTGGTAACTGCTTGCAATGGCTAAAGGGACACAGAGCAACAATGATGGCCATTAGTGACATGTTTTGTTTTTGTTCAGGGACACTGTGGACAGAGACTGTTTCCTGATGGCTTCCAAAACTCCACATTAACTTGAATCTTCTGCTCTCAACCAAAAATGGGAATAATTAAGATATAATGAAACGTAGTTCAACATATGACTGTCCTCGGGGTAAGGGAACAAATGCCTCTGAAAATGAGCATGCTTCCAATAAGAAATTAAAGCTGCTTCTAATTCACTTGTCTAAAATTTGGAATGAAACCTAGATTTCAAGAGGAAATGCATATCAAACTATATGATTTTTCAGAAATTTTCCTTTTATATACTTACCAATAATTGAGAAAACTCTTGTTACCTGAAAGCTACTAATTCAGTGTAAGGAAGAAAATAAATATATAGACCTCAAGGTTTTTCTTGTTTTAGATTGAAGCATTTTCATATCTTTGTGTTATTTTCCCTTTTTTGATCATAAGAGTTATTCCTGTTCAATATAAATAATTCAAACCACACAGAGCGCTTAAAGTGGAAAGTGGAAGGTAACCATGATTTCATGCTCCACAAACCCAAGGAACAGCATCAATAAATCTCTTTTATTTTTCAAATTAATGACTCGAGAACCCACATGCCAGGTTCAGAAAGTATCCAATATCTATCTCAAGGGGCTGACCCCAAACTGCCCACAATTCATAGGGGCCAACCAAGCCCTATTGTGGCCAGTACACAAAGAGAGAGAGCTGGAAAATCTGAAATAGACTAATTGTGTGGTGTTTTTAGCCATGCGCAGTGTCACTGTTGAAATGGAGTTCTCCACCATCCAACCAAAGAAGCTGTTTTACATGATGGAGATACTCAGTGGTACATGCTTCCGCGTGGCTTTCTACAGACTGTGCTAACAGTCACCAGACCCATCACGGAGCAGGCACAAGTTCCTCCACAGAATGAGCATATGTATATATGGATTTTGTGGGGGGAGGGGAAGCATTAGTTCTTGCTGCTATAGTAAATGTACAAAGACCAATCAAAAAAAAAAAAAAAACCCCAAACAAGTGAGAAAACATTACCTATTCAGAGTCTGCTGTAGCAAGGGACAAAGCAACCATCATTTGGGTTCAGCAGAGATTCAAAGCCATTACAATTGTCCTTGAGTTCATTCCAATCTATGACAATCTCATGCATTTTAGAGTAGAACTGTTTTCCACAGAGGTTTCATAACCTTTCACAGTCAGATCAGTGAGCCTTTCTTTGGTGGCTCTTCTGGATCAGGTCAAACTGCAAACCATTTGTTTATGATTAGCTCAATATTTAACCCAGCAATTAAGCACTTTTTTTTTTTGCATGACCAAGGGCCTCAAAGGAGTTGATTTTAGGTATGTCTTGATGGGAGTTAAGTCTAAGAGGCCCATAGCAGGGTAATTAGAAACTCTTGTGATTGGGTCGAGAAGCAGTCTTGGCTTCCTCTGTTGTTGTTTTTTTTTGTAAGCTGGAAGAAAGACAAAAAGTTGCAATGCTTGCAGTTATTTATCAAATACTGGGAGCCAATTTCTATTGAGGAATTGGTTTTATTTCCTGGACTACTTGCTATATAATTTGTCGGCCAAAATTGTATTTTTATATACAATCTGGATATTGTCCATTTGTAAATTCATTCTCTGAAAGTGTTACCATAAATTTAGCAATGTTAAAAATGCTAAGTATTGCCTCACAATTCTGTAGATCAAAATTTATGTAAGTGTCTCATTGAATTAAATCAAGATATCATTAGGGCTGTGGGCATTTCTGATGGCTTGAAGGGAGAAACCTTTTGATTCTCAATTGATTATTAGCAGAGTTCACCTGTGCCCATCTCCATTTTCTTCTCTTCCCCAAACTGAAGAGACTTCACAGTTTTTACAGGCAAATACAACTGTTCACGACTTGTCAAGAAATCAAAATACATACTCCATTGGGTAAGTCTGCTGCGTAAGGCACCTTCAAAGTGGGCAGGAGCAAGTACTTCACATTGAGGACAAAGATGTGCCTACCCAAACCAGTATCTTTTCAACTGTCTCATATGCACGAGAGTGTTAGACATTGAATAAGGAAGACCAAAGAAGAATCTCTGCATTTAATTATTATTCTGGTAAATAAAATCAAGAGTTCATTGGACTGCCAAAAGAACAACAGAAGTATGTGAGGAGAAATACAGCCCGAGTGCTACTTCCTTGAGTGTGAATGTGAACTGTTAAATAGTGGTACAGAAGAATATTCCTGAGATTTAGTCAAATTGTACGACCCTTCTAGTCATAATCCTATATATGATGTATTATAATTTCGGACGATATGCCTGTGGCTATAATCCCATTTTGGAGGGATTTCCCTATTACAAAATTAAAATAGGGCTAAGGCCTGACCTTCGTACAGAGTGTTAACTAAGGCACACCCTTTGGGTCCTTGGGAACATCTTTAAGATGACTTCCCTGGAGGTGAGACTTAAGATGCCACCCTTCATTTTCCTTGGAGGTCTGGTCAGCTGACCTGGACCAGCAGGTAATGTGATGGTACACAGAGAAAAGACTGAAGTTATCAAGGATTTCATCTTCTTGGATTCATAACCAATGTTCATGAAAGTAGCAATCAAGAGACCAAACAATGCATTGCATTGGGTAAGTCTTCTGTACGTGACCTTTTTAACGTGTTATAAGATAAGGAAGTTACTTTGAAGACTAAGGTGTAACTGACTCTATCCCCTCCTCATATTCATGTGAAAGTTGGACACCGAATAAAGAAGACTGAAGAGGAGCTGATGCATTTGAATTATGGCACTGGGGAAGAATATTCAAAGTGCCATGAATTGCCCAAAACAACCAAAAGCGTGTCTTGGAAGAAGGATAGGCATAATGCTCCTTAGGGGCAAGTATGGCAAAACTTCACCTTGGACATGTTGTCATGAGAGACCATTCACAGAGAAGGACATCATGCTTGGTAAAGTAAAGACACAGCTAAAAAGAGGAAGACTTCGACAAGATGTCCAGTGGCTGCATTGATGGGCTCAACATAAGAACAATTGTGAGGATGGCACATGAGTGGACACCATTTCCTTCTTCTTTACACGGGACACTATGAGTCAGAACCAACTGCAAGCCTCTTAACAACAACAACAACAATGCAATCAGCTAAAAGACAAAAACTACACTCCAGCCAAAGCCTGTGCATAAGAGCTATCTGAAACACAGAGAAAATCTGATTGGAAGAGCAAGCCCAAGATCTCTGTGTGCACTGGCTGAGGCTGCAGACACCAGAGGCACCAGACTGTGGCATGGAGACTCAGAGGGAAAGGCTGAGCCTATGCGGCACCTTCTCATCTGGCCAGAGACTGTGGGACTGTAAGACAGTGTAACAGGTGAGTCAAAAGACAAAAGATGAGGACAAGAGAAAGACATGGTTGTTGGCTGAGAAGGGGTGTTTCAGTAGACCAATGACTATACCCTGTTACTGATTCTGACTTGTGGTAAATGATTACCTACCCTAATAAGCTCTTCTAATCAATGAGTATTGTCTGTGAGTTCTGCTCGGTCGCTGCATCACACCCAGCATAGATGTAGAGTGGTGAGGGAGAAACAGTAGTTAAAGAAGGATGTATTGTGGGACATGTCTGACCCCTGCCTCTTGGAAGTAGGGAATCCAGAGGAGATCATATCTGGCCCCACGCTGTTCCCTGCAATTCCAGGCAGAGGGAATAAGAAGCAGGTGCAAACCCTGAGGTGTCTGAGCACAGGAAACCCAAACCAGGCACATGAAGAATGGAACAGCAGAAGCCAGAAAAATTGCAACCGTCTCATATGTACCAGTCTCAAGGTATGTGTAACATCCTGCTAAGTATGTTTTACTCCATAAACTAATTGACTGCCATTGCTGTTGTTCATATATGGGTGACACATTTCACAAGCAATTTGGCGTTTGCATTTCTTAAAATTAAATTCAAATCGGTATCTGCCATACACCAGTTTTATAATTTTAGTCACTTTACTATACCTTCATGGAATTTCTATTTATCATAAATTAGACAGAGATGACCATAATGTATGTGTGTATATATATATAAGCTTTAAATGGTACAAAATGTATCTATACTGCCTCATCCACTGCTATCAAATTGATTCTAACTCATATGAATCTTATAGAACAGAGTAAAATGATTTCTGGTTTTTTTCAGTGGTTTTTTAGATATCATTGACCCAGTTCCAACTCATAACTACTCTATGTACAACAGACGGAAACATAGCCCTGTCCTAGAGCACCCTCGCAGTTGAAGCCCATGATTACAGCCAGTGTCACGTCCTCACTCAAGCCCATACCTGCAGCCACTGTGCCATTCCATTTGTTAAGGGACTTCCTCTTTATGTTGCCCCTCAATTGGACCACACTTTGTACCTTGTTCAGGTGTCTTCGGACATATCTAAAGTATTTGAGACCAAGTTTCACCATCCTTGTTTCTAAGGAGCATCTGGCTGTACAGGACTATAAACATTTTGAAATATGTTTTTAAATGGGAGCAGACAGACTTACCACTCTCATCTGAAGCATATGGTGGATAGAACTCTCAACCTTGTCATTATCAACCCAACACTTAACCCACAGCACTACAAGGACTCCTCTATATTCCTTTATTTTTACCAGAATGGGAATTATTTTTACCAGAATGGGAACAGAAATCTGACAAGACTACTGATACTTTTCCTTTATATTTACAATATATCCTATCTTATTCTAAATCTATGGAGATATTGACTGTGCTGGTGACTCTACACTCCTGGAAAGATGAAGGGCATGTTGTTCATCAGCTGGGCATGTCAGTATAACCATCAATTTAACAACTAGCTGAGGTCACATTGCTATTAGCAACAGAGGCATTCAAAGCATGTTTGAAGTATTGGCATCATCCAGCTGTAAGCTATCACTTATCCATGCTAAATTAGATGCATACCAAGGAGACCACTCTAAATCACAATAGATTATTTGTTTACTTAATATCTAGTTATTATTTATAGTGAAGTTAATTGTTTCCTCCATTTTGGCTATTAATATCACACATCAATTTATTCAGAACAGTAGTTGCTAATTTCCTGATCTTCAGAAAATAAGCAGGATAAGAATAGATGACAATAATTTCTATGCCTTATATAGAATTACATCATCACTAATTTTCAAAACCTGTTTAAACTTTGCTACTTTGTTCCTTACAGCAGTTATTTACCTTTTTTTAAATTAAGAAAGGCAGGAACAAGTCATTAAATGAATTACAATTTACCTTTGAGAAATCTCTGAGCAGAATCATGGTTCATAGGGGAAAGGAAAAGTATGCTCTCTCATTTTCATAGTGGAGAATAGTCCTCTGAGACTTGGATGCCCAATAAACTAAGTAAAACTAAGAGCTGAAACAACCTAAATAAAAATGCACCAAGTGAAATATTTAGGAAAAAATATATAAAATCCCCCAGGACCTAACTATATGCTGTAGCTAAATGCATGTTGGGGCTAATGCTAGTACACATTCCATAACACATAAAATCTCCAAAAATGAAAATTCAGTCTCTGGCAACTGCTTTTCTTTTTTTTTTTTGCTGTGGTTGTTCTTCTGTCATTATGAAGACTGTGTAGGATGATACTGTTGTTAATTATCGCTGAGTTGCCTCCTTCAATAGTAACTATTGCTGTCACCCAGTTTGCTCATGTCACTGTTCGAACATTGGCTGCCCCTGCTGCCCCTCTGGGATCAGTTGCAGATCATTCCATTCTGATAAGTTTACTTTTTGTTCTTTTTAGAATATATCATCAGGCATCTCTTCCTAGTGCGGCTTAGTCTGGAAGCTCCGTCAACACCTGCCCAGCATCATGATACGCAAACCTCCACTGACGGAAGAGCGGTGGCTGTGGATAAAGTGCACTGGCCCCACAACACCCCAGGTGCAAAGTAACAACTCTTTCACGGAACCAAGACAAAAGATATAATATTCTTTTATATAACATTTATTTAAGGTTAGTTAGTTTTATCCATATCAGCAGTCAGCATCATCATCCTTATTGTAGCTACCATCAATATTAACTATCTCTTTTTTCTGTTCAAAACATTTAGCCTCTTCACCCTGACACAAAAAGGGGTGAGTGTCAAGCCATCCAGAGAAGTAAGGAAGAAAGGGAATCAACCGCAGTGCTGGCAAGTGCGTGCGTATTTGCCTCCCAGGAGAGAGCATATTTTCCTGTGGAGCAGAGAAACTGTCTTGTGGCTCCAGGTTCTTGCCAGGACTCCACAGTTTCCAAGCACATCTTCCTATTGTCATAAATTTATTGAATATGTAATCGGTGAGCTGTACTTCCTTATATCTAGGACCACTGTGTGATGTACACTTGAGCGTGCAATTTTTTAATTGAACATGTATCTATATGCAATTGTGTTATACTTTCACATCAAGCCTCAACCTCCAAATCCAATACAGTATTTTGCGTATACTACATTGTTTTATACATATATGCTCTGCTTTTTTTCTATACTAAGTGTGTACTTTCACTTTTACATGATACATGAACTATATCAAACTTAGCTTTCAGTATCTAGTTTAAATATCTTATTTAAGAATGTGTTAGTGTGGGTAGACTAGAGAAACAACATTCTTTCATACTCATGTGTATAAGAAAGAACTTTATATAGAGAGTAATTGTATATTAATACAACATCCCAGCCATTTAGATCAAGTCCATAAATGCAATATTATCCCATATGCCTGATACCAGTCTGTAAATTCTTCTTCAGACTCCTGCAATACATGCAATGACACCAAATGCAGGAAGATCTCAGGCCAGTGGGTGGAAAGTCTTGTGAATCCAGTGGTAGTGGAAGAATTTCGGCACTGGGGTGAATCTCCAAATGGCTCCTCCAGCTCCAGGGCTCTGGCTCCATCAGTGTAGCTCCATGGGGCTTGTCTACAGGGCTGTCTCTCAGGGAGAGTGTGTGTCCTGCCTCCAGGGAGGAAGATATGATTTCCATATCCTATCAGAATCCTCAGGAGAAAGCCATGCCCACACAGAGGAATGATTGGGTATGACCTGATTGACAGGCTAGACTCCACCCCTTCACACAAGTAGACAGCTTATGTAACTGCCATGGAGACGTGGCTTGTTTAATTGGGTACATTAATCATGTCCCCGCAGTTATTTTCAAGTCCATCTATATGAAATTATAAAGAGTTACTATCTCAAAAATTCCCTTGTCCTATGGGGTCATTAGGACTTCATGTGGACTTGATGTCAGTGAGTTTTTTGTTTGTTTGTTTGGTATACCTAAAGTACTAACAGTATTTTAAATGTATGAATCTATTTTTTGTAGATGACTAATAACTAGTAACAATAGTCTAAAAAGGTTTGTTAAAATGTTATATAATCTTTGACCTATTAAGGGACAGGGGCTATGCCTTATTAATATATATGTGTTTTTTAGAGCTTTTGTGTCTATATTCCTTATTTAAATATGCTCAATAAATTTCAGCCATAATTCAATCCTCATGTGTCTCAATTTATTTTTCTTCAAAATGATACCCACTACTAAATTATGTTTTAAAATATCTTAACATAGGCTTAACATTTTTCAACTCTTTTATCATTTTCATTTAGACTTTAAAAAGTCATCTGAACACTATTTGAAATTGGAAACAACATGCTTCTTTCAACCAAACAAACAATACCCAAGCACACAAATAACAGATGGAAAATAAACACAGATGGATAATTCATAAGAGTCAGTAAGCCATCTTTAAAAAGTCATGACTTTCCATCTTTGGTCTAAAAAGTTTGCTACTGGTGATCTTGCTATTGTTAGGTGCCATCAAGCCAATTCCAACTCATAGAAACAACACTATGTACAGTAGAACAAAACCCTACACAGTCCTACTATATTCTCCTAATAGTTATATTCAAGCCTACCATTGAAGCCATTGTGCCAATCCATGTTGTCAAGGGTCTCTCTGTTTTTCACAATCCCTCTGTTTTACCATGCACAATGTCCTTTTCCAGGGACTAATTTGTCCTGATAACACGACCAAGGTATTTGAGACAAAATCTTCCCATCCTTGTTATTAAGGAACATTCTGGCTGTAATTTTTCCAATATTTGCCTATTTGATCTTTTGACAGTCCACACAACTTTCAATATTTTTGCCAGTACCATAATTCAAATGCATCAGTTCTACTTCTGTCTTCCTTATTCTATGCCCGACTTTCCCATTCATACAAGGCAACTCAAATATTATGGCTGAATCAGGCTTTCCTCAGTCCTCAAAGTAACACCCTTGATATCCATTCTTTGATTTCTTAACTAATGCTTCTATTTATTCTTTTCTCAATTTACCATGATGCGACCTTTGCTCTAGGTGAGAGAATTTTTGTTTTCATCACTTTAAATTGTAATCCACATCGAAGGCTTCCATCTTGGAACTTCATCAGCAAGTACTGCAACCTCATCACTTACAGCAAGCAATGTTGTGCCATATGCATGTTACTGTTGTTAATATACCTTCCTCCAAACTTGATATTGTGTTCTTCTTCATATAATCCAGCCTCTCTGATGATTTGCTCAGCATATAAATTGAGTAAGTTAGAGGAAACAAGAACTGATGCATCACATTTTTTATTTTAAACCATGCTTCCTTCTGTTCTTAATGAGCACAATGAAGTGTTCTGAAATCCCATTCTCTGAAGGCTATCCAGTATATTTTGACCCACACGGTGTAATGTCTTTGCATAAACAATGAGACACAAGTAAACATCTTTCTGGTAGTCTCTGATTTGAGGCAAGATCCATCTGACATCCCTAGATCCATGTCTTCTTTCGAATCAGCCAGAACCTGTGACTGCCACAACGATTGTTTAGTGATCTAAGCAAAATTTTATTTGCTTGTGAGATCAGTGGTATTGTTATAACATTTTTACATTCTGGTGGATCACACGCCTTTGTGACTCGTTGACCAAGTAATTATCTTCCAACAATCTGGTCATATATGAGAGGGTGCTTCCAGTGCTGTCTCAGCTTATAGAAATGTTTCCATTGGAATTCCATCAACTCCCGGAGCCTTGATTTTGGCTAATGTTCTCAAGATAGCAAGGGCCTCTTCAGTTCTTCATGATAGGCTACCTCTTGAAATTGTTGAGTGTCAATTACTTTATATTACAGTAACTCTTTACTTTTTCCTATCTTGTTTCGATGCTTCCTGCGTCATTAAATATGTTGCCCATAGAAGTTTTTATTGTTGCAGTAAGAGGCTCTACTATTTTCTTCGGTTGTTTCAATTTATAATATGCTGAGCATGATGTTTCTTTTTAGTTTTCTAACACTAGGTGTTTTGCACATTTCATGTTAATACTTTATGTTGTCTTCTGGATTTGCCCTTTGACAAATTTTGTTCAGCTTTTTCATTCCATCATTTCTTCCTTTGCATTAGCTGCTCAATCATTAAAAACGATTTTGAGAGTCTCTTCTGACATTCATTTTCAACTTTTCTTTCTTTCCTGCCTTTTTAATGACTTGGGTTTCTTAATACATGCTGTTCTTAATATTAACCCATGGCTCATCAAGTCTGCTGTCATTAGTGTTTGGTGCTTCAAATCTGCTCGTGTAATGTTCTTAAAATTCTGATGGAATACAGTGAAGGCCGTATTTTGACTCTTGTGGAATTATTTTCATTGTATTCATCTTCAACCTAAATTTGCCTAAATGGCCTGCTCCACAGTCAAACACTGGCCTAGTTGAAGCTGCTGAAATGGAGCTTATTTCTCATCTCTTCCCAAAGATGTCGTCAGTTTGATTTATGTGCATTTCCTCTGGAGAAGCCCTTGTGTCCATTTGGTTGCTGTTTGCAATGAAGAAGTCATTGGTTTTGCAAAATTCTTTCATAAAGTCTCCAGCTTCATTTCTATCACCAAGGTTGATTTTCCAGGTATGGTTCTTTTCCCTTTGTTTCCAATTGCCAATAATTATCAATGCATCTTGATTGCATGTTTTAACAATTTCAGACTGAAGACATTGATAGAAACATTAGCTTTAGTGGTTGTTGCATACGTTTGAATACATTTTTATTGCCTGAATTTATTTGTATGTGGATAGACAGAGTCATACCTCAAGATAGATATTAAAATATCAATTTTAGTTATAAATATGAACTCATTCCTCTTGAATTTTTTGTACATGGCATAGTAAACCACATGATTGATTCAAAATCAACAATTCCAGTCCACTTCAGTTCCTTAATGACTCAGCTTTTTAAAACTGTGAACAACTTATATTCTTATCTTAAATATATATGTGAGGACACATAGATACATGTAGAGTAAAGAGAACGTACTTGAAACGGAAACAAGCATTTAACATGTTTATATAGAAATATTTTAAATGAAATTAGGAAATTGTTATAGGAGGAATAACAATAACTGAAAGGAAAATGTTACTCTTTTATTAACGACGTAGAGTAAACATAATGGAATTAATATATAACTGCACTTGATGGTGAGTCAAAAATATTGCTACCGGACTAAAGAAATAAAGTATGAATCAGTTATGTATCAATAAATCCTCCACATAGGCCTACATCCTTCTGAAGGTGGTACTTCCATCTGTCTGATCCCTCCTGGAAGCATTCTGCATTCTTCAATGTATATAATGTCAACACATGAGCTTGGGCTCCTCAAAGCCTCAAGACATGCAATCAACTTTGCAGTGTCAGTTCTACAGGAGGTAAAGCAAAACAGACTTAAAGTTTTTGGTCTGACTTTTCATGAACAGATAGTCATAGTAATGGGTTGAGGTTATTTGCATGAAAATGGTTAGAGTCATAACTCACTACATCTATTAGGTTATTCATGAGAAATAACATAAAACAATAGCATTGATAGATAAGGAACATTCTATGAACATCTAGCAAAATGTAATCATTTAAAAATATATCTCTATATTCTCAACCCAACCGCACTGGCACTTAGTTGGCTCCAGCTCATAGCAACCCTGTACGGCAGAGTAGAACTGCCCTGTGGGATTCTGGGACTATAACTCTTTATCTTTTTTTCCTGCAGAGAGATCCAAGCCATATCCCACTCCACCCCCAGGGAGCCACCCCCACTCCACTCCACTGCCATGAAATAGGTCTCCCTCCTAAAGACCCTATACCAACAACTAACCCAAACCCACTGGTACCTAATTCATGCTCATATTAGCCCAATAGGACAGCATAAAAATATTCCCTCGAGTTTGGACTATTATCTGTATAGGAGCAGACAACCTCCTCCTTCTTCCACAGAGAATCTGGTAGCAGTGTAAAGTTCCCCCTTGGAGGTTTCAAGGCTAAAAATACTGGTGAAAGTCAACTGCCACATCTTCCCTGCACTGAGCAGCTGGTTAGCTTGAAACCCTCATCTTTTGATTGGCAGACGAGTCTTTAACTACTGTGTCACAACTAAAACGCCTAGAAAGAAATATTTGAAATAAAAATGCCATATATGTTTAATATATTTTTAAAGTGAAATTGACCAATATCAAAACGTTTGGTATAACCTACAAATTACAGATTTTTGGTATTCTAATTCTTATGTAAGGGTGATGGAAGGAAGAAAATCACCTACAGAGAATAGGTATGTTCTGAGTAACACTAAAGTTAGCAATGGACTTTATAAAGAAAAATAGAGATAAAAAGAATGAATAACTACAGGATAAAAGAGAAATATGCTACTGGCAGTGGTTAAATGTCATATGGCTAAATAAACAGGGCTATGAAATATTCTTCCTGACAAGCTTAGGTAAGAGGGTGGCCAGTGTTGGAATGATTTAAGTATGGCCTTGCTGGAAAGAAGAGAGATAGGCATCATAACCTCTCTATGTCCTTCGCAGACTAGACGTGCTGTACAAAGCTATTGACCCCCCTGTAAGGCAACTGTCCTTGTGAATAAACCTGCTATTGATCACCAAGGGATTTTCTCATGCTCAACATATGAAGCTGTAGTGAATTTATATTTTGAGCTGCACCATGCATACTAAATTTTAGTTCATAAAATGTTAGCCTGGAATTGTTTCTTAATGAACCAATCCATTTCACTTTGACCATATGCAAAAAATGTACATTTGCACTTATGGATTCTCCTTGGCTTGTGGGCTAAACCTGTCCATTAGCATTATTAACAGATGTTAAATAGAAGATCTACAGGTTTCTACCTGGATACAATTGAATACTAAAGTAAGTTACTCTCAATGTGCTAGTATAAACCTATTTAAAGAATAATCTTGGATATAGAACATAGAACATATATTACATTAAGTGCACCGAGATCACCATATCCCTACAGATCATTACAAAGAATAAAAATTGTTACATTTAGTGTATGGGAAGAGAACTAATGACTAGACTTAGTCAAATCCTTTGTCTAAATGAGCTAGCAAATGTATTTCTTTTTCCTTTGCAATGAATATAAAAAAAATTCCATATAGAAAGGGACAAGGGTATTAGGGTCAACAAAAAGAGATACAGGTAGAGATTCTTAGATGTTTTATTGTCTATAACATTACTTGCTTTCCTTAAATTGGTAACATTCATACATTTTATTATGTTACAACCTCTTATATCTTAAACTTTTACATTAACCTGGTTTACAAGGAGTATATATAGGCTAAATAGGACAGATACATTAACATAGGGTCAACTGAGTTCATGTGAAACATTTTATAGTTATACGTCTAAGCTTTTAGTACCTACATATTGATTTTAGGTAATTTAAAGCATTAGATAATTGCACATATCAATGGCCCAGCTAACAATAATTGCTGAGTAATATAATTTAAAATACTTATAAAATCTGAATCAGCTTCAGTGCCAGCTATTAAGGCCACCTAGAACAATACACACATCGTTTTTATTACTAATAATGGTGGAAGGTGTTAGATTTTATTACTTTCCAAATGGACACATCAATATAGATTTAAAAGACATTCACTGTAGTCAAACTTCTCTTTGGGAAGAGATGCTAGAAACGAGGAAATGGGAGATTTTATAGCTTAGAATATCAATCATTTTATCTTATTGATATTATTTGTTGAGTTATTAAATGTATCAGCAAAATAGTTGTTAGGAATATGAAAGAACAGTATGACATAGACTAAAAGATTAGTCAATAGCACAAGTAGAATCATGACTTACTCCTATTTTTGTATTAATTATTATGTTTTTAAAAAGTTACAACTTTAAAAATATAACCAAATAGACAACTAGATTTTATTTGGGGGAATTGTTTACCACATCACTTTTTTCAGTGTTGCAGAGGTTAAGGACTGAGACACTGGAGATAGGTAGATGGATATTTCTGGAACTGCTTGGTATAGCATTAGACAGTTACCCTCTCTAACATCAGTTCCTCATCTGTACACTGGATCAATACATCTGTTTCCCTGTTATCGCAAAAAGTCAAATGATAAAATATGTTTTAGAAATGTAGCACATTGCTTGGCATAGAATAAATGATTAATATGAGCTTTTCTTTGCATTGATAATGATTTAAAGGAAAGAGGTATTTTATCCCACAGTGGTTATGCGTTGGGCTGCTAAAAGCAAAGTGCACAATCTGATATGACCGGTAGCTCCTTGGGAGGAAGATGGTGCTTTCCATTCCCACAAAGAGCCTCAGTCTCAAAAAGCTACAGGGCTTTTCTGCCCTGCTCTGCAGTGTCGCTCTGAGTCAGCATCTATTGGATGGCTGAGATAGTTAAGGTTTATTGTGCCAACCTCGCTGATAAACACAAGTGGGATTAATAGAAGGGCAGAGGCATGAATGGCTCGGTGAGATTCACCTTTCTAGTTCTCAGGTCTCTTGCTTTGTGATGGCTGGATCAGGGCGCAACTGCCTTAGCTAGTTCCCTGCTTCAGCTGGCAAGGCTCACTTTCTGTGAGACATCCCTGAGAATAAGCCACATGGACCTACCCTGATGCAACCCTGGCTGCTAGAACAGCCGTGTGGAGACCCCTGCCAGCGCTGAGATGCTTATACCTCACTGATTCGGCTTTTCTCCTGCAGTCAGCATCATTACATGTGTTTGGTGAGATTGAGGAGAACTTTGTGGATTGGTGTTGGACATATGGGCTAATGTTGGATTTATGGGCTTGGACAGCACTGGGGTGGAATGCTTTCTTAATGTATACTTACCCATTATATAAAAATCTCTTATATACATATGAGTTTCAGTGGATTTGTTTCTCTAGTCTACCCAGACTAACACAATGGCAGAGAGATGATGACATGGTTACATATCTAAGAGTTCAAGGGTAAGCATCAAATTAAGAACAAGAATTTATCAACTAAGAAAAACTATTTGCAGTTTAGGAAGAGATGTTTTTACTTAAATATCTGTGGTAGGTACATAACGTCATGTCAACTTGATCTATAAAAAGTGTAAGGGTGGGTCCAGCCTGCTGTCAATCAGGTCACACCCCGATGGGCATGGCCTTCTCATAAGGAACATCCTGGCATCTCTCTCTCTCTCTCTGTCTTCCTCTTCTACTGGTGAGCCACCCTGTGACCTGCTACCCTGAGTCTTGATACTACACATGAGATGCAACATTGACCTTGGGTCCACAAGACTTTGCTCCCACTAGTCAGTGATATGCCTGAATCCTGCACCATTGCATGCGGCTCTGAGTCTGAAGAGGGACGTATAGACTTATGGGTTTACCGACTTGTGCTGGACTGGGCTGGCATGATTTATTGATGCATAATACTTCTTGATATAAAGCTTTCTTACACATATACAAGTCTCACTGGATTTGTTTCTCTAATGAAACCACCCTAACAAAACATCCTTGCTACTCTGTGCTTTGTGTGTACAGAGGGGATACTGGTTTTGGAAATTGTTTAAAATCTGGTGAGAGAGAAAACATTTTGGAAAAAAGCAAACAATGTGCAAAATAAAAATCACTCTCTGTGATGCTGCCTATAATAGATACTTTGTAAATTTTCATCATCTTAATTTAATCTTATTCCTGTGTGAGAAACAATGCAAACAATAACCTATTTTATCTCTGTTACTAATTTCTATCTCTCCTAAATAGACCTTGTGTCATAGCAGTGTCTTCTCTCTCTCTATTGCATCTTGAATTCTGATAGAGCTCTACTATCAATCATAAAGCAAACTTGTCTTCAATTTGAAAACTGCTCTTGACATTTTCTATATATAGAAACCCAAAGAAAATTCAAGACTCTGATTCACTTCTCTTCTTTTCACTGCCAAATTTGTTGAAAGGGCAACTTACACCTGTCTCCTATAGTTAATGCAATAACCAAAAAGACTTCACTGACAACTTGGTGTTTAGCACTACTAATACGGTTTCCTTCAGACTCACTTTCCCGAAACTGCTTTCAAAGGTCACCAACTATTTCTACAAGCTACAAAACCCAATGGTCATTTCTTTTCACCTTAACTTTGTCAGTTCTTGACATTCTTAATCGCCATTGGGTTTATTTGTTTTGTTTTGTTTTTGCATAGAGTTATTGTTTCATTTAATTCTTCATGACATTATCTTTATTTATTGCTTATAGTAAATAATGCTTTGCATATTTCCTGTGTATCAACTAGTATACTAAATCTATAAGAACAAGCATGGAAAATGAGATCTCTGAATGCATTCATAAAAATTACAACCATGAAAATATCTTGTTGGATGCAAAGGGCTCAAATATAATAAGGTTTACAAGAAACTATTAACAATAGGCAATCTAAATAAAACAGGTTTGATTTCCTGGTGATGTGCAATTGTAGGATACAATAAGGAACTAGTCACCTTTCCATTAGAGTGGCAAACATAATGTCTACAAATTCACTTTGTTGTCTGTTTTGAAAATTTATCATCCAAAGTCGGAGAGTAGCACTAAAAGAGGTTGGAAGAAACCCATATAAAATCCAGATTACCCAGGGTGTAAACACTGCATGGTGTATAATTATGGTTAAGTCCAGTATGATGTCATTTATGATTTTTAACAGAGGAATAATCTGATTTAATGCAGATATTTGGAATCCTATGTAGGGAAATTGGATCTTATGATGCCAATTGTAGACATGCAAGAAAACATTTTAAGATATAATTAGTGGGAATTGATGATTAGGTAGAGGAAATCATAAACTCAATTCTAAATTTCTAACCTCAATAAATAAATGGATAATGATGGCATTTATTAAGATCAAGTGTGTCAGTCTGGGTGGACTAGAGAAAGACATTCATAGATGCATATGTGTATAAGAAAGGGCTGTATAGGCAAGAACAATTGAATATTGAGAAAACATCCCAGCCCATTCCATATCAAGTCCATAAGTCTGATATTAGCCCATATATCCAATACCAATCTATAAATTCTTCTTCAGACTCATGAAACTCACGCAATGACATCAAATTCAGGAATATCACAGGCTAGTGGGTGGAAATTTATGTGGATCCAGTGGTAGTGGAAGCATCCAACACTGGAAGGGATCTCCATGTGGCTCCTTCAGCTCCTGGGCTCCACCATAGCTCCATGTGTCTTCTCAGCTGGGATGTCTCCCGGGAGTGAGGGTGTTTCCCACATCCAGCAAGCTACTTATCTCTTTAGCACCTCCAAATGAGGTCATCAAGCTATGACCTGATTGACAGGCTAGACTCCACCTTGTCACTCCTAAGTCTCAAATTGACAACAGAATATGTAACTATCACATGAAGAAAATAATGCTAATAAGACAGAGGAATGGAAATGAGTGGTGATATATGCATATTAGGTTACATGGGAAAGGAAAATACCTAAGAGATGATGCCAGATTGTGTATATTTTATCTGAGATTTAATTTAATGGAATTACCAAAAAGACTCCTTTTAAAAATCCCAATTATTTTCAATAATTTTAAATGGTATAGAGTAGATATCAGACAAAGATAATGAGAAGGAACAGTTGATTGATTTGCAAGTAAACTCATAGAAAATAATAAGAAAGGAGAAGTGTTCAAAACCAATGAAATGGCTAATTCTGTTCAATTATATTTAGAAATGGAGTCAGACAATGGCCAGCAGTTGGATTGGGTGCTTGTTAATCATTTTGAGTGACTCGGCAGGAGTTAGGGAAGATGACGTGAAGGGTTAATAGGAGCCAATATGGAGTGAGTGCAAAAACACAAGTAAGCAAGCAAAATCTCTACTGGACAGGGAGGAGAGGAAATGCAGCAGTAATTCCAAAAAACAGGATGGCAAGCGAAGGTTTTATTTTTTTCAGATGGAATATGCTAGACAATGTGTCTTTGTTGGTGAGAATAACTTGGTAAAAAGAGAGAAATGACCACGCAAAGAGAGAAAGCGGGATAAAATGTGTGTCCTTGAGAGTGTAGGAGGGACTAGGGTCCAGTGAAGAAGTGATAACCGTGTCTTTGAGAAGAAGAAGGGTAACCCCACAGTGTAAAAGAATTAAACAAACAAACAAACACCAAACTCACTCCCATTGAGTTGCTTCCAATTCATTGTAACCCTAGAAGTTAGAGTAGATCCGCCCTTGTACGTTTTCCAGTCTAAAAGGTCATGGTGCTATAAAGTGCCATTGTTCTCTTTTGGAATGACTGGTGCTTTGAACCTCTGATCTTGCAATTATTCATCCAATGTATTACTCCCAATACCATCAGGGCTCCTTAAAAAGAATGTAAGCTACCATATATACTCAAGTACAAGCTGACCTAGATATCAGTCGACGCACCTACTTTTGCCACAAAAACTGCATTAAAAATGTGCTGAAAAACTCGGCTTATCCATGAGTGTATAGGGTGGGTAAAATAACAAATGAGCTTGGGCTTACTGTTAGAAATGCAGTGGGTTTACATTTTCAACAAACCAATGTGAGGGATGAGCATCCAGTCATTTGTTGAGAACAACTGTGATCCTGAGTTGCAACAAGACAACATGTAAAATATTAGTTTCACAGAACAAGAAATAAATTATAGTATGGTACTATTAATATTTCTTGTTCTACTTTTTATATCCATTCCTTCTTATGTCCTACAAATATAGTCTGTTCTTTGGGATTACCAAGCATCTGCTTTTATATAGCATAGATATGAACATTTATTCCTTTGGACAAAAAAGTATCACTCCCCATCACATCAATGAAAAACAAACACCCCCCCCCCAAATTAAATTATCTCCATAGCCCAATATTGTTGTTTTTATCTGCCATTGAGTTAGCCTTGACTGATGGTGACCTTATGCATAATGGGACAAAATATAACCTGTCCTGAGCTAGCCTCCCGGCCAGTTGTATATATGATAATTGTATAAGAACATTGTAGTGTTTTCATTGATTAATTTTCAGAAGTAAATGATTAGGCCTTTCTTTATAGCCATCATCATCTGGAAGCTCAGCTAAAGCTGGATCACTACTAGCCTAATTATCTACTTCATGATTAATATCTCCATTTGGATGTTCTGATTTTATCTTCTTATCAAAGGCATCACTTTTTAAACTTTACAATGTATGCTAATTCCTACAGACTTGCCAAAATTCACCTTCAGCATTTAATTGATTTTCTTCTGAACTCAGGTAGGAGCTATACTATGAAGGTCTTGCATTCACAATGGGCTCGTCTCTAATCCCATTGTAACCATTGGTGATAATGTAATGGTCATTCTCTTTATACTGCAGGAATGCAGTATAATCCTGAAAAAATGCATGGACATTTCAGAACTAGTTAAATAAATGCCAATTAAATCATAATACACTGCCTTCATTTAAATTAACTGAATTAAATGATTTTTAGTCAACTTACCATGGAAAGCACACAATAATATATATGCATATATATGAGAGGATAACCCCCTGAAAACCAGAATTACTTTGGATGGAGTGAGCTTTCTTAGTACACATTTTTCCTGCTTGATAAGCATCAAGCAACTTGCTCTGAGTTAGTGAACCCAGTTTTTCTTAAAATCAGTTTTACTTGGCCTCACTGTTTTGTGATCACTGATTTTAGAGAACACGGTGCAAGTGTGAAATGTTGCTTCCTGCTCGGAAAAGATATTGCAGAGCAGTGGTTCTCAGCCTTCCTAATGCCGTGGCCCTTTCATACAGTTCCTCATGTGGCGGTGACCCTCCAACCATAACATTATTTTTGTCGCTACTTCTCAAGTGTCATTTTGCTACTGTTTTGAATTGTGTGACCCCTCTGAAAGGGTCGTCTGAACCTCAAGGGGTTGTGAGCAACAGGTTGAGAACCGCTGTCATAGAAATTGTGATGTTGAACACAGTTTACAAGGACAGTGCTATGGGAAAAACTCAAGTATAGGAGTTTTTTTCTCATTTCAAAAAAAAAGGGGGGAAATGTTGATTAATGACAAACCTCACTCTGGATATCTGTCAACTTCCTGAAGGTATGAAAATTTTGACTCCCAGTGTATTTGGAACTTGTTCCACCAGGTCAGATTATTAATCAAGCTTTCTATTTAGAGGTTCTGAGAAGATTGCATAACCCTGTGTGACATGAAAGACCTGATTTGTGGCAGACCTGGGACAGGTTTTTCCACCACGACGATGTACCTGCCTATTCAGCCATCTCAGTGCTTCAGTTTTTTGCAAAACACAGCATTCCTCTCTTATCCCACATACCTTACTCACCTGACCTTCCTCCGTGGGACTTTTCTTTGTTTCTGAGATTGAAGAGGGACATGAAAAGACAGCAATTTGAGGATGTAGAAGATATGGAGAAAAAAAAATTAGGGAAGTGCTGTCAGCCATCCAGATGAGTTTGAAAATTGTTTCCAAGAATGAAATCACAGATTTGACAAATGTATTATGTGTAATGGAGAGTACTTTGGAGGCAATGCAGTCGCTTTGTAAAAAAAAAAAATTAAATACATAGCTTTGAACAAACATTCCATTTTGGGAGGACCCCTCCTATGTGACTTGTAACATATGCATACATGTTATGTTTGTATTGTTATTTAGTTATATAACTCTGGATAAAAAGTCATGGATGAATTATGGTATGTTGAGAATATAAGGCTGCAATTTTTCAGAGTTTTCTGACCCATATTTTATGAAAATGATTTTGTTGTTCTTCCCATCAAAAGTTTGATTCTCCACTGTTTAAATCTGGTCTGTTCTTGAAATTTGCAGTCCTTTTAAAAAATAATTTTATTGGGGGCTCATACAACTCATCACAATCCATACATACATCAATTGTGTAAAGCACATTTGTACATTCATTTCCCTCATCATTCTCAAAACATTTGCTCTCCACTTAAGCCCTCATTTTCCTCACTCCCTCTCTTCTCCCCCTTCCTCATGAACCCTTGATCATTTATAAATTATTATTATTTTGTCATGTATTACACTGTATAATGTCTCCCTCCCTTCAACCACTTTTCTGTTGTCCATCCCCCAGAGAGGAGGTTATATGTAGATCCTTATAATCGGTTCCCCCTTTCTAATCCACCTTCCCTCCACTCTCCGATATCGCCACTCTCACCACTGGTCCTGAAGGGATCATCCACCTTGGAGTCTCTGTTTCTAGTTCCTATACCAGTGTACATCCTCTGGTCTAGCCGGATTTGTAAGGTAGAATTGGGATCATGACAGTGGGGAGAGGAAGCATTTAAGAATTAGAGGAAAGTTGTATATTTCATTGTTGTCACACTGCACCCTGACTGGCTTGTCTCCTCCCTGTAACCCTTCTGTAAGGGGGTGTCCCGTTACCTGTAGATGGGCTTTGGGTCTCCACTCTGCACTCACTCTCATTTACAATTATATGATTTTTTTGTTCTTTGATACCTGCTACCTGTTCTTATTCAACCACCTTATCACTACCTGGTCCACAACCTTGAGTTAGCTTGTTGAAAATGAAAAATCACATGTAATAGCCCCTCAGCAGTGAATGACCTGATATCCAGAGAAAGAGTTGTCTAACTAACTTAAAAGGGAGCACAGAATCATGAAGACGTATATCTGAGGATAAGGATAGTTGAACAGTGACAAACCACTAGCATTCGATATAAGGAGTCCTGGTGGTGTACTAGGTTACGTACCGCTCTGCTCACTGACAGGTCAGCAGCACCAACCCATTGACCTTTCTCTCTCCATGAGAATGATGAGGCTTTTTGCTCCCTTAAAGATGTACACAATCAAGAGGAATGGTGTGGCATTCATTGTCAGAAATGGTATCGTGAAATCTCTATTAAGTACAATGCTGTTTGTGATAGAATTAAATCTATCTGCCATCAAGGAATCCAATCAATACAACTATTCACATTTATGTGTCAACAACAAAAACTAATGATGAAAAATTGCAGAATTCTACCAACAGCTTCAGTTGGAAATTTGTCATCAAACATGCAGTAAAGATGCACGGATAAATATTGGTGCTTGGAATTCAGAACCTGGAAAAAAAAGAGCAAGGAAGAATAGTTGGAAAATATGGACAAAATGTTGGTAGATATGAAGCTAGAGATCACATGTTTTAATTTTTCAAAATCAAAGATGTGTCCATAGTAATACATTTTTTCAATAACCCAAAGGTCCATGAACGATAGCATATGGAATACACAGAATTCCAATCGACTACATCAGTGGGAAAGCAGTACTGATAAACTCAATATCAGCAACTAAAATCAGACCAGGGGCCAACTATAGAACAGATCATCAATTGATCATATGTAAGTTCAGGATAAAGTTGAGGAAAATGAAAGAACGTCCACAAGAGCCAAACATATGATCTTGAGTTCATCCCACCAGAAGTTTGAGAACATCTCAAGAATAGGTTTGATGCACGTTGGGCTCTGAAGACCCGACGAGCTGTGGGAGGACATCCAGACCATCAGTCATGAGGAAAGCAAGAGGTCATTAAAAAGACAGGAGAGAGCCAACCATAGTGGATGTCAGAATAGACTGAAACTTGCTCTTAATAATAGACTAGCTAAGGCAAAATGGAAGAAAGGATGAAGTCAAGGAACTGAATGGAGAATTCCAAAGGGCAGATCAAGAGCAAAAAAACAAACACAGTAAAATGTGCAGGGACCTAGAATTTATAAAAACAAAATGGAAGAAAATGCTCAGAATATCTGAAACTGAATGAACTCAAGAAAAATTCACGCCTCAAGTTGCAATTATAGGGAAAATATTGAGTGATTCAGAAATTATCAAGAGCAGGTGGAAAGAATGCAAAGAATCACTGTACTAAAGCGAAATAGTCAGCCCTCCGCAATTTCAGGAGTTAGCACGTGAAAAAGAACCAACTGTGTTGAAGGGAGGAGCTCAAGTTGCACCGTTTGTATCAGCCAAAAACAATGCTCCTGAAACTGATCGAATACACCCCATTGACGTGCTTTTTTAAAAAGCTGAAGTAACACTGGGAGCACTCACTCATCTATGCCAGGGCAACTGGAAAGCAACTTCTTGGCCAACTGATTGAAAGGGATCCATATGTGTGGCCATTCAAAAGAAAGGTGACCAAACAGAATGCTCAAATTATAGAATGATATCATACTCAAACACAATTTTACTAAAGATCATCCAAAAACAGTTGCAGCAATATATTGACATGGAACTCCCAGAAGTTCAAGCCGAAATCAAAACACGGAACAGAGGATACCATTGCTGATGTCAGATGGATCATGACTCAAAGCAGAGAATACCAGAAATATGTGTACTTGTGTTTCAATGATTATGCAAAGCATTCGACTCTGTGACCCATAATAATCTGTGGATAACCTTGAGAAGAGTCAGAATTCCAGAGGAGTTCAATGTGCTCATTCAGAACTGGAGCATAGCTCACGAGGCCGTTGTACAAAAGGAACATGGCTTGAAATCAGGAAAGGTGTGCGTCAGGGTTGGATCATTTCATCATATTTTCAATCTGTATGCTGAGCAACTCTTCAGGGAAGCTGGATTATACAAAAAAATGTGGCATCAAGATTGAAAGAAGGCTTCGTATGGTACGCTGATGACACAACCTTGTTTCCTGAAAGTGAGGAGAAATTTGAGCACTTGCTGATCCAAAGAAAAGATTTCAGACTTTGGTTTGCATTCCAACCCAATGAAGAAGAACAAAATCTTTATAACAGGATCAGTGGCAATATCCTGATAAATGAAAAGACGGGTGAAGTTGTCACAGATTTTATCCTGCCTGGATTGACTAGCAATGCTCATGGATCAAGGGATCAAAAGCCTTATTGCATTAGGTCAATATGCTGCCCAAGGCCTCTTTAGAAAGTTGGAACAGGATTGTTACTTTGAGTACTGAAGTGGGTCTGACCCAAGTCATGGTATTCTCTATCGCATCATATGTATGTGAAAGTTGGTCCTCGAATAAGGAAGACCATACCCAAGTCAATGCATTTGAAACGCTGTGCACAAGATCATTGTCAGCACCTTGGACTGCTGAAAGGACAAACTGATCTGTATTGGAAGAAGTAAGACCAGGACGCTCCAGGAGGCAAGACGAAAAGTCCTTGGAGCAGAATATCATGCTTGGTAAAGTAGAAGGGCAATAAAAAGGTGGAAGGCCTTCAATGAGATGGATTGACACAGTGGCCAAATGAATGGATCCAGGCATGGGAACAACCGTGAGGAAGTGTTCTTGTGTTGCACACAGGGGTGCTATGGGTCAACTCAGCAGCACATGACAACAACCAGGACTCACTTTCTCAGAAACCCAATGTGGCAGAGAACTCCTCTGTCCTCTATCGCAGCTGAGTCAAAATCCACTTGATGGAAGCGAGTTGTTCTTGGAATATTCAGTACAAAGTATATTGTTATTTAATGCCAAACTGTTTTAGAATGGTTTATTATATAGCATGGCTTTGACCCAGTTTATCCTGGCTTGATTCCTACTGAGGTTTTGCATTTCCAGCCCAAATATACTGAATCAAGATCTTTTTTTTTTTAACCAGATTATTTGTAAGAATTACCAGGGTGTCCAATTAATGTAGTTTCTGCTTCAGTATATCTGGGGTGGAAATGCAGTATAAACCTATTGAAAGTCCTGCTACAAAGCACTAGTGGAAAAGTATAGACAATAGACCCAATCTTACCATTGAACATACGTGAATGATAGCAATAGAGATTGTGGTTTTCATTAACTTATTTCAACAAGCTGTACTGCATTTATTAATTATACCAGAAAATCATATAATTTTATAATAAAAACAAAATTTAGTTGGTACTTATATCAAATTAATCAATCTTCCTAGTATACAAACATAAAGGTCAGAAATCAAGCATGCCTGATTGAAAATCATATTGTTTTCACTCTTCAAATTATGAGCAGTATTTTAGCAAGATAAACCTCTAAGAACATTTTGTCTCATTTTGTATATAAACATGATAAATTCTACTTCCTACGGATGTTGTGAAGATTATAAAAACTTACTATAGAATACTTTGAGTAGAACGTATCTGTAAATTGCATGCTTGCCCATAGTCATTTTTTTTATTTTATGAGGGATTTGACTTCCTCTACCACCTAGAAGAGTATCGGCACACGATCAATACCATGCCACTTCCTTTCGTGTTGAATCCAACCACGCTGACCCTTTGTGTGTCAGAATAAGGCTTTGTGCCAGAGGTGTATCAATGGCTATTCTTTTGGGAAGTAAATCACCAGGCTTTTCTTACCCAGTGCTTCCAAGTGGGGTTTTTAACAGCTGCCTTTTCAGTTCAAAGCCAAGTGTGGAAGCATTCCACCCTAGGGAATCTCTATGTGTTCTTAATTGTGCTAGAATGAATGAATGAATGAGGAACAAGTGATAAATTTGCTGAGTTACCCCAATGTTATCACCCTGTCACTTTTCATGGCCGGGAAGCATGGTAGAGCTATTGGGGCATATGCTATTGATAACAGAGAGCTAGGCAATGTAAGATATTAAAGATAACCACAAACTATTTGCTATTCTTCTCATTGAGAAAACTTAAAAACTTACTCACTGCCATAAAATGAATTTCGGCTCATAGGGAACCTCTGGGTGTCTGAGACTGGACCTAAGGGAGTAGAAAACCTAGTCTTTCTTCTGAGAGGTGGAGTCTAATTCCTCTCCTGAATCTGGACTGGTCTTGGTTTCTTGTTTGACAAATGGAATAGCCAGGTAATTCTTGGATTTTGAGCCTAAGCCATACAGATTCTTACCACTTTTGCTTGGTGTTTATAGCTTTCTCTCTAGGAACTTTGACCTTCCATGTAGAAGTTTGATTATTAAGAGATTGGTATACTGAAGAAGTGAATTGTGGGCCCTTAAGAGGACACTCTCAAAAGAGCTTTGTTTTCAACTGTCACCACAAAGGTATGTTTGTAGTGAGAGCTTCATAACCAGCTGTGGCAGTTACATAATCTCCTGTCATCTTGAGCTAAGGGCTAGAGCCTATCCTGTTAATCAGGTCATAGCCAATCATACCTCTGTGTGGGTCTGGCTTTCTCCTGAGGATTCTGGGAACTCCTGTCTTCCTCTCTAGAGGCAGGACACACACACGGTCTGCTTTTTCTTCCTACTGACAAGACACATGGAGCCATGCTGATGGAGCCAGAGTCCTAGTGCTAGAGGAGCCACTTGGGAGACTCACACCAGTGCTCAGATGCTCCGACCACCACTGGATCAACAAGACTTTCTACCCATTGACCTGTGATCTTCCTGCATTCGGTGTCATTGTATGTGTTGTGTGAGTCTGAAGAGGAATTTACAGACTACCATCGGACTTATGGACTAATATCGTACTTATGGACTTGATCTGGGCTGGGCCGGGAGGTTTTCTTAGTATACAATTATTCTTTGATAGAACATTTTCTCTTACGCACTCATGAGTGCTCCTAGATTTGTTTCTCTAGTCAACCTGGCCTAACACACCAAATAACAGCTCCTTTTCCAGCTGAGTACCATTAAGCAAAGTCACTGATATCCCATGGAAGAAAATAACCATTCAGTAAAGATCTGCCTGTGATCCTGGCTCACCAAGTTATAAGATAATGGAGTGATTTTTATATGAAGGCACAAAATTTCCAGGTAATTTTAAGTAAAGCAATAAATAATAGGAACAGGTGAAAAATGTGTTCAAGGATAACAAATGGCTCAAACATTGTGCGGTAATAGAAAATCACTTTTTATTCAAACCACTAAAAAGTTAAACTTATTGGGGATATGAACCCCCTCTCCCCAAAGAATTGCATGTCATCCAAGAAATGACGTTAATCTTGAATTTTTTAATTTATGATCCCACATTGCCAACATACTATAGTCATTCCGGAAGTGTGGGTTAGTTAGCGTGATAAGCAGACTTTGAGTGAGAAATGGTGGAGAGCACAATAGCATCCAAAGCTCTTTATAGGAAGCAGACAGCTTGTAGGACATTTGCACCTACAGGGATTCAGAGAGCTTACTGAAGGGACAGAGGGGTTAATCGATATTTTAGCAGAGCCTAGAAGTTTTAATCACTAAATAGGATAATAAAACCTAATCCTGAGTTGAGCCTATTCCCAAGACACCTCAGTCTGTCCATCATTCTGCAGACAGTGAAAACTGAAGTTAAACATAATCACTGAAAGTGTTTAGCCAATCGTGTTTTCTGCTACTTGAAAGAGGAATGTGGACAAAGCACATTTGGAGATTCTGGATCATGAATTAAAGAATGTGCGTGTCCAGGAAAGGGACGACAAAGCATAGGGAACGGATTGCAATTGGCTAAACAAGCAAACCACCGCAACCACAGGCTCACGAGCAAAGGTCTGTGCACACTGGGGATGAGCTGCAGCGAGTCGCAGGAAGTGTTACTGCTCTGGTGTTCGCTGAGAATATTCTAAGTCAGGATTTAGGCTGCTGCAACTCAATCATCTAGCCATCCGGTGTTCCTGACCCGCTTTCATTTCCAAGTATGCCATACATGCCCCACCTTCTCATAGACCACCCTTCAAAATGAGCCCCTCACCTCGCTTCCTTATTAACATCTTCTGTCAGAAATAAGAGGAGGCATATCAGTACATAAAACTGAACCAAACATCTCCATCACACAAACACGCAGGGGAAACATGGTCTGGGAGCAAGGCTGCATAGTACCAAGGAGCCGTGCAGAGATTTTTTTATAGAATCACACGTACTCTACCTAGAGATGAGATCATCTCTTTCTAGATCCCATTCTTTTAGGACAGGAAAGGTCAAACATCTTAGGATTAGTGGAGGATATTTTTAATCTTTGTGTCAAAATGCCACTGAGGTTAAAAGCTAGCTAGCGAATGAGGAAATGAGTATTAAAAAGAGAATCAAAGTTTTTAACCTTTCCTAAATTGTGCAGTGGAAACTGATTATTTTTTTTAAAAGGGAGTTTAAATACTTTATCTAAGGTAATCCAAATACAGCTAACACACACACTAAAGAACCCATTCTTACCTACCCAAACAAGTTATCAAAATCTAGGGCTTTTGGGGTCAAATTTTAACATGTAGAATTGGGTAGATCATTAGAGAGTAACAGAGTTCTAATTTTCCATCATATCAAAAACCATATTGGAGAAACTATGGCAGACCCTGTTGTGTAAATTCATTTGATTATTATTTTTTGTGCTATCAAAATTTGATACATGTTTATTGTTACTCTATTATTAAAATTTTAAAACAAAGTTTAAAAATCAAATATTAAATATACAATATAATAAATATAATATAAATATAGATGTATATGTGTGTGTTTAGTACAGACTACAACTCAATGTAAAGAAAACCAAAGTCCTTATAACTAGACCAATATATAACATCATGATGAGTGGAGAAAATCTCGAGGTTGTCAATAATTTGGCTGGCTAGGGCCTACAATTAGTGCTAATGAAAGCAGCTGTCAAGAGATCAAAGGATGTACTGCATCGGGTAGATCTGCAGTTCAAGACCTCCTGAAAGTGCTGAGAATCGAGAGCGTGACTTTTTGGATTAAAGTTTACCAGATCCAGGCCAAAATATTTCAGCAGGCCTCATATGTGCTTGAAAGTTGGATACTGAATAAGGAAGACCAATTAAGAATCAAAGCACATGAATTATGATGCTGGCGAGGAATCTTGAAAGTACCAGAAATTGCCAAAAGCACAAACATATCTGTCTTGGAAGTTTGAGGTAAAGCCAGAATGCTCCTTGGAGATGCGAAAGGCAAGACTTCATCTCATGTATTTTGTGCATATTGACAGGGGAGACCGGTCCCTGGAGAAGGACATCATGCTGGGTAAAGTGGAGGGGCAGTGAGAAAGGGAAGGCCGTTGGCAAGGTAGATTTACCCAGTGGCTGCACTGCGACAAGGGCTCCAACATAAGAACAACAGTGAGGATGCTGCCGGCCTGGGCACTGCTTTGTTCTGCTGGGCATAGGGCCATTATTTGTCAGAACCAACTTGATAGCAGCTAACAACAACAACAACAACAATAATATATTACAAAACGTAGCCTATACTTTCTTTTCATGGTTTACATCATTTAGATAGTCTCTATGCTTCATTTCAAAATATTACATTATCATTGCTGCAAAAATTATAATGTTTATAATTGAAATTCTATATATAGAGTAATACAGCAGTCTGCCAGCTAGGAATATCCACAAAGCTCACTTGTATTTCCCCAGTCCTTGAGAATACTAGCAAATTGAGATACAGTCAATGATTTCTAATAACAAATGGATGCTACTTTGTGATTCACATCAAAACATTATTATAATTAATGTATAATAATGTTAAACATTATTTTAACTTGAGAATAGCATATCTTATGAATATAAAAACACACTATACACTATATACCAAGACAAATCCTGACCAATTTACTGAACATATAAACCACTCCTATTTTCATTCTGGACAAATTCAACCTGAAGACAAATGGAGTTCATTCATACTGTGGGGACATATAGTGTCTATTTATTATTTCCCCATTGAACCCCAATGCTTAGCCTTTTTCCAGGAACTTCCCATACACACTCTCCACTCCTTCCAATACACTTATGGGTTAGGTTATCAGTTGATTTTTTAAAAATCATTTTATTGGGGGCTCATACAACTCTTATCACAATCCATACATCCATCTATTTTGCCAAGCACATTTATACATTTGTTGCCATGATCATACTCAAAGCATTTTCTTTCTACTTGAGTCCTTGGTATCAGTTCCTCATTTTATCCACTCCCTCCACTACCCTCCCCCTCCCTGACCCTTGATAATTTATAAATTATTATTATTTTTTCATGTCTTACTCTGTCCGAGGTTAGGTGTTATTGTGTCAGTTCAACGAATAGTCGCTATTTATAGAAATGAATGAGCCACTTCCAGGTCCTTCAGCATCCTCAAAAGGGTTGCCTTTTGAGGCCACCTGTTACAGCTGCCATGTGAATCCATCTCACTGAGGGACATGCTCCTTTTGGCTGATTCCTACTTGTCCAATCATGATGTCCATCTCTAGTTATTGATTCTTCCTGATGATGTGTCCAAAGGAGCTGAGGCAGTCTCACCACATTCATTTCTTAGAAGCATTCTGATTACAATCCTCCAAAACAGAATTTTTGTTCTATATGTAGTCTGAATATAGTCTAGACTATATTCAATATTCTAAACGCACACCATCCTTTAAAGACATTAATTCTTCTTCAGTCTTCCTTACTCATTTTCCAGATTATGCATATGAGATGAAAGAAAACACCATGGCTTGGGTTAAGTTTATCTTAATCCAAAAGGGAACATCTTTACTTTTTCAAACTTTAAGCGGCAGATATGCTCAGGGCCCTATGTCATATACTCCTTGACTGCTGCTGCCAAAGGGGCTGACTTTGTTGTTGCTGTGAGGTGCCATTGAGTTGGTTCCACCTCACAGCGATCTTGTGCACAGCAGAATGAAATGTTGCCCAGGCCGGGGCCACCCTCACAATTGTTCTTATGTTCTGGTCCATTGTTGCAGCGACTGGGTCAACCCATCATGTCAAAGGTCTTCATTTTCTCCCTGCCCTTCTACTTTACCAAGCATGATGTCCTTCTCCAGGAATTGCTCTCTCCTGGCAACATGTCCAAAGTACATGACATGGAGTCTTGTCATCCTTGTCTCTAAGGAACATTCTGGCTGTACTTTTACAAAAGCATGTTTTTTTTTTTTATTTATACTTTGTCAAGAGGCATTTGCACTTTGGGAAGTCCCTGGGACTTTCAAGGTTATTTGCCAGCATCAATCCTACTTCATTCTTCCTTATTCAACGTCCAACTTTCACAAGCACCTTAGTCCTATAAATAGCATTCTTGGCTTTCAACATTTTGATAAGTCCTGTGCAGAAGCTCTACCAAATGCAATGTGTCCTTTGATCTCTTGACTATTTCTTCCATGAGTGCTGATTGTGAATTCAAACTAGATGCAATCCTTGACAACTTCAATATTTTCTATTTATCTGTCCCATTGTGGGGATTCAGGTTTTCTTCACATTGAGTTGTAATATATTTTGAAGCTTAAAATCTTTGATCTTTATCAGCAAGTGCCTCAAGTTCTCCTCCCTCCTGCATATTACAGGTTGTTATTGACTTTTTCTGATACAGATGCTGCATTCTTTATACAATGAAGTTTCTCTGTTTATGTTCTCAATATTCCTATTGAATAAATACAGTTAGGGGACACAACCAAAACACACCCCTTTGCTGATTTAAACCAAGACATGTGCCTTGTTCTCTTTGCACAACTATTTCTCCTTGGATGTGTACATCCTGCGTAAGAACAGCGTAGTGTTCTGGATCCACATTCTTCTCAAGGCTGTCCATAGTTTGTTATCGTCTGAGTGGTCAACTATGTTGCATAATCAATGGGACAAAAAAGGAAACACATTTCTGGAATTGTGTGCACATTAAAAGTTTTAAGTTCACTCCAAGTTGAATAAGGAAAAAATAACACCCAAGGAAGCTTTAAAAAAGTCTTCAAGAGAAGAAGTAATATGTGAAGTTCCACCAAAAATCTAGACCAGCTCCTTAGTAGCTCACACACAACAGCAATCCCACACAACAGATCAAAGGGCTTTAACAACTAAATTGACATTGAAAACGCTGCTTCTATAAGACAAAACACAGTGTGCTTCTAATCAGGTTGATCACCTGCCGAAGCAAGCAAATAAACAGATCAATATACTCTCCAGCACTTTCACAGGGTCGAGTCTAAAAATATAATGTTTAATGCATCCATAACACAATCCAAAATTACTCAGTATATCAACATCAGTGACATACCTGGCCAATTCCCAAAAGAAAATACAATGAACTCAGACAGAGTAGGAAAGAGGCTGGATCCTTCCATCCTCATTTTGCCAGTTGAGCTGACTTTAAGGCAAGGGGTTAAGATCCAGCAAACATTTACACTTGTGGAACATTTCAATATCTGTGTCATTGTCAAGATTCTCCCTGCACTGCTTGCAAGAATAACATTGTTATCCCCTGTAGGAAACATGTGTTTTGTTCTAGACCCTGGCTCGGTAGCCTTAAGCCATTTGACCAACTCAGACTCATCATAGGAGCAGGGGCACAACCGACACCTGTGACCTCCAGCTGAACACAAGGGAGCAAAGAACACCTGGGCAAAGAACTCAAGCCTGAGGAACTCATGGTCCAGCCCATATGCACCATCCCATAATAAGTGAGGACAGCCTATTCCAAAACCTTTCTCTCAGACTCTTTGAGCACCTGATGTGCATGCATCCAATTACTACAATGAACCCATCCATGCAGACCCAGTCCCGTGGCTTCTCCACTTCTGTTCATGAATGAGCATAATGTCCTTCCCACCCAGTAAATACCGTAACCATTCTATGCCCCACAGTTTGGAGCCAATACAAGGAGCGACTTTGTGAGAAATAGCTGGGTAACTCTTATATTGGATGTCTCAGTTATTCAAATCCCTGTGAAAATCCACCATCCATTCCTCTCAGATATTTAGGCTTTGAAAATTTGTTTTGTTTTGCTTTTTTCTTCTTCATGAATCCGCATCCTTTCTGGGCAAGAAGAATCCCACTTAATTTTCCTCTTCACCTCTCTGGCAGAAAATTGAGAGGGATTATATACGTTCAAATGTGCACATCTCCACTTAGCCAATTTTTTTGTTTAATCATTGTTTTCTTCTTCATCTACTGTTCTTAGTAACTGCCTTTGAATTGTATTGATTTTATTTTAGGCTGTCAAAAATGTGTCTGGAAGCAAAAAATTATGAGTCCTTTGTGACACATGCTACTTCTTTGAGATGTTTTTATTAGTATTGTTTCATCTTTTTAATAGCATTTTCCCTGATTGGTAAATTCAGAGAGTCAAGAGCACAATGTAGATTTTATTTTCTCTTTCACTGTTCTAGCACCATCTTGGTCACTACCTTAAACTCATCCCTGATGTGAGATGGGGAGATTTCTCATCTGGTAAATTTTTAATGAGAAAATAATCTGTAAAAATCTCTTGGTGTTCCACAATTGGCCAGCTTTCAAAATAAATTTGAAGTGGCTGCTCTGTTACAAAAACTCTGCTAGATATTAGACATACAGGTATAAGTAAGATTCATTTACCTGCAACTTGTTTAAAAACTATAACGACTAAAGTTAAAGTAACAAATAATAAATAAGCAAACATTATTACTGTACCATGAAGGCACATCATTTTTTATATTGGTTTAAAATTTTTAGTGAAATAAAGGAGATGTTAGTGATCATAAAGATTACCCCAGAGATATTTTTAAAAAATGAATCCACTAGAAAAATATTGAAAATGTTTGAAAATATGCAAAAGTTTTGCAGTAGGTACTTTCCCTGAAGTGGACTGCTGGTTCCGTCTTCATTGCCTGTTCTTAGTCTGGAAGTTCTGCTAAACCTGGTCACTCTGGGTGACCCTGCTGGCATTTGAAATACCAGTGACAGAGCTTTCAGTATCACAACAACACACAAGCCACTACAGTACAACAACCTGGCACAGAAGTGGTTCAGAGGAACTTGGCATTAGGATTGAGGTAGTCTTATAAAAATCTGAGCTATACAGGTGACACAAACTTGCTTGCTGGAAACAAGACTCAAAGCATTTGTTAATGAAGATCAAGGATTGCAGCCATCAGTCTGGGTTACAATACAATATCAAGAAAACCAAAATCCTCACAACTGGACCAATCAGTAACATCATGTTACATCCAGAAGAGATTGAAGTTGTCAGGAATTTTGCCTTGCAGAATCCAAGGCATCAAAGGAAGCAGATGCATTGAATCAGGTCAATTTGCTGCACAAGACCTCTTTGGGGTATTGAAAGCAAGGATGTTATTTTGAGGACTTAAAATGTGTCTGATGCAAGCCATGGTATTTTCAATGACCTCATATGCACATGAGGGTTGGACAGCCAGTCAGGGCGCAGTGTAGCACCGATAAACATATAACTTTCCTCTAGTTCTTTAATGCTTCCATGCCCCACCACACGATCTACCTTACAAATTTGGCTAGACCAGAGCATGTACACTTGTACAGATATGAACTAAAAACACAGGGAATCCAGGACAGGTAAACACCACAGGACCAATAATGAGAATATCGATATCGGGAGGGTAAGGGTAAGGTAGGATAGAAAGGGGAAACTGATCACAAGGATCTACATATAATCCCTCCCTGGGGGACAGACAACAGAAAAGTGGGTGAAGGGAGATGTCAGACAGTGTAAGACATGACAAAATAACAATAATTTATAAATTATCAAGGCTTCATGAGGGGATGGGGTGGGGAGGGAGGTGAAAAATGAGGAGCTGATACCAAGGGCTCAAGTAGAAAGAAAATGTTTTGAGAATGATGAGGGCAACAAATGTACAAATGTGCTTGACATAATGTATGTCTGTATGCATTGTGATAAGAGTTGTACAAGCCCCCAATAAAATGATATAAAAAAGAAAAGAAAAAGAAAGTTTGACATTGAATAAGGAAGACCGAAAAAGAATCGATACACTTGCATCATGATGCTGCTGAAGTCTATTGAAAGTACCATCAACACAAAACTCTACCCTTATTGTTATTGAGTCAGTGCTGACCCCAAGGGACTCCCTGTGGGTTTCCATGACTGTAACTGTTTGGGGGATTAGAAAGCCCGGTCTAAGGATGCACAAATCGACCTTGGAATAAGGACGTCCAGAGTACTCCATAGAGACAAGGATAAGGAAGCTTCATTTAATGTCCTTGGGACATGTTGCCAGGAAAGACCAGCCCCGGGAGAAGGACATCGCACTTGGCAAAGTGGATGGGACAATGAGATACAGTGAGGTCATCGACAGGATGAATTGACCCAGTGGCTGCAATCATGGGCTCAAGCACAGGAACAAGTGTGAAATTAGCCTGGGGCTGTGCAGTCGTTGTGCCTTGTGCATAGGATCTCTATGGGTCAGAACCAGCAAGATGATACCGAATCACAACTGGGAGATATTACATTCCCTAGCATTCTTGTGTCATCTGGGAGACAACCAAGTACGTTTTTTTGAATCTCTGCAAAGATAATGTACGCAATCGATGTTTTTTTAAATAATAATCACACAAAACAAGCCTTAGTAATGATACTGTGTCTTTAAAACTTTATAATTATCTAATGACATAAGTTTGTCATTCCTATTTTCTAATAAAACAACCAAAGGTTCATGATTCCCTTAAGGAATACTCTACATCCAGTAATCAGTCACCTGGGAGCTCAGTGGTTATCACATTGACTGCTAATCACAAGGTCAGCTGTTTGTAACAACTAGCCATTCCACAGGCTACTCCCATACAGAGTCACCACCTCTGGCAGGAGCAGTTCGACTCTGTACTATCAGATCGCTAAGAGTTGGAATTGAGTCAATGGCAGTGAACTGAGTTGGGTAATCATCTTGTTGGACATTTAAATTCAGTTTCTCTTGATTTTAAAAGCTTTCTATTCCAAGCTTTATTTTGCTCATATAGTCCCGATTCCAGTTTTTCTATAATTGTCACATCTCTCTTTCTGTATAGATCACTAAAAACATATATTTAAGGAAACACAGTTCTTGCTGTACATGTTTTGATTAATCTTAGTGTGTATTTCCTATTATTTTCAGTAGTTAAAATTTTTCCTGCAAATGGCAAAATGTTCAGGAAATAAAATTTTATTCCAATGGTTAACATTTTTATTTGGCAGAATATGGTCATTTGGCTGTTGAAGTGACTAGGGAACACACATTACAATTTAATTCTAAAGTCAATAAACTTGGAGAAAAGAAGCAAATAGAAGTAACCTTTTGGGTGCCCAATAATAACCTGCATTTTTCAAGGGCTGGTGGGCCCAGTTCTACCTGTTCCAGCTCACACACATGTAGAAGCATCTGTTTCCACTTAAAAGAAAGAGAGTGCAGACCCCAGGTGAGCAGCATATACGGAGATGTCTGGGCTAAGGAGCTGTCAAGGACATTTTGTAAATACCTTGTCTATGAATATGTTGTTCAGAATATTCTTGGCTTGATCATACTGCTAGGTTACCTGGGGAGAACATGAGCATAATTGACCTTACATTCTTCCTTCGTGTTCTTTTCCCTTTTTATTTTGAGCTCATCTCCTTTCTAACAAGCCCACTAAAAAATGCTCTTTTTTACACACTAACTAGAAACTCTCTTTCCTCTGGCATCAGTCTATGTCTTGAATGCTTTTCTTGCCAATTGCAAGAGAGGCGGTCAGGATGAAGCCTTCCTACTATCAGACACTGACAGAGAAGAGAAGCATAGACAGATGGATAACTGGTAACGGGGTCCTAAGTACCCTAAATTTTATTGAGGCAAATAGAGGAGAGTTGAGTGGCAAATTACCTACACTGTTCACAAACCAGCCAGCAGCCCTGTTTGGCAGCTACCCAGATTGTTTCTGGGTAATTTGGCATATCTCTACTTGGTTATGTTGTCTCTAAGGGTATGACTTTGAGTTTTGATAAAAACCCTGTTGTGCAAAATCTTCCCCAGAGCAAGCGATATTTGGAATGTGATATTCAGGGAGAATAAGCATACCTGTACTTGATGGCCATAAGAAGAATCTTTCAGGGATTCTCTTGTAAGATATGAACATAAAGGGATCATTTTACTTTAAAGTTTAGAGTTTTCCTTTACTTTTTTTTTTAAGCAAAAGGGAAGAAATTTATTGGAGACATACAGGAAACCCTAGGGGGGCCCAGCATACCTTACTGTTTAGGCATGACCAGCAAAGGTTCACACCATTCACTGTACCCTTATGTCCCAGAGGGACTACCCTTGAGCCAAGCCCCAAAGCCCCAGGACTGGCTGGGAGTGGGGACGTCCTTTACATTTTAAAAGCTTATCATCTACAACATTTACATAACCTTGGTATTTGAATCAAATGACCAAGTTGATGCTTCTCATGTGTACAATAACTTTTCAAACTCATATTTTAACCCCACAGCAGGTTTAGATTAAAAACTACATAGACTAATGTTACACGTGCTGCAGAAAGAGTTTTACAATGTACTTTGGATAAAAAGGAGGAGGTGATAAGAAATTCTGAAACCAAATTGGTATATAGGAAAGACAATGTTAGGCATATGTTTACATTATAAGATTTTATAGAGGCTCATATAGTTTAGTGTTCATTCTAGCAACCTCGATATGGAATATAGAAAATGAAAATTTCCCTAAGCTATCATGACTTTTAACAGAAATATTGGACAGGAAACACCATTTGGAATAAGGGTCATGAGCCATGATGCCACCCAGCATCGTTAGTGGCTTAGTCATGAAAGAGAAAGAAAAGCAAAACAAGTGACAGAGCAGTTGTCCAGAACTGTTTCAGCCACACTAGAAACATTTTTCACACACATAAAGTGTATGTTTAATTAGACTTAATCTTATCATCAATTGCTTGATATTTATTTAAAACTGAATGATTCATAAACTAGTGTGGGGGACATCATTTAGAATGAATAAACAGTAGTTTTGATAACCTACAGTAGACCCAATGGTGTCAGAGGCTCTCAGACTGCATCACTGAACACCCTAATTGTAGTCAGCTCTCTCATGGGGTCCCCAGTGCAGATAGCCAGAGTTTATCCGCGGACCTTAAAGTAGCACAGTTTTGATGCTTTAAATTGATCTAGTCATCTACCCCTCCTTTGGCTAGAAAACCCACTCCTCCTCCATTGTTCTATATTTCAATAAATGACATCATCATGCACTCAGTTACTCAAATAAGAAAACTTAAGTAACCTTGACTTTTCAGCCCCCTCACCACCCACAGTCAATCAATCAGTAAGTCTCATCAGTTCGAATTCATAAGTGGTTTTTAATTTCTGACACTTCTTTCAACCATCACCACCTTCACTCCACTGCTTGCCATATATGGTTTGGACCACCTGTGTCACTACTGACCTGGGTTCCTATATTTGCTATTCGTCTTTACCATCCTGGCCCCCGTCTATAATCAATGACTTTTTTCTCATTTAAATAATGTAAATCTTGTTTCAGTATTATTTTCTTTCTTGTTTAGATAATATTCAGTCATTCTGAAGTTTTCAGCTGAAACTTCCCCTTCGCACACATAAAAAACGTCAAACCCCAGCTTAGTTTCCTGATTCTGTATTACCTTGACAATTCTAATACCGTGTATCCCGGAGTTATAAGCTTCTTGGAGATAAGGGTAGGAGTCGCGGTAGACGAGTTCAGCAGTTTGAACTCACCAGGACTCCCTAAGGAGGATCAACCTGTCTGGTCTCCCAGAGATGTAGTTTCATCACAACAAAAGGGCAATTCTAGTCTGCCCTAGAACGTGGTGATGAGTCAGAAACTACTTGATGGCGGTGGGTTTGGTTTTGTGGTTTAGCCACAGGGACATAGCACAGTGTAGCCGCTATGTGACGTAATGACTGAACTGCTAGAAAGTTCTTGGGTCTGTATGAGTCGGAATTGATTTGATGGCAGTCAGTTTGTGTTCTTTCTTTCTGTATTTTGGTGGGGGCGCAGGGGTTAGAACACATACTTAGTAGTGTGCCCCTCATTTAATAAGAATTCTCAATAGATTTTCCTAGCTGGAATCACTTCGGTTGATTATACTGTTATCGTATTGCATTAAGACAGACCCTGCTCTCCACTGTGAACACACACATTCACCTCCCAAATTTCATGTCACCAATTTGAAATATAAAAAGAGAAATCCTTTGTTGTTGCTGTTTGGTGTTGCTGAGTCCGTTCCACCAGCCCAGGGATGCACAACAGAACCAAAGGCCGCCGGGCGGAGCCCTGCGCCGCTCACCGCCACTGCGCGGTTTGAGCCCATTCTTGTAGCTACTGTGTCAGCCCATCTCTGTGAGTGTCTTCCCCTTTGTCGCTGAGCCTGTACGTGGTCCTAACCTGCTCTAAGTACGTAGGACGGAAGCTCACCATGTTTGTTTTCAAAGACTACTTTAGCTGTATTTCTTCTAAGACAGACAAACTCAACCTGAATATGTGCCATCAGAATTTTCTCGAATCTCATGGTCCCGCCACTCCCTTCCTCACGCAGATGATTGGCATGTCTTTGGGGTCTCGCTGTCTCTCTCACACACACACCCCGCCATGCCCCGTGTGTCCTCCCAGAGCAAGGTGTACTGGTCCTCACTTCACTCTTTGGATCTAACCTCACGTCACTCTTTGGCAGCAACTCTTCTAAAGACTGAAAACTCGAACTCCCCTACCTTAGGTGACCACGTGATCCTCTTTCCTCACAACAGTTTTCTAAGTAATTTCCTTGACTTTGCTGTCACACTCCAGCTGTCTACTTTTGATAAATCACAAAAAATATTTTTAAAACGTGAATAAAATCTCACAGTTAAACTGCTACAAACTACCGGTGGTTTTCAGTCGTGTAGATAATGTCTTCTATAAGAAAAAAACTGCACTGTCTAATGCATATAGGAGCCACTTTCCGTGCAGTCCCCCACTGAATCCTTCCCGTCTACTGGCACAATTTAAACTTTTCCAGAAAACAACAACACGTTTGCTTATGATGCTCCTTCCGACTGAAATGCACCTTTCTTAGTCCGATTGGCCGCACTTCCTTTATAACTGGGCTTATATGCCAGCCTCCCTGCATTAATGTCACAGCATTTCCTGAAAGTGGTCACCACTTTTATGCACCAAGATTTCTGTTCCTGCAAGCACTTCCCCCCTAGGAAGCCCACAGCAGCAGCTCTACCCTGTCCTACCGTGACTGGGAGTCAGCTCCGTGCCATTGAGCTGGAGTGCCCTGTTTTTGGGTGTTTTTTGTTTTGTGTGTGTGTGTGTGTGTGTGTGTGTGTGTGTGTGTGTGTGTGTGTGTGTGATTGTATGTTTGTTTGGGAGGTTCCATATTTGTTTCCTTCATAGCCATTAACAACATTCAATAATAATTTTCAGGTGCCATTTATTTATTTGTTGCCTAAATTCTCTTGTGGTTTGTATAACTCATGGGGTCAGGATTGTCTCATATTTCTACATTGTTTTGCTCTCAGGTGCCATCAAGTCCATTCCAATTTACAGAGACCCTCTGGACAAGAGAACAAAGCACTGCCCGGTCCTGGCCGTACTCATCTTTGATCTCACATGTGAGTCCATGGTTACAATCACTGTGACAAGCCATCTGAATACGCTTGCTTTTTCCCCCAATGACTTGCCAACCATCATGTCCTTCTCTAAGGACTAGTCTCTCCTGATGTCATCTTTGCTTCCAAGCACCATTCTGACTAGATACTTCCCAAGGCAGGTTTATTGGTTCTTCGGACCATGTACAGTCCTTTCGTATTCTTCTGTATCACCATAATTCAAATGCATTAATTCTTCCATGGTCCTGTTTTTTTTTTCTTTTTTGGTCCAAATTTCACATGCATATGACTAAATTAAAATATCCTGACGTGGGTCAGTTGCACCTAAGTCCTCAAAGTAACATCCTTTCCCTACAACACGTTACATGGGTTTTTTGTAACAGGGTTTCCCAAGGCAATGAATCGCCTTCTTGACTGCTGCTTCAATGAGCAAACCAAGCAAAACAAAATTCTTGACACAATAAGTATTTTTTCTGTTTATCATTATGTGCTTCCTTGGGCCAGTTGTGAGGACTGTGGTTTTCTTTACATTGAATTATTATCTATACTGAGGGTTTCTGTCTTTTTTACCTTTATCAGCAACTGTGGCCAGCCCTCCTGGATGTCAGCAAGCAACGTTGTGTCAGTCACACAGTGATGGTTATTAATATGCATCCTCCAATCTGGTTGTTGTGTTCTTCTTCAAATCATCTAGCTTCTCAGAGTACTTGCTCAACGATTACACTGAATAAGTAAGGGGAAAGTGTACAATCTTTACAGAAGCCTTTCCTGATTTAAAACCACTCATTATCTTCTTGTTCTATTGGCAGGACAACCTTATATTTCATGTGCAGATGTGGCATGAGCACAATGAAGTGTTCTGGAATGTTCAACCTTCTCAATAGTGTCCCCTTTGAGTACTCGACAGAAGGTAAGTGAATATCTTTTTGATGCTCTGTGTTCAGCCACTGTCCATCCTGGGTCAGCAATGATCCTCCTCATGCCAAATTCTCTTCTGAATCCAATTTCCATTTTTTGCAGCTCCCTGCCAATGTACTGTGTATTACTGAATCATATTCAGTAAAAATTCACTTAGTTTTAATAGTAAGGATATTGTTGGGTGATTTTCACTCTCTGTTGCATCACCTTTTCTTGCAATGGGTGCAACTAGGGGAGCTATGCTTCAAGTGTCTTGACACGGACAAGTAAGGGATCCATCAGCACGCTGGCACAGGTGAAGTGGCATTCCAAGTCTCCCCTGATCAGGACAGGATGCATCATACTTACTCAGAGCAAAAGAAGCCCTCGCTGGTGGTGCTGTTGTATAAATAGTGGAAATCTAATCTGAAGCTTTGACGTTCAAAACCACCTGCTGGGGAAACCTGAGGCTCTGTGTCCTGGTAAAGATGTTGAGCCTCAGAAGCCCTAGAGAGGAGCACTACGGAATAGATATGATGGTAGTGGTTAGGTTTACGCAGAATACATGCAATCAATTGAAAGAACGTGTCCTTGGGTGTGTTGCCTACTTCTAACATGGTTGTGTTTTCTGTGTGCGGATTCTGCATCTGATTCACCAACCTTCAGTTCTCTGAACTTGAACCGAAGGTGTGTTAGACTGGGTTGTCTGTAGAAACAAATCCAGTGACACACATATATGTATGAAAAGAGCTTTATATCAAAAAGGCAGCCCAGCTCAGTGCAACTCATGTCCATAAGACTGCTGTGAGGCCAGAAGTCCCTTCTCAGACTCATGTAGCCACATGCTGATGACCCAAAAGGGTGAACTGGGAAGTAGAGGACCACAGGCTGGTGGTAAAGGATTTCATGGATCCAAAGATCAGTGGAAGCATGGCAGGGTGCCAGTAGCTCTCAGGGTTGCGTGGCGCCAATGGGGCCACCATGGAGACAGAGTCAGAATCCAAGTGCGGTCTCAGCAAGGAGGAGGATGCAGTGGCATGGAGAGATTGTCTCTGTTTGCCTTGCTCTTATTCTAAAGACTTATGATATCAGGCTGTGATTTAGTTGACAGGTTTAACTCTACCTTTTGCCAAGAATATCTAAATTAACATAATCCCTAACTGGCAAAAAGGGCCTGCAAAATAGCTTGCCAATCCTGGGAACCATTCTAAGCAGCCTGCACTATGATTGGCTGCCAAAAACCTGGCCTACTGAACTTGGATTCACTTGCCTCTGTCGTCACCAGACTGTTGTCTTCCAGCTGATTTTGGGTACATCATCCCCCTCAGGTATGCCAGTCAGAGAAAGCCTGCAGCCTGACAGCTGATTCATGGACTTGGAACTTGCCTGGAATTGTATTTGCCAACTTGTACAACTGTGTGAACCTAGTTCTTGATATAAATGTATGTTTTTACATACATATAATAGAATCACTACTGTTGCTTCTCTTAGAGAATCCTGCCTAAGATATTAGTCTTATTTCAAGCTCTTTGGGTATAAAAGTAAAAGAACTTGTTTCTCTGGTAGATGTCTTTGTTTGTTTGTTTTAGTTTTGAGGAACTAGAACACTGTTTTCTACAGCATCAATATAATTTTGTATCCCAAACAATAAATAAGGGCTCAAATTTCCCCATATCTTCGGCAACATTTTTTATTCTGTTTGTTTGTTGGTTTAATCTAAGTCACACTGATGGTAATGAAATGGCATCTTTGTGGTTGTGACTCATGTGGCTCTGAAGCAGAGGGGCAGCCCAAACAGGGACGGCCCTCGATGAGAGGCAATGACACCATCACTGCAACAATGAGCAGTGAGGATGGTGCAGGATGGGCAGTGCTTGGTTCTGTTGTACGCAGGGTCACTGTGGGTCAGAACCAGCTCAATGGTACCTAACAACAAGCAAGACCAGTGGTGAACGCTGGTTATCGCTACCACGTGCTATCGATTGTCATGCTCTCATCTTGCACGTGGCTGTAAGTCTGGAAGCTATTTCCATCCATATTTGAAATGGCAGCAGAGTCACCCAAGGGGAACAGGTTTCAGTGGAGCTCTGAGAGGAAAAAAGACTAAGAATAAAGAAGTCAATGCTCATTTCTGAGGGATTAGTCTCTCAAAACCTTACAAATAGAAGCAGAACAAAAGTCAGCTGAACATAAATGTGGGTGCTTATTTATATACTGTTATTTCTAATCCATTTTTCTATTGGACTATTGCTATATACTTACACCAAGCTGTTTTAATTACTGTAGCTGGGAACTATACTTTAAAATGAGGAAGGGTGTCTTCTCTTACTTTGTTTGATTCTTTCAAAATTGTTTTAGCTACTAAGACCCTCTTACCATCCTATATAGATTTGAGGATAGGTGTTTCTATAAATAAAGCTAGTGGAATTTTGATCTGGATTGTATAAAATCCATGAAAATCTTTGAATAATATTGATATGCTAAAAACATTAACTCATAAAAAGACATCTTTGAATTTATTTAATTCTTTTTATAAATCATGTTTTAGGGGCTCATACAAATCTTATCACAAGCCATACATACATCAATTGCGTAAAGCTCATTTGTACTTTCATTGCCCTCATTATTCTCAAAACATATGCTATCCACTTAAGCCCCTGGCCTCAGCTCCTCATTTTTCCTCCTCCCTCCCACCTCCCCACTCCCTCATGAAACCTTGATAATTTATAAATCATTATTTTGTCATATCTTGCCCTGTCCGACATCTCCCTTCACCCATTTTTCTGTTGTCCGTCCCCCAGGGAGGAGGTCACATGTAGATTCTTGTAATTGGTTCCCCTTTTCCAACACATCCTCCCTCTACCCTCCCAGTATCACCACTCACTCACACCACTGGTCCTGAAGGGATCATCCACCCTGGATTCCATCCACCCAGTTCCTATCTGTACCAGTGTGCATCCTGTGGTTTATCCAGCCTTGCAAGGTGGAATTGGAATCATGATAGTGTGTGGGGGTGTGGTGGGGAGGAAGCATTTAAGAACTAGAGAAAAGTTGTGTGGAGTGGAGATCCAAAGCCCATTTGTAGCCCACTGGAGATCCCCTTGCAGAGGGGTCTCAGGGAGGAGACAAGCCAGTCAGGGTGCGATGTGTTTAATTCTTTAACGTCTATATTATAGAGTTTTTTTAAGCAACATGTTTTGATAGTACTTACTAGCAGTGCAAGGCATTGAACAGGTGTTTAACAATAGTAAATGTATTCTTTTAATAAATTTTATTCAGAAAAATTGAATCCTAGCATACTAAAAAATATGTGTTTACCTTAAGCTCCTCATAGTATTAGGTGCTTATAACTAATACAGTCTAAGGAGCTCTGATGACATAGAGAGTCCCAGTCAACCTGCTAACTATAAAGTCAACAGTTAGATCCCACTGTCCACTCCTCAGAAGGAAGATGGAGTTATTTCCTCTTATACAGATTTACACATATGAAACTTTAGGGATCAAGTATGCTCTTCACTGTGGTGTCTTTAAGAGTCAGAACTGACTCTACAGTAGTGGTTCTCAACCTGTGGGTTGAGACCCCTATGGGGGTTGATGACCCTTTCACAGGGGTTGCCTGTTCATAGTAGCAGCAAAAGTACAGATATGAAGTAGCAACGAAAATAATTTTATGGTTTGGGGGTCACCACAACATGAGGAACTGTATTCAAGGGCCATGGCATTAGGAAGGTTGAGAACCACTGGTTTCATTAAATAATATATATAATATGGCTATGTTGAAAGCATACTAATATTTTATATCAATTCCCTTATATAATTATCTTTGATTTATTCTACCAAGTACTACTTCCTAAGTACTATTACCACTAAATACGAAGGCTTAAGTCCTATTATCGTTATCATCTCACAGATGCAGACAAAGTATTTTAGATACATATCTTATCCATTCAATTATATAATTCAGCACAAGTGAATATTAAAAGCAATACCTGTGATTATCATCCTGCTAGGTAGGAAATGGTCGAAGAAGCGTGAAAGGCGGTTTCACCAGTAAGAGCAAAAAGCTAGACATGGAGCACAGGGTCCTATGAGCTCCTGAGATCCCTGCACATTGAACCTCCTTGACCTAGTTTTGTCACTGATGAATAGCGGAGGAGCAGAAACAGAAGAACTGGGAGCAAGACCAAGAGACTGAGCGAGTCGTGTATTTCCCAGATCACAGAACACGTAAAGTTGAGTGGCAGCTGGCTTGGGAAGAAGGTTGCCCCTCGGCACTTACTTGGGGAGGCAGTATTCCTGAACCAGGGATCTGAAGTTGAATTCCTTTGAGTTGAGGCTTAGAGAAGAGTGGTATGCCTTTGGTGCATTTATTAGTTTCAAAAAAAAAAAAAAAGGATTAGTAGGACAGAGGCCAAGTCACGAAGCTAAGGGCCAGAGAGAGACCTGCTTGTGGTCATAGCAGAGAAGAGTATGTCTTGATTGAAGAATCATATTCGGTGCATTTCACCTGAAGTTTAACCTTTTAAATTTCCTTTAAAAAAAACCCACAACATACCAATATGTGAGGTCTGTGTGATCAGTGTAAGGAATTCTTGAGACCAGAAGAAAATCAGAGTGCAGGTAAAGTGGGAGCCATGCAAAGAACAGTTGCTATGAGAATAGAGGGAACAGGAGAGGAAGGATGGACGTCTGTCTGACCTCAGCATTTGGAGCCGGAGGAGGTGACATTGGCCACATGTCATCACATCAATTTGTCAATTTATTTGCTTCTTAAAGAAACTCTTTGGAGTGAAATTGAAGCCTTGTCACCAAACCAAAATATGTTCCAAAATCAACATAAGATATAAACATTCTCAATTTTCCATTAGATTTTCAAAATTATTGTATAATTATATTTTTACATCTAATTCAAATATTTAATGTACATCAGACTGAATATTACTATTTATAGACTTGACTCTGTATATTGCAACTGGATTTTGCTAGAAAATTGTAACAATACAAATTTGTTATATTAACAACTTACTAACTCATTACAGATATGATTGTGAGAATGCTAAATAAATTGGTCTGGTGTTCTTATGCTAAATTACCACTCAGATAAAAAGTCAACAAATAAAAATTTAAGAGTGAAAGTCATTCAAAGACCAAGCAAATTAACAAGAACGACAATATCTAACCCAGGAAAAAGGCACAAACCCATTAAATGAATATTAGCTTTCATCGAAAAATGTCCATGACAGATCAGTAGATTATAATTTATTGTCATTGACGTCTGTAGCAATTCAATTAAATCAGGTCAGATATCAGCTAGTCATATTGTTTTTTATATTTTCCAGTGTCTTCATAGTTAGTTCTCATTCCTTACAAAAAGACTTCATTTATTCCTATTGAGATACATGATCAGAACTTTCCCCCTCGCTAGAAAGATAGATCTACCTGATGAGGATAGGCACTCAGGATGCAAAGCACAGGGAAGTTCGAGCTGCTGCTGAAAGACTGAAGCACAGTAACCACCAATCATCCCCAATGCTACTGTCTTAGCTGCTGTCAACAGCTCTTCGGTGCCTCTGTCCCTGCTGGGATGGGACTAGAAATCGATGGGCTTTATCTGGCAGAGCACTGTTGCTAGACTTTACAAACCTGTGGAATTTCCCAATTTTCTTTTCCTAGGCAACCTGTTAACTTTTATGAGTCTCAGTTTTCTCATCTATAAAGAATTTTTAGAAAGGTGTCCTCCTGACAATGAACCATCCTGTTTGTTTACCACATGTTTCCATAGCCACTTACATACTGTATCATGACACATTCTCAGTAGCTTCCGAGGTGATTTTCAAGACAATGCACATGCACCATACATTTAGACTGGACTACATAAGATCATACAATTTTTAGAGGGCTTTATTTTTTAATCTCAGGAAACCAATAAGGCCAATGATTTTACAATGGAGACCTCTTGAGAATAAATACCTGAACATATATCTGTCTTCTTCAGTATGTGCCCTACGCATAGTAGACAATACACATAAACAATTTACAGTATGGCCAAATATTATTCTTCTGACCAATTCAGGATTTCCCAATAGTCATTTAGTAGTGCAGATATCTTTTGTTACCCCTGATGTTGCTGTATAAATCACTTACAACAAGCCCTAAGTGCTACTCTGCAAACATTTTCAGTTAAGACATGAATAGACATTTGAAGAAGGCTTCTAAAGTGTCATTAGCTTTTTTTTGTTTTGTTTTGTTTTTGGAATTTTTTTTTAATTTTAACAATTTATTAGGGGTTCATACAATTCTTATCACAGTTCATACATATACATACATCAATTGTATAAAGCACATCTGTACAGTCCCTGCCCTAATCATTTTTTTCTCCTCTTTTCTTTTTTTACATTTTATTAGGGACCCATACAACTCTGATCACCATCCATACATATACATACATCAATTGTATAAAGCACATCCATACATTCCCTGCCCCAATCATTCTCAAAGCATTTGCTCTCCACTTAAGCCCCTTGCATCAGGTCCTCTTTTTTTTTCCCCTCCCTCCCCTTTCCCCACTCCCTCATGTGCCCTTGGTAATTTATACCTCGTTATTTTGTCATATCTTGCCCTATCCGGAGTCTCCCTTCCCCCCTTCTCTGCTGTCCCTCTCCCAGGGAAGAGGTCACATGTGGATCCTTGCAATCAGTTCCCCCCTTCCAACCCACTCACCCTCCACTCTCCCAGCATCATCCCTCACACCCTTGGTCCTGAATGTATCATCCACCCTGGATTCCCTGTACCTCCAGCCCTCATATGCACCAGTGTACAGCCTCTGTCCTATCCAGGCCTGCAAGGTAGAATTCAGATCATGGTAGTTGGGGGGAGGAAGCATCCAGGATCTGGGGGAAAGCTGTGTTCCCCATCGGTACTACCTCGCACCCTAATTAACCCATCTCCTCTCCTAAACGCCTCTATGAGGGGCTCTCCATTGGCCGACACTTGGGCCTTGGGTCTCCACTCTGCACTTCCCCCTTCATTTAATATGGTATATATATACATATACATATACACATATATACACACACTTATATCGTTGTTTTTTTTGCATGATGCCTTATACCTGGTCCCTTGGCACCTCGTGATCGCACTGGCCGGTGTGCTTCTTCCATGTGGGCTTTTTTGCTTCTGAGATAGATGGCCGCTTGTTCACCTTCAAGCCTTTAAGACCCCAGACACTATCTCTTTTGATAGCCGGGCACCATCAGCTTTCTTCACCACATTTGCTTATGCACCCATTTGTCTTCAGCGATCCTATCATGGAGGTGTGCAGTCAATGATATGATTTTTTGTTCTTTGATGCCTGGTAACTGATCCCCCTGGGACCACTCGATCACTTCCATGTGGACTTTGTTGCTTCTGAGCTAGATGGCCGCTTGTTTATCTTCAAGCCTTTAAGACCCCAGTCACTATCTCTTTTGATAGCCGGGCACCATCAGCTTTCTTCACCACATTTACTTGTTCACCCACTTTGGCTCCAGCCGTTGTGTCGGGAGAGTGAGCATCATAGAGTTCCAATTTAATAAAAGAAGGTATTCATGTATTGAGGGAGTGTTTGAGTAGAGGCCCAAGGTCCTTCCGCCACCTTAATACTTGACCTATAAATATAGACACATAGATCTATTTCCCCATCCTCCTATATATATTTGCATGTACATGTCTTTGTCTAGACCTCCATGAATGCCCTTTGACTCCTAGCTCTTTCCTCCATCTCCCTTGACTTTCCTCCTGCCCTACTACCATGCTTCATCGCCACCTGGGCTAGAGTATACCTTTTCTCTAAGCAACCTTACCCTTGATCATTTCCCACCATGCCTGCCACTCCCCCTTCTCTACCATTTGGGGTCCCATGTTTTTCCCTTGTCCCTGGGTTTGTTAACACCACTTCCTTACCCCTCCTACCCCCCCACCCCAAGTCCCCCCGGAACTGTCGGTCCCGTTGTTTTTCCTCCAGATAGTTCATCCAGCCTGTCCTATTCAGACAGACCTGTGGAGTCACTAACATGCACAAAAACAAGACAGAGGAAAACAAAGCAACAGTATACAACTAGACAACAAAACAACAAAAACAAACCACTGACAAAGAACAGAACAAAACAGTTCACAAGAGAAAAGCTTGTAGTTAGTTCAGGGATCGTATGCTGGCCCTTAGGAGTGTTTTCCAGTCCAGTCTGTTGGGGCACCACGCCCTGGCCCCAAAGTCCACTTTCAGCATTCCCTGGGGACCTTGCCACTCCATTCCCTTGCTGTTCCGCTGCACTCCCCCAGTGATTTGCCTCGGTGTGGTGGGATCAGGTCAGGTGCAATTCCCACACTGTGTCTCCGGTGCTTTTAAAGGGAATACTGGTCCAGTTTACAAGAGATTTTGAGTAAGTGGAGGGGACATAAGATGCCCTTGTAATAAAATAGGAAAATTATAGCACAGAACTCCTTTTGGTAGATTGTGCATTACAAATGGAAAACAGAACTACTTGGTGACAGCGGACACTCTGTATATAGTGAAAGTAAAGATTAAATCAAAAGATAAGTAAACCAAAGTTTTACACCTAAAACATATCTCCAGCATACACCTCCTTTTGGAAGAGTACTCTTTAGGATCAATGTGTGGTGGATGAAAGACAGTAAATAATCTTATTTGAAATGAGAAAGGATAAGAGATCTTATGTATGCAAACAAGAATTTGGGGTAACAAGGTAGACTCTACATTATTCCTTTAGAATCGTTTTTCTTTCAAAGTTAGGGACCTCAAACTACACTGTGACTCGAATTCCTTCTCCCTAGGCTCCATTCTTTTCAGCAGTTAATGAGTAGGTTGGCAGCACAGAGAAAAAGTCCAAAGAACTAGCAAGCAGTGGGTGGCAGTCAGGGTCTGACTGGATCATCCACTTTGCCTAACACAGTTGGCAACACAGCGCAGAGCCTGTGGACACCCTGGCGTTTTCCGCAGGTGCAGAGTCTTGTTAGTGGACTTTCGACCCACCAGGAGTGCTCTACTCATGTCCTGATGCAGCGTCCTACTACTGCTGAAGAGAGTAATTTTACACACAGGGAAATGGAAAACTAAACTCCCCACACAGTATATACATGTGAACAGTGTGGGGGATATCAGTTTTCCTAGAAACACATATTTATCATTATTAAGCAATACTATAATTTTCATTTTAAGAAAAAAGTGAAGAAAACAACATTCTCAGAGATTTGATTTTTGTGTGTGCTTGTTTTAAAGCATACAGATAATACAATCCAAGAAGACTATGTTACAAAGCACAGGGCGTGGGTGGGTGCTGGCTTAATCTAGATCTCCGTTCATACTTTAATGGATGCCCCAGGGTCAGAGGACATTCAGTCTTTAAGGTGTTCACAGAGTAGCGCTGTGAGATATAAGCAAGCACAAGATGGAGTTTGAAATGCTTCCGTGTTGGGATGTATAGACTGATGTTAGAACAAAAACAAGAAATCCAAGTCAGGAAAGTCTTCACAGAACTCCAGCTGCCTACATGGAGTGTGGGGAAAGAAGATCTTGCCAGCCACCACCAAAAACCCTTCCCTGCTCCCTGCTCGACTCCCCCTGCCTCACTATTTGAAAAGTCTTGCTAAACTTCATCCTCATATGCAAGTATTTAGGCCAAGTGTGTCATTTAGTAATCTAGTCAAGAGAATTTACGATGGATGTGGTCATATATTTATGAAAAAATATCGTTTTAAACACTGATAAGTGATAAAGAAAACAATCTGGCTATTTAATATTTAAAGAAACATTATTATCGAAATGGCTTTAAGTTAATGTAAAGACATGAACAAATGATATAGACATCCATTGGTTCCAGTTTGGGGATTAATATGTATATATAAAGCAAAGTTAGGGATAAATAAATATGTCAAAATATATGAAATTAAATTACCATGGGGTTTTTGGGTGGCATGTGTATCTTACAGTTTCCAAAATATATATAAGAAAGAAAAAAATAACGTTATTTGCTTATGGTCTAAGAGGTTGGTAAAAATCAAAACTGTTTCATCCAGAATTTAAGCGCAGAATACTGTGCTTCATTAAGCATACTCATCATCATCACCATCATCATCATCATCATCATCATCATCCACCCAAAGTCTCTCATAGAGCTTTGCCCACAGTGTGTACTTAATACTTATTAACAATTGCTCTACCACAGAGGAAATAACTCTCCTCCTATACTTCTTTCCCTATTACTCATGATGTCAAAGCTCACTCTAAGTCTCTACCTGTTTTCATTTGAGTCTCATGATAACGGAAACTCAAGCTCACAATTAAAGACTGTGCATTGTTGTGCCCAACTCTATTAGGCATTATACAGCCATATGTTTGTATTAAATGAGGAAAAAATTCAGATAGAGACTTTAATAAAATTGTAACTATCCTTCTTTTCTTATTTTAGTTCATGTGCTCTGGTGTATGTGAAGTAACAAAATGTGTGATACATACTGAGCTAGATATCATCCTCTGGAGTATTTCTCTAAAGGAGAGAGGCAAGCAAGCAAGCAAAAAACAAAATAATCCCCAACTCAGTAAAATGCAATCTACTTTGCGACCCTGACAAACCGAAGCGCACCATGAAAGCACAGAGAAAATCAAATATTGAGCTTTCATTCGCACAAAGGGGATGTTCCCCCGATGTCCCTGATGAAGGGTTCAGAGAGGCTGATGAAATCGTCCTGTGAGGGACAGGAGGATAAGTAGAGAATGATCCATCAGGGAGAGCACAGAAGGATGACATGGTTTCTCAGGACGCTTAGCCACTAGGTCTCTGGGCAGTGTTGTGAGCAGGGTACCCCCACTAGCTCCCTTATTTGAAGCCGCGCTGAGATGTTGACCTGATGTACTTAAACATTACCTTCCACTTTCTAACACCAGGCTCTGAATCTCCGTCACTTTATACCTGGCTCTGATGTATTTCAGAACATAGCCCACCCCGCAAATAGGGAACAATAGGCACAAAGGAAAATGACACCACATCCTGAGAAACACGATTCGCCCTCAGGAGTGACATGAAACTTTTATTTTTAAAAATTTAATATGGAAATGGCAGATGAGGAATTTGAATGAATAGGTTTAAACATTGCTTGGGTTTGTGGGGATAGGATTCAATTAAATATGTTAATGTACTCGGCTAAATTTTCTATATGACCTTTTCACCCTTTTCTATAATCAAAATAACTATATTGAAAAAGAAATTAAGTGGATTTGCTTAAAAATTAAAAGTAACTTTTGTGCCACCCAAAAAGGAATCCAACTGTGCTTTCCGGAGGGATGCGACATCGGTGTCATCGCCGTCATGCAGTGTGTGTTCCTTTGGGTTCACACAGCTCATTATACGCCATGTGCCAGAATTGCTTCTGAGATAGCACGGCAGTTGCAAATTACACGGAAAAAATCATTTCACTTGTCAGCATCTTCCTACGAAGACTTTCACAATTGAAGGAAGAGTTTCTGTAAAGCAAACCAGACCTGGGCAAGGATGTGCAGCCCCTGACCAGGGCCCTGCTGCTCAGCCATAGCTTCGTGATCACTCGCCTCGGGTGAGGCTCAACTGCTTCCACACAGCCCTTTTTAAAAGACACAGCCTTCGACAGAAAGGGATAATGCATTAACAGACCAACCAAAGTTGTTTTAAAATGATGTAGAATTTTAGCCCCAATAAAATGACTTAAAAAAAAGATGTGGAATTTGATTACTTCATGTATTCTCACCGAAGATATGATTTAGATTAAAAACCAACACCACTCACTGTCACTGAGTCAGTGTGGGCTCACAGTGGCCCAGACCCCCTGTGGGTCCCTAAGGCTGTAGCGGTTTCACAGGAGGAGTAGCCCATCCTTCCTCCTGCAGGGCTGCTGGTGGGTTGCACCATTACACCAGCAGGACTCCTGGTTGATCAAAGAGAAAAGGAAGATAGATGCAGGATTCTTGAAGATTTTAGATGAGGAATATTTAAAATGGCCAATGGGCCACTCCACTGGAAAACAAGAACAAAGCAAAAACATGGTGGCAATTTCGGGGCTGTAGGTAATTACAGCCATGCTGTCTCGTTCCTCTTGGAGGATGGTAAGGTCCAAATGAGGTGCAGTTAACTTGCATGATAACAGCACTCTCTCTCCTTCTGGCTTAAAAAAATGTTTCCTAAAATATCGTATTGGCATATAATTCACATATCATACAATTTTCTAGTTTACTCATATTCAGAAGAGGTGTGCAATTGTGACCACAATCCGTTTCCTAACCTGTTCTTCCTTATGCTTCTTGTGACTAGCCCCCCACATCCTCCCAGCCTTCCCTGTGGGGGCCTGCCAACAAAAAGCACACTCATTGCCATTGAGTCTATTCTGATTCATATGGACACTATAGGACGGGGCTCACTAGCCTTGGTGGGATTTTATAGGAGTAGAAAGCCTTGGATTTCACCCACAGAGCTGCTGGATGGTTCCAAACTGCTGACCTTCTTTTACCACAACTAAATCTGTAACCACTGTATTACCATGTCCCTAGGTAATTATTAATCAAACTATTATCTCTACAGATTTACCCATCCTATATTTCATATACAGAAAATCAAACAAACCAAAACAAGTAACAAACAACAAGAAAGAAAATCCAACACCAGTGACAAAATAAAATGGAAAAACTTCAATCAAAAAGAGAACAAAAAATATTAAAAACAACTTGAAAATGCGTCCAAAAGAAGATCAAAATGTAACCTCAGTTCATTTTCCATAAGCAACTTTGAAACTTCACACTCCTTTTCAGTAATAACAATAATACTCTTTAGCTTTTATTAAGGTAATTGATTGTGAATAATTAGAGTAAATGGGATTAACCATGCAGGTGATGATGAACACATTAAAATTGGATTTCGCCCTTTCACTATCTCACCTGCGTTTTGCACACAGTGGATTGCAACATTTATTCTAAATGTCTCGGTTATCAGATGACAAAAATACACTTATATTTACAGATTCCCATTCTGTGATCCAATAGAGAATAGTTTGGATTTTGAGAAGCCCATTATATATCTCAAAATGCACTATTTTTATTCAATTTTACACCTATTTTGTCATTTCATAAGTAACATTACTGTGCAGCCTAGACAAATAACTTTTGAAATGATTTGTTTTCTTTTCCCCCTATCATTTTAAGTACATGGAAGAAATCATCACCTTACTTTCTTATTTCCTCCAATTTTCTGTATCTGATTCTTTTCCAAGAATGTACTTGAATTCTTCAGACCTCATTACATCCAATAACAGTTAATAACACATTCGTGGTGTTCTGATTCCAAAACAAAATTTAAAAAAATAATCTTAAAAGAAATTTGAACTAGTGTGAGAAAATGGTATAGCAGGCACTCCACCCCAACCCCCCCAAAAAAAAAATCTGTCAAAAATAATAGGCTTGAAATTTAGAGCCTTAGAGAAGAAACTGGCTGGGAACAGCAAAATGATATCATTTAGCCTCCTAGTAAAATTGATATATCTTTTGGATGAACAGTAAGTTGTTGATGGTGGTCTTCTTTTTCAAATAACCTCTGGTTTCTTTGCAAAAGAAAGGCGGAAAGGAAAGTGATATTCTATGAGAGGGTTTGCAAAAGGACATCAAGTAGTTTTACCATTAGGTTTGTTTGGCAACACTTACACTCAAGCGTCCACTATATCTACCCACAGGCACTATTGTCTATGTTTCAGAAGATTGCAGATGTTACTCTAGTTAATATTTGTTCATCTAAAAAATTATGATAATATAATGAAAGCTACTTAAAAATAGATGGCTGAATGAGTCAGAGATGAGCAAACTTAAAACCACAGCTCACATCAGGATGGGCTTTGGCTGCCCATAAAGGAAGCCCATGCTCTCCCCTTCTCAGGGCCACTGAGTATATTCTGACTCCTAAGGACGCATATGATGGGGTAGAAGTGCCCTGTGGCTTTCAGAGTCTGTAACTCTTTGAGAGAGTAGATGTCCTCATCGTTCTCCCAAGGGGTTTCAAATACTCGGGGCTGACCTTGTTGTTATCAGCTCTTTGCATTATTCATTATGCTACCATGCCACCAGGCCCCCGCCCCAGGGGTCAAATCCCGTCACAGGGCGTTTCTTCCGTTTGTCCTGACTTTTCTTTGAGCTCCTTGCATAACACAGACAGCCGACACAGTTGCTCAGGTCTCAGATTCCTCTGGAAGTTGAGCTAAACCAGCAGGGTCTTCTTGTCAACTCTGGTTTATTATGGCCCTACTGAGCATGAACCGCACCAGGTAATGACTGTTTATAAAAGAATGTGTGCCATTTTTCAGCATAATTTTTAACTAAAAATCTTTCTGTCATTTCCCTGTAAGCAACAGGCTTCTAACTGCCGGGTTGGCAGTTCAACCCCACCCCGAAGCTCAGTGGGAAAAAAAGATGAGACTCTCTCCTTCCATAAAGATGTGCAGTCTTGCAAACCCTTTGTGTCCGGACATCTGTGTGCCCAAATTAACTTTGTTCCAGTGGGTTTGGGTCTAATGAGTAGTCAAACAACAAAAAACACTTTTTTATAAACCCAGTTTACAGGTATCAATATTCCAACAAGGTTACAACTCTATCCTTACGTACATTCGTGCCCCTTTTCTCCATCAGGGGCACTAGTGGCATAGTGTGGTACAGCTTGGGCTGCTACACTAACAGTCTCCATTAAAGAACATGAGGCTGTCTCTTTCCTTAAAGATCTTACAGCCTCGGAAATCCACCACAGCAGGTCGTTCTCCTAACGGGTCACTTTGAGTGAGATTCTACTCAGTGGCAGTGGGTTTACTTTTTGAATTCTCTGCCTTCTTTCTTGGAGAGCTCTTTAGCACTCGCCTTGAATCACATGGTTCTGTCTATGTGGTGTTACCAAAACGCACAGGAGTTGAAATTGTTGGTGTTTTTACAGTTGCTTGATTTTGTCAAATTGTTGACGTTTTTCTATAGTATTGTGAATCCATGTAAATAGTAACTATTTTGAGAATGCATAACAAAAAAGGAGAAACACTTTTTTAAAATGATTCTGCTCAGTTACTGATAATGTTGTAACTAATAATGCTGTGATTCAATATATACCGGTATATATTTTAAAAAATAATTTTGTTGCTGATATACATATAAGCTCAGAGGGGTTAACCTACAAAAATCTAAAACTGTACTTACACATTTCCCTCTGTGTGACAGTGGTAACAGACATTACTAAGTGGTCTGTATGTCTGGTTAAGACGAGGTCCATGGGTGTGAGCCAACACCATGAACAACACTACAGACGACTCCAGCCCTGCTGACCCCATTGCTACGTCCATCCCAAGTGTTCTGATCTCTCTTGTAAGGATTGTTCTGGATGGAAGAGCTAAAAAAATGGATGTGGAGTTCTTGTTCGAAATGGAATGCCCCATCCTACACGGACACACACACACACACACACACATATATTACGAATGAAAAATCAGCCTATTTTGTGTTAAGCCATACAGAACTGGAAGTTTATCTTTACAGTGCTGATCACTGGAACTAAAGCACAGGACATAGTTTCATTTCTACTTTAAGAAGAATTTCCATGAGAAATGTTGATTTAGGGGACATGCCTTGCTTATATTTACATCATCAACACGCAAAAACATGCCCCAAATCCCAGTCATCTTCTGCAGTAACATGTCTGGATGCCCACTCCGCTGAGTGTGTCCAGAAGCCAAATGTGGATTGTTGATTTTGCAAGGTATTCAGGGAAGGCATGTGTGTGTTTGGCGTTTGATATTCAGGATTTGCTTTTACTAGCTGTATACTCCGGGCACCACATTGAATCCCTCTTGGATATAGATCTTTTCCTCCACCCTGGAAATAAAAATATTTTTCTTCCAGTTGTTCCCAGGCCTATCAATAGTTTGGGTAAACTGCATAGTATAATAACAGACCTTGTTTCTTCTGTTACTTTTCATGGACTAATCCACAAGGGATTAATTCATTCCTTATCTATATTTACATATATATGGTTAGCTCATGACATATTGGAGGAACTTAGGTTAATTTATCATATTATAACCTTTACTGAGCAGGCTACAGTAATTAAGAGGAATTCATAGCAGCTGTTCTACTTCTAGAACCGAAAGTAAGGCGGAGCTGAACTTAAAACCCAACTTTGCAGGTGGTGTCAGTGTCTGAACCCCAGGTTTTTATTTTGTTTTTCCAATGAAAAATGAGAATAAAATAGCAACAGCAGTAATTTCTTGAAAATGCAATTGAATAAATAAATGTGGTTAAAAGGATCTGTCCATTTCCCAACCAGGTCAGTTGGTTAAAAAGAAAAAGAAAATCACTGTGAAAAGTCTTGCTATAGAATCACACACAAAGAATTATAATTAAATTTTTAATTATACTATTTAAATTCACAAGCATTAACACCAATACCTATATTAGAAATAGAACCCCAAAAGCTCTTCCAGAAAAGGTATATTAACAAACTACTAAAAAAGTCCTCTGAAAGATTTAATAGTTCATATCAAATATTCCATTTAATATTCCATTCTATATACTCTATCAATCTTTTGATTGACTGACTTTGAAGCTTTATTAATATATCCAACAGTCAAAGTTTTAATGGAGTTTAATGGAACTCATCCAAATCTATAATAGCATTTTCCCCTAAATTAACTTATAACATACGAGGTAATGAAATGACTGCAGCTGCCATTTACCCAGAGGGAAGCAGAGTGTATGGCCCATCCCCAGGGAGATAGCCTGGTAGCCTGGTTATCTTCAGCTCAGTCCTGGGACAACACCCACCTGGAGATGTACTATAGAGGCTGGTGAACACCAACAGCATCCTCTACTAGGACTAACTGTAGAGATGAAAGGTCTTATTTGGCATTTAAATGCTCATGTGAAATTTAGTAAGTGCACAAGTGAACTAAGCCTTTCAATATGGGGATGACACCTCACTCCTATTATCGTTCTGTTATAGTGCACAAATCAATGTTGATATGTTAATTGAATAGATGGCAATTAAAGAGTTAAGTATAGGGATTCCTATTTAATTTCCTGGCAGTTTACTCCACGGATATAAAATCAAAAATGGTTGTGTTGCTCCATATTGCCTGTATCCCATCTCTTGCGTTCAGCAAAAGAATTAATCAGATATTTGGGAAATGGGTCATTTGAGGAAAGAGTGAGGAGATGAATTTATTTACATCAGAGAACAGAAGGCTGACAAAGTGTATAGTGGAAGTGCTGGAGGCTGGGGGATTTACAATCTTCAACTATATAAAGCAATAGCATATGGGAGGTGTTATGCAGCTGTTCTATTTCTGTGCAGGAAATAGTTGTGCTCTGGAGTCCCAGCCAGCAGAAATAGGACCAATGGATCAAAGTTACAGCCAGCCAAATATTAGCTCCTGATGTAGAAAGAGCATTCTCAACATTAGAGCTGCTGAAAATCGAATAGGCTGCCTTAGGAGAGAGCATGCCCTCGTGACTCTGGGGCCTTCCTGAGCAGCCTGCCCGGCATATCCCTATAATAGGACTGTCCCATTTTCTAGTCTAAGGGAAATGCCAGTGATGAGGTGATGAGAAGAGAGAGCAAACGGGAGACATTTAAAATTGAATTTAAACAGGAGGATCATTGCAGATAAGCACGATCCTTGCTAGTGAGATGATCTTTTGATTATGAAGGATTTTTAAGGTGATGTATTGTTTAGGTAAAAGTAAGCCTGGATGTCTCGTCTAGGACGGTAACAAATTTGCTCTAGTAAGGCTCCAGGGACTTTGGAGGTTTTGTTGGGGTTCGGTTTGGTTCTTCTGACCACTGAAGAATAGGAGGGACAAGGCGAGAGCAGGTGAGGGAAGATGAGAGCACACCAGCAACGGTGAGGGGGGCATGGCCAAGACGTTTACAGAGCAACATGGCCAAGACGTTTACAGAGCAGCAGTGTATGATTTCCCATCGCAAGCCTTTCCGAGTCTGTGCTCACTAACCTCGAACACTTACTCACTCAGCAAATGAGCGACACAGAGAGGCGTCTCCCCATGTTGTCACACAGCTTGCTAGTACATTGTGAGGTCAGCTGCTCAGAGCTATTCTCCCTGAGGGCTTCACCATAGAGAGCCATCAGACACTATTAAGTGTCCCACCCAGGTGGGGCACCCTCCCAGCTGATAAGGATAGGGGATTGTTTTCCTTGTCCAGAGACAAGGTCAAGCCCACTCAAGGATGACTAACTTTAGACCACCATCTTGTCACATGGACACCCCCTAGCTCAGCCCTTTCCTGTGATGTGTATGCTTGTTATACAACCCTTCCTGTAACGTATGTGGTTACCTGTGTTCAAGGGGGCCTCCACACCCCTAAGTATACATGATCCTTGGTTAGAAATAGACTCTCACTCCTCTTTCTGCTCTTTGCACGGACCCAGCTGCTGACATCATGGCTGTCCAGGTGAGCACGCTCCCATGAAATGTGTCTGACTCCTTCATTTTACCTCCTCTCCTACCTCTCCCATTCTCTATGACTTTACTGTAACCGTTATACATGATTGCTATACAATTGCGCCTTTGGACCCCCATGGTTGTTAAAGGCTGGTATACTCGGGAAAATTCTCACAGATCACCTACCATGTGGGAGATTATTTGCCTATATGAAAATTCAGTGATGAACACGTTAGAAAAAAGCATCCATTTTCATCCCGGAAATTGAGTTTGGATTAACACACATATGCGTGATTGTATGTGCCTATACATATACACAATAACTCACAGGTCAGACCCACCGAGGACTCTAGAGAAGAAAAGACCCAGCAATCTACCCTTGACAAGAAAAATGCCTAGGGAGCCCCAGGGAAGTTCTACTCTGTCTTACAGAGTTGCTATGAGTCAGAATTGACTCGGAACATCACAAGATTCCAAATTGCAAACATTTTTTAAAAGAATGTAATTGTTAAAAGATCAATGTAACTGAAGATAAAGTATTTCAGCTTGTGGTCAGCAAAGCTTCCACAATGAGGTGCTATTTGACAAGAGCCTCAAAGGAAGTAAAAATTGGCCGTGTCATGAACTCAGGAATATGTTTCATATAAGGGTGACAGCAGGCACAAAGGCATTGCGGTGAGAAGGGGGTTCGTGCAGTTGAGCAAGAGCAGCAAAGATACTATGGCTAAATCAAAACCATCACAGGAAAAAGAAAAAGGTGACAGAGAGCTATCAGGACCTAGATTCTATAAAGTTGCTGGTCCACCACTGCTATTGAATGGAGTCCAGCCTCATGGTGACCCCACACACAATGGAATTAGATGATTATGTTCTGCAGGGTGTTATTGGCTGATATTTTCAAAAGCAAATTGTCAAGTTCTTTTCCTAATGTCTTATTCTAAAAGTGCTACATGTTCTGCAGCAGAGCTATGGCCACCCTCCACTGACAGGCGTGAGGATTACACGTTAGATGCATGGAAGAGGAATTGGACCCAGGTCTACCACAGGGAAGATGAGAATTTTACCACTGACTAACCAATGTCAATTGAAGCATCTTGGATTTTATTCTAAGCTTGAGTTTTAAGCAAATGTTAAAATGGTCTGATATACCATTTAAAAGGGTCATTTCATGCCCTTGTTTCCCCCATATTGTATGGATCTTTCACCTTCTCAGAAAGACTTCTGTGGAGAGAAATACACATTTTTTGTTAAGGTCTTATTTTTACAGGGCTAAATATTGGTTGGCGGGGGTGGGGGCAGGGGTGGGGGGGAATTCAACTGCAGTGTTCCAAACAGTGGTCTAAGAAGAGAATAATGCATTGCTATAATAGAATCATTTCATTAAATGTATAGGGGTTTAGACCAAGAAAGAAATGGCTGAGATTGAGAATAGTTATAATATTCAGGGTGATAAGACTTGCTGATAAATCAGATAATAGTAGAATAAAAAAAGAAAGGAATCAGTTTCTACCATAAACAGTGGAGTTAGGGTTGGTGCCACTGAAATCTATAAGGAAAACTCAGGTTTGCAGGGGCTGGAAATCAAGAATTTATTATTGTTTTGTTATTGTTTAAAATATATCAAAACTGTAGTCAGGGCTGAAGGGATAAATATGATGTCATAAAAATTCAAATGGTACATACACACTAATTATATGCATCTGAATATGATAATTAGGTGAAGAAGATAAACAAAACTAAGCTGGAGACCCATATGAGTATGTTTTTAATCAATTAATAAGTGAACATCATGGACAATCCAGTAAAATAAAATTGAAAAGTCATTGAGGCAGGGGACTATGCAAGAGAATGAAGTGTCTGGAAATCCAAGTTAAAGATAAATTTCTAAGAAGAAATTAATTTTACCTTCGGAGAAAATAAGGTAGTAAGATCTAATAGAATGGACCAGGAGAACTTGGCACAAATGGAAGCTCCTGGTGTCCTTGAAGAAAGGTTTCAGAAGGTCATGGCAGTTACTAGGACCAAAAAAACCCAGCACAGATTAACAGGGAGAAGTAACTGTTTGAGCTCTTTTGAGAAATTTTGTTGTAAAATGAACAAAGGAATAGGGCAGTGTAAGGGAAGAAAAATATGTTTGTATTTGTTTATGACTATAGACATTACAGTATGCTTGCATGCTGAGCAACTGGTATAAAGGTTTTAAAAAGATCTGATTCAGGAGAAAGACGAGGTGATTAAAAAGGCAAAATCATTGAAGTAAGCAAATAGGAGATTATACAGAGAAGACACAGGAGAGTTAGCCCCAGTAGCAATGCACAGAAGGGCAGGTGATGGCTGGTATTTTGAGAGGAAGAAGTACACCTTCTGTGTATTGCTTCTGCATCTCACTCAAGTAAATGGGAGAGTACGAAATGTGTGTACAGTCACACATTTGTTGAAGGATTGACAAGATCAACTCAAAATCAAATTCATTGTCATCTAGTCAATTTTTACTCAAAGTTATGTGGTATTGACAAGATAGGAAATGTGAAATAGTCATCTCACTTAGTTTATCTTTATTATGGATAGAAACAAGGATATATTTATACTTCATAAACATTCAAATACATAAATCATACATATTCATATAAAATACTTTCATGTTAAAATTAATGTTAAGCTAAACATATCCATAGTAATTCTTTATTTATATTAAGGCAACTTGTCTATATTATGAAAAAAAATTTAGTATAATTATGAACTGATTATCTACCACAAACTAAATTTATTTCAATTAATTAACATTATTGTTGGTTTGTGCAAATTCAGTTTAGGCTAGTAAGTGTCTGTGGAGTGGACAGAATTCTCAGATGGCTCCATGACTCCCGGGAAACCCTACTTTCTGCACACCTTGCATCATCTCTTCTACCTTAGAGGAGCTGTGAATATGATGGGCACTACCTCTGTGATTGGGTTAAATGCACAACAAAGTCACTGTCACCGAATAGATTCCTTACTCAAAGCAACTTGTAGAACAGAGTATAACTGCCCCTGTGCATTTCTGAGACTAAATATTTACAGAAGAAAGCTAACCATTTTTGCCACTTTCTCCCCAAGAACAGCGGGTGCATCAACTACCCACCTGTGGTTAGCAGGTCAATGCTAACCCACTATGCCACCACAGGTGAGCCTAACCAGTAAGTCTTTGAAAAAAGGTCAACTTTAAAATGTGTATATTATTAATTATACTGTTATTTAGATGAAGGTTTGCAAAGCAGATTATGAATTTATGTTCAACAATTTAGTTTGTTTTAACTCATTCATTGCAATACCCTTGACCAATAAGCCTGACTTAAAATTAATTTCCACCCACTGCTCCAAGATGTGAACGCAACATGCCGGAGTGGAGTAGGGGACCAGTGAAGAGGTCTGGGGAGCTGACTCCAATCCCAACACTAAGTGCACACCTGCCCCTCCCCACAGAAGAATTTATTGAATCTGCAGCTGAATTTATTGAATCTGAAGAATGCATTGAATCTGCAGCTCCTGGAGAGGGACATATCTGATCAGAGCACAAAGGAGCAGATGAAGGGGGAGGAGGAGAGAGTAGAGCACATCCTGGCCCACCAGGCCTTGAGGACAATGTTCCCAATTAGAGAAGTCAGTCCACAGAGAGGACCACATGGCTGGTCCCACTATGAGACATGATGCCCCTTACTGACCCATACCCCTACAGGGGACAACACCGGAGAAATAGTGTGGGAATTGGACTCCATCTGATCCCGCCACACTGAGGCAAAACACTAAGGGGGTGCAACAGAACTGTAAGGGAATGGAGCGTCAAGGTCTCCAGGAAATGCTGAAGGTGGACTTTGGGTCCAGGGTGTGTTGCCCCAACAGACTGGACTGCAAAACACCCCTAAAGGCCAACAAACAATCCTTGAACTTAGTGCAAGCTTTCCTTTCTTGGTTTTCTTTCTTTTTTTTTGGTCATTTGTTTCTTGTTATTGTTTTGTTGTATATTGTTGCTTGATTTTGCTGTCTTGTTTTTGTGCATGTTACTATCTCCACAGGTCTGTCTAAATAAGATGGGCTGGATGAACAATCTGGAGGAGAAAACAACGGGGCCGACAGTTGCAGGGGGACATGGGAGAGGGGGAGGTGGGTGGAAAGGTAGTAGTGTTAACAAACCCAGGGACAAGGGAACAAGTGTGATCCAAATTGGTGGTGAGGAGGGTGTGGGAGGCCTGGTAGGGCATGATCAAGGGTAATGTAACAAAGAAGAATTTCTGAAACCCTGGTGGGGACTGAGCATGATAGTGGGACAGGAGGAAAGAAAAGGGAAATAGAGGAAATAACTGGGAGACAAAGGGTTTTTATAGAGGTCTAAATAAAGGCATGTACATATGCAAATATATTTATATATGAGGATGGAGAAATAGAACTATGTGCATGTCTTTATAGGCTTAGTATTAAGGTAGCGAAGGACATTAGGCCTCCACTCAAGTACTCCCTCAATGCAAGAATACTTTCTTCTATTAAATTGGCATTCTATGATGGTTACCTTCCTGACACAACCGCTGAAGACAAAATTGGTGAATAAGCAAATATAGTGAAGAAAGCTGATGGTGCCCAGCTATCAAAAGAGATAGTGTCTGAGGTCTTAAAGGCTTGAAGGTAGACAGCGGCCATCTAGCTCAGAAGCAACAAAGCCCACATGGAAGAAGCACACCAGCCTGTGTAATCATGAGATGTCGACGGGGTCATCAGGCATCATCAGAACAAAAAAATGTTACCATAGTGAATGAGGGTGGGAAGTGCAGAGTGGAGACTTAAAGCCCATTTGTAGTCCACTGGATATCCCCTTACAGAAGGGTCTTGGGGAGGAGATGAGCCAGTCAAGGTGCGATAGCAACAATGAAAAATGCAACTTTCCTCTAGTTGCTAAATACTCCCCCACCCCCACTATTGCCGCCCTATCATGATACCAATTCCACCTTGCAAGTCTGGCTAGACCAGTGGGTGTACACTGATACAGATAGAAACTGGAAACACAGAGAATTCAGGGTGGATGATCCCTTCAGGACCAGTGGTGTGAGTGGCGATACTGGGAGGGAAGTGTGGGTGGGTTGAAAAGGGGAAATCGATGACAAAGATCTACATGTGACCTTCTCCCCGGGGGATGGACAATAGAAAAGGGGGTGAAGGGAGATGCCAGACAGAGCAAAATATGACAAAATAATCATTTATAAATTATCAAGGGGTCATGAGAGAGGGGGTAGGCACAAAGTAGGGGGAAAATGAGGACCTGATGCCAGGGGCTTAAGTGGAGAGCAAGTGTTTTGAGAATGATGAGCGCAATGAATGTACAGATGTGCTTTACACAATTGATGTATGTATGGATTGTGATAAGAGTTGTATGAGCCCCTAATAAAATAATTTAAAAAAAAGAAAGTGATGTTTAAAAAAATTTGTGTTCAACATTTTCTCCTACCCTTATAGGGGACATGCTAATGTGATCCTTTTCATGAGAGGAGCAGTAACCAGGCATCATCTCCGTCTTCTGCTCTAGGATTGTGGAGATGCATGTGTTCAAGAACCATTACTCCATCGGCTGAGTATTCCCTTTTCTCTTTCAATTTCTTCACAGTTACTGCCTTCAGGCAGGTAGTGATCAGCAATTGCACTGTCGGCTGCTAATAAGCTTTATGGATCCTAAAGTAGTGCATACTAAAGTAGAATGAAGAACATTACTCTTGTGAACTCTGTTGACATAGTGTCCTCCAAGATGATGGTTATGAGTTGGCAGTCCCAGCCACTTATTTCCTAGCTGTTTTTATCAAAGAAGCTTTCAGTACTTTGTCCCCATTTGACAAACCCACCATCCATTACACAGGAAAATGAGGTGGCAATCTGCTCCCTTAAAGGTTTGGAAACCCTATGAGACAGGTCTGCGTTGTCTCACAGGGCCATTGTGAGTCTGAAGCAACTCCAGAATCATGGTTTTGTTTGGGTTTGATCACAAATTAAGTGTCTGAATTATTTTTTGCATTATATGTAATCTCTGGTTAATACACTAATTCTGATATATGTATAGCTCATTAAAACATTTATGAGACCATGAAGATATTTCCTTTTTATCAAAACTGTATATTTTCTTCTAATCAAAGTCTGTGTTAAACTGGGTTCTCAAAAGACACAAAGTAGTGAAATAGTCACTAATTGAATTAAATATATATAATCACTGCCATTGACTCAATTTCAACTCATCGTGATTCTATAGGACAGAGTAGAACTGCCCCTTTGGGTTTCTGACACTGCAACTGTTTACAGTAATGGAGAGCCTCATCTTTCCTCTGCAGCACAGTGGTAGTTTTGGACTCCAGACCTTGTATTTAGCAGCCCAATGCATAAGCACTACATTAGGCAGACATTTAGATCTGGAAAATGGCTCACACAGTTGTAGAAGCAAGAAAATACATTCCAGTTTCAAGGCCATGGGTCACATATTAAACTAGAGGCTGACTTGTGAGCTTCAGAGGCTGATGAACGTAAGATCAATGGGAATAGCATAGACTGTGGAGGCAGATGAATGCAAGGTCAGCAAGACATGCTTGTAGTTGGAGATGCAAATGAATCCAAGGTCTGAAAGTCAGATGGCTCCCAGGATGGGCGCCAATATGGCATCCTTTCAACTCAAGTCCAAAAGGTGGACAAGCCAGATGCAGGATCCAGACCTAGTCACAAGCTTTCCACTAAGGTTATTTATGTAGCAAACAGTACATATCCCCAAGGAATCTTTTCAATTGCATCACTGATGGGACCTAGAAAAGGGGAATGTGCACCATTCTGAATTTTCAGATGCTTGACTGCTCACAGCATATATGCCATGGAACTGATTATATTATGTTAAGTCACAACATGGAGGATTGTAGGCATGAACTGTCAAACTATTGAGAATCCTGGCACATCCAAGTTGGCCCCCCAAAACTCAATGATCACAGTTAAACTATATTGTCTAAATCCTACTGAGAATTTTAGCAGTGATTTTTTTTAATTTGCAAGTAAACTAAAAAAAGTTTTTAAAGAAAATAAAAATAAAAACCTAATTTTTTTCTATTTGGGGGAGTATTCATGAAATGTATATGTTGGAAGTTTAATGTATTTTAATGCTAATTAAGTAAATTATAATCAGTTGATATTAAGTAAATATATTTATTTAATATTCATGTTTACCAATGTTAGGGATATAAAACAAAGGTATATATTTATTGATATTTAAACATATACGGGGCTCAAATATTATTATATTTTATCATAAAGCAAACATGACATCTGAGAATCAAGAAAATCATATATTTAGCTAGATTGGTTATTGGAAATTCAGCCATAATATTATTTGATTTTGTATTACTAATTTGAACATCTTGGCTGATAAGAAAATGATCAAAATTAGATAGCTCATGGAGAAACTGTATCAGATTGACTATCCATTACATTGAGAAAATATTTATTTGCTCTTCACAGAGCTTACTAAAAGCAAACCACCTTTAAAAAAATTCATCTTCCAATAATATTCTTACAACTCTTTAAATGTATACATTAAACAAATATATTCACATCAAAAATGGGTCAGATGAAAATGTAATGCATACATTAGTTACATTGTTATCTTCTAAAGTAATTAAAGTTTATCCAAATGTATCTTGTACTACATTAGAATACTCATGGTTCATGTTTGGTCATCATTCACTGTAGTCAAGTAGTCATGAGCCTGCTAAATTTACGAACTATCATTGTGCTGCATATCACTATTATAAATTCTGTAGTTTTAATATGGCCACTTCACCCATAAGTAGAGTTGTAATTTAAGCAAACATTTTGATTCCAGAGTGACTCTCTTACTTACTATATGGTCTCTTGGATAACATAATTTCTGAGTTTTATGATTGCTACCATAGCTAAAATGAGGACATGATTTCCTAATCGCTAAATATAAGCTTTTGATTAATACTAGCTCTCTTTTTGGGAAACCCCATAATATAGACATACAGAAAGTACAAAAGCGACTTTACTCGACAACATCAAGAACACGCTCTGCACTCTAACTCTGCGTGTACTTCCAGTAGATGAAAGTATTGCTAAACCGTGCCTCTAAAACAAGCTTGAAGTTGCCATTGCCTTTCTTGATAAAAGCATTTACAGTAAATACAAATATCGAAAAATCTGCAATTGAATGAAAAGGCAATGTGGCAGCACTTGAGACCATGCCATCACCAGGAAGGCCTTTATTGTCATGAGCTGCTCACCTTTGGAAATTCTTTCTCTTACTCATCTTGACCTCTTCTAAATTTCTCCCTCTTCCATTGAGGGCTACTGCCTGAAGTCAAAACCCAGGGCCTGAACAAGTTTTTCTTTCACTATTTCAAAATCGAAAACGTGTATCATTCCTATTCCCCCTGGTGTGTTTGGTAAGCAGGAGCCCTGGGCACAGGGACTGAGATGATGGGCTGCTAACAGAAAGGCCAGCAATTCTACTGCTTCCACTAGATGACAGTGAGCTCGGGCGATATATATATATATTTTTTTAAGTTTTATTTGGCAGCAGGTCATTCCATTCTTCATATATATATAATTTACAATAGTTCAATTTCATATTAACCATATTGAGAAAGAAGGATACAATCAAAATATTTGCATGGAAACTTCTTGCAAATATTGGATATGGGGGATACATTCAATGATAGGAAATTAGGGGACAGAAAATGTGAAAAAAATCAGGTGTTCAACATTTTCAATATTTAAAAAAGCTGGTTAGAAATACCCCTAAAACTAAACCAACTAACTGCCATTGGGTCCAAGACGACACACGGTGACCCTGTAGAACAAGTTAGAGCTGCCTCTGTGGGTTTATGTGACTGTACCTCTTTGTGGGATTAAAAAACCCTAAAATATGGGGTGGCTACTATAGGAAAATAAATAAAAGAAGGGTTCCTGGAAGGTACGATGGAGGAGGGAGAGGATAAAGGGAAGCTAATGTCAAGGAGTTCAAGAAGAAAGAAAATGTTTTGAAACTGATTTTGGTAGCAATTGTATAATACTTCTTGATGTGATTGAACTATGGAATGATATGATATCGGTAAGAGCTCCCAATAAAATGATTAAAAATTAAAACAAACAAACAAACAAAAAATCCCTGTCTTTCTCTCATATATTGTTTGTTAGATTAAAAATCATTTTGTCTAATTACATTTGATACTCTAGTGAGTCAGGAAAAGATAAAGCAGTACTTCTTGCGTTTGAAAGCAGATGAAATATGTCAGAAGGATAATAAATGAAATTTTGGAAGTCTCAAAGCTAATAAACACCACAATTGAACTGAAATACATGTCTCCAAACCCCCAAAGCCTTCATCTTCTCTCAGAATCAGGAGCTCTGGTAGCGCTGTGAAGTAAGCATTAACGAACTAACTTCAAGGTGAGTGGTACAAAGCCACCTGTGGTGTCAGAGAAGAAGGATGAGGCTTTCTGCTTCCCTAAGGTGCGCAGCCTCACATATGCACGTGCGGTCCTACCCAGTCAGAACTGACTTGTGTTTTAGTTTGTTTGAAATGAGTAAGAACTGACTCAATGGCAGTGTGGAAGTCTTTTTGTGTTTTGAATTTATTTTTCCTCAGAATTTTCTGGAGCCTAGATTTTATAAATTTCAGCCTTGAAAATAAATGAATAGTGCCTAGAATCTGAATTGAAATACTTGCTTTCCCTTATACTCAACCTATATACTGATGAGGTTAAGTGAAAAATATCAGTACAAATTCATAGAAACTTTGATTAAAGACAGAAATAGCAAATTGTGCAGAAATTATTTTCTGGCATATTCCACCTAGGTTTATACATATCGACGGTCATGTTTGTACCTCCCTAATTCTTCCTGGAAGATTTCTTCATTTTGGATTTATGCTGTTTCAGCATCCTAACACAAAATGAATCCCATGCCACCGGGTGGATTCTGGGTCATCAAAAAAAACAAAAACAAAAAACAACACACTACTATGGAGGCGATTTCCAGTCATAGCGAGTGAAGCTGTGTGGAGGCTTTGTGAGACTAAATCCCTGTGGGAGAAATCGCCATGTCTTTCTCCCTGGGAGTGGCTAGGGGCTTATCAAACCTTGTGGTTAGCAGTTCAGCATCAACTCCACCTTGCCCCTGGACTCCTTCATGACATCCTTGGGGGACTCAGAGGATTCCTCTGAACCATTAGATAAGTTTTGGAAACAAAGAATTCTGAAGGGGCTATATCAAACCTGCAGATTGGAAAGAACAGCAGGTACACTTTTGTGAGAAAAAAGAAAAAAAAATCAGTATAACTAATTAACCTGCTCTTTTCTCCCAGTATAGTTTTCAATGAACAAAAAATTCTTCAAATTAAGCTCCCATGACCTTCCTACGTGTTTCCAGAACATCCACCATGGTTAGTCTTTGGGAATTTGACAAAACAGTTGCCAGGACCTCTAAGTAAACTCCCCATCCTTTCTCATTCCTTAGAGATGAAAATGACCGTCACCATAAACGGCAAACGTGTTTTCAACTTGACTGAACTTATAATGAGAAAGGGTTTAATTTATATATTTCCTCACTCTGTCATGAAATTTTAAAAATCCTCCTTTGATAAACCTCTTAATAATGAGGAGTCTTGTTAGAATAGTGGGTTACTTTTTGGGCTGCTAATCATAGGGTCAGCAGTTCGAAACCACCACGATCTCCAAAGGAGGAAGATGAGGCTTTCTTCTCCCATAGAGTTATCATCTCAGACAACCACTGGCGCTGTTCTACTCTGCCCTGTTCACCTATATAGGTCTCTTACGAGTCAGAATCCACTCAATAGTAGTGAAAATAATGAAAATATTTGACCTGGCTGGACCATGATAAAAGTCATCTGAAACTATGATATAAGAAACCACTACCCATGGAATTGTTCTTTTGTCTAATGTAATGATATCCAACATGCATATGCATGTTGGAAGTCAATTTGCGTCTAACATCCCTCATTAATACACTTAGAGATGTATGCACCTGTGTCAGAGAAATGACTTTCCTTGCTTCTTTTTATGTCTCTGATCAAAATAAATTCAAGAGCTAAGTATACGTCATTTTTTCTAATTTTTTTGGTTTTGTTTTTTCCTAATTTTTAAGAGACCTAAATCTGATGCATTCTTCCCTCTTGCTTTAATGTATTCATACATGAAGTTCCCGATATCATAAATATCTATAATACTTTATGCATTGAGACATAGATTTTTCTCTCAAGGTCCTGGACACATGCCTCCTTCTATTTCCTATTTATAGGGAAGTAGGAATGCCTATTTAAGTGGAGAATAGTATTAATTTTGTGTTAATAGTTGCCTCTACCTCCCCACCAATTGGCAACTCTTGCTTTCTGGTTTCAATTTCCAACTTTCTACTCAACCTATTTTCTTGAAGAAGTTTAATAAATAAGTTTAATGTCCAGGGACCTCAGAGTCAAAGATATGCTCTACTCTTGGCTCCTCCCGCTTGCTGGTAGTGAGATGCCAATTTCCTGCTTTTGAGACTGCTCATTTTATAACCGGAAATCATGCAATTGAACTCTATTCATGTCTTCCTTCTTCAGCTTCTTCTTTCCCAGACCCATCAGGAAACGGTCCTTGGGGGAGGTAGAGACATATTAACTAATACACTGTCCAGTGGTGACTTCCTTTTCTTGGGTGGATTGAAAAGTAAACTTTCCTCGAATGACTCCCAACTTTGCAACAGTTCTGAGTGACGAGTTTGGATACACATTCTCTTAACTGTACTTCGTCTATAACGTTCCAAAGTACCGCAGTGCAGGGAATTGAAGGCAGAAGCCCTATTTGTGGTTTCTGGCTGTGTTGAGTAGATTTTCAATTCATAGTGACCACATAAGACAACACGGAAGACCATGGGTTTTCTAGGCGGTGATCTTTATGAAGATTGAGGTCATTCCCATGGAGCTTCTGTGTGGGACTGACAATCAACCTTTTGCTTTGAAGTCCAGTGTTTAGCTGTATGTTACCCAGAGCATGCACAAATTGCTACATCCAAGTCCAGGATTCTACCTTCCATCATTCCTTTATCTGCCTTGACCCCTTAATTAGAAGTGTACGTCATCTCAATAGTAGGAACTCGGATCACATGCGGCTCACTGCCATCTCACACAGCAGGGAGGATGTACATTTACTTCCATGGCCTCTTTCCTAAATATTTGTGCTAAATTCATTTTCTACTCCATTTCTATCTGCCTTCCAATATTCTCAGCTGCTAAACTCTTCTAAGTTAGATATTTACCTAGACTGAATACTTTAGTCTCTGTCATATCATACATCTGTGCTGATTGTGAACAGGCAAGCTTTTAGGGCATAAAAAAGCATTTACTGGGAGGAATGTTCCTGTTCACTGAGTGCTTATATTCCAGAAGTATCATTGACAGTTCTTCCATCTTAATTTATTTATTTTACAGATCCTTAGTGAGGGTCCAGAGCCCAAGCTCACAGCAGCCACAGAGTCCATGCCAGCTCATGGCAACCCTCTGACCTGGGAGTCTTTGGGTTTTCAAGGTTGTGACCTCTCAGGTTCAGATTAGATCCCCAGACATTTTTACAAAGCACATCTGACTGTATTCGAAGAGCCCACCTTCAGTAGTCAAGCACTCTGATTGCACCACCGAGGAGTCCACATTTCTTCTTCTTGTGTTGCTTTTTATTCAACATATTTACTAGAGTATGCAACCCTGCCTCACTTCCATCTCCGTACAAAACTGGAGACTTTATTGAGATAGAGCTAGTTTCTCACCAAGGAGCCCTAGTGGCATAGAGCTTGGTGTATGGCTGCTAACCACAGTCAGCAGTTCAAAACCATCTGTCCATACCATTGGTGAAAGATGGAGTTTACTTCTCCCGGGAACAGTTATAGCCTCAGAAACCCCCAGAGGTGAGTCTATTTTGACTTACAGGGTCATTGCATGTCAAAATCAACTCAATAATAGTGAACTTGTTTTTAAGTGAATTTCTCACCAGGACTCAGATAACCTCTTTATTATAAAAATGTGATTCATCTTTTTTTTTGCTCAGAAACCTTAATGCATTATATTAATTTTATAGTTCAACACAATCTTGATATAACAACTTTATTTTGATTTATTTTCTACCCCAACCTTGTATTTTTAGTAAACCATAATTACTTTCCTTTCTCTGAGTTGATTTTTTTCATATATTTTCTGTGTTTTGAATGGTTTTATTTATAACTTGATCTATGTGTAATATACTCATTTCTTAAGGTCCAAATTGGCTATTATTTCTTCCTTAAATAATTTATTTTCAGTATAGTGAAGTGAAATTGCTTATTTATGGATCTTTAATCCATATTTCTGTACCTCCTAGCAGGGTGGGACCATGCAAGTAGGGTGTGTGAAATACCACTAGGTTGTTGGTTAGTTCTGCCATTCCTCTGGAGATAAGAGTTAAAGACATATATTACCATGACTGCCAAGCGAGAAGAGCCTCCAGTGGAGCATAGGTGGGATCCCTGCCCGAGGTGCAGCAGCAGGCAGCAGAGGAGTCATACTGAGACAGAGCAGAGTTGTCCAGCTGAGACCACGGGTCAGTAAGACAGAGTGGCAGACAAACTTTCTGACCCAGGATGGCAGAGGCCAAGGAAACAGGTGACTGAGAGATGGAGGGTCACAGAGAGAAATGGCTGCAGGCTGAGGGCAGACCCTGCTGTGCTTCAACATCTGCATCATTAATGTTTTCTGATACTGGTTGGTGGTAACCTGGGAACTCCCCTAAATAAATTCCTATAATCATTGAGTATTATTTGCAGGTGCCCATTATGATGAATTATCAAACTACTAGAGAGGCAAAAGGCTGTGGGAGGAACAGTTGGTGTTAAAATAAAGGAAGATGGACGAGGGAGAGGTGTCCGTCCTCTGCATTGTGGTAATTGGCCTTGGGTGGGGTGGAGTTGGATTCTCCTCCCTGCTGAAGCCACAGGAGGTCAAACGAGGACCTTATTCCATTTTCTCAGTAAATATTGATTTCATTATATCTCTCAAGAATATTAGAGGATATCATTTTTAGATCTTCTTTCTTCTTATTGTTATTCTTATGACTTTTAGCACCCAGTGCTAACGCTCTCAGAGCAATAATGGGAATGTGATAGCAAAATCAAACTCTCAGTTCATACAACTTTTACTTTTATTTCCACTCCCAAAGGAGAAAGGGCATAGAAACAAGAAAATATAATAGGAAGGGAAAAACCCTAAGTATTTTCTGTACAGTGGCTACCAATTATCTGTGTAAAGTTGGATATATTTTTCAACATGTGGACCTAGGAAGGAAGAAATCCTATGAAGAAAGAAGAGTGTGGAGAGAGACTAAGGCAATTACAAAGGGAATGTCTATGAGCTGGAAACTCAGGGGGCAGGCTAACAAGGGACAGACAAGGCTGGAGTCTTGCCTGCTTATTCTGACAGGAACGTTAGCAATTTTGCAATGTTGATCCTACCACCACAATAGTATAAGGAATAAATAACAAGACAGTCAGAGGTGTAAATCAGTTATTACAACAACACAACTAACATAGCATCTGTCAAATAGATATTATAATCCTCAAGCTTTATCTGTCTTTTATCTGCACAGCTGGTAAAGGTGTTTTTTATTTTAGGTTATATTATGTGTAGGCTCCTATTCTCTAGCATATTAATATTAAAATAGGATTAGGATAGTCTACATATTTTACATGCAAGCTAGTCATAATAGGTCTATCTAAATGCACTACACCTATCAATTACATTCTCCAAGTTGAGGTTCTTTTAGATGACGACGTCTACTAGAATAATAAGTGCCCAAAACTGCCTGTTTAAGGCACACTAAAATATAGCCAGCATCTATTATTATTAGAGGTAAGAAGCCAAAATGATACAGGTATTAAAGTCAGGTTATTGATCAAATAAATTGGAATGAAATTTAACAAGACAGACAGCATTTTGCTTGCTAATCGTGGTGAAGGACAATCAATGATGGGAGTTTTGCAACAAGCGCATGAGCGGTGGACACACATCCCACTGATGTTTGAGGGCATACAACCACTCCTGTTCATTCTAATGTGTGCTCAGAAATACCACTTCTCAATGTTTTACTGGACATTTTTTCTTGTTAAATTTAACAGAGAGGTAATACACTCTATAGATTCTTAGGTGCAGAAAATACTTTGGGGACTCTTGATCTTTTTATAAGTATATATATATTTAAGATGTGTCCTAAAGTTTTTATAACTGCTTTTTACTTCACATATAATGGAGGCTGCAAGGGACTCTGAGAGGTCATCATCCTGCCTTAAGGCAGACTGCCGGAACCCTCCTGGAGGAAAATAGGCAGAGCACTTAAGCATTCACCCTAGCACTCTGCCGTAGCTCCTCCTGACCCCACCACCAGCCCCTGCCTTAAGGGTGTGCACACAGGACCAGGTATACATATTTAAAATTTTTATTCTATTTCAAATAGAGACACATCAGACACAACTTGCAGAGGTAAATGAAATGCAAAAATATCAAGCCTTAGCACAACAAAATCAGCCTTCGTATTGTAACATGTGTTACAATCCATATCATTAGATTCAGTTCTTACTATTTTTCCATCAGAATTATCCAACTCAACTTTCATACCGTGCATTTTGCATTGGTAGGTATCATTGTCCCCAAACAAAAGAGGAGAGAATTGCTCAGGCTTCGCCATGCCTTTCGCAGGCCTATTGATGTCCTTCGGAAGGAGTCGCAGGGAACGCTGCTGCTATCTAGCAGACCGCGTGCATGTGGGAATGCGATGAGAGGAGAACATTGTCTTATTAGCTTGAACAGCAGGGTCTGCTGTCATTTAAATACACGCTCGAATACACTTAGTGTTTTGTGCTACATTTAACAAGATTAAGTGAACACACACTGTTTCGACTCAAATCTTTATTGCAAATCAGAGGCAAGCCTCATTTCTTGCCAAACATTCTCTTGCAACTAAATTCTAGGAGAAACTTCCATGTAAGTAAATCTGTTTATCCAGGTGCACCATTGATCAATTAAAGGATTGCCCCTCAGGTAACTCTTTTTTGCTTTGGTGAACTTTGAAAACTTAATCTGAACTCTCAAAAATGGATTTATCTGAGAGGTTCGATTAAAGGCCACAGGTTGGCGCCGTTGAATTTGTCATTGGGAACACAGCACACTCCTAACGGGAAGCAACCCGGTTAGCTTTTGAAGTTCTTCCGTGATTTCACTGTAGCCATACCGATAATCAGGTTGCAGATACATGACAGACTACAACAAACAGAATATCTCACTCTTCCATGTATTCATCCTCTTTTCTTTCCAATAAAGAAAAAGGATGAACTATCAGAAACAAGGTTTAATAGACATTACAATAATTGGGGTCAAAACTCTGTTATCAAAGAAATTTATAATAAATTCTGTAAGGTAGTAGAGAGGTGCCAGACACCAAATCAGTTGAATTTGAGCAAACAGACTTTATTGGGAGAAAAACCCAGCTGGATGATGTCCCACGGACCACAGTGTCTTGGCGGAGGGAGTTGTGCCCCAGACTACAGGGGTGGTGTTTATATAGTTGAGGAACATATGACTGGGCTGCCTTGAGTCCATATAAGGTAAAGTAGTCAGGGATTGGGAGACACAGGTATGACCGGGTTTCTGGACTGTATGGTGCCTTCCTGGTTCTAAATGTATTCGTGCCGGGCGCAGGGCAGTGGGCTGAGAACAAAGTGGGCACTGAGCCAAATGGGCCATGAGCAAAACGGGCCATGAGTAAAAGCAAGAAAATAAACTTGCAAAGGTGTTTTACTTAGCCAGCTCTGGTCAGCTCTGCAGGTGTGTGTGGGAGATTCAAGGTCACTTGCTGCTAGTTGTTCCAGCCAGCTCTGGGCAGCTCCGCATGGGTGGGGGAGATTCAAGGTCACTTGCTGCTAGAAGCCGGCCTGGTACTGATCCAGTCATACAAATTCACCTCGTTCTTCTGTCATAGAGTTCACATTCTCTTTCAAATGACAACAGATGTCTAGTCTCTTACAATTTATATTGTCTTCTTGTGTTTTATTTTCCTTTGCATTTCTATGGCGATTGGAAGCTTGTATATTCTGAGCATTATATTTACGAAATTCTTTTGTGTTTTATTCTAGCTAAGTGGTATTTATCGCCTCTTGTGTCTACATTTCCCCATTGGCAGCCAGCTCACGGTCATGGTTCTCTGACCCAGCAATATCCGGCTTTTGCTCTTCTCCTCTTCATCACACAGGGAATAAAAACACATATTTGGACATCGTCTCCTGGGAGGAGCATTCACATCTGCCCTTAATCCTAAAACTGGTTGCTGTCAAGTTAATTCTGGATCCCAGGGACTCCATGCTTGTCAGAGTTGAACTGTGCCCATAAGGTTTCCAACGACTGGGGTTTCAGAAGTTGATGACCAAATCTTTCTTCTGGTGCATGGCTGGATAAACTTGAACTTCCACTCTTCGGTTCCTAATTTACACCATTAACCCTGTTTACCAAGCAGGGCCTCCTCCATTGGTTGTGACTGTGATTGATTTATAGACTATAAGACTGTACGTTGCAAGTTAAAAAGATCATGTCATCTCTATCTTGGTGTCTGTCATCAATAGCCAGAGACATGATGACAAGGTCATGGTTGTATCTACTTCCGTGTGCTGTCTTGTTTTTAATAGAGATCTGGCCTGTGTTAGAGTGATGGACCCATGATGCCTACAGGGGAATCCCTTGAAACCAGGACTTACATGGTTTCTTGCCTTACATGGTAAAAAAGGACTTGGTGGGTATGGTAAAGAATACTGACCTTGAAGTGGAGAGCTTATCTCGGATTACTCAAGTGAACCAATTTTAATGATATACCTACATGAAAATGGCTTTGGTCTGACCAAAGCCCTGACTGTGGTCTGAGAGAAAGATGTGAACATGTAAAATAATTCAGAGACGCATAATACAAAGAGAATGTGTCAATGTAGCCTTTGAAGAGGAAGGATGGGGCCATGAGCTAAGGAATGTGGGCCATCCCTGGAATCTTTAAAAAGGAAATAGATTTTCCCTTGAAACTCCAGAAGGAATGAACAGCTCTGTCAATACCTTGAACATATGTGGCGAGCCTCCCACCACATCAGCTCTCTGACCTGTATAGCATGCAAGCTAATAAATTTGACTTGCTCGGGTATACGTCCTTTAACATTTATGAGACATTCTGTGAAACAGGGGGTTACATGATGATATATTGGAGTTGTGGAAACACCACACTAGAATATATATTTATAAATGCACCAGGATTCACCAATCTCCTCTCCCCTCAGCAAGCTGGGATGGCTCTATTAGTGCCCAGAGCATCTGCATTTGAAAACTTGCACCTGTAAATTGGCTGCCTCTGTTGCCTAGAACGTCCGATTCTGGACAGGATCCAAAGCCCCACAGGCACTGGCCTGAGCGGTGACAGGGCAGGGCACATGCCCTCAGGTACTGGAAGGTAGCCCTGCATCCTGCATCCTAAACCTAGTGCCCTTTCACCGCAGCCACCCCTCACCCCCTAGCATCATGTAATAAATGTGCTGGCCATTGGCAAAACAGATATCCTGTGACATATACCTAACCTATTGCATCAAGTCATATCCAAGTAAGAAGGGCCCTATAGATCAGAGTAGAACTGCTCCTTAGGGTTTCTAGAATCATAAATCTTTAGGGGAACAGATAGACCCATCAGTCTCCTATAGAGAAGCTGGGGGTTTGAACCAATACCTTTGAGTTAGTAACACAATGCCTAACCTGCTACACCACACTTCTTAGGTGGCAGTTAACTCGATTGTATTCTATAATGAATTATATTAAAATTATATAAATATAATATATATGCATATATATTACATTTATACCTTGCAGGTTGTAGTAAATTGCTTAGAGTAATTTGTTATAAAATTAATACAACACATGATGGGGTTGCTTTTTCTCTGAATGGTTAATGATATTTTCTGTTCTATCATACTAACTCATTATACTGATTCTTCTCTATAAGAAACCCTTAGGTTGTTTATATATAGATTTAGACAGAAAAAGTTGTGCATAGTTTTTTTTCCACACGATGTTACAAACTTTTAGAGACTCTTTTGAACCTGATTTTCATAAATGACCATTTTACATTGATGACTAGACATTTGGATAATAATTTGTGGGGTACCTCTGTTCAGTGATAAAATCTGTCTGAATCCACTTTATACAACATCTCCACTCCTGGATTGAGCTGACATTTCCTCGATGTCATTTTTTTCCTTTGATCATTTGTTTCTCTGCCCACTCATTTTTGGGGCCCGTGTGTTAGTAGGAGGCGGATTACACATTGGGCCGCAAACTCAAAAGCAGCTGCTCAGAGCTACCAGCCACTCTGGGGAAGAAGGACGGATCTTTCTACTCGTGGACAGAACTGCAGTCTCAGAAGTCCACTGGGCCCTCCTTCGCTATTCTGTAGGGTCTCCGTGACTATACAATAGACACAATGGCAGTGAGTGTGTGTTTGTGTGTGTGATTAGACACTTAGAAAATCATTGTGAACCCTGCACTGGATAGAAGTTACTGTATAATCACATACCTGTAAGGGTATGCAGGAATATAGGTAATAGTGGCGGCTGGACATGCACTTACCCTTCACTCCCATTGGCACACTTTTAGATATTTCCCCGAATCAACAAGAAAAAATAGAAATAGAAGAAAGAAGGAAACCTTGTTTGTCAAATTGAAAGTTTTCCTTAATTTTTCTTGCTGTCGATAGTTTCCAGAACTTTTTATTTCAATCCATTTTCATCAATAAAATCATTTAAAGTGAATGATGGAGTTATTTAAAAATTAAATAACCAGAATTCCAAAGAGGCAGAACAAATGTTGGGATTTTTACTTATAAGGCTGGTAACCTCAGCAACTTGGAAGCTACTCCTTTGTAAGTTTTAAACTGCTAGCCAGCAAGGATTCTCACAATAGTACCAAACAACAATATTCTCTGGGAAATATTAGTCTCTGTTACAGCCATGAAGATTAAAGCTCAGAACATGAATTCTCCCTGGTCCCTGTAATGTTACGTGGCATATTTAAATGCTTTTTTCTGCTACAGTGTGTTTACAAGTAAACTACTTAAGCACCATATATAGTATCAGCTTCCTAGTTTAAACGTCACATTTCAGTATTTTTCTATAGTTATGCTACAAACAATATTGCCTTGCAGGAGTGAAAAATATATTCATAAACAACACTAGTTATAGATGAGCTATGGAGTAACAATCGCTATTGACAATACGCAAAATAATGTTTGGAATTTGTCAAGTTAAAATTATGTTTTAGTTATTCAAATTATATTACAGTTAAGGAGCTGTGTTGTCTGGGTAGATTAGAGAAACAAATTCATAGACACTCATATGTGTATAAGAAAGATCTTTATATAAAGAATAATTGTACATTAATAAAACATTCTGGCACAGTCCATATCAAGTTCATAAGTCTAATATTAGCCCCTATGCCCAATGCCAAACTATAAATTCCTCTTTAGAATCACACAAAACTTGCAGTGATACCAGATATAGGAAGATCACGTGCCAGTGGGTGAAAGTTCTTGTGGACCCAGGGGCAGTGGAAGCATCTCAGCACTGGCAGGGGTCTCCATGTGGCTCCTCCAGCTCCAGGGTCCCAGCATAGCTCCATGTGACTTGTCAGCAGGAAGACGAAGCAGAGTCTCTGTGCATCTGGCCTCCAGTGAGCTATTTATCTCTGTGGTTCCTCCAAATGAGGTCGTCAAGCTGCGACCTGATTGACAGGCTAGACTCCACCCCTTTGCAAGTTGACCTATTGGTACAATGGTTAAGACTTTGGCTGCTAGCTGGAAGGTCAGCAGTTCAAACCCAACTACAAGCTCAATGAGACAAAGGTATGAAATCTGCCCAGTAAATATTACAGCCCAGAGACAACGTGGGCAATTTTATTGTCAAATGGATTGACACAACAATAACGAAATACAACCTAAACATTAACATCAAGTCAACTCTGACTCATTATGACCCCCACATATGGTTTCCAAGATCGTAAGTCCTTCTGGAAGCAGACAAATTCATCGTTGTCCTACAGAGCCCCTGTTGGGTTTCAACCCTGTGTTTAGCCGTTCAAGGATGCAGTCACTTGGGGAAGAAAGTTAGAAATCATGAGCTCTGAGTTGTGTCTCTGCTCAGTTACTCATTAGAGTTGTTAACTTTTGGAAATACATCCTATTTTATATCACTGACCAAGTTATATTTTGTCTTAACCTTCAGAATACTGATGTCTTCATCCAAATAAGGGTGATACAGTAGATATAAATGTGATCTAGGTCCTAAATCTGACTTCTTGATAACATTTACTGAAGGAATCAATGAATTCTTAAAGGATATTTAGAAAACTTCCAGAAATATTACAATAAAGAATACAGTTTTATGCAAAAAGCATATAGTCCATGCATGCACAGCTTGTGGAGGTCCACTCACACATGATTTTGGTTGTTTTGTTTTTGTTTTTTCAGCAGCATATAATCTCCATGTTAAGCAGTTCTTCTCAGTAAATTCTGTGTCACAGTCAACAGTACTAGTTTACAGTTCTAACATATTTTTCGTTTTTTCAGTACCATGGACTTGGAATACCACCATAGGACCTATGAAATGTGCCACTTCACGTGCACCAAGTAATCCCAGGAAGCAGAGACAAGTCATGACATTACCAGAAAATGGCCAACCCTTTGCTGCACATGGACTATGGATTAAGGCAACAGAATTATATGTGAATGAATATTGGATTATGTAAGAGTTGTCAATAAAACTATTATATAAAAAAGAATAAACTCAAAGGAAATAAAATAGAGAAAATAAATCTGTGAATCTGTTGTTGAAGTTGCACCAGTGCGTTTGAAAATGTGGTCTTTTTCTGTGTATATTATTTTTACCAAAATAGATCTTCTCCTTAATTTTTAGATAAAAATATGGAAAATGAGAAGAGGTGACAGCATCGTGTTAACTATGTGTAGTTATCTCCTGAATAGAAAAGGTCTCCTTGGGAACAAAAAGACTTTTAAAATTCATATGTGTGGCAACCCTTTTTGGAGGACTGGCTTTATCCACCAGTGTAACGGTGGGGTGACGTTAATGGATGGATCTGAGCTCTCTAGTCATCGTCCTTGTGACTCCCACCAGTCACTATTTCCTGATGGGTCTGGGTGTGAGAAACTGGGGAAACACATGCTGACATATTGCATGATTCAGTGGTGAGTGCTTGTTATCAGGGTAAACTATGATTGTAAACAGTTATAACTCTTGGTGGGAATTTTTCCATTCTTCCTGGTATAAATTGAGCCATCTCAGAAGCAGGGAAGGTGAAATTTTACTTCGATTGAGAATGAAGAAAATTGTTCTAGTTTTAAAAAATGAATATGCAGGAGTGTACAGCGTTTTTTGAACCAAGAGATCCCTGTCTTATGAGCATCTAACTCCAGAAGACAGAAAGTGGCGAAGCCAGAGCAGTGGCAGAGGAGCATCAGCAGACCCAGAGCACAGGCGGTGTGGTGGGCTTCCCCGTCCCCAGAGTGAGGAGAGCTAAGTGCCTTAGAGCAGGTGACGAATGTGGAGCATGGGTGCTTCCAGGCACCAAATCAAGGAAATTAGATTTCCTGAACCAGGGGACAGAAGCTAGAACCTTGGGGCTGAGGCTTAAGGCAGGGAAGCATGTCCTTTGGGTATTTAACACTGGAAGCTTTGTAACATTGCTTGAGCGGGAAAATGATCAAGTGGCCTGTTGGCCAAAGGCCCAGAGACCAGAGGAAGGCCAGTATGTAGGATTGACTGGGAAGAGGATGTACTAACCAAAGGAATATGTATTATAACCTGTAACTACCCTAATCAACTGTAATTAGGAAGAAAGTTCTCAGTGACAGAATGTCAGACCTAATCACAAGAATCGGCTCTGGGGAGCTGATGCGGATGACAGCAAGCCTCCATTCCCTCGGTGAAGGTAAGGAGCTTAGACATCAGGCACAAGTCATTCTTACAGAAAAGCACCTTTCAAAGGCAATTTGCTTTCAAACACCGTGTCAAACATTTCGGTGTTCTTTGTCACATTACTGATATGTATTGGGTCTAAGTCCCTTCGTAGGACAACAGAGGATTCTAATTATACCCAATCACATTAACCAAGAGCCTAGTTATTTGCTGCCGTCTCTCACCGGACTTACGGTATGACTATGTCTGCTCATAGTGCATAAATGGAGGTGATGTGTGTCACCTGAAACCCACTTCCCATACTTGTACTTTCTCTAGTCCCCTCTAACCGCCGGGATGACAATGTACAGTGTTCCATAAAGTCAACAGTTGCTGAGGGCTGTAATTGATGGCCACCACTGCAGAGCTGCTGACAGTCATTCCGTGTTCAATACCCACCTCCATTGTGATTGAGCCACACTCTGATAGCTCTACTGCTTATCACAGCACAATAACCATGATGGTCTTTGAGGTGAGATAAAGTATAATTGCTGGATTATGTTATAATGCCTTGTACATATCACTTGTCATTGTGTCATGAATTACTACAAATGAGTCACTTAAAACAAAATAAATAGCATCAGGGGTCTTAAGGGCTTGAAGGTAAACAAGCAGCCATCTAGCTAAGAAGCAACAAAGCCCACATGGAAGAACCACATCAGCCTGTGTGATCACCAGGTGTTGAAGGGATCAGGTATCAGGCATCAAAGAACAAAAAAATCATAGCATTGTGGTTGAGGGGGAGTGCACAGTGGGGACCCAAATCCCATCTCTAGGCAAGTGTACATCCCCTTCCAGAAGGGTTGCAAGGAGATGAGCTAGTCAGGGTTCAGTGTAGTAATAAACATACAACATTCCTCTAGTTCTTAAATGCTTCCACCCCAACCCCCACTATCATGATCCCAATTCTACCTTACAAATCTGGCTAGACCAGAGGATGTACACTGGTACAGATAGGAACTGGATACACAGGGAATCCAGGACAGATGATCCATTCAGGACTAGTGGTGATATCGAGAAGGTAGAAGGAAGGTAGGGTAGAAAGGGGGACCCGATTACAAGGATCTACAGATAACCTCCTCCCTGGGGGACAGACAACAGAAAAGTGGGTGAAGGGAGATGTCAGACAGTGTAAGACATGAAAAATAATAATAAATGATAAATTATCAAGGGTTCGTGAGGGAGGGGGCAGGGAAGGGGGAAATAAGGACCAGATACCAAGGGTTCAAGTAGAAAGCAAATGTTTCGAGAATGATGATGACAACAAATGTGCAAATGTGCTTGACACAATGGATGGATAGATGGATGGATGGATTATGATAAAAGTTGTACGAGCCTCCAATAAAAGAAGTTAATTATATATAAATATATTCTCACTGTTTCCAGGGGTCTGAAATCCAGGCAGGGTCCTGCATTCAGAAATTCAGAAGGCTGCAATATTGCTGATGGCTGAGGTATCACCTGAGGCCCAGAGTTCTCTTTCAACTTCATGGGTTTGGGTGCAGCTTATCCCTTTGCAGTTGCCTACTTCTTAAAGTCGGGTTGAAGAACGAGCCTGTGGCCTCTACCTTATCTTGTAGGAGCCTCATCTGCCTAGGTTGTCCTCACCCACAATAATCTCTTCTGCTTAAAGCAAAATCAATAAATTAGGGACTTTAATAACAGCTGCAAGATGTCTTGATTCGCATCATTATAATGATGTGGTACCTAATGATATGGATGAAAGCCCATCACATTTTCAGATTCTGTTAAGCAAAAATAACCAGATTCCACTCATACTCAAAGAGAGAGGGCCACAAGAAGAGGCTTCAAAATGTTTGTGGGAAAAAAATCTTATCTTTTAATTGTACTTATTTGAAAATTATTTATTGATAACTCCAAAAATTTTATGTATTGAGTACTCTTTGAAGTTCCTCCTAAAAGATTGTGTGTACCTGCCACCATTTTATATTCAGTTGAAGGTGATCGGAGAAAAATATTACTTAGGTTATTAGAGATAAAGAGAAGTACAATGATAACCTCATAGCAGTAGTCGTAGTTAATTTTATTAGTTATATCAGAAACAAGAGCTGTGGACACCCAGCCATGAAACAGTTAAAACTGAGATTTGCAATTATGAGACAAATAAAGATATTAGGATTACTATCAGTGAGCTAAAAATACCACATGGATTTTATATACCAAGTCATATAAAATAGGAAATGTATGAATTAAAGTACAATAGTGGGAAATATACCAAATTCTATTGCATTTTATTTAATTTATATTGACTACCAGGAATTTTTGAGAAATAAGAAGTTATATATCTCATTTATCAAAAAATCATCATATCCTGGGGAAATCTATATTTGAGTGTGGCAACATATGGTATATTATTTGAGCTTTGACTGTTCTTTTATAAAGAAGAGAAAAGAGGAAAACATGAAAATTTTGGACAAAATAATTGTCAAAAACAATCTATTCCCTGAAAAATTTCATTGGACAATTTTACTTTTTATATTTCCTAAGTTATTATTCTTGAAACATTATGGTTGTAGAATAGATTTAGAAATAGATGTAGAATAGTTGTCATTCTAACATTATGACACTGGAATGTTCTCATTTCTGCTGCCTGTCAGTACTGAGCCACAGAGCGAGACGGGATCTCTGTACAAATCTTTATTCAGACGCCAGACATCAAAGACGATGACCATGAGTAAAGACCGGGGAAACCTCTTAGCAGCTCATCGCAGACCAGTGGATTGTACCGTATAGAAGAGTTAAAGGGTTAAAATGATGAAGGACTGAGATTGTCTTTTGTGCAGGAAGGAGGAGGAGCAAGCCCCACCTGCTCAATTCTTGGGTAAAACAATGTAACTCTGGTTACAAACATCCTGTAAGGGCTTGGCCAGTTATATCCTTCTATGGAAAGACTGGCTACGGCAGTTGCAATCTACTTTCAAAAGCAACTTACTTGAGGCTAAGTTTCTGCCAGAATGCTGATCCATGATCAAAAATAACTCAAATGCAAGTGAATTTATACCAAGACAGAAAATACATTATAACTCACTGTACATTGCAGTCTTCGGCAGATCAAGTGTTTAGAATTTCAGTTCTGTAGACAATAACACCATCTTACCAAGCTTTGTGGTGGCATTTACTTTCTCTGAACCCCAAATACAATTCCTATATATCTATCTGAGTGGGTACCCCCCAAAATGGAATATTTTATAGCTATGTTTACATTTTGTTTACAAAACAACTTTATCACCTTCAAAATACTCTTCATTACACTCAATACATTTGTCAAATCACCAATTCCCTTCTTGGAAACATTGGTCAAATTCATCTGTTTGGATGGCTGACAGCACCTCCCTCATTATTTTCGTCACCTCTTCTACTTCCTCCAATTGCTGTGCTTTCATGTTCCTCTTCATTCACAGACACAAGAAGTCGCACAGAGCAAGGTCAAGTGAGTAAGGTGCGTGGGGCAAGAGAAGCATGCTGGTTTTTATTTTTGTCCCAAATTGGTGCAGTGAGATGGCTACAGGAGGAGGTGCATTGTGGTGATGGCAAACCAGTCCCCCATGTACCACAAATCAGGCCTTCTTTGTCTCACAGTGTTATACAATCTGTTCAGAACCTCTAAATAGAGAGCTTGATTAACAGTAGTCTGACCTGATTATAAACCAATTTTAATAAGTTTTGACTATTTTAATTATCAATGTACCTGGCAATATTGTTGGTAGCCCCACTTTACAAATGGAAAACTAAAGCCAAACACAGGTAAAATGTCCAAGCTGAATTTTCTCTACTGTTTATGTTTTTGACTGGTACAGTGTGACTTCTGCTTTCACAGTTTACTTCCATTGCTGCATATAATTGATTACTGTTGCTGCTATTTTTCTTACCTTGCTTTTTTCTCATACAGGTAGAAGGAAAAGAGCTCAAAATCGCTTTCCTTTTACTTTTCAAGAAATCTGTCTTTTTTGGCTCCTCGTTTATCATAAGAGAAATGAGGACATTAATCAGACTCAGAATTGACTAATGTGAATATCTTACATATTTTAGAAGACACTCTAAAGCCAGGCCTCAATAACACTATATATTAAAATTGCTGCATGATAATGGAGCATTAGAGGTTTGAAGGAGTGAGAACACAGAGCAGATGAGTTGTTCTCCTTCAAAACGCCTATTTACACATTTGACCCTTGAGTATAGTCTAGTGGGAGAGATGTTGAACTTCACATTTATTTTACAGAGACCCCTTTATTAAACCTTAAACAAACAAAGATAAACACATACAAATCATCCACAGAAGCATGCATTTACCATGGTGTCCTACAGGTTCTTGGTTATGTTGCTAATCATATTAACATAGAAAATATGTCACAAAATCATGATTGGCAACAGATTAATGCATCGCAGTTGGAGGAAGAATTATCCACGCAGGAAAGTGGCCATGATGAGGGTCCATACACTATTGGAGGTCTAGAATGCTACAGGGTGGGGACTGCGGTCCTCTCCCCACCTTGGTGATGGTATGACTCATGACTATGCAGCCCTGGCCCTTCAACTTTCATAAATGTCTCTTAGGATGAGATTGTACTTCCTTGCAATGCCTAGAAGAGTCATGGTAATCTATTTTTAAATACATTCTATCTGATGTTAAAGAATTTTACATTACAGGTTAAGGGTCAGAATCCTGACTCTCATGTAGAAGGTGAATTTATATCTAGACTCAAAGTGGGGTCGGGGCTCCCTCTGTAAACTGATGCCATCCACAAGCCAGGTGCCTAGACCTTCCTTAAGCTTCAGTGGAATTGGCCTCTGGGAACGTGTGAGGGCACCCAAATGGAGTCATTGGGTAAAATGGAAATTCTAGTACATTCCATTGTCTCCTTCCACAATGTCAGCTATATTGGTGAGATTCCAACACTGACTTAATTATGATTTTCTTTTGTCTCAGTAAAACAAGGTTTCACTGGAAATGAATAGAAAGCATAAACACCGTGATGAAGGGAAGCACAAACTCCTGAAGCAGGCACAGGCAGGTGGGAGAAGAAGCAGTCTGATAGCGGGATTAAGGATGGGAAGGAAGGCTTGGGGAAATGTGTACTCCAGTCTTAGGCCAGAGGATATGTAACTGCTTCTGGAAAAGCTGACTTGGAAGCAAGATTCAATTCAAAGACGACACAGATATAGAAAATGGCCACTGACAACTGCTTTTCTTGTCACAATGTCATGACTGCCTGCTGCTCTAAGTGACTACAACACCAAGGACACATGGTGTATAGACAGGTCTGTAACCACACTGGCCTGCTCCTTCACCTGGGCTTCACATCACAAGGGAGTCTCACTTGTACCAGCTCTACCAGGCACTGCTTTTCAATGGCAACATGCGGTCCTGTGTCCACCTAGAGGTATCAGTAAAGGTCTTTCATGTTCTGTTCTCAGGTTACAAACTATATATGTGCATGTTTATCTCTTCCAATGTAAGCAACCTGTGTTTACAAGCTTTCCTTTTTACGTGATTGGTTATATTTCCAACAAATGAACCATTAAAAATATGACTACAGCAGCGGTTGTCAATCTGTGGGTCGCGACCCCTTTGGAGGGCTAAACGACCCTTTCACAGGAGCCTCCCAATTTATAACAGTAGCAAAATTACAGTAATGCAGTAGTAATGAAAATAATTTTCTGGTTGGGGGGGGGGGGTCACCACAACATAAGGAACTGTATTCAAGGGTCTCAGCACTAGGAAGGTTGAGGGTCTTGCTTTTTACAGAACTTGGATTTCACCAGTGTGTCCATGTTGTCTTGCTTGCACAAACAGGGTGGTTTACGTTGTACAATACACTTATTTGCTTTGTGGGAGTCTGACCTTTTGGACTGTGCTAGGCGGTGTGAGCCTACATGGCTGGAACCAATAAGCCCTTTCAACATAGTCTCTATTGACTTTGCTGATAGTTATTTGCAAGTGCCACAATTAATTCTAGAGGAACTAATCCCAATCGGTGTGACCCCCTTGAAAGGGAATTTTGGTCATTTAAGCCTGCTTTCCCTGACTGCTTGCTTTGAACATCGTTTCCCTTGACTGAGCACATCGAGCAGATCTTGGACAGTCATAAATCATAGCTGCGGTTGCTGTCTTATGCAGGCTGTCCTTCCTCCTGGAGATGACCATAGAGATGCCTACAGAAATCTCATATTTTTCAAAAACCAAACTCTGACTGAAGGAGACTCTCTGGGACATGGTAGACCTTTCCTGTGGGTTTTCAAGCCTGTAACTCTTTACAGGAGTAGAAAGACTCATCTTTCTCCCTAGGAGTGACTGGTGGTTTTGAACTACTGACCTTGTAGTTAGCAGCCCAATGTTTAAGCCACTATACTTCCAGGACTCCTATGTTTGCCACAATTGCAACTTAATTATAGTGGTTACCCATTGGATTGAAATCCACAAGGGCTTCAGTTTGAAACCACTAGCTGCTCCCTGGAAGAAAGACAGGACTTTCTACTCCCTTAAACAACACAGTCTCAGAAAACCACAAGGGAGGTTGTGCCCTCCCTATGAGTTATCAGTGACTATGAGTTATCACTATGAGTTATCAGGATCACTATGAGTTATCAGTGACCAGTAAGTCGACGGCAGTAAGTTCATTGATAGACATATATGTATGTGTATGCATGTCACTGTGATGGGAGACATCGTATTCTCCACGCAGCATGTGATCATAGCTCAGTGGCAGACCCTCCTTTTTGCAGAAGACCAGCTCTCAATTCCCAGCCAAGGAACCTCAAATGCAGCTGCCACCCACGCAGGGCAGGCTTCCACGCTACTGTCACGCAGAACGCGTTTCCGCAGAAGGTGCTCTAGTAATACTTTCTAGGAACGATCAGTGATATTCTTAGGGGAAAAAAAATCAACCATAAAAGTTCTTTGGATCGCACTGAAGAACATTCATTTGAATCACAATTACAGAGAGCAGCCCTCCACTTCAGAAAAGATCCCAAAGAGATCACAAGGCACGGTTACATCTAGACTTCACTACTGAATGGGTGTTTTCAGTGGTTAGGAATCAATATAAATGCCCTAACTACTGCTCAAAGAGGCTGCTAAAAATAGGTGACTAAAAGCTTGGGACTGGTGTTGTTCTTGTTACATGCCTCTGCATTGCTTCCAACACAGAGCAGTCCTGTGTATGACAGAATGAAACACAGCTCCGCCCACAACCTTCCTCACAATCCTTACAAGCACGATGTCAATCCTCTCAATTAGGATCTTCATCATTGTCCCTGACGGCCACACAATGAATGATGCAATGTGCCTCTTCTGGCCATACTCCTTGTTATGCCAGACAAAGGACCTTCTTTGTGTGATGGTCTGGGTGAGAAGGTTGGGGAAAGAAATAATTGGGTTCAGCTGCGAGTGTTACTTTTGGGTGATAAAAATAATGGTTCATTGTGATTTCGATCAGCTGGGTATAAATTTAACATCACAGGATCAAGAAGGGTGGGTTTCACTACCAGTAAGAATGTAGGGACAGGAAAGGAGCACATATTTGGTACCCCAAGAGTCCTGAGCAGTGACCCTCCTCCATTCAGGAGGCCGCTTTGACACCTTAGAGGGCCAGAGGAGCTATGGAAGCAGAACCAGGAGCCAGAGATGAGACAGAGGGATGGACTTCTACCCGACAGAGCAAGTAAAGCTGAGTGAATTGGGGCAAGAACCTGCTTTGTTGCATGTTGTGCCTCCGGAAATCTAATCGGTGCACTCAGATTTGCCGAGTTATGGAGCTGGAGCTGAGTGCCTGTAAATTAAGCCTTCTAGCAGAGTATCATGCCCTCTAGCATTTATTGGTAGCCCTGAAACGGTTTTGTGTCACTGCACATACAGCCGAGGCCTGGCCAAGAGGCTGAGAGTCAGCGCGAGGTCTGCCTGCAGATGTGGCAGAGAAAAAAATTGTCCCTTCTGAAAAATCACATCCTGAGTATTTCTCACTTGGATTGTGACTTCCTAACTTCTCAGATAAACCCCATAATTATGTATATCATCTGTGTGGTCATTATCTGATTTATTTAACGCAGCTGGGAAGTAGGACAGTGATAGCGACAGTTGGCGTCAGAATTTGTAGACAGTTTGCTGAGTGAGATGTATCTGAACTCAGCCTCATAGAGACCAGCCTTGGGCAACTGGTTCAGATAAGGGGGATTCTTCTTCCCCTTGTGAAGGTGAAGTTACAGTAGATCATACAGCCAGCCCCCATCATTTCACCCTTTTCTGCATTGATACTCTGTTTTACCAGTGATCATCAGCAGGAGGAGCTGACCTCTCCCGATAATGTGTTCAAACTAGCAGCTTCGTCTGTGTCCTTCCTGAGGCGCCTTCCAGCTGTGTTGCCTGTGAGACAGATGAGTTTCTTCTGGCAGTCTGTGATCCTGTCAGTATTCCTTGTCAGCCCAAGAATATGAATGCATCCTTCTTCTCTGGCCTTCCTTATTGGCCAACCGTGTGTGTACATGAGGTCATGGAAAATAGTCTGGTTTGGTGAGACACTGCTTGGTCCTCAAAGCGATATCACAGATTTTTACATTGAACCCTTTAAGAGGTCTTTTCTAGCAGATCTGCCCAAGGCACTACGTGTCTGGACTATTGCTTCCATGAGGTTCATGGCGGGGCCACATAAATGATATCTTTAACTCCTTCAATATTTTCTCCATGTATCAAGGGATAGTGATTGGAACTTTCTATTATATGCCTTTCTTTGCAACAGATGCATATATGGATATCTTCCCATCCATCATCTGGTAGCTATCTTGCAAATACCTTAGCAAAGAGGAGAGAGGGTGTCTAGCATTGCATCCTTTGAAATACCTTAATTGGTAGTCTCTCCATTTCTGGAAACGTCCTTTTTACCAGTGTTTCTAGTACAGCATGGGTTTTTCTTCATTACCATCAGTTCTTGATCATCTCATAACGTGTGTGGTAGAGGGATTTAATATCAACCAGAATTTGTGTGGAATTATTGGCTGAACTCGAACCTGTCAATCAGGCCACGGCTTGATGTTGCCTCTTTAGGGAATGACCTTCTTATAATGGAGAAACTTGCAACCGCTTCGTCTCACTGTGCCTTCCTCACCTTCCTCCTGCTGGTATTATGTGTCTGTGCCCAAGGGTGGTCCCATGCGGGCTGCCTGACCCGGAGACCTTTCAGCACCCTGCCCCATCCCGACTTATCTTAAAACCACACCACTCTGCACTCACCAGCCTGTGAGCTCCCTGCTTCGTACTTCGCCTTTCAGTGTCATTGGCCTGCAGCTAAGTTAGTCTGAAGAACAGACAATGCCGAAGCTGACAATCATGTGATTTTGTATTGGCTAGCATTGGACCTTTGGATCTGAATGGGACTGGGTTGGGTGCCTTACTGTTGAGAATGTGCTACCTGATATAGTGTTATTTCTTGAATATAGATGAGTGTCACTGGTGTGTTTCTCTGCACAACCTAGCCTAACTCACTTGTCACTTACTCAATACACCGATTGAACAGTGACCAGTTGATTTTGATCGAGTGACTGTTTATTGTGCTCATCTTCCTCGTGATTCTTGCATTTTTTAACAGGTTTTTTTCCCCAATATTCTTCCATTTTGCAAAGGAAGGTTTCCATGTTTCTTCAGTTCTTTCAGCTGGGACATGCCAAGTGCGTGCTTTCCTTTACCCTTTGGGCGCACCTCACTATATCATTTTACTTTATCTTCCTCAAGGTTCCCCTTTCATCCTTCGTTCAATTCTTTTATCTTGTTCTTTCGTTATTTCATCTGTTCACTTTAGCTACTCTCTTTTTATGAGAAAGGTTCAGAATCTCTACTGATTCCCACTTGTATTTTATTTCTTCTTTTAAAATCATTTCATCTATGTATGATCCTTTTGATGCCATCTCATACTTTGCCTGATGTGAAGTCATCAGTACTTAATTGTTAAGATAGTTTGTGTTCAAGTAGATTATGAACAGCAGTACAGCATTGTCAGGTACAGTGCCAGACAATAAGCCCCCAAGGTTAGATCACAATAAAAATATGACTACATAACACCTGTCCTCTCAAAATAGATTCAAACTTGATGATGTGGATGGGGTAAAGCTTTCAGAGTACACTTTTCAAGATCTTTATTTTTCTCTTGGATATGACTCAAAATTAAGAAGAAATTGCTGAAAACATCTATTAATCATCAGAACATGGGAGGTACAAACTATTAATCTAAGAACATTGTAAATCACCAAACAATAATATGGAACACTTGAAAATCAATAACCCAGGCATTAGTGAGCTGCAATGCACAGAACTGGTCAAGTTGAATTAGACGATCACAGAGTTTACTATGCCAATGACCATTTCAAGTCAGGTGGCTATGCAATTTTCAATAAGACATTATTTACAAAAAAAGGGAAAATATTTACATGACTGCAAGGATATCCAGTTAATATAGATTTTTTCAATTTACACACAAACCACTAAGTCAGTGATGAAGAAATTATTCTACCAACCTTTTCAATCTGAAAGTGATCAAATATACAATCAAGAATGGAGAGAAAACATTAGAAACAAAGATAAGGGACAGTAGTTGTATAATATGTCCTTCTTGATACAAATAATATCAAAGATTGTATTATAAAGTTCCACAAGACCAGTGACTTCTTTTGTACACATACGGCTTTTCAACAACATAAAAGGTACCTATATATGTGGGATTCACCATATAAAATACAAGGAAGTCAAACTGACTACATCTCAGGGTGAAAGGATAAGAAACTCAATATCACATCTAAAATTAGGTAAGTGGATGACTGCAACAGATCATCACTTGCTAAGATGTACCTTCTGGCTGAAGCTTAAAAAAATTTTTTTTAAAGCCCACAGGAGTCTAATATGACCTTGAGTCTATTTAGAAGAACAGTGTTGCTGCAGTTTAAACTATTCACCAAAGAACTAAAGAGGTGAGATGGCATCAAGAACATCAAATATTAAGAAAATAAAAGTGATTACAATTTTAAAAGGGAGCAAGGAAGAAAGAAAAGACCAAAGCAGATGTCAGAAGAGACTGTCTCAAAGTTACTGCTGAATTTAAAGTGTAAAAACAACAATAGTAAAAAGAAAGGATATAGAAAAAGAGCTAAACAGAAACATTTACAGGTAGTTCAAGAATACCAAATGAAGTATGGTAGTCAAATGCGCAAAGACCTAGAGATAGAAAACCCAAAAATTAGAACATGTTCAGAATATCTCAAGCTAAAAATAAGTGAAGAAAAAAATTAAAAGTAAGTCTCAAGTCGTAAGATTGAAGAATTCTGTGAGTAAAATATTGAATAAGACAAGTGCATAAAACAAGAATGAAGGAATACATAAAATCACAGTTCCAGAATCAACAAATGGCATCCAAACATTTCCTGAGGTAATAAATATATAATCAAGGCATTAGCCAAAAGTAAGGCACTAGGAATTGACAACTATTTCAACACATTGATGATATGCTGGAAGCACTTACCAATGCAAACCAGAAAATTGGAAGACAGCTACCTGCCCAGTACATTGGAATAGGTGCATAATTTGCCCATTAAAAAGAAATGTAACCCAGCAGAATCCAGAAATTATTAGGACATATGAATAACACATGCAAGTTAAAATGTTGAAGATAATTCAGAATCAGTTGCAGCTACACATAGACAGGGAACTGACAGAGAGAGGGTGGAGAAGGGAACGGAAAAATGATACCAAGGGCTCAAGTAGAAAGAAAACGTTTTGAAAATGATGATGGCAACAAATGTACAAATGTGCTTGACACAATGGATGGATGGATGATTGTGATAAGAGCTGTAAAAGCCCCCAATACAATGATAAAAAAATAAAAGAAGAAATACATGCTGGATTTAGAAGAAGACATGGCTTGATGGATATCATTGCTGACATTTGATTGATCTTGGAAATAAGCAGGGAATACCAAAAAGTTATTTATTTCTATTTAGTTGAGTAGGCAAATGCATTTGATTTTGTTAATTATAACAAAGTATGAATGGTATTGAGAAGAATGGACACTCCATAACACTTCATTATACTCACGTGGAACCTGCACATGGACCAAGAGGCAGTGATTTTAACAGAACCTGAGGACATTGCCTGCTTAAAATCAAGAAATGTGTGTTGTATCTTTTTCCCACGTATGTCATCTGTATGTTGAGCAAAGAACCCAAGAGACTGGACAGTCTGGACATTAGAGAGGAATCAGACTGAAGGAAGATTACCATCCTGCTTTATACAGTTGCCTGCACTTTCTTAAAGCGAGGAGGATTTGAAGCACTTGCTGATGAAAATCAGACTGGATTTTGCCTATTGTAAAGAAAACCCATATCCTCACAACTAGCCCAATAGACAACCGTCTAGTTTATGAAGCATGCCATCACTCCTTCCCTAGGGACTAGTCCCTCCTAACACATACACACACACACACACACTCACCCCCCACACACACGCGCACACACACACACACACACACACATCTTTTACATGTAAACAGTCATAACTTAAAATGCACTTTCTTTGGACACACTGGCTAGTTATTAAAGATCTCATCTTTTAAGCTAACCCACCCATTGCCATCTAGTTGATTGCAACTTACAGGACTCCTTATATAGGGTGTGGAGGCTGTGAATCTTTATGGGAAGAGACGGCCTCAAATGTCTCTTACACAGCAGGTAGGAAGCTAGAGACACCAATCTTTGTAGTTATCCAACAGTAGATACAGAGCTGATCATTTTCAATTATGTGAGATAATTTCCTAAACTTTTTCCCCAAAAGTAGATTTTTTAATTTGAAGTATAGTTACTATAAATTATAATAATGTGAGGAGTCTGTGTTATGTGTTCTGTTTCCATGACTAGAACCCGGGCAATGCTTTAAGACCATTCACTTCATGTCTCATGTTTTTCACATAAGAAACCTGAAGAGTTTTTTATCATTAGGTCATATTTTCTGCTAAGCATAACTGATCAAATATACAGTACATAATTGTACAAATGGTGCTCACACTTTGATGTTGCTCTAACATTTTAAAATGTTTTAAGATCATGGAGTTCATTCAAATTATGTTTTTTCTCTACTTTTGGAAATATCCAGACATTTTTGTTTTAAGGAAGTTTAACAAAGCAGATTTTCTGTTGATATAGTAATTGGCACCAGGTCCTTTAAGAAGTTAGGCACATAATTATAAAATTTCTCTAGAATTCATACTTTGAAAAGTGAAAATGTATGGAAATTTGTTTTCTACTCTTTATTGCACTTACTATTGTAGGATCCCTAGTGGAACAATTATTATTTTTTGGGGGGGGTTTCTTTTTTTTTAATTTAATTTAATTTTTTTAAATTTTATTTTAACAATTTATTGGGGCTGATACAATTCTTTTCACAGTTCATACATATACATACATCAATTGTATAAGTGGAACAATTATTTACACCTCGGTTCCTATTCAAAGGTTGGTGGTTCAAATCCAACCAGCCACTACTTGAAAGGATGATTTGACAATCTGATTCTGTGATGCTTAGAACCCAGACAACCCTCTGGGAAGCTCTACTCTGTGTCATGCATAACTGAGTTAAGATCAACTCAATAGTACCCAATAACATATTTGTATAATGTATGTGAGTTCTTTACTACTTCTAAGAAGCTACAGCTCTTTGGTTGTTGAATATATATATATATATATATATATATATATATATATATATATATATATATATATATATATATATATATATATATATATATATATATATATATATATATATATATATTGCTTTTCATATCCACCAACTAAGTCATAGAAGTGAAGTTGTTAAAAAATTGCATTTTACCAAATCATATATATTAAAGGAGTCTATGGGTGGCAATAATTGTTAAATGTTTGGTTATTTATCAAAAGTTTCATATACTCTTAGTTGCCTTAAGAGAAAAGCAACTTACTTCCGAAAGTCCACAGTCATTAAGAGTAGGGTGACCAGACATCCCGCCTTTGGCGGGACAGTCCCAATTTTTAACAATTTGTCCCAAGTCCCACAGTGTTTTTTAAAAGTCCCAATTTTGGGAAAGAATGCAAGACAAGCTAGGGTGTACAGTTTTCAACTGCCATGTGGCTATTTTGCTAGGATATGATTTTTATCAATGGTGTCTTGCTGGTGTCCCTCTTCACCAATTGTAAAATCTGGTCACCTTAATTTTGATGGGGTAAAAGAGCAAAAAAGGAAAATCCAAACCCTCACTGCCATCAAGCTGATTTTGACTCATAGCAACACTACCGGGCAGGGTAGAATGCCCTGTGGGTTTCTAAGATTGTGATCTTCCCGGGAATACAAGCCGGGTCTTTCCTCCCGGGTGATGGCCTTTGTCAAACTGCTGACCTGGCAGGCTGTGCGGGCCACTCGGGCACCACTTGAAGGGGCAAATGGCTCACGTGAATTTCCTTTCCTATAGTTTATTTACTTTTTGATGTAGTATGATGGTTGTCAGGATTCTTTCATTTTAATAATAAACAAAGCACATTTTAAAAATAAACTAGTCAATCCAAGAACAATATTGTATGTGTGAGTGAAAAGATCAGTGATCAGGTTTTCCTGTGATAAGAATTCAATTCCTAATTTATTGATGTTACACTTGTAGTTAGGAATGAAATGAAGATAACTGAGCCATCCCACCAAATCTTCAAACATGAATAACCACTGAAGACAAAGCGAGTGAACAAGCAAATGTGGTGAAGAAAGCTGATGGTCCTCAGCTATCAAAAGATATAGCATCTGGGGTCTTAAAGGTTTGAAGGTAAACAAGCAGCCATCTAGCTCAGAAGCAACAAAGCCCACATGGAAGAAGCACACCAGCCTGTGTGATCACGAGGTGTCGAAGGGATCAGGTATCAGGCATCATCGGAACAAAAAATATTATCATAGTGAATGAAGGGGAGTGAAGAGTGGAGACACAAAGCCCATCTGTAGGCAATTGGACATCTCCTTCTGAATGGTCACGGGAAGGAGACGAGCCATTCAGGGTGATGTGTCGCAATGATGAAACATACAACTTTCCTCTAGTTCCTAAATACTTCATCCTCCCCCACTATCATAATCCCAATTGTACTTTACAAATCTGGCTAGACCAGAGGATGTACAGTGGTACAGATAGGAACTGGAAACACAGGGATTCTAGGGCGGATGATCCCTTCAGGACCAGTGGTATGAATGGCGATACTAGGAGGGGAGAGGGAGGGTGGATTGGAAAAGGGGAACTGAGTACAAGGATCTACATGTGACCTCCTCCTGGGAGATGGACAACAGAAGAGTGGGTGAGGGGAGACATCAGACAGGGAAACATATGACAAAATAATAATTAATAAATTATCAAGGATTCATGAGGGAGGGGGAGCGGGGAGGGTGGGGTTAAATAAGGAGCTGATGCCAGGGGCTTAGGTGGAGAGCAAATGTTTTGAGAATGATGAGGGCAATGAATGTACAAATGTGTTTTACACAATTGATGCATATACGGATTCTGATAAAAGTAGTAAGAGCCCCTAATCAAACAATTAAAAAAAGAGAAACCTGCCATGAAAGAGTATAGCCCAAATGCTCCCTAGAAGCAAGTATGGTGAGAAGTCAGCTCAGTTGCTAGGTCCTGTTATCAGGAGAGCAATGTCCCTGGAGAGCGACTTTGTGCTTGCTAAAGGTGAGGGGCAGGGCCCACAAGGGAAGCTCTCCACAAGATGCACTGACCCAGTGGTGGCAGCAATGGACCCAAACAGAACAACTGTTGTGAGGGTGGTGAGGGAGGTGTGGGCTTTGTTAGATTTTACAAAGGTTTCTATGAGTCAGAGCCAACTGTATTTGTTTCTTAGTTTAATTTGGAGAAGAAAACAAACCATGATGGGCAAGATCAGGGCTGTAGATTAGATTGGGTAAGGTTTCTTTAAAAATAATTCTTCCAGAATGGTTGTTTTTCCCTGAAGAATGAGGAGTTGCAGTGTTATAATGGGAGGCAAATAATCAGAGAGATTGGGCCTGTTTTCCCCAGTATATTAAATGCTGGCAATATAGTTTTTCCCTTTAAAATAATTTTGGCGAAGATACTACAATTCCCACTACACAAACCAAACCATTCAGTTTAATTGTGTACTAAAATTAAACTTAAAAGGGGAATCTCCATAAATTATTGATGAAAAAGTGTTCAAACACAAACACTGATGAAAGTTATAAATTTAAAATATTTTTTGTTTAGATTGGTAATTTTTATTACAAATGGTTATTTCACAGACTCTTCTTTGGGTCTGTAAAATATTTGACCCACATTTTTAAACTATAGACCTTATTTTAGTTTCATGTGAACGAAGCATTCATCTTGATCCCGTTAGAACTGGCCTGACGTATCTATTATAGCCGCATTGCGTACAACCCCACCTGGTCCTGGTGAACAGCAATACCACTCACCAAAAGACTTGTACAAACTGATGCGACAGTGTGGAGCAGAGGGAGGGGGCGGGGGGACTGTTTCCCATTGACTATGAAGCTCCTGAGAGTTAAAGGAAATTAGTGAATGTGAAAATGTATGGTAAGGGATGTTTTGGTCCCTAATTTAATGTATAAAATAAAATGTAAATATGCCCTGAGGCTATGAAGCCAGGCAATTCTAGCACGGAAAATACAGAGCACTTGATGGGCACTTCACCAATACAAGCTATCAGGAGATGTGCAATCCCGGTGGAAAGCAGTCCTCTGCCACAAGCACGATCCGAGCTAACGAGCTGAAATGCTTTCTTGAAATCAGGAATGAATGTGAAAGATTATATACACACAACTTCTCTGGACAATAAGACTTGGCTTGCCTGGATAGTTTCCATGTTTCGGGATTAGGTAATTTGTTTTCCAAGAAAAAGACATGTAGTTTTAAGTACATAGATCCTAATTCTATTCATCTTTTAAAATTTAATCCTTTTTTTTTCCACAAAGAAAAACTACTTCATTATCCTTAGGATAATTCTCATTAGGCTGCTAATAATGACTTTTCTCCATGGTTTGAGATTTTGCTAACAGACGCAACAGTGAGTCTCCAGGTTTTAAATATATAAACATAAAATAAGTATCTGTAAATACAAACTCATAAAGCAATAAGAGACAACAACCACAACAAGAATTATTTTGTATTGTGGTAGAACTAGGAAACATATCAAAATCAAGATATTCCAAATGAGTAGATCCAGAGGCAAAAGTAGGAGAGGTAAAAATATATAGGGAAGAGCAAAGGCTTTAGGGGATGTGTGATAGTTAAATTCTGTGTTAAATTGGCTTGGCACAAGTTTTCAGTAGTGTCACAGTAATTCTGCAGGGGTTATCTAACGTCCTGTAATCCAGGGGATCGAATGCCATTAAAACGTGGGCCATTTGGTGGAACAGGCAAGCTTCACGCAGGCCACATCACATTTACAAATTTTGTTAAATTTCTATTTTGAAGTGAGGATTCTGTAATATGAATAGGATAATTAAAACACTATATAATTGCTTTTATTTAAACCTTTATTTTATTTAATGTATTTAAATGATTCTTTTTTTAAAAAATTACTCTTTTTTACCCAAAACTTGCCAGGGCTTTCCTCCTACTAGTTTTCACTTATCTCTTATGTCGGGACTGGAAAATATAACAAAGTAACTAATAAAAAACACAAAATGTTGGACAGCGGATAAACACTATGCACAATCATAATGGCTTCCGTCTAAAATTGTTAATGAGTGTGGTCACTAGGTATAATTCATCACAGCACAACCAGAGTGCTCTTTTTAACCTTTTCGCTGTTGGGATCTGTTTACACGACGTGACACTGAGAGTGGCAGACATTTCACTTCCAAACGTCACTGGAACTGAGTCAGTGCATTTACACACATCCATAGCCCCCCAGGAAAGGCACTGGGCCACGTGTATACTCATCTTCAGTGGTTCAAGGGTTAACAAGGGAATTGTGTATATGTATTGCCTCGATCTCCTATAAGCACTATTTTCATCTTAACAAATTTTTCCATTTTCATTTTATTTCAGAGCATCATGGGCCACAAACAATTACCTCGGGGGCTGCATGTGGCCCGAAGGCTGCCAGTTTGACCCCCCTTCTGTAATCGATTCTATGTTAGACAGGGTTCACCAGAGAAACAAACCAGGGAACTAATGATTTTATATATATTTAGATAGATAGATGGATAACATACAAAATAAACAATTAAGCTATACAGTACAACTGGCTCAGTGCAACTCCCTTCTGTGAAACAGCTAATACACTGGCAGTCCTTCAAGTCTTGAGGGCCACTGGGTAGTCCTCTATGGAGAAATTCAGGTTATAGGGCCAAAAGCAGCTAACAGCAAGGCAGGTCACTAACAGTCAGCCAGATGACAGGCCCAGCAGTCCCCAGCTTAGGCCATGTATATTCCAGTAGCGTGGCGAAGCAGGTCTTGAAGGAGCCTCCAACTTCAGCAACACCCTCCACAAGTTAGATGTCCCACAAGTAGTGTAGCTTGCAAATTGAGGCAGAGAACAAGCTAAGGCAGCCACAGAGCAAGAAACAAGAAAGGTGAGACTCACCGAGCCATTTATCTCTCCCTCTCTGCCCTTCAATTAATCCCACATGTTCTCTCAGTAAACCTACCTATCACCGTTTCTATTATGGAATGTGCTCTGAGCAGTCAGCCAAACGTAAGACAATCAAGGTGAAGTGCAACCCTTTCTGGAGCCGAGGCCCTAATGAAGTCTCCGCTAGGGTGTGGCCTACTTCCTGTGTAAGCAAATGGCGAGGGGAGCTTGCCTTTCCTGCTGGGTCTGGATCTGATATCTGGTACTTATAACTCAGATTCTTGATCTTGAGCCAAAGGCCCGATACATGCCAAGCTTGGGAACTATCAGGATGCCTGCCATCTGACCTACCAGTCATCTACTTCAACACTCAGAAGAATTTTTCAGCTTATCATGTGACCTATGGTCTTGAATTGAACTGGATTTACCCACTTCTGCTTCCGTGTGAACCATTTTCTTGATGTAAATTTCTGTTTCTATATGAAAACCAAGAGTGGCATAGTGTCCTCTGGGAAGGATGGCATAGTCTCCTCTGGGAAGGATGGCATAGTGTCCTCTGGGAAAGATGGCATAGTGTTCTCTGGAAACGATGGCATAGTGTCCTCTGGGAAGGATGGCATAGTGTCCTCTGGGAAGGATGGCATAATGTCCTCTAGAAACGATGGCATAGTGTCCTCTGGTAAGGATGGCATAGTGTCATCTGGGAAGGATGGCATAGTGTCCTCTGGGAAAGATGGCATAGTGTCCTCTGGGAAAGATGGCATAGTGTCCTCTGGAAACGATGGCATAGTGTCCTCTGGGAAGGATGGCATAGTGTCCTCTGGAAAGGATGGCATAGTGTCCTCTGGGAAGAATGGCATAGTGTCCTCTGGGAAGGATGGCATAGTGTCCTCTGGAAAGGATGGCATAGTGTCCTCTGGGAAGAATGGCATAGTGTCCTCTGGGAAGGATGGCATAGTGTCCTCTGGAAAGGATGGCATAGTGTCCTCTGGAAAGGATGGCATAGTGTCCTCTGGAAAGGATGGCTAGTATAAGAATAGGCTAAAGACGAATTATGGTTGAAGGCGTATCTGGCCTCTCTGTTGTGGCCTCAGCTGGGGCCGAGTTATGTTTTTTGTCTTTCTACCAAATCAGGAAAGGTCTGATGTGGCCTCCATGCATTTCCTCAGGATCAAACTCTAAACTCCTGTCTAATGAAGGTGGGAGCAAGCACAAACTACTAGATGATCGTGTAGTGCTGAGCTTAGATTATAACTAAGAAATGGAGTAGACTGAATAAGAAGCAGATTGCCCACATAATAAAGTCTCACACTTTATTATTGAGACTGCAGAAGAGGAAACACAAACAAAACAAAAGCACTCTGTTACCAAAAACATAACCACAACAAAAATGAACAACAAGTAAACAAAGAGGGAAAATAATCCCATAATGTTGCCCTACTCAGTAGTTGATGTGAAACGAATGAAAATTATAATTACTTATAAGAAAACTGAGATTATAAGAAAAACTTCAATTAGCCTTAAAGGAAACTTTGATACCTACTCTCTAGATAGTTGATCCATAAAGATATATTTCCTTCAGTGCTGGTACATCAAAAAAGTTACGTGAGCGAAGAACACAGCTTTCCCCCAGATCCTGGATGCTTCCTCCCCCAACTACCATGATCCGAATTCTACCTTGCAGGGCTGGATAGGACAGAGGCTGTACACTGGTGCATATGAGGGCTGGAGGTACAGTGAATCCAGGGTGGATGATACCTCCAGGACCAAGGGTGTGAGGGGCGATGCTGGGAGAGTGGAGGGTGAGTGGGTTGGAAAGGGGGAACTGATTATAAGGATCCACATGTGACCTCTTCCCTGGGAGAGGGACAGCAGAGAAGGGGGGGAAGGGAGACTCCAGATAGGGCAAGATATGACAAAATAACGATGTATAAATTACCAAGGGCACATGAGGGAGGGGGGAAAGGGGAGAGAGGGAAAGAAAAAAAAAGAGGACCTGATGCAAGGGGCTTAAGTGGAGAGCAAATGCCTTGAGAATGATTGGGGCAGGGAATGTATGGATGTGCTTTATACAATTGATGTATGTATATGTATGGATTGTGATAAGAGTTGTATGAGTCCCTAATAAAATGTAAAAAAAGAAAAGAGGAGAAAAAAATGATTAGGGCAGGGACTGTACAGGTGTGCTTTATACAATTTATGTATGTATATGTATGGACTGTGATAAGAGTTGTATGAGCCCCTAATAAATTGTTTTAAAAAAAAGTTACGTGAGCACGAAGAGATATTAAAAAGAAGAAAGGAGAAAAAGAATGCGCAAAAATGTATCTCAAATAGAAATTATCATTAGGAAAATTATTGCACTTATAATTTCGGCACACATTTCAAAGAATAATTGATTTAAAACCAAAGAAAGGCAAAATATTTAGGTACATATGATAAGATAATTGTGAGAGATTTAAAATTTGGGTTTTCAAAACTCAGGGAAAACACACTTAAAAATACAGAAATCTGGGAATTCTAAAAGAAGTACAGGAACAAGCCAGAATATGCATTACTAAAATAACATTAAAGGACATAAGGAACATAAGTTGAGAGAGACATTTGAATGGAAATAAATGAAAGGGATAAAAATGAATAATGATCATAAATGCAGAAGACAAAAGAAATTCTGTGTGAGTTTAGTTTGGTCTCACCAATTATGAAATAGAACAAACATATAAAAATTTTAACATTGAGGATTTTTCAGGAATGAATGGAATTGTGATCTGGGTCACAAAGGTTGGGGGCGGCAGTGGAGCTGGATAATGAGGAGCTGATACCAAGGGCTCAATGGAAAGTAAATGTCTAGAAAAGAATGATGGCAACATATGTACAAATATGCCTGATAGAATTGATGTGTGGATTGTTATAAGAGCTGTAAGAGCCCCCAATAACATAATATTTTAACTATCGAAAAGCACATTCTTTCCTAGGTACACTAAATACAAAGCAATTAACTCTGAGACATAGTCTAACAAAACTTCATAAATTCATATAAAATATCATTTGGGTAGATAAAGGATCCTCCCTGATGAATTAGTGGCTTATCTGTTGGGCGACTAACTGCTTGGTGAAGAGTTCAAACTCAGCAGGCACTCCTCAGGACGGAGATGAGGTTCTCTACTCATGTAAATGTGAACAGCTGCTGGAAACTCTATAAAAGTTAGCTGTGAGCCAAAATTCATTTGACAGCAATGGGCTTTCAGTTTGGTTTGGGGTTGACTGACTAAACTATTCAATCTCATGTAAACAAGAAACAAATCAGGGAACTCTCTGGGTAACAACACAGCATTCAGATATTAGAAAGTCATGGACTGATATTTACAAAATACCAAAATTAAAATTAAATGTTACACAAAGTGTTCATACACAGATGAACAAAGCATTCAAGTGTCATTTTCCAAGCATAAAATTCAGACTGACGCTAGGACACTTCTTTAAATATTTTCAATTGAGAATAACTAGAATTTGTTGGCAAAATGAGTGTTTAAAGTTGCCAGGTAAAACACAAGGTGTTTGATAATCCAAATATTTTTGAGACATTTTTAATGCTTAAAAATATTTGGAGTTTATCTGAAATTCAAATCCACTGTGCATCTTGTATTTTTATCTGCTGAAACTGTAAACACTAATGGTGTTAAACTTGGAACCCCTTTAGCTGCAAGAAAATAAATAAATCTGACGTTATGATTTAAAGTGTAAATGTTCTGTGAATTGTCATTTTTTTGAGAGGAAGAACAGGAGACGATGTGGTAAGACAATAGGATAGTTAATTTCACCTTTAGTAGTTGAAGTAAAATGGCACCACAAAAGCAGAAAAGCAGTGATCAATATGGAAATATATGCACACTGCAAATGTGCACACCAAGAAAGCTAATGAAATAAACTAAAATCAGGTTAAGGAGAAATAAACTAATTTTTATTCGGTGTTAGGAAGGAAGGCAAGAAGGGAGGCTAAAAATAGAATATAAAAATGTAACATTGAAGTCTACAAAATTACATTTATGAACTAAATTATTAGGATAAATATACAAGAACAAAAACATGACTTAAACATACAATAGAATATAAAATAACAAACTGGACATAAGACCAACAATAATTATTGACCCACTTAAGAAAAAGGTTTCACCATTGTTTGTGTGGAAGTTACATAAACTCTTGTCAGCTGTAGGGTATTATGAGTCAAGGGTGGCATCTGGCCTGCCAGTCAGGTCGTAGGCATGATGCCTCTCTGTGGGCGTGGCCTTCTCATGAGGGTTCTGGGAACTTTATCTTTTCCTCCCTGGAGACTCTCTCTGCTACCCATTCCTGTTGAGAAGCCACATGGAGTAATGCTGATGGCAGCCAAAGCCCTGGAGCTGGAAGAGCCCTGTGAAGACACGCAGCAGGGCTAAGATGCTTCCACCACCACAGGTTCTACCAGTGGCCTGTGATCTTCCTGTATTTGGCATCGTTGCATGTGCTGCATTAGTCTAAAGAGGAATATATGGGCTAGTATCAGGCATATGGACTTGATCTGGACTGGGCTGGAATGTTTTCCCAATATACAACTGCTCTTTGATGTAAAGCTCTCTCGTATGCACTTATGGGTCTCAATGGATTTGTTTCTCTAATTCACCTGTGTTACACAGTTTGTAAATCAAAATCCAACTCTGGGGGTATTATAAGGAATACACTTTAAACAATATGATTCCAAAAAGTGAAGGCAAAAATAGTTAACAACACTATACAGGCCAGTCACATTTAAGAAACAAACAAAACAAACCAAGGTTGAAATATTTATAAAGTAGGAGGTCCTGTCGTGAAATATGAGACACATTAAAGAAAATAATTTTGATGATAATAAGTTGACGTTCATAATGAATTTCCGCACTCCAAATGTCACAGAGGTAACAGGCACAGCGCCATCTCAGGGCAAGCAGTAACCTGCTCCCTCCATCTATGAAATGTAAAAGGACAGAAACAAGAACACCGTTGGAACATACCTAAAATAGATCCAATGATTGATGTAAAACTCTGTACCTTAAAAAGGAGAACAATATCTACTTGCCATTATCTATGAAGTATGGTTTCAAAACTGGAATATTTGGGGGCAAAAGCAAAATTTAATTTATTTTTAAAAGAGATGACACCATGTCTCCCTTCTTAATTCTGAAAATAACAAAATCAGCAGAAAATAAATCATTTAAAACTTTTTAAAAAAAGCAGAACTCACTTATTTTGGTTATAGAGGAAATGCAGTATAATATTGTAAAACATACAGGAATTAAATATAATTAAAACCCTACATAGCTTGCTAGACACAATTCACAATCATCCCTAGGAATATAGCATAACTTCCATATTTACAGGTAGTAAAATTTGAAGTACAAAAGCCAAATGACATACGTGGGGAATAAAAATCAGCCCTTACAGACTCCCAATGCATCCTTTTCCAGTTGGTCATGGATTCCAGTTAGCTGGTTCCTCTCCCTTCTAAAAGTGCTGTGTTTCTTCCTTTATAAAATAAAGAGGCTGTATTGGGAAATATTAAGCAGTATTTATGTGTTACAGAGAGTAATACAGGCAATGTTATATAGGTGTTTTCCATGAATATGTTTAATCTCTATGCTGGATCTTTGAAGTCAATGTTATTATTATATTGATTTAGAAAAATGTAACTAACACTTTTAGAAATTAAATAGCTTATCTCAGTTATGCCACTGTTATAGAGACATAGCCTCTGCAATGGTTCGTTGGCTGTAATTTTAGCCACATTTTAGAGATAGTTCCCCCTCTAAAGTAACTTCTGGCTCGATGGGACTGTAAGACTCATACCTTAGTACCGTAGTATTTATAACACGAATGTTTTAAATAATGTATCACAGAGCATTGTAGTACCCTCAGTGAATTATATACAGATAGCAAGGATAACTATTCAGATGAGCTTTTTCCACAGGGTAAATGAAGGGTAAAATGCCAGGGTCCAATCACACAAAACAACATACACTAATTGTTAGCAAAACAAAAGAAGTGCTTCAGTACTGTCAGCAGCACATGTCCCAAATAAGCTTTTAAACCAACACAGATGGTGTAGGTTGGATCCAGAGCTGTTATATAAACACGTTAGTTTATAAATGAAATTGCCCAACCTCAATGACAAATAGCCGTACATCTGCTTAATAATCATTCCTGAGCCATTTTTAGAAGAGCACTGTAATTATTTTCCTTGATTACAAAGAATTTGGAAATGAATCACACAGATGCTCTGCTATGTACAGTCATTCTTCTATTTTTTCCTCGGTCCTTCCTGTCCAATAATATTTCATTATTGTATTGAACCTAAAATTTGAACTGAGAAAGGTAAACATAGGCCAATATACAGAAGACAGTAATCACCAAAATTGCTACTTCTGGGGAAATAATTCTACCATACGTACTTCGTATCATAAATTATGAAATCACGGCTCACATGAAATAGGATGCCTTGACCCTTGATGGAGTACCCCCCATTCTTGCGAAGAGACACAATAATTCCACTGCTCCTTTCATCCTTGGAATACAAATGTTAGAGATCTAACAATAAAATGCTCCATCTTAACGTAGCTTTTACTTAAATTCAGCTCTTCAAATAATGTGGCTATCAAATAGTAGGTGTCGTACCTAAATCAATCAATCAATTAATCAATCAAACAATCAATCAATCAAGAGAGCCCATTGTCACCGTGTTGATTCTGGATGCGGACGGTAACACAGCATTTCCACGGTTGTCATCTTTGCAGAGATGTACTGCTATAGCTTCCTTCCGGAGTAGATGTGCTAACTCAAAAGCTCCCCCTCACTGCGCTTAAGTCAAATCCAAGCCACAGCGACCCTGTCGGACACACTGAGACCGTCCTTAGGAATTTCTGGAAGTGTAACTCTTAACTGAAAAAGCTTTATCTTTCTGGCTAGGAGCAGCGGGTGGTTGAAAACTGCTGACCTTTAGTGAGAAGTCATAATCCCAATGCCACCAGGTCTCCTTGTAGATGTTTTATGGGATAAAAAGAAAAGGAAACAAAGAGTCCCAAAGAACTAAGAATTTATATTGCAGATAATTATCTATTCAGTTGGAAGGGGAATAAGAGAGACATCACACAAGGAGAGAAAGTAGTATACCGTATATACTGGAATATACGCCAACCCAAATATCAGCCGAGGCAGCTAATTTTACCACAAAACTGCATTAAAAAGGTGCTGGACAAACTCGGCTTATACACACATTTAAATGGCTCTTGTGGAAAGAATATGTAGAAAAAATAAACCTTCCAATATATCTCACATCCTTTGAGATAAGTATTATAAAGCTTTCTAAGGAATTCAAACGAAAGAGATTGTTCGGCAACTGTAGAATAGGGTAGAGTTTGAATTTGATAAATTACTTTTGGATATTGCTCTTACAATTGTGATATTGAGAGAGCATCTTAGTCCTCCATAAAAGAGTTGGAAAATGCTTTCCAATAACTAACGTGTGGGAATGTCCCAGGATAGTATGTTCCTAACATCATGAGATCAGAAAGAGACATGAGACTTTAAATCACGAATAAATAAAACTGAGTGAACCAGAGAATGTAAGAGCACGTGAAAGTTTATACAGAGTCATTTCACCCTTATGAAGTTACAATGGGAAGTACCTAATTCAAAATTTTAAAGTAAGGGTTATATGTTTAATGTCAAGAGAAACATTCGATAATAGAATCAATAAGGACCAGTAGGCTGTAAGCATTAGTTTGGATCTCGGCCCACTGCTTACAATCTGTGACAACAGATTCCAGAGGTGAGAACAGGGAGGCATGTTAGCATCACACAAGAAAATAGAGGAGGAAATTAGGCCACTCCTGTTCTTTCAGAACTACTGTGCTCTGAGAGTCTGTGACTGACGGTATCAGACAAGATAGCTGGAGAGAGAACTTGCATAAAATAAAATCGGCTCCTATTTAATATGGCAACACGAATGTGAACAGATTACATTTAAATTTTTTAATATGGCTGTTTAGAAGAAAACAACAGTGCATTTGCTCTGAAAGTCTTAAAATGATATTAACTTAATAATTACATGAAACTTTCAATAAAATATAGGACAACCAACTAATTACATATAACTTAATTAAATCTGATAAATATTCTTCCAATTATATTATTGGTTAGTGAACAAATATATTTTATCTTAATGGTATTCTGACCATAAAGATCAACAGCCTTTTTTAAGCTATAAGAGTTATAGGGAAAACATATGTCCATAATATATACAGATTATATATGTTTATGCTATTCTTAATGCAAAACAATGCTTTATCTATTTTTGTATAAATGGAATAGCTAACAAACTATTATAATAGTGCAATATCCAGTTTTTTGTCCTATCTAAAATTTATTTGTATCAGGAACAAAAGAAAATTCATTTATTAATTTACAACAACAGTTTTATAGATGCAGATGTTATTAATTCATGAATGAAGTCTTCTTACATTACATAAACAAGTTAGCACATTTCTTTGGGTTCAGGTGTACATGCTACACCCATGCATAGTTTCTTTTCCCATGAGTGGACGCTGACAAAATCAGTAGAGAGATTCTCCTTCATTTATCTTATACAACATCGTTGACCTGAAAAAACATGCTTGTCAAGCTGAACTTTTTCCCCATATACAAAAGAGCAAAGGGCCACGGCATTCTCCACAGGGGTAGACATTGACACACATCTTTCAGTGTTTATTTTATAATAGTGCTAGTGGTATTCACGGTAATCACATCAACAATAATACTCTACCACTGGTTCACCCGTTGTCGCAGCCACTGCGTCAATTTGCCTAGTCAAGGACATTCTATTTTCACGGCCCTCCACTTCACAAGTGTAATGTCTTTCCGTAGGGATTCCTCTCTCCTGATAACATGTCCAAAGGATGTGAGATCAAGTCTCACCATCCTCATCTCTGATGAGTAGTCTGTCTGTACTTCGCCCAAGGCAAATGTCTTGGTTCTTTCAGCAGTCCATGGTACCTTAAATATTTTTCACCGACGCCATAGATTGGATGCATTAGTTTTCCTTCAATCTTTATTCAATGTCCAATTTTCACATGTATATGAATCAATTTAAAATACCATGGCTTGGTTCAGGCATACCTTAATTCTCAAAGTAAAATCTTTGCTTTTTAGCACCTTGTAGTGGCCTGTGCAGCAATTTACCCAATGCAATGTATCCTTTGATCTCCTGACTGCTGCTTCTGTGAGCATTGATTGTAAATCCAAGCAAGACACAAATCTAGTAACTTCATCTTTTCCCTGTGTATCATCGTGCTATCAATTGACCTGGTTTGGAGGGTTTGGTCTCCTTTACATTGAGCTGTAATGCATACCATTGTCTGAAATCCTTCATCTTCATCAGCAAGTACTTTAAGTCCTCACTTTCAGTTAGCGTAGTTGTGTCATCTGCCTATCTCAGGTAATAGCCTTCCTCCAGTTCAGACACCCCATTCTTTTCCATACAATCCAGCTTCTGTGATAATTTTATCAACATTCAGATGAAATAAGTATGATTAGAGTATGCGATCCTGATGCACACCTTTCCTGATTTCAAATCATGCAGTGTCCCTTGTTCCATTTACACAACGGACTCTTGAACCGCATACAGATTCAGCAAGAGCATGCTGAAGTGCTCTGAAATTCCCATTCGTCTCGAGATCATCTGTGGTTTGGTAGGCTCCACACAGTCAACTGCCTTGAGAAGTCATTGTAGATGTCGAGGGGAGCAGACAATGTCACGTTTCCCCACTGGAGCATCAGGTCTAGTGGGTCCAAAACGTCCACATGTACTCTCCTCTGCCACCAGGCACAGAGTGATCAACAACTGGGAAATGTGGCATTGTGATAGAAATAAATCTGCATCTATTATGATACATTTTAAAAGACAAATAACTTATTCACTGCAAATTCCTTTTTTTCCTACCACATAAACAGCAATTATACATATGGCGTCACCAAATAGACTGTACAGGAATCAAATTGGCTTCATCTCTGAGAAGAAATGATGATAAGGCTAAACATCATTAGCCACAAAATGGCCCTGGGCTAACTGAAACAGACAATCAATGACTAATGTGCAAGTACAGGTTGAAGGAAATTAAAATAATTACACAGGAGAAAAACTGTGGCCTTCGGTACACACCACCCGAATTTACATATCATTTCAAGAGCAGAGTTAATACTAATTGCCAAAGATAAGATGAGTTGTGGGGTGACATCAGAATATCATGCATGAGGAAAGTAAAACTATCATTAAAAAGATAAGAAAGAAAGTAAGAACATCACCACTCCTATTCCTGGACCTGGATTCCATGTGTCCTGAGCGCTGATAAAGAACAGGAGTGGGAGTAGCGATATCAGGAGGGGAGGGGGAGAGTAGAGGGGAGGAAGGGGGAACAGATCACAAGGATCAACATGTAACCACACCCTCCGGGGAGACAAACAACAGAAACTGTAGGGGAAGGGAGATAGCACTCAGTGTAAGGTATGAAAATAAAATTAATTTATAATTTATCAAGGGGTCATAAGGTGGGGTGGGGAGAAAAGAAGAGCTGACACCAAGGGCTCAAATAGAAAGTAAATGTTTAGACAATAATGATGGCACCTTATCTACAAATATGCTTGATACAATCGATGTATGTGTTGTTATAAGAGCTATAGAGCCCCCAATAAAATTATCTTTTAATATTAAAAAAAGGTGAGGACAAAAGTGGGTTTCAGAAAATCCTGAAACTTGTTCTTAAAATCGGTAGCTGATGTCAATGCAAGAAACAGTGAAGTTGGGAATCCAGGGTGGACGATACCTTCAGGACCAAGGGTGTGAGGGACGATGCTGGGAGAGTGGAGGGTGAGTGGGTTGGAAAGGGGGAACTGATTACAAGGATCCACATGTGACCTCTTCCCTGGGAGAGGGACAGCAGAGAAGGGGGGAAGGGAGACTCCGGATAGGGCAAGATATGACAAAATAACGATGTATAAATTACCAAGGGCACATGAGGGAGGGGGGAATGGGGAGGGAGGGGAAAAAAAAGAGGACCTGATGCAAGGGGCTTAAGTGGAGAGCAAATGCCTTGAGAATGATTGGGGCAGGGAATGTATGGATGTGCTTTATACAATTGATGTATGTATATGTATGGATTGTGGTAAGAGTTGTTGGAGTCCCTAATAAAATGTAAAAGAAGAAAAGAGAAAAAATGATTAGGGCAAAGACTGTACAGATGTGCTTTATACAAATGATGTATGTATATGTATGAACTGTGAAAAGAATTGTATGAGCCCCAATAAATTGTTAAAATAAAAAAAAGAAACAGTGAAGTTATAAAGCTGAACAGAAGATTTCCAAAAGTTGCTTGTAAGAAAAAGTGAAATATTATATTGAAATAGGCAAAGTCCTGGAGTTAGGAAACCAAGAGAAAAAACATAGTCATTGTATGTCAAGGAAATTAAGGAGAAATTCATATTAAGCAAATGAAGGAGTGATTCAAATATTGAATTGCAATTTTAAATGATTCAAGGATCATAATGCTGAATGATACAAGGAAAAAATGATGGAGGGATACACAGTTACTGTACTAAAGAGATTCTTCTATATTCAGTTATTTTAAAAGGTATCATATGATCAAGAATTGATTAGAATGTTTAGGTCATACAAACTATGGATAGCATTTCAAAGAATCAGGGTTATTTAACATTTATATGAGCTCAAGTAGGTTTTATACATAAACACAGAGGCAATTGTTGAAACAGGACAATGAGATAATTCATGGTTTAAAACAAGGACATATGTGTCAAGATTGTATACCTTCACCATTCTTATGCAATCTACATGCACAGCAAATATTCCTGGAAGCTGGACCACATGAAGCATATAACACCAGGATAGAGAAAGGTTTATTAACTACTTGCCAGTGGGAAATAAGATAACCTTGCTTTCTGAAATCCAAGGGGAACTAAATTAAGATTTAATGATGAAAATCCAAGACTCCCACATGGACTACAACTCAATTTAATGAAAAAAATATAAAATAAAAAGTAATGATATAAAGAAACCAAAAATGATCACTAATTTACCAATATACAACATCGTGATAAACAGAAAAAATTAAATGTGTCTAGAATTGTATTCCACTTAGATGCACAGTCAATGATCATGGATACAACAGTCAAGAAATACAAGCAGATATTCCATTAGAACAGTCTACTTCAGGAGAACTCTGTAAAGTGCTGACGAGCAGAAACGGTACTTGAGGATGGAAGTGCTCCTGGCAGAAGCGATGGCATTTTCAATGGACACATATGTGTGTTAAATCTGGACAATGATGGAGGCAGACCAGGAAAGTATTAATGCATTTGAAGTACGATGCTGGCAAATAATATTGAAAGTCCCACAGGCTGCCGAAATAGCAAACAGATCTGGTCGGGAAGGACTCCCAGAATGTTCCTTAGAGGCCAGGATGTTAAGACTTCATCTCACTTACTTTGGACATGTAATTCTGAAAATACAGTCAATGGAAAAAAAGTATCATGCTTGGCATACAAGAGGCCAGTGAAAACAGACGAAGATCTTCAAGGAGATGGCTAAACATAGTGGTTATAATGGGTTCTAGCATAGCAACAATAGTGAGCATGGGACAGGACAGGAAGGGTGTCATTCTCTTGTCTATTGGGTCATGAAGACTCAGAGCCTACTGAATGACACCTAACAGCAGCAATAGTAATATTGATACTTGAAATCTCTTTAAAGTGGGAGTGGGGAATGTCAGGCCCACAGGCCATATCAAATCTGTGAAATCATCGATACTACCAGTATTACATGTTTCATCAAATAGAAGAATTTTTGGCCATCACATTAAGGATGTTAAATATTGGACCAACTATAGCAGGCTAATTTTTAATTGGATAATTTTGTATGGCCTGAGAAAGATGTTCTGAATATCCAGATGGCTCTAAGCAGAATAAAGGTCCCCCATCATACTTTTAAGGATTCATAATTTTTAATTGATAATAAAATGTTTACATTTTTCAAAAACACATTTATTTATATGTGGAAAAAATAAGTGAAAAGGTGGCTAAACTCTCTAGAGATGAATCTTTCCCTTTTTTGATATTTATGCTATTAAAATTGTAAAAAATATATTATTATGCATCCAGCAAAGTAAGACGTTCTAGCACAATCCTTTCCATTTTCAAGTTATATCACATTTCTTCATCACATTATCTTTGAGGGAAAGGCACCTGGGAAATGCACCTGCATCATCTGTGAAATCAGTCTTTCTTATTTGGGTAAAGATTGCCTATTTTGTCATGGAAAAATATAGCCTTGTTTTTACTGTACAAAGAGGATTATATGTGATATCCATGATAGATGGATATCATATGCACACTTTAGTGATTTTGATAACATTTCTATCTTGCTACCATTAAAAATATTCTTTGTCAAAATTCCCATCACCATAAACAGATGGTATCTTTTAAGCTATATGAATATCCCTTTTCAAAGTAACGCAATGATAATGATTTTGATATTTATCTTTAAAATCGTAAACTGAGACTAGTGCTCTACGAAACCATTGTGATAGTAACCCCGGTAACACTGCATAATAAGTACTGGGCTGGCGTTCCCAAGGTAAGTGGTTCAAACCTAGCAACCACTCCACAGGAGAAACATGAGACTACGTTCTAGTAAAGATTGACCATCCTGAAACCCAACGACGACTTCTACTCCGCCACCCAGGGCTGCTATGAATTGAATTGACTTAGTGGCAGTGAGTTCTAATCCATTATGAATGGTGCCCGACATTGGATGCCCATTTGCAAGGAGTCATGTAACCACTGGGACTTATTGGGAATCCTACAATGAAGCGCTATGGCGTGAGGAATTAGTGGAGTTGTAGTGTACTCTAAGAATCATTCCACTCACCTGCGGGTAAAATCGCTTCCTGTCTCTCATTGCGACTCTAACTTCAAGGATTAATGAGGACTACTTTCTACTGTACCGACTGTCATGTAAAGCATCGCTGTTCCTTCTTGTTGCTCTGTAAGGTTTCAGGTAAACTTGCTTAATACTGAGATTTTTAATCTTCTTTTCACGCTCATAGTTTTAAAAAATTGAAGTCTATGTGTGAAAATTATAAAATATTTAACAGTGTTTCATTTAAAATTTCAACTCTTTCTCTTTGAGACAGGCTTCTTCCAGAAAACGGAATCCTTCCAGAGTACAGGCAACTGAAAGATTATTTGTTTCAGAATCCCGAAGCCTGACACAGTATCTATAATTGATGACGTTGATATAAAAAGTACAAGAGAAAAGCAAAACGCTTTAAGCACAAAGCACATTTGAAAAAGTAAGAAGAGATATGCTATTAGAAAAAGGTGGTTGAATGTTACATTGGTTTATACTAAGTACAAAATATTAATCATGAATAGTTGTTTTTTATGATACGCATAGTGACAGCCATGTTGAACTTGCTATGCCATGACTTCTATTTAAAAATAAAAAATAGATATAATCCATAAACACTGTATTGGCTTAACACTCAATGAGGTCAATAAATTCTATATATAGTCTCAAAAGGTTTAAGTTGAGAGACACAATCTCAGTTTTATCTAATTCATTTCTTAAACTCAAGTGTTTGTTAAAATAGTCACAAAAATAGGCTGATAACTGTTGTAGGACATTATTTTATGGCAAACAAAATGATAAATAATTAAATAATTTCTGAAATGTATTTCATTGATGTTAAATGTGTTTGACATTAGATTTTAACTGTGGATCGCCTCCCTTTATTTTAAGAATTTAACCTAATATTATTAAGCTCTTCCCTGTTTCCACCTTACATAAGTATTTATTAAAATGTTTACAGACAATTATGAAATGGTTTAATGAAGTCACTTCTAAAATAAGTACTAAAACTGGGTCCTTAGGTCATAATATCTCACTTTCCCTTGTATTTCTCTCTTCGATTATGGAGTGCTAGCGCTAGGAGGCTCCCAGAGTGTTGGTTAGGGTGATGTGTTGAAGGCAACACTTTAATATCTGCAGTATAACTTTAGCTACTTACATTGTCTCTAAATTCACAACCAAGTAAGTCGAAAGACATTAGAAAGGCAGTACAATGCGTATAATAAGTGAGAAAGTGGTTGTTCATGCACCTGTTAGGATGTTGTAGGAACTTTCAGTTGGCAGCCGTATAACACCTCCAAAATTATTTTGAAGAAGTCACACATGTTGCTCCAATGTCTGTCTGGAGGAAGCACATAATGTGTGATTTTTTCAGTCTGGTAATAGAATGATTGAATTTGGAACAATTAAACCATATATAAAAGCAGCGATGTCCATAATATCCTGAACAGCTAAATTTAGATTATCATATAAATAGAGTGAATCAAGAAGATTCTAAAATCTAGGTTTATTCCATTTTGAACCTGATAAGTTCATGTTAATATCAAAACCAAACCCACAGCCATCAAGCCAATTTGGACCAATAGCAACCCTACCGATGGTTTCCAAGAGTGTAAATCATAAGCGCCTCATCTTGCGCCTACAGAGTTTCTGAGGGCACTGAACCTCAGACCTTCCCATTACCCGTCTGACACTTTACGCAAGTGACACCAGGGTTCCGACATTAAAAAAAAAAAATTGAGTTAGGCATCTTTGAGCTGATTTGTTAAAATCCAAAGAAATAAAACGAACACAAAAGGTCTATGAGAGTGCCTGGAACGTAGTTATACGCATTAATTCACTGTAACCATCAACTATTTGTGCATTGCGATTATTTACCATGCGAGTGGAGACCCTGCGGGACGCAGCTCACACGTTCAGTTCTCTGCTAAAAGGCCTGCATGCAGCCGGAGGTGCTCCGAAGCAAGGACTGGTGATGTGCTTCCGAAAACTACGCAAAACATGGTATTAGTGTGTGTACCACACCAAGCACAGCCTGCCACGTGTTTAACAGAGAATGCTCTATTTCATCCTAGCAACACCTGAACATTCACAAAGGAAGCAAAGAGAGCGAGACCGGGAAGGACACGATTGACACCGGGACTAGAACCATGGGATCCAGCGTGATGATGACTGGGCGAAGAGCTCACCCTCGGGCCATGTGTCCTTCCGTTGAACCTGGGGCCAACAAAGACGAAGGAGAGTCTGTCGCTCTTTACAGCAACAGCAGTATGACGCAAAGTGAAACTAACTTTTTAAAAATTAGTTTTCCTTTTAGCAAATGTCCATACTGGTACGAGAAAAGGCGGAGTTATTAGAAACAGAAAAGCTAGTCTCTGAAGCTTGGGCTAAGCAGACCACAATTGCTTCACTAATTTTATCTTTGAAAAAGTAACTCACTTCTAAATTATTGTTCTTTCTCTTTAGCTCCTACAGATATTTATGCAGCATTTAATCTTTTATCATAGAATTTTCCTGAATGATCTAGTTTACTGCGGCGTTTTGAAGAAGGAAAAATTCTTTCAAAATAGGTTTCTTCAGAGGTAACTAACATACAGCGTGTGGCAGATCCCATTTGAGTCTGTCCCCAGCAGTACTCATACTGGTTTATCACTGTGGAGGGGAAATCCCAACAGTCAGCTTCTTATAGGAGTGCTGTCCCTAAAGCATAGACAAAGACCATTCCGTAAGAGGGAAGCACACATAAGTCATTCAAATGTCTTGTGTATGAAGACTGTATACTAAAGATTTATCCAGACTTTGTTGAGCACAAAGCCATTTAGTGTCCTAGTTTGCACAAGGATATGTGACATTGAGAAAACAGTCATTAAAATCCATTTGAACAAAATCCAAGCACTGCTATAAATTATATAACCTCATTAAACAGAAAGCAATGTTGATTAGTCATGTGAGGGTAAAACAGAGAAGTAGTGTCAGATTAGAGGCCCCAAGACAATTCCCTTTTCAATTCTTCAGTATGCGCTGTGATATTCATAGGTGGTCCGATTCACATTTGTACCAAATGATACTATAAATGACAATTATTTTTCCAAAATTATATTTATTATATTCCTTAGTGTTGCCAGGTCAATCTGTAAATATTTATTTGGGGACAAAACCGTGGAGTCCAGAGTTAGTTTTACCTGGATTTAAACTCCGGTTTATGCTCCGGCAAAGGATTAAACTAGGGGCCGGTCTAAGGAAAATAAGTCCTACAGCATCCACAAAACAAGCATCCACCTCGTCCAAACATCTGACACCTATTTTTGGATAGCCTTACCATAATAATCAGTCAACATTTCAAATCCAGCTCACTGGTCTTTCCTTGGCACATTATGCCCGTACATGAAAATGGTAACTACATCTCCCTTGCTTTCACCTGTGAAATTGGTTTCTGCTGTGCTCCATCTTTCTTTGTCCTTTCAGGTCCTAATCTTCCAGCCCTCGGAAGCCGAGAGATGATACAGTCTGCTTGACCCACAGAGGCTCTCAAATATGAAATGTTTCATTGCACCTTGCTGCATGATCCCCCGCACTGCTGAGGAGTCTGTGATGGGGAACAGGAGCCTTAGAGACACCTCTGGTTGAGAGGTAGCTCTGGAGCAAAATGGAGAAATGAGTGAGACGGATGTCTTCTGAAAAATAAATCAGGTGATACTTTTCATCCCTCACGAGTCGACATGGTGTTAGGAGAAGTACCTGAGATCGTGTATTTCTTGATGCTCTAGAAATTTCACACACATAAAGATCTAATCTCTTCTTTTAGTAACGTATTGATCCTAATTTTCTTTGGTACCAAAAGGTATGGTTCTCATGAAAGAAACATCCCATGGCTATTCTGAAAAGCTTTTTAACATGGAAACAGACGTGCATAAAATCCATGGGTGTTCCATGGTTTATGACACTGAGTTCTGCTGTGGTTATGACTTGCATTTTGGTACTGGTGATATTGAAGAACACTCTAATAATAATTGCAGGATCGCTGGTTATTTCAAAACCAGTGATAATGTTATCAATGATTCCGGAGAATATTTCTACCAATCACATGCTAGTGATTGGTAATGAAGGAACGTGTAAGAAGCACTTTGAAAACTGTAAGATGAGCAACTGGTTGTAATGTTTACTATGTGATGTGCTGTATTTAAAATAAATGAATAAAATCAATACTTTGTATGTCCTCTTCTGGCTTCTAATCCCATTTTTAAAGAAAATAATGCAAATATAAATAAAAACACAATATGACCCAATAAGTTAAATTTTATAACTAGTAATTGATTGATAACACAATAATTTTGTGTTCAAAAGACTACTGGTGTGTAAATATTCAAAAATTACAATCTTGCATATAAGCTTATTTAATTCTAAGAAACAATATATTATTATTACCTTTTCTTTATTAGCTGTAAAGAATTATTTGAGGGAGATACTCTTTTAAAAGTATCTCACTTTAATTTGGGAAACTAATGCATATACACTATATAAACTAATAAGAAAATTTTAATTAAAATCTATAGAATGAATTTAACGTCTAAATGAAGCTCCAATGTAGCTGATAGAAACACAAGATTCATAGACATTAATGAGAATCGAATTCCATTTTCATGAGGTGAAATTATAAAGTATATTATATCGTAGGAGTCTTTCATTAAAGATTTTAAAAACCTGTAGTCATAGAAAGATGTTAAAATTTACTGAAGACACAACATTAAGTTAATGGAGTCTAAACTCTTAAGCATGGCAGTTCTAAAGAGAACCCAGTAGATGGCAGTAGGTGGTAACAAAGCCATCAAGAAGACTCAATTTATACATTGTCAGTGTGATACAGTATGAAATAATCTAATGAATAAATTATCTTATTATTTCTAATATAAACAGATAACACATTTCTAAATTCGATCACATTTACCCTATGGTTGGGATAATAGTCCATATTCTAGAACACTACACTAAACCCAAGCTTAGCAAAATCTGATCATCATTAACAAATTAAGAGATGATTCTGTATTAATAAAATGTTTACTAGTTTTAAGAGTATCTGGTTTTCTCAGTAGAAAAAAAGTACTGAGGCAACCTTTTTTTTAACATTTTATTAGGGGCTCATACAACTCTTAACACAATCCATACATATACATGCATCAATTGTATAAAGCACATCCGTACATTCTTTGCCCTAATCATTTTCAAAGCATTTGCTCTCCACTGAAGCCCCTGGCATCAGGCAACCTTTTGTAATAGAAACTATTTATGTCTGGGATAGGAACTTTGCATGTGGTAACTCCTCGGCAACTACATAACCATGAGCAAGACGCTCACGATCTATCGACCTGACTGACCTCACCTGCACAGTCGTTGTGATAAACTTTCCTGACACAGTTCAAGTTTTGTATATATAAAATAAAAATAATGTCTGTAACAGTGCCTGTGAAGTCTCATGCAAATATGTTTCATGAATAATTGTAAGGGAAAATGTGCTTTATGGGTAGACTGTAGGAAAAACACAAAACTTCCTGCCACACAGTCAATTCTGATGCATAGAGGGACCAAAGCACAAGACTGCCAGCCTAACTCCTGGTGCAACCAGACCTTCCCATCAAATGTTAAATTAAGTGAAGTTTGAGGAGAAATGCTTCTCTATTCATTTGTCTGCACTTTGGACAGTTATTTGTTTGTTTGTTTTTAAATTATTTTATTGGGGGCTCATACAATGGATCACAGTCCATACATACATCAATTGTGTCAAGCACATTTGTACATGAGTTGCCCTCATCATTCTCAAAATGTTTGCTCTCCACTTGAGCCCTTGGTATCTGCTCCTCATTTTCTCCCTCCCTCATGAACCCTTGATAATTTATAAGCTATTATCTTGTCATGTCTTACACTGTCGGACACCTCCTTTCACCCACTTTCTTTTTGTCCTTCCCCCAGGGAGGAGGTTATATGTAGATCCTTGTAATCAGTTTCTCTTTTCCTCTCAACCTTCCCTCCACCCTCTGGTATCGCCACTCTCACCAATGATCCTGAAGGGATCATTTGTCCTGGATTCCCTCTGTTTCCAGTTCCTATCTGTATCAGGGTACATCCCCTGGCCTAGCCAGATTTGTAAAGTAGAATTGGGATCATGATAGTGGGAGGGGCGGGGGGAGGAAGAATTTAAGAACTAGAGGAAAGTTGTATGTTTCATCGTTGCTACCCTGCACCCTGACTGGCTGGTCTCCTCCCCGAGATCCTTCTGTAAGGTGAAGTCCAATATGGGCCTTGGGTCTCCACCCTGCACTCGCCCTCATTCACAGTGATATGATTGTTTTTTGATGCCTGATACCTGGTCCCTTCAACACCTCTTGATCATATAGGCTAGTGTGCTTCTTCCATTGGGCTTTTTTGCCTCTCAGCTAGATGGCTGCGTGTTTACCTTCCAGCCTTTAAGACCCCAGGCGCTATCTCTTTGATAGCCAGCTTGCGGTAGAGCCAGCTCCAGTTCACGGCAATCATGCGTGTGCACAGTAGAACTGCTCTCTGTGCTTTTCACAGTCCTGACCTTTCAGAAGCGGAGCATCAGGCTTGACCTCTTAGATGCCTCAGAATAGACTGGCATCACAACCTTTAATAGTATGGTAAATATACTTTAAGTTCAAGGTTGAAGTTTTTCAGTTGGTCCAATCATATGGTTATTCACATGACCTTCAAACATACACCAAGTCCTTAACTCACTTTCTACTCTGTAATTTTGGGAAAGTCACTTTCATCTCTGTCTCACCTGTTTATGTTACCGATGGAGGTGTTAACAGTGCCTACCTGTCTCAATCTAATCTAATGTATTTGCGTTCATCATCTGTACAATAGAGGATCCCCCTACTTAGGCAATTTGTGATCTCCAAATCTGAAATTATTTTTGAGAACTGTACCAATATTATGTATTATTTCCCCTGACTGATGCTCCAATTTGATTTTGAGTCTATTACCAACAAGTTCTTATAATATAAGACACAATGAATAAATACACAGGAGTATTTGGCCCCACTCAGAGGAGGTAATTACGTTGGTGTTTCTTAGAAGCCGCATCTAAGAATGGCCTTTGAGTGGCAGCACTAATCCCTGTGTGGTAGCAGACAAGAAAAGAAGCATGCATAAAACCAGCACGGTCCTTGGGCATTTCCCCATTTCTCAAATAGCAACAGATTGTCAGGTTTTTCTTCTAGCTAAAGTAAAAAGTAATTATAAAAAGTTCACAATTTTATAATTGTCTTAACATCCTTTCCCAAAGTATTAGACTTTTTCTCAACTACAAATTCATTGGACTTATCTTACCTTTCATCATCTAATTCAGTTTGAAAGTGATCTATAAAGTTTACAATATTATTGGAGGCCATGGAAGGACACCATGTGCCTGACAATTCATGAAGTGCTTCAGCACCCCAGTCAACTATTTGAACAAGTGGCAGGGAAACCCGAAAAAGGCGGCAGACTGTGCAAGTCAAAGCAAACATGCAAATGTTGTTCATGTAAAGCTAAAATGGGAACAGTTATTTATAGAGGCCCTTGTCCTCATGGAATGGATTTATATACATCACATGTTATCATTTCAAATAATTTACACATATATAATTTCATTCATATTAGGGTAATTGTCCTTTTATATTTGTAGAACTGCAACTCTTGCATTATATATATATATATATATATAATATATATACACACAAATATATATATATATAATTATATATATATATAATGCAAGAGTTGCAGTTCTACAAATATAAAAGGACAATTACCCTAATATGAATGAAATTATATATGTGTAAATTATTTGAAATGATAACAGGTGATGTATACAATTATATATATATATATATATAAAATTGTATTTCATTTTCTTGTCCATGAGCTATTCAACAAGAACATGTACAATAGGCAGGCAAAAATAAACTAGGTGCGACAAAAGTTTACAATCTGTTCAACATCTTTGCTATTTCCATATCCAGATGAATGATTTTGGGCTCTACCATTCAAATAGGGTTCACTTCTATTATTAAACTATAATATAACATTATCTGAAGGGGTATTTTATCTTCCAAAGTTCTGAGACAGAGTGGATGCTGACTAAGTGTATATCCTGAAATGAAAATGTCTAGTTGAACTTTAACTTGGATACACATCTACGCAATAACTAACACTACTATATTGTGGGGCTAGGGGATCCACATTCTTTTTCTCATTCAAATTACAGCACATATCAATGTCTGCCAATGAGACAGAATAAGGACTAAGACTAATAATAATAAATAAAACTCTCTTTATTGGCACATTATCATAGAACTATTTTTCAAGGTAGACTTCAAAAAGCTGGTAGAGAGTCTCCATTTGACTTTACCTTATTTGAAGTAACTAGTAATTAAAAGCAGAGTTATAAAACCAATTTCTCTTTCCTCCTTCCTAGACTCAGGTGATTGCACTAGAACTGTGGCCCAGGACATTCTACGACGACGATCCAATGCTCTCTTTCATGGAGTCTGTGATCCACGCTCCTTTGTGTGCTGAGTGCCCTCAAAGAAATGCATTCTGATCTGCCACTGTAAGCATTTTCCTTTAAGCTCCCCAAAGGGAGTTCTGAGGATCCCTAGGTGAACAAAGGTCAAGTCTTGACTGCTAAAGGAAAGGTCGATGTTTGAACCAGCAAGCAGGTCCACTGGAAAGTAAGGTGGTTATCGATGTCCATAGATATTTGCCACTTCAGAAACCCCAAGGGGACGTTTTACACTGGCCTATCAGTCACTATCACTATCAACTTTCAAGGAGCTTGGTGTTTTTTGCTTTGTTTTGGTTGGAAAGGTTTCTGTTCTTCCTTAAGAAATGAGTAGTCTCTCTCGCTGTGTCTCTCTGTCTCTCTGTCTCTCTGTCTCTCTGTCTCTCTCTCTCTCTCTCTCTCTCTCTGCCATCGAGTCATTGCCAACTCATGGAGACCCTAAATTGGCTGCTTAATCTCATTCTGGATTTGAGACTCAGCAGCTCACTCCTGTGGTGCAACCGAGCTTCACCATCAAAGCAAGCGTTCTCAAGATTAATGCTTTCCTCCATACACTTGAGAGGCTAGCCCACCTCTTCATTTGGTTGTGAAATTGAGCAGAACATAAGCTCACTATGTATGGAGCTCCAGCATATTCAACAATGGAAAAGTAACAATTTCATTGTTTAGGGTAGAAGAAAGAACCAGGAGGCAAAAGATATTTATAGAGGTCTAAATACAAGTACGTACATCTGTAACTATATTTATAGATAGGAAAATAGATCTATGTATATATATTTTTTATGTTACATCTTAAGCAGATGGATATTGGGTCTCTACTGAAATACTTCCTCAAATCAAAAATACTTTATTCTAATAACTCAGCATTCTGTGAAGCTTACCTTCCCTGCCATGGTGTGATAATGAGGTGTTGATGGGATCAGGTATCAGACATCAAAGACCCAGAACAAAAAGTCGTATCGATGTAAATGAAGGGGAGGACTGAGTGGAGACCCTACGCCCATCTGTAGACTATCGGACATCCCTTTACAGAAGCATAGCAAGGAAGAGATGATGTGTGCAGAGTGCAGTATAACTTCGACAAAACAAAACTTTTCTCCAGTTTTTTAATGTCCCCTCCCCCCACTATCATAGCCCCAATTCTACTTTATAAATCTGGCTACACCAGACCACATACACTGGTACCAAAAAAATCTCACAACAGGGAATCCAGGACAGATAAACCCGTCAGGGGCAAAAATGAGAGTAGCAAACCAGGAGGGTAAGGGGAAGGTGGGGGGAAACCATCACAATGATTGATATATAACCCCCTTCCAGGGGGACAGACAGCAGAAACGTGGGTGAAAGGAGACAGTGGTCGGAATTGCAACATGAAAAAAACAATTATGGATTATCAAGGTTTCATGAGGAGGGGAGGGTGAGGCGGGGTTGGGGGCGCGTGGAAGACCTGATACCAAGAGCTGGAGTAGAAAGAAAATGTTTTCAGAAGTATAGTGGTAACATATGCACAAATGTGCTTGACACAATGAATGTATGTATGGATTGAGATAAGAGCTATAAAAGGTCCCATTAAAATGATTTTTAAAAAGAGAAGTATATATGCCTAAATGGATGATAGGTGGAGCGCTATTAATTCACAATTCAATGTTTTATTTAATAACAATTTCTATGGTTTCAAACTGAAAAAGAAAAAAAAAGAAATATAAACATATGTCTGATAGTAATGCCTTGAAACTTCAGGCAATAAAAAGGGCTTAATTCTAATAAGGAGGCATTTATTAAATCCATATTAGGTACACAGTTAATTTGCTTTTTTGTGTTTGAATTTTTAAATTGCTCTTATGTTTTTATGTAATTAATTTTTTTAATCCAAGCAAAGTCATTAACTTGATTTTATATTTACCCCGAAGTTAGTAATATCCTCTAAAACAAGGATGAGATTTGGCAAATAACAGAACAACTTCTCTCCTAAACTACAGACTGAAAAATGCAACTTGCGCTGTTCAGTGCCATGAATGTCATGTGCCATGAATGTCATTCAGTGCCATGAATGTCAGTAGAGGCACAAGCTAGTCCAGTTGAAACAAAATGATTTCCTGTTTTCCCTTTAAACCTAGCCCACGTTTCACTAGACTTTGCAGAACTAAGGCCACCATTGTCTCAGTCAGTTTAAAAAGTGTTCTGGGGATAATATATCAGCACTTATTGATCCTTGAAGAAGATTAATCTCTTTAAATCATTCCCCCAGCACATATCCAACTTGGAGCCAAATGTAATAAGCTAATTATAGGTGAGACTCAAGTGTCATTCCTTATTAAATCAATGCTCTAAAAATCTTTCCTAAGTTTCCTAATCAGTAGACATGAACAATTAACATCTAATTAGTCATCCATCATCCTTGCAAAAAACATTTTAAAGAAAAATCAGAGATTAGTCTCATAAAGATTTCACTGAAAATCTTTTCCTTTGTTCCGTCAGTGGCCACCGAGTCACATGAATTTAAGGAGTCCTGATGAGACGGATAGCTAAACTCATGGCTGCTAACGGACAGATCATGGTTCAAACTCAGCCGCCGCTCTCTGGGAAAAAGATGAAGGCTCTTTTGCCATAAATATTTACAGCTTTGGTAACCCTGTGGGGGAGTTCTGTCTTACTGGGTCACTACGTCTTAGAATTGACTCAGCCCAGAGGGTATGATAGCCTACTTGCAAAGATGATAGTTTTTTTTGTTTTGTTTTTTACATTTTATTAGGGGCTCATACAACTCTTATCACAATCCATACATATACATACATCAATTGTATAAAGCACATCTGTACATTCTTTGCCCTAGTCATTTTCAAAGCATTTGCTCTCCACTTAAGCCCTTTGCATCAGGTCCTCTTTTTTCCCCTCCCTCCCCACTCCCCCTCCCTCATGAGCCCTTGATAATTTATAAATTATTATTTTGTCATATCTTGCCCTATCCGGCATCTCCCTTCACCCCCTTCTCTGTTGTCCGTCCCCCAGGGAGGAGGTCACATGTAGATCCTTGTAATCGGTCACCCCTTTCCAACCCACTCACCCTCTACCCTCCCAGTATCGACCCTCACACCCCTGGTCCTGAAGGGATCATCTGCCCTGGATTCCCTGTGTTTCCAGTTCCTATCTGCACCAGTGTACATCCTCTGCTCTATCCAGACTTGCAAGGTATAATTCGGATCATGGTAGTGTCGGTGGGGGGCGGGGGGAGCAGGAAGCATTTTAGCACTCCAAATGACCTTAACAGAAATTGGTCCAATGGTTTATTTTCCACAAGAGAGTAAGTATGCATATTTTGGGTACCTTAACTTGCTGACAATCTTATACTGGCAGAACAACGTTTCAGTTACTGTTTCCCCCCATTGAAAAATAAAGGAGAAAAAATCTGCCTTTCACTTGCTGAGCTGCCGATTTCGGTTATTGTTTAGGAATAAGTAAGAGCCCTGGTGGCACAGTGGTAACTCATTGAGCTGCTAACCACAAGGTCAGTAGTTCGAAACTTCCAGCCAGTCCAGGGGACACAAATGAGACTTTCAACTGCCACAGAGAGTTTCAGTCTCAGAAATGAACAGGGCAGTAGTGATACGGTCTTATATGGTCTTATAAGGCTTTTATGGCAGCAGATAGAGGGCAGTGAGTGTTGGTTCTATTTACATCTAGCTTTATCATATCTAAAGAACGAAGATAGACTCACTGGAAAACACTCCCAAAGGCCAACAAACAGTCCTTGAACTAACTACAAGCTTTTCTTTCTTGTTGTTGTGTTGTGCTTTGTTTTTTTTGTCATTGGTTTCTGGTGGTGGTGGTGTTTTGTTTCAATTTGTTGTTTTGTTTTGCTCTATCTTGTTTTTGTGCATGCTATTATCTCCACGGGTCTGTCTAAATAAGATAGGCTGGATGAACAATCTGGGGGAGAAAAACAACTGGACCAATAGTTCTGGGGAGACATGAGAGAGAGGAAGGTGGGGGAAAGGAAGTGGTGTTAACAAACCCAGGGACAAGGGAACAACAAGCGATCCAAATCAGTGGTACGGAGGGTATAGGAGGTCTGGTAGGGCTTAACCAAGGGTAATGTAACCGAGAGAAATTACTGAAAACACAAGGAAGGCTGAACTTGATAGTGCGACAAGAGGAAAGTAAAAGGAAATACAGTAAAGAGCTGGGAGGCAAAATACCTTTATATAGGTCTAAATAAAGTCATGTACATATGTAAATATATTTATATTTGAGGATGGGGAAATAGATCTATGTGCATATATATATAGGTTTAGTATTAAGGTAGAAGAAGGACATTGGCTCTGCACTCAAGTACTCCCTCAATGCAAGAATATTTTGTTCTATTAAACTGGCATTTCATGATGCTCACCTTCCCGACACAATTGCTGAAGACAAAGTAGGTGCATAGGCAAATGTGGTGAAGAAAGCTGATGGTGTTTGGCTATCAAAAAATATCATTTCTGAGGTGTTAAAGGCTTGAAGTTAAACAAATGGCCATCCAGTAATGAAGCAACAAGCCCACAAGGAAGAAGCACACTAGCCAATGCGATCATGAGGTGTCGAAGGGATCAGGTATCAGACACCATCAGAACAAAAAAAAATCATTGTGAATAAGGGGAAGTGCAGAGTAGAGACCCAAATCCCACCTGTAGGCACCTGGACATTTCCTTACAGAAGGGTTGCGGGGAGCAGACGAGTCCGTCAGGGTGTAGTGTAGCAATGATGAAACATACAACTTTCCTCTAATTCTTAAATGCTTTCCTCACCCCACCCCCACTATCACGATCCCAATTCTACCTTACAATTCTGGCTAGACTAGAAAATGTACACCGATACAGATAGGAACTGGAAACATAGGGAATCCAGGGCAGATGATCCCTTCAGGACCAGTGCTGAGAGTGGTGATACCAGGGAGGGTGGGGTGGAAAGGGGGAACCGATTACTACACATAACCTCCTCCTTGGGGGATGGATAACAGAAAAGTGGGTGAAGGGAGATGTCGGAGAGTGTAAAATATGACAAAATAATAATTTATAAATTATCAAGGGTTCACGAGGGAGGGGGGAGCGGGAAGGGAGAAGAATTGAGGAGCTGATGCCAGAGGCTTAAGAAGAGAGCAAATATTTTGAGAATGATGAGGGCAATGAATGTACAAACGTGCTTGACCCAATGGATGTATGTATGAATTGTGATAAGAGCTGTCTGAAGATTTAGACCCAGACTACCTGGTTATAATGCCAGTTTCATAGGCCTTTGAGCTGTGTGACTTTATGACAATTGCTTAAAATTTCTATGCTTTTGCTTCATCATCTTTGAAGAAAAGAAGAAAGAGGGGTCATTATTGACTTCCTAATTTTGTTCAGAAATAAACGAACAAATATTTATTAATTCTAATAAAACACATCTACCTACATCAAAATTCAGGTGGTCACTAATATGTATCTATTTACATTATAGTGTTTCTTAAGGTGTGGCTTATTGTCTCCTCTCAAAACCCACTGCCATCATGGGAAAGTTATTATTTATGTCTCCACAGGAGAGGGATAGAGGTGTCAGAACTCAACCTGGTACGCTAAGCCTTAAGGGCAACATATCAATCACTTGAAGCTGTGAAGTAACAGGGAGGTGTGTTGGGCCTGCCCATATCCCACTTACATTGGACCTCTCCCTGAAGAATGCACTATAGAGGACAGTACTGAGGAGTCAAAGCAACAAAAACCCCAAGGAATTTTGAAAATAGAATTCGGACTAGTGGGTAGGGCTTGGCACTGCATCAGGCCTGATTGGAAAATATTCATAATGGTCAGCAGACAGACTTGGAACTATGCATAGGCTAGTTTTTTCATGCCTTTCTATGTAAGATAGGCAGGATAAACAATCCTGAAGAGAAAACAACGGGACTGACAGTTCTGGGAGACATGGGAGAGGAGGAGTGAGGAGAAAGGGAAGAAACAACCAACAAATCCAGGGACAAAGGAACAACAAGAGATCTACAATTGATGGCAAAGAGAGTGTAGGAGGTCTGGTAGAACTTGATCAAGGGCAATATAACCTAGAATGATTACTGAAACCCAAATGAAGGCTGGACATGATAGTGGGACAAGAAGATAGTAAAAGGATACAGAGGAAAGAACTAGGAGACAAAAGGCATTTATAGAGGTCTACATATAGGCATGTACAAATGTAAATATATTTATATATGATGCTGGGGAAATAGATCTATGTGCATATTTTTATAGGTTTGGTACTAAGGTAGCAGATGGATATTGGGCCTCTACTCAACTACTCCCTCAATGCAAGAATACTTAGTTCTATTAACCTGGCATTCCATGATGCTCACCCTCCCGACATGATCACTGAAGACAAATGGGTGCATAAGCAAATTTGGTGAAGAAAGCCGATGGTTACTGGCTGACAAAAGATATAGCATCTGGAGTATTGAAGGCTTGAAGATAAACAAGTGACCATCTATCTGAGAAGTAAGCCCACATGGAAGAAGCACACCAGCTTGTGTGATAAAGAGGCGTCCACGGGATCAGGTATCAGGCACCAAAACCCCAAAACTCATATCATTGTGAATAAGGGGGAGTATGGAGTGGAGACCCAAAGCCCATCTGTGAGCAATTGGACATCCCTTACAGAAGGGTTGAGGGGAGGAGATGACCCAGTCAGGGTCCAGTATAGCAACGATGAAACATACAACTTTCCTCTTGTTCTTTAATGCTTCCTGCCCTCCACTATCATGATTTCAATTCTACCTTGTAAATCTGACTAGAACAGAGGATGTACACTGGTAGAGATAAGAACTGGAAACAGGGAATCCAGGACAGATAAACCCCTCAGGACCAATAATAAGTGTATTGATACCAGGAGCATAAGGGGACTGTGGGGTAAAAAGGGGGAACTGATTACAAGGATATACATATAAACCTCTTCCTGGGGGGGGGGGTGGACAACAGAAAAGTGGGTAATGGGAGATGTCAGATAATGTAAGACATGACTAAATGATAATAATTTATAAATTATCAAGGGTTCATGAGAGAGGGGAAGCCTGGAGGGAGGGGTAAAAATCAGGAACTGATACCAAGGGTTCAAATAGAACTAAAATGTTTTGAGAATGATGATGGCAAGAAATGTACAAGTATGCTTGACACAATAGATGTATGTATAGATTGTGATAAGAGTTGTATGAGCCCCCAATGAAAATGATTTTAAAAAATTGATGGTGAGGAAGGTGTAGAATGGTTGGTGTGGTTTGATCAAGTGCAATACAGTCAAAAGGAATTACTGAGAGCTGAATGAAGGTCGAACATGATAATGGGGACAAGAGGAAAATAAAAGGAAATGGAGGGAAAATATGAGACACAAGACATTTATGGAGGTATAAACAGGCATTTACATATGTAAATATATTAAAATATAATAATAGGTCTATGTACATATATGTTAAGTACTAAATGCCAGATGGACATTGGGCTTTAGTCAATTCCTCCCTCATTGCAACAATAATTTGTTCTAATAATCTTGCATTCTGTGATGCTCACCTTCCTGGCACAATCGTATAAGGCAAAATGGGTGCATAAGCAATTGTGAAGAAAGCTGTTAGTGCCCGGCTGATAACAAATATAAGATCTGGGGGTCTTAAAAACTTGCAGTTAAACAAGCAGCCATCCAGCAGGGAAGCAACAAAGTCCACATGGAAGAAGCCACCAACCCATGTTATCATGAGGTCTCCACGGAATCAGGTATCAGGAATCAGAAGACCGAAACAAACAACCGTTTCTATATGAATGAGGAGAGAGAATGAGGAAAGTCAGAATGGAGCTGCAAAGCCCATCGGTAGCCAATTGAACAATCCCTCACAGAAGGATCAAGCCAGGAAGGACCAAGCCAGTCAGGGCACAGTATAGCACCACTGAAACATACCACATTCCTCTTGCTTTTTAATGCTTCCACCCCGCCAGCCCCCCCCTATCATGACCCCAGTTCTACTTTACAAATGCTGCTAGACCGGACCATGGACACTGGTGCAGATAAGAGCCCTCAACACACGCAATCCAGGACAGAGAACCCCTCAGGAACAACAATGGCAGTAGTTAAGCATACCCTCCCCCCAGAAGGGTGACAAGCAGAGGACGGTGTAGATGTGAAAAATAAAAATAATGTATGAATTATCAAGGGTTCATGAAGGTGGCAGGATGGGGGAGAGATGGGAAAAAAGAGGAGCTGATACCAAGGACTCAAGTAGAAAGAAAATGTTTTAATATGATGATGGCAACAGATGTACAAATGTGCTTGATACAATCGATGTGTGGATTGTTTCAAAAGCTGTAAGAACCCCCATAAAATATATATGTACATATATGTATATAGATAATCTCCATGGAAGCAATTCTGACTCACAGCAACACATGTAGAGTAGAACTGCCCCTGCAGGCTTCAAAACTGACCACTTTAGAGGAGTGAAAAACCTCCTCTTTCTCTCCAGGAGCAGCTGAGAGACTCGAACTTCTGTGCGTTTGCCCAGTGGGTAACACACTAGGCCACTAGGTCTCCTCCTACTTCCTCCAGATTGACTTACTGGGAGACAACTGGTGCACTGACGCACTGTGCTGAGACAGTGAGTGCAATAATACCACTCTGGACAACACAGCACATTGTCTGACCAGTTCTAGCCACGACCAATGGAGAAGATACACTAACAGGGAAAATGGAACATAGACTCAATAAAAGAAAGAAATATAAGGGGGAAAAACCACCCTAAAATAAAGTAACTTCCAAATATTAGACTGTTGGTAGTCTTGTAGTCTTTTTGATAAGTTATTGTAGTCTTTTTGATAAATTGCAGCAGACAACTTTGATATATGCCTTATCTCAACATCAGTAGCTTCATTAGGAACTATTACTCAAAAACGATTTTATTCAAGTGGGAAGGTGTAAAATGCTTTGATGTGGTTCAGGCCAGAAGTAAATACACCATGAGTATCAAAAATTCTAGTTAATCCAACTGTAAAGACAAAGTAACATTGGGCAGGAGAGATAAAGGGGAGATGGTTTTTGGTTTTTTTTGCCTGGTTTAAGAGATCTTGGGGTAACCATAAATCAGAAGTAATCTGATGGCAATTAGTACTAGGACTATGGTGTTACTACATTTCTACTAATTTAACAACCAAGTTTCCAGTGACTCTAGGCATTCTCAGAAATCTGTAGGATAAACTCCCTACGTACTTGTGAACAGCTTGCAGTCAATGGCAGTCCGAACCTAGCGGTGCAGCAGGAGACTATCCTGCTTCCATGAGATTACTGTCAAGAAATCTAGCATTCTACCCAGTAACACATGAAGTCACCATGGGTCAGAATAGATTTATGACTATGTTTGTTTGTTTATGCTTCTGATGGCAGAGTATACACGTACATCATCTGAAAACATGTCCCATCTCATCCTACTAGTACTCACTGTCCCTCGGTTCTTCTCGTTATGCATCAAGAATCATAGAATTCACTTTTCGCTAAGTGTTTTACAGGTAAGATCTCTCCATTGCCTTCAAAATATACACCGAAAACTAACATATACTTTACATTCCCATTCTGTTCAAGAAATAACTATATCTTGAAGCATTACCACCACTGAGTTCCTGCTATCAGGTCAAACCTAACTCATAGTGACCCTAGAGGACTGAGTGAAATTTACCCTTGTGGGTTTCGGGGACCAAGTCTTTAATGGAGCTGAAAGTCTTACTTTCGCCCAAGGAGTGGCTGGGGGGTTTGAAATGACAACTTTGAGGCGATCAGTCCTTGACATCAATCAGGATGCATACAACCAGAGCTCCCGTATTGAAGTCATAATGGGTATAAAATGTCTCAATTAGGTATTGGAAATGCAGTGATGCAGAGAAGTTTCTTAGCTTCTTTAAACTTATAGCTTAATGCTAGCTTGAGAATTAAGATTTAACAGCTTTAAATTTTTTAAAGTGTAATGAGTGCTCAGATAGGATGGTTTCTTCCTTTATTCCCAACACTTAACACATTATCTATTTTCTCTACTTTTTCTTGCATGTGGTAACTTTTGTTCATTTCTACATAATCCCCTTGACTTTCAAACATGTTCAAGTCTCTGTATTTAAAAAGCAATCCATACAATCTCCAAATCTTCAGTCAGTGAGCCATTAATATTCAAAACGTTTGTTCAGCTCATTCCTCTCCACTAAAATAAATGTCACTACCATCATAAAAACTCCCAGTCTCTAAATCCAATGCATACTCTTCAGTCTGTATCTTTCTCAGTCTCTGTGTGGCATTTGACATAGAACACCCTTTATGCAAACACTTGCTTTATTTTCAAGAATTTGTAATTCATCATACATCTATCCTGATTACCCTTTTATAATATCATCGCAACTAATCATCTCTACCAAGCCCTTAAATATTTGATTTTCTGGGAGTTCAAGTACAGGCTCTCTTCTTCACTAGTCAATAAATAAGTAATATGAGTCACAAATGCCACATGTAAAAATTTAAATATTCTGGTGACTACATCAAAAAGAAAAAAGAAAAAAATAGTGCAATTTATCAATTTTAAATAACCCAGTGTGCTCCAACTGTTAACTGTAGTCATTATTTTATATTTTAAGTCATTATTTCCTCATCTTTAAAATTTAGTATGATTTCATACTAAAAAACCCACATTTAAAGTGCACATTTAAAGTTTCATGCAGCTACTGGCTCTTATATTAAACAGTTAAGTCTCAGATTTTTAAGAGCTGTTCCTAAAGCTTTCAATACTCCTCAGGTCCGTAACTTCAAAATCTCTCTCTATAACTGAGGTAGTTAGGTTATTGTGCCAGTCTGTCCGATAAACACAAGTGGGATTAATTGAAGGGTAGAGAGATAAATGGCTTGTGAGTCTCGCCTTTCTTGTCTCTTGTTCGTTGATCATTGTACCAGTGTGCGGCTTCCTTGTTTGCTCTGTGCCTCAATTTGCAAGTGACACTACCTGTGGGACACCTAACCCATGAACTGTGTCGCTGTAATTTGAGATCCCTTTAAGACTTGCATCGCCAGAGAATTTGAATGTATATCTCTGGAGCTGGAGACTGACTGTTGGTTACCTGGCTGACGGTGACCTGCCTTGCTGTTTGCTGCCTGTGCCAGGATAGCTTATCTCACCCTACAGAGGACTACCTGGAAGCCCTCAAGACTTGAAGGACTGCTAGTGTCTCACAACTCTCTCACGGGAATGAGTTGCACTGAGTCATTTGTACTGCCTTATATTTAACTGTTCATTTCTTGTATTATCTATCTATCTGTATATAATTTAACAGTTTATGTCTTATGTTATATATCTAGCTATCTTTATAAATATCTATATAAAATTATCAGCAATCTGTTGATAACTCTCTAGAGAACCCTGTCTAACACAATAGTCAAGAGTTTTAATTCTGGACTTGTGTATTTATTTGAAATATTACCTCCAATATCTCAAATTACACTTAATTCAATGTGCTTATGTCTAACAGATGAGATGTTCCTAGAAAGTGTCCTCTTTCTATTGTCCCTTGTCCTAATGGCCAGTGCTGTTCTCACTACAGTTTTACAATGTGGAAACATAATGGACATAGTTGATCCTTTTTTCCCTTCCATCTCTATGATGAAGATGTTTAGTATTATCACATTTATACTCAATTTAATCATAAACTTAATTCTCCTCATCTCTCTTCTCACCGTAGTCCATGCTTAACTTTCTCTTTGGGATAGCTACCAACTCTGGGGAAGGTCAAGTTTTGTAATAGCCTGCTTTCCTGGCTCCCTTTGACATATTGTCATTCCATGCCACTGCGTAGGTTCTGACTCTGAGGGACTCTGTAAATCAGGCAGCACCCTGTCCTGTGCCATCCTCACAGACACTATCCATGGCCCTGCTCAGGGGCGCAGTGATGGGGTCAGTCCATCCCTTCCACCAGCTTCTTTTTTTATTTTTTTGATGCCTCTCTATTTAACAAGTGTGATATTCTTTTCCAAGGACTGGTCTCTCCTGATAGCATGTCCCATGTCCCCGAGGCAAAGTCTCACCTTCTTCCAAAACAAATCTCTTTGTTCTCTTGGCAGTTCATAGTACTTCCAATATTCTGCACCAGCACCATAAAAAAGTTGTGATATTTTCAATCCACTACCATACATGTGAAAGTTGGATATTGAATAAGGATGACCAAAAAGAACTGATGAATTTGATTGATATTACTTTTGCCTATAGGACTAATGTAAATTTGCGTGATTAAATTTGTGTGTTAATTTGTCCAATAATGTACTAAATATAAATGTAATGTAAAAGGATTATAAATATATTCCTCACAATTATAGCTCCATGTTTAGTTGGTACCCGATACATGACATGTACTTCAAAAAGACTGGGTGAGGACTGCTTAACAGAGTGTTACACCGCACTCACCACCATCTAATCAGAGCGGACTCACAGCACCCCCTGCCGGCTTCTGAGATCATCACTGTTTCAGGAGCAGACAGTCCAGCCTTTCTCTCTTGGGGCTCTCGGAGCTTTCCAATTTCCATTTGGATGGCAGTCTGAGGAGTAACCACTGCTCCTCAAGGCTCCTCACCTGAGTCTTAGAAGGTCAGAAAATTATTTTTTAAAAGTCATTTTTTTCCTTTGGAGTGAATTTACCATAAAACTACTCATCTTCCTTTCAGAGTAGATATGCTGTGAAATTATTTCTTATCTACATTAGAAACGCGTTCGCACTTTGATTCATATGTATGCCACACAGTCATATACTAGCAATGGCTCACGCTGCTTCATGAATGCTGTGTCCTCAGTAAACGCCCTAATGGCTGCACAGTAGCACTGTTATCATCAGTAGCAGTCTGTCGGGTCTGACTCAGTGGCACACAACAGCAGTCGTGTGAGAGTGCAAACCTGCATCAGGGCACTTTCTAAATTATCGTCTTTTGAGGAGCAGACCACCAGGTGTATTCAAATGACCAGCTTTTGGATTAACCTAGCCAGTGAGCCCCCAGAGCTCCAAAGATAGCACTATGTGATTGACATTGTTATCATCTTTGGCCAAATAAGCATCATCTTAACCATACATCAGGAAAGCCACTAACTGGCTCAATCTCAGAAACATCGTTTTTCTAACAACAAATCAAAATTGCAAATAGTAGCCCAAACAAAATTTCTATGAATACAGATAGGACCAAATGTAGAGTGCCACTTCATTCATCCATGCTGTGGAAAGAAGACAGTGATGTCAGAGAGAGAGAAAGAGAGAGAGAGAGAGAGAGAGAGAGAGAGAGAGAGAGAGAGAGAGAGAGAGAGAGAGAGAGAGAGAGAGAGAGAGAGAGAGAAATGAAATGGCAATAACACAGGAATATTAGATCTACAGCAATATCTCAAGACCAACATGCTTGATGCTACCCAAAGGTCAGTAGTTGGAACCAACCCATTGCTTGTCCTGAGACAGATGCAGCAGCCAGCTTTTATAGAAATTTACAACCTTCAAACCCTCCCCAGGTCGTCCTAGCCTGCCTTACTGGATCACTGTGAGTTAGAATAAGCTCAACGTCAATGAGTTTTTAAATTACTGAATGAGAGGGAAAAACAGACAACACCGAGGGTAAAATCCAAGTTGAAGAATCATTGCACCCTCTCTGATAGTCCCAGGGATATGTCTATTTTCGATACAATACATTCTTAGAACTGATAGTAGAGGGTGAAAAATCTTAGAGGTCAAATTCTTGCCTGTCACACAGGTCGTACTGCACCATGTCACTTTGCTTGTGTGTCGGTTTCCTTCACAGGGACCCTGGTGAGATCATATTTGACACAGTGGGCTGCTGTGTTCGCCTGAGTTTACTAGAGAAACAAATCCAGGGACATTCATGTATTTGTAAGAGAGTGCTTTATATCAAAGAGTAACTAGCTATTAAGAAAACATCCTAGCCCAGTCCAGATCAAGTCTGATATTAGGCCATAAGTCCAATACTTGTCCATAAATTCCTCTTAAGATTCACATAGCCACTCGCAATGATGCCAAACGCAGGAAGCTCAAATGCCAGTGGGTGAAGTCTTATGGATCCAGGGGTGGTGGACGCATTCTCTCCAGGGCTCTGGCTGCCACCAGCATGACTCCGTGTGGCTTGTCAACAAGAAGATGAATTAAGAGAGAGAGTGCATCCCACCTCCAGGAAGGAAGAGAAGAAGTTCCCAGAATCCTCACAAGAATGCCATGCCCACAAGGAGGCTAGACTCCAACCCTTCACTCTTACTACCCTCAAATTGACATGATATTATATAACTACCATAGCTGCTAACCTGCAGGACAGCAGCTTTCTACTCCAATAAAGATATAATTTTGGAAACCTACAGAGGCAGTTCTAATCTGTCTTCTAGGGTTCTCTGAGTCAAATGGACTCAACAGCAGTGATTTAAAAATTGGTATCGGTCAGTTTAAATTATGATATAGTGATCATTCTTGTTTATTCTAGGGTCCTAAAATAATCACACACACACTTTATTCTTACTTAAGAGCAGAAGGAGTCAGAGATTTGAAGCATGAGAAGGACCAAAGCGCTGTTGTAAACTTGAAGTTGTGGAGACGACGTGGGAAGGGCTGCCTTTGGCTGTGAGCTAGCAAGGAACTGGATCTCTGAGTAGCATTCTGCTAATATCCTAAGGAAGTCTGAGTGTACATTCTTCATCTAAGCTCCCTTCTAGAAGCAAAGACTGCCCAACACTTGGGTTTTAGCCTTGTGAGACCTAAGGAAGAGAGTCCAATTCCATCAAGGCAGTCTTTAGACACAAAGTAAGAACAATGAATACATTAAGTTTTTGCAAGTTATTGCATGCATGGCAATTTGTTACATATCAGCGAATAGAATATTAATAAAACATTCAATATGATCCTTTTGTTGGTGAACAATAGTAGTGTGTGTGGCTATAAAGGTTTATAAACACTCAGAAATAGGACTGACATGATAAACACAATATTGAGAATGTATAAAACCACAGAGCAGCCTGAGTTTGCAGAGGACAGAGAAGCAGAGTTTTCACATTAATTTCAGGTAGACGTGTATTGTTTGACTCGTGTGTAACAAGATTGCATCTGCATATCATTAGAGACATGAAAAGATATTTTTAATATGGTGGTTCCATTATATCTGAAATCAGTGCTGGTGTTTCTCTTTCAAATTGGTATTCAGAAATCAGTGAAGATCTTTGGTGTTGTTAGTCAGTGGTTAGACACCCAAACAAACTGGCCTGAAAAAGTTAACCAGGAATTCATGGATTCCAAGTAATGCAAAGAAGAACAGTTAAAGGACTCTACTTGAGCTGCTTTTCTCAATAAAATTTCTCTTGTCTGAAACACACACAACCTATTTATCTTAGACCACTAGCCCACAACTTTTGGAAGAGCTATACAATCTGAACCTACAGGAACAAAAATGAGAACCACTATGTAATCCTCTCCATGACCTACACATGAAAACTGCACGGACAAGACTGTCGGAAAATATGGCCAATGTATCACGGAGGGACTCCATAGCAACCAGACTCAAGAGCTACTGAAGTGAAGTAATGTCTGAGTTTGCCATTAGTCCCAAGAACTCCGAAAACAACTTACTTCTATTTACACACCATCCCTCCCTCTCTTTCTCCTGCTCTTCCATCTCTCCTGCTTTCAGGAGTCAATCTGTGATGAAGTGCAAAGTATTACAAGAAATTATTTAGAAATTTTGCTAAATTTGAACTGGTAAAATGTGAAACCTTCTTGGCGTGAATGCAAATTTCACAGACTCTTGTAATGTGCAGTTTATAAAAATGAGGCTTCTATTGTCGGTCAATTTCTTCAAGCATTTTAACATTTCCATCTTAACATCAAACATCCACTACTTTTCATTCAAAACCAGCTAACTGCAATTTGAAACATTTTCTATCATTTAGCTATTTCCTATTTAACAGGATCTCGTGAGTAAAAAATACATGCCTTAGGGGGGGAAAATGGACCTGCTGCGATTTGGTAATTACATTTTTCAGCACAAAATGCAGATGTACGCTCTTCACTTTAAACATAATGGGTGTTTAGCAGGCAAGGAGTCCACAGAGAGACTACCAGGACTAAATATATTATCCTTAAAAACTAATTCTGCCATGTATGATTCATAGCCAACTCCTTAGGTAAAGTTACCGATTTTCAAAATATCCCATTGGGAAGGATAAAAGAGGAAAAGGGAAAGACCAGACTCACATCTGTCTCCACTGCCAAGGAATTGCTGTCCTAACCAAGGTTCTCAGGGGTTTGCTAAGAAGGCTCTTTTCATCTAGGTTTCCTAAAAGCAACTCTTTTGAAGAAAATCCACATATCATTTGCTTTACTCGATGCTGGAATGAAAAATAGATGTCCACTGTCATCCAGCAATATTGATTACCAGTGGAAATGTGATCATTCTGCATTGACTTGCCCCACAGCGCTGCGTCCCGAACAGCGGCAGAAGGAAATTAATGCTTTCATCTCGCGCCTAAGAAAAATATGAGGTGCTGTTCACTTTGCCCTCTAGACAGAGAGGTATACGTGATAGCTGAAAGGTAATAGCTTTTGGAACATGAACTTGAGGCTTTATTAAAATCATTATTTAATGCACAAAAAATTAATGAACCCACTGCCTTGGCATTTAAAGTATTCATTTGTAGTTATGACCTCTTAGATCATAAGGGTACTTTGTTAAAAGCTGGAATTTCTCAAATTAAAGCTAATGTCCCAGTTTTGTCTAAACTGTATGTGTTCATTGATAATTTACTGTATATAAATCTCAATCAAGTAGTATAAAAATTATGAATTGGCCGTGACAGGAATTATTTGTTCATCTTGTATTTGACTTCTATTTACTGAAAACACGAACGGCTTTACTGGTCTTCAATGGGCACCCACAGTGAGCCCAGATCTGTAGTATTATATGGATTTTTTAAAATTAAAAGGTCATTTTATTGTGGGCTCTTACAGTTCTTATAACAATCATACATCAATATATCAAGCACATTTGTACCTATGTTGCCATTGTTATTTTCTAGACATTTACTCTCTAGTGAGCCCTTGGTATTAGCTCCTCTTTTTTCCCTCCTCCGCGCAATATGGATTTCTATAAGCCAGTTTGTATAATTTTATGTAGTACGTCCCATCTGTAATAAAGGGTCAGAAAAAAGTGGAGACCATAATGAGAAAAGCTGACACTGTGACTATATCACTGGATTCAAATGGCAAAGCCTAATGGTGGTGCAGGGCTAGGCCATGTTATTTCTATTATACAGTAGATTCCTGGAACGGTAACGAGATTTGACAACAATTAACACCAACATCAATGGTTACTATAATAAATATTTGCTCATAAATGTGACGCAAAAGGAAAAAATGACGAGTTCTGGATACCAAAAATCGTATTCATTATATGTTCAAATAGAAAAGACATTAAGGTATAATTGAGTTGTCTTGGATTGTAATGATTTTATATTTATGCAAAGTTATGTCCCACCAGAAAGATTCCCAATTGAAATGCACTTCTATGTCCTAAAATAGAATCAAAATTCACATTGGGAAAAAATGATAGTAAGTTAGACATCAAGAACCAAGACTTTTTTTTCTCCTTTGCAATATTTTGTTTAACATTGTACAACACAACAAGGCACCCTGGTGGTTAAGGCTGAGCAACTAACCTAATGGTTCACAGTTTGAACCCACCAGCTGCTCCAGGAAAGAAAGAGGAGGCAAGTTACCACCATACAGACGACCCCCTTGGGCACGTTATGGAATAGGCTTCTCTGTCCTGAAGGAGTCTGAATTGATTATCTTGCAGGGGGATCTATTTGTAAAAAAATAACAATAATATAACAAATGTGATACCAATTACATGATACACATGCAAATGTCTACAGTAAAAAAATATAAATGCTTGCATTTAGCCATATACCAGTCAAAAAGTATTCCTGGTCATATGTGCACCTGCTTATTCCATTCAAACATGGTCAAACGTGTCTCTAGTGTCAGTGGATCACTGAAACCACCTTTCTCAGCATTACACTAATAAATGGTTATATAATATAATTCGTCAGTGTGCCTTCAAGCAAAAATTCCAATCAAGCAGTGGTCTCTGAGGGGCTCTGCTGGACCAGTTAAATTCAAGATTATGCTGATTGTTTTTCTGGAATTCCAAAGGGATTATCTTGTAGATGTCCTCATAGACCACAGAGCACTCACAGAGACCTTTTAGGAAGAAGTTTGGAGAAAGTGGAGAACCGCACTGAGGAGTCAGAGCCATAAAGCTGTGTTGAGTCATCCTCCCCCCGCACCCTTCTCCCTGCCCATCATGGACATGTACTAGTTCGTTCTTTAACACTAGGATCAAGGGCTGTCCTACTAACATTTCACCGAGTACCTGACCTCATCCACCATCCAGTTCCAGTCTTTCCCTTTCTGGCATCTATTGTTCCCCAAACCCAAGGATATATTAGAATAACACAATCTGAGTCCCTGGAAGATCCCCAATCTCTTTTGGTGTGGTGTCAAGAGAATGCAGACTTCGATGGGGAAAAGTTAGAGGGGTGGAGGCATTACTTGCAGAAGTGATTCCAGCTCATTGAGACCCACTGAGTCATCTGCCTAAGCTAGCTGGTGTTTTCTTTTGCAATCCAGAATTGATTTCACCAGTAGTTCCAATTTCAAGTACTATTTATACTTTTTTTCCTCCAAAATATACTTACATTAAATAAAAAAACAAACCAATGCATCTCAGGAAGGTAGACAATAAATGACTGCATTTCTGGGGAGCTTGGCAACCCCTGGGCAGAGTCCCAGCACAAGAGAGGGAGGGCTAGGAGGCTTCGCATCCAAGCAGAGTCTGGGCAGCAGGTTCCTGCTGACACTCTGCGGGTCACATGGTCCACATCATTAGCATCACTGGCCCAGGGCAGTTTGCTGGGGGAGGGGTCCGCAAGCTCTAGCCACTGTGAGTTCAGTGAAACTCGGCAGGAATTCCACCAGCAGCCTGTGCGGGGCAGGTTCAAACCAAACCCACATTAAGGAGGAAAGCAGACAATTCTTCAGAATCCAAGACGCATTCCTTGCTGATTTTACATCGCGTTCTCCAGCTAACTTGGGCAGGTGGAAGCTGTTCTTCAGACCAATGTGTCACGGGCTGCTCCAGCTCGGTGGGACAGAGGGACCGTGATGGGGACGGAGGGCAGCGCACAATCCCGGCCCTGCAGGCCTACAGGAGGCGTACCGCTTCATGTAGTCTTCCACTTTATTCCGGATGTCCTCCTTGTCCCGCAGATGATGTTCTGCAGCTTCAATATTCAGTGGATCATTAAAATTCAAAAGATAAGTAAATAAGGAGTTTAATCCCCAAACAACATCCTTCAGCGTCCTCGTGCGAGCCCAGCCAGTGCTGTCAATCGAATGTTCTCGCAGTAAACTCAGACAGATGTCCCCCCGTCTCTGTGATGTTGGGGTGCCAGATTCTGGTCAAGCACTTCACCTTGGGGGGTACCATGTTGTAGGCATCAGGAACTTCAGTTCAAACTGAAATTTTCCACCCTGGTAGTAACCCTCATCTGGGGTCACGGTTAGCTGGAAGCAGTGGAGCTTGTTGGGATCAGGAAAGTGCACCTTACAGGTACAAGGTACGTTTGCTTCACTCTGCAACCTCTTTGACGAGCAGCTTGTCTCTCACAGACACCCTCCGCGTGGAGTGGGAGGCGGTGGCTGCGGAGCGGGACCCTTTGAGAACGTCATCCTGCTTCAGTTTGCTCGCCAGAGTGAGCATCACTGCTCTTCCCCCTGGGCTCCCCGAGAGTGGCGAGGCGGCCCGGGAGCCAACGCCATGCCCGGCCTGTGCGGCGACGGCGAGATGAGGCCCTCACGGAGGCGCCGGCTCTGGGTGGCCTACTATTTATACTTTTTAAAATATATATGGGATGGGAAATCAGGCACCTTAAATTTCTCAGATCTTAGTCTGATAGTTATTGTAAATGCTTATATCCATGACCCTGGCCAAGGTAGTCTATGGAAGATATTGCCAATTTAAATTAGATAGAAATTAAAGATTAAATTAGATTAGAAATATTAATTACATCAAAATAATATGAAACGGCATTTTTCAAAATTACCCTTCTCGTCTCTGTTTTACTTTATGGTCATATCTCATTAACATTCATACAAGCAAGAATTCACATTAAGGCCCAATCCTCTTTGACTGAAATAAAAAATACATATATATCATGACATAAAGATCCCACTGGTCCTTTAAAACATTCAGTGGCCCAAAATAAACATCAGTTTTTTAATTCAGAGAACGAAGTTCAAGAACATTTACAAATATATTTTAAAGTGGCAAGTAATGCATATTTGAGTAAAATATATAATTTTATTTAATATAATATAATGTATTATCTGCATGACACATATTTTCAAGCAAAATGGTGTGCATGATCAATGAGTGTGTGTTAACAAATGTCTAACAGATTGAAAAGTTTATGAATAACTAATGTCAAAATATTTTCTTATATATCAAAGACCATTTATATTTAAGTGCCATTTTCAGGTCCACTTATTTTTGAAAAGAAAGGACACTCGGGTTACATTAGGGTGAACACGAGGCTGATCATGTATAAGTCTGAGGATGTAAACTGATGATGCTAACTGCAGACACTTTTGATGTATTAAATGTTGTGATGGACAGAATCTATATCATTTACATAAAGGCAATAGGAGCACAATGATAATTACACAGAAGACAAATATAAAGATGAGAAAACTCAAATCAACTTCCTTTGTTCAATCTAAAATTTACATCTCAAAAGCATCTCCAAACATACATAATCAACCATGTTTTACTCAACAGAAAAGAGGAAATACGAAGTTTCCTATATTTGGGTTGCAAAGCAAAGTACCTTCCTAAGTAGAATACTAAATAAAACAGTCATGAGAGAAAGATGTTTTTATGAATGCAAAAAAGAGAGCCTTAAGTGGTTTCTTTAAAAAAAAAACTCTTTTTTCAAGGTTGCCTGAGTCATTGAATTTATTTGCATTTCTCATTATAAAATAATCAACTTGTTACCATAATGACCATAGAGGACAGGATAGACCTGCCTTGTGGATTCCTTAGACAATAACTGCTTATGGGGGTAGAAAGATGCATTTTCCCCCTATGAGTGGCTGGTGGTTTCAAACTGCTGACTTTGAGGATTGCAGCCCAATGTGCAATCACTACCCCACCAGGACTCCTCTGCATTTCCCCCACTAGTCTCCGAGTGGGCAATGGGTTTTCAGTGAGTTCCTTGGGAAATACACTGCTGTAAAGACTTCCACTCTCAGAAGCTCATGGGAAGTTCTATTCTGTCCTAAAGGGTCGCTGAATCAGAATCAGCTTGACAGTAATTGAGGTTTTGGATAACTACTATTAAATAAATAATATATCTCCAAAATTAAATTGTGTTAAAAAGAGACTCGATATACAAAGAGCCAAGGGAATTGCTCTAATATAAATTTAAAGAGTGTAAATCTTGATAGTATACCCGATAGTTTACTGCCATCAACTGAGAAAGATAATTGAGAGTCACTTTTAAAGGAGAGAGGCTGTACTCAGAGAATGTAAAGCATAGACTAATTTATCTAAACATAGAAAAATCTTAATTTAGTCACAAGTTTACCCCTTGCCTTTGGCTTTACTCTGACAAGTTTAATGATACAACAATTAAAGATAAAAGGTTGATTACTACCCCATGATGACTAAATCATATTAGAATCAATGACAGCAATACAAAATGAGTTAGATTATTTTGCCTTGTTATCTCTGGAATCAAGTGAATTGTGAAATAAAATGAGAGACTGGAAAACGTAAATACACACACACACACACACACACACACACACACACACACACACACACACTGTCCCAGGAACCCGCGTTGGCAATTCTACCCTGTCCCACAAGGTTATGAGTCAGAATTGATGGCAATGAGTTTGGATTTGAGTTTGTACGCCAAATATTTTCTATTTTAAAGATGTGTTGTTTATAATTTATTATGCATATCATCTTTTTTAATTGAAAAGAAATATGTTTAATGTCTGGTGAGGAATTGCCCCTTTTAGGAATGAGACACACAAGAGCAAATGACAGCACTGCATGGTAGTCTTAGAACACTGCAGAGAGTTGTGGTGGGGGTGGGGGTGGAGGAGGTCCAGTCATTCTAACGTGTAGAGACCTCTGTACAACAGAACAAAACGCAGCCCACCAGGGGCCACGGCCACCATCGTTCCTGTGTTCGCACTCTTGCTATACCTGCTGTGTCGATCCCAAGGCTGAGAGTACTCTTCACTTTATGTTGCCCTCTCTTTCACCAAGCGTAAGGTCCTATTCGAGAGACGGGTCCCTTTTGCTGACATGTCCACAGTGCATGAGGCAAAGTGTCATTATGCTTGCTTTTAAGGAGGATTTCAGCTGTACTTCTTTCAAGACAGATTCATTGGTCCTCCTAGCAATACCTTGTATCCACAATGCTTCCCGGCAGTATAAAATTAAAATGCACTAACTGTTCTTTTTTCTTTATTCATTGATAGATTTCCTATGCATACGAGGAGATTAACAATACCATGGCGTGGGTGAGGTGCACCTCCGTCCTCACAGTGATTCCTTTGCCGTTGAACCCTCTAGAGAGGTCTTTTGCAGCACATCTGCCCAAGGGGTTGTGTCCTTTGATTTCCTGAATTGACTGCTATGGGTGCTGATCATTGATGCAACTAAAATGAAATACTTAACCATTTCAATATGTTTTCCGTTTATCATGATCATTTGTATTGGCTACATTGAGGGGTTCTTTTTGTTTTCCGTATGTTGAGGTGTAACTTATTCTGAATGTTGGAGTCTTTGATCTTCATCAGGAAGGAAGGCATCAAGTCCTCTGAGCTTTCAGTAAGCAAGGCTTCTCTCATTTGCATACTAATTGCTGTTAATAAGTCTTCCTCCAATGCTACTGCCTCTCACATAGTCCAGCTACTTGGGTATTTGGCTCACCCTACATATTGGAGAAGAATGGTGAAAGGGTACAACTCTAACAGTAATGATCGCTGATTTTAAAGCACATCATTTCCCTGCTCAACTCTCACTGCCATCAAATAGCTTCTGACCAAGTGATCACACAGGACATAGCAGAATGCTCCCTGTGAGCGTTCAAGGCAATGAATCTTCACCAGGGAAAAGCTTCATCTTTCTCCTCTAGAGGAGCTGGTGGTTTCGAAGTACTGACCTTGTGGTCAGAGCTCCATTCAAATGATAGACTGTTAATAGATGTGCATCTTAGACTAGAATTATGGGAATCTCTAGCATTTCTTAGAAAAATAACTAAACGTCTAAATATCTATGGCTTTATCTTATCAATAAAATTGTGCACAATATTTTGAAATATTATGTGTAATTCTGATCATGAAAATATCTGAAATGTTGTGCATTAAATGAACTAGAAAAGGCAGTGCAGTTCAAGATTCCAAAGGTAAAAAATACTAAAGACATCTATTAATAAAGTCAGGTAAAAAAATGATTACATTAAGTAACAAAATCCACACAAGCTGGTGATTCTGGATATGCATGCTTTAAATGACACAAAATTGACAGTTTATTAACCAAGTATACTTGAAGATGAATTGGTTAGTATTCAATCATCTTGTCTGTTCTGACTTAGTTTCTTGTGTAAATTGATTAAAAGTTTGTTCCATGTTTATGTAGTGAAGAATAAAAATATTACTTTTTACCATCTAATAATAGTTTAGTATATTCATATAAAATTGATTGAAATTATGTTAAAAATAGAATAAATCACCTTAAACAAATCTCCACTTGATAATAATATATTCAACTATCAAGTTAGCTTTATTTCACATTTACACTCACATTTTACATTGCAACTCATCAAATTATTAACCAAATCACACTCCAGCACCACATTAAAATTAGTGTGCTTTTAGAGTCTTAGTATAGATGTCTATTGATAAGGTCAGTGCTTCTTCTTTTTTAACCTGTGCCAAAAGATATTTTAATGTTTTCCCTTTTTTCCCCTATTCTTTTCTTTTTTTGTAAATCACTTTATTGGGGCTCATACAACTATTATCACAATCCATACATACATCAAGTGAGTAAAGCACCCTTATACATTCATTACCCTCATGATTCTCAAAATTCACTTTCCACTTGGGTTCCCGGAATCAGTTCATTTTCCTTTTCTCCCTCTCCCTCCCTCCCCGTTCCCCCCTCCCTCATGAACCCTTAATAATTTATAAATTATTATTTTATCTTATCTTACACTGTCTGGCGTCTCCCTTCACCCACTTTGCTGTTGCCCAACCCCCAGAGAGGAGGCTATATGTAGATCCTTGAGACCAGTCCCCTATTTTTACACCCCCTTCCCTCCAGGTATCACCACTATCACTGTTGGTGCTGAGGGGTACATCTGTCCTAGACTCCCTGTTTCCAGATCCCAACTGTACTGCTGTGCATCCTCTGGTCTAACCAGGTTTGCAAGGTAGAATTGGGATCATGATAATTGGGGGGGAGAGGAAGTGTTTAAGAACTAGAGGAAGGTTTTGAGTTTCATTGTTGCTACACTGAACCCTGAGTGACTCATCTCCTCCACACTACCCCTCTGCAAAGGATGTCCAGTTGTCTACAGATGGGCATTGGGTCCCCATCACATGCTCCCCTAATTCACGATGATATGATTCCCCCCCCCATCTTTGTTGCTTGAAACCTGGTCCCCGTGGCCCTTCATGATCACACATGTTGGTGTGCTGCTTCCATGTGGGCTTTGTTGCTTCTGGGCTAGATGGCCACTTGTTTACTTTCAAGCCTTTAAGTCTCCAGATGCTATATCCCTCAATAGCCGGGCACCATCAGCCTTCTTCACCACACTTACTTATGCACACATTCATCTTCAGCGTTTATGTGGGGAAGGTGATCACACAATGATGGTTTTGGGTTTTGGTGTCTGCTACCTGATCCCTTCAACATCTCGTGTTCACTTAGGCTTGTGTACTTCTTCTCTGTGGGCTTTGTTGCTTCTGAGCTAGATGACCGCTTGTTTGCTTTCAAGCCTTTAAGACCCCAGACATTATATCTTTTTGATAGCCGGGCACCATCAGCTTTCTTCACTACATTTGCTTATGCACACATCTGTCTTCAGTGATCATGTGGGGAAGTTGGGTATCATGGAATGACCGTTTAGCTGAGCAAGGTGCTATTGTAATGAGGGAGTGTGCATCAGGAGGCCCAATGTCCACCTGATACCCTACTACTGAACCTATAAATATATGCACATAGGTCTATTTCCCCCATAATCATAAATATATTTACATATGCACATGTTTGTATTTAGGCTTCTATTTATGCCCTTTGCCTCCTACTCCTTTCCTCTATTTCCTTACGCTTTCCTCCTGTCCCACTACCATATTCAGCCTTCATTCCAGTTTCAGTAAGTCCTCTTAGTTACCTTGCCCATGGTCACTCCCTACCAGTCCTCCCATCTCCTCCCTGCCACTGGTTTTGAACCACTCATTGTACCCTTTTCCCTGAGTTGGCCAATGCCTCCTCCCTTTCCCTACCTCCCACACTCTCATGTCCCTCCAGGACCGTTGGTCCCATTATATTCTTCTCACATAGGTTGCCCAGCCTATCTCATCTAGGTGGACCTGCAGATATAGTAATATGTGCATAAAAATGCAGATGGCTTTGATAGCAACAAAGTGACACATAAGAACATGGGGTTGACAGCAGCAACACTGACATGCTGACAAACAAAAAAGCCACTGACATACAAAATTTTAAAGAGAAAAAAAAAACCCAAAGAAAGAGCAAAAAAAAAAAATCTGTTCGTAGTTCTAGGCCTGTTTGTTGACCTTTAGGAGTGTTTTCCGGATGAGTCTGATGGGGTGCCACTTCCTGGCCCCAAAGTTCATCCTTTATACTCCCTCGGGATCTCCTTAATCCCGAGGGAGTATATATATATATACTCAAGCTTTCTATTTAGAGATTATGAAAAAATTGTGTAATAATGTGTGACAAAAAAGGCCTGATTTGCGGATGGGGGAACTGGTTTGCCATTATGACAATGGTCTTCCTCACTCAGCCATCTCAGATTGCCAGTTTTTTATGAAAGACAGCATGTCTCTCTTCTCCCATGCACTTTACTCACCCAGCCTGACTCCACATATCTTCTTTTTGTTTCCACAAATAAACAGGGACATGAAAGGACAACGATTTTACAACATAGAAGAGGGTAAGAAAAAAATGAGGGAGATGCTGTGAGCCATCCAGACATATGAGTTTGAAAAATGTTTCCAAGAATGGAATTGCAGATTTGACAAATGTATTAAGTGTAATGGAGAGTACACTTTAAAGGCGATAAGGTTGTTTTGTAAAAAAAAAATTAAATGCATAGCTTTGAAGGAAAAAAAATCTCTTGTTTAGGGGTACTAAAATTGGTACAGATAGCAACTGGAAACACAGGGAATCCAGGACAGATGACTCCTTCAGGACCAGTGGTGAGAGTGGTGATGTATGGAGGGTAGAGAGAATGTAGATAGAAAGGGGAACCTGATTATAAGAATCTACGTATAGCCTCCTCCCTGGGGGATGGACAGCAGAGAAGGAGGGGGGAGACATCAGACAGTGTAATATATGACAAAATAATAATAATTTATGAATGATGGAGGGTTCATGAGGTAGGGGGGAGTGGGGAGGGAGGGGGAAAATGAGCAGCATATATTAAGGGCTCATGTAGAAGGCAAATGTTTTGAGAATGTTGATGGCAACAAATGTACATACGTTCTTGACACAATGGATGTATGTATGGATTGTGATAAGAATTGTACGAGCCCCCAATAAAATGATTAAAAATAAATAAATAAAATAAAATATATATGCATACATATATGTATATATATACATGTCTCAAATGGGTCTAGGTTACATAGTGATTATGCATTCAAGTTCTAGGTGAAGGTCACCAAATGCTCCTCAGGAGACAGACAAGGCTTTATACTCCAATAAAGAATTACAATTTTTAAACCCCACAGGGGCAGTTTTTCCCTTTCCTATGGAGTTGCTATGAGTCAGAATCTACTCAATGGAAGTTACTATAAACTAATAACTAATTATGGCTAAGGTTTCAGTACACACATGCTTATTATTTCCAAGCACATATGTGCAACAATGGTATGAGCTTTCATAAGCAGTAAAGCTGTCTAAATTTTCACCTACTAAATGTAGGTAGTACTTAACTGGACATATTATAAATACTTAAGCATATTGTTTTGTCAATTTAATTAAATAGAACTCCTTTGGCTCCCATACGTTTCATCAGTAAGATGTGGATTGAGGATTGGATGAGTCCATGGAGAATATCTTAATTGACACTTGAACATCAAGGACTATTATTAATGAGGGTCCCTTCTGCAAGATGGAAGTCTTTTTGTCAATATCCCTAGATAGAGATATAAAACTTTAAAAAATTATTATGGTCATATGCAGATATCAATAAGAAACCACTACCAAAGGGTTCTAGAAGAAAAACTACGACAGATATTAGAGTGAAATTTCTAATATAAGCCAGAATCCCAGTTGAACCAGCAGGAATAATTTGGCTGACGTGGCATGAAACATGGGTTTACATTCATGTTGTGCCTCTGTGTCTCAAGTTACTGTAGTCTTGGGATAATTTCCCAACTACTACGTTCTTCATGTTCTGCCTTTATAAAATGTTGAAAACCTTATAGAGTTCTGATTTAGTGACGTCATGAACGAAGTGATCTAATGTGAACGAACTGTGTAATAATCAAGGCACTCGAACTGGGTGACCTCTGTGAAAGGGTTATTTGACCCCCAAATGGGGTCATGACACACAGGTTAAGAAGCGCTGATCTAGAGAAAGCATCTTTCAAGACAACTCAAGTATTACTTCCTCAGAACTTGTTTCTGACTTCTCTCATATCCCCCAAATGGACCATTCTCTCTTTTGTTCTTTTTTAAGCCTTCTTACTTGTTTGTGTACCTCCCCATGCTAGATGGACTTTCTTGGAGGATCAGGCTTGGATCACACCTCTTGGTGCCCCAAGTCACACAACACAGCACCTGATTTAAAATAGCTCAGTCTGTGCATGTCTGATAAATAGTATTGTATTCCCTTCTCTGGGATCTCCCTGCTCCCATACTACTAACTCCATTGAAACTTTATGGCAGGGGCAATAAATAGAGAAGTGATGTGTCCAAATAAATAAATAAATAATCAAGGCACTCTTGGCTGTGGAGGAAGCCTTGGTGGCATATCAGTTCTGTGTTGGGCTGTGATTCTCAGGTCAGCAGTTTGAAACCACCAGCCACTTCTCCATAAAAACACAGGGCTTTTTACTCCCATGAAGCGTTTAAATCTCAGAACACGGTGGGGTGGGGAGGGCAGGTCTACTCTGTTCTACAGGGTGTTATGAATTAGTGCCGATGTGATGGCAGTGAGTTTAGTTTTGAGGTTTATTGCTTGTGATATAACGAAAGACCAAACACATTGCTTAAGGAGTTTGAGAATTTATTCATTACTATACCTCAGCAATCTAGGTACAAATTTCTCTCTCTGTCCACACACACACATACCTTCTTGTCCCCATCTCAGAAAAAGCAAAACAAAAAATAAAAATGACTAGATTCTGACTGATGGCAACATGATGTATATGAGAGTGCAGTCATGCACGATAGAGTTTTCAAAAGCTGATATTTTAGAAGCGCTTCACCAGGTCTTTATTTTAAGATAGATTTACACTTACCCAAACCATCAACCTTTCCATTAACAGCCTCGTGCTACAACACTGCCACCATTCAAAGACTGTACTTAGGTTTTATTCTTAGATTCTCACCTTCATTATTAAGAAATGGCTGCAGCTGTTTCTCACATTTATTCAACAAAGGATACAGAAGAAAAGAACATCTGTCTTTTGCTAGGACGCCTGCTAAATAAAGTTTTCTTGTATATCTTTGTCTCTAGATGGATGTTGTGCCAAGCACTGAAGGAATCACCCTTAATCCTCCTGATAATAGTCATCCTCCAGGGGGAAGAGTTATCTTCTCAAGTCTAACTATGAATACGCATAATAATAATGGTTGGATGGCTTCCAAATGCACTCACAATAAGTATTGAGTGGTAGTAAATATCACTGTTTTTATTGGAGTTAATGGCATTATCCTGTCTGTTTAAGAGGAGATGGGAGAGAATTTGTACCTGGGAAAAGCTCCAAGTGAACATGTGCTAAAGAGATACTGCTTTTGTTGTTAGCTCTCATCAAGTTGCCCCCAATACATAGCAACACTAGAGCAGTTCAGTCATTCCTGCTTTATATAGACTAAGATCAAAGTTAGTCTTTACACAGAAAATTAGAAAAGAAAGCACTAACTATTCTGGAGTATAGACTTTCAAAAAAGAGTAGACTCCATCAGAAAACTGACAGAATAAAGAAAATACTAAACAAATATCAAAGTTGACTTATTGTTGTCAGGGAGAGTGAGCTCCAACTTCAACAGGTCTATTTTCTATAGTATAAGCATAGAATCCTCTTTTATTTTATTTTAATGATTTTACAATATCTGTCTTAATCTCAGGACATTCTTCAAATCTATGATTTAATTGCATATTCTATAGCAGTCCACAGACAACTGTATTCAATGTATTCAATAGGAAATTCATAATTTACACTAGAAAGTTTCCTCCTATTACTTTTTTAAAATAGTAAACATTACCATAATTCACCTTGCCTCTCATACTTGCAATGGAATGTATTTCCTTTCCACTTTCATCAATAGCATAGATATCTATTACCTTTAGTTTAGCAAAATATTTTTGAAGTTGTTGCTTGAATTTAAGGTCTCAGAAGATCACATTAAGAAAAATCATTAATTTATTCTTAAAGTATATACTAAATTCCTATTCTGTTTCACACAATATTCCGGTCACTGAGCTTAGGGAAGTGTGAGATGATGGATTAAAACCAACTAACTAAATACATAGACAAACAAGCAAATCAAACTCACTGCCATTGAGCTGACAAAGATTCATATCACTCCATCAGAGGAAGTCAAACTGCCCCTCGGAAATCCAAGGCTGTTCCTCCTTATGGGAAGAAACACTTCAGCTTTCTCCGGCAGAACGTCTGCTGGGTTCTGACTATGGACCTTGCGGACCTAGGCTCCACAGACTGTCAGGTGATGCATTTCCTTACCTAAGATGATTTGTCTTTCTATTTCTGGAGAGAAAATGTTGAGACTTTCCTAGATTTTCCAAAGTAAGCAGGTAACACTTAAACATGTGTGAAATGAGAGTTGACAAAAGTCAGCTGAGTTAAAAAGATCAACAGGTCAGCTAACCTTAGCAAGTGAGCTACCTTAATTAATTAATCATACATATTTGTTATATTGCTAGATGCCTGCAGTCATTTATAACACACAGTGACCCGATGTTCAACAGATTGAAATACGCAGGGATCCTTCACCATCTTCACAATTGTTCTAGTGTTTGAGCCCATTGTGTTAGCTTCGGGGTCAGTCTTCTCTTCAGGGGCTGCCTGGTCTGCACTCCCTCTACGTTTACAAGGATGATGTGCTTCTCCAGGGCCCGGGCTCTCCTAACAACATGTCCAAAGTTTCACCATCATTGGCTCGAGTTTCATCATCATTGGTTCCAAGGAACATTCTGCTTGGTTTCTTCTTTGGCTGCCCTGGTACTTTCATTTTTCTTTGCCAATCCTATTCTTCAAATGCGGTAGTTTTTCCTTGATCTTCCTTATTCCATGTTCAACTTTCACATGCATTGAACATCTTTTGACTTGTGTCAGGAACACCTTTGTCCTCAAAGTAACCACCTCTATTTTGAACACGTTAAAGTGGTTTTATACAGCAGATCTACGTAATGAAAAGCATTCTTTCATCTCTTGCTTGCTACTTCCATGAGCATTCATTGCAGATATAAGCAAGATTAAATTATGGATGATTCAATTTTTTCTTAATTTATCTGAATGTTACATTTTGATCTACATTGAGTTTTAATCCATACTGAAGATTGCAATTCTTGATCTTCATCAGCAAGTGCTTCACTTTCTTCTCATTTTCAGTAAGTAAAATTTTGTCATTTGCATCCCATGCATTGTTAACAAGCCTCCCCTTAATCCTGATTATTCTTAAGATAAATCAGATTCTTCTATTTATTTTCTCAGCATACAGATTGAATAAGAATGGCAAGAAGACACAATGATGATATTCAGCTTTCCTGATTTTAAACCACAAAGACTGTCTTATTCTGTTCACACAACTGTTTCTTGATCCATGCATAGTTCCTGAATAAGCATAACAACGTGTTTTGGACATTCCATTTTCTCAAGGATATCCATAGTTTGTTGTGACCCACACGGTCAAATGCCTTTATGTAGTTTATGAAACACAATAAAACTCTGCTATTCTCTGCTGTCAGTAATGATCCATTTGACCTCAGCAATGTTTCAACAACCTTTTGCAGCACTGGAGGCCCTCGTTCATCGAGGCAGAGAAATTTGGAACACAGCTACTTGTCCAACTGACAGGAAGAGACCCATATTTGTGCCAGTTCCAAAGAAAGGTGACCTGACAGAATGCACAAATTATAGAACAATATCACTGATATCACTAGTGTATTAGTGTGGGAGAATAGAGAAACAAATTCATAGACAGTCATATGTGTATAAGAAACAGCGTTAGATATAAGAGCAATTGAGCATTGTGAAAACATCCCAGGCCAGTCTAGATCAAGTCCATAAGTCTGATATTAGCCCATGTGTCTGATACTAATCCATAAAGTCCTCTTAAGACTCATGAAACACATGCAATGATGCTGAATGCAGGAAGATCACAGGCCAGTGGGTGGAAAGTCTTGTGCATCCAGTGGCAGTACAACAGACAGTCAAGTGGTGGCACATAGATTTAAGCAGACACAAAGTCCTTAAATACAGAATTCCCATGCATGCCAGTGGTTTTTGAAAGACAGCCAATCACAAGAGAGAGTTGTGTTTACCTAGGGATATGAGGGCTCCATACTACAATGCATTTGGACTTTGCCCTTTGTATCTCTTTGGTTGTATCCTTTCAAGTCATAACAAGTAGCTATTGTATACTTGAGATATAGTCAATTAAAATAACCCTTAGACCCACAATCCTCTAAGTGTTGTACTATAATTTTGGCCTCTATGCCTGTGACTATAATCCCATTTTGGAGGGATTTCTAAATTATGCTAATTGACCAGATTAAGTAGTGATTGACTTTCTAATTTAGTAAGGAGTATAAAATAAAATAACTGCCCTTTGTTACCTTGGGATTATGGTCTAGCAAAGGACAAAACTCACCTCATTTTTTGAATAAGAACCATCTGTGGTAGTTACATAATCTGGTGTCAATTTGAGACTACTAGGAGTAAAGAGGTAGAGGTTAGCCTTCCAATCAGGTCCCAGCTTGAGGCGCTACGGAGATAAATAGCTCACTGAAGGCGGGACACAGATATACTCAGCAAGACATTCCTGTTGACAAGACACATGGAGACACACTGATGGAGCCAGAACCCCAAGCTGGGGAAGTCACGTGGAGAGCCAGGTCATCACTGAGGTCCCTCCACCCCCACTGGATCGATAAGACTTTCCACTCACTGGCCTATTATCTTCCAACATTTGGCATTATTGCAGGGCTCCATGAGTCTAAAGAGGAATTTTTGACTAGTATTGGACATATGGGCTAATGGGACATATGGGACATTGGACTTATGGACTTGATCTGGACTGGGTTGGGATGTTTCTCAATATACAATTGACCTTTTATATAAAGTTCTTTCTTATACACATATGAGTATCCATTAATTTGATTTTCTAGTCAAACCTGGACTAACACACCATCTCAGAAGCATGAGCATGAGGAGGAAAACTCAGGACCATTGGGAATGAAATGCATTTGATATCTCTGAAGTATCACATGCCAAGACCAGAGGCACCAGAAACTGCAATGCAGAAACCATGGAACAGAGTAAAGAAGGCAGAGTAAGACCAGATGCTGAGGTAAAGGAATCATGAGGCACAGTAGAGGATCGGTGCATAAAATATAAAACTGTAAGACAGGGAAACAGAGCTTCCTATCCCAAAGAAGCAGAAGCCATGCGATTGTGTGTCAGAGAGGCTGAGGACGTGAAAGAGACATGAATGCTGGTTGATGAAGTAGACCGGATCACTCTATACTTACTGTTTACTGATTCTGGGTTGTGGTAACCTCTTAAATTTCCTAATAAATTACCTTGTTTGTGAATATTGTCTGTGAATTCTTTGTGGCCAAATGAGTCTTGAAATCTAGCACAAAAAAATGAAGTGCCATGGGAGAAATGGTTGGTAGCGACGAACATGTAAAGAACGATGGCGGTTGTAAGCATACCTGACCCCTGCCTCATGGCAATATGAAACCCACAAGAGATCAGACATAGCCCTTCTTTTTCCCTCAATACGCTCATAATTTCTAGGAGTTATTCCACTGAATTATCAAACCCAAAGGAGTCAGTATAAGCTAGCAAGTCAGATTGTTGAGGTTTTAAATAAACACAGAGTCGGGGTCAGCTAGAGGCATGGAATATCTATGAAGTCTGAATGACTTATCTTGAATTATCTCACCTGAACCATTCAACCAGTCATGTGTGGATGACTTATCCCCACACCACATGGTCTATACAACTGGACATATCAAGAACAATTATAGATTTGGATGACCCAACCCAATGTCTAAGATAACTTATTGACAGACAATACCCCACATGACAATGAGGTGCAAACCTTGGATTATAAGACAAACCATTATGTTGGACTATAGACTTGCTAGAAGGCATGAATGAGGGTCAATGGGAAAGCACGATAGGGGATGAGGTAAGTCAGTGGTGTACTGCTACCCAACTCCTATACAGTTCTATGTTATACGCCTAGGCATCATCAGCTTCCTGGAATCATGAAGGGACCCACTTCATGATTCAAGCATACTTTGCTTATTACATCTCTACTCCACTTACTTTCTTTAGGTACTGTCTTTTCCTGTGTATGTGGTTCCTTTTGTTACAGTGGCAAACCACTCGGGAGAAACTTGGCAACTTTTCCCAGCGACATCAAATTTCGACACAAAGACATTGCAAGTTCGTGGCTAGCATGTTGAAAGGAGTATGTGAAAATCGCCCTGCAATTGGTCAGCCGATCAAGAGATTGACAGACTGTGTGTACTACTCTAGCTTGCCACCGGCATCGCCTATATGGAAGCCTAAGGGGTGGTGCTGTTTGTGAGCTCCAGCCCAGTGGCAGGTACATAGGGTCTGAGAGAGAGGGTGCTACTCTGAGCTGTTGGCAACATTGCTGTGGAAAGGAGGCGGTGAGGGCTGTGTCTATTTCTAGGTGGTGATTGGATTAAAGTAATCTTTACTGTTAACAATGGCAGTGGAATATGCCCACCTTGCCCTTGGTTTAGCAGAGGTAGTCCACCCAATTGAAAATGAAAGTCTTGATAGGAACAAAAATGGCACATTCAACAGTTTGTGCGAAGGTTCTTTCTTTAAAGAAATATAAAGAAGCAAAGGCGGATGCACCACAGTAGTGCCTGTGCATGTGACGAAGCCCTTTAGGGGCAGAGATGTGAAGGAGGTAAGCAGGAAAGCCGTGTGTGCTCTCTACTGCTTTGTCCTTCCTTCTTGGACAGCCTCTGCCTGAAGAGCAAAAGGGTTTATTTTTATAAAACTAAGTTCTAATCACGAAGCTCATCTATTTAACAAATTCTGGCACCTGCAACAACAATGGTTGTGTACCTTGTCCCCGTTCCAATTCCTCCTTCCTTAACATGCTTCTTATAATCTAATCAGTAAAAATTCCCACTGTTCTCCTAATACATTATGTCTTTATACACCCCCACAAAACCTCTTTTATCAAAGGGAATCTTTTCTATTCCCAGCTTATTAAACTTCTTGGCTAGCATGTTAGGACACATCTGAAATGTCCCCTTCTCTATTAATTTCCAGCAAAACCAATGATCACACTCTCTTTTATACTTACTTTGCCACAGCATGTGACATGATGGATTGTAATTCTTTATTGGTACATCCAAAAGTTACATGTCCTGTCGGAGTAGGAATTGACATTTATTTATTTATATGGGAGTGTCTTTGGATCAGCACAGTATTTGATAAATACGTTGCTGTAATTAGTTGCCATCGAGTGGGGTCGGCTTGTGGCAACATTATGTATACCACTGTGAGTCTGACAATTAATATATGCATGCTGAAGGAATCAGTTAGGCTGAGGAAAAGAAAGGGAATCAGTAGCTGTACGTTCAATGAACTCTGTAATCACACTGACCCCAGGCTCCATTCCCATGTTATCATGGAGAGAAAGGTGTGTACTCTATGCAGGTCTCTTCCTAACCATTTGATATTTTTTGCTCATAACATTTTCAAATGGTATGTCTTATGATTTCTAGAGTTTTATGTGCATGATTCTGAACTAAGAACAGAAGATAATTGTACAAACTTCAATCCAAGACAGACTACGAAGGTCACAAGGCTTCAAAGGAAAGATGTAATAGCAAATTGAGAGACTTGAGAATAAGATCTATGCAAAAGGGACTCAAGCTTCAGAAGCATAGACTTAAGTTTATTTGTTTGTTCGTTTATTTTGAGGAAGGCACAAATCTCTGTGATGTCAGAATTAGTTTATCAAACAGAAAAAAAAATTACTGCCACTGAGTCCATGCTGACTCACAGCACCAACCCCAGACTATCACTATGAGGGGAGCAGAATTCCCAGCCTTTCTCCCCCAACGCTGCTGCTGGTTTCCAAATGCCAACCATGAGGATTGCAGCCCAAGGCATAACAACTATACCCATGTATTTCCTAAGTGTTCATCTCATATATGCTCCCACAGCACAGGCCAATTACGCATTTTCACCCGTATGGTATGCAAACAACCCCAAGGCCTTTGCCATGAAGTTGATTCCGACTCATAATGACTCCACCAAACAGGGTTGCACTGGCCCACAGGCTGTACTCACACTGCTCATGGGAGCAGCTGACCGCATCCTCCCATGGAATGGGTGGCAGGTTCTAAACGAGCTTCTGTGTAAAGAGGTATCATTGTTGTTGCTGTTACTATTACTACCATTTAATGACCCCTTCACTATGTGAACTGAGATGAACCTAATATTCTTATGCACAATTTTTCCACTTAAAGAGAAACTCATTAATTTACAGTTATTAGATCACATCTATATCTATATATACAATCAGATAAAAATTGAATATTATATTTTTGAAATAGATGATTAATTTAAATAAACTAAACATCTATCTAATATTTTCTAAACGAGTATAATTTTTACATCATATGAATACATTATTTTCAGAAAATGGCAAAATTCAAATTTTCAGGAATTTTTTATTAATTTCCATGTGGAGTGGTGTGACCATGACTACTAATCCCTGTTTTCTCTTGCGACAGATCCCCAAAAGATAGTTCCTTTAAAAGGGGAGACATAAACTACACTTAGTTGTTATTTTTTCTGCCAAAAACTTGTTTTTTTTAATCAACATGGAATCGTTTTAAGCAGAAAATGTCATAGGCCAAACTGTGTCATAATTACATGTGCTAGTGACTAAAGCAAGGGGCTGGAAATCTTTCTTAAGGGATGCATTCAATAAGCCAATGCTAGCGCTCCAGAAGAAATATAAATGATGCAATTTCTTTGCTTTGTTTGCATAAAGTTAAATATTTTACCTATAGATTGGTGAAAGTTTTATATCTACTGTAGTTGAGGCGAAATCCCCCCCCCTCCCTGCTCCCCGCCCCGAGGGGGACATTAATGGATAACGCGCCCCGCCCAATAGGTGAAAGTGATGAAAATAAAGACTGGCATTTAATTTAAACTATTTTCACTTATAAATGTGACATCTGGATAGAGTGAATAGACATCCATGATCAAACACTAAGTAAATGATTCAAAGTAATTTCACGATTACTTGATCACCAAAGAGGATAGACATAATAAAATCAGAAATAAGTAATTTTTCAGACTTAAAAGAAAGAGAATGAAATGTCATCCTAAGGAAAACAAGCTATGATCAAAAGGTGAGATTCCTATATTCACAAAATAATCCAGGCACATCCTCTTCTTCCTCTCTGAAGTCTGCACAGCCTGGTATAGAAGGGCATTAAAAATAAGTACACTTAAGTCTTTCTTCCCTTGGAACTGAGTGGTAAACGCATCGCAAGTCTTGCTTAGGCACAAAATTTGATAGCAACCAGGAATATTAAGTGCCAATAGCAACTATTAATTCTGTTTTTGATGGTCAGTATACAATGCGAGACATAGAGGTTTAGAGATAGAAATTTGATTTTCTTGTTGGAGACCCACACTCATTCTTGGCCAATGCATCATGCATAACAACTGCCCATCTGTCTGTATAAGCTTTGTCTGTTTCTCTGATGCTAAATAGGTTTAAGAGGGCTTTCCAAAATAAGAAAGGCTAGAAAGGAAACCTTGTTATCTACTTCCCCAAACTAAGGCAGTGACTACCATATGGATCTCAAAGGTTTGATCTGCAAATAAATATTGGTAAAATATCAGATTTAGCCACATTTCAGCAGTAGTCAGAGACCAACTTGATGGCAACCAGCAATATTTCAGCAGCATTATGACCAAGTTGATCAGACAAAAACTAGGATCACAAGGCCTTCATTAAAACCCTTCCTTAAACCATTAGTGAGTAGACAACTGGGTAGGTTATTTCCCTTTGGCTATTTATGATCTTACTCCAACATAAAAAATATCAAAATGTCATTTTTCTATCTTAAAGATAATCCATTTAAAATATACTGTGTCTGTATGAAAATCAAGTTATGCAACCTCATTCTATATATATATGATATCTATATGAAAAAGTTCTATTACCTCAATCTAATGCATTACTGCTGTGAAATATTTGGAACTAATTATCAGTTAAAGCAGATACTATTATTAGTTCTCCTTTATGGATGACACCATTTCGGTCCAACCAAACTTTCAAGGTTTTTGTAGAACATTTACGTATGTGCGTGTGTCTGTGTGTGTATGTGTTCAATCATGTCTTTAAAATATGAAAATATCTTGGAATTTTTTAAAACTTAAATTAAAGCGACTGATATTTTCAGCGAATTCCTCTTGGTTTCTTTTTATGGAACAAAATTCCCTGAAGTGAATTAATAACCACCATTGAACTACATTAAGGCCTGGGTTTTAGGAGAAAATGTACATTTAAAGCATAAAATTTTAAATACAATGAAGAAGTCTCCAATTTGAATATAAAATGTGGACATAAAACACTTTAAGTATTTTATCCCCCAAAAGTGAATGTTTGGAATTTAATTATCTCAGAAATATACAAGTATTCTGCTCCCATTACATATGTCAAACCTTGCTTTTCTAGCTCTTACATATGGTATAACACCCAATAAGGTAGTAAACAACTAAGTATTGTTCTTCCATATGTTAATGCAGAAAAAAATAACAAGGGTCATTTCATGCAAAAAAACCCAACATTATATCACCTAGGTAACAAATATATCTTAAAGTATAGTTTAAATGATGAAATAAATTTAAAATATAAACTTTGACCTCCTTAAGCGAAGAATATAAGCAAACCACAAGCAGTAATTAAAGTGTAAGTTGTTTTGGGAAAATTACAGAACAATATCATTAACATCTCATGCAAGTAAAATTTTCCTGAAGAGCATCTAAAAAGAGTTACTTCAGGACACTGACAAGGAGCTGCTGGAAGTTCAGACTAGACACAGAAGAGGATATAGAAACAGAGATACCATTGCCTATGGCATATAGACCTTGGCTCAAAGCAGAGCCCACCAGAAAGATGCTATTACTTAGAAGGATGGTACCTCTTTAAGGACTAAGGAGCCCCTGACCCAGACCATGGTATTTACAATCACCTAACATGCATGTGAAAGATGGCCATTGAATTCGGAAAACTGAAGAAGATTTGATGCATTAAAATTATGATGATGGGGAAGACTACTGAAAGTGCTGCCAAAAGAACAAACCAATCTCTCTTGAGAGAAGTACAGGGTAAACAGAATTCTCCTGATAAGCAAAGATGATGTTGTCTCCGGTACGAGGGACATGGTACGAGGGACAAGATGAATGGACACGGTGGTTGCAACAATGGGCTCAAACATGGCCCTGAGGAGGGAGAAGGACGGGCAATTCCTTATGTTGTACAGAACCCTGCTAGGACTCAAAATGACCTCAAACGTACCTAACAACAACACCACATGAGACGTGTTGGACCTCTGGTGGCTTGCTTATGAAAGTGCTTCACGGCTAACAGAAAGTTTTGCCGTTCTAACTCACAGCCACTCCACTCAAGAAAGATGTGGCAACCTGCTTCCTGGAAAATGAACAATCTTGGAAACGCTACCGGGCAGTGCTACTCTGTCCTACAATCTCTGTGAGTTGGAATCGACTGGACAGTGTGTGTGTGTGTGTGTGTGTGTGTGTGTGGAGTGTTTGTGTTTTGATACTGATACACAAAACACCTGTCATATGAATGTAATAATGATTTTATACTCTTTCCTAATTTATTAAGGGAAGAATATTTTCCTACATTGGAAAATTTTGGAAGTGGATGTCCTGTTCTAGAAATGGTATTGAGAATAAAGGCTAAGGTTGTTAGTGGTAAATTTGCAGTTACTCATTCTAAGAATATTCACTTGAATTCACAAATATACATTTGAATTATGTGTTTGTGAGAATGTTGAAAGTGTACCATGGAACGCCAGAGGCACAAATTCTTCTTGTCGGAACTACAGCCGTAATGATCTTTACAAGAATGGTGAGGATTTGTCTCTTGTACTTTGGACATGATTTCAGAGAGCTCAGTGCCTAGAGAATGACATCATGCGTGGTAAAACAGAGGGTGAGTCAAGAGAGGAAGACCCTGAAAGTGATGTAGTGGCACGGTGACTGCAACAATGGGCTCACCATAGTCATGTTCCTCAGAACGGCACTGGCCCGGGCAAGGTTGCCTTATTTTCTCTCAGTGTTCCCTTGCGCTCTTTAGGATCTATGAGTGAGAACAGGTTCAATAGTACTTGGAAATAAACATTTATTCTCATAGATAAGGAAATGATGGTCTTTGTTTTATTTTGGAGATGGGAAGTATGGTTATTAATGGACGTCAGCAACTTGTGGATGTGCATTTCAATTACCAATTAAGTCTCTATTTAAATCCATTTGCTGCTGTGTCACTTGATTATTTCTTCTTTTAGCCTACATTTCTTTAATTAGAGCTTAAATTTTAGCTTAACATTTACCTATTCATATATTTTCTCCTTGCATCTAAATTACATTTTCTATCTCAGTCATATGTGTTTCTTTGTCAGTCACCTTATTTTTTTATAACTCTTAGACAACAATACCCACACAATGGGTGTGATTTAAGCTTTAACTACAGATCCTAATATTTGAAAAAATCCTTAATATTATAAAACAGATTAGCAAACCCATAATACTTCAGAATTTTGCTTTCCTACCATGCCGGGAAATGCATACAATATAATCATTCCAATTTTGGACTTAGTTGATTTTTTCAGGTTGCCATTCACACGGTATGCCATGTGATGAAAACAATAGTCTTTTTGGTGCTTATCCATAACTCAAATACAAAGGAACAAATTTCATTTTAAACTGCCAACAAAGGAAGCACCACAGTGGATATGTATTGCCAGAATTAAACAGAGAAATATCTGCCAGTGGAAAGATAGTCGATATCCAGCTTCGTGATCAATTCCACCGGCACATGAGAGCTCCCATAAAAGAGCAAAACAACAGTCATAATTTACCAAGGCTGGTTCAACCGTGCCACCATTAAAGTCAGCCGAGGTGTAAGACGACAATGTATGGCATCTCTTTAATTAGAGTTTGAATCTGCTCCTCTTGATTCAGTCAGAACCTGAGAAACACCAGGCACCGTGCTCTTTCGGAACACGGCAATTGCACATAATGCATGTGGCCCTTTTCAATTCAAGGCCTGATTCTTGGCTTCGCTTCTGAAATACAATGTTTCATTTTAATGAAAAATTCATTACTGCAGTAAGATAAGGTCATCAGCTGTTAAGTGTAATGAAATTTCTGTAATAAAATTAATTTTATAGCCTACATAAAAGACTCCTGTGGGTTAAATACTTTTAATTACTAGCTAAGTTTTGTATCTTAGAATGCATAAGGAAAGCATCTCAAACTCCCCATCAAAAGAATGCATATTCTGTAAAATGTCACCACGGTGTTTTCTTATTTCAATTCTTTGCGTTATGCTAACATGCTAGCCCTAGTCAGCAGTGGACTGATAGAGTCCTTTTGGTAACAGGGGTGAAATACTTTTGTTAATCTTTATAAGTCATGTAACTTTTGCATTGTGATTGAGAGAAAAAAATTTGATACTTGGATATAGGCTTTTATACCTCAAGTTAATCATCTAATGAATGGATTCATTTGATCTCAAAGGGATTTCAGTAAAAGTAAAGATAATTCAAACTACACCAGTAATCAGAATTGGGAAAAAAATCTCAAATTGATAGAATTGTAATCACAGAAAAAACGTGCCATATTAGTTTTTAAATTTTTATTTATTATTAAGAAATAGACCTATGTGCATGTATTTATAGGGTTAGTAGCAGGGTAGCAGGTGGACATTGGGCCTCCTCTCACACATTCCCTTAATATGAGAGCACCTTGCTCACCTAAATGGTCATTCCATGATACCCACCTTCCCGACATGATCACTGAAGACAAACATGCATAAGCAAACATGGTGAAGAAAACTGGTGGTGCCCGGCTATCAAAAGATATAGCGTCTGGGTCTTAAAAGCTTGAAGGCAAACAAGCAGCCATCTAGCTCAAAAGCAACAAAGCCCACAGAGAAGCAGCACACAAGCACACGAGGTGTTGAAGGGATCAGGTAGCAGACGCCAAAGAATAAATACCATCATTGTGTGATCACCTTCCCCACATAAACACCGAAGACGAATGTATGCATAAGTGTGGTGGAAAAGGCTGATGGTGCCCGGCTATCGAGAGATATAGCGTCTGGGTCTTAAAGGCTTGAAAGCAAACAAGCAGCCATATAGCCCAGAAGCAACAAAGTTCACAAGGAAGCAGCACACCATCATGTGTGATCATGAAGGGCTGAGGGGACCAGGTTTCAAGCACCAAAGGCAGGGGTGTGGGTGGGGATAAAATCGTACCATCGTGAGTGTGGGCAGCCGTGATGGGGACCCAATGACCATCAAGAAAACTTGTAGAGGGATATTGGGGAGGAGATGAGTCACTCAGGGTTCAGTGTAGCAATGATGAAACTCACAACCTCCCTCTAGTTCTTAAATGCATCCTCCCCCCCCCCCTCTATGCACCACTATCATGATCCCAATTCTACCTTGAAAACTTGGTTAGACTAGAGGATGCACAGTGGTACAGATGGGAACTGGAAACACAGGGAATCCTGGACAGATGAACCCCTCAGAACCAGTGGTGAGAGTGGCTTAGAAAGGGGGAAAGGATCGCAAGGATCTACATATAAACTCCTCCCTGGGGGACGGGCAAGAGAAAAGTGGGTGAAGGGAGACACTGAGCAATGTAAGTTGGGATAAACTAATAATTTATAAATTATCAAGGGTTCATGAGGGAGGAGGGAGCAGAGAGGGAGGGGGAGGGGGAAAAGGAAACTGATGAGCTGATTCCAGGAACCCAAGTGGAAAGTGAGTTCTGAGAATGCTGAGGGCAACGAATGTATACGTGTGCTTTCCACAATTGATATGTGTGTGGATTGTGATAAGAGTTGTATGAGCCCCAGTAAAATGATTTAAAAAATAAAATAAAACAAATGCCATGTTCTGTGAAGGGTTTCCAATATGAGGTATGCCTTAAAATAATTTATTAAGGGGTAAAAGATCTAAAATTTACCCCAGTGGTTGAATGATACTGTTCTGCATTTGAATCCTGGTTCGTCTATCAATTTGCTACTCAGAGCCAAGGAAAGGCAGTAAACAAACCTCCCTACTCCAATCCTGCCATCTGTGCTTTAAATGAGGATAAGAAAATTTACCTACAAAACGTTATTGTCGTACGCAAACATAATAAAGTTCCCAGCTCAAAGCCTCATTCTTATAGGTTTCAATCAGAAGACATGTTTCATCCTGATTTTTTCCTTACTAATAATTAGCTTGTTTAATTTCAGTTTATTTCCTCATTTTTATCTATGATCATGTCTTTCTTTTTTGGAAGATATTATAAGGGAAAATAGAAGAAGTGCTGTTCTTTTTGTTTCTCTCTTTACCCATTTTGTCTCACTAACTCTAATAAAAAGAGAGACTATTCTGCGTGGTCAATATACTATTACTTTTGACTGTATTCAATAGTGAGCAAGAAGACAACGGTGGTTTCCTGGTGCCCATCCTGTGGGAGAACCAACCAATGCACTCATGTGTAGCCACCTTTCGTCTGTTCATTGGAAGCTTGCTATTAAGATGTTGAACATGCAGAATTTCCAGATTAAGATTACTTCTGAAAAGTTGCTAACGAAAATGCCTGGGATCACATTGATCTGATCTGCAACTGCCCATCAAATGGAGCAGGACTGGACAACACTCTGGTCAGTTTCCCATTGCATCACCATGATGTGGGGGAAACTCAACCACAGCTGACAACAACTAGTGGGCAGACTCTGGGCAGTAAATAATAAACATAAAGGGGTAACCAAAGAACTCTACTTCTTCCTTATTTCTTCTACTGTTTTTAAAAGAGATCTCCTGGATGCATTTCTTTCACTATACTTCCATGTTGAAATGTTGAGCTGGGTTTAACCTTCCCGGATAATCCCTACCATTTTATCTGATGGCTTGAACACCCTGCTTCAACAGGAAGCCCCTATTGGAATGCAGTGGGATGCATTAGCACCCCATTCTACAAGCCAGCCTCCTGACACTTGACTTTACCTACCTCATGGGCTGGGAACTCCACTGCTTTGTCTTGAATTCTGGCTCTTGGTTCCGCTGCTGCCACTGCCTTGTTGCTCGTTGGGCTTCTTGTAGCAAAGCAGTTAAACGTAGAGGAACCTTGGGATCCAAAGTTCACAACCTACTCCAGGCTCTTCTCTCTTAATGGAAATGAAATTCCCCCTCCTGCTTAGAGAAATTTCATTTTATACCCAGTAGAATGACAAATAGAGTTCACCCTGTGAACAATCACACCCAACTAAACAGTACGTTTCAGCACCGCTCAACCTGATCCATCAAGACAAGAGCCATTTGATGGAAGTGACCAGGAGTGTGGCTAGAATGGCCATGTCAAGTAAATCACTCTGTCACATTTTTTATTCCTTATTGTCCTATTTTTTGTTAACTTAATATTTTAATATCCATATTCAAAATTTTACAAATTAATTACTCTTTAATTTTAGATGTCTTAAATGTTTTATGAAATGTTGAATGGATACTTTTTAAATATCAATGCTAGACTTAGGTCCAGAGTGCAAATGCCTTTGCAGATAAAACAAAACCCAAAAGCAATGGCTTATAGTGGAACATTGAAGAATTGCTATATGTCAGAGTATAAGAATGCTTTATATATAATATATCATTAGTCCTGGGTGGTAGATGCTATTATTGATTTTAGTTGACAAATGAAGAAAATGAGGCCTAAATAAGCTAAATAAAACACTCAAGGTCATAGAGCTATTACAGGCAGTTCTCTGGTTCATGACCTTGGTGCCATAAGGTTTCCACTAGAGAAGGGAAGGAAATATGAATGCTCATTAGTGCAGTTCCATATCATGAGTTCTGACTCTAATTTTTACTTTGTGGTTAAGAAGAGTGAAACCATGTGCATTAGTAAGAAATCATGGTCCAAAGTAATGGAACACAAAAATTAGAAATGGAGATAATGGGGGAAACTGACTGCAATTAGGAAGAATGTTGAAGAGCGTATAACAATGAACAATCCTAACGCCAAATAGGAATGGCAGCATGAGTTCATAGGATCAAAGCATCTACCACTGATTTCATGTGTTTGCGGGAAGGTGAGACAAAGAAAGGAGAAAACAAGAGAGCAAATTGCATTTTGTTTTTTGTATGTCTGTGTCAAGATACTATCTAACCTTTCATAGTTACGACAGCGAAGCAATAAGATTGAGTTTTCAGAAAAAATTGGAATGTGGAAGTTATAATATAATTGCTATTTAATTATTATTTAATTATGATTATGAAAGGTTAAAACACTGTTTTATGAGTATTAACCTTTCTTAATCATACTAAATTATAATTAAGTAATATTCATTTAATAAAGAACATCTACATTCCCATTTTTTATGAAAATTCAATCTGATGATTGCTTGTGTGACCAGACTCCACTCTCTTGACCAAAGCTGACATGTACCTTGAATATATTGAATTATAACCAGGACAGCACAACTAGATCTATTTTACTGATTCATAAATTGAAAACAATAGGAATCAGACTCTGAGATCAAGTTTCTTGCAAAAGAGACTTTTAATGTGTACCTCCAAAAGAACAAGTCCCATTTATTTGGACCCTTGAATGTACCAGAGCATATACTCTTGATTTCTATAATGAAAATACTACTATATTTCATGATAACTAGCATTTAGAAAGCACTTGTTATTTATTAGGAATTTTACTGAGTGCTTTAGATGTATTATTTCATGGAAGTATATCAAAGATCACTTCTTTTCATGCAATTACTATTCTAATTTCCTAAAACAGATAAAGAATTAGATCAAACTGCATGTCTTACTTGCAGATATAATCATAACATATGTATGTAGGAATGCTAAGAGGAAATTTGTGCTTGCATACGGATTCACAAGTTGAGCAATTTGTGCTAGGTAGAACAACCCCCACGCCTGGTGTTGCCTGTATTACATGACATGGCAAACGATGGGGGGGGGGGTCTGCAATTGTAGTTGTGGTAATGAATCAACTCTAAGTTATTCAAAGGGTAGATTTTCCTGGTGGGTCCCTAATCCTTTAAAAGGAAAATGTTTTCTCTGTCTGACTGTGGATGAGTAAATCAGCAAGATGTGGCTCATGAAAATCACTAGAGATGCTGCTTCAGGTTATAAAATGAAAGCAGCCAAGGAGCTAGAATATGGCTGGAATCTAGAGACAAAGACCAAATCCGGGCTGACACCAGCTAGGAAACAGGAGAAATTAGCCTACAGCTGCAAGGGCAGAACTCTGCCAACCACGTGCAAGGCTTGGAAGCTGATTCTTCCCCAGAGCAAGGAGATAAGAATCCAGTCAGCTGACATTTTTATTTCAGTCCTGTACACCTCTAAGGAAATCACCTCACTTCCAGAACTGCAAGATAATGCACGGCTAGTCTGCAGCTGCTGTTTGTGACAATGTACGAAGCAGCAACAGACTTCTTCCGACCGGTACAAAACCAAAGTATAAATACAGAAAATTCAAGTTGTACAGGACAAAGCACAAACTAGCAGCAGACAGACAATTGTCAACCGTTTTGCTTCCTGGTCTTGTTTGCCCATGAAACCAAATAAAATTCCAGATTCACTGCCATCTAGTCAGTTCTGACTCACAGAGATCCCATAGGACAACATAGCACTGCTCTCTGGGTTTCTGAGACTGTAACTCTTTTAAAAAAATGTTTCCCTTTTTAAAATTTTATTTTATTGGGAACTCTTACAGCTCTTATAACAATCTATACATATATCAATTTTGTCAAACACATCTGTACATATGTTGCCATAATATTTTTCAGAATAGTTTCTTTCCACTTGAGCTCCTGGCATCAGCTCATCATTTTTTCTCCTCCCTTTCCTACCTTCCCTCCCCTATGCCTCTTGATAATTTAGAAATTATTTTTCCATGTCTTATACTGACAGCCTCATATTTCTCCAACAGAGAGGCTGGTAGTTTCCAACTGCTGACCTTAGGGTCAGCAGCCCAACGAGTAACCACTATATCATGAAGCCTACCTATATTATACCCTGGAGTTCCATGAAGCGGTTCCTTATCTTTGTGGCCTTTGATGAATACTGAGTTGAATGAAATGATTCTCTATTTTAAGCCTTATGGATAGCAGAAGAAAACTTCAAATAAATTGTTAAAATTTTCTATTATTTTGTTCATTCCAGTGTTCCATGAGCTTTTTGAAGTCCCTGGGTGGCACAAACAGTCCTCACTAATTATTTTCAAATAAAAGTTTGATTCAGAATCTAACAGGCTTGAGTACTAGGGAAACTGATCATATGAAATTATTTAAGTTAAATCTAGAACCAGACAATTCTAGTCATATACTTCATGATTCAAAAACTTCACTATCACATATGATTATATAAAACACTATTATTATAATAAAATATAGGTAATCATTATAGCTTAGAATAAAATTGCTCCATTATTTGAGCCACCCCTCCCTTTTCATATTATTTCCCTACTTCTTCCATTTGGTCGCTAATCCAGCAATGATTTAATTCCAGGACTGATTGTGACTGAGCACGAAATCAGGGCTCCAACCTATGAACATCCTTGCGGAGAGTTCAGGTCTGAGCATTGTTTGTACTGTGGCACATGGGATCACTGTGAGTCAGAAGTGACCCAGGGCACCGAACAAGAGCAAGTGGCCCCCATAGGTGGGGACAGAGGACTGTGGATGGCCCAAACTATTCTCCTTGTTCAAACTCAACCAGTGGAGTCGGGGAAGAAAGATCTGATGTTTTGATAAAGATTTATGCCAAGAAAATTTACAGAGTTTCTCTCTTTTTGTCAACACATGCTCACTGTGAATCAGAATTGGCAAGGAAGCAACCACTTGAGTTAGTTTATAATAATAAGGGTCTTTTATAGGACCTTTGTAGAATTCCTAGGTATTTGTTCAGTTTTATAAACTCTCACTATCCCCTGGTTAACAAGCCTAATTTACAGTTTTCCAAAATGTGAAAAGGTTTATTCATTGAATTGAACTAATATAAAGAACAATTCTTGATTACATGATAAAATTCATCTAAGAAGCATAAAGGATACAACCCTTGAGAAAATTGCTCTACAAGATGGAGGGGGGTGAACTTGAAGTTTCTATATATTTTTTTAAGTTTTTTTTTCCTTCATGTGTTAAAGGAACTAAGAATTTGATATGCCTCAAAGTGGGGAGTGGGGGTGGTGGAGTGGTGGGGGATATACGGGTAAGCTTTTCTTTTCTCCCCTGAAATAAAGACTATTATAGCCAACCTCAGAGGTTAGATTTAAAAGTCAAGAAAAACTTTCTTAGATTGTCATGTTGCAGAGAAAACTAAGCTTTAAATCCCTCCAAACATCTCTAGAATACTAAGACACAGTGGGTGGACAAATTGCAAGTGATTTGAGAAACATCATTTTTTTTCTTTTAATGCCTTATACCACTGGCTTACGAAGTATGAAAGGGAGTAGTGTAACATGGATTTGGAAGTGTCTATTGCAGAGAAAACTATTGACAAACTTTCTTTGGCACTGAAGTATGTTCAAAAAGTACTTGTGTTGCCTTGTGAAGATAAGGAATGAGCAAAAGTAAACTAAGTTGACCAGAAAGAAGCATCAGTTTGTCATGAATATTCCACAAATCTACATTATCTGTAAAAGTCAATTTTTCATCAATGGCAATTAAATTATAACGTATTAAGGGTGAATTGTGTTCCATTTTCATGCATATTATTTGTTCAATTTGTGACTCGTTACTGGCCTCACAATTCGTGATTTCAATGTTCTTTGCACATTTGAATGTCAAGATCATTCCTTAAATCATCTATGACCTCAAAGGAATTCATTTTAAAAACCAGCAAATTGCTCAGACGGCTGATTATAAATCAAACCAGTTAAATGTGTTAGAAGAATCCAAAGTCTTGAATAAAATAAGAAATACTTAAAAAATGAATATACCCTAAATGTCAGAAAGCACATAAACCTAGTGGAAATATAAATTTAAAAGGCCAATTACCTAGCATGAAGCCAGATAGCCTAAGCAGTTCATAATGTTTTATATTTAATATAAAACATGGGAGAGTTACTAATGAGATAATGACTTTTATAGGAAACTGTATAGTAATTAAGTAAGATGCCAGAGCAGCAAAGAGGTCAATTAATTTCTAAATTCTTCCATTTATCTTTGAAAATGACCAGGGAATTCCATTTCCAAAAGTGTTTTATGATAACCTAAGAACATTTTTGGATGAACATGAAAGCTTAAGAATGTACTTACATTAAAACAGTTTAAAAATTAATATTTATCTAAATATTTTTAATGAATTAAGTCATCAACCAATGTATTCGAAACACCTCACAAACATGCAATGATGGCTGCCATCAAGACAAATGATATGACTAAATTAATATCTTTGCTATTTAAAAATTATGGACCATAGAATGGTACCTTTGCCCCAGAGAATACAACAATTATTTACATTGGATAGAAAAAATAGATGACTAATGAGATACTTGTAAGATTCCCCTTATATAGAATCCACTTGTTCTTGTAACAGTAACACTCAAACAATCTCAAATCAAAATATTGGGCTATCCTTTTTCCTTTGAATTCCAGTTGAAATTTCTCTTTCGAATCATCCCTTTCAATGGCCCATGCTTGCTCGAGAGGTGTGGCAGATGAGTGTTCTTGCTTCTAAGCAAGCAGGGACCACTGAAAACCTTGTATAGCTTGTAATTTCTTTCAAGATTTTCCTTACGATAATAGTGGAGGATGTGTTCAATGACTATAAAAATATACAATTTAGCTAATTTTAATAGGATAAAGCAATTTAAGTCCATTATATGATAACCTTGAGAAGAATGGGAGTTCCAGAACAATTCATTGTGCTCATTTGGAATGTGTGCATGGATCAAGAGGCAGCTGTTTGAGCAGAGAAGGGAAAACTGTGTGCGCATCAGGGTTGGCACCCTCCTACCACTGTGCTCAGACTGCACGCTAATCGAATCATCAGAGAATCTGGATTTAATGGAGAAGAGTGTGGTAGGTAACAGAATTGGAGGTAGGCCTATTAACATCCTGTGGTATGCAGATGACACAACCTTGCTTGCTGAAAGTGGGAGGAATTGAAGCCATTACTGATGGAGATCAAGGGGTGCAGCCTTCAGCATGGATGACAACCGAAGGTAAAGAAGACCAAAAGCCTCACAACTGGACCAGTAGGTTACATCATGATCGGCGGAAAAAGGTTGATATTGTCAGGGCTTCTGTCTTACTAGGATACCCAACCAATGCTCATGGAAACAGCAGTCAAGAAATAAAAAGACTTACTGTATGAGGTAAATCTGTTACACAAGTCCTGAAGAACCTAAGTGTTATTTTGAGGACCCAAACCTTGGCATTCGCCATTGTGACTTTTGTATGTGAGAGTTGGACCTTGAATAAGGAAGCCCATAGAAGAATTGAAGCATTTTATTGTGGAGCTAGAGAAGAACATTGACAGTGCCATAGACTGCTAAGATGAAACCCAATTTGTACTGGAAGAAGGAAGGCTGGAGTGCTCTTTAGAGACAAGAGGGCAAGCCTTTGTCATATCTATTTTGGACATATTGTCAGGAGAACGGTCACCCTTGATAAGGACATCATTTAGGTAAAGTGGAAGGGGACAAAAAGAGGAAGACCCTGAACCAGATGGAGCAACACCATGGCTGCATCAGGGGACTCACATTTGTGAGGAGGGTGCAGTGTTTCCTTCTGTTGTCCATGGACTTGCTATGGAGCTGACTCGATGACACCTAACAACAGTATATGGCCCACAAAATGATATCATCTTTTCAGACCAAAGAACTGGATAAGAATGAGTTTGTTGTTAAGCACCATGTGTCTTGATAGTGATGGGCTGCTAATATTCCATTGAGACTAGATAGTTCAGAGATGCAGTCTCAGTGACTGAGGTGAAACATGTCAAAAAGGTTTTCAAATTTAAAGTAGATGAAAAGGATTGCCTTAATGAATTGGAAATATGTGTATGTGTGTACAAATATTTATGTGTATGTATATACATACACACAAATATATAATAAAAGATATTGACATGTTCTTATTTAAATAAATTAAGAATAGAGTTACTAATTACTGAGATGAACAAAGTTGTAGAAGACTACTCAAGTTTGAGTGAAGATTGGAAGTTTCATTTTACAAATGATAATGTTGAGTTATTTATTAGATTACAAGTTAAACTAGTCATCAGGGAGCTGAAAATACAATTCTGAAGTTCAGCAGAGGAATGAAAGCTCAGATATGACCTTGGAATTTAGTAGTATATGCATGAGACCTAAAGTCATGCAGCAGTTTACGTGCAGAAAGGGAAAATATGAAGATAGAAAAATGAAGGATCAGAATTTTCGTGTCACTCTGAAATATAAAGATCAGGGGTTTGGCAAATAGACCAGGATATTCTCCTATTTTTAATTGCTATGGCTTCAATATTTAAATCAGTGTGTTGTCACACATTCGGTGCTTAGTGTGCATATTAAATAAAGGAAACAATAGTTTACAGATATAATTCAAACACTGGCTTTCACTCCTTGGAAAATTGACTTTAACAAAAATAATAAATATCCTTAAATATATATTAATGTTTATATGATTCACAATGGCATATACCTGAGTGGGATGTTTTCCAGTTATATTTTTTCATATTTATGAAAATCAAAAGTTAAAAACAAACTTAAGTAGAACATTTGTGAAATGTTACAAAAGAAAGATTTTTCAGTTTGAAAGTGAATGAAATTATGTCCTCATAATATTTTTGTTATAACATGGTATATTTTTACTCAGAATTAAATGAGAGCAGAAAGAGCAGAACCTCTTCCTCATAATTATATGCTTCTTGAAATATTTTTGAGTTTTCAAGGTAAGTCAGAATGATTTTTAACAATTACAAGACTCTGGCATATTTCATTGCTAGGAAAATTAAGGAATGCTTTCATCTGTTTTATTAAATATGATGGTCAGCCTCCAACACCCTTTACACACATTCGGTCAAATTCTTATTAGGAATATAAACAACAGCAAGTATCTATTAATGTTTTTCTATCATTATTACCTACTAATCAGAACAATGCTAAACTAATGTACCTATAATTAATCATATCTTTCTTAGGACAATCGCTCCTTAATGAGAAATAAATTCACTTAGTACAATTAAATACACTTAATTATATTAAAATACACTAAATCAATTTGAGTTTACATATGAATTAACAAGCACTTCTGGTGGTACTATGATTTAGCTCTTGGCTGTGAACCAAAAGTTGGCAGTTCAAACCCACCAACCACTTCAGAGGAGAAACATGTGACAAGATTTACAATCTTGCAGATCTGATGGGGAAGTTCTCTTCTGTCTTACAGGGTCAATATGAGCTGGAATAGACTCAATGACAATGGCTTTGGTTTGATTTTGATATAGGCATTACCTACTTTACAGTTATAATTTTGTGCAAAACACAGATATGATTAAGATACTCTATATTCTGACTCATCATTTTGATTCAAGTTTACAAAGAATAATGTCATCGTTCCCTAAAATAGAGTGATTTATTAGCATGCCATGCTATTTATTGTATGATATGATCAATATAATATGATTCATCATGACATTCTATAAATATTTCAATGGATTATTAAAGCGATAAAATCCAGTGGCAGAAATATAATGAGATCATGTCACATTTGTATAAAAGCTGGATGATAAATTTAGCCTTCTACAGAAGTTGTGACACTCTTACAGGGATTTCAAATGCAAGTTCTTAAAGCACAAAGCGAGAGAAAGCAAACCCTAGTCCTATTTAGGGTTCAATTAAGAAAACTGGTTATTAATACTTAGTGAAAGTGCAGAATAATAAAATACAGAATGATTACCATCAGTTACCCTGTGATGGACAGATTTTCAGTAATCTGACTGTTCTTTGAACAGCTCATCTAAAACATTTATGGGCAGAATGTGGAATGATACCACATTAACTGAATAAACATGTTTAAACATCTTAAATATACATCCAAGGCATCTCATAAATAGGCTATGTACACATAAATATTTTAAAGTAAAAATGTACAAATTAGAATCAGATCATAAGAATATATACTTAAAATGTCACGTTGGCAAACAATTTCCATTCATGTCCTAATGATATGGGAAATGTATCATTTTGACAAGAGAGACATGTTAATTCCCAAGTAGATATTGTTTAGCTGTCTATCGCTTTCTGCACAGAGTTAGCTAATACGTTTGGGTTATTGTTGAGAAGGTGGAAAAATGAAGGGGAAGACTTTGGAGGTAAAAGTACTATTATTTATCAATATTTTATAGTTTAGAAATATTAATAAGGATGATGAATAAATTTAGAGCAGCAGTTCTCAACCTGTGGGTTGCATCCCACTTGGGGTCAAATGACCTGATTCATAACAGTAGCAAAATTACAGTTATGAAAGAGCAACAGAAATAATTTTATGGTTGGGGGGGGGGTCACCACAACATGAGGAACTGTATTAAAGGCTCCCGCATTAGGAAGGTTGAAACCCACTGCTTTAGAGTTTGTATAAGCCAGTTCTATAATGATCTCTCTATAAATTCCTCTTCAGACTCATGGAACATATGCAAAGACACCAAATGAAGGAAGACTACAGGCCAGCAGGTAGAAAGTCTTATGGATCCAGTGGCAGTGGAAGCATCTTAGCACTGGTAGGGGTCTCCATGTGGCTCCTTTAGATCCAGGGCTTTAGCATAGCTCCATGTCTTTTCAACAGGAATGCCTTTCAGGGTGTGTGGGAGTTTGTGTATGTCCAGCCTCTAGTGAGCTATTTATTTCCATGGTGCCTCCAAATGAGGTCATTAATTATGACCTGATTGACAAGCTAAATGACACCCCTTCACTCAGGTTTCAAGTTGATAACAGATTATGCAACTACCACATAAAATATGACAAAATATAATAAGTCTTCCAGTATAGTTTAAGTTCATTAGGATATTCAATAACTGCAAAAACATGTTTTAACTTATGCATAGCAATCCATTTAATAGAACAATGGTTATAAAGAAAACAGTCTAATCTTACTTTGTTTTAAGTAAAAACACTTACTTTGGCATTGCTATCAGGCAATAGTAATTCAAGTAAAAGACATCGCATTTGTCAGACAGTCAATGAACAATAGTTGTTATTGTTGTTACTGCTTTAGAGTAGATTCTGACTAAAATCAAACCACATAATTTATCTTCAACCATAGTTTATTTTAAAATCATTTTATTGGGGGCTCGTACAATTCTTATGACAATCCATACATACATGCATTGTGTCAAGCACATATGCACATTTGTTGCCATCATCATTCTCAAAATATTTGCCTTCTTAACCAGTTTTAACATACAAACTTTTTATAATTTTGAATCTTCCCTAGTATTTTTTATGCTGTGCCATCATCTAAAATTATCTTAATTTGTAGACTATAAGTCAGTACCTGGGGGAAAATTATATTATTTCATATATATTTACATATTGTAAATATTTAGTCATATATGTATTTATTTAAATGTACAAATAATTGTGCAGGGTATATTTTAAATATATGGATTATGTATTTATATGTATTTTTGTAAATGGTGTCTTGATCCAGCAATGAACATGTCCTAAAGTCCTTATAGTGAAAGTGATTCTTATTTTTTGGCTTTTTGAACACTGTTCTTGTGTATGGGGAATTTTTTTCATTATTATTTAAAGAACACATGTGATTTTCCCTAGGACATAGGCATCTTAATGTGCTTGACATTCCTTTCGAGAAGAAAGATTCTTGTGGAGCACATTATATCTGTTGGAGATACTAAAACATAGTAGAGATACATCCAGTTCTTATATGCAATAAGTAAAATAAGGCCCAGTCCCCAAAGTTGGTGGTACTGTCTACATTATCTTCAATTATTCAATAACAATCCTAGTGTCTCAGCTCGGATAATCAAGTGCCACCTAGACATCCTTTATAATAATATGACTGCAATTGAATTCTTCACTTGAAATAGACTTGTAGAGCTCTTCATGTCCTTTTATGAATTTTGTTGCTTTTGTTTAAAAGATGGGACTCCCTCCTCCCATAAAAACTTACATACTTCCAAGCCCTATGGAAGGTCACTGTGAGTAGAAATTGCCTAGTGCTAGTCTGCAGGAGGAGTTTTATCTAAAGGTGAAATGAGTCCTGGTGTTTCAATTCACATCTGACTTCAAGTCCCAAATCCTCACAACTGGACCAATAGGAAGCATCAAGATAAATGGAGGAAAGGGAGGCGAATATCTCAAGAGTTTTGTGTTTCTTGGATCATAATCAATGCTCATGGAAGCAGCTGACAGAGAGAAAATGACACATGGCATTGGGTAAATCTGATGCATTAGACCTCTTTGAAGATTTGAAAAGCAAGGGTGTTACTTTGAAGACCAAGGTCTCACCTGACACATCCCATGGTATTTTCAAGCATCTCCTATTTCATGTGAAAGTTGGACACTACATAAGCAAGATTGAAGAAGCTTCAATACATTTGAATTATGGTACTTTGAAGAATATTGAAAGTACCATAGACAGCCAAAAGAACAAATAAATCTGTCTGGGAAGTGGTATAGCCAGAATGCTTCTTAGAGGCAAGGATGGTGAGACTTAATCTTGCATACTTTGGATATATAATCAAGAAGTCCCTGGAACATGACCGCATGATTGACCCAGCAATGTTTCATTCTGTTGTCCATAGTGTTGCTGCGCATTGGAATTAAACTGATGGCACCTAACAGCAGCAACTTCAAGTTCCCAAATAATAACATGAGGATGTATTCCAATCATAATTTCACAAAACAAGCAGGTAAATTTGAGTAATATTTTATGGCCATCCTTGATTCCCTCTCCATAAAACAACTATTCCCTAATGAAAGAAGAGAAAAACTTGGGCCTGTAGTTGCTCATTTTATGAAATCATGAAAGCCAAATGCAGTGTTTTGCTTACAGTCCAAATTTTTAGTTTCTATTATTTCTATAATTCTTAGGGACTACATCAGTGGACTAGAGGAATTTGGCATAGTATTTTCCTAGCGTTTCTGATGGAAAATTATGTTTTGATTTTAAATAATTAATTTAGGTTAATTTTTATTTAGCATATTGATTTGTATTTGCTATTTTGTTCATTTGATCCATCACTATTACATCCAAAATACATTTATGCCTTTCAAAAGTCATTTAAACTTTAGTAGGTAGAATAATGGTATCCAAAAAAATCCATAACCTAATCCTCATACTTTGTAGTATGTGAGTATACATGCTATCTTAATTCAATAGGACTGTCATAAAAATACCACAAAGTGGTGGTTTCCAGAGAGAATTTATTCCCACAGTTCTTGAGATTAGAGATTTTAATTCAGGGTATCACCACGATCATATTTTCTCTTGCTCTCACTCGCTCTCTCCCTCCTTACCCATTTCTTCCTCTTTCTATATCTATTTCTCTAGACTCTACAGGAAGATATCCTTGTGTCCATTAGTTTCTGGTTTGTAGACAGAAATTCACATGCCATCGTCCCTCATTTTGTCATGGTGCATGTTCTCCTCTTTTACAAACCCCGGTCAGAAGGGATTAGAATTAATATTCTACTCTGACATGATTTAACTGATAATCTTCAAAGTAGAGCCCATTTTTCCAAATAAGGTCACATTCACCATTTTAATGGTTTGGACTTGAACATATCATTTTTGGTAAACACATTCTTTCCATAACATATAGCAAATGGGAATGAGGGTAGCAGGTGGAATTAAAGTTGCTAATTAGTTGATTTTAAATGGATTATTTGTGTACTATCCTTGTGTTCCAATGTAACCCCCAGGGTACTTAAAGGTGGGAGAGAAGGCAGAAAAAGAGTGTGAGCAGGAGATGTAAGTGGAAGAAAGTGAAAAATATATGTGATATTGTTGACTTCAAAGATGGAAATGGCCACAATCCAGGGAAGGTAGGTGTTTTCTCCAAGAGAAAAAAATGGTGTGCACAAGCAAATGTGGGGAAGAAGGCTGATGGTGCCTGGCTATCAAAAGATATAGCATCTGGGGTTTTACAGGCTTGAAGGTGAACAAATGACCATCTATATCAGAAGCAACAAAGCCACAGGGAAAAAAGTACAGCAGCCTGTGTGAGGTGTCAAAGGAATCAGGTATTGGGCATCAAAGAATGAAAAATCATACCATTGTGAAGGAGGGGGAGTGCAGATTGGGGACTCAAAGCCCATCTGTAGGCAACTAGACAGCTCCTTACAGAAGGGTCGCAGGAGGACACGAGCCAGTCAGGATGCAATGTGGCAATGATGAAACATACAATTTTCCTCTAGTTCCTAAATGCCCCCTCCCCACTATCATGATTCCAATTCTACTTTACAAATCCGGCTAGACCAGAGGATGTACACTGGTGAAGATAGGAACTGGAAACACAGGGAATCCAGGACAGATGATCCCTTCAGGACCAGTAGTGAGAGTGGTGATACCGGGAGGCTGGAAGAAAGGTAGGGTAGAAAGGGGAGTCTATTATAAGGATCTACATATAACCTCCTCCTTGGGGGAGGGGCAACAGAAAAGTGGGTGAAGGGACACATCGGACAGTGTAAGATATGAAAATTTAATTATTTATAAATTATCTTGGGTACATGAGGGAGAGCGGTATGGGGACGAACGGGGAAAATGAAGAGCTGATACCAAGGACTAAAGTAGAAAATAAATGTCTTGAGAATGATGAGGGCAACAAATGTACAAATGTGCCTGACATACAATGGATGGATGGATGAACTGTGATGAGAGTTGTATGAGCCCCCAATAAAATGATTATATATAAAATTAAAAGAACACAATCCAAACAATACAGCAGCCTTGCTGGCACATTGATTTAACTAAATTAACACAATGTTGAACTTCTATCTTATAAAATAAGTAATTAGATGATTTGCTAGTGCAGAAATGGAAAACAAATATAATATTTAGGAGATTTGCCTTCCTCCCAAAGAAAGTTTATGGCACTTCAGAGAATGATGATCACAACAAATGTACAAATGTGCTTGACATAATGGATGGTTGTATGGATTGTGATAAGAGTTGTATGAACCCCAATAAAATGATTAAATTAAAAAAATTACTGGTTAAATGAGACTAAAATAAAATACACTTTATTACGAATTGTACCAGAATCAACTCCAATATTAATTTTTGTGTTAATAAGTATCTCTGTGTAAAATATGCAAAATATAGACAAATAATAACACATATCTCTCTTCACAATTAATCCAAAAGCATAAATATAGAGAGAAATTTGAAAATAATGCATATTATTTAAATATCTAAATCTGAATAAAGTATATAAAGATAATCTAAGAAATTGCGATCAAAGGCAATAATAACCAAACCCAACCAACTTCCATTCAGTTAATTTTGATGCATAGAGACCCTGTAAGATGAAAGAATTGATTCCTAATATTTCTGAGGAATAAATCTGTACAGTAGAAAGCCTCCTCTTCATGCCTCCCAGCATCGGTGAGTTCAAACTCTTGACCTTGTGATTAGCATTCCAATTTGTAACACACTGTGCCACCAGGTCTCCAAAGTAATACAGTCCTTAATTATTAAATCAACTAATGAGCCTAAGAGGCAGGATACAGATGTTAAAAAGAAGCACACACTCCTTTTATTTAATACAAGCTCAGTTTCTAAAATTTGTATTATCCATGATCAAAATGCTAACATTTTTACCAGTCTGAATAATATTAACATGTTGCTGAGACATTGAAAATATATATTTACCCTACCACTGTTTTTTTTCACAATATTTATAAACGAAGAATAATATATAAAAGAAGTAGATTTTTCTGGGTGGTTTCAAACCATCAGTTAAAGAAGAAAAGCTAATGAATGTTTCCTATAATCTTGTGCTCAGTCCTAGACTGTATCAATAACAGATTTATAGAACTCAGACCTTAAATAAGGATACTAGCTGGTTCTGTCAAGTAAGCACTGGACTGGTGACTGCAAGGTCGGTGGTTCAAGTCTAGCAGCAGCTCTGCCAGAGAAAGATGAGGCCGTCTCCTCTCATAATGATTCACAGCCTCAGGTATCCTTTATAGAGTCCATATGACTTGGAACTGACTTTGCGACAGTAGGTTTAACACTGAGTGGTGTTCAAAATGCTGCTGCATTAAGCAGAATTTCCCTTGGTCATAGAAAGAGGTAGGTGAATTCCAAAACTCTTACTCTATGTTATGTTTCTCTTTTGTCATAAACCAGATTTCCAATAAAGATTTACAGAAAGAAAAACAATATTGTATTTTGAAGAGAGAGAACAATTTATTCATGACATGGAAAAACCAGAGAGTCTGGCCAAAAATGAGACACATTAAACAAAAGTTGTGGGTCTCTTGTTTACATCACAGAAAACATAAAAACAAGCCAGTAGCAGTCAATACTTTATTTATAATCTCTCACTCTTTAGGGATGAAAATCCTCATTGACAGTTGGCAGTCAGAAATTTATACCAGCCATCAAAATAACCACAATCTGAGAAAGTCAATTCTTTCAACAAAAAAAAAAGAAGAACCCAAGCCAAAATATCCAATGCTGATCAAAATAGCTCACTATAATATAATATCAAAAACCTTAGAAAGCTAATACAGAATCTTAGCAGACCTTTGCTATATGCTTCAAACTAAGATACTGCAAAACTGTGGCTACAGATTGGCTTAGTTGCTACCTTTTGCGTCTGCATATAAACAAAATATTCATGTTCCATTTTAATATGCACAAAATTATGTTTAATATTTGGAGAAACAATCACAAATTGTTTTTTTCTTTAAAACAGGAATTAACACTCAATATGTGTTTACCATAAATCACTCTACAGGAGGTTTTTAGATTATAAAATCATGGAAGTAATTCTATTCCAAGGATGTTGTTTTCGTTATTAGTTGTCCCCCGACTCAGTTCTGACTCCTGGTGATGGTGATCTTATTGATACTACAATAAAATATCCCGGGATCTTGTGCCATCTCTATGATCAATGTAACTTTAACCCCATCGTTTCGGCCAACTCCGTGAGTTCGTTTCAGCATCATATCAATGGCTTTGCTCAACTTTGTAGACTGTCAAAAGCTCTGTCTTTCACAAGTAATTGCTGTTCCCTGATGATGAGTACAAATTAAATGACCTGAAAGGTGATTGTCTTGATTTCTAGGGATTATCCCGATCGTGCTTTTTCTAAGAGGAATTTATTTGTGGAGAATTTAAAGCACGTGGTATTGAAACCTGTCAAACAACATCGGTGCATTTTGGCAGGGTAAATTCATCAAGTTGCTTACTCTTTTGATCTGTGACAGTTTATACGAAATGGTCTCTTACCAATTAAACCCCAAGCTAAACTAAAAGCACTGACATTCAGTGGACTCCAAGCCATAAAAATACTGTGTAGGGAGTCCCGGGAGCAGCTAATCTAGCAATATTTTCAATAGGGTGGAATAAGCATTTTAAATTTTAACCTAGATGATATAGGCAAAAGTTGCCTCTATTGTCTTCCTGTTTGAAACTATTAAAGTTTTAATTTCATTGAGTAAGGACAAATACAGTATGCATTTTCTGTTGTTTAAAAAAATGACCAGTACAGTGATGATAATTCCAGGCTACCTCCTAATAACAATCTCCTAAAAGAATCCTTTTGGATTTGTTTCTATAGTTCCCCCACTATCTGTTTTGAATCATCTCCCCTCACAAGCACATGGTAAATGCAGTGATTTATTGTACTTGATTTTTAACGACCTGTCTACATAGTTGCTTTAAATCTATCATCGTTGACAAATAGGTCCAAACAAAAGCATTTATTTAAAGTACAGCACTGGGGGTGGAGGGAAGGACCTAGAAAAATTATTTCAAATAAGGAACCAGATGGAATTTTCAAATAAAATCAAATTGAATTGTTACCTCAAAAAAAAAAAAAAAAGAAAAGACAAAGGATGTTTGGTGAGAGAAAGGGAAAAAACGTGCATCGTGTAGGTGGAGAGCAGTCAGGTACAGCTCTGTCACACATGCTCCCAGCTCTATAAATTTGCTCCACTCCGCAGAGCTTGCCTGAGCCAGGGATGGATTTCTTTAAAAGTTCCGACTAAATGTCACCCTGAAAGTTTACTATTTGGACGACCGTTTTAAATGCACACCCCCCTCCCACGACTCAACGTTTGACCTACACGTTTATAAAGTGAATACTCAAGAGGTGTTCAGGATTTGATACAGGATGGAGGTCTCCCAAAAAGTGATTCCAGCTTCTTTGAGTTCTAGATGCTCATGATTCAAATATTTACCAGCCTTGGTGCTTCCTGAAGGACTGAGATCACACAACTGGATGAGTGAAACAATAAATATATAGTATATACGCATGGATTCCATCAGCATGGACTAAGGAAACTTTTGTTGTTGGTTGAACTATGTCTCCAGAAAATATCTGAGAGAATGGGTTTTATCTCCAAGCATTATAAAATCTGTCCTTACTGTGCATCAGGCTTTCACTGAGCGTTCTTCTCGGGTAGATTGAGAGATAATTCTTCCCGGTTTGTGCTGCATTTGACCCCTAGCGTACCATTGACCCAGCAGAGAAGCTGAGGGGCTACGCCAAGGAGGAAGAAAATGTACGGACGTGCTGGACACAATGGGTGGTGTATGGGTTGTGATGAGCTGGAAGAGCCCACAATAAAATGATTTTTTAAAAAAATATAAGGGAATTCATATGGAAAAAGAGGAATCAAAACTACCTTTACTCACAGATGACATGATCGTCTCTGCAGAAAACCACAGAGACTCTTCACAAAGGCTAGTGGAACAGAGCACATGCATTTAGTAAAGCTGCAAGGAAACGTATAGAACCAATTGGACTGATTTATACCATATTAATAGACACAAACACTCACGCTTATAAATATAACGATTCTCTTCCAATTGTTCTATAGATTCTTTGCAATCCTAGTCAAATCCCAAGAAGGTGTTAGTGGTCTTGCTTTGTTTATAATGGACAAACTGACTTATATTCTCTTTCAAGCTTTCTAGCCCTCTCACCACATGCATAAACGGAGGGCTAAATTTAAATAAAAAATGTGCTCAACACAATGGTTGGTTGGATGGATGGATTATGATAAGAACTGTACAAGTCCCTAATAAAATAATTAAAAATACATAAATGGCTCTAAAATAAACCTGAAGTACAGGTTATTTCTGAAGGTAGGATTGTGAGTGATTTGTTCTTTTCTTTTTATACTTTTCTCTCACTTAGATTTTTATCCTAGAAATTTATGGTTATATTCAAAATAATAATGCCATTATTCTAAGGGAAAGAAGACAAGAAATGAAGACAAGAACAAAATGGATGCCAGAAAAAGACTCTGAAATTATCTCTTCAAAATAAGGCAGCTGAAGTAAAAGGAGAAATGATGCCGTGAAAGATCTGAGGTGGCTTGCTAAGAAAAAGTAAACTATTACATGTCATATCTAATCTGGAGTTAGAGAACAACAAGGAACTATATGCTTGACATTTCCAAACTGACACCTTTTCCAAACTCAAGCCTTGGGCTATAACACTGAAGGAATCTATGGGCAAAATAGTAGAGAATGCAGGAAACATTTTTTTAAAAGAGTGAAAATAAAGCCCACAAGGAAGAAGCACACCAGCCTGTGAGATCACTAGGTGTTGAAGAGATCACGTATCAGGCATCAAAGACAGCCCCCCCAAAAAATCATAGCATTGTGAATGAGGGTGAGTGCTGAGTGGGGACCCAGGGCCGTTCTGTGGGAAATTGGATATCCCCTTGCAGAAGAGCTGCGGGGAGGAGATGAGCCAGTCAAGGTGCATTGTAGCAACGATGAAACAATTTTCCTCTAGTTCCTAAATGCTTCCCCCGTCCCCTCCCACTATCATGATCCCAATTCTACCTTACAAATCCGACTGGACTGGAGGATGTATACTGGTACAGATAGGAACTGGAAACACAGAGAATCCAGGACAGATGATCCCTTCAGGACCAGTGGTGAGAGTGGCAATATCAGGAGTGTGGAGGGAGGGAGAAAGGGGGAACAGATTACAAGGATTTACATATAACCTCCTCCCTGGGGGATAGACAGTGGAGAAGTGAGTGAAGGGAGACATTGGATGGTGTAAGATATTACAAAATAATAAAATAAATTATCAAGGGTTCTTGGGGGAGGAAGGAGCAAAGATGGAGGGAAAAATGAGGAACTGATACCAAGGGCTCAAGTAAAAAGCAAATGTTTTGAGAATGATAAGGGAAACAAATGTACATAAGTGTTTGACACAATGGATGGATGTAGGGATTGTGATGAGAGTTGTATGAGCCCCCAATAAAATGATTAAAAAGAAAATTCATGCTAACACTATATTGGCAAACTATTGTACACAAAATAAAACAAAGCAAAAACTGATTGTTAACATTAAAAAAAAAAACAACTTCCCATACCTAATGTTGGCAAAGTTTAAAAAAAAATGACTGTCGCACTGATATGCATTCCCAGTGGAAATGAAAAGTGGAACAGTCACTTTTAAAAACACTAAAAACATTTTTTAAAAAGAGAGACAGAGAGAGAAAATACACTATATGTATCCCCAAAAGAACTGTTCAATATTCAACCCTTCGTATGATTGATGGTTTTGAAAGCAGCAGCATTGAAGGCACTGGTGAACACAAGTCCATAGGAATTGACAAAATAACAAATAAGATGTCTCAGCACACTAACGCAATGCTGGAAACACTCAAATTTGGAGGACAGCTACCTCACCAACTGACTGGAAGGGCTCTGTAGCTGTTCCATTAAAAAAAATCAGGGGTGGACTTCAACAGAATACAGAAATGATCTATTTAACAATATTAATATTCCACACAAAGATTTTTACTAAAGATAAAAAAAAAAAAGGTTGCAGCAGTACGTCACCAGGAGCCCTGGTGGTTTAGTAGTTATGTGTTGGGCTGTGGTCAGTAGTTCAAAGCCATCAGCCGCTCTTCAGGAGAAAGATGAGGGGTTCTAGTTCTGTCAAGAGTTACAGACTCGGAAACCCACAGGAGTACTTCTACACATTGTCCTACAGAGCTGCTATTAGTCATAATCCACATGATAGGAGTCGGGCGTGTTTTGTTTTTTGTCTTTTTTTTTAGTTGAGTACATTAAAAGGAACTGTCAGGAATTCAAGCCAGATTCAGAAGAGAACATGGAACCAGAGATGTTATTGCGTAGGACAGACAAATTGTACCTAAAACAGAGCTCACCATTTAGAGTTTTAATTATGTTTTTTTGACTATATGGAGACATTTGACTGTGATGATTGTACCAAATTATGGCTAACATTATGAAGAATGAAAATTACACATTTAATTATCCTCTTACAGAACCTGTACACTGAGCAATAGGCAGCTATTTGGACAGACCAAGGTGATATTGCATGGTGCATTATCAATAAATATATATGTCAGGGTTGACACACAGTATACTTATTCAAACTATATGCTGAACAAATCATCTGATAAATTGGAATATATTAAGAAGCACAGCATATCAGGATAGGTGGATAAGCCTGTAACATCCTGTAATATGCAGGTGATTCACCTGTATTTTCTGAAAGTGAACAAGACTTGAAGAACTTCCTGATGAAAATGGAAAGTTCCACCCTTTAGTATAGATTACACATCAATATCAAGGAAACAATAATCCTCCCTAGTACATCAATACATCAAACCATGATGATAAACACAGAATGGTTGAAGTTGGGAGGACTTCATTTTACTTGGATCCACAGCAATGCCTTTGGAGGCATCAGTCATGAGATCAAATGAAGTACTGCATAAGTAAATTTTCTGTAAAACACTATTTAAAGTAAAAACTGTTACTTTGAAGATTAAGGTATATCTGATCCAGACAATAGTATTCTCAATCCCTCATATGAATGTAAGTGTGGGACAATGAGTAAAAAGACCAAAGAATAATTGACACTGAATTATTGTTTTAGTGAAGAGCTTTGACTATATCGTAGATTGCCAGAAAAATGGACAAATACATCTTGGAAGAAGTATGACTGGAATGTTCCTTAGAAGCAAGAATAGCTAGATTCCATATCATGTACCTCACATGTTTTCTGTAGGGCCCATTCATTCTGATGGACATAATGTCAATATGAGTTAGAGCAAACTCAATAGCATCTCTCAGAAAATAAATTCCTGTTTGTAAAACCACATGCGTGTGGAATTTCTGTTATAGAAATGCGGGCTGAATAATGCATTCTATAGAGTAATCCCAGAGTGGCCTTTATGATTACAAAGCCGTCCACACACTACATAGAATTTCCTTCTTTATTTCCAGAAACATATATGTCTCTATGCTTCATCTCCATGGAAAAGTTTATTTGTTTGTTTTTCTATGGCTGAGGTACTACAAATTATGTGCTTATAATAATGTTGAAAATTATATATATATTTAAAGAAGACTGGAGAAACAGGAAGGCAATCATGTAAAGTCTTCTGTACAAAGACAAGGGGGTCCAAATTCCAATGATGTTCTTTTTCTAGGTACCGTTGAGTTGATTCTGACCCATAGCAGCGCCGTTCACAACAGAAGGGACCAATGCCCACGTCTGTGGCTTCCTCACAGTTGTTCCTCTGCTTTGGCCCTTGATTGTGGACATGATATCAATCCATCTCCTTGAGGACCTTCTCCATGGGTCGAGCCTCTACTCTACTGAGCATAATGTCCTTCTCCAGAGACTAGTTGCTCCTGAAAACTTGTCCCAACTACATTAAAATCTCTTGCTTATTCTAACGTATCTAGAAAAACAGGAAAAGTTCAAAGATCAAGAACTTAGTAGGATACTCAGGTCAATTTTTAGTTTAATTTTAAACTGGAATAATGAAAACATCATTTTAGTCAGTTTTCTTTTCTCTTTCTTTTAATGCAAGTTGGAACACATATGTTCCCTAGTTACTGAATCACCACATTAGCCATTGGACTGCTAACCACACAGTTCTAAATTACCAACCACTCTGAGGAAGAAAGGTATGTTCTTATAAAATGGTACTGTCTCTGAAAGCCAAGGTAGAGTAGTTACGTACGAGCCTGAATCAACTTGAAGTGGTAGCTATCATGACACACAACTCAGAACATTTATTAGCAGCATCCTCCATCTTTCCATTTCCTTCCAATAAGCCTATGTTGCATGCTGACACTATGGGGCTTGCAAGGGATGCTTCTTTTAAGAAGAATGGTCTCTGGGTCTTGTACTGCTGCAGCATTTTAAATGTCTGTAAAATTTTACTTAGTGTATGACGTTGTTAGATAATTTCTGCTTTCCATTGAAGACCTGTACCTCCAGCTTTTCAGAGAGTATCTGGGCTTGTTAACTTTTATACCACCTTATGGAGACAGCTGTCCTTACTATAAGCTAGTACTGCAGGGAGGGCTGTGTGCATCATACAATTATCAATTAATATATCTTAGTTTATCATTTACTTACATATGCTGACCTCATAAATTAGTCGGGGTTATATGTGCCTCTACTTTCATAGCTCCTTTTCTTAGAAATGAGAACTCAGGTGTACACTAAGTATTTTTAAAGCAATTGCCTCATTGAACAGGGATGTTTCCATTATTTTTTTCTTTATTTTTACCACCATCACAGGGAGAGTGGGGGATCTTAAAAGGATATATATCTATATCTATATAGATACATATAAAGTAATTCTTAGGAATGTTTACAAAACAGAATTAAAATCAAATTCGTCTAATAGTATGCCTCCTCTAAATTTTTCATCATTTTTTAGAAAAGAAAATGGCATATAATTTTAAGAAGACCTGTTTTATACTTCAGGGTGAGTATCCAGACTATATTATATGAGCCAACCATTTTAGTTTAACAGTGTTTTGATGTAGACTACTGCTGTAGACTATCCAGATATGTGTTTACATCCCAAAATAATGTTGAATGGGTCCTCAAAAACCATGAACCTAATAGGCAAGCAAGTCAATCATGTGTGCTTAAAATGGCGAGCCATGATCTTCCATGAAGTTGGCCCTCCCAGGCTGATAAACCACACAGGGATATGTCTTCAGATCCATCACGTCATCAAGCTTCTGCCCCAGAGTTTAAAGACCAACACATGACAGCCAGATTATGCATGAGGAAGGTACCAAGGTGCTTGGTAATACAATCTAAGTCACCCGCCAACAAACCTCATTCCTGTTGGCTTATACCAACAAAAAAAGCATTTTTAGTTTAGTTTGCATTTTAAAATGTCTTTCAAGATAATTATTAAGTCTTTACAATCATAAAGTTCAGAGAGGAAACTTCTAAAATTATAACAGCTTTGATAGAAAAATGAAAAACGTAATGGTCAAAAACATACATGTTATAATTCATTTTATTGACCTGTGTCTGAAATCCTGTCTGAATCCAGTGCGTGACTCATAATTCTACTGGCGCACTCCTCTAGAAAAGGGACTTGACTTGCTGTCAGTAAGCAGGTGTCCAAGTAATGCAACTGAGACTCGGTAGGAGAAAAAGCTTAAGGCATGAGGCGTGTCTTGGGTCGAGTGTCCACAGGCGAGACAAGCACTTCAACCTGTGTTTCAATGAGTCTTTGAAAACCAGATTATGTCTAATACTAATGAACATGCCATTTGATTCACGGCATAGCTTTCAATGGTTTGCAGGCAAGAATCTTGCATTAAGTTTTTTAGAAAAGAAATGCAACTTTTAAACTGGAGTACTAAATGAAAACAGCTTCCTTGGTATCAGTTGTGGAAGCATGTAGCTATTACTGATTGAACCTTAGCTGCTGTGACGTTTCATGTGCTACTTCCATCATCGTTGCTCTCAGTTTAACCAATATTCCCTTTAAGGGACAGTTTTAGGAATGCTTTGGAGAGATTAATGTTTCAAAGAAGATTTTTGAATACCTTACTCCAGCCCTGCTCACTGTCAATAATTACTACTTGCTCTTTTGCTTCAGCAATAAGGACTTGGTTTTTGAAGATATCCTTAAACTAACAATAATGTCAGTGTAATAACTCATGGATTAATCAATGTTAGTATACTAATTCATTCATTCTGATGGATCTTATTGAAAGCAATTTGATTTCTTAGTGCACACTCTCTACTGGGGAGAGATAACTTCAGATTATAAGGTGGGGTTGAGTATTTCTGAGTTGAGTGATACCTACACCTCAAAAATTCCTACTAAAATGTTAAGAATCACTCAGTGTTGTTTCCATGTAGACTAGAGAAATAAAATAAAATGACAAAAATTCATATTTTGCATTTATTTTTTAAAATAATACATTTAATCTCACCAAGCAGGATTGGGGTTGTACTGTTAGTTTAATTAACTATAAGGTTTAAATCCTAAGTGAAAAATAACTCTCAATTATGAAAACTCATACTTGTATAAAGTTATAAACTAAAAATCACGATTGCACCCATGTTTGCTAATATCTTGAGGTTGAAGACACTTAAGTTTTCACTAGGTAGGTTAAACAATAAGACAGATTTCTGTAAGTATGTCAAATAAAGGCTGTTGGTCTTATGTTTATGAAGGTGGCAGTATATTATTAAAGTATTATAAAAATCCCAGAAACCTATTTTACAAGTTGCACTGCAGCTGTTCTCCCAATAGCTCCACACCTACAAATGTACAGGAAGACAATGTACAGGTGACCGAGATTTCCATCTGGAATATAAAAGTTGGCCTGGGAACCAGAAACAGAAAAGAAAAATAATAATAAAGCATAGACGAGGTTAATGAGCCCCATCATCAAAAGGGACTGTAAAGATACTTGCAAAGTTCCCTACAATATATTTTATTTATTACTTGACTTCAGTTTACATTATAAAAAATAAAATACAATGGTCTGTGATAGCATCCTACAACATCTTTTATGATTTCTATTTACATGAAATAGGAGTTTGATTATGGAGAACTGTGCTCAGGTAGAATGTATACAGACGCAAATAGACATGCATGTCATTTTTCACCACACTTGTGGCACTTCCTTGCTTACCACTGCCAGCGTTCTTTCAATGTACAGTGAACTGTCTATGTCCCGGAACAGAAAGAAAAAGAAAATCAACACAGGCTGTGTTCTCAATTTCTACATCCGATGTAAAGGTAACAAGAATTAGTGAACCTTGGAAAAAAGCATCTATGGATTAAATTCAGAGAAAGCTTTATGGAAAAAAATCACCCACCAGTGAATGTCCCTCCAACAGGTGTGGTATAAAGCACACAGCAAGACAAGTCCACCCAATATGAGTGCCTTTGATGCGATTGAATACACACACACACACACTCACACACACACATACGGTAGAATGGCGACCATAGATATGCTGTGTATAAAGAGTCAAAAGAATGTGCCCTCACATCCACACCCCCTGGGTCAAGAAACCACACTGTTGGGCTGTGAAGCTCTCGCCACATCCTTCGGGCACTCCTTCCTCCACTGAGGTTACGCTGACGCTGCCCATGGTGTCTTCATTCGCTTACCTTACTAATACTATTACTATTATTACTATATTACCATTATTAATTTCCTTCCTCTTATTAATGCTATTACTATCTACGTGTCACCAATATGTTGTTTACTGATACATATTTTTGAACTTTACCCAAATGGACATAAAATATGAATCATCTGATCAACTCATATTTTTTACATTGTGTTTCAGAGATTTATAGCTGTTGATACTTATACTTCAGTACACTCACTCACACTGTTGGGCAATATTCTGTTTTGTGGCTATCTTCTGGCCTGTCTACCTCCACCCTTGATCTTGTTCAGTGCTGTCTTACCACAGAGAGAGCTGCTATAGACACGCATTTCCAATGTCCTCAGACACACACGCATGGTTCCCTCGGGACCTGTCTAGCAGTGGAATTTCTCCATCTTAAGAGTCTGGGGAATCTTCAAACTGCAAACTGCTCTTTTCAGTCCACACTGTTTTCAAATGCAGTTGTAACAATCCATACTCGCACCAGAGCTGCATGCGTGCTGCATTTTTTCATGCTTACATTGCTGCTCACATGATCAAATCCACTTCCTGAATCTTTGCAGAGGTTAATGTGATGTGTCAACTTGGCCAGACTCTGGTGCCTGGTTATGTATCAAACACTAGATGCTGCTATGAAATATCTATATGTGATTAAATCATGCATTCTTAGTACATGAATGAGAATATCTTTCATAGTGTAAGGGCCTCCACTGGATCATTGAAAGCTTTTAAGAACAAAGAGAACATTTTTCCAAGTGAGTATTCTGCATCCTAACCATACATAGGCATCTTTTCAGAGTTCCTCTAGGCTTCCCTCTTCCCAAAGCTGGACTTGCATTTTTAAGGAGCTAAGACTCAGAAATATCCAGCACACATCCTGACCTGAAACATTTGGGACACAGGCTTTGAGGGAAGCCCAGCCTGCCACTTGACTTATGAATTTGGATCACAGGAGCCCCCTCGAATTACAGGAGCCCATTGCGAAAGGCCAATCTCTCTCCTCTGTGCACGCGTGTGTGCATGTGTGCGTATGCACATATAGCCTAAGTTATTGCATACTGATCTGACAAAAATACCACATGTGGGTGACGTTAACAAACTTTATTATTTTTTCTCTCATGGTCTAGGAGGGTAGACATCCAATTTAGAAATGCTGGCTCTGGGGGAAGGCTTTCTGTCCCTGGCATCTCCAGATGCAGGTCTGTGTCTCTTTTGAGTTTCGGTTCCTGCAGCATCTTCATTCAGCTTGGCATCTATCTTCTCCATCTCTGCTTGCTCCGTTGCTTATTTCATCTCTTATATATCTAGATCCACCCCCACAGATCCTGCTTCACTCTCAGAACGCACACAAGTCACTCCCAAGTGGACAACCTGAGGACACACACAAGTCGCTGCCAAGAGTACAACCTGAGGCCAGAGGTTAGGATTTAGAATACACATTTTGGGGAGTGGAAGGTGAGGACACAATTCAATCCATGGCATATCTCCTGATTCTGTTTCTCCAGAGAACACGTAGACACTTATTGTTTTACCTCATTAAATAAAATTATTTAAAGTTTATATACAAACTCTCTTTTACCCTCATTTCTATTGTACTGGAAACAGGACTAATCACGAAGTATACCTCAGCTTAAAATTTCAAGTAGCCTGTAGCACGTTGTAAATGCATTATGTTTACATAAGTTCTATAGCTCCCATCTGGAGTCCTCAAGAAGAGCAGGAGAGCAGATTTGCCACGTACCACCGTCAAGTACAACTGCAAAGGCAGACTATGCAATGCTTAAAAGGGTGAATAGTAACAATGCTTGGCATTGTAAACCTGCCCACCACTGGGCGGGTGACCTCAGTTGTCCATTTATAAATAGCTGATAACATATTTCAGGAAATTTTGAAAGATGATTGAGATAACTTGCAAAAAGCAACTTTCTGTTTAGCAGACATTCACATCTGAACTAGTGTGCTTCAGTAGCCATTCACTGATAAGCGCTGATGTTTTAAAGCAACTGGAATGCATATGTATGTATTACGTATTAAATAGCTACCAGATTTATGAAAAACGACATTAAAACATTCCTTCATAGTTTGGTTTCAGTGCTATCAAATATTCCAAGTGAGATCACATTGGTGGCGTGGACAATGTCCAGCAATCAGTGCTGTAACAAGAGCACAGCGGTCTACAGATTTCAGAGTCCGGTGGTCACTTCGTTGTACCGTGTGGCTTTTATGTCACTTTGGTGCTGGAGGAACCCTGCTGGCATAGTGCTTAGTCGTTGGCCTGCTAAAGGCGAGGCCAGCAGTTTGAAACCACACTGGCTCCGTGGGAGAAAGAGGTAGCTTTTCAACTCTGGGAAAAGAGGTACAGCCTCAGAGGTGAGGCAGTAGTTCTACAGGGGTCTACGCAGTCACTAAGAGCTGGCATCATCTCAGTCACAGGGCTCTCGGGTGTTTGGAGAACATACATACTTTACAATCATTAACAGGCGTATACAGATAAGTCTACTTTCCATATCGTGCCTCATTGTATGGTGCTTCCCAGTTTACTTTTTCACAAATTGATGGCTTGTGCCAACCCTGTATTGATAAATTATATTGGTGTTGGGATTTTTTTTTCATGCAGAATAGGTTTACTTCATGTTCTGGTATTATATTTTTGTAATTTTTCCATATATCAATGTTTTTACAATCCTACTGCACACGTAATAGATGTCAAACAACAGCAGAAATCACTGCTACGGAGTCAGTTCTGACCGCCATGACCTTATAAGGGGTCTCTGAGCCCGTGCCTCCTTCGGAGGGGCAGACAACATCAGGTTTCCCACCAAGCAGCTGTTAGTTTTGCACAGTGACACCAGGACTCCACTCAAATAGCTTAAAGTGTATTGCAAACATGACTTCCTCACACACTGGGAAACAAAACCAGTTCTGCTTCACCTGATTGTGATATGGCCTTTGTTCAGGGGTTTAGAGCAGGGCTTGCACAATCCCTCAGCTACCCCTAAGAAAAGATACTCCCCTAGGCTCAAGTGACAATTCAAAGCCGGCAGAGTTGACAAGGATACACACTTACATTATATTAGATGGTGTGTATGAAGTTAAGAGCATTACATTTTTGAATGAGTGATACATATTATTATTCCAAAACCCGAGAATGATTATCTGAAGGTTATAAAGCCATATCCTACTTGACAACAAACTCACTCCCCCCCACATATTGTGTGGCAGGATATCTGGTGTAGCGGCACAGAATTTGCACTGCTAATCAAAAGATCAGCAGTTCAAATCACCAGCCAATCCATGGTCGAAAGTTGAGGCTTTCTACTCCTACAAGGATTGACAGCCTCTGTCTTCTAGGGTTTATATAAGCCAGAATTCTTGATGGTGGTAAGTTGAGTTGATGCTGTGGACAGTGAGCAGCACCGATAGAAGACACGATGACATACAAATATACTGAAGCACTGACATCCAGATTCTGTTGTCATACAGTGAGAGAGAGGTGAAGGATTGGAGAATAAAGGAGACAAAAAGAAAGAAGCAGTAAGGGAGGAAGAAAAAAAATGAATGAACATACTCAGATGCTATGCCATAATATCCTGCAAATAATAATTTTGGTCCTTGTCGTGAAGTGAAACTTTTTAATACGGCTCTTCTCAATCATTCCCACCAAATGATAGGGTGGGACCATGCAAATTAAGAGTAGAGGACTCTAACTCGGGGATTGGCCTATTTTGTCATTCCGTGGATGTATGAGAGTTATGTCAGACGCAGGGACAGAAACAATTCCCTGGGACCGTCCAGGGAATAGAGCCAGCAGACAATCCCATTGGAGCCGCCTGCCCAAGTGGCAGAAGCATCGGAGGAGCTCTTCCAAGACTAGCCACGCTACAGCAGTCAGGCCACAAGGCTGAGACCTGGTGGTGGAGAGGCGTAGCGGCAGGCGAGCTTACAGGCCCATGCAGGGATAGGCCCCAGGCCCAGAGACTGTATCCCTAATGTGTCCCGCTCCCTAACAAGCCCCCTTGATCATGCGCACTGTCTGTAAATTCCCTCAGGCCATTGCAATGGATGATCGAGGCCAGCAGGACAGCTGAGCGCCATGGTTGCTGTCACAGCAGGGCGCCGAATGGTGGAGATCTGTCTCTCCTTTCTCTTGTGACCCTCTGCCTCGGAATGGTGTTGGCTTGGATTCCTCTTCTCCTTTTTTTTCGGTCCTTTTGATTCACTCTTTGCCTTCTTGCTCTCTGCTTACCGACATATTTTGGAGGGGGGAAAATGCATCGATGGGCCACAAACACAATCATACAAGGCAAAATGAATTGGGAAGTAGATTATTGCAGGCGCAGTTAGATGAAAATTTTATACATTATAATTGGGTCGCCCTTTTGACCCATTTTACATTTGTTCTAGTGTTTAATATTTTCTGAATTCTTTTTGATTGAGTCTTCTCTGTTTTACTTTGGTATTATTGTTTGATTTTAATTGTTTATTTTTAATGGTTTTTTTTATATGAAATCCAGGATAGAAAAATCTATAGCAAGAGTAACGGGGTTCATTTAGGGGTCATGGGGGTGGGCATGGAGGTGGGCACGGCAGGGATAGTTGAGGAGAAACTGAGAAGCTAATAACAATGAGGGTAAGAACAAATCAAACGTTCTAGATTGTGGTGATAATTATACAACTCTTCTTAATACGCTTAAACTATTAAATTGTGTGGTTTGGGGGAGGGGCACAAATAGAATCTTCCTACATGGAAACATAGGCTTAACATATTTTTAATCCATTCCATTTTAAAGTAGGGAACCCCTCTTTCTTGTAAACTATAAAATATTTTGTTTTAGTTCTCAATTATTGGGGTTATAAACTGCTAAGCCCTGGAATACTAATGGTAATTAATTTTCATGCCAATACGGACTCCAGAGTGGTTATTAATTTATGCATCACTTTGTTTCCAAATGCCTTGGAGTGGTACTGAGATGAACACAAAAATAAAATAAAACAGGAAAGAAAGATGGCCATAAGGGATGGCGGTGAGCAAATGTGTACCTTGGCCGCGCACACACGCACCGGGCCTAACAGCTTAAGTTTGAGCTTCCTAAACAACATTTAAAATGCAGAGAACACAGCCAGCCAAATGACTAGAGAGCAAAGCAAACCGGGTGCTTGGGAGAAATGCCAGAATGAAGTCAGAGAAACTATCCTCCAGTGAGCCCTCATCGGGGGGATGGTTTATGGCCAGGGCTCGGGCACTGGCTCGGTGTGCGGGGTCCAGCGGGGAGCTCTCCCACGCTCTCTTCTAATCCTGCAATAGATTTTAGATTATATGGCAAAACGGATGACTGCACTGCCTCCAGGCCATCTTCCATAAATATCATTTCTCTCCGCCAAGCATCTGAAAGATATTGAGCTGCAGTGAATTTGAGATGATAGTCACTGACAAGTACCAGGAAAACTATAATTCTGTGTTTCCACTTACAAACAGAGCCAGGCTCTCTAAAAATCAGCTCAGCTGCGTGAGCACAAGAAGCCTCATCAGGAAAGAAAGAGCAGACGCAAGGTGGGGTCAGGGAGAAGACCACCTAGTTTCTGACTAGAAAGATGTAGTCAGGAATTCCCCAGGTCTTTAAGTGGTTCAGTGCAGATGTCTGCAATAAAGCACACATTGCAAAAAATCAACCACATGATTTTTTTCAAAATTCATATTAAAGTTATGTCTACATGTCTTGAAGTTGATTGAGTTTTCAGTAGTCGCATTAGGAAACAGTGTGAAGTATTGTGAGGATTATAAAAGGCTAGAGACCCAAACTGAGCGGTCGCCATTGGAAACACGGCACTGGTAGCCGTTGGACACAGGGTTGCCACCAAGCTTCCATTGGTGAGTAGCCCAGGATCTGCACCATGCAGTAAGGTGGGGAGCCAGAAGACGAGGTTGGCTTAGCGAGGGCGCAGTTGGGAAGAGGGGTTTCCTGGGAAAGCAATCGCGGCTCTATTCGAATGCACAGAGAAACAGCAGGCAAGATTCGACAGGTGCACTCCATAAAGCGTGGCAGCAATCACGAGTCCGAAACTACCTGTCACCTTGCTGTCTCTGAGCTATGAGCTGCGAGAAGGCAAAAAAGGAGGTAAGAAAGACCATGCCTAAACATTGCAATTTTCATTTGTATCAATTATGGAAATAACTTCCGAGGTAAAATGCTGGCAAAATGCTGAACTTGGGAATGGAATTCGACAACTTGATGGATGAAATAATCAGTTACAAACTAATCCAAATAGAAAACATGTTGTTTCAACTGAGATATCAACCAGACACAGTGTCTAAAAGGAGAAATGTGGGGACAGAGACTGAAAACCCTTAATTATTCATTTTCCTCTTTTATTTGACATCTCTTATTTATTCTTTTTAAAAAAGTAAAATAAAACGGAGTGTCTTTCTTTATAGAGTCTTTCTTTAAAATTCCTTAATCCTGACTTTCGTCTATATATAGTCTGACTTCAAGGCACACTGCTGGTTTAATGGGTTAAGCCTGGTGCTGCTAAGAAAGGTTGGTAGTTCAAAGTCAGCAGGTGCTCCACTAGAGGAAGATGAGGTCCTCAGCTTCCATAAAAAATGTATAGTCTCAGAGATTATGAGCCAATTCCACTCTGTCCAATAGGGTCACTGAGAACTGGAATCTACTGGATGCTAGTGAACTTGGTTTGATTTCTATTGTCTTAATCTAATTAGCTCCTAAAACCACTGACTTTATGTTCTCTGTTCATGTCTCGTCCATCGTTCCCAATATCGCTGAAGGGTAACCACTAGATATTACAGAACCTCCAGGCAGCAGTCCTAGCATTGGAACCACTGTGCTGCATTTCCTCTCTCCACTGGCTTGCTGTCCGCAGTGGTCTCAGCAGTCTGATGAAAGGAGTCCTGCTATAAAGGCCCTCTCTTCTCCTGCCCCTTCTCCCAAGCGTCCGACTTGAGAGCTCCTCCAGGCTAAGACAGACTTGCAGGAAGACCTGGAGGCCTGCTTCGGAAAATGAGCCCGTGGAAATGCTGTGAAATGATTCGGCCCACAGCTGAGCACAGAGATGTAACAGGCCAAGGACCCCTTCGTTCCACTGTGTGAGGGCTCACCAAGACTCAGGAGCTAGCTCACAAGCAGCTAGAGACAACATGCTCCCTTCAGACTCTGAATGTCAACTCTGGGTTTCATGAGGCACCAATTGAAGTTTTAATTAGATCAGCTACTAATGAGAGCCAACCTTGATGGATTGTCCTCATTGTCCTCATCAAATGACCACACACCTTCATCACTTATCTAGCGTTAATGATATACCGAAAGTATGTGTTTAGATCTAAGTAGTTAAACTTGTTATAGTGTGGCCAAGTAAGGAAACACAACTACAGGGGGAAAAAATAAAGTGATTTGTATCTATTAGACATGGAGCTGGAGAATTCAGATGCATGTGCTTTTCTGAAATCGCCGGAGGGCCTCATGTCATGTCTACGTGCACCACACGGGGGCAGAGGATGGTTAGCTTTCTTTTTGTTGTTGTAGACAAAAGCCATAACATTTTAATAGGGCATGAATAATGCTCTTAAAATAATCATGTCATTGTTAGATAGACTTGAGTCAATTCCAACTCATAGGAACCTATGTACAACAGAGGAAAACAACTGTTGTCAACAATGATGTCCCTTTGTGACATGGTTTCTTCTGAATCTAGGCCTGCATAACCATCACAATTTTGTTCCATGTAATCACATTGTAGCGGCCACTGGGTTGATTTGTCCTGTGGAGGGTCGTCCTCCTTCCCATTCACCCACTGCTTTACTAAGCAGGAATCATTTCCAAGAACTGGCCCCTCCTGATAACATGTCCCAAGTATGCAAAACAAAGCCTCATGATTTGAATTCTAAGGAACATTCTGATTATACTTCTGGGATATATTTTTGTTGTTCTTTGGGAAGTTCACGGCACTTCCACGATCACCATAATTCAAATGCACCAATTCTTCCATGGTTTTCCTTATTCTTTGCCCAACTTTCTTAAAGAAAATGGGAAGTGCATTCAAGAGAAAATTAAAATTTGATTGCAACAAAAATATAGCATCATCAAAAACATGTTATCTTCTAAGTGGTGCGGGTATTACTAAATCTGAAACAATGTTTTTGACTTTGGTTCTCATATTCTTTCCATCAATAACTACCATAGCTTAGGAATTTCCAACTTAAACTCACATTCATATCCTGTTAGCTACGCGGAGGACATCCTCTTAACCCCATCTTCATTGTTCAACTTTCATTTTAAAATCCATTTCCTTACCTAGCTACCTTAACTACAACACATCTGTCTTACAACCTGTAACAACCTTTCTATAACAACCTTGTGTATTTTAGTTATGATTATTGTATCTGAGTGTTTTATTTTTATTTTAACAAAAAATATATTGCAAGCTCCAGGAAGTGAAAAATCTTATCTCGTGGAGTCATTTGTCAGAGTACCAATTTCTTGGACTTTGGGAGCTATTTGTTCTAATAAAGGCCCAAAAGAGTCCTGGTGAAATCAAGGTTATGCACTGGGATGCCAACCACGTGGCCCGCAATTTAAACCACCAGCTGCTCTGCAGGAGAAAAACAATGATATTCCACTACCTTCAAGGGTTACCGTCTCAGAAACCCACAGGGGCAATTCTACCTGTCCTACAGCGTTGTTATGAGTTGAAATCAACATGATGCCAATGAGTTGAGTTTGCGATTTGTTTTGTTGCTGTTGTTTGTCAAATGTGTACTAGCCCCCTGAGTACTCCATGCCTGGACCTTTCCCAACATTTCTCCTTCACGTTTCTTCTTTTGCATGTTTCCCCTCTTTATATTCTTCTTGGTTACATTCAAGCTGTCAGATTTGTGGATACTGCAGGGAAGCATCAAACCCAGGCCCGAGAGTACCTGGTGAGCATGGAAATGAGGAAATGGGAAAGTAGAGGTGAAGTTTCTTTATGATTTTTATCTTCAAAGTCTTCTATGGAGGGATCCTTACTACTGTACAAGAAAGTATGCAGTTCAGCCAGTGAAACTCTTAGGGCCCAAGAAGACACACTTCCAAATAGAAGGCAAAGGAATATTATGAAGGACAACATGAAAGAGCGGAAGGAACCTTTGAAAGACACTAGTGCATAAGACACCGATGCGCAAGAACTTGACATTAGTGGACAAACAACTCTGGGCTGTGTTCTGTTAAAGCAAGTGCAGCAGGCTAGAATTGTTTTTGTTGAAACACGATTGGGTATCAGATTTTAATTGTTTCTAAGAAGCCCCACCAACAGGTTCCTTTTCAGAGATGGTGACGGTTTTTATTTTCTGACATTTCTAAGATGGAGAAATTATGGAGTAAGAGTAAAACTTGGATTGCAAACCAGAATGTTGTGAAAGTCAAGTAAAAATGTGCTTAAGCCGACGTGAGTCATCGGATCTATACAAAGCGCAGCACGAATCTAAGTCGTCAGTAGAACAAACGCCTTCCGTGCAGACACTTGCAATGGTGGAACTGCTTTCCAGTTTAGTTTCTATTTTAATCCCTGATAGGAACACACACCTCTACACACCTGAAAACATCTGTTAGGAGCTCCAAAGGACACCTTTTATCAACATCTTTGCACACACCTGCATATCCTACATTAAAATCAAGTCTGATGGCGTCTTTAAAGCAATGCCGCTGTGCTAATCAGGTACTTTATCCTTTCTGTAGGCTGCTTATCTTAGAACTAAGCATCTTTTCTTCTCTTTTTCAGAAACAAAATGGCCATATTTAAAGTGTGGATGAAATTAGCTCCTCTTTAATTTATTTCTGTCAGTTTAACATTTTCTTATACTTTGGGTGGTATTTGATATTTTGTGTGTGTGAAGTATCTTTTAAGTAAATATGCTTCTTTTGGATGGCATTCATCAACCAGTGCCGACAATTTGTTTTTTGGGGGTTTCTTAATTTTTTAGATAGAATGTCAAGAAGACCTCAAAGCTGAGCCAAGAAAGGAAGACCTTCAACCTCATCCTTTGAAAGTGACTGAAGTTCAGGAAGTGGTAGAAGAAACCATAGGATTACCCATTAAGGTGTCATGACTGAAGGGAGATTCTCCTTGATGCCACATTTTAAAGACTACTTTCTGCTCAGCAAGATTTGGGCTTCAGAGAGTCAACAATGTAGCAGCAAGGTCAGCTAGCTGAAAGAATTGATCTTTCATCGAGCTTGTATGCAAGATTAAAGTGAATGAAGGCAATTTTATGGAACAAATTATAATTGAGAAGGATTTTGGTTTTATCCATACAATCAAGCGAGCAAGATCAAATCAAAACCGTGGCTTCTGAGGGAACATTCTGGGCCATTAAAATTCAAGGCAGACGTCTGCTCCAAAGGGTATGGCGGCTCCATTCTGAGATTTCCTTCAAAGTTGCACGGTGACCCCCAGTTTCTAACATGAAAGAGTTCTAAGAACGCTGAGAACAGCATTGTGCAGGAAAAGGTCGGGAAATGTGTACAAAAGGCACACACAATATGGCCATCACGACAATACGTCTGCTCATTCTTGAAGTGTAGTGAAGGTCATCATATGAGAATTTTGTTGGGAGACCTGAGGCCACCCTAAAGCAGGGATCTTGACTGTTAAGATTCCCTTTGGTTGCCTAAACTTAAAGAACATTTAGGAAACATAATTTGATTCTTTCAGGACAGAAAAATTGCCATCTTTAAGGGATGTAAATAGAAAACTGCAAGACCCTTCATGGAAGATTTAAAGAAATAGAAATACCAACTTCCAAGATGAATTGAAACAATATTCAACATCTTAATATATTTCTTTAATAAGAGTGTTTATGTATTTGACAAATACATATTTTATACAATACACATGTATTTTATATCCTCATATATGAAAGTAAAATATAGGCTAATGAAAAGAGACTAAGCAGTGGTTCTCAACCTTCCTAATGCCTCGACCATTTAACACAGTTCCTCCTTTTGTGGTGCCCACCCACCATTAAATTATTGTCGTTACTGCTTCATAACTGTCATATTCCTACTGTTATGAATTGGGCAATCCCAGGGTAAAAGGGTTGTGTTCAACCCCCAAAGGGGTCTCGACCCACAGGTTGAGAAGCACTGGACTAAAGTCTATTAGTGGTTAACAACGGGGAGAGGGGGTAGGAACTAGGAGTCACTGTTTAGGAAGCTATGAATTTCCTATGATGATAATTAGAAATTGGGCAATGATGGTTGATGATAGTTTGCACAGTATGATTAATATAATTGATATCATTACACTTTACACTTGGAAAAGTTGAATTGGAAAATGTTCATGACATTTGAAAAATTTTTATTGTTCATATAAATAACTTATAAACAATTTCTAAGATTCAAAGTCAAAATTTTGTAATGATACTGAATATATTACAATTAGAAATGTAGTGTTTCAAGTGATAGCTTCCATAATTGCAAGTTAATTGATACGTTTAAACTTACTATTTTATATTTATATCTTATTGTTTATGTATTGTTTTAGAGCAATTATTAACTAGGTTTATAAAATTTATTAGGTTTCTCAGACATAATTGGTTTACTATTTAAAAAAATTTACAGGTTGAATGAGATTAATAATGAAAAGCCTGAGGAAGGATTGAATTTTATAATCTATAAATTACATAAATGAATTAGAAAATGCTAAAAAAATAAGCTTCATTTGTTAGTTCTGCCCATACAGAAATTATCCTCAATAAAAATTAGAAAGCTAATACACAATAAGAGATGTGTACTTATTTTTGTTTAAAATTTAAGTATTATTTAACAGAGAAATAATATAGCAGTTTTTATGTAATTATAAAATTAAAAGAATCTTACAGGATTCAAAATGTCAAGTTGTAGAGACTGTTTTATCATCTAAATTTTGATCATCCATTCAGTTAACATTAATTAATGTGAAAAATTCATCTACCCATTTGTGTTATGCAAACAGATACCTCTAACTCAACCACTGCATTATATGTTCTTATTTCTTCTCTTCAGCTATATGAGGGGGTGCCCAAAAGAGACACATGTTTTTCAAAGCAACGTGTTTAATTTTTTTTTTTTTACAAAACAACCTTATCACCTCGAAGTATTCTCCATGATACTTAATGCATTTGTCAGATATGTGCTTCCATTCTTGGAAACACGTCTGTTTCGATGGCTGACAACACCTCCCTGGTTTTTCTTCACTTCATCTAAATCATCAAATCGCTCTTTCATGTCCCTCTTCTTTTGTGGAAACTAAAAGGGTGAGGTCAGGTGAGTCAGATACATGGAGCAAGAGAGGCATGCTATTTTTTGCCCAAAATTGGCACACTGGGATGGCTGTGTGAGCAGGTACATTGCTGTGGTGGCAAAACCGGTCCTCCATCTCCCACAAATCAGGCCTTTATGTCACACACAGTTAAGCAATCTTTTCAGAACCTCTAACTAGAAAGCTTGATTAACACTCTGACCCGGTGGAATGAACTCCAAATACACTATCCCCCTCACATCACATTCAGTTGTTTTTTTTTGCGGGGGGGTAGCATATAAATCTAACTGTAGAGGGTCAACCACTTAAGTTTTAGATTAATAGTGTATAGGATTTATTATGAATACACACACCATAAAAAAACACAAAAAGCTTTCACTCACAATTAATGATCTTTCTTTCCGTTCTCTATTCAGATGCAGTGGGGATGAAGTTTGCTGTACCACAACAAACGAAATACCACATTATCCTTAACCAACCTCACAATTGTTCTGGTGTTTGAGCCCACTGCTTCAGACAGACTCTGTGTCAGTCCACCTTGTCAAGGGTCGTCCTCCTTTGGACATCCCTCCACCAAGCATGATGTCCTTTTCCAGGGACTGTGTGGAACAGATGTTTTCATCAAAAGCACACATGTCAAGCAGCCTGCATCAAGTACTGCAAAGCTGAACTTGCAGGAAATTAGACAAATACCTGTCCACCTTAATATGTGCCAGTATGTGCTGAATCCTGTTATCAGGTAGATTTTCATTGCTTTTTGAAACATCTCAGTTTTTCTCTTTTCAGCTGAATTTATTAACTTCCAAAGTGACTTCGTCAACATTCTGAATCACCCTTACTGCCATTACTTTTTGCCTTATTCACCCTCGAGGCAAAGAGAAGCCATGGATGCAAATCTACTCTGACACCTTCTCTCTTCCTTCCCTTCTTCAGTTCTGATGGGCACCCATCTGATCAGAAACACCATCAAAAAAGTCATCTAGATTTCTTCACGTTAATTTTTCCAGGTGCTCACAATCTCCTAAATGTGTGCTTTGGTGAGAAATTCTTCGATTTAATTGCCATTTCTCCTCCTAATCTGAAACCCTGATTTCTAAGGCAGGCCTCTGTACAGTTCAATCTTAGTTCGCTTACATTACTCAGATCTTCATTTAGACCTCATGCGTATGGGTAACCAAAGGGAGGGGAATCAGTGAGTCGGGCTATAAGATTCAAGTGTGAGTGATTTTTAGCTAGATAAGTTGTGATTGTAAAACCTTGGAACCACAATGTGACGACTGGCAGTTTTTCTTGTTGGTGGTAAGTGCTGTTGAGTGGGATCAACCCATAGCAACCCCATGCACAAACGAATGAAACATTGCTCTGTCCTGCACCACCCTCACAACTGGGGAGTCCATTGGTGCAGCCACTGTGTCAGTTTATCTTCTGGAGTGCCTTCTTCTTTTCCGCCGCCCCTCCACTTTACCAAACATGGTGTCCATGAAGATTGATATCCTAGACATTAGTGAACATTGACCATGATGAATCAGAAAATCATATGATTTACTATGCTATTCATAACAGAATCCAGAATAATAGGCTGGTATTCGTTGTCAGAAAGGATCTTACTAAATGCATCATGAAGTACAATGCATTCTGTGATCAGATAATATCAATCTGCCTTCAAGGAAATCCAATCAAAACAACTGTTATTCAGCTCTCTGCACCAACCACAAAAGCTACTAATGAAGAAATTGAAGAATTCTACCAATGATTTCAGTCAGAAATTGATCAAGCATGCAATCAAGATGCATTGCTTGTGATTGGTGATTGGAATGCAAAATCTGGGAACAAAGAGGAAGGAGTGGTTGGAAAACATGGACTTGGTGATCTAAATGAAGCTTGCAGTCACATGGTAAAGTTTTGCAAAGCCAAAGAATTATTCATAGCAAATACCTTTTTTTCAACAACACAAAAGGTGATATAAGCACATGAAGTTCCCAGATGGAAGACACAGAAATCAAACTGACTACATCTGTGGGAGGCACAATAGGAAAACTCAGGATCAGCAGCTAAAACCAGACCAGGGACTGAATGTAGTACATACCATCAAGTGCTCATAGGCGTGTTCAGGATAAAGCTGAAGAAAATGAAAGCAAGTCCACAGGAGCCAACATACGACCTTGAGTCTATCCCACCTGAATGTTAAGCTATCTCAAGAATAGATCAGAAGCATTGAACATATATGACAGAAAACATGATGAGTGATGGGAGGACATCCAGACTGTCAATCATGAATAAAGCATAGGTCATTAAAAAGACAGGAAAGAATTAAAATATCAAAGTGAATATCAGAACAGACATTGAAAATTTTAAAATAATAAAGCAAACAGAAGAAAAGATGAAGGCAAGGAGCTGAATAGAAATTTCCAAAAGGCAGATGGAGACAACAAAGCCAAGTATTATACCGCAACGTGGAAGGGCCTAGAATTAGAAAGACAACAGGGAAGAACAAGCTCAGCACATCTGGAACGGAAAGAGCTCCAGCACAAAGTCAAGCGGAGTTGCAACTCTGAGATATTCTATAGGCAAAATATTGAATGATGCAGGAAGTAGTACGAGAAATGGAAAGATATAACGAGTCATTCTACCAGAAAGAACTAGTCAACATTCCACCATGATCTGGTGCTGAGGTAGAAGCTCAAGCTGTACTGAATACATTAACGAAAAACAAGGCCCTAGGAATTGACAGAAGGCCCACAGAAATGTATCAAAAAGCTGAAGAAGCACTGGAAGCACTCATTTTTGCCAAAACATTTAGAAGATTTTGGGAACTGAAAGGAAGAGATCCTTATTTGCACCCATTCCAAAAAAAAAAAAAAAGCTGTCCTCACAGAATGCTCAAACAATAGAATGATATCATTAGTACTGCACACGAGTAAAATTTTGCTTAAGATCATCCAACAATAGTTACATTTGTACATTGCAGGGAATTGTCCCAAATCCAGGCCAATTTAGAATAGGAGATGGAGCAAGGGATATCCTTGCTAATGTCAAGTGGATGTTGCTTCAAAGCTGAGAACACCAGACAGATGTTTACTTGCATTTCATTGAACGCAAAGGCTTGCAACTCTGTGGATCATAATAAACTATGGATGAGCTTGAGAAGGATGGGCCTTCCGGAACACTTCATTGTGCTCATGAGGAACTCGTGCATGGGCCAGGAGGCAGTTGTATGAACAGAACAAGCAAATATTGCATGGCTTGAAATTAGGAAAAGAAACTAGATTATATGAAGAAGAATGTTGTATCATTTTTGAGGAAGTCTTATTAACAACCTGCAGTAGGCAGATAAGAGGTCTGCTTGCTGAAAAGGAAGACGACTTGAAGCACTTACTGATAAAATCAAGGATTGTAGCCTCCAGTCTTGATTACACCCCATCGTAAGCATGACCCAATCCCCTACAACTGATTGATAACATGACGATAAATTAAGAAACGGTTGCTCTCCTTGCTGTGTAGAAACTGCGTCATGTCTGAAGTAGGCATGCGGACTTAGCCACCATAAAGAACGCAGATCCAGGAACGAAGTACGTTCTTTGCATGCCAAGATCACTACACATCAAGCTTCCTGGATTGAGGAGACAGGGAACTGCTGTGTGTGTGCCCACGTACGAATGGAAACAGCTGACCTCTGCCTCGTGGAAATCTATCAAGCTGATAATCTAAGTGTTAGTTAGCTAGAGGCAGAAACTAGGGGTTACCCCATTATGTGCCAAGGCCTCCCTCCCCCTCTTACAGGAATTTGGGTGTGCAAATTCAGGCCCTTGAGCCAGGAAGCCAGTACACCTGGGTGGGCCCCAATCTAGGCCAGGTGGGCTTAATTCAGCCAATGGGGCCAACCAGTACCTTTTACCATGCCTCCCAACGGAGTACTCTAAAAAGCCAGAATCCAGAGCCCACTGTCTTCTTTTCCAGCTGCTCCCCAGCTGTGCTGCGGTCGCCCTGTGTGTTGGTGAAGTGCCCTGAGGGTGCCTGTGTAAACCTGAAAGTTCTTCTCCCCTTTCCAAAGACTCACTTGGATCACAGACCAGGTTTCTGCATGAATTCTTTCTCTTGTGAGGCCAAGGACTAAGGTATTTCCCACCTGAGGAATCTAACATATTGTTTCTTGAGTAAATTATACCTTGCTTCTTGGCTTCCCACAATAAAATAATTCACTCCAAAGAAGCCCGTTTTGTAATCCAAGTGGGATTTTATGAAAGTGAGTATAATTTTCAGGTTTTATGATCTCAAAAGGGTTCACAACTGGGGAAGAGCAACCTTGTGGAAAAAGCACCCACAGATGAGAAACTGGGGAGGGGCAAGTGTGACCCCAGCAACCAAGGGTTCAATAGAGCAAGGGCAAGAGTGGGTGGAGGCCAGTTAGCAAGGGATCCAGAGAACACGGGGGCTGAGAGACTGTGACCCTGAGAAGGTCCGAAGCAGGTGCATGTGTGTTCACAGGGGAGATGCTCACCCTCCCCTGCCACTAGAAGACAGGTAAGAGAGAGTGGCCTTCCCCCAGCCAGGATATTTCAAGTTTCTGGCTGGGAAGGTGTGGTTGATGGTACTTGTTGACCCCATTGGCTGCGTTGAGGCCAACTGGGTGATGTCATTAGCCTGGGTCTAGTTTGGATCGCCCATGTATAACTCCTACCTGGCCTGGGGGCTGGAGTATGAGCATGCTCAGTTTGGGGTCTTCATAGGTGTCTAATGGTTGCCTGATTTTTATTCCAACCTCCTCTATGGGGGCCTTTGCAGTCATGAGAGGGACAAGCCCCTGTCCCTAAATCTAGCTAGCTACCTAATAATACTGATGGTGGTTTTCTTCTCCACCCCCTTGTGACCTGCGAGGTTGGATGGTGTCTTTATACCACGTTTCCACTTGTGGTGTCAGCAGTAAGATATACTGAAATGAATAGCTTCTAAATCCTAGAAATATAGGATTATGTAAAAGAAAGATTAAAGGTCATGGGAATTGACATTTTTGATTAATAATTGATCATTTTGGTTTTTTCAATCTGTAATTGTTTATACAATGCTGTAGTCAAGAAGAAGAGAGAAAAACAAACAAGCTTTTACACTGGCCAGAGGCCAAAGCCAGACTTAAAAACAAAAACAAACAGCAGAATCTACAATGGATGATTGATAGGGGACCAGCACTTTCTGAATGCACCCTGCCAAAATCCCAATGCTAAATGACAGCTAGGACAGCTCTGGAGAAGTTCAAATTTGAAGGTCTTAAGAGAATTGTGTATGTATCTATGTATCTAAATGTACTATAACTATTGTTTTTCCCTCTAGTGTTATCAGACCTAAATAATAGAAATTAATATTGATTGTTGTGATTACAAGCCCTCAGTCACCTATACTTGGTTGGGTATACTAATGGGAGATTGACTTTGCCCATGATTAAAAAAGTTTGCTTTGAGCCTAAATTGAGGTCTTAGGCAGAAATGTGATCCCTACCTAGAACCTTCAGGGTTAGAATGTTTGCATTTGAAAAGACACTTGGACCCCTTCTGAACAGGAGATCCAGGTTTAAAGAAAATACTGACTTCCCCACTCCTACCCCTTCATTCAGAGGAAGTAGTTTGCCTTTGTTTGCATATAAGCAAGAAAAGTCTATGCCCATAGGGGAAAAAAGCCCCTTAGAACTGAAAGTAAAAAGGAAGCAGTGAGCAGACCGGGTGGCATGCTTCCTGGTGACCACCAGGGTCCATTCATTAGTGGAAACAGAAGAAAAACAGAAAAGAAGAGATGGGCTGAGCTTGGTCATGTTCCATGAACTACTGACCTGATCCACAAAAGTTGGACGGAGAGAGTGGGGCCAGGTCTGAAATTTAGGGAGTAATGTAGATTGCTGGGCCTATGTCATGTTGAGGTGGGGATGAAAGAGAGAGAAATGAAGTCTATTTCTTGATAAGATCATTAGTATTACAAAAATTTGGAACTGGTACATGAGGATGGGTCGCTTTTTCCCATTGTGCTGGGTATAAAATGAGCCATCTCAGAAACAGGAAGAGGAGCTGTCACTGCCATTAAGAATGTTCAACCAGGCGTCGGATATATTCTTTGGACACCCACATCTGATTTCACACTGAATCTGAAATCCAGCAGATGGCAGGCTCTGACACAGAAGAGCAGCTGCCCCAGAACCAGAGCAGGAGACTGGATCGGGAGCAGGAAAGCCTGAGTGCCTTAGGGCTGATGGCTCTCTTGCAGAATAGCATACCTCCAGGCTCTTTAATTGGAGAAACTGGTTTGCTAACCTAGAGAGCTAGAGTGAAGGTACTTCAGCATGAGGCTTACAGAAAAGTCTAGGGGTGGGGTGGGGCTTTGAACCTTTAATTATCTTGCTGCCATAAAGTCAATTCCGACTCAAAGTAACCCTAGAAGGCAGAAATTGTTAGGTAGTTTAGTTTAGGGACTAGGATGTCCATATTGCATGCTCAGAGCTACTGGTCAAAACAAGGAGTGGCACACTGCGCATGCTCAGAAGTTCAGGTTTCCGGCCTGGAAGGGGCGGTACTGCACCTGGATTAGCCCATCTAGGTCAGGTGAATTCATTTTAGCCAATGGGATCTACCATGGTCATCCACCATGCCTCCTGGGGAATAATTGAAAAAGGCAGGAGCCCGGAGCGACCATGTGACTTTCCGAGCAGTTTTGAGGGACCTGCATGGGGAGAGGGTCCCTGCAGGTGCCTGTGTGAACCTGAAACTTCTTCTAACTCTCATAAAACCCACTTGGATCACAAACCAGGCTTCAGCTTGAATCATTTTACCTGCGGAGCCAAGGAGCGATGTATATTTCTCCCCTGAGAGATCTAACATAATCCTTGTGGGTTTCTGGGACTGAGCCTCTATGGGAGTAGATAGCCTCCTCTTGTCCCCACTGAATAGCTTTGAACTTCTAAGCTGTGATTAGCAGTCCAATGCATAAGCACTGTGCCACCAGGGACAGGCCAAAAAGCAAGGCAGAGGCATGCATGATGGGGAATAGTTGTCCTGATCAAAGAACTGTGTCCTGTTCATGTCTGATTCTGAATTGTATTCTTAATCAACCTCCTAATTGTATTATCTGTGAATTCTGTGTGGCCCTTGTCATGCATTCTCACACCCAGCAGAGAGGTAAAATCTTGGACCAGACAGTTGGTATAAGAATTGGTAAAGAAATTTGGCGCATGAAGACATGCCTGGCCTTCACCTCAAAGGACTCTGCCGACAGCTAATGCTCATGGTGATTCCCCTCCTTTCTCCTCTCAGGTTTACATTTGTGCTTGAGGTTAAAGGATGCATGTGTTAACGACATCCCAAGACTTTCAGCTTTAGAAATAACCCATGATACCAAATGAAAATTTCATTAGTATTTGCCACTTTTTGTTGAGAACCAGTCCCATTGATAATGAACAGAGGCCTCAATGTGCATGGGAGAGGGATGGCATATCAAGACGAGTTCTGCAATGCATATTCTCTACAGTACGGTTAATGGATTCAGTAGATTTTCATTTAACAGCTTTCAACCAATGTTGGCTTCGGAATATCAATACTCCCTTTTAATAAACTTCTGAAAGAAAGGAGAAGATTTTGTCTTGCTTTTCCACTGTCTGCAGTTTCATTTATTGTCTAGGCTAAAAAATGCATCTTCAGGCGAAATGAATTCAGCTCCTAAGCATACTTCAATATCATTGTCAGGGTGTCATACATGAGTAATCTGTCCTGAATCATATTAGAATGATCCATGCTGAGATAATAGGTGTTTATGAGATAATGTGTATCTATCCAATTTATGATATTGTCAACAATACTTGTGATTTAAGGCTAATTATTTTTAATTGTGTTCAAGATAAATAAGCAATATTATTTATTTTTAAATAAAGAAATTCAAATAAATAAGCAAAGATATTTATTTATTTATCTATCTATCTGTCTTTGGTACCAACCACATGTCGCACATCATGAACCATGTGGTATAGTGTTCTGATATGAGATATAATACATGGATCCAGTGAAGAAAAGCAAGGAGATAATTGAATGCAATAATGTTATTCTTGGGGGATAAGTGTGTGGGTGTTTGCAAAGTGGAAGCCAGAGATAAAACCATCATTTCAACATGTTTGTAGGTACCATGTATTTTCTACTCATAGTGAGCCCATCTGACGAAATAGAACTGTCCTGTAGGACTTCATAGGCTGTGATCTTTAAAGTAGATGATCCCCAAATCTTTCTCAACATATAGGCATTGCTAGGTGGATTTGGACCACCCATCTCTCAATTAGCCACTCTAGTGCTTAACCTTTGGGCCACGAGGGTTCTCTTAATTTCAACATAAAGGGATATGGCCCAGTGAAAATTCATTGTAGACACAACACTTCAGTGAAAGCGAGATAGTGCAGAATTGGAGGGAGCAGAAGAGAGCAAGCTTTTGGGGGAGGAATAGAAATAAAAGAAATCAGAGAACCATAAAATGGTGCTTCATCATGGTCAGCTGAGTGAGTAACATTTTGCAGGCTTGACCTGGTGTGTCATTGAAAGAATCGGAGGCTGCTTGATGGAGAGGGCAAAAGTCACAAGCTGGGCCCAGATGAGTGATGGCTAAGAACGGGTTGGGCTTGTAAATGTCACATCAATGGCATTTCATGTTTTCCCACATGCCATGGGGAGAAATGGAAAGGATTTCAGCAAGATGATGACATAATATCATGAAAACATTTATTGAAGTTGGTGAGCCAAAATGTTTGCAGGTGAATCAGGGACTAGAATGACATTCGCTAGCTCTGTAAAGTAAGTAGCAAAGAATTCCGTCAGACAGAATTGGTGCCAGTTATCAAGTATTGAATGAACAGCATTCCCCACTGCAACAAGGACATTTTAATTTGATCTTTCTGTTTGGAGGGAGACTACCTCCAAGGGGACATAGCCCAGGTCTCCACATCTTGTCATAAAGTCAATGCAAGTAACTTGCTTATATGACAATATAGAATGCAGACAAGGAAGATCAAAGTATTGCAGTTCTCTGAAATTAGACAGCTGAACTATTCAAGGAGAAAGAGATTAGACTACATTTTCAAACTGTATTTAAAAAAAATTTTAATATTATTAACACTGTAATCACAAACAGATAGATCTTTATTCCCAAGCCCCACCACCCACCCACCCTCCCACTCCCTGCCAGGAAACTAGAAAAAAGCTTGGAATTCATGCATCTGCTCCAAGGAAAAGAAAATATTATCAGGCACTGTTATTTATACTCTTTTAAATGCCACTACAAATAGCATATGAAGTAATGGGTCTAAGGGTTCAAAAAGACCTCTTGCTGAGCCTCCCCAGGTCCTCTCCTAAAGTGTTTCTCTCTCCTCCCATCAAGAGATGAAATCTATTAGCTCAGCTATTGAATCTGGGTTTCCTGTACAACTTGCTTTGACCAATGGAATGTTCAGATCCTTCAGCCGTTACTTTGCATATTGGAACACCTCCCAAATGATGCAGCCTCTGCTCTCTGGCTAGAACGAGTGGACACATGTAGACTGAGGCACTGGAGGATGATAGACCCCAGGGAAAGAGCGCTCACAGGACAAAACAATTGCAATGCAGTGGCTAAAAGCAAGAACCCGGACCCAGAAGCGTGAGGGGGGCCATATTGGATTCATCAAGTCCAGTCCATTGAGTCCTTCCTGATGAATTCTGGGCACATTGTTGGCCCACGCAATCAGGAGCAACACAGTGGAAATGGTTTCAGGTCACCAAGATTTGGGATGGATGACTATACAGCAAGCGATAAATTATACACATGGCACCATGATCACTGCTTCCTTTTCAGAGAAAAGTCCAGTAGCAGAGCACACTGCAATATGGAAGATGTCTGGAAGCTCAGTTGGTATAAAAGGTCACCGAGTGTGGGGCATCAGGGTGGTACAAAAGTAGCAGGACACAGAGCAAGTCAAGGGAGAGAGAGCTGCAGGTGACCTTGGCCTTTTTAGACATTCACTCTGAGAAACACCAGTTCTGCGACTACCCAAGACACTGATATATGCATGTCACAGCTGAATCAGGCCAGATCATGCAGTAATCTTGGCTAGAGACATACATTAAAAAATCCAGTGAGAAATACTGAAAGTGTTTTTCTTTAGATGTTTCAGTGATGCAAGAATGATATTTTCCTGCCCCTCTGGAAGAGAAAATTTTAAAACAGCAGCAATCTTCCCCCATGTTTTTGTTGTATGGTATCCATTTCTTCATATTTTGTGTTTTTTCCACACACTGACTTTTAAAGAGTCACAATGTGTTTAGATTTCTGCGAATTCTGTTTGCCGAGTGCTTTAAATCAAAGTTTTCAAAATGTGTAACACAATTTACTATTAAAAGAAAATACTATAATCTCTAAACAAGTAGTGTCACATGGTGTCACACTGAAACTCCCTTCAATGTGCAATCTGAAAGTCTCCTTTGACACGCATTATGGTCTGTTTGCAGCTGCCTAATTATCCATTGATTTAAATAAGCATGCCATCGTTTTTATAAAGCTTGTACCTTAGACATGTTAAAGTGGTAAGATACAGATTTTTTTAAAATGTATTGTGTCAAAACTAAAACGCCAAATCACTGCCATTGATTTGATTCCGACTTATTTTTACACTATAGGACAGAGTCGAACTGGCCCTGTAGGTTTCTGATGCTATACATTGTTTGGGGTGTTTTTTAGTGTTAACATGATTTATTTCAGAATCAGGCATACAGGTGCTGAAGTTGGACAATGTCTCAATTGCTTTTGAGTAACAACATGATTAGCAAAACTCTTACAGAGCAGAGGGGGTGGGGGTACCTAGGGACCATGCATTCAGCTGAGTTGAAAACCCATCGTCCCAGAGGTGCCAGGGTCTGAACCCTGATCAGTTTGGAGCCCAACTGCTTGACTCTTGGTCCCACCAAGCCCCTTAGAGTAGTGGTTCTCAACCTCCTTAATGCCGTGGCCCTGTAATACAGTTTCTCATGTTGTGGTGACCCCTAACCATAAAAGTATTTTCGCTGCTACTTCATCACTGTAATGTTGCTACTGTTATGAATCATAATGTAAACATATGATATGCAGGATGTATTTCCATTGTTACAAATTGAACATAATTTAAGCATAGTGATTCGTCACAAAAAATATGTAATTATATATTGTGAAACATTTATTTCTAATTACAAATCAATGACATTTTGTCTGGAAGCATAGTGTAGAATGAGTAACAGTCTTCATGCTGGGTACTCATATGTGGGCGTATCTGCATGTGGGCAGACCCACCTGGAGGCGAATACAGGAGCAGTGTCTCAGCTCCTAACACCATCAGAAATATGTGTTTTATGATGGTCTTAGGTGACCCCTGTGAAAGGGTAATTTGACCCCCAAAGGGATCACAACCCAGAGGTTTTGAACCGCTGTCTTAGAGGAAGCACAAGAGGCCTTCTGAGTCACCATGGAGGTAGGGTGGGTGGGGTGTGAAACAGGGCAGGCAAGGCCCCTGCTGGGAGGGAAGTGGGGTGAGGTTAGTGGGCAGCCAGAAGGGGCTATTCTGGTTTCTCCTGCTACCTTCCCTGGTTTTACTTACTTTCTAATGAGTCATGGTTGGAAAAAGCCTGAGACAGGGTCCTATGCCCCATAGTGCATGGGAAACCCTCTTTTCTACCATGGTGACAGCCTCTACCTTCCTTGGCCACGCTGATTCAGAAAGGGATCAAAGCTCTCTAAGTTTCCCCAGCCCCACCGCCTGGATTGCTCTCTTGGCGGGCATGGCAGGGTGGTGGGGCTGGTGGGGGGGGGGGGGTTCGAATTGTTACAGGGAAGGGAGTGGTGGAGGAGAAAGTTATCTTTCTTCCTCAGAACTACTGGTGGATTTGAAACACCCAGTCAGCCAGGCACCTGCGACGCCACCACTAAGGAGATGCCAAGAGTTTATAATGCTTTCCCTAAACCATTTCACCAAACCAAACAGAAATATGAAGTCGTATGGATTGTCCTTGGTGACTCTTATTTCTGGCTCCACAGTACTGGAAATTTGTTTTCAACGAACACAAACTAAATGAATTAGTCTTCTGTCCATGTTATCTTTGTTTTCTCTAAAGAAAAGTTCTTTCCTCATGCTCAAATGATCAACATATATCCCCTTTTTTTGCAATTGCTTGGTGTTCCAAGACACTATGCATAAGTTGGAATACTAATTTCAACTGCTGAAATTTGAATAGCAGAAATGATAGTCTTTAAATAGTTGACAAATAAAGATCTCAGCTTCATCACAGATAGCCGGGAATTAGCCCCACAATATGACTACAGAAGAGTTGGACTGACAATGGATGACTTATTTCAAAACACACCACTAGAGAGAGAGACCAGCATCAAACAACCCAAGGCTTTGGGGTTGGTTTTTATTTGGGAGGGGGGGATGTAAGAGAATGTCTTATGATTGTACTTTGCTTATGCACATGTTACTCTAATAATCCGCTCCTGTGGTTGAGAACTTGGTGTCCTGGCCACGTGTTGAACTGAGATCTGATTGAGCGGCTCTGCAGGAGACGCACTGGGATTCCGACTCCCAGCAATCAGTACAGACTCGGAAACCCAGGGGTCTTTATGCTTTCCCACCGACTTATGGCAATGAGAATGAAGGCCTGCAATTCTTATTAATGACCTTGATTAAAAGGTTTTGGTTTTGTGTTGTAGCTTTTCTTTGGATAGTAGTCAAACTCTGAAGGTGTTTTTGTTTGGAATTCATATCAATAAAACTTTACACCCCCCACCCCCCACCCCAAACTCAACTTTTGTTTCTGAATTTCACTGACTGCTTCATTTTTTCTGAAGATTTCCTGAATGCATGTCCTCATTCTTCAGAGATTTTCAGTCTGCTTTACAGTTTTTCTTATTCATTAGCAACTTCCTTAGAATTCACTAGCAGGTCTCATATGGCTGTGGAGTGCTATTAATTGTAGTACATTTTAATGACTTTACTGGGTATTTGGGGGTAATTTTGCTACTTTTTACTGCACTTAGACACTTAAGGATTTTTCTTGCATCTGATGGCTAAGAACGGTTTATGAAACATACTAGAATTTGAATTTTGCCTACCTGTGAAAGTAGTCCTGGATACTGCAAATGATGATGCCTTCCATGGACGTGCTAAAAAGGCAGGCCTGGGCATGTGTTTCTGAACACCCACAGGAGCGGTTCTAGCCTGCACACCTGGGAATCCACGTGAGCGTCCCTAACAGCTATGCTTGAGTATCTGTAGTTTGGGTTTCCAGTCCACTCTGATGCACCGCTGCATTATGTACAAGAGCGCAGGCCCGCACCACATTCACCACTGCTTGTATGGCTGAGCCACTGTGTCGGTCCATCTTGTCAGGGGTCTGCCTCTATGTCATTGCCCCTCTACTGTACCGAGCCTGATGTCCTTTCCAGGGATGGCTCTCTTCTGAGAACATGTCCAAAGTACACATTTTGACTCTACTTACAAGACAGATTTGTCTGTCCTTTTTCAGTCTGTGGTTCTTCCATATTCTTGAGATAAGTGAACCTAGTTTGCTCCCTGTGGTATTACTCTGGCTCCTATTTGATTGTCCAGTACATAGTTGAATGTAGTTTAATTCTATAGCACATGGTTTTACAAGCTCACATAGTTTATTATGCATTTCTTTTGATCTCTACTTGAGAAATATATTTTTAATCCTAGTATATTTGTAATGGAACTAAAATATAGAACAGAAAGCTATATTATTTTCTTATTTTCTTGAAAAATCTCCACCCAAACTCTTCACCTAAAATGCCAGTCCTTACTAATAGACATCTTTGGCTTTGATTGATAAACTATCAAAATTTGGCCCCAAGAGTTCCCCAGAAAGCATATCTTCATCTCAAATGTGGAGGGTGTAGGAGGCTTGGTAAGGCTTGATCAAGGGCAATATAACCAAGAGGAATTACTGAAACAGAAATGAAGGCTAAACATGATAGTGGGACAAGAGAAAAATAGATGGAAATAGAGGAAAGAACTAGGAGGCAAAGGGCATTTATAGAGATCTAAAAATAGGCATGTACCTATGTAAATGTATTTATATGTGATGATGGGAAAATAGATCTATGTACATATATTTCTAGGTTTAGTATTAAAGTAGCAGATGGACATTAGACCTCTACTCAAGTACTTCCTCAATGCAAGAACACTTTGTTCAATTAACCTGGCATTCCATGATGCTCATCTTCCTGACATGATCTCTGAAGACAAAGCGGGTGCATAAGCAAATGTGGTGAAGAAAGCTGATGGTGCTCAGCTATCAAAAGATATAGTTTCTGGGGTCTTAAAGACTTGAAGATAACAAGCGGCCATCTATCTGAGAAGCAACAAAGCCCACGTGGAAGAAGCACACCAGTCTGTGTGATCTCATGGCGTCAATAGGACCAGGTACCAGGCATCAAAGAACAAAAAATCATGTCATTGTGAATGAGGGGTACTGCAGAGTGGAGACCCAAAGCCCTAGGTAAGTTGACATCCCCTTACAGAAAGGTCACGGGGAGGAGATGAGCCAGTTAGGGTGCAGTATAGCACCAATGAAAGATACAACTTTCCTCTAGTTCTTTAATGCTTCCAATCCCCCTCACTATTATGACTCCAATTCTACCTTACAAATTCGGCTAGACCAGAGGATGTACCTAGGTCTGGAACACAGGGAGTCCAGGACAGATAAACCCCTCAGGACCACTATTGAGAATAACCATACCCGGAGAGTAAAGGAACTGATCACAATGATCTCAATATAAGTCCCTCCAAGGGGATTGGACAACAGAAAAGTGGGTGCAAGGAAGTCCAAGAGTGGTTGAGGGGTAGAATATCGGGGGGGGGGTGTTGACTCGTATTTTAAACTGTTCAAGAAAGTTGATTTAAAGTTTGCATCACTCCCTAATTTATAATTAATATTTGAGAAAGAGAAATGTGTCCTCTTAACAACCATTTGGCACTTGCACTGTGCCCTTTGACTGAAGCATCAACAGAAGAGTTGCTGTGCTTAATTTCTACTCAAGGAACCTCATCGGGTTCAGAACGCACCTGCGGTCTGGAGGGTTTTCAATGACTGCTACTTCAGAAGTAGATCAACAGAGCTTGCCTTTGAGGTTCCTCGGGGTGGACTCAGAACTACTAGCCTTTTGGTCACTAGTTATCACATTAAACCTTTTAAAGGGACACTTTGTTGTTGTTCACCTACCAGTCCCTGCTGACTTATAGCAACGCTCCAGCACAGAGTAGGACTGTCCCCAAGAAGGTTCTAGGCTGGAATCTTTACAGGCGTTGGTCCCTCTGAGTGGGTTCAAACCCTGACCTCTCAGCAAGCAAACAAACACTTCACCCTAATGACACACAGGCTCCTTGCATGAGGCTACAGATCAACAGTTCTCAATCTGTGGGTCAGGACCCTTTTGGAGGTCGGAGGACACTTTGACAGGGGTCACACGATTCATAACAGTAGCAAATTACAGTTATGAAGTAGCAACAAAAATGATTTTATGCTAGGAGAGTCACTACAACATGAGGAACTATATGAAAGGATCGCAGCATTATGAAGGTTGAGAACCACTGCAATAGATTGATGTTCCCTTTATTAAAACCATTCTGGGCTATTAAAGAAAACAAGACTCAAACAAGTATGGCTTTCTTTTCAGTGGGCAAAAGGATATAAGAATAATGCTTGAAAAAATACACTGACAAATTGAGGAATTGGGAATCACAGAAGATATTTTCATAGGACTCTAGAAACTAGCTGAATCTCCTCTCCTGGAAGTCTTTGGAGGCACACTCTAAATGTTTCCCGCCCCAGGGCTCAAGCCTCAGACCCCTCTGTTATCACACTCTGGGTCAGAGGTCCTTGAATCATGGCCTTGGGGCCCCTGAGGATCCCTAAGACCTTTTCTGTGTGTCTGAAAGGTCAAAACAATTTTTATAATAACACTAAGACTTTATTTGACTTTATTCTCTCATTCTCTCACATACGCACAGTGGGGATTCCCGTGGTTACACGGAGAAGGATACCTCAGCACTTTGAAAGCAGACAAAGTATGGGAATCAGAATGTCTTTTATTAAGCTAGATACTAAAGAGAATTATAAAAATGTTGCATATGTCATTTTCTTTCATTATGATTTTTGTATTGCAAAGTGAATTTGCTTTTTGTAAGAAATATATTTAATGTGTTTCTTCTAGTTATTTTTATATGAATTAATACACTTCTGAGAAGCTATGTTTTAATTTCTAATGCCATCGCTGTAAATAGATACAACCCACACAAGTCTTTGGAATCATAAGTAATTCCTCAAGACCATAAAAGAGTGGTAAGAAATAAATGTTTGAGAATCATTAGTCTTGTTAATCCCATCCATTCACATAACTTTACTTACCACCTTCTTTTGATTATGACCCCAAAGTTTATGTTTTCAATATAAAGCAGTGTATGGCTCAGAATCCCTCAGGGGATTTCCTACTCACAGAATAGAACCCAATTTTCTTTTCTTTTCTTTGTGAGAATTAAATTTTATTTCACATTGATGGAAATTGTAAAAAAAGATGTACATTTTCCCACATTACAGCAAAATATTTCAATGAAATAAGAGATTTACCATAAATAAAAATTTGCATAACTAAAAGAAGAGTTTATATTACTTAAAGGAAAATGACATAGTAAATGATTGTTTAAGATCTTAAAATCCAGATCTAAACATATGGCTTCATTATTAACATCCTACATAGTACAATACTAAATTATTTCTATGAATAATTAGCACCCATTTACAAAGATGCACTTCTAATACTGTTTTGATCAGTTGCAGTACAGCAAAAATAATTAACAGTTCAAACATACAAACCATACATTTCTGCCAATTACTGACTAGTAAGTACACCATTTGCATAGGGCTTTAACTAACTTTTAATATTTATAGATTTGCTTTTCAATAATTATCTGTAAGCTGAAAATTTTGACTAATGTCAAATGCTTAAATTTTGTTTGCACAAAAACAAAAACTTAAATATCATTTGAATTTTGTCAAAATTTCAAGTAAATTGTGATGGATTGCTAATTTTTACAATAGTTGATTTCAAACATATGCACACAATAAGTAAGCTCTGTGGTATAAGAAATCTCATCTGAGACCAAATTATCTCAGAAGTTACTTGTAATTTTTAAGAGTGAAGTCTTAAATATTTCAGAACATATAGCAGAATAGACCTAATGCTTCTATCAAATTATTACACAAATATAAAACTACTCAATTATTCCTGCTACCTCAACAACAGACTGGACTGGACAACACTCCTAAAGGCTAACAAATAAGCAAGCTTTTGAGCCAACTACAAGTTTTTCTTTCTGGTTGTGTTTTGTTTTGTTGTCATTGGTATCTTGTTGTTGGTTTGTTGTATATTGTTGCTTGATTTTGCTCTGTCTTGTTTTTGTGCATGTTATTATCTCCACAAGTCTGTCGAAATAAGATAGGCTGGATGAACAATCTGGAGGAGGAAAGAATGGGACCCACAGTTCTGGGAGGACATGGGGTAGGGGGAGATGGGGGGAAAGGTAGTGGTGTTATTAAACCCAGGGACAAGGGAACAACAAATGATCCAAATCAGTGGTGAGGAGGGGTAGGATGCCTGATAGGGTGTGACCAAGGGTAATGTAACTGAGAGGAATTACTGAAACCCAGGTGGAGACGGAGCATGATATTGGGGCAGGAGGAAAGTCAAGGGAAATAGAGGAAAGAGCTGGGAGGTAAAGGGCATTTATAGAGGTCTAGATAAAGACATGTGCATATGAAAATATATTTATATATGAGGATGGGGAAATAGATCTATGTGCATATATTTATAGGTTTAGTATTAAGGTAGCAGAGGGACATTGGGCCTCCACTCAAGTACTCCCTCATTACAAGAATACTTTCTTCTACTAAATTGGTATTCTATGATGCTCACCTTCTCAAAACAACCACTGAAGACAAAAATGGGTGAATAAGCAAATGTGGTGAAGAAAGCTGATGGTGCCCGGCTATCAAAAGATATAGCATCTGGGGTCTTTAAGGCTTGAAGGTAAACAAGTGGTTATCTAGCTACAAAGCAACAAAGCCCATGTGGAAGAAGTACACCAGACTGTGTGATCACAGGTGTCAAAGGGATCAGATATCAGGTTTCATCAGAACAAAAAAATCTTACCACAGTGAATGAGGGGGGGAGTTTGGAGTGGAGACCCAAAACCCATCTGTAGGTCACTGAACATCCCCTTACAGAAGGGTGTCTAGGAGGAGATGAGCCAGTCAGGGTGTAATGTAGCAACGACGAAAAATACAACTTTTCTCTAGTTCCTAAATGCTTCCTCCCCGCCCGTCCCACACTATCATGATCCCAATTCTACCTAGCAAGTCGGGCTAGATCAGAGGATTAAACTTGTACTTATAGGAACTGGAAACACAGGAAATCCAAGGTGGATGATCCCTTTAGGACCAGTTGTGTGAGTGGTGATACTGGGAGGGTGGGTTGGAAAGAGGGATCTGATTACAAGGATCTACATGTGACCTCCTCCCTGGGGGATGGACAACAGAAAAGTGGGTGAAGGGAGAAGTCGGACAGGGCAAGATATGACAAGATCATAATTTATAAATTATCAAGGGCTCATAAGGAAGGGGGTAGCGGTGAGGGGGGGATGGGGACCTGATGCCAGAGGCTTAAGTGGAGAGCAAATGTTCTGAGAACGATGAGGGCAATGAATGTACAAATATTCTTTACACAATTGATGTATGTATGGCTGTGACAAGAGTTGTATGAGCCCCTAATAAAATTATATATATATATATATATAATAACTAGCTACGACTAAAGTAGTTTCAGAAATAAGCAGTGCAGAAATTTTAAGTGATGTCTTATTTCTTAAAATACAAATTCATTTAAAATACCATATGTATAATTTATAATGTCAAATTATAGCTTTCATTAACAGCAGATGTTTATTTTGGGGACTGGGTCTTTTTATCCTGATGTCATTTTTAAATATTATTTTCTCCAGAAAAATGTTATTTTTCCCTTTTTATCCTTCATAATAGATCAAATATTGTTTCGCTACCAATTTCCTTTTCTTAGGCTACAAGGCACAGATGATCTGGTACGTGCCTCTCTCTCCACCTCTTCCCTACCATATCCAGATCCCTCTGCGGGACCCGTACTGGCCACCAAGTCCCTCTCCAATTTTTTTAAGAAAGCACTCATCTCAGGGTCTTGTAAATACCGTGCCTATTGACTAAACTAGGAGTCTTCTTTCCCTAAATAGCTCATTCCTTCAGTTGGCTCAGTTGTCTACATAAGATTCAGTTGATTCCATAAGAAATCTTCAGTCACTGTCTATAATGAACTAACAGCGTGTTTTTGCATTTTCCCTGACCCTTTTCAAATCTGAAATTAATGTATTGAAATATTATATTTGTTTTTATTGATCTCTCTAACAAGCAACAAAAAGGAAAGGGCACACCCATTTTTACACAAGACTTTATTGTAAACACATTAAAAAGTACATCATCCAAGAAGGTCTGTAAGAGTCATTTGTAATTGTTTGTAATATGAAGGTATCTGATCTCACAAATTTAATTAGAGATAAGAAAAATAAAGACTCTTCTTTTCAAACGTTTAGTAATTGAAGGGCATTCCTCTTAATTGGAATACTCTACTCCAATGCTTCAAGGAGAGATTTGGTCATTAGAATAGCATTAATAGTATAAGACTAATCCAAAAAATATATTACAGAATAATAGAAACCTTCATGGAACAAAAGAATTTAAAAAAATAAAGTTGCAATTTCTCAACATACTCACCCTCTAGATCTATATACTTCTCAAGGCAATGTTTCCAACTTTCTACCCCATCTCCAAAGACTTCTGAGCCCTTTGCTTGATACCAAATCAAAACATGATGACAAGCATGTCCATTTCACGTGTTCTTTGAGTTTTCGAAACAAAAAGACGTCTAATAAGTATTGATCAGTGCTAGAGGTAAGGTTTCCCAATGAAATTCTCGTGAAACAGCGCTTTAAGGATGAGCAGGTGTATTGTCACCTTAAAAAGAACTATTAAGCCCTTTCGCAGGCATTTTTTTTTTCGCAGGCATTTTTATCATCAGTGAAGTTTACAATTTTCTTAAAACTTCTTTGGAATTAGCACTCATGATCGACCTGTGTCTCTCAAGAAGATCTAGAGTTTTCCTCTGGGTTCCAAAGAAGACATCACCCTATCCCTCTGAGCTGACCTCTCTGCTTGGAATTTAGCTGGCTCACCAGATCCCCTTGAAAATCACTTTTGAAAATCATTTTCTTGGGGGCTTTTACAGCTCTTATCTATCTATCTATCTATCATCTATCTCTCTATCTATCTAATCTATCTATCTATCTATCTGTCTATCTATCCATTGTGTCAAGTACATTTGTACATGTTGCCATCATTTCCAAACATTTTCTTTCTTCTGAAGCCCTCGATATCAGCTCCTCATTCCCCTCCTCCTCCACCCTCCCTCCCTCGTGATAATTTATAATCCCTTCCCTTGATAGAATGCCTCCCCTTGATAATTTATAAATATTTTTTTCATGCCGTATACCACCTGCTGTCTCCCTTCACCCACATTTCTGTTGTCAGTCCCTCTGGTTAGGGGTTATATGCAGATCATTGTGATCAGTTCCCCTATTTCCCCCACTCCTTCTCCCCCTCCTGGTATTTCTACTCTCATTATTAGTCTTGAGGGGTTAATCTGTCCTGGATGCCCTTTGTTTCCAGCTTTTATCTGTAGTCGTGTACATGTTCTGGTCTAGCCAGATATTTAAAATAGAATTAGGATCATGATAGTGGGTGGGTGGGGGTGCAGAGTGAGGGAGGAAGCATTTAAGAACTAGAGGAAAGTTGTATGTTTTGTCAGTGTTATACAGCACCATGACTGGATCCACTGCTCCTTGTGACCCCTCTGTAAGGGGATGTCCAAATGTCTACAGATGGGCTTTGGTTTTCCACTCTGAGCTATCCCTAATTCACATTGATAATGATTTTTTTTGTTCTGGGTCTTTGATGTTTGATACCTGATCCTGTTGACACCTCATTATCAAACAGACTGGTGTGCTTCTTCCATGTGGATTTTGTTGCTTCTCAGATAGATGGCTATCATTTTTATCTTCAAGCCTTTAAGACCCCAGGTACTATATTGCTTGATAGCTGGGCACCATCAGCTTTCTTCACCACATTTTCTTATGCAGCAAATCACTTTTTATATAGGGTGTTCTTTTGAGATATTGTAATGAGATGACGACAAATATTTTACTAGAAGAAGTTATCTGTAGCCACCCACTGCTCACAGAGACATGTTTAGATTGGAATAAATATAAACATGTACAAACTAGAACCCTAGTGACAATCTTTTATTATTGTTGTTGTTGTTATTATTATTTACTTAGCTCATACAAGGGGCTTTAAAAGCAATTCACAGAAAGAAAAATAGCATAAAAAGATAATGGCATGCTTTATGAATTCTTTAAAGTTTCCTCATGTAGGATAACATATCTCAAAGATAGTTCATTAAATTGTTATCTTGAGTACAATAGTGGAATTTCTTATGATCTGAAAAGAGGGCAAAAACATCCATTGTGTTATGTTTTCAATGCATTGTGTAAATAAGAGAAAGGTAAACACAATTACCAAAAGGAATACAATGTTGGGAATAAAAACTGTATCTAGTAGTATGACAAAAAGGCAAGCTGATGGTTGATATTAGTCATATTGGTTCGAAGTTATTCTTGAGCTAAAAAAAATACCTCATGCATTCATTGGTCACATGGTCACGTTCTACTCTGAGCTAAGTATTGGGGAGAAATAGCATATCACACATGGATGTGAAAAACAGTTTCTGCAGCATTTTAGTAAGTGGGAAATTATACTCTCCTAATGAGGTGTTGCTATGCAGTTATTAAGAGAAATGGGTGCAGTGTTTTGTAAATAGTAAACACAGTGAATTTACTATAGACAGTGCAATTACAGATAGATTCATGACATGAGCAATGAATTTGGCAATCAGTTCTCAGGAGAAGGTGTCATTGAATCATGGAGATCAGTCAGGAGAAATAGTGAACTGCGAAGCACCCTTTGTCGTCTTGCAACCAGAAGCTGGGTTTTGCAGAGTATCCTAGATGGGAAATACTTTGTAATGTAAGATCACTAAAGATTGATTACTATTTCAAATTTGGTGACAGGCTTATGCTGAGCTTTTTTTACACCAATATATTAATTCCTATACTGATGGTTTAAATTACTATTTAAAGTACACACATTTTATTATACATTTCATTTTTTGTATTTTATTGTATTTGGCACTGATGGTAAATATTTTCTTATTATTCCTAATTTTCCATGTGAGATATGCTATATGACAAGTTCACACACAGACTATTGACCCATAAATCCCTACTCATTTGATGATTTAAAACACCACTACTTTCAAAGGAGACAATGTGGCAATTCTGCCTGCCCCATAATTCTTCTTTTAATTGTTCCATTTCACTTTCTGGATTCTTTGCTTCACAATCACTCTCTTCTCTCCCCAGATTGTCATGTACAACTCAGTTGCCTGTGAATTACTTAGAAATATCTAATGCCATACGAACACAGTTGCCTTGATGAACTTTGTCTCCAGCAAAATGTTCCATGCTATCTGTATATGCTATACAATTTGAAGACAGCAATGAAGTAAGTGTTTCACTGTGATCAAGGAGCAGAGATGTGAATAGGCTTGCTCTCCTGCAGAATGCATTGGGGAGTGGACTGTTCTAGATGCACTTAGGTTAAAATCTAGCAACTTATCATTCAATCTCTCCATCTGCTACATTTAAATTTTTCTAGAATTTGATTTTTTTTGCATTCTTTAAGATTGACGTTTTTACTTGGTTTTATTTGTTTTACTTGGTTATATTTGTTAGTTTTATTTGTTTGCTTCTTAATGTTTTCTGCATGTGAAATGCAGGATAGGTAAATCTAAAGAGATGGCAACTGGGTTAATGGCTGCTTAAGGGTATGGCAAGGGATGCTGGGAGGATATGCGGAGCTAATGATGCTGAATACAAGATAGAAGGAAACATTCTAAAATCTATTGTGGTGATGATTATACAACTTGTCTTGATGTGATTGAACAGTTAAATTTTATGATATTGAACTATATGTCAAAAAACTGTTGGAGAAAAGGAAATAAAGGGTTAAGTTTTGTTTATAAAGAAGAAAATTTTTAGGAAAATCTTAAGATTCATTTTCTGTAAAAATTGCTTAAAGGAACAAGAGAAATTTCATTAGAAAGAAAGTAAAATGTAGTCTCTTCTTTCTTTTTATTTTTTGTACACATTGATTTGCTAATATTCTATAGAGAATCATAATGCATAGCATTTAAAATATGTTAAGTAATATATTCCTTTAAAGCCTTTAAAAAATATATCCCTTCTATGCATGGAATATAAGCGGCCTTGCCACTGCAAGATTGCTGAAAGGAAAATGAAACAGCTCCCTCAAGTGGTCATAGGAGGACATGGCAGTTCACAATTCCTACAGATCTAACTCTGGCATCTATTTTAAACTGATGGTCCAAAATGTGCCTATAAATTAAATATCATAATTAAATACACTTTATAAACATACAACTAATTATATTATCAACATTACTATTTTAAAATGCAATATAAATAGAATTTAAGTGTTTTGTTTGCTTGCCTAATGGCATTTGTAGTTTGTTTTATTCTGATAAAACTCTTCTTACAGTTCAAACTTGCAAAGGTAAACTGATCACCTCAATTTGTAAAATATATTTATATGTTTACATGAAATCAGTAAGTCACAAGTTTTAGTAAAGTAAGCCTTTGCATGGTGCTGAAACTTCAAAAATTGGCCATATGCAAATGAGACGGTGCATTCAAAAATTACATCTTACAGACACGATGATAACTCAATGAATGACTTAAAAAAGAAAACCCATTATAAAACATTAGCATGAGCTTACATGCTTCCTTTTATACCCAAGTAGGTTTCTTCCACCTACTGCTGGTTTCACGCCTCGTTAAAGGTAGCTCACATATGTACAAACAGGCAGTTCACCTTATTCTTTTCAGTAGATGGAGTTATCGTTCCTCACCGTCTATTAATAAATACCGTCTCAGCTTCTGCCGAGATTGTTGTTAGGGGCCATCTAGTCAGTCTCTGTGTACAACAGAGCAGTACACTGCCCGGCCCTGCACCATCCACACGGTCATTGTAAGGCTTGAGCCCATTGTTGCAGCCATTTTGCCAGCTCATTTCTTTGCAAGTTTTCCTCTCTTTCCATGATCTGATTTACCAAGCAGGAGTGGATCTCTCCCAATAGCATGTCCAAAGATGACATCTTGCGATTCTCACTTCTAAATCAAACATGGTGGGTGTATCTCTTCAAGACAGATCTGTTTATTTTCCTGGAAGTCCATGGGTCTTTCAATTTCCTACAACATATTCTTTCAAATGCATCAATTCTTCTGCCTCTTACTTAATTCTTGTTCAGTGTTCACATGCAGAGGACAGAATTGAATATGCCATGGCTGGGTTTAAATGTATCTTAGTCTTCAAAGTGACTTCTTTATGCAGCAGATTTAACCAATGCAATATGTCCTTTGATTTCTTGACAGCCGGTTCTATGAACATTGATTGTGGATCCAAACAAGATAAAATCCTTGCCACTTCAGTCTTCTCTCACTTATCATGATATCATCTGTTGGTCTAGTTGTGATAATTTTGCTTCGTTTACATTGAGTTTTAATCCATATTGAAGTTGCAGTCTTTGTTCTTTGTCAGCAAATGATGTTCCAGATGGTTGATAAACCGTGCCCTTTTGTCAAGTTATTGATATCTTCCCACTTCCTAATCATTTGCTCAACACTCAGTTGGAATAAGTACAGTGAAAGGATACAACCATAATGCACAAGTTTATGATTCTAAACTGCACGGGATTCCATTGTTCTCTTCCTAAGATTGCCTCTTTTTCCATGCATGTGTCCCCAAAGCAGAATAAGGCACTCTGGAATTCCCATTCCTCTTAAGTTATCTGTATGTAGTTTGTTCTGATGAGCACAGTTAAATGTCTTTCCATAGCCCATACAAGAAAAGGAAACACTTTCTGATTTTCTGCTTTAAACCGCAATCTGTGTGTTCTCAGCAATACTATCCCTTGCTCCATGTCCTCTTCTGAATGTGGCCCTACCCTCCTGCAGCCCCTGTCAATGCACTGCCGCAACGGTACCCTCCACTGTCAATGCAATGCCGCAACTGTACCCTCCCCTGTCAATGCACTGCCGCAACTGTACCCTCCCCTGTCAATGCACTGCCGCAACTGTATCCTCCCCTGTCAATGCACTGCTGCAACGGTACCCTCCCCTGTCAATGCACTGCCGCAACGGTACCCTCCCCTGTCAATGCACTGCCGCAACTGTACCCTCCCCTGTCAATGCACTGCCGCAACTGTACCCTCCCCTGTCAATACACTGCCGCAACTGTATCCTCCCCTGTCAATGCACTGCTGTAATGGTACCCTCCCCTGTCAATGCACTGCCGCAACTGTACCCTCCCCTGTCAATGCACTGCCGCAACTGTACCCTCCCCTGTCAATGCACTGCCGCAACTGTATCCTCCCCTGTCAATGCACTGCCACAACTGTACCCTCCCCTGTCAATGCACTGCCGCAACGGTACCCTCCCCTGTCAATGCACTGCCGCAACTGTTGTTGGGTGATCTTCAGCCCGATTTCACTTGGCATGTGTCATCAATGATATTGGGCTGTCGTCTGAACATTCTGTTGGGACACTTTTCTTTGAAAATGGGTACATAGGATCTCTTCCAGTCAATTGGCCAAGTAGTTGTCTTCCAAATTTCCTGGCCCAGAAGAGTGCGTTCTTTCAGTGATTCCTCAGCTTGTTGAAATATTTCTGTTGGTATTTTTGTCAATTCACGGACTTGCTTTTGTGCTAATGCCTTCAGTTCATATTGAATGTCTTCATTTAGTATCATTGGTTTTTGATGATATGCTACAGCTTGAAATGATTGGATGCATAAGAGTTTTTATCATTTTATTGGGAACTCTTACAGATATAATAACATTCCATAGTTTAATCACATCAAGCACTATTGTATAATTGATACCACAGTCAGTTTCAAAATATTTTCTTTCTTCTTGAACTCTTTGATATAAGTTCCCCCTTACATCCTTCCTCCCCACCCTCTCCTCAGGAACCCTTATTTTATCTATCTATCTATCTATCTATCTATCATCTTTCCATAATCTATCTATCTGTTTATTTATTTGTCATATCTTACACCATCCAATATATCCATCTGTCCATCTTGTTTTAAGAAGATCTTTCCATATTGAAACTTGGTCTTAAATCCAAATTTTGTCACTTATTTACTGTGGGACCTGGACTAATTTATTCTATCCCTTTTAGCTTACATTTCTTCATGTATACAAAAAAGAAAATAATATTGTTGTGAAGGAAACTGTGGAAATCAAGTTATATATTTGAGCAGTTAGATGATGAATTAATAAATTAGAGTATTGTGTTAAAGCAACCTTATTTGGGCAAGATTCTTTTCATTAATCTTTCTTGTCAATGATAAAGCACTTTGCACATAATCTAACTGAATTTAAGAGTTTAAGAAATATGAACAGTTAAAATAAAATAAGGAAAATGTTCTGCTATTGTGGTAGCAATATAATTTTAAGACAGTCTGTGACCTTTCTTAGGTGTAGGTGATCTCTGAGATTTATATTTCCCTCCCCAACAGTTCACTGTGGTTGTCTTTCCTTATTGTCATTGTTTTTCTCCTTTATCTGATTATTGATAAGAGAAAGTCAGACTTAATACACTTAGTGTGGAATAATGAGCTTATTTAAACTAAGGAGAAAGCAAACACTACCTTGTCCTGTACAATCCTCCTAATCGATCATAATGTTGAGCCAATTGTTGCAGCAATTATGTAAATCGACCTTGTTGAGAGTCTTTTTTGGGAGGGCAATTGGCAAGGGGTGGGGTGCAAGGGGGACTGACCAATCGAGATGATCTTAGACTGGTCTTTCTTGATAACATGTCCAAAGTGCATGAGACATAATCTCACCTTTCCTTTTTCCAATGAGACTCCAGGCCCATATGCATCCTAGAGTTTAGGAATACAGAGCAAAGATTTTCAGAGCTCCAAATTATTAAGTGAGCTATGTATAAATAGGTATAGGAAAAGCAGACCTAGGGGGAAGTGGTGGCAAGAAAGAAAGGAGAACCTAACATTTGGGGAGAAGTAAATTTAGGACTGTTAAAAACAAATATAGAGAACATTCTGAAAATAATCTGATATTAGCAAGGACAGAGGACTCTTTATTACAATGTTAAGGAAGAACTGCTTTATCCAGTCATCTCCCGAATTTAAGCAGCATAGCCTAGGAACTTAGCATAGGAACAATATCAACCCTCTTCTGAGAATGTTGTATTTTTCTAAGCTCGGTTTAATCAGAAAGCATTTTATTTAACATCTATTTTTAATTAATTAAAAGCAATAAAACTCTTGGCTAACATGAGTTCATTAAAGTTAAGAAGTATGGCAACATGGATAGCAAAAAAGTGTATATGAAATTAAAAATAGACAAAACATCAAAACACCAAAGACTATATATTTAATTATAAAATGAGTAAGAGTGGATTGGACATAGGCCTATTAAATATTAGCGTATCCGCCTGAATTTGTTATCTTTATGTATTTGTGTTTATAAATTCATTAGTTGTTGCTACTTTTTTCTGGTGGGATTTATTCTACTGTTTATTCACCAATATGTTAATATAATGGCTTTCAAGTCCAGCTTTTTTTAGCCTTTATTGTTTTTCTATGTGTTCGAAGCATGCCTTATATTTCCAAATCGGGACCTTTTTGGACTGATTGATTTCTTTCTGATTTCTAACTTAATGGCATTGCACTGAAGGACAGGTCGGAATGCCTAGAGCTTCAAGGTTGTTCGTGTTTGCTTTGTGGCCTCTCACTTGATCAGGTTTGTTTAGCACTCCATGTTTATTAGATAATCATGTTCATTTCTTACACTGATGAAGTGTTTTTAATTCCTGTATAGCTATTATTTCCTTACATCATGTCTGTAAAATACTTAATATTTTGAGGTAATCTCCTAAAATAGTCTGATATTAATAAATATATTCGAGATTTATTTTTGCTCAGGCTAATCTACCAAATATCTACAAATGTTCCCATGAATTTCCTTGAGCATGTCTCATGAACACAGCATAATGTTAGATTTTAATTGTTCTAGCTGTAATCATTAGGATTACTATTATATTTGGATTCATAATCATCTTGTGTCTGGTTTTATGGGTTTCTCATAATCAACATTTGGCCTATTATTGTCTAATTTTTAAAATTCTTCATTTTCTTTCTCTTTAGATCAAATATGTTCATTATTCCACACTAAGAGTATTAAATCTGATTTTCTTCTAATCAAGGCACTAAAGGAAGACAACCTGTTTGGGAGGGAAATATAAATCCCAAAGATCACCTACAGCTACAAAAGGCCACAGACCACCAATAAAATTATATTGCTACCACAATAGCAGTGCAGTTTTCTTATTTCATTTTAATGCTTTATATTTCTTAAAAGCTTGAGCTCTATTACCTTTTGTACGAAGTTCTTTATCATTGGCAAGAAGGGAAGAACTTGCTCTGAAACTGAAAAAGAACTCAAGAAAAAAATTAAGCCTCAAATTATAATCTTGAAAACTTCTGTAGGCAAAATATTGAACAATTTAGGAAGCATTAAGAGAAGATGGGAAAAATACAGAGTCACTTTACCAAAAAGAACTAGTCAAGACACCACCATTTCAGGAGGTAGCATATGAGCTAGAACCAAAGGTGCTGAAGGAAGCTGAAGCTGCACACACACACACACACAAAGGCTCCAGGAAGTGATGGAGTACCCATCAAAATGTTTCATCAAGCTAAAGAATCACTGGAAGCACTCACTCATCTCTGCTTGGAAAGCAGCTACTTGGAAAACTGACTAGAAGAGATATGTGTGCCTTTCCAAAGGAAGGTGATCCAACAGAATGTACAAACTATAGCATGAGATCAATGACTGAAGTAACCATTGAAGTAATAGTTGGCTGAAAACAATCCAACAATAGCTGTAACAGTACATTGACTGGGAGCTGCCGGAAGTTCAGGACACAGAAGAGGCTATGGAGCAAGGGATATAATTGCTGAGGTCAGATGGATCATGGTTCAATGCAGAGGACACTAGAACTATACTTGCCTTTGTTTTATTGACTAGAGGAAGTCACTCAACCCTGGGAAACATAATACACGTGACTGACCTTGAGAAGAATGGAAATTCCGGAATCCTTTCTTGTTCTCATGAGGAACTTGTCCACGGATCAAGAGGCGGTTGTGGGCACAGAAGGGCATACTATGAAATGTATGCACCAGGATCGTACCCTCTGACCATACTTGTTCCATGTTTATGCTGAGGAAATCATTAGTGAAGCTGAGTCATATGAAGAAAAATGTGGCATTGGATTAGAGGAAGACTTAATAACAACCTGCAATATCCAGATGACACAACTTTCATGCTGAAAGTGAGGAGGACTTGAAGCACTTGCTGGTGAAGACTAATGATTGCAGCCTTCGGTATTACAGATCAGTGTAAGAAAGACCAAAATCCTCAGAAGTAGATCATTGAGTGATCATGGCAAATGGAGAAAGTGTTGAAGTTGTCCAGGATTCTGTCTTGCTCATGGAAGCAGCTAGTACAAAATCAAATGATGCATTGTATTAGCTAAATCTGTTGCACAAGCCTCTTTAAGATATTGAAAAGCAAGGATGCTCATTTGAGGACTATGGTGGGCCTGACTCCAGCCATGGTATTTTTCATTGCCTCAAATGCATGTGAAAGTTGGATATTTAATATGAAAGACCAAAGATGAATCGATGCATTTGAATTGTAGTGCTGATTAAAAATATCAAAATACCGTCCACAGCTAAAATGACAAACCAACCTGTCTTGGATGAAGCGTGGCCCAAGGGTCTCCTTAAAGGAAAAGATGGCATGCCTTTGTCTTACATAGTTTGGACATATTGTCAGGAGAGATGAGTCCCTGGTAACGGACATTATGCTAGGTAAAGTGGGGGGCAGTGAAAAAGAGGAAGGGTCTAAAGACATGGATTGACACCATGGCTGCCACGTGGCTTCAGGCAAAGGAACAACGGTGAGGATGGAGCAGGACCAGGCAGGGCTTCTTTCTGTTGTGCAGAAGGTCGCTCTGTGTCAGAACCTTCTCAATGCACCTAAGAACCCCACCAACCTACCTGCCGAACACAGTGTACTTGGCTTTGTTAGTGAGGATCCATGGTACATAGTAAAGAACCTGGCTCTAACCCCCAACATGTGTGTGTCTATATTTTGCACAGCTAGACAGATTGTTGGACCCGTTTCTCTTGCATCAAGATTGAGAAAGTACCATTTGTCAAAACGAAGAAACACCTGCTGCCATGAAAGGGGCTCTCAGCTAGACAAAGAAACAAAGTGCTGCAGCTGGCCAAGAAACAGGAAATCAGTATTAGGGGAAAGGAAAGGAAAATGTATCTATCTATCTATCTATCTATCTATCTATCTATCTATCTATCTATCTATATGAATTTTCTCTTAATTCCTCATCCACACTTTTCAGCACATTTTATACCAGCCAACACTTGCTAATGTAGAATATAGGCTGGGTTTTTTTTTTGTTTTGTTGTTGTTGTTTTTATTTGACAATTTCAAATAGCTGATGTTTGAAATGAGCTTTAATACCAAGTGATACATGCACTGCCTTTCTGTACCAGATTAAATTTATGATTTGGGATCCTCTTAACAAGCTTAGTCTTACTTTTCCTTTTTCACCAGTAAATTATTTTTATTAATAGCAAATATTGGAGCATATTAACGATCAGCATCTCCTGGCACATATTCACTTGCCTACTAGTCCTAAGGTGAATGGACACGCTAGTAGGTACAGATGGGTCCTCAACTATGCTGTTGGCATTTTACTTTTGCTATTGCTGATCGTTCAATATGGCTCACAGCATGAAATGTTTGTGTATTCCAGTTTATTATTTTTCCTTAAAACTGAAACAGCATAAAGGCTAATTAAAATTATCCATTTGGGTATATTAGTGAGATATTTCTTCATCAAATAATGATATAGCATTATATCCTTTCCAGAATTCTTTATTCGAAGTATCATGTAGTGAAGGAATTTTTCAAAAATATAGATTTCAAATGAATAGCTAAGATATCAAAAATATTTTCTGATACTCTTAATTATAATAGTATACAACCTCAGGACTGACTTGCTGAAATATGCCGACATAATTCCTCAGCAGAGGCGTATCCTGTATTGCACATAAATAGCTTTGGGTTTCATTGCATGGATGAAATATCGAGTTCAACCAAATTCAGATATGCACATCTCCAGAATTTATTATTCATTGTGAGGCAACATTGTTCATCAGAAAAGCATAATCTGGCCTAAGTGGTTACATTTCAAGACAACAGCTGTATCCTTTATCTTCTTTTAATTCCCTCATATTTTAATATATGGATTTGTTTGCTGCAGTAATAATCACATTAGTAAAATCAAAAATGATTTTTAAAAATAATTTTATTGGGGCTCTTACAACTCTCGTTACAATTCATATATCAATTATACATGACATAAAAGTACATATATGTTCTTTTCTAGACATTTATTTTCCACTGAGCCCTTGGAATCAACTCCTCTTTTTTACCCCTTCCTTCCCCAGCCCCACCCATCATGGCCCCTTGATAGACTATAAATTGTTAATTATTTTCAAATCTTTATTTGTTGCAATGCTGCTCATTGCTGGTTACCCAGTACTGGTGATTCTCGTCTTTTTTTTTTTTCTTAATCACATGCTGTATCTATTGACTTCACAATTTTGGGTAACTCACTAAATAAAAGAAATTATTTTCTCATATTTGCTGGCAATCATATGCCCTGAAGAAAGGATTATTCATCATATAAAAGTGCTATTAAAAACTGAATCAGAAGAGAATGAAGACTCAATTTTCATACTAGGGAAGACTAAATGTTTGTGCTTACTAATAGTGGCATATTGTGATTTTGATAGCATCTGGGATCTTAAAAGCTTGAAGATAAACAAGCGGTCATCTAGCTCAGAAGCAACAAAGTCCACATGGAAGAAGCACACCAGCCTGTGTGATCACGAGGTGTCGAAGGGATCAGGTATCAGGCATCAAAGAACAAAAAATCATATCATTGTGAATGAGGGGAGTGCAGAGTGGAGACCCAAAGCTCATCTGTAAGCAACTGAACACCCCCTTAAAGAAAGGTCTCAGGGAGGAGACAAGCCAGTCAGGGTGCAGGCTAGCAATGATGAGCATACAACTTGCCTCCAGTTCTTAAATACTTCCTCCCCCCACTACCATGATCCCAATTCTACCTTACACATCTGGCTAGACAAGAGGATGTACACTGGTACAGATAGGAACTGGGAACACAGGGAATCCAGACAGATGATCCCTTTAGGACCAGTGCTGAGATTGGTGATAACAGGAGGGTGGGGGGAAGGTGGGGTATAAAGGGGGAACCTATTACAAGGATCTACATATAACCTCCTCCCTGGGGGATGGACAACAGAAAGGTGGGTGAAGGGTGATGTCAGACAGTGTCAGATATGACAAAATAATAATAATTTATAAATTATCATGAGGGAGGGGTCAGTGGGGAAGCAGGGGAGAAATCAGTATCTTATATCAGGGACTTAAATAGAAAGCAAATGTTTTGAGAATGATGATGGCAACAAATGTAAAAATGTCCTTGACACAATGGATGGATTGTGATAAGAGTTGTATGAGCCTCAATAAAATTATGTATTTAAAAATTAGAATTATTTCTGTCAAACCTTATTTTCCAGATATTTATTCTTAGGTTTTGCACAATTTGAAAATGCAAATTTTTACTTGTCATCAAGGAGTACTGGGGGCCTAGTGTAGTAATCACGTAAATGTTGATCTCAACTATTCCAGGCACGGGGGGAATATTCTAAATCTAATCATAGTTGACAGAGTTAGGTTTACTAAATCTTAAATTAGATAAGGACAAGCAAAAGACAAAGACACAGGCACATCGTCTGGATGAGGGGCATCATCAGTGCTCCACAAATGGCATCAAAGGAGTTACAGGAACGCAGCTGCTAATCTAGGCCATGGAGCACACGGGAAGCTGTCAGCAAAGCATGACTGGCTGCAGATCAATACATCACAGTTGCAGATAGGCTAGAGAAATGGGGCAGGGGCTGTGGTAGTTACATAACCTCTTGTCAATTTGAGACTTAAGAGTGAAGGGGTAGGGCTTAGCCTGTCAATCAGGTCGCAGCTTGATTACCTCATTTGTAGCCACTAAGGAGGTAAATAGCTCTTAGGAAGTGGGGCACTCACACACTCCCTGCTAGACATTCCAGTTGAGAAGACACATGGAGCTGCACTAGAGCCCTGGAGCTGGAGGAGCCCCGTGGAGACACCTGCCAACACTAGAAGCTTCCACCGCCACTGGATCCCCAAGACTTCCCACTCACTGGCCTTGGATCTCCCTGCATTTGGCATCATTGCATGTGTTTTCATGATCTGAAAAGGACTATATTGATTGGTATCAAACATATGGTCTAATATCAGATTTATGGACTTGATCTGGACAGGGCTGGGATGTTTTCTCAATATTCAATTGCTCTTTTATATGAAGCTTTTTCTTATACACATATAAATGTCTATGAATTTGTTTCTCTAGTCTACCCAGACTAACACAGAGACTATGATTGTGATAGTCTAGATCAGCAGTTCTCAACCTATGGGTTGCGACCCCTTTAGGCATCAAACAACCCTTTCACAGGGGTCACCCAATTCATAACAGTAGCAACATTACAGCAATGAAAATAATTTTATGATTAGGGGTGTCACCACAACATGACGAACTGTATAAAAGGGTCATGGCATTAGGAAGGTTGAGAAACACTGTTCTAGACAGAAATGCTTACGAGATTGGTTCAAGGCACTGTGACCAAGGTGGTCAGGATATGATGCATGATTGTGCAGACCTTAGGAGCCTAAATTCCATGAAGGCACACCCAGGCAGGTCCCTAGGGGCTGGGTTTTAGCTCCAAGCCCTGACCTGGTAAGTGTGACCCATCCACTTTCAAACATACTCTGCCTGAGAGCAAAACTGTTCATCATGCTAGCCAATGGTCAGAAAGAATTCAATGAAGGCTGAATCTATATGGAGGCTCAACAATGGATTTAGGACTTTCACCATGAACAGCATGCTTCTGCAAACTTCGTGCTCAGAACATGAGCTCTAACAAAGAACCCTCCAGAGCAGCCTCTATGAGAAAGATGGGGCTGCCAGCTCCCCAAAGTTTTACAATCTCAAAGCCCCAAAGGCACTTCTACTGTCCTATAATGTCACTTTGAGTAAGAATGAACAAAAGGACAGTCATGTGATGGTTTGTGTGTGTGTGTGTGTGTGCGTGTGCACATGCCAACATGGCTCCCATAGGAACATATCAGAGGAGTGTAGCCTTTCAAGCACCTTGCAGCTTGACTGGAGGGTGACTGAGAGGAATGGCTTGCTGCAGGCACCATACTCTCTGCTTTTCTCTTCCTTGGGATTTTACAAATTTAGGTGGAGTTTTAACTTTTAAATCAGGTGGAATGTATAGTAGAATTATTATCCTACTGTAAGTAAATTTGTTAGGCATTAGAAAAGGGACCCAAGAGCACACTAGAGTAGGCTAGAGACTCTGAGCAAAAAAATTAGCTGCTACTGAAAGTTTGGAGTTGTAATCCATGTAGAGGTACTCAGAACTTAAAGGTTGGTGAGCTCCTTATGAAAAACCAATTTTGAACCCTCAGTGAGCAGTTCTGACCACATGATTTAGCACCACTCTGCAATTAACTCGATGGCAGATTTTTGGGTTTGGGTTTAAACTGTAATCCATAGAACTGTACAGTAGTCTGTGGGGACACGGATTAATGTCACCTAGAGCTATTAAGCACCTCAAAAAATCCATTGCCATTGAGGCTGTGCGACTCATAACCAGCCTATAGGACAGCGTAGACCTGCCCCTGTGTGTTTCCAAGACTGTGCCACTGTAGGCAAAGAAAAAGCCCGTTCTCCCTGGAGGATCAGAGTGGAATCTGTATGCCAATCCTACAGGTCAGTTAAAGAGTTCTGGGGATACTGTTATGTAAGCACTGGAATGCGAAACACAACTTGGTCGTTCAAAACCACTAGCCACCGTGAGAGAAAGATGAAGCTGTCTGTTCCCATAGTGTTGCTATGACCTAGAATCCAATGGTTGGAAACAAGACATGGTCATTGGAGCCCTGGGAAACCTAGGGGGAAGTTCTAATCTGTAAAGGGTGTGGTAGTTATATAATCATTTGTCAATTCGAGGATTAAGAGTGTAGGGGTGGATCAATCAGAATATAGCCAATGAGGTCTCTATGTGGACATGGCATTCTCCTGAGAATCCTGGGAATTCCTGTGTTTTCTCCTTGGAGTCAGAAGACACACTCTCTCTCTGCTACTCCCTCTGAGACATTGCAGCTAACAAGAAACAGGGAACTACACTAGGGCCCTGAGCTGGAGAAGCCACATGGACCTACCTTCATGCAACCAGACCTCTGAAGCTGGAGAAGCCATGCAGAGACCCCTGCCAGCGTTAACATATTTCCAATGCCACTGGATCCAAAGACATTCTACCCACTGGCCTGTGATCTTCTGCATTTGGCATCATTGCATATGTTTTGTGAGTCTGAAGAGGACTTTATAGATGGGTATCAGACATAGGGGCTAATATCAGATTTATGGGCTTGGACTGGACTTGGTTGAGATGATTTCTTAATGTACAATTACCCTTTGTATAAAACTCTCTCTTATACACATGTATGTGTTTCTATGGATTTGTTTCTCTAGTCTACCTGGACTAACACAAAGGGTCACTATGAATCAGCACAGATGCAAGGGCAGTGAGTCTGGGGTTCAGTTTGGGATGGGATGTGTCCATTCTGGGGATGTCATGTGTGTCAGGTGAAAAATGTGCTACAAGGAGTTTGCAAGGGCTGATCTTTTGCAAGTGGATGGACAGGCTTTTGTTTCAAGGAGCCTCAGGGCCCACTTGATGCTCAAACTCCGGGTTCACATTAATCATTTGTAGTAGTGAATGTGCAGAATACACTTCACGGCAATTTGGAAAAAATGTCAATTGCTTTATGTCATTTAGCATTTCATAAATTATACCCTTGAGCAAAAATAACATGAATCACGGCCATTGGGCAAAATCATATACAGCCAGTATTAGCAAAATACATTACAGGTAATCATGAATAAATTATTATTATTAAAGTCCACTTTGAAGGAAATTGTCTGTCAAATATTTGTATATTTTATTTCAGGTATTGTGCATGCACCAAAGGAATTGTAAAGAAATATTGTTTACTCTTACAGGCATAGATGTATAAAATATTTTCTAATAAATTATACTCTAATATACTAAAGATGATAATTATATATTTTCTTCAAATATCATTTTGATTATACTGTGATAGTTTACTATTTTATTATTTAAATACAGTATACTTTATATTTATTGTGAAACCATGTAATTTCCTAAAATTAGAACTAATAATTTATTGCACATGAAAGCTTTACTTTAGAACAAATGAAGGTTGGCTGCCAGTCTAATGTGTGCCTAACACATAAAGACCACCTTTTTATCTACTTCTACCCACTGCTACTGAGTTCATTTTTACCCACAGTAGTCTTATATAGGGTTTCTGAAACTCTAAATCAGTGGTTCTCAACCTTCCTAATGTCGCAAACTTTTAATATATTTCCTCATGTTGTGTTAACACCAAAACATAAAATTATTTTCATTGCTACTTCATAACTCCAATTTTGCTACTGTTATGAATCGTAATGTAAATATCTGAGATGCAGGATGTATGTTCATTATTACAAATTAAACATAAAATATAGTGATTAATCACAAAACAATGTGTAATTATATATTGTGCAATATGTATTTCTAATTACATATCAATGAAATTTTGTCTTGAAGTATGGTGTACCATGTGTAACAGTCTTAATATAACAACAGTAAACTACATTGCTACATTTTGGGACTTGTATGCGTAAAAAGCCAACATCAGTGCGAAGGTTGAGATAGCATATTTCTCACCAGATCAGAAATTTTCGGGGCAGTCTTTGCCAGAGCACAACGAAGATCATCTTCCACAACAAGTCTACTTCTGTATTTAGACTTGATAATCAACAAGCTGGAAAACCCTGTTTCATAAGGATATTTTTTTGGAAATGGAAGAAAAAGGCACAACATAGTCTCAGACAGAACAAGATATGACTGCAAACACTTGATCCAGAATCTTGTAACTGGCCTTGTAGAAAAATCAGTTTTCGCTGCATCACTGTTAAGAAGTTTAATGAACTTCTCTTGTGCTGTCTCAGGAACATCTTCAACTTTGACTTTGAATGGGCTTCTGGCAAGTACAAATGGGTGTCAGGTAGATTTGGAAAGTAGGATGAAATTTCATCTGCAAGGATGTGCAAGTGTTCTTTCACAGAAATTTTCATCATAATCCTTTTGTTTGGTTCAATATCATGTTCCTCAAAAAAGCAGATAAGGTAGGCAACATGTAAATTTTATTTTTGTCCAATTTTTTTGCTAAAGCTGAAGTTTCATTTAAAATGATCTGTTCTTTTCAGACAAACCAAGGTATGTTGCATTTGGTCCTTGCAGTGCTAAATTTAACTCATTCAAGTTGGCAAAGATGTCAACCAAGTAAGCTATTTCTGCAGTTCACTCTTTTTCTTAATCATTTTATCGGGGGCTCATACAATTCTTATCACAATCCATACTTACATCCATTGTGTCAAGAACATATGTACATTTGTTGCCATCATAGTTTTCAAAACATTTGCCTTCTGCTTGAGCCCTTAATATTGGCTGCTCGTTTTCCCCTTCCCTCCCCAGCCCCCTACCTCATGAACCCTTCATAATTCATAAATTATTATTATTTTGTCATATGTTACACTGTCCATTGTCTCCCCCTGCCCTCTTCTCTGCTGTCCATCCCCAGGGAGGAGAGTATACATAGATTCTTGTAATCAGTTCCCCGTTTCTACCCCACATTCTCTCCACCCTCCAGGCATCGCCACTCTCACCACTGGTCCTGGACAAGTCATCTGTCCTGGATTTCCTGTGTTTCCAGTTGCTGTCTGTGCCTATGTACATCCTCTGGTCTGGATTTGTAAGGTCGAATTGGGATCATGATAGTGGGGGTGGGGGGAGAAGAAGTATTTAAGAACTAGAGGAAATTTATATGTTTCATCATTGCTACCCTGAACCCTGCCTGGTTCATCTCCTCCCCACAACCCTTCAGTAAGGTGTCTCCGGTTGGCTACCATTGGGCTTTGAGTCTCCACTCTGCAATCACCCACATTTTCAATGATATGATTTTTTTTATTTCTGTTCCTTGATGCTTGATCAATTTGACAGCTCGTGGTCACACAGGCTGGTGTGTTTCTTCCATGTGGGCTTTGTTGCTTCTGAGCTAGATGGCCTCTTGTTTATCTTTGAGCCTTTAAGACCTCAGACACTATATCTTTTGATAGCTGGGCACATTCAACTTTCTTCACCACACTTGCTTATGCACAAGTTTATCTTCATTGATCATATCAGGGAGGTGGGCTCCCATTGATAGTTTTTTTTAGTTCTTTGATGTCTGATAACTGGTCCCTTCTGCACCTTGTGGTCAGACAGGCTGGTTTTCTTCTTCTATGTGGGCTTTGATGCTTCTCAGTTAGATGGCCTCTTGTTTATCTTCGAACCTTGAAGACCCCAGGCGCTATATTTTTTGATAGCCGGGCACCATCAGCTTTCTTCACCACATTTGCTTATGCACACATTTTTCTTCAGCAATTGTGTCAGGAAGGTGTGCATCCTGGAATCTGCAGTTCACTTTTATCGCAGAAAAGTGCTTTGAACTGCAGTCTTGCTTTCTGATTAAAAAAACGTTTTGACTTTATCACAAAGCTAAAAAACACACTTTAAAACTTTTCCTCTCAACAACTGTCTCACTTGAGTGTAAAATAGCAGAACATTATTTGGTGCATCCAATTTGTTGCACAGTTGCGAAAACAGTCAACTCTTTAGAGTGCTCGCCTTTACAAAATTGACAGAACTTAGGATGCTTTTCATTACTTCTTGTAACTCTTGTGGCAGCATCTTTGTTGCTAATATTTGCTGATGAATCATACAGTGGGTTACGATGACTTTTGGTGACTCATTCAGTACCAAACGTTGAAATCCAGATCGACATCCTAGCATTGCTGGAGCACCATCTGTGCAAACACCACAAACCTTCCCCCATGAGATCACATGCTCTTTCAGAAATTAATAAATTGAGTCAAATACATCACGTGCAGTAGTTGTCATTTCAAGAGGTTTGCAAAAAAGAAACTTATCTTTAAAGTTTCCATAATTAACATACCTCACATAAACAAGTAACTGAACAGTTTGCAACGTCTGTAGATTCATCCAGCTGGATGCTAAATATTGGAATTGGAGCAGATTTAATTTCCTGGAGTAGCTGATCAAGACTATCATTGGACATGTCATCTATTCTTCTGTAGACAGTGTTGTTAGATAAGGAAATTGTGTTCAATTTTGTAACATTTATTGCCATCATTCTCAAAACATTTGCCTTCTACTTGAGCCTTTAATATCTGCTGCTCATTTCCCCCTCTTTCCCCCTCCCACCTCATGAACTCTTCATAATTCATAAATCATTATTATTTTGTGATATGTTACACTGTTCGATGTCCTGAAGGAGTCATCTGTCCTGGATTCCCTGTGTTTTCAATTGCTATCTGTACCAATGTACAGCCTTCGGTCTAGACAGATTTTTTAAGGTAGAATTGGGATCATGATAGTGGGGGAGAAGAAGCTTTTAAGAATTAGAGGAAAGTTATATGTTTCATCGTTGCTATCCTGCACCCTGTCTGGCTCATCTCCTCCCCACAACCCGTCAGTAAGGGGGTGTCCGGTGGCCTACTGATGGGCTTTGAGTCTCGACTCTGCGCTCATCTACATTTTCAGTGATGTGATTTTTTGTTCCTTGATGCTTGATACCTGATCCCTTCAACAGCTCGTGGTCCAACAGGCTGGTGTGTTTCTTCCATGTGGGCTTTGTTGCTTCTGAACTAGATGGCCACTTGTTTATTTTTGAGCCTTTAAGACCCCAGATGCTATATCGTTTGATAGCCGGGAACCATCAGCTTTCTTCACCACATTTTCTTATGCACACGTTTGTTTTCAGCAATCGTATCAGGAAGGTGGGCACCCACTGTTATGATTTTTAGTTCTTTGATGGCTGATAACTGGTCCCTTCTACACTTCGTGGTCAGACAGGCTGATGTGTTTCTCCCATGTGGGCTTTGATGCTTCTCAGCTAGATGGTCTCTTGTTTATCTTCAAGCCATTAAGACCCCAGAAACTATATCTTTTGATAGCCGGGCACCGTCAGCTTTCTTCACCACATTTGCTTATGCACACATTTTTCTTCAGCAATCGTGTCAGGAAGGTTATATAGCACACTTCTTAAACCTATCATTTGAAATATCTCTATGTTTAACATTATAAAATGGTAACTATGCTTGCATTTAACACTGTCCAATAAAGGGAATTAATATATTACACTACTACTCTAGTTTCAGCATCATTGTTTAAAAAAAAAACCAGAAACAAACTCACTGCCATTGAGTCAATACTGAGTCATAACAACCAAAAGCTCAGTGTTGTTGAGTCTAGTTTAAATCATAGTGACCCTATAAGACAGTGTAGAACTGCTCATATGAGGGTGTGGCATTGAAACTGCTTAGGGGAGTAGAAAGCCCTTTCTCCCACACACTGGCTGGTGGTGTCTAGCTCCTGACATTCGAATTTGCAGCCCAACGCATACTGCTTTGGCACCAGGGATTCTCATAGCTACCTGATAATCAGAGTAGACTTGCCCTTGTAGTTTTCTGAGACTGTAACTATATGGGAGTTGAAAGCCACATCTTTCTCCTGAGCTGAAAATGGTGGCTTCAAACTGCTGACCTTGAGCTTTACAGCCCAACAACTAGCAAGTTAAATGAAATGCAAATGTAAAACTGCTTCCTAATTGTCTTTAATTGTTCATGTTAAACCTCTATACTGACTGGGCACAAAAGGACAAGCAGAACTACTATTGCTATTTCAGCCCAGAAACTAGTTGTATTTAAATACTACCAACTTATTTCTTAAAAAATCAATTGACTAGTTTTAATAATTATAAAATCCAAATTTCTTTCTATGATCTAGTAACAACCAAATGTCTTTCTTAACTAATAACATCCTTCTTCAGAATTACTGTCTTCAGAAAACTAGGCTTTTAACTAATTAGCTATGGATAGTTGCCCACACTAACTTTATATATACAAATTAAATCAATATATATATATGCACTAACTTCTCATATATCACACATACCACTAATAAAACTAAACTAAATATATATTTAGAATGATAGTGATAATAAAGATATGTAAATAATTCCATATAAATAGTATGATTATAGTGTTAATATGTATATTTGAGTGTATGTATATATATATATTGTTTGCAGGTCAATGAAATGAAAAGATAATATAATTTTCCATGATTTTTGGAGCCCCTTTATACATACATGCACATATATAAACATAGGTGTATGCATACACATAGACATATATAACCACATTTATATGTGTGTGTGTGTACAAACTGTTTTGTATATGCATACATGCAGATACATGCATATTTAAATCAGGAAAAGGTCTTTGAATCAACAGTTCACTCTTCTCTGGAATATTTACAGTTCTTCACCTATTTTCATTCTTCATTTTCCAGCAGAATTATTTCTTCCTCAGAGACAGTCACCAAATCTACAGGACTAACTGTTCACAGTGCCATGCACTTTCATTTTTTAAAATGATCCAAATGTGTTCTTGACTCAATGGCTTATTTAGGATCTGTCTCATGTGTGTAGGACATAAGTTTCATCAGAACAGGGACACTGTGGTCCAGGCATCAGAACGCCAGTGTGTTACTTGCACTGTGAACTTCACTGGGAGTGCACTTGTCACTGCAAAATTGCCTATGGGCTAAAGGAGAGGACAAATTGACACAATCATGAAAGAATCTTTAGGTCACCTCTGCTACATAAATCTTGTTGCTATATGCACGTGGGACATTTTTAGCTTTAAAATTAATTGCCCTTATTAAGTGGTCAGATAATGTCTTAAAGTTAGGCCATTGGTGAGGTTAGGCTTTGTCTCTGAAGAGGGCGCCCGACGTAAAGCTGGAGTCATGTCCCCCTTTCCATTCACATCTAGCTTGTTTATTTCAAAAAGTTTTTACATAAATGTCCAAAATTGTTGTTAAATAAAGATATGTATCAATTTTATGTATATCATTTCTACATATATAACCTTTATTCAATTTTAACCTCTAAAGCAATATTTTTTTTCTTACCTTTATTGGGGGCTCTTACATCTCTTAACACAATCCATACATTCATCCAGTGTGTCAAGCACATTTGCACATATGCCGCCATCATCATTTTCAAAGCATTTTCTTCCCACATGAGTCCCTGAAATCAACTCCCCATTTCTTCCCCCTTCCTCCCTCACCTGCCCTCCCTCATGAACTTTTGATAAGTTATAGATTATTATTTTCATATCTTACATCATCCTCTGTCACCCTTCACCCACTTTTCCATTATTCATCCCCCTGGGAGGGTATTCTAGTTGATCCTTGTGACCAATACCCCCTTTCTCCCCCACCCTCCCCTAACCCTCCTGGTATCTCTACTCTCCTTGCTGGCCCTGAGAGGTTTATCTATCCTGGATTACCTGTGCTGAGGGCTCTTATCTTTAGCAGTGTGCATGTTCTTGTCTAATCCAACTTTTAAGGAGAAATTGATGTCATGATGGGGTGTGGGGAAAGAAACATCAAAGAACTAGAAGAAATTGTGTGTTTTGTCAGTGCTATACTGCACCCTGACTGGCTCATCCATTCCCTATGATCCCTCTGTGAGGGGATGTCAATTGCCTACAGATGGGCTTTAGGTCTCCACTCCATGCCCATCCCCTACTCCCCCATTCACAGTGGGTATGATTTTGTTCTCTGTCTTAGATGCCTGATACATGATCCCATCGACACCTCAGGATCACACAGACTGGTGTGCTTCGTCCATGTGGGTTTTTGTTACTTCTGAGCAATATTTTATCTCAAAAGCAGTATTTTACCTTATGTCATTTGAAATTTTAATTTTGAAGAAAGCACATTGTTTATAATAATACTTTCATAAGAGAGTCCCACTATTTTTTGGTTATAAAATTCAGAGTTTTAAGAAAGACAAAACAATAGGCAAATAAAGTTGTGCTACTTTAAGTTGGATTATTTATTTATTGAGTATACAGGTAATAGTAATTTAAACTATCAGGTTTCGGATTTAATTTGAAGTTACAAAGTACAGTAGGTTTGGGGGCCACAGAAAACCTGCACAGCATGCCTACCAGGTGCATATCAGGGGAACCTGCCAGCATGGGTGATGTGTGCATTGTATCAGAGCCAAATTGTGGTGTCCATGAGGTTACTATGATTTCAACATGGGGGGATACAGAAATCAGTACAAACATTGACAATAATGGCAGTCATGGTTCTTATTGTCAGAGAAGGGAGGTACAAACAATAAACGAGAGAGAGCTAGAATAACTATGCTTCTGGGTTAAAATTAGTGGTTCCGGTGTAAAGTCCTAGGTTTTCCTATACATGTGCACATATTAAAATAACTACAGATATGCATATGCATAAATGTGTGTGTAAGTCTGTTCATACATATAACACCTATTTCTGTCATCCCATATGAACCTAAAGAAATTAAAAGTTATATTCTAATTAATAAACCCTGGCAATGTAGTGGTGACGTGTTGGGCTACTAACTGCAAGGGTAGCACCAGATGCTCCAAGGGAGAAAGAACGATTATAGTCTCAGAAAATCACAGGTGCAGTTTTGCCCTGTCCGACAGGGTTCCTGTGAGTTAGCATCAACTATGGCTGTGAGTTTATATCCGTGGACCAATCACTCATCTCACAGGTTTACACTACGAATTCCAAGTCAATGTGAAGAAAATAAAAACCCTCCCAATGGGACCAATAGAAAGCAGTATAATAAACAGAACAGCAATAGAAGTTATCGAACATTTCATTTTATTTGGATCCACAATCAATGCTCATGGAAACAGCAGTCAAGAGATCAAAAGGCTTATTGTACTTGACACATCTGTCACACAAGGCCCGTTTGAAGTACTGAAGATGAAAGATGTGACTTTGAAGGTGGTTTTGAGCCAATGCATGGTGTTTTCAGTGGCACCAAAGACAATATGAAATCCGCACTCCAACGTTCAGATCATGGTTTCTAATACTATTTTCCACTAAAAAGAAAGAAACCCATACAACAATTATGAATTCTAGAGTTGGGATAGCAAAATCCAAGGCGAGCTACAGCAGGAGTTTGGAAACACTTTGGAACATGTCAAAAAGACAAAGCTGCTGAATTAAAAAGGGCCCTGGGACCCAAATTAGAACAACTTAAGCACCAAATAAGTAATGAGAATAATGAATAAAATGATCACCCGTTTAATAAAAATAGCAACACATACAAACATAATATATATATGTAAAGAAGGAAAGGATAAACGAAAACTACGTTGCAGTAGAATATCAAAAAATCAAAAGCTGATTTGAATAATGAGTAACCTTAAATTACTTAAAACTTTTAAGAAACGTAATCACATGCTCAATTACATGATTTAGTTGGCTACTGATGGGTGGCCCTGAGGCTCATGGTGACCCCATGCTCAGTGCGACTGGGATATTGTGATCCATGGAGTTTTCTTAGATTGATTTTCAGGCCTTTCTACAGCCCTGGCTATTCCCTAATGGATGAAGGGAGACAATACAAAGACAGAAACAACAGAATGCCCCTAGATTATAAACAACACCAATTCACAAGGTTTGGACATTGTTTCTAAACATCTCTAGAGTCCATACTTCTTAGGCACAACAATAAAACAAAGCATTAATTTTACTTTATAATGGGGAACAATTGAACTTTCTAGATGACTAATATTTTCTAAGGAAATGTTTAACGGACTACGGTTTAAAAAGTTTAAATATTTCCTGGCATGCAATAATGTTATAGAATTTAAATATTAAGATATGGTTATATTTTCAATAAATAAAAAGACTAGAGTATTAAAAGTAGATTCTTAAGGCTTTCCAGCCTATCAGTTGTACAATTTTAATGCGTAGTCACTAGTTAATTGATTTTTTTATGAATTAACAAAGAAAAAATTTCACATAACAATGTTCTGAAGTTCCTTCATAATTGGATATAAATTTGAGAGATGCATTAATTTCAGAAAAAAATATAATTGAATAAAATAATAGATGCACATGTTCACCAGGCAGATGTATACATATATGTATATATGTAAAGTGAAATGTTTCTGACAGATTCAACTCACAAAACTCTTTCTAATTGAAAAGAGATCCTTGTTCCTTTAGCACTGAACCACCGTGATTAGGGGAAAAGGAACAAAACAACCATAATTTACAAGCAGACATAAAATAAAAAAATATTAAAACTGAAAAGCCTATCTTTAAAAATAGACTTGATATTTTGCTTTTATTTCTTAGTACTTAATTTTCCATGATCAACCCTTGGGCTTGTTGAGATCCTAAGAACAATTGTCCAAATGATTCATTTTTGTACTATATTCTTAGTGAATTGTCTTTCATTAAAGACATCAGCCATCAGACTCTAAGATGGAAAGTGGTTCAAGGAAACCACAACCACTTTCAATTGTGCATCCTGCATCAGAACGACCAGCAACTGTTCTACTCTCCATCATGCCCCACACCCCAAACTCACTGTCAACGAGCCACAGCCAACTCAGAGCAACCCCACAACGACCCAAAATGTATGAAAGTGTTTTTTCACAGAAACATACACCTTGTGGTCCCTCCACTTAAAGTTCCCTCCTTGACCATGCTTTCTCCAGCTATGGCAACACTGCACAGGTGGCAATCTTAAAGTCAAATGTGTATACTAGGGAGGTGATCATATGAGCTTAATGCCTAATTGCTGTCTAGGGGGTTCCAGCTCATGACAAGTGTTATCGAATGAACTTTGCCCTCCGATATATGTGCAGTAAATCCTCATCCTTATGCATGTAGCTATAATTCCATCTAAAATTAATTTTTATGTAAGCCAATGAGACCACATCATTGCATGATATGTCTTAAACCTATCATCATTTAGATGTAAAATGATTAGGTGTAAGAGGAAGGCACAGTTTACATGAAGATAAAAAATCACCAAGGGACAGAAGCTGAATCAAAACCAGTGACGTTCCCTTAAAGCCAGCAGAGAGGGGACAAAAAGGCTTTTACAGTGGCTATACTGATTTCCATAGTCCAGTCTCTTAAACTGTGGGGAAATAGATTTCTGTTTATGAAAGCCAGAATTTTTGATATTTCTGTTGTAACAAGAAACCAAGAACCCAAGACCTTGGCTTGTGTAGGTCAGAGTGAAAACTGACTTCAAAGGTTTTTCAGTGGGGTGATTTTGCAGTTTACCTCTAGCCCCTTTTTCAAGGTGCCCTTAGTTGGGCTCCAACCACTAATCTTTTTGTTTGCAGCCTAATGAGTTAAGTATTAGACTTATGGTCAATTACTGCTGCCCTTTCTAGGCAAGTATAATAAAATAGAAAAACTAATGTTTCAAATGGTTATTATAAAATGAATACATATACATTGCTTTCTAGCTTGCTTATTACTATGCACATCCCCTCTCCCCAAAAGAAGGAATGCTTAACATAAAATTTGCCTAATTTCATTTATTTCCAAGGGGTGAAATAGCAATTATAAATATAGGGAAAGGAGTGTAGCTGGCTGTGTTAGGCCAGGTTGACTGCAGAAACACATTTAGAAGCACTCATATATATAGAAGCAAGATTTTTATATCAAAGAGTAATTGTATATTAATAAAACATCCTAGTCCAGGGCAGATCAAGTCCATAAGTCCAATATCATCCCATAAGCCCAATACTAGCCAATAAATTCCTTGTCAGACTCACACAACACATGCAATGTCACAGGATGCAGGAAGGTAACAGACTGGTGGGTGCAAAGTCTTGTGGATCCAATAGCTGTGGAAGCATCTCAGGGCTGACACTTGTCTCCATGTAGCTCCTCTGGCTCTCCAAGTGTGCCTCTTAAACAGGACGGTGAAGCAGAGAAACAGAGGCTCTCAGAGGGCTCAGCAAGTTGCCTGATGGCTTGTCAACAGGAAGAGGGACGCAGAGAGAGAGAGAGAAAGTTCCCAGAATCCTCATGGGAAGGCTATACTCACAAGGAGGCATCAATAGGCTGTAACCTGATTGATAGACCAGACTCTACTCCTACACTTAGTTATCAAGTTGACATGAGATCATGTAACTACCACACTTGTGCAATGGTTAAAGTGCTCAGCTGCTAACTGAAAATTCAGGAGTCTAACCCACTAATAATTGTGCAAGAGAAAAGGCCTGGTGTTTACCATCTATACTCATTTATAAGCCGATTTTTTTAGCACATTTTAATGCAGTTTTTGTGGTAAAAATAGGTGCCTCAGCTAATATTCAGGTCGGCTTATACTCAAGTATATATGGTAGTTCCCAGAAAACATATGGCCTAGGACACTCAGGAAGTTCAGTTCTTTACGTTTAATGTGTAAGTTCACTGTGAGTTAAACAACAAAACAACCACACTTGCAGGAAACCTAATCAAATCTGAAACACTTATATTTTATATATTCTGACCGTTTCCAAACCTACTTATTATTACAAAGTTACATTACAGGCACATTCCATATTTCCATTACATGGAGTTACACCTGACCATTCATCATTATACCCAGAGAATGATGGAAAACAGAACACTAAATTAGAAGCCCACACCCTATCACTCTGCTCAGGAATTTTCTAACTTCTATTTCTCTTTCAAAAGTCTGGCTATCTTAATTCTACCTTGAAATAGCAGAGTAATCTTTTGACTTAAATCCAATAAGGATCTCTTGCTCAACAATCCATCTTTATAACATTCCAAAACATAGCACAAAGAGCAAATATTTATTGAGTACTTTAGACATGCCAGAGACAACGTGCCTTTCACTGGCACATAGTTCCAACTCTGCTCCTTTTCAGAACAAAGCAAATCAGCCAAGTGAGAGCCCGAGAGCCTGGTCCAGTTTATGAAACCAAGACAAGCGCATTACTGAGAGAAATTTCCTTGAGTAATCTAGTAACTGTGAATGCCTGATAAACATATTTCATTTGAAATAAAAGTGTGTGCTTGAACTGGAATACCACTAGCAAGTTTTTCCGACTTCCCCTTGTATAAAGTTGAACCGGAAAGTCATGTGTCTATCATGTTGATTATATGTAGGTCTTCTTCCCTGCTCGATGGAGCAGGGATAGCTGATGTTTCTCACAGAGTCCATATAACAACCACATCACAGCTACTTCCCTTGCTTTATGTACCATGACGGTATTTAACATTTCAAAGCCGCCACCCAGCTTTGAGGGAGAAAGGAGGGGCTTTCTCCACCTGTAAAGAATTACAGTCTGGGAGCTCCCCAGGGACACTTCTATCCTCATTCAACAGCTGAACACATTCTGGGGTGCTGGACATATTTGCTGTGCAGCCCCTTTCTTCCCTGGCTGTATCTCGGGCACGGTGGGCTTTTTATTGTGCTTGATTGCCAACTAGACTTTCTGAAAAATAACTTTAGAGAGTAACTTGAGATAGGGTGGTTAACTTAACTTGCCCACAAACTGCAGGGTATCCATTTTAACAGTTCTGTATGGTTCTTAGCTGCTCTGTTTATGATTTATGTTTGTTTATTATTAGCTTAGGATTTCTAAGCTAATTCTGTCAGGGATCCTGATGTCCCTCCCTGACACATGAGAATTATTGACATGCTAGTCACGGTGACCTGTGTCTGAGAAGCAAGATTAGTTTGCTGAATTAATCAATGGCCATATTTCATAGCGGGTCCCTTAGCAGTAGGATATAATGCAATAGCTCACGGAAAATAGAAGTGAAGCAAATGTGTTTCTTTAAAGCCAACAACGGTATTTAGTTATAATGTAATATTGGTTCAATTTAGAAAATAAAACCAAGAGAAAGTATTATTTATACAGGATTATTAAAAATGAATATCCAATATGAGACTTCAGAATTAGATTCACAGAAATAATTTTATAGTACTTTAAGTGAAAATAGGCACAGGCTATAGAAAGCTTCACAAATGTTCTGATTCCCTATGACGGGACCTTTGGACAGCCTAACGCAGGAGAGAGTCACAATAGCGGAAGGAGTCAGGGTTTGTCAGGCAGAGCACCAGGGGGTAACAACAGAGTGAGTTGTCAGAAGGCAATACAAAGGAAAGATGTCCATGGCCCAATGTATACAGAGTGATAATTGGGAGACCAGTCAGCATGGACTCGATGGCAGTGAAATTGGTATGTAACATGATTCCATTCACATGAATCAAAATAAAACTGACATGTGAGCATATGTATTAAATTATAGGCAGCACCTCCAAAGAAACATGAAAGAGACAATGGCTACAGATCTTTAAAAACTCACTGCCACCTCAGTGACCCTCTTTACTTTTGTTGATTTTAGGTGTCATCCTGTTAAGTCCAACTCCTGGAGACCTTCTGCACCACGGAACCACGTACCACTCGGTCTGCACCAGTCTCACAATCGCACCGATGCTTGAGCCCACGAAGGCAGCCATGGTACATGCCTATCTCCTCGAGGGCCTTCCTCTTTTTCGCTGCCCCTGCACTTTCCCAAACAGGATGTCCTTCGTCAGGGACTGATCTTCTTGACAATCCATCCGAAGTATGTGAGACAATGTCTTGCCATCCTTGCTTGTCAGGACACAGTGTTGGCCACAAAGGGCTCCACCAGAAAATCAATCAATGGAAAGGCTGACACGGGACACTGCGACGCCTTCCTCTCTTGCGCATAGTGTTGCCATGGGCTGGCACCGGACTTGAAAGCACCTAACAACAACCACCGAGGTCTGTAGATGATATTGTTATTTGTTTTTAAATTAGCGTGAATATTATTTTGATAAATTGAGTGTGTTTCCCGTTAATAAAAGAAAGCAGTATAGTATATAAAACATATACTGCCCAGTCCCGTGCCATCCTCACCGTTTTCATGTGGCTGAGCCCATCGATGCAGGCACGGTGTCAATTCATCTTGTCCATGACCTTTTCCCTTTTTTATTTGTCCCACTACTTGACCAAGCATGCTGCCCTTCCTCAGGGTACTGGCTTCTCTTGACACCCTGTCCAAAGTGAATTAGGCATGTTCTAGGGAGAAAAAGAGATCTCAAATTCAACTACATTTTATAGAGACCCCTTTAGTAAGTCTTAAGCAGAACAAAAAGACAAGGGATCCACATTAGGGAGCCTATCAGTACATTGGCACAATGTTGTCCAAGAAGTCATAATCACATCACTACTTAAGTAGGACATGTAAACATAGGATACTGTCACAAAGTCATAATGGTGTCAGATAAAATCATCACATTCTAAAATGGGACTATAGGAGCCACAAAGGAACCAATTTTGGTACACACACACTATCATAGATTAGAACAAGTAACAGGACTGATTCTGAAAATCCCTCTGACCCCCTGGGTCAGGTGATGACTCATTACGAAGGACTCTTACTAGCCCGATTTCCATCAGGACATCCAGGTGTGTTCCTGAGGGTGAGACTCTCCCTCCTTAGACTGGTAAGGACAGCAATAGCAAAGATATTTTCTTAAAGAACAAAGCTTTATACATTGCTAGTCAATGGCCAGAAATGCCTCAATGAAGGCTGAATTTATGTGGGGACTCAAAATGAATTTAGACTTCCTACTGTAACCTACTGCACAATTTAAAATCAGATATAGCCGTGGTAATTAACTCTCCAAACTCTCATAACATTTCTTGTGAGAATTAAATGTGCAAATACATGTACAATATTGAGAACTGTTCACAGCAGGTAACATTCAGGTAGAGAAGCCCTGGAGGCACAGCAGATTAAACATTGGGCTACAACCTACCAGGTCCACAGTTCAAAATCACCAGCCTCTCCATGGGAGAAAGATGAGGCTTTCTACTCCCTTAAACTGTTACAGACTTGGAAACACCCAGCGCACTTCTGTCTTGTTCCAGAGGGTCCCTCAGGCTCAGAATGGGCTTGATGGTAATAAGTTAGCATGCGGACACAGATACGAGCTATTTTCATTACTATTGTGATTACACTACTGAACAAATTTTAATACAATTAATTGTATTTCTCTTAGGGTCAATGACTACAGTGCATTAAAAGATAAAGGATATGCTTCAGATTTATTTTGAAATTCGTGTGCATACCCTCAGATTGTCCCATCTAATGCTATATACTGGTGTATCTTGTGCTTAAGGTGTCACAGTGATTTTTCCTACCTTGCTCTTTGAATACTCAAAAAAAAAAGAAGCATCCCTTTGAACTTCAATGAAAAAGAAAACATAGTGATGGACACTTCACTTTTATCAGACTGTTACATCAAAAGCCAGAGTAAGAGAGAGATTCGCTCAATAATTAGTCTGATAACTCCTTGAAAGCCATTACTTTAAAAAGAGTGACCCTGTGACTGGGCAGCAATGTGCTCCACTCAGCAGTGCTCCATGAACTTCACTCTTAAGAATGCATTGCGTCTATAAACTATTGAAACTTAAAAATAAAATAAACTACAAGTCTTTTACTCCAAAGTGAGTATTTTAACTTGCAATGCTACATTAACACGGTAATTCAGTGGTTTTCCAATGAAAATATGGAACTAGTTCACTGCAAGGAATGTTTAAAGAGAGCTTGTATGTCTTCAAAGGGCACGCCAGAGCCATCCTGTCATTGATTGAAGGATCACACAGAATTATTGAGTCTAATTATTACACACAAAGCAAACTCACTGCCATAGATGCCCACTCACTCAACAACAACCCCCCACCCCCACCCAGGACAGAGTGGAACCCAGGCCCTCTGACTCACAGCGACCTCCCAGGACAGAGTGGAAGCCACTCCCTCTGACTCACAGCGACGCCCCAGGACAGCGGAATGGACCTAGCGGGGTTCTGAGACTGACTCATTATGAGCGTAGAATGCCTCACCTTGCTCCCTCCTGCTGCTGAGTGGTTCTGAAATACTGATTTTCGATTAGCAGCCCAGTACACGTAACCCAGTACCCAAGCAGGGCTCCTAATCAGAACACCCCAGAAACAAAGACAAGTGAAACTAACTACAGAGTAATTATTAATAAGCAGTCAAACATCTGTGTTTTCTCCACCGTTGGCTGTTAAGCATTAGTGCTTGTCAGGTAAGAGGTTTGATACACTGTTAATGCGCATAAACACTCAAATGAGCCATTTCCATTTAACACATAACTGATCTGTCTTCAAAGTACTGTAGAGATGTAGTTGATTTCCATAATTTGAGAAATTTAGGATGCAGAGCAGGGGTACTGGTTGTGAGGGGTGACTCAGGAAGTTGTTCATATTAACGTTACACTTCATTTATCTTTTATCCAAGAATGAGCATGTCCAGAACCTAATTCAAGTTTGCAATGTGATCATGGCAGGTATAAGATATGATCAATGTGAGCAACTCAGCTCTAATTTACCTAAGGCCTCTGGTTTTACAGTTAGCTTTCCTTCCTGTCTGTTCCCAAAGATAACCACCTCTAAGCAAGTGCCAACGGAACTTTACTCTAAAGCTAAAGATTTTCTAAATCTATTTTGGGGACTTTTTACACATTCAGTTGTGCCAGTCTGCAATGTATGCTTTCCTTTCAGAAAATATGCTTTTCAGTCCACTGCCAACTAGTGAAAATTGCCATCTGGTCATGTCACAAGCAGCTTTCCCTCTTTCTCTCTCCCCTCATTTCCACTCAGAATCTGATTCTTCTGCAACCTCTACCATGTTGGATTCAAGGTCAGAGGAAAGGAACACAGAGCATGTCTTCTTCCTTTTCTTAAAGTTAAAAAGAGCTGAATCGTGTATAGGTTACACTGCTGCACACTTAAGCTTTCTTGTGAAATTAAAAATTGGCATCGAGAGCACCTAGAGCAACCTCTTCCTGATTCCTGATGACAAAGTGCTTTGGCTTGGCTTGCCTGCACTTCTGCTGCATTAAGAATATGCTGCGCATAACCCTCCTCACGTCCTGGGCACGAGCAGAGCATCTGATTTTAAGCAGGGAAACATTTCAATCAAATTAAATGAATTCTATTCTTTCTAGAGTAACGTAAGCACCGAATCTTACTTATGAAGGTCGCAAGACCTGCTTTTCCCTCCTACTTTTAAATTCTGAAGACTTGCGAAGGTACATTAAAATGCTCTTAAACTGATTGGATTTGCTAGCAAGGTTGAAAGGGGACTAGCAGACAAGCCCCGCAGTTATGTGTCAAAGTGCGATCAAACTTCTGCATTCATCCTAGGAGTAAGACAATGCCAGAGGTTGATTGTGTGAAACAGAAGGTGTGGTTGGAGTTACAAAGGTAAAATAGCTTTATCTTGGGACCCAGATACTAAAACGGAAAGATGTGCATTTTATTAATCTAAGAAATGTATTTTGAAGACTATACTTTCAGGGATCATTTCTATAGTGAGCGAGAAATGTATTTTGTATGCCAATTTATTACTATATTGGTTTAATGTTAATGTAAATAATTATATTTGGTAACTAAATGAACAAAAACATGCAAACTGTTCTTTACGTTATGCAAACACAGTAGGAATTCAATATCTGATTGGTACAATTATGAGAAAATCAACAATTGTTTGTAAGCAATATTAAAACCCCTCTGCTGAAGGCATCGTATATCCCTAACATTGTCTTTTGAGACTTATCTGCATCATAGTTTAATTTTTCACAGCAATTTTACAACGTAGATATGCTCATTTTACATTTCGGGAAATTAAAACACTGGATCTTTAGACAATTTGCTCCAAGTCTCCTCGCTCTTCAGTGACAGCGGAACTTTCGCGGGTGTTTTCGTTTCTTCGCCCAAGTTCTTCAGCGTTATGCAAGGTTGACTCTTTGAAATAATACTGTGGGTAAAAAGGTCTTATCTTTACAAATATTCAATCTACCAAAAATAGTGTTGCATTTCGGCACATATAATCTGTTCAGTGAGTTCTTGAATGGTTCAAATTCATCTAAAAGTTCCTTGGAAGAAAAGCCTGGCTGCCTACTTTAAAAATACGTAGTCACCGTAATTCTCTGAGCACAGTTCTATTCTGAACACAGACTCACATCCATAGCAGGATGGAATGGTTGAAATTAAAATAAAACCCTGCACGATTCGTAATGATGTTCATGTTAAAATATTACATAAATGTTTGAGCTAATTTTCTGGCTATTAATCAAAAAGAATTAGCTACTTTGGTTACATTGCACCAAAAAAATTGCTTATCAATGAGATAGGATAACAATATTGTACAAATTATATTCAGTATAAATGAAAACACAGGTTTATAATTTCCTACCTATTTCAATTTGTAATGTTTGGGGTCAAGTGGAGACGAATGCTTTGAGTCTTCTAGTTTATCACTGTAAATATGCTATATATAACATATATTAGTAATGAAGTGAGCCTTAGCTTTGAATACAAAAACTCACTAAGTTCATGGGAAAGTAAACCCACCTCTTCATAGTCATGGGTAATAGTGTATGGAATAATATTAAACACAAATATGAGAAGAAGTTGAGATGTCCTCTAATTTGTACAATCCAATACTTAAGAGTTCAAGAATAAGTATAATACTTAATTAACAGGATACATTTTATAAAGTCAAATACATTTGGAATAATTTAGATTAAGCAAGGCAAAATGATCAGATTAGTTCTTTTATCCATAGTCTAAAGTTCCCAATAATGGACAGGCAGGACCATGAAAATAGGGTATGTGAAACTCGGACAGAAGGGATTGGTCAGTTTTACCATTGTCCGTGGTGTAGAGCAAGCCATTTCAGAAACAGAGAGAGAGAATCCCAGGACCATCAAGAAAGAACCACCAGGTGAAGACATTCAAGATCCCTTCTTGAAGTGGTGGCAGCACCAAGACCATGAGACAGAGCCCAGGCATGATACACAGAGCATGAGAAAGAGGAACTGACTTACCTAATTACAAATTGCATGAAGCTGAGTGCCCTTGGGCAGGAGGCTGGCTTGCAGATTGTGTACCCAATGGTCATTTCTCAGTACTAAAAGAGTTTGGTAGCACTTGCTGAGAGGGTAGAAGCCAAAGGGCCATGTTGCGGAGATGCAAAGGACCAAAGAGAGATGCATCCGCTGACAAAGATTAAAGGCCACATCCTTAATGCTTTCTGATTCTGAGCAGATGGAACTGCTAACTTCCCTACGGACTCTCAAACATGAGTGTTGTCCTCTATGAATGGTCTACGGCAGAAGAAATTAACTATGTAATTATAGCACTGGAGCTTTCAAGATTTAGAGCAAAGAAGACATGTGGGTTCAGGACCATAATACGAACTCCAGTATATTCGTGTTCATGCTGAATTGATGTGGATATTGAAAGGAAGCAAGGGTCACGTTTTATTCTGGACACAAAATAGGTAATACATTTTTGCACTGTTCTCAGGCTTCATTAACAACTCTAAAAATAGTGTATAGAAGGGGATTTCCACAAGATTACAGTGCACATAAACGATCCTTAGCACTCTTGTCCATTTAGCCAGTCTCATGATGTCCAATGCTATATGCTGCTTTTATCATTACTTCCACTTGAATGTTGGTGCCTCGCTTCTCTAGCCTGTTAAATTAAATTCTTCTAGAATTTCTCCCAGCGAGTTAAATGATTAAGTGTTTAATTATCATTAGCACATAGATGTTCTTCCACTTATGAACACACAAAAAGCTCCATTTTTCACCCTACTCCAGTGACCTTGCCCCACATCTCTACTGACTTAACAACGTTTCTTGGAAGTATGTCTCTAATTACTACCTCCATTCCCTTTGCTTCAGCTGCTCCCCTGGTGTATTTCCAGTGTGCCTCCATTTTCTCTGTGGTAGTTACATCATCTGTTGTCAAATTGAGACTCAAGAGTGAAGAGGTGGGGTTTAGCCTGTCAGTCTGGTTTCAGCTTGATGACCACATTTGGAGTCACTAAGGAGATAAATAGCTCGCTAGAGCTGGGACACTTACTCACCCTGCATGACATTTCTATTGACAAGCCACGTGGAGCTACGCTAGAGCCCTGGAGCTGGAGGAGCCACGTGGAGACCCACACCAGCACTGAGATGCTTACACTGTCACTAGATCCATAAGACTTTCCACCCACTGGCCTGTGATATTCCTGAGTTGAGCATCGTTGCATGTTTCGTGAGTCTGAAGAGGGCTTTATAGATTGGTATTGGACATATGGGCTAATATCAGACTTATGGACTTGATCTGGACTGGGCTTGGATGTTTTCTCAATATTCAATTACTCTTGTATATAAAGCTCTTTCTTATACAGAAATGAGTGTCTATGAATTTGTCTACCCAGGCTAACACATCCTCCTTTCTATTGAAACTCCTTTTTACAATATCACCAAGAGTGGAAAGAATCCAAAGCCCATGATTATTATACTGCTAAATACATTGTTACTGCTAAAATTTCACATTACTGGACAGAACATCAACAACCGTCCTGGATTATTACACCTTTCTCCTTGGATATTACTGTTAATAGTGTCAATTCATGTCTTCTCTCCTTAGCCATGTATTCTCTGTGCTATTGTTGAAAAGTGCTGTGGATGGGGCTTCAATTCACAGCAACCCTATGGAAAATAGAATGAAAAATGCTCAGTCCGATAGCACATAATTCTGTTCTGTTTGAGCTCACTGTTGCACTCACCCTGTCAATCCTCCTCCTTGAGAGTCTTCCTTTTTTAATGTCCATCTACTTTAACAAGTGTGATGTTCTTTTCCAGGAACTAATATCTCCTGGCAATATGTCCAAAGTACATGAGATGATATCTTGCCTTCGTTACTTCTAAGAAACATCCTGCCTGTGCTTCTTTGAAGACTGATTTGTTGTTCTTCTGGTGGTCCACGGTTAGTTCCCACACTCCTGGTGGTAGAGTGGGTTTTGTGTTGGGAAAATAAAAGCTCCCTAGTCAATTTGAGGAAGAAACATGAGGCTGACTCCTCCCACGATGACTTGCCATTTCTGAAATCTCTAGAGAAATGTTCTACTCTGTCACATAGGGTCCCCATGTGTCAGAATCAATTCCATGGCAGTGGATTTGGTTGGGTGTGATTTAAACATCCTTTTAATCTTTCAATCACTAAATATGAGATTAGCCCAGGAATGAATCTTCCAGAGTCTCTACTCACATTCAAAATAATTGTATCGAGCATGACAATGTCACTTATTTATTGACAATTACTCTGCAAAACAAATCACCTCCAAAATTGATGACATAAAACAGCTATATGGTATTTCTCAAGTTTTTCCAGATTATCTAAATTATTCTGCATCTTTGAGCTGAGAGTCATTTACCTTATTTTGTATGTGTGTTTAGCTGATGCGACAGCTGGGATCTGGCTTGTATACTATGGATTTGGCTGAGAAAATTCACCACCTTTGCTATATAAAATCTTTCAACCTCTAGTAGGCTGACCCACGTATTTTCTCACAGTAGGGACAAAGAACCAGTGAGGAAGTAAATAATGCTTCTAAAACAAAGACACACTTCATCGTGTTTCAACCTACAGCAAATGTGTTAATGTTCACTGCTAATACAAGAACATCCTAACAAAATGTCATAAGTTTGAGTCAAATTCCTACTTTTTAAAAATAGTTTTATTGGTACTAAATCTATATATCAACAATGCAAAAATTCAATCGTATCAAGAAGAGTTGTACCCCGATCAATTTTAGAACTTCTTTTACTTTTCCCCAAAGTTAAATCACTTTAAAAATGTGTTGTGTAATCACCATTAGCTCTAGTGTGCCCTCTCCCCGCCACATATATTGTTTGCTCCCCCAAATCCTTCAACCTACCTGGCTCCCGTATCTCGATCCCCACCTCTCCCTCCCTTATAAACTCTTGCATCAGTTCTTATCTCTATATATCTACCTCTTCTTTGTTTCCCAATCTGGAAAACCCAACAGAAACAAACAAACAAACATAAATAAAAGTGGTAAGGATTAAATAATATAATAGAGATAAAAATATAAATAGTGAGTAAGAAAGAAAATACCATGTGAATAGGAAAAGAAAGGGCCAAGGAAGATATTTTTGTTATGCAATAAGCAAGAAATTCTTGCAACTAGAAAAATTTCAGGTTGGGTCTAGAGCAAGGTCAACTGACCAAGTATCAAGCTAGAGCCAGTATAATCATGATTACAATAATCTCTATCTGACCTTAAGCTGTTTGAGACCCTTCTCCATGGCTAGTGGGGATCTGCCAGTGGTTTAATCTGACTAGTTACTTTGCAGACGGGCTTTGGGTCCCACTGTCCTCTATAGTCTTCTACGAACCTACACACCTACTGTGTATACTCATGTATAAGCCAAGTTTTTCAGCATGAAAAATTTGCTGAAAAACTGGGGTTCAGCTTATACACGGGTCAGTGGTGCCCAAGTGAGTTGTAACATCTCAAGGTAAAAGGATGAGCGCCGTTATCTTGCGGGTGATTGCCATTTCTCTGCTTTTCATTCAAAGCCCCGCTGACACTGCAGGGATGTGAATGTTTGTTTACTCACATCTAACCAATCAGAGCCATCCTATGACGTGGATGGCTACAACTTGCAGAAACCCCCGTAGTGATTGACTTACACCAGCAGCTGAACTGGTAAGGATGTGTCTGTGCCTGCGCTCCGTCTCTCCCCTCTTATCTCTGTGTCAATTCACATCCTGCATCCTCCGCCCACATGGACTCCCCTCCTCCTTTGGGCTAACATATCATGGGTTGGGGCGAGCATTACCATGGAAGTTAATTTTCAAAGTCTTGTTTTTATATCCTATTAGAAATGGATACTCTTGAACCAGAACAAAAATGCCGGTCATATGAGGCTGGTTTCAAAATGAAGGTTGTGTCAAGAGCAGAAGAAAGCAATAACAGTATTGCAAGTAGGGAATTCTGTAATGACGAAAAAGCAAGTGAGAGAGTGACAGAACTTGAACACTGACTTGGAACAGATTCCAAAAGCTTAAAAAGCTTGTCGTGGTTTCACATCTTTTTTATGGGGCTCTAGAGAGTAAACTGCATAAATGGGTTATGGAGTGTCATCAAAATGGTTATTGTGTAACATGTGGGAATCCGCATACGTGCTTCACAAATGGCTAAGGATGACAAATATAAAGCACCAGGCATTGAAAAATTTGCTGCATCAGCAGGATGGTATACCCACTTCATGAATAGGTTTGGCCTATTATGTTTGAGACAAAGAACAAAGATTTCCCAGAAACTGCCATAATACCTTGAAGAAAAAAGTATGTCATCCTGTCATTTATTATAAAACAGAGAAGGATTTATAATTATGACCTGGCAGATATCGGGAATATGGGTGAAACTGCCATGACTTTGATCTTCCAAGCAACAGAACTATGGCAAGTTTAGGAGAAAAAGACATTTTTCTCAAAACCACAGGAAATGAAGGGAAAAAAAAACACTTTACAGTTGTTCTATCATGTTTGGCTAATGGAACTAAGCCGCATCCTATTATTATTTTTAAGAGAAAGACCTTGCCTAAAAATATCAATTTCCTACCAAGAATTACTGTGCGTGTACGTGTTAAAGGCTGGATGGATGAAGACGGAACAAAAAAATGGCTGGGAGAAATTTGGAACCAACGACCAGGAGCAGCCTTAAAGAAAAAAACCATCGTTACTTCTTTGGGATATGTTCAGAGCCCACCTATTGGATGACATAAAACAATTGGCAATAGCTAGTAAAGTTACTTTAGCCATTATTCCAGGTGGGCTTACATCTATACTGCAGCCTCTGGATGTATCTTTGAATAAGCCTTTTAAAGACCATGTGCGAAGAATGTGGCATAAATGGATGTCATCTGGTCAAGCCCGACTAACAAGAGGAGGAAATCTCATGAAGCCTGACATAGAGTTAATAGTAAAGTGGGTTCGAGGTGCATGGGAAGACATTCCAGAAGACATATGCGATGTGCCTTCCAGAAATGTAGTATTAGTAATGCAATGGATGGCAGTGAAGACTGCACTTTGTATGAAAATGACAGCAGTGATGTTGATGACGGCGATCTTAGTGAGGACAGCGTCTATGATGACCTCACACCAGCGGAAGCTCTGCATTGGGATATGGATGATGATGAGGAATCCAGTTTTGAAGGATTTTAACTCTTTACATTTTGGCTTGGTTGCTGATTGAGCTCAGGGAATAGTACTCTTAAGGTATCATTGTTGATATATAACTGTTTTTGTTGAACCTATTTTCCACTTACTGTGCTGGTTTACTAATGTTAAATGACTTGTTATCCTTTTATTTATGTTTCTTATTTAAAATAAATATTTAAATACATTATCCCACTAGTAATTTTATTTTCATTTGTTTGGATTATTGAAACTCACCAATAGCTTCTGCATTTTCCACCCTAGGCTTATACTCGAGTCAATCAGTTTTTCTGGTTTCTCAGGTAAAAATTACGTAGGTACCTCTGCTTATACTTGTATCAGCTAATATTCGAGTGTATATGGTACTTTTAAGATATAACTGAAGCAAACAGCTCCACTCTTGAATCTACAAAATAATTTTACTTAATATCTCCATCAGTGGCATACACATCTGAAAAGTTGAATTCACATTTTACTCACCATGGAAGTGTTATTAACTTGAGAGGTAAAAACACGGCCTTCAGAAGTACCTAGACTTAGATGGAGGCCATAGTGAGAAACAGTAGTTTCACAGTATTACTTTTGTTTAATAAACTCTTCTCTGATTTCCTGCTGTACTTTTTGACTCACTCTCATAATGTTGCTTCTAAAAGTTCCACTACTTATCTAAAATATTGAATCTCTGAATAAGAAGATATTAAAGGAACCTTTAAAGCAGACTCATTATGTCCTCATAGCTTTCAGAATCTTTCTTGCTGCTAACAAAAAGGCTCAATGCTTACTAAAAATATACCAAATGGGCAATTGTGAACATAATCAATAGCATAACATATAATGTGATCCATCTTTGACATCCTTCAGGCTTTATTATCCATTCAAACACACTCAGTGCCATCAAAGATGGCATTTACAGAGAAAAATTGGATCTGTATAGCTCATTAAAAACTATCTAAAATGCATGCCGAAGTGCTTCTTCATCCCTTCTCTCCCTTCCATTCTCTTTACCATACACACTTAGTTTATATACAGTATATTTGTGTTGTATTTTTTCTTATTGATGCTGTGAATATGTACAGTTCTATAGCATTGATTAGATTCTTTGAGTTGTGCAATCATCCCATGCTCATTTTCTGGGTTGCCCCTCTTCTGATAGAATATACCCACTGATCTTTACATTTCCTAACTAATTTCTGAAACTTCAGTTTTCAATTTGAGCCCATATAGATCATTCATTTTGATTTTAAACCATGCAGTATTCCCTGTTCTGTTCACACAACTGTCTCTGGATCCTTGGGCAGATTCCACGTGAGCACAATGGAAATTTTTGGAATTCTCACTCCTCTCAAGGCTATCCATGGTTTGTTTGGGTCCAGAGAGTCAAGGGTCTTTGCATATAATGAAACACATGTATACATCTTTCTGGTATATTCTTCTTTCATCCAAGATCCTTCTTAATCCACATCCCCTTCTGAATCCACCGTGCACCTCTGGCAGCTCCCTGACAATGTACTGCTGCAACCATTGTTGCATGATCAGCAGATTTTAGTTGCAGGTGATGGTAATGGTATTGACTCTCTGAGTTGGCTTTTTCAGTATAGCCATTATTAAACAAAGGAGGTGGTACAAGCACTGTCACTGACATCAAATCTAGTGTACGTAGAGGAAGAGGTACTAAGGATAGGAAAATGTTTTTAACCAATTTCAAAATGAAGGAGTCACTATTCTCTGAAACAAAACTAAACTCTGCCATCCAGTTGATTCCAAGCCCTGACAATGACCCCGTAGGACAAGGTAAAACAGTCCTCGTGGGTATCTGAGACTGCCCCGCTTTACAGGAGTAAAAGATGTTCTTATATTTTATGTGTCTGTTTCCACTCAAAGTATCCCTACAGGATAGAGTCCTTTTGTCCCACAGAGTTTCTTAGGCTGTGACCTTACTGCAGCAGGCTCTCAGAATGTTCTCATATGGAGCAGCAGGCAGATTCAAACCACCTTTCAGTGGACAGAAGAGCATTTAACCTATGAGACTCCAAATCCACTGAAGTGATATCATGCAACACCAGTATAAACAAATATTCCTTAAGCAAAACTTAGGCCATATATCCAAGCAAGCACAAATGAGCTATGGTTTTTATTCCCCCAAATTCAGTGCTTAGCTATCTGAGTAATTTTCCTGTTTGTTTCCTGTACCCTGGGTGTATTCCAAAATCCAAATCTACTGTCATTGAGTCAATGCTGACTCATAGTGACCCTAGAGGAGAGTTTTGAATTGCCCCTGGGATATTTTGAAACTCTTAACTGTTTAAGAGAGTAAAAAGTCCCATCTTTCTTTACGGAGATGGCCGGTGGTTTTGAACTGCTGATTGTAACCCAGCACAGAACCACTGTGCCAGCAGGGCTCAGGGTCTCCTGGGTGTATGTATACACGTGCATTAAATATCTACTATGTCACTAAGCAGTTATATAACTGAATGAATTTTGGCAAGAGTTAACTACATTCAAGCTTTTGCTTTATAGTGTATTCGCGTGTTTTTCTAACATAGTTGTTAAGTAGCATTATTTGTAAATTTACAAATAAAACTGCATAATTTTATAAGAACATGAAAAGGTTATTTGGTGAAACACCCTTTAAATACAACAAGGATATGTGAGAATAGCTAAATTATACCATAGAAGAATGCTATGAAGATATGTAACAACATATCTTTCAATACAAGCAACTGAAAGAACACAACTCAGAAGTGACAAATCTTCAATTGTGTCATTCCAGGGTGGTATTAGTGGATTACCCTTTGGGCCAATAAGGACAAGGTTGGTAGTTAAAACACACCAGCCACTCAGAGGAAGACAGATGAGGCTTTCTGTTCTCATAAGGATTTACAGCCTGGAAACCCATAGGTTGTTATGACTCAGAATCAACTTGGAAGTCAGTTTGTATTTTTGTTTCTCTTTTTGTTTGGTTGACTAATATTACAAAGGAATGTTTTCCATAGATAGGCACAGATATGTGACCTTTTGTGTTGCTCTTAAGTTAATATTCTGCCACTTTTTTTCCTTCTCATCTTTGACCATTCTAATGCTTCTTTTGTGTATTATGTAGTTTATTACTAGCATTTGACTCTGTCACGGTGGGAACATTCTTGGGGTTTGATATCAGTTTTTAATATGAAGCCTGAACATTTTCATTAGTTCTCTTGAAACAGCTCACAAGGTAGTGTTTACTTTGTTTTGAAATACAGTATTTTTGTAGAAAGTAAATATACGAGTACATTATACACCTTAGTAGCTTCAGACAAACTGAACATAACTGTGTACTTCAGTCAAATCAAGAAACAAAATATTACCGATGACCTAGAAGCCCATGCTTCCCGTTCCAGTCTAAACTTTTCCTAATTTTCTACTCCCTATACGTGGATCCATCTGGGTCTGGATTGTTTTCTTTCAACATTGTATTTGCTATTGTTATTTTCAAGAATCTTTTATATAGATGTTTAGTTTGTAAACTATTTTTTTGCCTCTATAGTAGCACACTGCATCAATATACAACTAATTATCTATCTATCATGTTCTGGGCATTTAACGGGTTTCCGAGATGTGATGATGATGAATACAGCTGACACACATATTCAAGTACATTGTTTGGGGGACCACACAAAGCTGGTTGTGATGGTTTTCTGATTTGTACGTTTGGGAGTACGGTGTCTCAATGTGAGGATGCTGCTGCTGTTCCAGAGACCACACTTGGGCAACAAGTGGTTTACATGTGATTTCAGGATAGTGCTAAGTACCCCAAAAAGCTAAGTCTCCGTCCAGACAATTCCTAATATTACAATTCGTGTCTTAATAGCTTCAGAATTTGACAGGAGAAGTAATAGTTGTATCGAAATTGTAGCGCAAATACCACTTGTTTGGCTCCCTTGTAGACTCACTCGCTGACATGGTATTGTTGTCCTAGATTATCTCTCAATATGAGGTCAATGGTTCTGGCCCGACTACAACTCCCATATTTTCCCCCCACTATAGATGCTGTCCCACAATAAAGCCCTGGGTCCTGGAGTGTCTATGCTGTAGGGACCCCCATGCCCTAACTTTCATCTGTCCCTTTTGCATAGAGTAAGTTTTCTCCTGGAGATCATACCCTCTTGAATCTGTTCAATTTATAAGATAAGAGCCAGACTCTACATACCTTGGTCAAAATCCTAATCAATAGACTGAAACAGTTTTCAGGACTCCACCTCCAGGCCAGAATAATCTCCTACCTTTGGGTCTCTGTAACAATCCAATTTACCAGTTTTGTGATAGCTAGCAAACTTTTTTTTATCGATTACTTCTATGCATAATTCATAGCTCTCTTGCAAATGTCTAAGTGTGTCTTAATTTTGTGTTTCTAAAATATCTTTCTCAAAATAGCCTTTTGATAAGCATTTATTCAATAAGCATTTATTGGGCCCACATGGGACAGAGAGAAAAAAAGACCATTCAGCTGACAGAGCACTGGTTTTCATTTCTTTAAGGAGGGTGAGTCATCTAAAATTGGGCCAGAAATAAAATTTATTATTTCATTTGCTGTATAGTACACCTTTCTCTCCAAATCTAGGACACTGTAAAAAGCAAAATATACTAAAAGTATTCATTTCAGAATGTTAACTTCTATTGTATACAATAATTTTCTAGGCTTTAGAAATGGAACAATCAATTATAATTTTTCATAGTATACATTTCCATTTGTATTATAATTTTTCCAAAGTATAAATATCCAGTGAATGAAAGGAGCTGAATTTTTTTTGTATTCTGCAACAAATGGGCTCTTTGTCAAATTTAAGAATGGTACAAGAAAGAGTCAATGTCAGTATACACTTGCGTTTCTGCATAGTTCAGGCAACATTGCTGCTGATGTTAGCACTCATGGAAGCTATTCAGCCTCCTGGTGACTATATGCACAGAGTAGACTTGCTCTGAATGGCTTGCAAGAATTTCTGCCATCACAAGTAGGTCTCCAGGCCTGGCCTCAGAGGTCACCTCGTAGTGGATGAAAATCACCACTTTCAGGCTAGAAATTGATCGTTTAACATAGTGTGCTGCCTAGGGACTCAGGATGTGGTCATGGAACCTGAAATTGTCCAGTAGCAGATTTAAGAACATTTTATGACTCAAAACAATGATTTTTTTAAACACAAACTTTAATGGATGCAGCTTTGTAAGAACTTATGTTACCAGAGGTCTTCACAGTGTTATAGCTGATAATTAATCCATTACAAAAAATCATTTGGCAAAGATTTATGTGCCTCAAATGAAGGTCAGATGGATAAAGTGAAAGAAGGAAAAGACAAATTATGGGTGCAATATTTTGCCACCAGCGCTTAAATTAGGATCTATGTTACTCTTCTTTTTTGTTCTCCTACCTTTATTTATTATTTTGTCCCAAGTTCATGATAGCTTTTCTCATTCTAATATGGCTAAAAATAACATTATTGAAAGCAACCATATTGCAGTTTCAGTATGGTTTTCCCAAGTCTCAGATTGAAATGTTCCCAACTATTACACATTGATTGATACCTTGTCTCTTTGTCTTACTGTACTTTCTTTTTTCTCTTTCATTTAAGCTCATCGTCTACTCAGCATATTTCTTACCTGGAAGTTATTAGCAGATATTTTCCTCTATGCCTCTAAATGTTATGCTTCATGGTGGATTTAGTTTTAGTGCCATAATCAGCTAATTTTCTTGACCTAAAGCATTAGGAAGTAGCGCTGCTACAATGCTTAAGTGCTTGGCTGCCGGTCAAAAGAGGTTGGTTGTCTGATCCACCAGATGCACTGCAGAAGAAAAGACCTGGTGACAGGCTCCAATAGAAAGTATGGCCTCTGTCACCTTACAGGGTGATCTCACTCTGTCCCAAAGGGGGACTGCATCAGAACTGATGCTATGGCACCAAACAATAACAACAAAATGTTAAGAGTTACACAGAGCTTTGGCATAAAGAATAAAATACCTGTTGTCTTCAGCTATCGTGCTAGAAAGATGAGCATCGCAGATTGCTGGACTGTTAGAACAAAGTGTTCTTGTATTGAGGCAGTACTTGAACAGGGGCCCATGTCCAAATGTGGTGAAGATAACTGATGGTGCCGCCTACCAAAAGATATAGCATCTGAAGTCTTCAAGGCCTGAAGATTAACAAGCATCCATCTAGCTGAGAAACAACAAAACTCACATGGATGAAGCACACTAGCCTGTCACGACTCAATCGCTGAGGACAAAGCGGGTATATAAGCAAAAGTGGTGAAGAAAGTTGATGGTGCCCGGTTATCAAAACATATAGCATCTGGAGTCTTAAAGGCTTGAAGATAAACAGCAACCATCTGGCTAAGAAAAACCAAAGCCCACATGGAAGAAACACACCAGCATACCCTGACATGATTGCTGAAGACAAAGTGGGTGAATAAGCAAATGTGGTGAAGAAAGCTGATGGCTCCCAGCTGTAAAAAGATATAGAATCTGGGGTGCTATAGACCAAAAGATAAACAAAGGGCCATCTAACTGAGAAACAACAAAGCCCACATGGAAGAAGCACACCAGTCTGTGAGATCACAAGGCTTCTAAGGGATCAGGTATCAGGCATCAATGACCAAAAAAAAAAAATCATAGGATTACGAATGAGGAGGAGTGCCCAGTGGGGACCCAGGACTCATCTGTGGAAAACTGGACATCCCCTTGTAGTACAGATAGGAACTGGAAACACAGGGAATCCAGGACAGATGATCCCTCAGGACCGTGGTCAGTGGCAATGCTGGAAGGGTGGAGGGAAGGTGAGGGAGAAAGGGAGAACAGATTACAAGGATCTACATATAACCTCCTCCCTGGGGGATGGACAGCAGATAAGTGGGTGAAGGGTGACATCAGATGATGTAAGATATGACAAAATGATAATAATTTATAAATTATCAAAGGTTCATGAGTGGGGGGGAAGCAAGGAGGGAGGGGAAAAATGAGGAGCTGATACCAAGTAGAAAGCAAATATTTTGAGAATGATGATGGCAACATATGTACAAATGTGCTTGACAATATATATGGATGTATGGATTGTGATAAGTTTTGTACGAGCCCCCAATAAAAATGATTTTAAAAAGAATAAAATACTTTCATTTCAAAGAGACAGTCAAATATTTCCTACTGATATCTTAACATTGAAGTTGATTATTTAAAAGACAAAACCAAGAAAACCTCATGACCATCAAGTCAATTCTGTCTCATAGTGACCCTCGGTGCACAATGTGTTTCCAAGACTATCTCATGGTTAGCAACCCAACATCATGGAACCATAACCCCACCAGGGATCTTCTGAGACAATTAGCTAAAAGGTTTGAAAATGTTTTACCCAAAGATGCTTCACGTACAGGGTATGGGTGATCAAAAATAATTACACAGACCTTCACTGAGTTTACAGCATAGATAAATGAGTAGCTGGAGTTCCCTTTAAAAAGTATATATATATAAAATGATTAGGGCAAAGAATGTATAGATTGCTTTATACAATTGATGTATGTATATATATGGATTGTGATAAGAGTTGTATGAGCCCCTAATAAAATGTTTAAAAAAATCTACAATGTGATTTTCCCTTTTCCTTGTCCTTTGACAACGGTATATGAGTTTTCCAGAAGCAACATGGCATGGGATAATAAAATAAAATAGAAACTTTAAAAAATGTATATATATATTTCTATGGAAACATAAAAGATGTAAAACTAAAATAAATTCTTCAAGTTCTATAAGAATGATGAAAAGTAAAATTCATCTTAATATCATACATCATTAGACATGTTTCTCTCCAAAATTGATATTCCAGCTGAATGGCAGTTTTTATGCTTTAGTCTTGGAAGTAAATAATGCATTAACTTATTTAGTTAAAGATTGTGCAGTGAATTTAATAAAAAAACTTTATAGTATCCTCTAATGCAATATAAATTAAATTTTCTACTTACAAACAAATTTAAGGTAAGGTTTAAAAGAACTATCCTTCTTAAATCATTTTGCTTCTCCACAAATAATTAAAATATTCCACATGTATTCTTTGAGACATTGCATTTAATCAAATTATGTCACTGCTGGCATGATTTTTTACATTGTTTAAAATGTAAGGAAGCAAGACCTAGTCAGGAAAGGTGAGCATATCCATATCTCACACAACTAAAAAATAAGCAAGCGTTGCAGGTTTTCATTTTGACAAACTATTGTCAGCACCTACCTTGTACAAGGATCATTTCATTCTTCAACATAATGGTTAGCAGTTTGAATTCACCAGTCATTCGAGGTGGAAAGAACTGGTAATCTGCTTGAGAAAGATTACAGCCAGGGAGCCCTATGGGTGCAGTTCTAACTCTTCCCTACAGGCTTCAGTGAGCCAGAATCAGCAGCAGGTAGCTTGCTTTTAGGAGGGTCCCGGAAAGAGCTTCCTGAGAAAAGGTTACTTAAGCTTTGATTTGCAAGATGAAGGGGAGTTGCTGGCAAAAAAATGAGGCAAAGAACAAGTGGTCTATGTGCTAGATAACCAGAACTAGGACAAAGGGGGTTGTCTCCCCAGTGCCTGCATACTGCAACAACAAAGGGGTTGGAAATAAATCAGGCACCCATTAGACACCTAGGGAAAGAGACAAACTGAGCATGCTCAGATACAAGCGCCCTAGGCCCAGGTGGGAGGTTCACCTGGGCGTACAGACTAGGCCCAGCCACATGACATCACACAGGTGTGCCTAAACTCAGACAGTAGAATCAGCCAATACTCTCAAGCAACCCCTTTCCCAGCCAGTGAGGCAGGAGGGAATAAAAGCTAATAGTCCTGTTATCTCGCTCTCGCTCTCCCCCTCGCTCTCCCCCTCGCTCTCCCCCTCGCTCTCCCCCTCGCTCTCCCCCTCGCTCTCCCCCTCGCTCTCCCCCCTCGCTCTCCCCCTCCCCCTGCTCCTCCCCCCTCCCCCCTCCCCCTCTCCTCCTCTCCCCCTCTCCTTATGTAAGTATCTTTAGAGGAAATATGTTGCAACAAGGCTGAACAAACTTCATGCTAGTTTCACACCCCAGGAATATTTCCTCCAGGGATTGGGAAACACCACTTAGAGATCAATCTAATTAGTAAGCAAGGTCCCTGTCTCTTTGTAAAGTAAGAGCTTACCTTTAAAGCCTACCTTTAAAATATGTAAAACAACCTTATGCCATAAAGATATAGGCAATTCAATTTCTTTCGTGCTCATATAAGAACAGCAAGACATGTACCTATCCCAGCAAGGTGAGTTTAGGGTAAACAGGATGTGGCGAATGGAGTAGGGACGTCCTTTGATTTGAGGACTGGTTATCATTGACATTGAGAACATGTATGAAAAGCTCACATCTCTTGGTTATTTATGAAGTGCGACTGCCTTTTGTCTTTGCAATTTCCTTAGCGAATGGCCTATGATGCATGCCACTCTGGTCTACTCTAACTTTCTTGTTTTCAATCATATTTTTTCAACAGAATGACAAAGATTTCTTAGGCATGCTATATAAGTAAAATCTTAATTAAAAGGAAATATTTAAGTGCAGACCTATGAGTAAGTGGAGGATAGGAAAAAATGGATCGAAAAAGTACAGTCAGGCACATACTCACACACACGTGCACACATTAAAAACAAAAACGTGGGGGCCTTTGCAAAATGAGAAAGTGAACACCCATGTAAACTATTTCTACACGGAGTGGAGGATCAAATGAATCCAACGCTAAAAGAGAACAAACAAAACAAACACCAATTAATGTCACCTTTTAACAATAGCTATGCCGCTGGAGATCTTTAGGAGAGCCATCTGTACCCGTGGTCATCAAACTGATTTTGCATAGAACTAAGTTCCACAGGACTGTGAGTGGCTGAGTTTCTAGAAATAGACCCTCAAGCCTTTTATTCAAAGTGTCTGTGGCTGTGTCAGATTGCTAGCCACCCCTTACCTGTTTGTCTGACCTAACCCAAGAATTCTCTTGGGGACAGTACTTTCTCTAAAATTCTACTAAGATTCAGGGGAGTATTGAAGAGAACCGGAGGGCAGTATTTGAGGAATAAATCCATGTTGAAAAGTGAACAAAAAGGCCCAAACCAAACACACCACCTTCGAGTTAATTCCAACTCATATCAACCTAAATCCAGACAAACAAACTCACTGTTCTTGAGTTCATGCAACTCAGATTCTTGCATTTATTTACTGTTTGTCCATCAGAAAGCTATTTTCCTTTAAACCACACTCTCTATAGTTGTAAAAAGCTGACAATAGAAGTTACTGCAAAGTGCATAGAGAAAATTTACAAGTTATTGAGAACAATGTTAGCACAGTTTGTGGACGCAGAAAACAATATGTTCACAATAAGTGGACATGCAGGTTGCTTTATGATTGTCAATATCTCATTAACAACCAATTTTAAAAATTATTATTAAAAGGAAAGGAAGGTAGAAGGTGTGTTTCATCTTGTATAACTAGGAGAGTATTCCGTTGTTTCAGTACAATGGACAAAGGGAAAGTTGATGATAAAAATGGAGGCAAGACATAATCGAAAATAGAGATTCACCAGTGATGCCAATGCACACAATAAAAAAAATCGATAGTGTTGATAAACTATCAAAGAGCTTGACTTCATGTTGTAACACTCTTTTTAAGTAAGGAATTGTGATTCTAGTATAAAAAAGTGGGAAAACATTTACTGCCATTGAACCCGTTCTGACTCATAGCAACCCAATAGGATAGAGAACCTCCCCTTTGGATTTCAGAGACTTTGATTGGAGTAGACTCATCCTCAGTTCTTGCCTCTTTGATGATACATGCAGATAACACCTTAACACACTATTGGGGTGGGGGAGCAATAGGATATTTCCTTCATAATTAGTAATCCCACAGAAAATTCTGGATATCGTATGTCCCTTAAATATGTTTCTAATATTTCAGCTTTATAGTGAATATTTTTCCATACCATGAACGCTTATAGGTGCTGGGGAGGCTTCAAGTCAATATGGTTACAAAGCAATTGTGGGATTGTAAACATTGTCTTCATTACTATCTGCCTCCACTCACTCTTAGAAATGGATGACTTGCCAAAGTGCTTTCTTAAAACACTGCCGTCTAATTTGTGTTAACTCTAATAATTTATTGAGAGATGCTAAAAATAAACTTGCTCTTTAATGCACAGTGACTAAGATCATGGAAAACACAAGATTCTTCCATGTGTTTTAACAATAATGTTTCAATTTGGCCCATCTGTTGACCAAAGTAGTAAGATTTAAAAAAAAATTCTAACTTCTGTAGTAATAACCATACCTACCTATACCTCAAATTAAATCCAAATGTAATGTACTGTTCTGTGATTTCAGACAAGATTCTATTTATTGTAGTTACTGTAGTAGAAGCATACATTTTAATTAAAAATAACATATATGATAAGCCAAGAGAAACTAGAATTACTTGGAAAGAGAGATAACGTGGCCACAGCAGAAAAAAATTGGCTTTTCTACTTCTAGCTGCCAAGTCAAAATATCTGAACTGAATTCACTCCCTATACTGGAACTCAGAATACTGTAAGACTGGCAGATAGACGGTTCTTTAGAAAGGCCTGGGATAAGAACTATCTCCAGCTGGCTGTATACACTGGCATGTGCTTCATCCTGCTGACAGCCATTTCATTTTGAGATCCTTACAGAAGGAAGGGGAAAAAAGAGAGACGCATAGTTTCCAAGTTGAAATTATGATATCATTATACTTCTTAAAAGAAAGTTAGCATATTATTTTGGAGTAAAACCATTAATTATCCTTTGCATTCTCTCTAGATCTACTTATCTGAATAATTTAAAGCATTGGGTAAATAAGCACATGCATTTATAAGTAAATACAATACCAAGAACCCCAGACATGATCCTGTATGTAAATATTTAAGACAATGAGTACCATAAAAGCTGAGTTTGTCAGCACACTTTTATGGTTTTTGTGGTAAAATCAGGTCCCTCGGCTGATAACAGGTTGGCTTCACCTCGAGTATATACAGAACTTCATTAATTTGAAAGCATCTGTAGAAATCAGGTCGAATTTTGTACAGATGTCATCTAACTCTATTTCCCTATCTGGGAGATTTTAACTAACTCTACTTTCATTATTTTGAAGGGTAGTAAACTGAGAGCTGTACAGAGTGGGATGATCGAGGGCCCTGATGGTGTAGTGGGTAAAGCATTTGACTGCTTACACAAGATTAGCAGTTCAAATCCACCAGTCACTTTACAGGAGAAAGATGAGGCTGTGTGCTCCTGCCCAGGTGACACGCTTGGAAGCATGAGGCAGCAGTTCTACTCTGTCCTTCAGGATCACTCACAGTCATAATCGACTCCATAGGAGAGGGTTTGGGGGTAACGCTTCAGGTACTGGGTTTTGCGTTTCACATAAATCACCTATGTAAACAGTATAATCACATATGAGATCTGTGTTTTGTTATCTGTTTTTTTACATAGAAACTTAAGCGACTCAGAAGTAACTGCATTTGTGACAGTTGGGGTCATAGAGGGGGTGTGATCCAAATCTGGAGCTAGGCAGCCATGTGCCCACTATCATAAAACTGTTTTCCAACCACAGAGAAAATAAATCTATACCTGGAGCCCTATAAAGATTGTGCAGGAGTCCAGAAAGAAAGCCAGCTTTAAATGAAAATATTTACTCAATGATTTTGATTTTTTTATATGAGTGTTTAATGAGAAGTATGTAAAAATTAATTACCAATGCACTGGAATTACTTTTATCTATAGAACAGATATTTAAAAATGCACGCTCTTGGCATAATCCTAATAAAAATCTACCACACTGCCTTTCTCTATCCTAAAATTAGCCACTCCAAAAAATGTTCACCACTCATTTTGGAAAACAATACGACTGATTCTTCAGATGAACTAATTAAAGTCTTGTCACTACACTAGTGGAGGCAAGTTCAGCATATTTGTAATCTTCTTACAGAATAATGAAGATTACTCTATTTTTCAATCAACAAAAAGTGACATAATTTCATACTTATAATTCTATGATGTCACTCAGCCTAAAGATTTTCAGACAAAGAAGGTAAGGATAGAAGTGGCTATTTATGATCTTTGTGGTAAAGATGAGGATTTTTTTTATCCCATAAAAAAATCACAGTCTCTAAAACCCAGAGGGACAGTTTAACCCTGTCCTATAGGGTCACTGAGAGTCAGAATCAACTTAATGACAGTAAGTTTAGTTTGGTTTGAGTCTCAAAAAATAATATCATTTTCTCTTGTAAACTAGACAACACAGTAAACCTCCCAAAATCCACTGAATAAAGCCACAGACCTCCCATTATAAATAACACATTTGTCTGGTAACTGAAATGAAAGAACATCCACTTTCACAAAGTACAACAGAATTGATTTCATATTTAGAACACAATTGTCAGAGAACTATGATGGAGGAAAATTCTAACTGGTATAAAAAGCAAAATAACAAACGCAACAGGAAGGAAGCTTATTGCCTAGACTGGCTTGGAGTCATGGAAACCTTCGCTATTTGCGGCTTCAACCTTTTAAAGGAGTCCTGCTGGTGTGGGGTTGGTGACATGTGGGGCTGCTCACTGCAAGGTCAGCAGTTCCAAACCACCAACCGCTCCTCAAGAGAAAGATTTTCTACTCCTGTGGAGTGACAGTCTTGGAAACTCACAGGGGCAGTTTGAACCCTCTCCTGTGGGCTTGCTATGAATAGGCAGGGACTCTAGGACATTGAGCCCATCCCACGACTGAACAGAGAAAGAAATGAACGTTTAGTGAGGATTTCTGAATTCTCCTAAGTCAAAGACGCTGTATATAATTACAAAGCCAGACTTTAAAGCAGTCTGGTTATTTCCATTGAATTTATTTTAACGAACCACGTTGTTCCCACCATTATATATGAAAGTGCACTGGTTGTACTTATGTGAAGCAAACAGAACAAAACACCTATTTTTTTCCCTTTGGTCTTTTGGCTTCCACCATTTCTGATAAAAAGTCAACTGCTTGTCACAATGCTGTCCATTTTTCATGTGATGGATTCCTTTTTTCTTGTTTGCTGTCAAAGTTAACCTACCTTTATCTAAGTAAGTTAATACAAATTAGATGGAATCCTTTCATATTTTAAAACTGATAGTTACATGGCAATTTATCATAGAATTTCAAAATATAATCTAAATGCTTGCCCTGTATGCTGTATTAGGATTCATATGATTCTGGTAACGCTATGATGATCATTCTGTTGTATTCTGCTTAGGCCTGTTCATATTAGGGTGTGTTTCAGAGGTGCATAGCCATGGGGCTCACCCCTTTGAAGCGGTGTTTTTGTTTCTCTGTTTGGGGATAACTGAAACCCAGAGGCATTGATCCTATAGGGGAAAAAAATCTAACAAGTGTTTGGGGGGAAGAGGCATAAAGAGGAGTAGGGGAGTAAGGGAGATGATGTCAAGAAGCCCAGGAAGGAAAAGTATGTTTGGGGGCTGATTATGGAAGCAATTGTACAATTATGTTTGACATGTGTATTAGTCTGGGTAGACTAGAGAAACAAACCATAGAAACTCTTATGCTTAAAAGAGAGTTTTATGTAAAGGGTAAGTGTACATTAAGAAAGCATCCCACCAGTACTGTCCAAGCCCCTAAGTCCAACATTAGCCCATATGTCTGCCACCGATCTACAAAGTCCTCCTCAATCTCATAAAACAGACGCAATGATACCGACTGCAGGAGGAAAGTCAAATCAGTGAATGTGTAAGCATCTCAGCGTTGGCAGGGATCTCCACGTGGCTGCTCCAGCACCCAGGGCTGCATCAGGGAAGGTCCATGTGGCTTCTCCTCAGGGATGTCTTGCAGGAAGTGAGTCTTGCCAGCTGAAGCAGGAAACTGGCTAAGGCAGCTGCACCCTGGTCAGACCATCAGAGAGCAAGAGAACTAAGAACCAGAAAGGTGAGGCTCACTGAGCCATTTATCTCTCTGCCCTTCAGTTAACCCCACATGTGTATCTCATCAGGTTGGCACAATAAACCTTAACTATCACAACATGATTGAATATTGGAAAGATATGACATATATATTAATGTGCCCAAGTTAAAGCAAATTTAAACAAACAAATAAATAAATAGAACGCATAGACCCAGGAATAGATTTGGGGCTCACACTAAATCCTAGTTCCAATTTAAGAATAATCAGTTCTTACATCATGGCCCTGCTCAATACTCACCTTCATGAGATGATCGCTAAAGATAAGTGTGGTACAGCAAAGTGTGGTGAAAAACACAGATGGTGCCTGGCTATCAATCTGAATAGTGTCTGGGGTCTTTTGTATTCACAGAATCAGACTCTATCTAACCAAGGAGTCAACTAAGTCCACACAGAAGTTGCACGCAAACTTGTATGATCCAAAGATGCTAATTAAAAAATATGAACATGGTGAGGAGAAAAGTGTAGAGCAGAAATGTTAAACACCCAACTTATGGTGTGCTAAGGGGATGGTGGAAGCCCCAAACCCATGTGCAGAATATCTAGTCAGAATGAGCCACTGGCAGATCCACTTTAGCCCCAGGCAAGAGTTTCAAAGAGTCTTATTATCAGCCAGAGACCATTGTAATCTTGATTATGCTGGATTGAACTCTACACTTGGTCAGTTGACCACATGTGATAATCAACTTGATAAATAGAGTGAAGGGGTGGAGTTTAGCCGGCCATTCGGGTGACAGCCTGATGGTATCTTCTTGTGGGTGTGGCCTTCTCATAAGGAGGCTCCTGAGAACATCCCCTCTCTCGCTCTGCTTTCACCTTCCTGTTGACAAGTCAAGTGGAGCTAAACTGAGACCTGAGAGCTCTGCAAATGCTTCCACAGCCACTGGATCCACAAGACTTTGCACCCACTGACGGGTTATCTTCGTGCATTTTGCATCATTGCATGAGCCTCGTGAGTCTGAAGAGGAGTTTATGGACTGGTACCAGACTTACAGGCTAAAATCGAACTATGGACTTGATCTGGACTGGACTGGGATATTTTCTTAACATACAATTACTCTCTGATATAAAGTTCTTTCTTGTACACTTATGCGTGTCTCTGGATTTGTTTCTCTAGTCAAACCAGTCTAATACACCACCTTATAGATGGAACCTGGATTTGTTCTGGTGAAGTATCTCTTACTAGTCCCATGACAGAAATTTCTTCCCTGGCTTTTTGAATGCTGGTGGGGGTCTTTTCCATTTTATACTTTATTAGTATTTTTTATTAGTATGATTTTATCCTTAGCATCTTAGTCCGTTCATTTTTTCCTGTTGGGTCTCCCAGGTGATGAGTAATGACAATAACTTACACAAGGGGATGTAGGGAGTGCAGGGAGGGGATAGATAGAGAGGGAAAGGGGATTTAAAAGTCAACAATGATGATGGGAGTGGAAAGCTAGAATCAGATAGATCGTGATTTCATAATTCATTTTAAAGGTGATGTAACCATACTCTAAAATTGATGTAATGATTGTACAATGCTCCTTGACATGACTGAATGATCAAATTGTATGATATGTAAACTATGTGCCAATAAAACTGTTGGGGAAAAATGTATTAAGGGACTTTAAAAATGTTGTGGTAAAATTCCATTATTTTTCTATTTAGTGTTCTCATGAATGATTTGAAGCCCCTGCATGCAGATAGGTATGTGTTGCTTAATGCCCATGGCTTGCTCTTTGATTAAAGATATAATAAAATCTGAATGTTGTAGGAACACTATAGTATGCAGATTAGAGAGAGATGTAAGAAGGTCACCAGGTGAGCCTTGCAAGTGGAAGGACCCCACAATGGAATTACGGTGTCACTGATGCCACTACTGCCAGGCTCTATAATCTAGCCACCACTTGGTCTCCAAGAGTCAAAACCTATCCGCACCACAATACATCCCACAGTCCAGTTGGGCCAGCCTCATTCTGCTGGTTCCTTTTCTCCTGTTCCTCCCTGTCTACCTTCCCAGAGCTCTCTAACGTTTTCCACAACTGCCTGTCGCTTTTCCTCTGCCTCTCCCTTCAACATCCTCGGGTTGGAGTTGGAAACACAGTGTGAGTCTGGTAGGCACAGAAGGGCAATAAGAGCGCCTCCTCTAGTCACCCTAGGGCTGCAGCACACAGAGGACCCTGAGATTAAGTGACAGACAGATAGGATCTACAGTACTTAGCAAAGTATGCTCTCTATATACTCTTCTCAGATTGGAGAATCTTTACTATACTGTAACTTTATGGAACCATGAACATATACACAGGCAGACATTTGCTGAGCAAATGTAATAGGTTACTTATCTGATTGTTAATTTATGGTTTTATTTTCTTGATAAAAAGTGACTGTTTGCCATATTGGGGGGTATTAAAATTGGACCAATTACCAGTTTTTGTAAAGAATGAATAAATATAAGATATTTAAAAATTTGCTTGTATTGTCTTTGCCTTCTTTGACATGGCACACAGGGGTAAGTTTAAAAGGTATGCTATGTTCTTTGTACATGCTTTTAATCTTGCCAATTGGTCAAAGTTAATAATATATTATTCAAATGTTTCATTTTCCTATATCTCTCCAAAGGTGCCTTGGTAGACAGAGGACAGTGTGAAATACAGTCAGGAAAGTGGATGAACAAATTATGTCAGTTCTGTTCTTTTCTTTCCAATGTATGTTCTCTTGCCCCAACCAATATCTTCTAGAAAAAAAGTCAAAATGAAGTATCATTTGCCTGAATAAACAATAACATTAAATGAACTAGCCATAGTAATGAAATTATTTTTCAAAATGCAGCATCTCATGAAGTTTATAGCAGTTGAAATAGAAATAATGGGATTGTGTTGTGGCTCATCTCCTTCTTAGCAGTTCTCTTCTTCGGCGAGCGCTGCTACAACAGAAGTACCACAAGCAGTGACTAAGCGAACAGATGTTTATTACTGTGCCAAGTAGAAGACTCTCTCATTGCCACTGAGGCAATGCCAACTCAGAGCAACCACTAGAAGTCCACAGTCAAGGAAGCAGACTCTGGGAGAGGATGGCTGTCTTTCCCTTTGGGCCCTAGGGAAAGTGTCTATTTCCTGGTTTCCTGAAAATGCCCCCGTGGTTTTACATCCATGGTTCCCCACCTCTTCTTTGGTGCCTTGTTTAATCTCTTATACCTCAAAAGAGAGGGACACCAGATGCACCCTCCACTAGTCCTGCTCAACGTAACCTTGATACCACATCCCCAAGGGGATGATAGCAATAGTTACATAAGTTAGGATTTGCAACACATATTTTTGAAGGATATAATTTAATCCATAACATCAGTGTATCTCTGGACAAGCTATTCAATGCTACAGATATGTATTCATTCATCTAAAAACTAATAGACTCACACAGTATTGTTAAAATTCAGTGAGATAATATAAGTGCTAGCTACATAATGTGGTGTCAATTTGAGACTATTAAGAGTGAAGGAGTGGAGGTTAGTCTGTCAATCAGGCCACAGCTTGATGACTTCATTTGGAGACATGATGGAGATAAGTAGCTCACTGAAGGCCAGACACCCTCACTCTCTGCTTCTTCCTGTTGACAAGACACCTGGAGCTATGCTGATAGAGCCAGAGCCCTGGAGCTGGGGAGCCATTTGAAGACCCATACCGATGCTGAGATACTTCCACCAGCACTGGATCCACAAGATTTTCCATCCACTGGCCCGTGACTTTCCTGCACTCAGTATCATTGCATGTGTTGCATGAAGAGGAATTCACAGACATTGCATAATACCAAACACACACTCTAGCTAGTAGAATAATAAGAATGGATACTAATAATTTGCAAAGCGATTTTTAAATGTTAAAGCAAGTTTTAAAGCTAAATTCATAATAAATATAGTAGTGAAACTTCTGAGGCATGAAAAAGAGCCACGGTCTCCATGCTGCTTTATTATAATAGATAATTCACCAGAGATTATCTCCTGTGTATCTTAAAATACTTCCATAGTTCTCATTTCTTCTGCAAATTAAAATAAAAAATGATTAAATCCTACTAAAATCCCCTAGAAAAAACACTCTGTAACAAAGCTTTATCATTTCAAGGAAGGAAAACCACTTTAACTATAATGTTCAATGGTAGTTGTGTTAGGGACTAGGACTGTATTAGGCACTCTCACGTTCAAGTTCTGATTACCACAACCCCAAATATGTAAATTATTAAGTCTCGTTTATAAGTTAAGACTTTGGGAGTGAGGTGACTTGTCCCAATTAGCAGAGCTAATGAATTAAAAAATGCAGTTTACTTGAAAATAGTGTCAAAATTCAAGTGATTAGCTGATTAATGATAAAGCTATTTCCATGTATATCACAGGTGTGCTTCTACATAAAATAATAAAAAAAACATCAATTCAACTGCATGTGCATAAAAGAAAGTGAAGCCAAGTAACTGCTCAATATGTATAACTGCCATGAAACTTCTCTGCCATCCAGGATTCACAGGCGACAGCACCCAATTTATCTTTACCATTCATGCCAACACTTCAGTGGGTATGGAAATGACAACTTTCTCTCAATTCATTTAGATTATCTTATAATGACTGCCAAAGATGTGTCTGAATGCTGTACAATTCACTATGTCTAAAAATAACATGTCACTGCATTTTATAGTCAAAGAATAGATTTTGCTCTGAATTAAGTGAGATATATAGCATTAGTAATTACTTTTATTCATAATTGTCTGAAATTGTAAAACATGTAGATTTCTAATGTTCTTTTAGTGTATATTTTATATAGTTTTTATAGTATATAACATCTTTAGGCCCAAATAATAATAATTTGAGCCTAAATCTGTTAATTACGAGAAGATAAATAATTATGAGAAGACAAATCATTTAAAAACCAATATCTATAGTAATATAGAATTGTGTTACTTAAAAAACAAATCTAGCACTAAATATTTATCAGTTAAATTATATATGTGTGTTAAATCAGGATTGCTAGAGAAGAAAAGCAGTAAAGCTTGTATTGTTATTGTATGTTTGTAGAAAGGGATTCAAGCATATCAAGAAATGTCTTACACAGCTGAAGAGGTAGCCAAGTTCAGTCAGGTTAAAATCGGGCTCCTCTTGACTGATGTATCTGTGGAAGCTGATTATCAGGAAGCAGGATGACAAAACAGGGGGATCACAGGCTGGTAGATGCAAAGGTAAATGAATCCGAGGTAGGCAATCTGTTAAGCCTGCTAGGATTGGCAGGTAACACAAGAGATCATGAACCATACACAAGATCCAACTCCAGCAAAAGTCAAGGGGGCAAACTAGAGCTATTACACTGCTCAGAATCTCTCTTTTATACAAAATTCCACTCCCAATTGATAGGTTGGGCTCCACCCCTCCTTTCACCCCGGAGTGTCAAGTTGACATAAAGTATAACCATCACAGTAAGCATGCTTTTTAAAAAAACAAACAAACAAACAAACAAACAAACAGCAAAAAATAGTCATTTCTCAAGACATGTATTTTCAAGTAATGTATAATAACAAAAAACTAAAATACCTAAACATGCCAGTGCTCATCTTAAAAATAAAAATTTCGGTGCTATGTACTAAAATGTATGTGCCTCCGTATACAAATAAACTGATATATTAACTGGCAGGCTTTTATTTTAATGTTTTTATTTGCCATCAAGTTGGTGAGAAAGTTGGTCTGTGCTGTTCTGCGCTTATTGTTGCAGCCACTGCTTTCACCTGTCATTGAAGAACTTTGCTTTTTCGCTGAGAGCACGTCCAATGCAGGTTAGAGGATATCTAGCCATTCTTGCTTCTAAGAAGAATTCCCACTTCACTTCTTCCACTGATAGACCGTGAAATATTCAATATTCGTCTGCAATCAACTATTCAAACCCTCCCATTCTTCTTTAGTCTTCCCTTTTCATTGTCAGTCTTTCACATGTATATGAGATGATTGAAGCTACCAGGGGTTAGTCGCCAATGCACACTTTTGCTTTTGAGCACATTAAGGAATTCTTTCACAGAAGATTTGGTTTCCTGCCTGCTGCTTCTATGGCTGCTGATTGTCGATTCAAGTAAAATTAAGTCCTGATAACTTCAATATTTCATCTCTGTATATTGTGGCGTGACTTAGTGGTCCAGGGTCTATTCCTTTTTCTTTCTCTTTCTTGTGATATTATCCATATTGATCTTAATCAGTAAGTGTTTCCTCAGTTTCAGCAGTCCAGATTATATTATCTGCTTACCAAAGATTTTTAGTGAATCTTCCTCCAGCAATATTGTATGTTAATAGTTAGGCTGCTCCCCACAGATCAGTAGTTTGAAACCACCAAATTGCTCACACATGAACTGTGAAATTTTCTGGTCTTGTAAAGATTTACAGCCTCAGAAACCCAAAGGGACAGTTCTATTCGGTCCTACATGGTCGCTATGGCTTGGAATCAACTCAATGGCAGTGAGTTTTGTTGTTGTTGTTGTTGTTTAGTTTGTTTGAAAAAAAATCAAATTTCTTGGTGGAGTTTGATTTGGGTGCATACACATAGGAATTTACATGTTTTCCAAGTCAAAGAATGGAGCATATAAGTTAGGAGCGAATAATGCAAATTACTAAACAGAAATGCCATACTTAAGATGCGTCATCATCACAAAATGGTATAGAAGGTATGACAGAAGAGTGCTCCACAGGAAAAAATACCCACCACCGTCACTCGAAGCAAGGTTAAGAGAATGAGAGAAAAAATATACATTAAAAAAATCACTAGAACAAAAGTTGTTTCATTCATTTTGTGTGATTTTTTTCTTATTTTTTGAGCTTATATTATTAGTGTGGCCACATCAAATTCAAAATAAGAGCAATAAACCCAAATGAATAAATAACTATGTAAATGATTATCTATAATTTTATCAATAACTTCTATTTTAGATATATATGTATATATATATACCAGAAAAATACTAAGTTTCTCTTAAATTGGTTATAAGGCATTCTAAATATATATGCATAACTTCACTCCAAAAATAATATAGCTAAATGTCTCATCAAATGACTAACACTAAAATGAAAACCCAAATCTTCTGACTATTACCGAATAATTTACAAAATTTAAAAATATTCTCAACAAGAAAGTCTAAAATAACATTAAGTACATACTCTATACCAAATTGTCTGTCATACCAGCAATAAAAAATGAAGCCTGGTTGTTGATTTTTTTTCCTTCCAGAAGCAATACGTATACTCTGCAATGTTTAATTATCTATGAAAATGACCAATGTGAACAAGAGTTACTGGTAGCAAATAAAATTACCTCGTATCCACTATTGACTTTTACAGTGAATATTGAATAATATCCTTTGCTCTAGAACATCTGAGAAGCTATATAAAATGAAAGAAATGATCATGTAAAGGAGCTAAAAAAGAAATCTTCAAAGAAGGCTGGAGAAGACAAAGTGTTGAAAAACCTGGAATTAGAAATCCAAAGGGGGAAAAATACACTTAGCATTTTTAAAACCGAAAGAGCAGTAGAAAAACTCAAGTCTCAAGTTGCAACTTTCAAATTTACGTACCAACAATTCAAGCCAACATTAAGGACATTGACGATTCTGCTCACATTTGCTTTTGAAATTGAGTAGCATGCAATCCAGATGTGTCACTTAGAGTGTGGAAGTCTGAAACAAAGAAGGATCTGCACTTGGAAAATCCAGCTTTGGTGATGGAAACAAAACCACAGGGCACATGATAGAATGACTTTCATTGAAAATGCCTTTATTTTAAATGATAAAATAGCAAATCTACATGTGGGCTTTCACAAATGGAATATAGAAGTAAGGTATCACCTATATCTGTGGAAAGAGACCATGAAGAACTCCAAAATCAGTTTAAAAATAGTCAAGGGTCAACTGCAAAACAATAATCAAAATAAGTCTCCAAAAGTCAAGATGTGGTCTTGATATAGTCAAACTGAAGTGAGAGACCATCTCGGGAAGACGTTTGCTGCGTTGAACACTGATGAGCAAAATCAAGCTCTGGAATAGCGCCCCAAACATGATCTCTACAAGAAAAAGTAACTATAAAGAAAAAGCCCTAAAACTTGCTATTCAATGTAGAAGAGCTAAAGCAAAAAGAAGAATGGTGTAGTAAAAGAGCAGAAGAGAGGATTTCAAAGGTTAGCTTTCAAAGGAGACACATTATAACACACCTTATATATTATAGGCAGACCCCTGGAGTTAGAAAAGCAAACATCCAGAACACACGCAACACCTCTCCAGCGGAAAGAAATGAAGCCAGAACTTCAAACATGAGCTGTTATCCAGAAAGGGACAAACAGACTTCAGACATGAGTTGTTATCCAGAAAGGGACAAACAGACTTCAGACATGAGCTGTTATCCAGAAAGGGACAAACAGACTTCAGACATGAGCTGTTATCCAGAAAGGGACAAACAGACTTCAGACATGAGTTGTTATCCAGAAAGGGACAAACAGACTTCAGACATGAGCTGTTATCCAGAAAGGGACAAACAGACTTCAGACATGAGCTGTTATCCAGAAAGGGACAAACAGACTTCAGACATGAGCTGTTATCCGGAAGGGGACAAACAGAATGCAGAGAATCGCTGTACCAAAAAGAATTGGTGGAAATCCTCTCATTTCAGGAAGTGTTATAGAATCCAGACCTGATGGTATTGAAGGAAAAAGTCTAAACTTCATTAAAATACACTGATAAAAACAAAACAATAAAAAACCCCACATCTCCAGAAATTGATGGGATAACAATTGAAATATTTCAACAAGCGGATGCAGCAAAGGAAGGACTCACTAGTTTATGTCAAGGAACGTGAAAACATGGTTAATCGACTAGAAGAGCTTTATCTTCCTGACCAAGCAAAGAAAGGAGCCCCAGCAAGATGCAGGAGAAAGAGCATTAATATCCCAAGCAAGCAGAATTTTCCTGCAAGTCACTGAGAAGGCTGCATGTCAGCATAAGAAAACAAAATTACTCATAACTGAACCAATAAACAACATCATGCTAAATGGAGAAAAGATTGATGTTGTCAAGAATTTTATTTGGCTGAGATCCACTTTCAAGTAATCAGATGATATTTGTAAAGGGACACATCTGCTACAAAAGGCCACTTTAAAAGGTATTAAAAAGTAAATATAACTCTGTGATGACTCACGTATCCCCGATGCAAACCCAGTATTTTCAGTGGCCCCATATGCATGCAAAAGCGGGGCACAAAATAAGAACAGTGGACCGATTGCTTACAATGATAACATTGAGGAAGAATATTAAATGTGCCATGGCCTTTCCAAAGAACAATTAAATGACTCGAGAGAATCACACATAGGGTGCCTCTTAGAAGTGAGCATGGGAAGATTTCCTCTCATGTCAATGGTATGCATGACTTCTGTGCACATGCATCATGCATGGTAACATGGGAGGTGAGCAGTCAGTGCAGGGGCTGCAGCAGTGGGCTCAAATACATAGCTCTTGTGCTGACCGTGCAGGGTCGGACAGTGCTCTGTTCTATCATACATAGGGTAGCCATGTGCCAGAACCCATGCAATGGCATCTACAAACAGCAGCAACAACAACAGTCTAGTAAACAATTGTTTACTAAATTAATTAGATGCGCATTGTTTCCTGACTGAAATCTATGCTTTGGAGGCTTCAATGTACAACTTCAAACATGTTCATTCCAGTTTCACCCCTTGATGAGAATTTGCATTTCTTTCTGATGTACTGAATCAGAATCTACAGTTACGACCATCTCTATACAATTTTTAAAGGTCCACCAGATGATTCATATGTAAACATAGGATCACTAGGGATTATGGTTAAAATGTAAATTCTGAGTCAGTGTATCTGAGGTGGAAAAGCAATCTATGAAAGAACATATGAAATACCAAACCCCAGTAATATCTAATGATGGAAATTTATACACATTTCTTAATGACCCCATGTGGTAGCTCCGATAATTCAAAGGAATTTGTAGTGGATTAGTGTATCCCCAAGTTAGAATAAAATGTGTATATATATATATAATTTTATTGGGGGCTCTTACAGCTTTTATCATAATCCATCCATCCATCCATGTGTCAAGCACATTTTTACATGTGTTGTCATCTTCATTTTCAAAGCATTTATTTTCTATTAGAACCCTTGATATCAGCTCCTTACATTTTCCCTCCCTCACCCTTTCTCCTTCATGAACCCTTGATAAATTGTAAATTATTATTATGTTCATATCTTACATTGTATGCAATCTCCCTTCACCCACTTTTCTGTTGTTTGTCCCTCTGGGGGTCAGTTACATGTAGAAAATTGGACATCCCCTTACCAGTGGGATCACACGGGAGATATGAGCCATTCAGGGTGCAGTATAGCACTGATGAAACATACAACTTTTCTCTAGTTCGTTAATTCTTCCTCCCCCGCCTCCCCCTCCCCATCATGATTTCGATTCTACCTTACAAAAATATGTCTAGACCAGAGCACGTACACTGCTACAGATAAGAGTCTGCAACACAGGGAATCCAGGACAGATAAACCCCTCAGACCCAATAATGAGAATAGAGATGCCAGGAGGGTAAGGGGAAGGTGGGGGAGAAAGGGGAAAATGATCACAATAAAATGCTGATATTTTATTGGTTGACATAAAATCTTTTTCACTAAAAGCTAAAATAGATAAGTTAATATGACTTAAAATGGAAACAGGACAGCACATTTCTATCTGCAAAAAAAAGGTAAAATTTCCGGGAACAATTTTTGTGAATTTGTTATCTGGTGAGAGTTGCTGAGAACAGAAGCAAACGTTAGAACTCCGAAGGTTAGCAACATAATGAAATGATGCAAAAGGTTTCCTTCTGAACCACAACAATTTCAACTCCAAGAGATGGCACCTCCTCACTCTGGGATATCAGACAGCTTAATGAGCAAATTGAAATTTGTAATAAGCACCAATTTTTGCTTGGTTAAATAAGGTCCTTTGGGAAATATTCGCACCTGGCCCTCTTGTTTTATAGAAGCAAAGATGTTTATTAAGAACCAATCATGTGCAAAAGTAATTGTGCTAAGCACTAGGGATATCAACTAAATTGCCATGATACCTCTCTCCTCCTCTCGCTGCCATCCTTTGGATTCTGACTCCTAGTGATGCTACAGGACAAAATAGAACTGCCCCTGTGGGTTTCCAGACTGTAAATCTTTACAGACGTAGAAAGCCTCATCTTCCTCCCGTGGAGTGGCTGGTGATGTAAAGCTCTCACCTGGCCATCAGCAGCCCGCTCATAAGCCAACCCGCCACCTACAATAGGCAGGGAGGGTAAGCTGCACAGAGTTGTGGTCCAGGATTGCTTGCTTCTACTACAGTGCTCTGCAAACCCATAAAACATTGCCATGTCAACAGAATGGATCCACGATTGCCTCATTATCCGGGAACCAAGCCAACAGTAAGCCTTACATTATAAGCAAATGTTAGACTTTTTAACCCAGAAGATCAACAAGAATGAATTTTATAGAGCAACTTTCAGTTTGCAAAGCATCTTTACAAGCATTGTCTTGCATGAATTTCAGAACTAGTATGAGATTGTTTCCCGCATGTAAACAACGAGGAAATGGAAGGTCCCTGGGGAGTTACATAGACATTCAATTACTCTCATACGGAAGGAAGGATACAGATTATTTTTCCTTAAGAGTGATTTATATTCTACTCACAGCCTTATTTTAAAATGAATTCTAGAATTCAATTAAACACTTGAAAACATGAGCTTAAGGAGAAATTCCTCATTGGCACTCATGCAAACAAAATATATAACAATGTTAACCCTACATCTAATCTTCTGTACTTATTGAGAGTCTGTGTTAGCTTCTTCTGAGTTATAAATTCACAATGACACACCATGAAATGAATTTGCTTCTAATTACACCGGCAAAAATAAATTAAAGAGAGGATGTATATATATATATTCTTTTAGTTTGTTGGTTTTCTTTTATGGAATTCTTTCTATAATTTCTCAATTTTCTAATGCTCTCACTCATGTATCTAATAAAGAAATAAAGCAATCAATAAACAATTGATTGATAATGTTAAAAAATCACTTATTTTATGTAGATTATTTAAATTATTACATATATCTGCATTATTGTATAGACACCTAGTTTTCTGCAGAGATTTTTCATTTAACTTTAGCTATAAAGATACTTATCAATATTTCCCCAAATATGTAGGAAATATGAGGTTGGGAGGGAGAGGGAAAAAGAGGAACTGATACCAAGGGCTCAAATAGAAAGAAAATGTTTTGGAAATGAAGATGGCAGCATATGTACAAGTGTGCTTGATACAATTGATTTATGGATTCCTAAAAGATCCATAAAAGCTTCAATAAAATGATTAATTTCTTAAAAAAAGAAATAGTGGGTTCAATATATTTAGTAAATTTCTGTCCATCAGAACTTACCACACTAAGTGATGAAATTCAAATCAGAAATACTCTATACAACTTCTTCTAAAGGTAACTATCATAGGAGGCTGTATTTTTTAGGAAAAATATGACACGAGGGTATGTCACAAAGTATCGGCACAGATTTATAGAAACCTTAATTAAACAAACATCAAAGTGTGGAGCTATTGTGGGTTGGTAAGTGTATGTCTATACACTACTGAAGAGGATGTCTCCATTTCTTCAAACTTCTTCTGAAGAATTCTATGCTGTTTGATGAATGACACATCAAAAGAGCAATTGGGGGCATGTGGAAGGCACTCAAATCCAGTTCCTCTTTAATATTCTTTGAGATTTCAGAACCTTAAGTAGTTTGAAAGGGGTAAGGTGAGGATTGCAGGCTGAATCGGGGTATGAGGTCCTGACGAACCTCCCAAGTCACCACTGGCAAAGGAGAGTATTCCTTAGTGCAAATATCTTGGCCTTTTCCTTTTCAATACAATTTACAGGGTTATTTTTTTAACTTCCTCAGAATAAGCCTTTTAAAGTATTCTGTGTCCTTCAAGAAAAGTAATTAAGACGGGCCCTTAATGAGCCCCAAACACAGTGACCATCAGCTTCAGGGTTAATGTCTCTGGCTGTAGTTTAAGGTCCCTCGTAAATCCCACAAGAAGTCACTGCTGTGAGTGGAGTTTTTGAAGAGACCCTAGAGTGAGTGTCTGAAATCCACAGGAGAAGCCCCGCCCTGCCCTACAGGACCACGGTGAGTTAGTGGGCCAGACGGCAGAGAGTTTGAAAGGAGAGTAAGACAAAGGGTTTACTGCGAAAACTAAAGAGACGTTCTCAGATCAGAGGCGTGTTTAAACATGCTTTGCTTCGAATAAACACGTCCAGTGTGAACGGAAACCCCAGTCGCAGGGCTTGTTTGGTTGGGTCCTCATACACGAACACATTTTGGGGTTAAGCTCAGTTTGAGGAAGGATCTGCTAACACATGGCCTAGCACAGGTTGTCCCTTGTTCTTAATGCAGTTTTAGTAAGATGTTTTCTTGAGTCTGGTTTAACCCTCTAGAGAATACAAACGGAAGGCTCGGGATCTCTTGGGAAAATAAATGGCTTAATTGTCCATCCCTCTCTATGTTTCTTTCCTAAGCCTGCATAACAGAGACTGAGACACGTTTTCTGCTACGCTGACCTAAAGGGATGTAATAGACACAGCTCAAGTCTCTCTCAAACGCCCCCGAGTGTGCCAGAAAGGAACTGGGTAAAAGAAAACTACAGGAGTCAAGTTGGACAAAGAATAGAAAGATTGTTAGAACAAAGTGTTCTTGTGTTGAGGGAGTACTTGAGTCGAGGCCCAATGTCCCTCTGCAACCTTAATTCTTAACAAATAGATATGAGTACATAATTCTATTCCTCCCTCACTAGATACATATTGACATATGTACATGCTGTATTTAGACCTCTATGAATGTCCTTTGCCTCCTGGTTCTTCCCGCTATTTCCTTCTCCTTTCCTCTTTCCCCACCATCATTTTCGACTTGGGGAGAGGGGTGAATTGAATTAGAGCACAGGAGAAACGAAAAGGGATGGAGAGGGAGGAGAGGACATCCTAAGAAACAACTGGATCAATAGATTCAAAGGGACACGACAGGCTAGCAGGAAATGGGGAGTTAAAAACAAGGAGGATGAGGAAGAAATGTTCGGGATATGTTGGTAGTGATGGCTGCAGAACTCCCATTGGACTGTATGAGATGTGAATTGCATGTCAGTGAAATTGTTAAAAATAAACTAATTTAAAAATAAAACCAATACACTTAAACTGTATTTTAAAAAGTCTCCTACCAAAACCAAACTTTCCGCCAGAGAATCAATTCCAAATCACAGTGACCTTATAGGGCAGGGTAGCACTTCCCCTGTGGGCTTTTGAGACTTATTTTTTAAAGGAGTAGAAAGATTCTACTTTCTCCCACAGAAAGGCTGGTAGTTTCAAACTGCCGACCTTGCTTTTAGCAGCCTAACATCTAAACCCTATCTCATAAGGGCCTCCAAAAATTAATGCTAAGAAGCCTTTAAATTCTAAATTTAGAATCCACTCTTTAAGACCAGGCAACTCACAATACAGTTATATATATATATATATATATATATATATATGCTTTATGTTTACATAAGAAAAGAAAAGCAATCAGAATTATATTAATTTGTTTCCCCTCCAAACTCCATCCTATAACAACTTGGTCAGGCTTTCGGGACTATTTCTGGGACACTGTGGCCCTTTAGTAAAAGATCTTACGACATAAGATGGTAAAGTTTAATTCTTGGTTGATCTGCTGTTTGCAGTTATCAAAAAAGTCAAATTACTGTGTTTTGTTTTTTCTCCTTTTTCATATTGTCTGGCTCAGTGGCCTATTATAAATATTGAGTTATAGATCTATTTACTGTGCTGGTTCTCTAGTTGAAGCAGAATGTACAAAAATGGCTTTATTACAATAAGTAGAACTTGCATAAAGCACATTGAAGATACCGGTTTTGTTTTGTTTCGCTAGGGTGGGCAAAGGGAGTAAAAGGACATGAAATTTCTAAAAGGAAAGAGAATGTTCTGTTTCTTTTCATGATACAAATGAGTATCAATAGCAAAAATTTTAAAATATTCTTTAAATAAGTAGTTGAATGCGTGTAACTTATTTTAAAGGCAGAGAATTATCTGTCATGGCATTTCACTATATTTCAAGGCTCAAAGATAACAGATAATTTATCTCTAGTAGAAAAGCAGTTTGGTTTTTTTTTTTTGGTCAGGGGAAAAATTAAATGAGGTAACTATGTAAATAAACCTACAAACCATGTTTAAGATGCAAGTTTGATCCATGACATGATTTTGTATTCTTAGGAGCTAAGGATTATTTTTATTATGCGCTAAAGATTTGTGAATAAACAGAAGGAAAAAGATGAGGAAGAGAAAAAAAGCAAGCAAAGACTAATATATGACCAGTAAAACCTAAAATATTTACTATCTGACCCATTATATAATTTTTACCCACCCCCCCAAAAAAAACCCCATCATGGATAGCACAACAAAATGGATTGCACCCACTCCTCACATCCCCCCATGATTAGGTTCCAAAAACCAGGTTGTTGTGTGGAAACTAGTGTTAGAGTAGAGGGTGGCCATATTAGAGGCCAGAATGGAGAATAACCACATTGTTAAATAGCTGATTGCATCATGGCACAACGGCCAAAATAAATCACTACATGACTGTGAAGTCACAGAAAACAAAGTTGGTGTGGCAAATAATAATAACCATCATGGCCAGTGTTACTTATCGTAAATCTTAAACTTTCTCAAGGGCAAGTTATTTGTTTGCAAATGACAGTATACAAACAGGATTGAACCAGAAAAGAAATGCATTGTATATTATGTGCAGATTACAAATGAAGTCGTTATACAAATGCAATGATAATTTACAATGCACTCAAATATCTTTCACAAGGGTCAACTGTGGAATACAAAGAGAACCCTGATTTTATTTTTCTGGAAGTTGGTCATAACATTTTTCAGAAAGTCACTGAGTTCTCACCAGCCATGCTAGAGAAAAGGAGTCACTGTATGCTCAATGCTAGATTCAAAGTAAAAATACAAACCCTTGACTATTGAGAAATAGTCCACTTTCCAGGACAATAAAATGAAATGTTAGGTTTTTTATTTGCTTGTGATTTGAGGTAATATATAAATTAATGAAAATATATCCTACCCTCCATCTTGAGTGAACATTTCAATCCCTGCCAAAACAAAAAGGAGTGGCCATCATGTGTTGACAGCAGGTGACTTATTAAATCAGTACCCTCTAAAGAGATGCCTCGAAATATTTTTGAAATAAATTCACAGTCAGAATAGCAAAGAATGCCCCTGTATTTCCAAGAAGAACGGAAATTATTAGAAACCTACTTAGCTTCCAAAATGGAAAATTCACTAAAGTAAAAGTAAGCGAAAGGAAACCAAGAAATCAAATATACGTAAGACAGGCATGGTGGTGACACGCATCATTGCAGGGAGACTCAGTAGACCCATAGGCGCTGTTCTGAACTCTCAGGAAGAATATCTGGGCATGCTTGTACTAATAAATATGACTAGAAATAGAAGTAATAAGTCAAATAGAAACAAAAAAACAGCCATGGAATTTTCTTTTTGAAAACTAAGTTACACAAATCATAAGTATTGTACAAATGTACAATAGTTACAACTTATCACTTCAATCCTCATGTTACATTATGCAGACTAACATTAATCATTTTGATATTAAAAATAACATTTATAAACACTGTATGAAAATACATATTCTCAGAGATGTTGACCACTGAAATAGTTAAGTTTTATTGTGCCAACCTGTCCAGTACACACATGTGGGATTAATGGAGGGGTGGAGAGATAAGTGGCTCGATGAGCCTCACCTTTCTTGTTCTCTGGTCTCTTGCTTTGTGATGTTTGGACCAGGGTGCAGCTGCCTTTGCCAGTTCCCTGCTTCCTGGGAGACAACCCTGAGGAGATGCCACGTGGACCTGATGCAGCCCTGAGTGCTGGAGCAGCCATGTGGAGACCCCTGAAAGTGCTGAGATACTTCCACGCTCACTGATTTGGCTTTTCTTTTGCAGTCAGCATCATTGCATGTTCTTTGTGAGATTAATGAGGACTTTGTAGATTATTGTTGGACATATGGGCTAATGGTCGACTTTTGGGCTTGGACAGCACTGGGTCGGGATGCTTTCTTAAGGTACACTTACCCTTTCTATAAAACTCTCTCTTTTACATGAGTTTCTGTGGATTTTTCCCCCTAGTTTACCCAGACTAACACACCCATACATTAATATTCACTGGTAAGGATTATATTTGCAGATGTTTGTTGATAATCAAATACTGTTTTATAACATATCTTAGAAGCTCAGCAGTATAATGAAAAAGAATAATTAAAATGGAACAAATGAGCTTGGATCATTTATTTAATATTTCAGTACACATATTTTTATGACTCTGAGGAACGATAAGAAATCTCAGGCTACTCTCCAGGTTCGACAAGGTAGCAGCTGCTATCAGAGATGTGTATGTCTTCCTACCCACTGCTGCTGGAAGGGTCATACTAGTAGGACCATAGCCCACCAAGGCAGTCGTGGAAGGCCTGAGCAGGAACAACATAGTTGAGCTGCATCAAACTAAATAAATCAGCTGAATAGTTACATTTCTTTGGGGCTAGGGCAAATATTCTGTTTAAATATGTAAATATTGATGCATGAAGAACATAGAGAGGTAAAGAATGATTTAACTATCAAGAGAAACATCTTACTGACCAATCATCTTATTACACACACACACACACACACACACACACACACTTTCTGATCCTACACCATACATACTGAACCATAATCTACAGAATTTAGAGCTCCAAATATAATTTTTTTAAAGTATCCTATCATTGCCCAAAGGTTGTTAGTTCAAATCTACCAGTCATTTCTTGGGAGAAAGTGGGTTTTATAAGCCAGTTGGACAGTTCTGTTGTCTTACAGGATTGTTGCAAGAATCAACTCACCAGTAGAGAGTTGATATGCAGAGAGTGACACGATTTTACTAAATATAGTAGGTATTTATCCCATTCCAGTAGGTTTTGTAGCCAACCTGCCCTACCCAAGTTTCCCTAAGACTTTCTCTTCATCAATTCCATTGGACAATTTTAATTCTTCATCTATGTTGGCTTTCTTCCAATCTAAATGAACATATTGCTAAAGTGATCTTTTCCCAAAAGATATAATTTGATCTCTTAAACTTCAGAGCACTTTATTGATTGATTCTCTTTTAGAAATCAGATGCATTAGGCCCCTCCTTAATCATCCTCCATTTCCAGCTCAACATATTGTCATTCTCTCCTTTGCTGTCTGTGTTCCAAATGGCAATCACCTTCTCAATTCCTGAAACATGTACAGCACACTCTTTTCTGCTCAGCCTCGTAGCTGCTTCCTCAGCTTGGAAGGCTTCCCACTATCACCTTTCATCTCCCATCCTTTGACTACTTAAATTCTAATCATCTCTCAAGACTTAGTGTACAAGTCACTTATTTGCTCGCATTTATCTTACAACACTTCATATTGTTTAACTTTCCTCTGATTTCCCCTCATCACACCTATCTCTTCTTCCAGGGTCTTTCACGCCACAAAACTTTCACAAGTAACTAAGCTTGACTTTACATCCCAGTGATTAGGACTCTGTCCCATTCCTTCACCATTATATTCAGAGTTACAAATGACTGAATTAATGATCTGATTGAAGATGTTTTTATTTGTCCTATATTTTCTACTGATAAGTCAATTGTTTTATTAAAGTCTTGCTGTATAATATTAAAAACAAACAAGTACACAAACCAAAATAGCTGCCATGTTGTCCATTATAAATCTCATGGCAACCCCATGTTGGTCAAAAGAAAACCTAGCTTCAGACTGATATTATGGAAGTAGATTTGCAGACTGATATTATGGACGTAGATCTCCAGGCTTTCTTTTGAAATGTATCTGAGTGGAAATGAGTCACAGCGTTAGTTGCCAATTGAGGGCACTAATCATTGCACCACGCAGCATCTCCACTGTCTATTATACATAGGGTTAAACCCCTCATCCACTACACCAGAGTTGGCACAATGTTAAATTTCCACAGCTATACTACTTCTCCTCTATCAATATGCTCAAACTAACTGCCACTGGGTAAATTCCAACTCATAGAGACCTCATGCAGAGATCATTTCTGAATTTTTGTAAATAGTTTCAGAATAAATATTCTAGATTTCATTCACCTTTATATTTATTACTAACATATAAACTCATGGGCTGAAAATAACAACAGACATTTTTCCATGGAATAATCTATTTTAATCCCTGATTTAGGCCATAGTTTTAAACATAATCTATAGACCTATGATTCTCAAATTCAGATTTCTAACCAATCGTCTTCTTTATGCCTACTTGATTTTCTATACTTAAATTTTAATAGGGAACAACACAGTTTACTGTGCGAACAAAGTAAAATGTGTCACACACACATACAATCCACCCTCTTACCATCCACCACTCCAACCAACTTTCACCAAATTGATTGATAAAATCCTCATCCATACCCTCCTCTTCCCTCCCAGGACAGGTGTGACAGCTACACACACTCCCTCGGTTCTCTAGGGTGCCCCTCTCCTGCCGCACATTCTTGGCACCTAAGATATGGAGAGAGTCTTGGAGTATCCCATATCTCTTCAATAAGCCTCTCACTGGCTTTTTGTTCCCATGCCAACATCACCTGCGGCATTCTACTTGATGGACTCAGGATCCCCATCTTCACAGGACTCACTGTGCCACGAACATTCATAAACATCCACGCCAGACTGAGCTGCTTTGACTCTCTCGTCGGATTACTGTTTCCATTCAAACATCACCTGCAGAGCAGAGTTCTAACTGATACCGTGTGTCTTCATCGTCATGGTCATAGTAGCTTGTGAGGGCCAGCTCGCACTCAACCAGGAACAAGAGGGAGCATGGTCGCAATTGAGAAACTAGAGCAGAGATAAAGGACCAGAGACAAAGGTGGAGCCCTGGCAACTCAAGGAGAGACTCCGAGGCCCAGTGCTTTATTTGAGACAGGTTTATCTACAGCTCTTGTCACATAGCCCGCATTTCAGGAAATCCTCATACACGGGTCTGATAACAATTAGCTAAAGGCAAACAAAGGAGCAATGCTATTTTAGCCGATTGTTCAGTGGGCTGGACGGGAAGATAAAGCCAGACATAGGGGGTATACCTGATCACCTGTGGGTGCTGTCGCAGCCATTTCCCCGGCAGTGAGAGGGAGAGAGTCTACCTTCGCTGTGGCGAAGGTCGGACCAGGCAGTGCCTCAGCTCTTTGGGTTGAGCTGTCAGCCTCTTCCCATGGGCCTTGTGTAAACCGTGGAATGTGTGGCCCTGTACTGCTCACAGAAGGACATGCAGTTCAGCGTCTCCCATGAATGTACCCTGTTACTCATAAGCCCAGGAATTCATTTCCCATTAAGACAACCTATTCCCACAGTAGGTGGGCCAAACTGAGCTTCGTTTTTGACTGTCAAAAATTTTTCAAGGTAGTTTCTTTATTAGAAACTTCCTGTTGGCTAGATTTCCTGCTCAGAATCCTGATAGTTCAAACTACTTGCCTTTATCCTTTCTCTGGTCTCAACTGAAACCGTGACCACCAGAAAGGAACTTTCCCTGACTGCTTGCAGCTGGATGGATCACTGCCTCTCTCTTCCCAGTAACACTAAACCAGAGACAGGCACTCCCCAGGTGAACAATGTTGGGCTTATGCCCCGCTCATCATTAGGAACACACTCCTGGGAAGCCTATTACATTAAAAATTTGACAATGCAATGACAAATTGCCTTTATTCTATGACCCATATCAAAGTAGTTTATTATTATTATTTCTGAATTATTGTGCTAAAGGCACTTTAGTGATTGTTTTTCATATTTTCTGAGCATATAAATGTTTAAAATATACTAAGACAAGCATTTTTGTATCTGAAGTCTGAATCAAAGTGTACCCAATTGTTCAGATATATGTACAAATTCAATTTAATGGTAGACTTTCTCCAATTTACATCTGTAATGTAGGGAATTCCTAAAACCACATCTAATCTTTTTGCATCCTAGTGTACTTCACAGCCTTTGATACAGCACTTGATTTTATTTACTTACGTATTTAAGCATCTTCGTCCTCTCTCTTTCTCCTGTGCACTATTAAAGACTCTACTGCTTTCCTTGATATGCTTAGTGCCTACAGCACTGAGGACTTAGTAAATTCTCTGTAACAACTAGTTGAATGATTGGTTGACTCCTATGGTTATCTGAAAAGAGGCCTGGTGATGTAGTGGGTTACATTGGGCTGTGAACCATAAGGTCAGAAGTTCAATCCACCAGCCAAGAAAGATGAGGTTGTTTGTTTCTGTAATTTCAGAAACCCTAGGAAGCAATTCTACTTTGTCCCTAGAGATCTTTATGAATGCACAAAAAAAAAATGTTGATGTCCACAAAACAGCTCTGTGAATCTCTTTTTTAGTAAATTCTAAGTATACGCTATTTATCTTTTTGTACTCTGAAATTTTCTTATTTCTTATCTATGTTTTGATTTTTACTCAACTTGAAAAAGCTCATCATTATTTTTTCCCTCAGCATTGCTCATTTTTTAATAGCGCTGCAAGTTATCTACATGTTTGTCAGGAAAACAGGTTTCTTCCTATTACAAACAAAAATAATTTATGATTTTTACTGATTTCCTAAAGTTGAAGCCAGTAAGTAGCCCTACTTTCAAGAAGTCATGACCACAGCGGGGAAAGCTCCCACACTGTTAGCTATTAACTCATTACTGCCCTCTGAATTTGGGTTCCAGAAGCATAATTAGGGTGGTCTGAATTATAAGACAGTGATTTAAAGACAGAGCAGTTTCCCAACATCTATGAGTAGACAAATATTCTTTCTAATTAGCCTCTCCAAGTAAGTACCTGAATCTGTTGAGGAATGTGGCACATTATGCATCCTAAATTTTTCCTTGGCCCACTATTCTAGAAAGCTTTCAATTTAATTAAAAATTCAGTAATGGGAAAACGAAAAAGACGAAGCCTACTTTAATCAATTTAAATGAGAATTTAACATTATTTAATGCATTAGCTTATATTTAATTGAAGAATTAGTCTATGAATTAGTCATTTAAAAATCTCAAAAATCAAAGTGAGTTACCAAAAAGAGAACCCACAATCCTCCAGAGGATTCCCACATCACTTCGAACAAAGCCAAAGTCATTACAAGTGTAAACAAGACGCTACCCAATCTCTGCCTCCTCCTCTATGCCTTCTCGGCCCTTCTATCACTCCCCAGCGTATGTGTTTGGCTTTAGCTGCAACAGCTTCTTTGTGTTTTCTGGAAACATCAGCAACAATCCTGCTGATGGCTATGGTACATGTTCTACCCTCTGGCAGGGCGTTTTTCCCCTGTAAAATTCTGGGCGCTGCAGACCTTCACATTGGACTCTCAACTGTCCTCTTTCTTAATTTTTGCTCTTTATCCAAATGTAAAGTAACTATTCAAAATCCCTAAATACCATCCCAATATTTTGGAGGCAGTTATATAACTGCCAGTGATGTGACTGTTTTAAGGGTGCAGCTACTAACTGCCAGGCTGGCTACTGAAGTACAGCCAGAGGCTTAGAAGAAAAGACTTGTGAGCGTCTCTGACAGTCAGTCACTGAGCACCCTGTGAGTCGCACCTGTACTTACTCTGAGGTCCCCAAGAGTGGAATTAACAGCATCAGAAAACTGCAGTTGTTCTCTTTTTAATTGGTTATCTGCTCTCTATTTAGTTTGTGCTTTGTTGAATATCTCTTTTTTGTTATGATGTAAGCTCTGTTCTACCTATTTTTTTAGGGATGGGCAAAATGCGGAATGCCTTTGTCTCAAACTCAAATTCACTACCATTGAGTTGATTCCAACTCATAGCAACCCTATAGGACAGAATAGAACTCTGTGGGTCTCTAAGATTGTAACTCTTTACATAGTGGAAAGCCTCAACTTTCTCCCGTGTCTGGCATTCATAGTATTTGCTGGTCAGAGTAATTATTTATAATTTTTAGATGAACAAATCTACAATCCAAGTGTGGTCGTTAGATACGTTTATGCCACCTTGAAGCTCTATGAAAATGCAGGAGCAGTACACAATCAGGTCAATCCGGTTACAACAGCCCGATGGAGGCTCTGTGGGGATATGGCCGCTCCTAAGGAGGGCCCTGAGAACCCCCCTTCTCTCTGCCTTCATCTTCCTGCTTGCTGGCCACCCTGGCAGCTGTCAGAGCCCTTCCATGTTTCCACCAACTGGGGATCCACACAACTTTGCACCCACCGGCCTATGATATTCCTTCCATCTGCTTCACTGCATTTGACTCTACGAGCCTGAAGAGAGACTTATGGGCTATTATTAGACTACCTGACTTGAGCTGGACTGGGCTGGAATATGTTCTTAATATATAATTACTTCTTAATATAAAGCTCTTTCTTGCATGTATATGAGGGTTGCTGAATTTGTTTCTCTAGTCAACTCAGCCTAACATACACAGATAGCAAGGGATTTATTAATGGATAAGAAATAAAAAAAAATAGTAGAGTGCAGATTGAGAATTTTATAGGTGGAAAGTTATAAAAGCAACAATAATAACAATACCAAAAATAAAAATGAAAAACTCAGGCAGACATGCATAGGAGATTATATTTGTGCCAAAGGAAGACAGCCAATGAAGAAAATATAGAAAGGGATCTCTTAAAAATAAGCACTAGAAAGGGGGGGGGGAAGCATTAGAAGGAACTGTACAGAAAATAAGTCAGACACCACAGCGGCACAGAGGCCGCTGAGTTTCTGTCTAGGGTGATGGAAACTTCTGGAATGGGAGAGTAGTTATAGTAGTCAACACAGAGAACATAATCGACCTCACTGAATTGTTCATATAAAACTGCTGAATTGGGAGATATTTCAATGAGCATAACTCAGTAAAATTGCCATTAAGGTTCCAGTTTATGCAGACACATGTCTGTTCCAAACAAAACATGTTTATACCTGTTCCCACAGTCAGTGGTTGACTTCAGAAAGTTTTCTCAATGATAATATTTGTCTCGATCTCCTTAAAATGCCTTTAACAAAGATCCAAACCAAAGAGTGGTTTCTTAGGCTATCTGCTCGACCAGTTAAATTCAAAGCAGAGAAGTTAGCTCAGAAGATTATGACAACCCTGTTTGGGGATTCCAAATATTTTATTGTAGGACATAAGGCAATTATGAGGGAATCTTAGGAAGAATTTTAAGAAAATGAAAAATGCATATTCAAGAAAAAAATCAGGAGAATTGTGCTTAAGATTTAATTGTTTCTGATCACAATGCAGCTGTTTATGAGTAGCCTGACACAAGCCCGAAAACCTTGATCTTGTGCCTTTGGACCCAGGAGCATTTGTAGAAAACATGACTTGCATCCCTGAAGGTGTGCCCCAAACTGCATTTTGATGTTGTATAAGTGAAAAACAATGGAGATTCTTCAGGAAAAAGTTAAAGAGACGAAAGTACCTTATTCAGAAGTGTATTGGCCTAGGTGGATGATGAAGGATATGTTGAAGGGGAAAAAAGTTTCACATGTTAATGTTTTTTCCTTCATATTTTTCTTGAAATGAACTTGTTTATCACTAAAGTCTCCAAGTCCACTTCAGCTTTACTTTTCCTCTGTTTTTGTTTCCTTACTTTTCCTCCTTTTTTGAGTCACTGAGCCCAATATTTAGGAGCAAAGAGTAACAAGAATCAGGGGGAATTTTTATTTGTTTTTCTAAAGAATCACACTGTATAAGTTACACACCCATGTCACAAAATGAAATCAATAACAATATCCTGTTCTACCCTCCATGAAGGTGGCTCTCTTTCTTCTTCTCCCGTCCTTTCTCGCTCCCTCCTGAAGATCCTAACCCCTGTCTCCCTGTTCCCGCCCCTCCCTGTCCATGGCTTCCTTATAATCTACAAAGTCTACTGTTTCAGGTGAAAATACCACTTTTTTCCCCTTACTCTCATGGTGTTATTAAATATGTATCTTTGTAAGATTGGCTAAGCTCATTAAGCATAATGTTCTATAGTTTTGTCCATGTCTTGCTGTGTTTAAAAGAATTTTCATGATTTTTATTGATTTTGTACACTATTCCATTATATGAATGTACCAGAGTTTAGCCATTCCACTATAACTAGAGTTTTTCATTATTTCTATATTTTTGCTATTATGATATTATTATTAGATATTTTTTGTTTAATAGAAGTTTCTATGGTTTTTGTAGCAAAACTTTGGGCTTACCCTCAAATGTGAACACATGCACACATCTACACAAATAACCTTTTAAAGGACATTCATATATGTATTGATAGATTTAAATATATAGATATGTTATTTAAATCACTTACATCATATTGTGACTTAGTGTTTACTAACTATTGGGGAAAAATTTTAGCCAATATTTATTGGTGTAGGAAACAGTTTCTGATAGATGTAAAATGTGTCCCTTAAAAATAAGATAAAACTGTGAACATACTTCAGTCTTATATTGGAAAAATGCTAAATTATTTTTTAAACTCAATATCTAAATTGAGAATATTGAAGTTCAAGGGTAATTCATGGTTTACTTAAAAAAACATCCGATAGGTTAAAACTAAGTGTCTCTGAAACTTGTCTACATTCTGAGGTAGGCATGTCATTTACATCATGCAAGTGAAACAATAGAAATTAAGAGAAACAAGATGATTTAAAATATGCAATCATTACTATCAAAGTCTAAGACAACCCATTTTGACACATAGACCATTTTAAATATCAGCCTCTACCATGCAGACTGTGATGTTTCAGTTTGCACAAGGACACTCTAAGTGTTCTTAAAATACAGAACTAGCACTTTTCGCCAAAGAATAGCCCTGGAGCTGGGCATGAGGACAACTGAGCAGAGTTCAGCGTATGCTGGTGGGAGGAATCACCTTCCTGATTCTCTTTCCTTTAAAGCTTTCTTCTTCATAGGAGAAGTCTTATTAAAATTCAGGGACACCCCGCATCTGAGCTCCTTGCACCCTGTGAACAGAGCTGCCCCCAACCTATCGCCAGGAGAGAGCAATAGTGGCTGGGCTCTGGCTGGGGCTGCTGCCCCTGCCCATGTGGATTTATTCAAAGAACACAAATAGCACAGCACTTTCAAATAACTCTTCCCAGGAGAACTCAGCGGCCACAAGCTCACCCCATGCCACTGAGGAAAATCGAGGTTCCCTGCAGTGTATGGCCAGACTTCTCATGGTTTCCCTCTCTGGACTACACCCCTATTGGGAAGACTTAGGCCAAGAAACAGCTCCACTCCTCCACCTTCTAAACCCACATGGTGGCTAGATGGCCAGTGTGGCAAGGAAGAAGTAGATCTTCATCGAATCTACTGTTTCCACACGGCTTCTGTCAACACAGAAAATGTTGAGAATCTCAAATTTCACTGTGTGAAGAACTTGCGAAGAACTGTGTGAAGAACAATACTGTACGTTTGGAGTTTCATGTCCAGGATGCAAGCTGTCAACGTCAAGATTGAGATGGGTCCTTAAATGTGGATTAAGAAATATGAAAATTCTGTTTTTAAAAGAAATGTTTTATATTTTCTAGATATTAAAGGATGGGATGTGGAATGGAGGTTTCATTTTTATTTTTTCATTAAATCTAATGCCATAAAATGATTAGGAAATATGGAAAACTTTCATGCTTTTATTTATATGTACAGTAGAAGGAACCTCCAGATGCGACTGTAAATCCCCCATGCATTGTTTTATCAGGACTAATTTAAGTTAATAGAGTTTAGGTGTAATTTTACATTTTTAAGTTATCATTGTTCTCTTGGAGCCTGAATTTTACTTTGAGGCTTTGGACATAGCATTGAATTTGGTTTTTCATGTAGCTGGCATGTCAGAGAATACAAGACTGGGGTGTACCTTAAGGACAAGCATTATGAATAAGATTTCCTTCTTCCCTTATCCAGTCAAATACTGGGCGTTTCCAATCACCTATCTCCATCCAATAGGAACTCCAGGTTCATGTAGGTAAAACTGATACCCCAAAGCAGGAAGTGCATTGACCTCAACTAATTGCAAAATGCTTTTTATTTTTGTGTTGGTTAAATACTTTTTACAATGTAAAAAATCCATCTGTTCTGAAAGCAAAGCAAAATAAATCTTCAAATAAAAAAACGTGTACAGGAGTCAAAAGTAATGTAAAGCAAGAATTTGGGAAATGAAGATTAGAAATTAACTTTGATTAAATTCACAAATGAACGTGTAGTCCTTCTGAAAATAACTCTTCCACCAAACTTTATGAATCGGAATAGTCACATTTAGAACACTTGCTGTATGTGTTTAATTAGAACCTGTCCTACGCCGAAATTGGCCTTGATTCTGGAAGTAAGTCTTCAACTGCAGCCCTTTCAGTACCCTTCTCACATACACACTCTGTTCTCATGGTCACACCCTGGTGCTCGATTGTTCCAAAACGATATGAACACTGTACGTTTGAAAACCACAGTCACTGTTCCCCATTTCTAAAATCTTGTACACAAGAACATCCAGAGCCAACATATCTCAAACTGCTTTGTGTGTGAATGAACTTACCCTTCTGTTTCATCTCTGACTGCTGTCCATCTGCTTTTGATTATATATTGTGTTCTGTATTTGCTTTCATGGTGACCTCTTGTGTTATGGAATTGATTTGCATTGAACACAACTATAAATAAAATGAATATCTGGAAGAACTAAAATTTTATGTGCAGTTTATTTTTAAAGGATTTATACTCTGTTATCAGCATTAATTAGCATATAATTGGTAAAATGTAATACACATATTACTCTCACCTGCTCCTCCTACTCCTCCTTCATCTCCCCATTTATTTCTATTCTTATAGTTCTCACGCTAGTTTTGAGCTCTTCATTTAAAATTTGGCTTTTTTACCTGAATATTTTCTGAAAATGTGACTGAGGAGAGAGATAGAGCAATGACATACAGGTAGTGTATGAGTTGCTGATAAGAGTAGTTACTTATTTCTCAATAAAGATTAGCACCAAAGAGAAGCAATTCTTTTTCTTTAAAATGTATAGCTTTGAGAGATGCACTGTTTTTTAAAGTCACCTATTTTTCAATTCAAATCCCCAAACAAAATCTACACAATTCCATATATACAGTCTACAAAATCTGCAAAGGAAATTGATATTCAAAATTGCATGTCCATATATTCTTTAGGGTAAAGGACTCTAACTCAATAATAATACTTTTATTTGGAATGACATTTAAGGTATTATTTTATAAATAAATTTTAACTTTTAGAGAATAGGGAGCCTTCATTAAAGTAATTTTCCTCAAAGAATAGATTAAATAAAAAATTTAAACCTTATTATGACCCATATTAAAATTGCTTTGAGAAATATTGAGAAATTGACTCAAATATTGTATACTGTAATATACATCCATTTTTTAAAAAGTAAGAATTGCATTTTGTTCACACACACACCCCTCCAAATGAAATAGATTGAAATGTGTCCTTCAGAAAATATATTGAAGCCTTTAAATACACTACCTTTAAATATTACCTCGTTTGAAAATAAGGTCTACACTGGAATATCCTCCCTACTGGATGGAGTAAAGAGGATCTTAGTCAAAGCTTTGCTGTGCCCTTATGAATGAGATGAGGTATGGAGAGACAGGAAAAATTATCTCATGTTACACTGCAGGGCTGCACTTCACAGACTGCCTAAGACTAAGAGAGAAACATGGAATAGCTTCTTCTCAAAAGGAATAAATAGCCTCTACGCCTCCAGCTTTCCATGTCCAGACTGTGCGAAAATAAATTTCTGTATTTTAAAACTACCTGCTTCGACATATTTTGTTGTGAAAACCCTAGGAAATCAATAAACTGAAATACCCCTATTGTACACCATGTGATAAAGAGAGTCTTCTTTGACAAATTTTAGAAATATAACCTTGGATGGCTGGAAGAAACTGAAATACATCATCAACCTACTAAGATACTTTTCTCAGGGGTAAGTTTTGAAAATGGATTGTTTTTCCAAAGCTTCTCAAAGTAAATCCATTTTTATTCTTCACTTAGTAGTTCCTCAGTTTACCAGGAACCTTTTAAGCAATGGAAGCGGCAGCATGCTTAGTGGCATCTACGTGTGATTTACCCCTTTGGTTTGGTAGGAAGCTTTTCTAAATGAAAAGCTTTAGAAAAAAATGTTAGAATGTTTGATGTACAGAAAATGAAAGAAATGGATTTGATGACACCTATATATTTTATATAAGCAAATTGTGAGATAAAGCCATGGATTTTTCTTAGTGAAAGCTATACATCTTTACTTCAAAACTGCACTCCAATTACAAACAGAATTACAAGGCGCCTAAATGTTTCGAGTTAAAGAGAAAGTGACAAAAACCATATTATCTTTGCAACTTGATAAGAGAAGATTGCTCTTGTGAAAACATGAGAGAGAAAGAAAATCGCTGATTGTCTATTCTCCCATCCAGACTTAATGTTCTCTGCGTCTTCTGGGGAAAACCAGAACGGGTGATAAATTACACAAAATGAAAGTGACTTCCCTATGATAAGTCTATTAAATGATTCCAAGGTAATATTCATAAAGAACTTGCTATCTCGGAAAGTTAAATGATCTGCTTTCCCACATTCTGCCCCTTAATTGAAAAAGCATCTTACTATGGTAACCATGAAATTAAAGACAGTAATTTCAGGTATTATCAGATCTTTAAAATTTTTCTACATGACTATATGATTCTGAAATCTAATCAGGAAAACAGAAAATCAAATCAAACAGAGTTGTGGTGACCATATGAGTGACTCAGAAGTGATGCTTACCAGCTCCTCCTACACAGCACAAATTTTGCAGATTGTAACTTTAGCATGCAACTCAAATTGGTTAAAATATACTCTGTGTTCATGATAGCAAATTAAAAAGTAATATTATATTTAAACTCTATGATGAAACCAAGTAAAATAGTGTATATTTTAAAACCCTGGTGAACTTTTTTGAAAGACATTGAAGTATATCCCATTATTCACATATATTGTTTGTTTAAAGACTTGCTGTGTTAGTCTGGGTACATTAGAGAAACAAATCCACAGAACTCATATGTAAAAGAGAGAATTTTACATAAAGGGTCAGTGTGCATTAAGAAAGTATCCCAATCCAGTGCTGCCCAAGCCCTTAAGTCCAACATCAGCCCATGTATCAGACGCTGATCTACAAAGTCCTCCTCAAACTCACAAAACACATGCAACGATGCCAACTGCAGGAGGAAAGACGAATCCGTGAATGTGTAAGCATCTCAGCACTGGCAGGGGTCTCCACACGGCTGCTTCAGCATCCAGGGCTGCATCGGGGTAGGTTCACACGGCTTCTCCTCAGGAATGTCTTGATTCTTGCAGGAAGTGAGCCTTGCCAGTTGAAACAGGGAACTGGCTAAGGCAGCTGCACCCTGGTCTGACTATCAGAATGCAAGGGACCTAAGAACTAGGAGGGTGAGGCTCACCGAGCCATTTATCTCTCATCCCTTCAATTAACCCCACATGTGTTTATCAGTCAGGTTGGCACAATAAACCTTAAATATCTCACTTGCCTACTAATATTTATGATTGATTTATTTTTAAAGTAATAACTAGTTTCTTTCAGCAAGAACTTTCCATAACTCAGACTGCTTGGTTATGCCTTTCCATTAAATTCATCCTGATGCATGTATTGCCCCTCCCCTAAACATGATATCTAAGTTATGCCTCTGCTATTTGTTATTATTTAACTTCCTTGACTCAAAGAAGCAAAAAAAAAAAAAAAAAAAGATTCCCTGGACTTAGCTGAGTATGTGATGACCGAGTTCATAAATATTGTTTCAGTTCTAAGTGAAGTAACTGCTACTTGCCTCCTCTAAACAAAAAGGGCAGCAAAGATAAAAAAGCCAGATACTATGGCAAGCAAAAAGAAGCTCTTTGCCATGAGTCAATCCTAATCCATCGGGACCCTATGGGGCAGGCTGGAAAGCCCCGCTGGATCTTTGAGCCTGTAGCTCTTTACGGGGTAAAAAGCCTCCTCTTGCTTCCACAGAACTGCTGGTGGTTTTGAAGCCTGTGGTGGGCAGCCCGGGGATGACCACTGCACCGCCAGGGCTGCCAGATGCTCTCTGTTCAATTGAACTTGTCAGCTACCACAGGGGAGCAGAGTGGGGCTATGTTTCATACAGGTTTTCATAAGCAAATCACCATAGTGGCTGCTTCCCTTCTAATGGCAAGGTCAGCAGTTCAAAACAGCCAATGGCTCAGTTCTGGGTGTGAGAGAGAGGCTCCTCAAGGAGCTACATACGGTCCTGGGGCAGCTCTACCCTCTTCTACGGAGTCTCTGTGAGGTGCCATTGACTTGACGGCAGAAGCTTTGTTAGTTTAGTTTTAGTTTGTTTTTGAGATTATCATGTCTATTCTGAGGGGCCACTGGGCAAACTCAAACCCCTAACCTGTGGCTTAGCAGCTAAACTTTTTTAAAAATCATTTTATTGAAGGCTCATACAACTCTTATCACAATCCATACATACATCTATTGTGCCAAGCACATTTGTACATACGTTGTCAGCATCATTCTCAAAACATGTTTTTTCTACTTGAGCCTTTGGTCTCAGCAGCTAAACTCTTACCTGTCCCACACATTGAGCCTTAGCATTCTGTAATTGAGTAGACACGTTAGTGCCTCTGGACACACCGTCACAGCCAACCCATGCTCTCATGATTTTACCTTCTGTGCTATATATTATATCTACAGAGATTAGTTTTGTGCTATCTAGATTATCCCCAAAGCCCATGTGTAACTTAGTGTTCAACAATTTAGATCTAAATACCTATATTCTGGCAGCTCCCTTAAATACAAACTAGAGATGCACATTTAAATTGCTTGCTTTTATCTGCATAAAGTTATATGTTCTGAAGAATCAGAAGAACTCTATGAAGGATTAAATTCATTTTCACCTATGTATTAGGGAATTTCTAATTCTGAAACCACTTAAGCAGTAGAGAGAGGCGCAGAATTCAACCGTAAGGAATACCATTCTGAGGACAAGCACTTGTGAGTCGCCATGTCAGGCAGAAGTCTGAAACACCAGTGCCCTCAAGTAGATGGTTTTCTTGGCATAAATTTCAAAATTCTGAGGGCCTTACCCTACCCAAGTGCCTTTGGTCTTATTGCACCCTGACACTCCCAGAGCAATCTTACTACGATTAAGAATGTACTCCCTAGATCAGGGGGGTCGTATTTCATGGTTGCACTCCCTCAGAAGACTACTGCCCATCATGCACCAAGTACATTCTGGAGTAAGAAGATTCCTGTCTCCTGTCCTTGGAACTAAACTGTCATTTTAACATGCTTTCCAATGGCAAGAACATCAAGATTATCAAAACCTATAAATTATTAGTATATAATCTACTGTATTTTATTAAAATAAAACTATATCTAGAATGCTTGTACAGTAAGTGCAGCTTAAATATATTAGAAATTCAAGTTTATGCAAAAATAATTTGATTACTTTAACGCATTCACATTTTTAGAAAGAATTTTATTCCACTGATAATTATAATCCTCAATGTGAAGGGATTTTTGAGAACAAAATTAAAGAAAAAATTATAAATTTAATAGAGAAAAAGTAATTTTTCTGTACTTTTCAGGGTATTGTTTTCAGTAATAAAGAACTATAAAATTTCCTGGGGAAAGGTATTCCGTAGTTTAGCATTTTAATTTTTAAAAATTTTTGAACCCTGCTAATTACTGTATAATTTAATTTAATATTTAATGAGACTTATTGATCTAAATGATAAGATGCAGGTTGAGTTCTATTTCCAATTATAAGATCTGCTCATGATGATGAAGACATATGTTTCACTCTAACTATTGTATAGGAAGCAAAAATCTCCTTGCACATAATATGAAAGCATGCCATTATGTTTCCTCTATTAAGTTGCTTTGTCTGATGAATCATTGCCTATCGCACCTTAGTCTTTCAAAAAGATACAAAATGACTTAACTTGCATTACAATGAGAAGCTTCTGTTGCTAAACTTGATACTGATTTGGAGGCATTGTTCTCTTGCTCACGTGCTAGTCACTCAAGGAGAAGAACCCCTGAGCAATCAGAATGTGAAGAAATAAGAGCTTGGACAAATAAGAGAGGCGATACTGAGATTTTCCTCAAATCCTTTAAATATATAAGCTACTTTGGACCCAACAAAACAACACCTAGACCCTGGAAATGACAGCTATAGAAAGCATTCCAACAGTCGGCTATAAGACTACATGTCCTATTGGATCACTATTGCTGAAAAACCATTGTTATGTTGTGTTTTAGACATCTGACACACACCAGGGGAATAAACAATGCTCTCAGCCAGCAGAAATGCTGTCCAGCTCCTGCCTATTGTAGCTTGGTCTAGATCACTGGTTAAAAAATAAAAGTATTTGCATTAAATTTTTTTCTTATATTATTTATCACAAAGAAATAGATTCTAAAAATCTAAATAGACATTAAAATAATTGCTTCCATATATGAAACCAAAGCAAAAATAAACCAGTTTATTTTATTTTCAAAATTAATTGTATAATTATAGATTGTTTCTATGCACATTCCTGATTTTTACCCAGTAAGAACACCTTCTCATTAAAGAACAAAATTTAAACAAAAACAAATTACATATGGCATGCAGACAATGCTCCTGATGAGCAATCCTTCAAAAGGAAATGAACTTATCTGGACATGCATAGTTCTCATTGGCTATTTTAACAACCTAAAGCTAGCAAAGGCCAATTCCATCACAATTACATAACACACTGTACACTTCCAATTTTAATCAAATAAAATACACCTGCCTCAAAAGAGTTCCTGTGCACACATTTCTGTCTAGAGATGACCACTGCAGAGACATCAAAACGGATTTTCTTCCAATATACCAACAACAAATGGCATACGAGTCAGCACTCACTCTCAGCATTATGAAATGTGAAACGTCAACTTGTTTCTCCACAGACAACAAACCTCTGAAAATAGTGCGATTCTTATCAAAATAATTCAACAAAACCCAATTATGACCACTGATCAAATCAGTCTCCCGAAGCTTTTTATACCGAATCTTTGACTCTTATTTACCCTGCCAAGGACATTTAAGGACCTCCCAGACCTGCGATACCACTGGTTCACTGATAGCTCCCAAATGCAATAGCCAGGGTTCTTGAAGACTACCACACCATTTAAGAAATAACTTCTTCAAATCAAACATTTTAAGGCCTATTAAAATAGCTAAAAGATAATAGAGACCCCTAAACTGTTCTTCAAAACCTAAAACCATTCTTTTATAAATTTACACAACACAAAAACATACGAATGTATATACATATTTATGTATATATCCTATTACACAAACTTCCAAGACGTGGCTTAAAACCTCATCCTCTAAATTAGCTAATTCTAGCTCATTTTAACCGGTTCAGAAGCATTATAGTACACTTCAACAAAAAGCTTATGGAACAGTTACAATAACAATGCTCTTAAAATGTCAAACCAACATACCTGCATCACACCAGAGGAATTAAAAGTTCGCATCCACTGTCAAATTAGTAGAGCATGCTGGCACCTACCTTGACCTTGTCCATTCCCTTGCTGGCTCCAGAGAGCCACCGTCACCATTAATAGGCCTGGAGTCCATGTCCACAGACTTCTAGTGAGACTTCCTGGTGTTCTGGCCATTGCATTTTAACTCTGAATATTGAGAAAGTGTATATAAACAAAATAATAAACCTTAAAATCATTACCAATCAAAGCCACTAGCTAATATACATTGTCTATTTACAAATTATCCTGCTTACAAGTAGATACATTAATACATCTTACTACTATTCATATGGAAGCTCATTTCTCTTTAACTTCATAGTCTATGTGTTCATCTGAATATTTTCCAATATAATTTATAAAATAGAACATTAAATTTAAAAAGGTTTAAGAGGTCCTATCAAAATATCTAATTGGATTTCAATGAAGCCAAGAATTATGCATGAACACTATTTATAACTTATTATAAAGGCAAAGTGACACATTAGGAATACCTTGTCAGCTCTGTGCATACATACAAAAATAATTTTTAACACATCTGTGAAGGTCCAGCATAATTATCTCATGAAAACACTTTGTGGTTTTGGTTAAAAAGCATATCATTAACTGCAACTGGATAAAGAGATTTCATGATAAACGACAGATCTTGGGTACTTAAAATTGAGAGTAAAATTAATTATACAAATCACAGGATACATTTCATTCTAATTATAGGTATATAACCCCAAACCAAAAACAAACTCATTGCCATTAAGTCAATTTGGCTTTAGTTGCCCAGTATAGGACTCGGTGGAACTGCTAGTTAGGGCTTGGGGGGCATACATCTTTGCTGGAGCGGGCAGTGTCACGATTCTCCCTCAGAGAAGAGATCTGAACAACTAGCCTGGCAGTTGGCAGCCCAGTGCTTAACCATGAGCCAAACAGGACTCCTGCCAACCCCCAAATCAAAACCAAACCCACTTCCTTTGAGTAGAAGTCATCTCTTAGCAATCCTCTAGGACCAATTAGAACTTTCCCGTGAGTTTGCAAGGTTGTAACTCTTTATGGGAGGAGAAAATCTCATCATCTTCCATCAAAGTAGCTGCTGGTTTTGAACAGCTATCCTTGTGGTTAGCAGTCCAACATGTAACCATACACCACTGGAATGCCCCTATATAACACAAAGGGACCTATATATAAATGCAGTATGAAATGTTATTAAATGATCATTTAAATGATATATTTCATAATACAATATGAAAATGTATATTAAACAAAAGTTTGTTTAATATTTATATAAGCGAATAATATACTAAAATGAATAAATGTAATCTACATATAAACATAAACAGATTAAGTATAACATATAAATAATCTAATTTTTTGAACATTACAAAAGCAGCAATTTGCAAGATGTTAGGTCCAATGCTATAGATTTGGGTGGGAAACATGTGGCCCACTGGACCTATAAAGTCAGCAAAACCATCGTTATCAGTTAATATCATACCTCAACAAAGATAAACAGTTGCCACCATTACATTCAACAACAACAGCAATAACCCACTGCCATCAAGTCAGTTCAGACTCCTAGCAACCGTGTAGGGCAGGGGAGAACTGCCCCTGTGGGTTTCCAAGATGGTAACTCGTTATGGGTGCAGAAAGCCTTGTCTTTATTCCCCATCACAATAGGGGTGAAATAATTAAGTATTTGGCCAATTTCATTAGGCTAATTTTTAAGCCAATAATTTTGTATGGTTCCAAAAGAACTGCAGTGACATATCTATTTGTTTGTTAGCATATTCCTAGGGACTAAGCACTTTCAAATTCATCACTTGACAAAAGAAAAAAGGACGGCTTAAAGAAGTCACATAATCCCAAATCATGTGATAAGTAGTGAGGCTACCGTGGTTTGCACCACAGCAGAATGGATTCATAGTGTGTGCACGCAACAACTGATCACTAAGCAATGTTAGTCCCTGGTCTCCTAATTTCAGTCCTGGAATTGCTTCAAATGGATGTCAAGAAAAATAAAAAAAAATGTCTATTTGATCACAAATAATGGAAATATTTCTCAAACTAATAATCGTTAAAATATAAGGCAATTGAGCAATTACAGAAAACCACCAGCCCTCCCCAGAGTAACAGGCTGCCCCAAACAAATCTGTTTCCTCCAATACAGAAATGAATTATTAATACGTCTACATTGAAAATAAGATGAGTCACACTACACAGCGGTGATACCTATCATGTTTTTAGGGAGAAGGAAGCAGGATAGGTGTTGCCGATTACCTACCTTTCCTAGTGGAGCTTATGTTTGTGTATGTGTTGATTTTAGAACCACCAATTCTTAAATCTATGTCCCCTTCTAATTCTAAGTAATCATTTCTACATAGCATTAAAAATATCTAAACTCACTCTCAATTTAAGTCACTCTCATGAATTATTTTCTCAACTTTATATATATATTAAATACAACTTTTACATTTTGCCTCAATACATAGTATTAATTTTAATTTTGAAACAATCTATACATCAAAGGAAGCATTTGAAAAATAAATACTCCAGGAAGGCATATCATAAGAAACATTAGTTCCATTGTAGAAGTAAAATTTTACAGAAATGATGGCTTTTAGCTTGTTTTCATAATCAAAAGAAAATGCAATATTTCAATATTAATACTTAGGGCACATATTTCATATGTATCTAATAGTGTGATGTGTTATTTCCAGGTGCCCCTGTCTTTCATGACATGAAAATCACACTTTCTACAAAATTTTGAAATTAATCCACAACTGTTTTCAAGTCAGGTACACTCAAACATGTTTTTAATGAAAGAAAAGTACATTAAAAGAAGCAAATATTGTAGATAAACCCGGGAATAAAGTAGCCTTCACCAAAAAGATATGCCAGTTGACTTCCTTAATTATTTTCCATTACTGTTTCCATGTATAGTAAAATAATAAAAAATCACAAGGAAGAAGCACACCAGGTTGTGTGATCCAAAGATGATAATTACAATATTCGAGTATGTTGAAGAGATGAGTATCAGAGCGAAATTTATGAACACCAAATTTGGAGAAAGCAATAGAGGACAGTGGGAGCCCAAAACCCATGTGCAGAGTATCTAGTCAGACTGAGCGGCAGACAAAAGCAAAGAGTCTCGAACAGCCTTAATCAAGCTGAGGCTATTGTAAGCTTAATTATGTGGGTTCAAAGTCAATACTTGGCCAGTTGACACCCCCCACCCCTACTGACATGAACTGAATTTGTACTGGGAGCAAGGATCCCTTACTGGTTCCAAAACGGAAATTTCCTCCCTGCAATTTTAAATGTTGATGGGAGTCTTTTCCTTTTTATGCATTATCTGTATTTCTGTCTTTACACACTATTATGATTTTAGCCTTGCCACCTTAGTACGATTTGTTTTGTTTTTTTTGTTTCTTTTCTGGTTTGGTTGGATGTTATTGTTTTGTGTTGGGTTTCCCAGCTGTGGAGCACAGGAAGAGTGGATACATCATGAGAATCATTGATGCAGGGGTTATAGGGAACGCAGGTTTGGGGGATGGGTGATAGGAGAGAAAGGGGATTTGTGGAGTAAACCATGAAGGAAGTAGTGGGGAGGGAGCCCTGGAACTGGTCGTGGTTTGTCGTGGCTGCACAAGGCAGTTGCTGCAATGGAGAGGGGTACTCGAAGATTGATGTGGTGATGACTGTGCCTTGATATGATGGAAATACTGAATTGTTGATCTGTAGGATATGTAGATTATAAACCAACAAAACTGTTTGGAAAAAATAATAACGTTAAAAATAATAACTTGTTAAAGATATTAAGGACCCCTGGTGGTGTAGTGGTTATGCACTGACCTGTGATCCACAGTGGACAGCTGGAAGCTACCAGTATCCCCACTGGAAAAAGACAGGGCTTTCGGGCCCGGTCAACAGTTGGGCAGATCCATGGCAGGTCACTAGGAGTCGACACTGACTCACTGCAGGTGGTGGGTTTGTTTTTTTTTCTTTTAAGAAATATTAACATGGTGAGAGATTGATGATAAAAGTATCAACAGACCTTGCCTCAATAGCATTTATTGTTCTCTTTGGAAACTATTGAAGAGCACCAAAGCTCAGGAAGTAGAACTCCAAACGTTTGGGGCACTGCTTCCTGTGGAAAAGGAGTTGCTACCAAGTCAACCCAGATTCACGCCACCTTGTGTGCAGCAGAGAAGACTGCATGCCATGGGGTCAAACTGATTGGTGTTTCAGAAGTAAATCACCAGCCCCTATTTCTAAAGTGTCTTTTGGTGGTCTTGAACCGCCAACCTTCTGTCAGTATGCAAATGGGTTAACTCTATAAACACTCAGCAACATCACTTCTTATAAAAATTACAGGAGCATGGTTATACAAGGACTGCGGAACAGCAATATTATGAGATGCAATGAGATTATCAGGCGCTGCAGTGCATCTCCTGAATGCTGATCTGTCAGAAGGAGCACACCAAAAGTGCCAAGTCAGAAGACTGTTTTACATATAGAGTATCAACCAGCAAGGGCGGTCCTAAAGAAACGTGAAAGAAAGCAAAGGTATTCGAGTATCCACTGCTATCAAAGTCAAATAGAACAGCAATCATACAGCTGCAGCAGTGAGACCCCATACAGGAACCCCACTAGGTGAACTGGTCTCTATCTCAGACACACCTGTAGCCCTGAGACTTAAGCCGGAAACCCAGATGTCTGAGGACGCAGACACCTGTACCAAAAGTGGCATGCCATCAGTGGGTGGACAAACCAGATCTCCCTGCATCAGTGACCTGTATGCTGCTTTTAGATTCATACTGGGAAGGTGGGCAGTGGTTGGTGTAACATGAAAATAACTATAATTCATCAAGGGGTCACAAGGGTGGAGGGTAGGGGGAGAGGAGCTGATACCAAAGGCTCAAATAGAAAGTAAATGTTTAAAAAAATAATGATGGCAATATTGTATGTATAAATATGCTCGATACAATTGATGTATGGATTGTTATAAGAGCTGCAAGAACCCCCAATAAAATGATCTTTTAATAAAAAAATGATATGTACTACTATCATTTATCAGCCTTTTAGCTAAGATCAAGTGTAGTGCCTGTTCTTATCAGTTTAATATCTGATCCATCTTTTATCTGAGGACAATATATCAGACGGATTTTGGGAGCCCGGAGATGCTCCATCCACTCTACGCATAGTCCTGGCATTGGAGTACCTCCAGGACAGGTGTCACACCCCCCTCTGGGGGGCAGATTACGAAAAAGAAAAGAGAAAAAGATACAGACTACTCTGGCAATATCATGACAGCCATTCTGCTATGTCTTGCTTATGCTGGTGTACGTTAGGGGGTAACGCAGAGGTATGCCTTCATTGGGGTCACCCTTGTGAAGCTGTGTTATTTGTTGCTCTACTTTTCACTAAATAAAAGCCAGGGGCATTGAGCCTACAGGGAAAGAAGACATTAGAAGGAGTTTGGGTGTGTGTGCTATAGATGCTTTGGGGAGATAAAAATGAAATGTCCTAACGAAGCCCAGGAGGTAAAGTGTGTTTGGAAATTTACAATGGAAGCAATTGTACAATTGAATTTGATATGATTGAACTACGGAGTGACATGATATATATATTAATACCCAAGTTATAGGAAATTAATGAAAAAAATAAAAGCATAAACCCAGGAATGAATTCTGGGCTCTCATTAAATCCTAGATATTAAGAACAATTAGTTCTTACATCATGGCCCTGCTTGATACTCATTTTGGGGGGATTCTACATTTTGGGGGAGGCAACACTCTAGGATGGATGTTGTGGCGCTTGTACAATTCCCCCTTGATATGATTGAACAAGTGAACTATTCAATTGATATGTAAATTATGCACCAATAAAACTGGGGTGGGGGGAGATGGGATGAGTCAGGTTACATTTCCCTCCCCCTCATGAAATGGTCACTGAAGATAAGGTTGCTATAGCGAAGTGTGGTGAAGAAAGATGGTGCCCAGCGCTCACTTAGGATCTTAATGGCTTCCGATCAAACAAGCAGCCTTCTAAGTGAGGAATCAAAAACAAGTCCACATAGAAGAAGCACACCAGCTGGTAGGATCCAAAGATGACAATTACAAAAATTGAAATATGGGGTGAAGAGAAAAGTATTAGATCGAAAATTGTGAACAATTAATTTGTAGCAGGCTATGGAGGACAGTGGACACCTACAACCCATCTGCAGAGTATCCAGTCAGACCTAGGAGCTGGCAGATCTGCTACAGCCAAAGGCAAGGGTCCCCAACAGCCACAAGATCAGGCAAAGACCTTGTACTCTTGATTATACTGGATCCAATTTTATACTTGGCCAGCTGAATTCCCTGTAGGCACAACCTGAATTTGTACTGGGAGCAAGCCTAGTTGTTCCATGCCAGAAATGTCTTCCCTGGCTTTCTGAATGTTGATGGAGGTCTACTCCCACTGACGCATCAGTTGTGTCTTTGTCTTTAGACTCACAGGATCTTATTCTCATCGCCTTAGTGTGATTTGTTTTTCATTTTCTGAGGTTTCCCAGCAGTGAAGCACAGGCGTAGTGGATGTGTAATGATAATAACCGATGCTGGGTGTTACAGGAAAGGTAGGGGTGGGGGATGGGCAATAGGGAGGGAAAGGGGAGTTTTAGAGTAAATCATGAAGGCAGGAGAGGGAAGGGAGCGCAGGAGCTGATCCTGATGGCACAGCTCATTTTGGGGGTGATTCTACCATGGGGGAGGGAATGCTCTAGGATTGATGTGGTGTTTGTCCAATTCGTCCTTGATATGACTGGGCAATTGAACTGTTCAATTCTATGATATGCAAATTATGTGCCAATAGATCACAATGTGCTAAAACTTAGGTGGGAAAGGAACAAGAAACAAAGATGGGATGGGTCCCGGTTGCATTTCATTCGATAGCACTTCAGTCCCCATGAGTCAGAGCTGACTGTACAACCACGCCAGCAATATTAAAGGAGGTCTCTGGGGGGGTATCTGTGGCCTCCTCCAACCATTGCATTCCTTAAGGGCATGTCGGGGATATTTTCCTTGTTCAGCCTACAGACCTGACCCCCCAGTCAAGGTGCAGTATCTGTGAATAGAGTTGGTTCCTGCAGGTTGTTTGTTAACTCACATAAATGATGCTGCTGGCTTACCAGGTCATTGTGATATCCACAATGTAGAACTAGTGAGCTTCTAATATCGGTTTTTATGATGATTTCTTTAAGGAAATTCTTCTGTAGAATGAAGCTTGCAAGTCCCCCTTTTGGCAATAGACCCATCTATTGAAGTGCTTTCCCAAGGCGATTTGGACTATGCCAACCAGCCTCTGGGCTGGTGATAACTTTTTTTCACTTTCTCTACTATAAGGAAACTTCCCTGCTCAATCTTCTAAAACTAAAGCGCAGCGGATCGAATTGGACGAGGAAGTGACCACAGCTCACAGGTCATCAGTTCTTCTTCTGGGCGTATTACAGGAACACAGTGCTGCCAGAAGATCATAGCAGATACCATTACAGCCCTCGAGCTCCAGTTATTGACATTGATTGTTTTCAATGGGAAATTTTCATTAAGAGCCATCACATGACCTACATTCAGTAATAACTTAGATTAAGATATATACTGCAGCTTTACTTTAACTTTGTCCTTCGGCGGAGTCACTTTTAAAATAAGTATTCTTGACATTAGTACATTTTCTTAAGTAGGAACAGTGTGTTTCCAAACTAAACCTGGCATTTAACAGCCATGATCAAATGAGTGTAAAATACACAGAAATATTGTAATAGGTTTAAATTATATGTATAGATTTAAACCTTGTCTACTTTTATTTTTATTTGTAATTTTTGACCAGATAAAATACAGAAACCAACACTATTACTCTGTCACCGTAGTTTACGAATAAGAATCCCAACAAAAGTAGCAGACTCAATTCTTCATCATGTCTAATTTCTTTGATAAAATTAATTAATCATCATAAGACTCTTTTCCTCTATGACAAGAAAAGACCTCTGTAGTATACCTACTATCTCTAAAGTACTAAAAATTGACAAAGTTACTTATTCAAGGGAAACTGAGATTGTCTTTGTACTAGATCAGGCATCTTGACATACAATATAAGATGTATATCTATGTCTCGATGTGTATCCAGAAACTGTCCCCTGGATGACTCATCACATACACAAACCTGAGAATCGCTGTATATGCACAGAATTGGGAGGTGAGAAATTGGAATATGCATTTTAATGCATCTTCAAAGGGGTCATATTTCTTTCTAAAGTTAAATTTATACAATAGGACCTTTAATAAAAATTATAGATTAATTATGTCATAGAAATATAGTACCATTCTAATCTTAATGAAATAAAGTTTCTGTAATCAGACTGCACTTTCAGTAACATATAACTTGAAATCAGTGATGAGTCAGCTATGTCTGACTTAAAATGACTGTGAATCAGAGAACAATAAAACTATGCAATAGAAGTATTTACTCTGATATCTGAGAGTCCGTGTGAGCCAGAAGGGCCTAAGGTTCATCTGGAGAGGCAAGATTACTTATCACTGTAAGCACTCTGGTACATGGGAAGTGTCACAAAACCATTTCGATTTATTCAGCTACTCTCTTCAGTGGCCTTAAAGTGAGCTGTTCAAAGATCAAACTCGAGGTCTATAGCTATTGATCAAAGTGGGTGAGGACTTTGTGAGCCTTGGGAACCACATGATATGAATAGGCTATGGGCACCACTAGATCTAGTAGTGACGAGTGCAATCAATAAACATGTATTAGACACTGTACTAATTACCAAACTGAGGAGCGAGCAGATCTCAGTACCAGTCTTCTGGGAGTTTTCATTCCAGTGAGAAATACACGTTCAGAACCCAATTCAGTTAAGAAAGAAATCATTTTAAATGTGGTCGTAGGTAAGCGCTAAAGAGATGCTGAGTACACAAGAGATTTTCGGGGCGAACATCTGACAGAGTCTGCGTTAATCAATTATTTCAGGTGGCTGTATTCAAGCTGAGGATAAGCAGGATTGCTTCCCATGCCTTGGAGAAATTCTTCCAGGCACAGAAACCAATGTAGTCAAGGACCTGAATTTAAGAAAAACTTGGAAGGTGGAAAAAAAATGAAGTATGAGTCTTATCCACATAAATCAAGGAGACTGTTGAGTGTGGTGAACAGGTAAAGAAATGTGAAACTACAGAAAATGATGGGCCATGAAGCTGGAAAGCTGGGGAAGATATAAATAAGATGTGCATTTAAGGGATTACTGCAGTTTCTTTGTAGCTACTCGACTAACTAGAGGGGTTAAGAATGAAAGGAGGAAGATTAGTGTTGAAGTTATACTGTCTGTGTATTTGTCTAGACATGTGGCATTTGATTTTTTCAGAAAGGAGAGGGATTATAGATATATTTGGAAGCAAAGAAAAATGGAATGTTTGATTAGAAACAGGGGTTATCAAGAGAAAAGTAGAGAAGAAACTTCCGTTTTGTTCAACCGAATATGTGGTACCAATATTTATGAATATGTGGGAAATCAGAACACGTTGTCTCTGAGGAATCCCCGTGTTTTTGTGAAGAAAGACAGTAACGCTCAGAAGAAAGTCTAGGTCAGACTCTAGCATTGGAAATAATTAACCATTGGTAGATAACTATTGTCTAAAGCTGAGAAAGAGCATGTGAAGAGAGAAAATAAAACAGACGATGAATTAGGATGGAGTACATGGGAACATAAATATTTAAAAATTGGCTAGAAGAATATGAATAAATAAATTATCCTATAAAGAATTCTCATAAATTTTAGGGGAAAGTAAAGAAATTGTTGATATGGAAACCAAATTATTTTATAAAAAGATACTCAACTGAATTTTCTGTGACTTAGAATTAAACACTCCTAAATTTATTTAAAATAGGACTAGCTTTCTCAGAATAAAAGGTTATATTAAAAAGAAATTGATAGTGGCTCTTAAAGTGTAATATGGCAAACGCTGACATAAACATTCTTTATAAAAATTTCATTAATGATGATTCAAGGTTCAATGAAATGGAGCTGTAAGATGACCTGAACCAATACTGGAAATGTTTCCGCTGATGATGACAGGATGGTTAGCAAATGGAGTTCAGGTTGGTTTCAGGAGACTGATGAAAATGAAGCCTGGGAACGGAGCATGAAATATGAAAAGTGAAGACAAGAGGACACCGAAGGACTGTCTGGAAACAACAAAAGCAGTAGCCTGAAGAAAATCTCAATAAAAATGAAGAATTATAGGAGTGAGGTTACCAATAAAATGAGCTAGAAGTAGAATAATATTTATAGGTGGGGTGTTTTGCCTTCGAAGTTTAGGTAGTGCATGGCCTGGGATGGCCAGGTCTTTAACTTGACCGTGGAAGGAACAGTGAAGGCTGAAGGGAGAAAAGGCAATGGAGATAAGAAGTCAATCAACGAAGCAACTCAGGTTCTTTCACGCCCCATCCACATGCGTGACGACAGCAGGGAAAATAATGACCGGAGATGAAGGGGATTTTGAGCAAGGTTTTCAAGTCTAACGTGTCTGGCAAGAGTAACCTTGATACCTGATGAAATTCACACTGAGAACAGACGTAGGATATTTTTAAATGCTTCAGGTCCCAAGGAAGACTTACATTCACAAGACGGAGAGAAACGTTAACCTCTAAGAGACAGTGGCCCTCACGAACCAGCTTTCTTGCCATAAGGTACATGGAGAATGAGGAAAAAACCAACTAATTTAATTTATCAAGGCTGATGGAAAAATTCTGTCTTTGGTAGCAAAGACAATTCATTTTAAGGACAATTAAAATGTAGAATGTAACATTATTCACTTGTGATTGTTTTTATTAATTTGGTAGATACTACATATATTTGAATAGATTTAGCACAAAAGCCTAGTAAACTCTACTGGCACAACATCTTCATCCAAAATTCCCCAAATGAAGGAACCCCATGTTCTTCCAGCCTTGTCCTTGCATTAGGAAACAACCATGCCCAGCTGTTTTATACAGCATGCCCCCTACCCCCAGCCCCCACATACATTATCCAGGTGCAAGTATCATACCTGAAGTTTGATGGACAATTATCAAATGACTATAACCTTTAAGAGTTTTAAAGGATTTGAACATAAACCCATGTTCAACTTATTGATCAAAGCTGTTAAACTGAGTGCCCAAATCTGGAAACTGAATGAGCTTTACCGTTACACCTTTGGCCAGGAAGACATTAAAAGTTGTGCAAGGTTTTAGTTTACAGAAGTGGAAATAGCCTAACTGTGAAACTCAACTTTTGATTATCTGGCTAAGAGACAGATCCGGATAAGAGTTCACTGACTCAAATTAAATTTTGTGAAGGTAAAGTAGATACTTGTTAAAGTGGAAAATCTATTTAAGGAAGATTAAGTAGACATTGTGTCTGCCCTGTGGATAGATGTATATTTGTATTTTACAAAAATAGCTTACACCTTTGAATTGCGGCTTTTCCCTCCTGGGTAGGAGTAATATAAATACACACACATGCACACTCACACAGCAAATTAAAAATAATTTTATATTTTAAATGCCTATTTTGGCATGCTGCCATGGTTCTTCAGCCATTTTCACTATCTTTGTCTAACTATCGACGCTGCACAAGACACATATATTAATATATTATACTTTACTTCAAAGTTCCAACATGTGTGAAAATAAGAATATCTCTTACTTTCCATATTTTTGAGCTTCCATAGTTTAGAAGTATAAATAAACATCCTTTCTAATAAAATGATTGAATTCAGAAAATCCACATGTACTTTTTATATATGGATTTTGGGATAGGGAACAGAAGAAATTGTGCTTCATTGAGTTGTACCTCTCTATGATGAAGCATAGCTTCGGTGTTACCTGCTCATGAGTGGCTCAATTTCTATGCTCTGTGTAGAAGAGAGGGTCGAGAAATGAGCCCTGGGTTAGAGTGGACTCTAGTTGACTCACTTACTAACCAGTTAAGTAACAGTATAATAGTACTTATTCTCTATAAGATGACAGCTCTGGTGGTAAATTGAAGGAATCAGATTTTGCTTTTTTATGTAAAACTTTTTCTAGACATATCAACGCTATGTAAGACATAGCCTCTCCTTCGCAATCCCAACATATACAGAGAGATACAAACTATCTTTTAATTTAGTAGAACATACCTGGACTCAATGAATTCAGATCAAAGCCATTATTTTAAGGCATAAACAACCCAATCAGTTCCTGTTTTCACCATAAAAGCTTCAAGCCTGTGGGCTAAGAGTTAAATATGGTGTTCATTGAGGATGAACTGAAAGGATTATAGCCCACTTTTAACTTCTAGCTCTATTGCCCGGAAATTTCTTTCACTCATGTAAAACCGAACCCTGAGAGACCTTACCCAAAGAAGAAATCAGGCTAAATTCTCAGTAAAGGGCAGGAAGACAAGTAAACACAGTTCTCGTCGTACCGTAGGGATTCTCAAGATACCTACTTTCCTACTGAAGCACAGGAGGGGTTGTGACTATAAAACATTGGTGTGTGATACCTGTCAAGTTCAAATGAATTGCATTTTCAAACCGATCTACAATTAGGTCCAAGGATAATGACTCAAATTAGTGAATTTAGAAATTGTTTTAAAATGTTTTGTGGAGACATGTCAAATCATTGTCATGGATTTATCATTGTTACATTTGCTAATTCAATTTAGTGTCAAGACTTAATCAGATAAGCCATATACCATAAAGTGAAATGTTTAATTCCTCACAAACACCTATAAACAGACAACCTAGATATGAATGCTTTCAGTGAGAGTATACTCAAGTATATTAATTTGATTTAACATAAATATTTCATAACATTTTAACAATGACTTTATGAGATTGTGAAGCAATGTTTGAAAATCTTGGCATTTATTATGAACTTAATTTCAATTTCTGATCTGGTAACATTGATCGCAGAAAAAAGCCTACCATGGTTTGGACACAAAATCTTGATTCCCTGGATGAACACTACTGGATGAACACTACTGGATGCACACTACTGGATGCACACTACTGGCCCCTCAGCTTGTATGACCACATGCTGGCCAGGGTTGTTCTCTGTTTCCTTGAGAGCACTTTACATAAGGCAAAGGAAAAGTCGAACTCAAAGGCATATTACACTTTTATTTTTATGTTTTAAATCACTTTATTGGAGGTTCATACAAATGCTACCACAATCCATATATACTTTCATTGTGTCCAGCACATTTGTACATTTGTTGCCATCATCATTCTAAAATCATTTGCTTTCTACTTGAGCCGTTAATATCAGCTCCTCATTTTTCGTCCTCCTTCCCCACTACCCTCTCCCTCATGAACTCTTCCTAATTCATAAAATTATTATTATTTTGTCATATCTTACACTGTCCGATGTCTCCCTTCACCCACTTTGCTGTTGTTCATCCCCCAGGGAGGAGGTTATATGTAGATCCTTGTAATAGGTTCCCTCTTTCCACCCACCCTTCCTCTACACTTCCAGTATCGCCACTCTCACTACAGTCCTGAAGGAATCATCCACCCTAGATTCCCTGTGTTTCCATTTCCTATCTGTACCAGTGTACATCCTCTGGTCTAGCTGGATTTTTAAGGTAGAATTTTATTAAACAAAATTCTCCTCTGACTTTTGAAATAATCTGAATATTTTAATATGTTAACCTATTATTAAAATAGAGTTTTCCAATGAATACACTTTCACAAATATATTTGCTTAATTCAGTTACTCTGGAAAGCTGTCAAGTATCAGCAAGGTTTTCATCTTTGTCGCCCCCCCCCCATCATAACATTTTTCACGCTGTCGCAGCATGCTTCCGCCACTGCATCTACAGTACTTATTAGGATGTCCTATACATCCTCTGTAAATTATTTACTCTACTGGACAGAAGAAAGTGGATTACAATGATATATCTTCTTTTCCCTTGTTCTACTGGGTGATTCATCTAACGGAAGCGATCATGAGCAAGCATACCATTGCAAATAAAACCTAAGTTCCGTATTATAATTCACATAAATAATGCTCATTAAAGATTAACTTGAATTCGACAGCAATTAAGAATGTTCGTTGCTTAATATAAAATGCCATACCACCTGATGCTGTTTCTTTCTTTAGGGCCTTTTTTTTAAAAGATCATTTTATTGGGTGCTCTTACAGCTCTTATAACAATCCATACAGCAATTGTATCAAGCATGTTTGTACATATGTTGCCATTATTATTTCCTAAACATTCACATTTTATTTGAGCCCTTGGTATCAGTTCCTCTTTTCACTCTCCCTCCCCGCTCCCACCCTTGTGACCCCTTGATAAATTGTAAAGCATTAGTTATTTACCATTAGTCAGAAAATGCCTAAAACTATAGCGCTACTTTTCTACCTTAAGTCTATAACTTTTCCTTGCAGTTTCACTACTATAGTGGAGCCCTGGTGACATAGTGGTTATGCATTGGGCTGCAAGCTCTGGAAGTCCAAACCACCTGCCTCTCTGTGGGACAAAGATGGGTTTTCCACTGCCATAAAGAGCTCCAGTGAATGAAGGGGGAAGTGCAGAGTGGAGACCCAAAGCCCATTTGTCGGCCACTGGAGACCCCCTCACAGAGGGGTCTAGGGGAGGAGATGTGTCAGTCAGGGTGCGATGTAGCACCGATGAAGAATACAGCTTTCCTCCAGTCCCTAAATGCTTCCTTCCCCCCCCCATCCCCCATACTACCATGATCCGAATTCTACCTTGCAAGTCTGGATAGAGCAGAGGTTGTACACTGGCGCATATAGGAGCTGGAGGCACAGGGAATCCAGGGTGGATGATACCTTCAGGACCAGGGGTGTGAGGGGCAATACTGGGAGGGTAGAAGGTGAGTGGGTTGGAAAGAGGGAACCGATTACAAGGATCTACATGTGACCTCCTCCATGGGGGACGGACAACAGAAAAGGGGGTGAAGGGAGATGCCAGATAGGGCAAGATATGATAAAAAATAATTTATAAATTATCAAGAGCTCATGAGGGAGGGGGGGAGCGGGGAGGGAGGGGAAAAAAGAGGACTTGACGCAAAGGGCTTAAGTGGAGAGCAAATGCTTTGAAAATGAATAGGGCAAAGAATGTACAGATGTGCTTTATGCAATTGATATATGTATATGTATGGATTGTGATAAGAGTAGTATGAGTCCCTAATAAAATGTTAAAAAATTAAAAAGAGCTCCAGTCTCAGAAACTCAATCACCATGCTGCCCTGCCCTACAGGGTTACTACAAGTCAATATGGACCCAGTGGCAGTGACTTGGTTACTAAAGGCCACAGAGCTCTTCTCACAACCCCCTCTTGCATTGGGCATTTTTATTCAAACGAGATTGTCATGTATGATCCCAGGGAGATCCTGGCACCTTCACACGCTATAGGACTTCCCTGTATTCACAAGATTATGAGATTGCTCAACATAATTTTCAAAGCACCACCCTAGCTTAAAGTAACCAAAAGATGAAATTAAGACTTTATTGTTCAGAATAATTCTCCTTCCACAAATATCCATATCCTAAATCTAAACCTCTGGAATTTTCTAATGTTAGTTTATATGGGAAAATGTATTTTCTGGAAAATCATGTAAAGGATTTTGAGGAGAGTTGATTAACCAGGATTAGTTCAGTGGTCTTTAAATGAAATGGTAAATATCCTGAGAAGCAAGAAGCAGAGAGAGTTTTGACACAAAAGAGGGGGAGGTGGTAGGAAGCACAAAGCCAACAGCAGCGAGGAGACAGTGAAGGCGCTGCTCCTCTGCAGCACAGTCCTTGTGCCTGCTTGGCTTTGGATCCTGTGAGTCAGCTTTTTGACTTTTGGACCCCAGACCTGGAACATAATTTTGTGTTGTTCTAAGCAACCAAGTTTGCTATAATTTGTTACACTATCCATAGGAAACAAATATAGCATCATTCATACACAGAATAGTCCATATAAAATGGACAATTATATTCTTTTTAATTTGCCAAAACATTTCTTAAATCACTATGAACAGTTTCCTGATATAGCCAGTTTAAATCCATATACTGTGTATACAAGAAAAACAATGCTGCTAAAGAAAGAAAAACAATGCTGTCCCAGTATATTAGCTTCCTAGAACTGCTGTAAAAAATTGTTGAAAACTTAATGGCTGAAGACAACACAATGGCAATGTTAAGTATTACAGGACAGTAAAACCTGCCTCATCTGACCTGTTGCTTGAGTCCCCTGCTATGCCTCGAAAATCCAACCAACCAACAAACAAAAAACCCCAGGGAGAGTTATCTGGATTTTCATGGACAGGGCTTTCCCAAACATAATGTCCTCTTAAAGGCTTTGATCTTTCCTGATGGTGAAGTCAATGTTTGTTTTGTTTCTTAGGTGCCATTGAGTCAGCTCCAACCCAAAGCAAGCCTGTGCACAGCAGAAAGAAATGGGCCTGTCCTTCCCCATACTCACAATTGTTCCTATGTCTGAGCCTATGTCTTATGATACAGATAGTCAAATGACTGAAGATAGTCAATAAACCACAAGTGAACATCTTTCTGGTAGTCTCTGCTTTAAGCCAAGATCCATCTGACATGGCAAAGGTATTCCTCACTGCTGTCTCTACTGAATCCAGCTTGAATTTGGGTGCTCCCAGCCAATGCACTACTGTAACCATTGTTCAATGGTTACAAAGCAAATTCCTACTTGCCTTGATGTTTGCAGGATCACCTTTCATCCTACTTGGGGAGGGGCTCAAATAGGGATCTTTTTCAGTCAACTGGCCAGATAGCTAAATCCCAAATCTTTGCATAGACAATTATGTACTTCCAGTGACAATTACGTACAATTACCTACAGTTCCAGCGTAGACAATTATGTACTTCCTTATCAACTTGTAGGAACATTTCGCTTGGTACTCCATCAATCCCTGAAACATTGTCTATGGCTAATACGTTCAGTCCAGGGTAGTCTTCTGACTTCAGTATCATTGAGTCTTGCTCATAAGGTACCTCCTCAACTGTTTAAATATTGCCTAGCTGTTTTTAGTATAATAACTTTGAATTATTTCTATCTTCTTATGGTATTTCCTACATCATTCAATATGTTTTCCATAGACTCTTTCAAAATGCAACTGGAGGCTTGGTTTTTTTCCCTTCAGTTTTCTTTGTTTCTTTTTTTTTACAGTTTGAAAATATGATGAGCATATTCTTCCTTTGCCTACTTGTGTCAGGTTTTTGCATGCCTCATTAGGGTACGTTGTCTTCTTGAGTTGCCCATTGCAAGTTTCTGTTCAATTCTTCTACTCTATTATCTACTCCAGGAAAATATGCCCATGTCCAATGTCATCTTAAAGCCCAGTAGTTAATATGCTCCAAATTCTAGTCCAACTCAACTTTATAATTAATAAGCATCACTTTGAAGGACTGGCATATATCCTGGCCCTGAAAGTCTGGGTAATGTGCAAAGCACATTTGGGAACATAATCGACTTTAATGTGCTGAAGCCAGATGCATTTCATGCCGATGTGTGCTTAGGGAAGGAAGTTCATCTCATATATCATGATAAGCATCTGTTCACTAAATTCCACTGACGGATTCTCATCATGTGCACACAACAAAACACTTAAGGAAATAAAAGCTCTTTTGCAGACACTTAAAAGAATGAACTAAATACAAGCAACTAATACAAAAATGCATTTGTCATTTCTTGGCAATTTTCAGTACTTTCCTGCCACAGAGTCTATTAGAAGCAGAAGAAAATTAGAAAAGCAATACATTTCCTTCAAACCAGACTGTTAATGCATGCTTCTTAATATAAAATATATAAAAATAAAATCATTAATGAAAATATGATGCATTACTCAACCCGCAGGGGAAATTACAAATTTAAGTATATATGTATTTTTCATCAATGTGAATAAATCCTCAAAAACTCATACTAAAATGAGATTTCAGCCCTGGGAGGACAGTCATAACTCACAGGTCAATTGTTCAAATCCACCACTTGCTCCATGGAAAACCCATGTAGTGACTGCTTTGGTAAGAATTGGAATTGGGAACCTAATAGGACAGCCCTATTCTGTCCTAAAGAGGCACTATGAGTTGAAATTGACTTTATGGCAAACATTTCGGTAGAATACTATAGAATTATAAAGACTAAATTATTTATTAGAATAATATAAATGTTTCCATGTTAATAAACTTTCTTTTTTGCCCCATTTTACACTTTCATTATTACTAATAATGACTCTAATACATTGGGTCACAGTATGAGTTTCCTCGAATTTTCTACCATTGTCTGTTTTCCTTTTCAAATATTTAAAAATGAATTTTCTTTTATTGGTAATTTAGGACAGTTTTATATATTCAGTATATTTAATTTTTTCAAATATACTTGTCGGTTTCATATTTGCTTTTTATACTAGTTATGTTAATTTTTATCATAATACGTTTTGTGATCTAACTTAGTCCAATCTTTTCTTTTTTGTTTTTTTGGTTTTTTGGTTTTTATGGACTTCAGTGGGCTATGTTTAGGAAAATCAGTCTCCTCTTAATATGACAAATGACATCTGTTTATATGAGTTTCTTCTAGTTTAAAGGGTATACTTGATACTTACTCCAAAATTCAACTTAGATAGAAAAAATATATACTACAGCATGTCATTGACTTGAACATTATTTTCTAAATCACTTTTTGTCATATAATTTATTTGGAAGAATAACATATTTATCAAATTCTAAGTGTTCACTTGGTTGAAACAGTATAGTAATGTGATGAGTTGTAATTAACTCAATGGCAGTATGTATTGCTGGGTTGGTTGATAAACATTTCTAAATCCAAGAATGACAGCCCTACTTCATCCTCAATGAGTGAGAGGATGGAGGAATTGTTTGCTATGATTTAATTGTACAAACAGTAAGAAGCATGCTTATTTCATTCCATCTTTAACCAGCTCAGACATTTTTGGTTCTGGTTCTGAGTTGCTTTCTATCTTGAGCTGTGTGCCCAGTTCCCTGTGAGAGCAGGGCTAAAGTTTGTGGCAAGTGTTCTAGTACTCTGTGCTGTGCCAGACACTGAGAAAGGACTCGAACACACGCTTTGTTGGCTACTTTGACTGATAAGTGTCTCATTCCCATCTAATGGTGCTTGCATGCTCCTGACTTGTATCCATTACGGAGAAACACTCATCCACACGGTTTGTATGTGCTCACGTGCACGCACATGCAACCATTATTTAAAGACACACATTTTGAAAATGCTATCAAGAAAATAAGAAAACTATATATGTTATTGATCCTAGAATTGCTGTCACAAAGAATGTGATGGAAAACACTAAATATGAAGATGAAAGAGGCAGAATAAAGATCAAAATGGCAAATGGCATTTCCTTTGAATTTTCTTTTCCGTCTTTCCAATGCAGCAGGAAAAGCAGTCGACATAAAAATGGACGTACACAATGTGCATGTATATCACATTTTCTTATTTTCATGATGGATATATGAATACATCCTTATGTATTCACATGCATGTGAATATATATCATATAATATGCCATATGCTTTATATTTATGATACTCACATAGGTACAAAATATACAACAAACAGGAAAGTTTTGCATAATAATTTCATTTATATTCATTTGCTCAGCTGAAAACGTAGGCGATTTTAAATCAAAATCAATTATTCATTTAGAATTGTTTGCAACCTAATCTCCCCTTTTATCCTTATCCTATGGCTCCTTTTATAAACATTTTGTGACTATTTGGACTTAACTTATATGTACCTGAAATAAAATGCCATCTTAAGAAATCCTCTGTTTTGTCTAAGAACCCTAAGGTGTGTTTTGCTGTGAATATAAGTGTGCATGAAAACACACTTGTCAAAAGAAGAAGAATTATAATACGTATACATATATGTCAGAAAAATCTAACATTAAATCCATAACTAACATCACCTAAATATCCTTTCTGCCAATAAGAATCAGTGCTGTTTATTTTTTGGTAGTAAACTTGCTTGTTTTTATTCTGTTTAACACCTACCTTCCCACGCGGGTATGGTACATTGGAATTTTCATACTTCATCCTAGTATTATATCCACTGATGCCAAAAAATCAAAATTAAACCAGTGAGTTCTAGGAATACAGGCTTTGGATGGATCAGGTAATTTGCAGTCAGCCAAACAACAAGGAGAACAAGTCTGAAAATTGAAGTTCTCGAGTCCAGTGACTAACAATCACCCTGCTGCTTCAGTGCATTCGTCACAATTACCACAAACCTTGGATAGCTCCATTGCCAAATAGTCCATGCCCGGCCTTAATCAGGATTAATAGATGTGCTGTAGTGCTGGAACCGAACTGAGGTTATGTAGGACACATGCAATTCAGGAGGATTTTTGAAAATGTACCGTCATTCACACCTGGAAACACTTTCATTGTTAGCATGAGCATTTCTGTTAGATGCCATCCAGCTTACTTTTGACACCTAGCAACCCCACGTGGTGGAGTAGAACTTCCCCCACACACAGGGTTCTGCTTTGCTCTGTTTGTTTTGGCCGTAACATTTATGGAAGCTGCTTGACAGGTCTTTACTCCATAACGCAGCTTCCTGGGTTTGAACCAACCCTTCTTCAGTTAGCACTCAAGCTTAGATACACTGTGTCTGAGAGCTCCTTATTGCTATCAGGACCTACCCCAATATTTATTTTATATATGTTCTATTTAGCAAATAAATAAATAATTCCATTAACAAGTGACAGATTTACCCGCGTGTATAAATTAGGAGTAATTAGGAAATAATTTTATTACATTCTCCGATTATACAAATTTATCAGTACTGGTAAAAATGATGTCTTGGTGGGATGTGATCTGCTCCATAATCTAAATTATGTTTCAGGTATATGCCACCTCAGCATGGGCCCTTCGGCTTTCCAATCAGAAAGCAGCTGAACTCCTTCTACTCAGGTTCTCTGAGACCAAGAGTGGTGCAAATGCTTAACACGCTCAGCCGCTAACTGAAAAACTGAAGATTTTGCCTACAGGGTGCCTATGGAGATATGCCTGGTACACTAATCTTGTAAAACTGGCCAATAACAATCCTGTGGGCATTGTTAGTCTCATGGTTACAATGGGTCAGAATCAACTAAATGACAAATGTGTGTGTGTGTGTGCGTGTGTGTATTAAGTTGTGATTTAGTTGGTGGGTTTAGACCATATATATAGTCTGAAACCACCATTGAAAAGTGCACACTTGTAAGTACTGATTCAGTTTCACAGTCCTAATTCAAAATTCACAGTACTGAAAAAATCATCTTTTTTTAAAATTTAAAAATCTAGGGAAAATACAGTGGAATTAGATCTTCTCTTATTCCAGAACATCTTGTGTTTGTCATTGTTGTTTCCATGGGACACCGACTGACTTTGTTGTTGTTGTTAAGTGATCTCAAGTTAATTCAAACTCACAGTGGCCCTGCGATGGACCAGCAGGGCAGAACCCTGCCTGTGCCAGCCTCACAATCGCTGTTGTGATGGAGCCCATGTTGCAGCCACAACATCCATCTAGCTTCTTGAAGGGTTTTCTCTTTTTCACCGACCGTCTGCTTCATCAGTCATGACGTTCTTTACTATGGACTGGTCTCTGCTGATGGATAACATGTCCCAAATGCATGACACAACATCTTGCCAACCGTGTTTCTAAGGGGCATTTTGGCTGTACTCCTTCCAAGAATGATTTCTTTGTTCCTTTGGAAGTCCCTGGTGCCTTCACTATTCTTAGCTAGCACCGAAGTTCTTTAGACAGTCTATGGTACTTTCAGTATTCTTCTCCAGCACAGTTCAAATGCTATGATTCTTCTCTGGCCTTCTGTATTCCATGTCCAACTTCCACATGCGTCTGAAGCAATGGAAAATACCATGGCTGGTGGCAGGTGTGCCTTACTCTTCCAAGTAATATACTTGCTCCTCAACAGTTTAAAAAGGTTTCTGCAGCAGATACAATGTGGTTTGCCAATACTGTGATTTCAAATAATCAATTCTTCCTTAGTTTACCTGATTCATTGTCCAATTTTAATACGCATCGAAGGAAATTCAAAATACCATGGCCTGGGACAGGTGCACCTTACTCCTTAAAGTGACATTCTTGTTCTTTAACACTTTAAGGAGATCTTGTGCAGCAGATTTTCCCAGTTTAATACGTCATTTGGTTTATTGACTGGTGCTTCCATGTGCATTACGTATTGATCCAAGCAAGATGAGATCCTTGACAACCTCAGTCTTTTCTCTGTTTATCATGATAACATCTATTGGTTCAGTCTGGATGAATTTTGGTTATTTTCTCCACTGAGTTATAACCTATATTGAAGCCTCTAATTCTTGATCTTCATCAGCAAGTGCTGTACTACCACCTATTTTTAGCAGGCAAGGTTAGTTCATCTTCATATTTCAGGTGAAGTCTCCATCCCATCCTGATGGTGCATGATTTATCAGCTAGTTCAATTTCTTTAGTTATTTTGCCCAATATACAAATTGGAATGGTATATTAGGAATAGGTAACCCTGATATACACCTGTCCTGGTTTTGAACCATGCAGTATCTCTTTGTTCTGTTGAATAACTGCCTCTTGATCCATGTGCAGGTTCTACATGAGCATAATGAAATGTTAACCTATTCCCTGTTCTTCTTAATGTTCTTGATAATTGGTTATGATCCATAGTTGAATGCCTTTGCATAGTCAATGAGACATAAGTAAATATTTTTCTGATATTCTATGCTTTCATCCAAGATCCATCTAGCATCAGCAGTGACAGCCCTTGTGACATATCCTCTTCTGTAAGCGCACTAATAGCGGTGATATTGATTGAGCGTCCTTGTAAGCACGTAGAGATCATCTGTTAGAGACAGCGTTATACGTTGAACAAGCTTTTGGCATGTTCTCCTTGGTAATGAATGTAATGTCCTTGCTCTTGAGTTTGTCATTCCCAGTAGAGTTACCATATATACTTGTGTATAAGCTGAGTTTTTAATGGTAAAATTAGGTGCCTTGGCTGATATTCAGGTCAACTTTTACTTGAGTATATATGGTAACCATGTATAGTAAGCCATGGGATTATCTGATTCAAAATGGCCAATACCAGTACATTTCAGCTCAATTTAGCCTAGGATATCAATCTCTAGGCCTTCTGTTGAGTAATGAGTGTTTGCAGCCGTTGCTTTTCCTTTGATTTATGCCCCGCCAGTTTTACTATATTCCCATCATTATGGCTGACCCTATTTTGAGAAGACAGTTCTCTCCAGTCATAGTTTACTACCTTCCAACCCAAGAGGCTCATCTTTTGGCAATATATGTGACAATGCTTCATTACCATTTATAATATTTTCATTGGCTAATACCTCACAAGTGGACAGCTTCTCCTATATTTAGGCACTATATCTGACCATGTTCTGTTATAATTTTAATCCCTCAGAAGTGGGCAAACTACTCCTTCTTCACAGTCTGGTCAGAGTCTAGAAGCTGAAGTGACACCTATTGATGACACATGCCCCTGCTGGTATCTGAAATACCAGAAACATAGCTTCTAGCATCACAGTAACCTGCAAGCTACCACCATATGATAGACAGACAGACAGGTGCGGTATCTTACACTAAGCTCATTATTAAATTTACTTATTTATTATCATTTTATTGTAAATTACTTTTAAAGGCAACTAATTGGTAGGTCCATAATAAATTGCTTTAACAGCACCTTTTCATCTTCTACTGTTCTGGTTCTACATATACCTTGGATGAGTTACGTTGAATGAATTGCATTGAATGAGTTTTGTTTTTGTTTTAAACCTGAAAAAGATTTGATGTTTAATTTTGGAAAATCATTATTTCCTTTAAAGCTTCTAATGATAACTATCCATCAGGCCTTGAATAATGCCTGATTAAACTAGAGAGAAATACTTAATGTAATAATAGCAATAATATAACTTTCCGTCCTCACATTTAGTGCTATAGATGATCAGTTACTCAGAGACATTTTGTTGGATGAGCAAAAAGAGGAAGGCAACCAGTAGTCTTATGCCTACCCTAAGACACATCCACACACTCACTTCCACAGCCAAAGTAAGCCATATGGCCTTAGTGATGTGGGTGGGCAAAAGTACCAGGTGTCTTGCTAAAGAGCACCATATGTACAGGCAACTTATACCATCCTTTTAACTCATGGTTTGCTGAAAACTCAGTTGAAGTGATTGCTCTGGTGAATAGCTTGGCTAGAGCAGAAGATATTCTGATCATGGTTGAAAGAGAGCATTTAGTATGTACTTCTCTATCTCTGTTCCTAGAAGCAAAACAAGTCCATGTCTGTCACTCTTCCTCATTAATAGTTACTTCAACATCAGAAGAATACATCATTGCAACCTGCAATCCTTCACTAAATGTTTGTGCTTATATGGAAAAAGACATATGTAATCCCTTATAAAAATGAGCCGCATTATCCTCCTTGTTTAATTTTGCATTATATAAAACTCTCTTTACTTTTGGCCGATTTCTTAGATGGTTAATATACCACTTTATTACATTAAGAATATTAAAAGAACTTAAAAAAACACTTAAAAGTTTTGTCGGAAATCAAGCAGAGACAAAATAATGCAAAATACATATTGTATTACCATCCAGAGTGAAAGTACCCTATGTATACTATGGGTTTTGGGTGAGTAGAGATTTTTTTCTTAGCATCTCAATGACATTTTCCTTTGGCATGTCCTGAACAACAAAACTATTTAGCTACTGTACTGACTATGAAAGTTATGTATTTTAAGGTCAGTCATAATACTATGATCAGTTAATTTATTTTTCTCTAAATGGGTCTGTTGAAATGAGAGAGCTTCCACAAAGAACAATGCTGCCTGCCCAACAGCCAGTAAAGCCTGTCTCATCTATAGACAACAGCCAGTAAAGTCTGTCTCATCTATAGATAACAGCCAGTAAAGCCTGTCTCATCTATAGACAACAACCAGTAAAGCCTGTCTCATCTATAGACAACAGTCAGTAAATCCTGTCTCATCTATAGACAACAGCCAGTAAAGCCTGTCTCATCTATAGACAGCATAATTTTAAGAAAAATGAAGGGCAAACTTGTGAGACAGGAAGAATTCATTTGCATTAAATTAATTTAAACAGGGCATCTCTAGTCCTCTTTGGCAATAATAGTGTAAGGAAAAAGTAAGCTTTATACAGATTAAACATTCTTTTAGGTTATGTAAAGACTTGGAAAGCTGTCATTACCATTATTTCTCCTAGAAGTCTAGAATGGGCATATAACTCATAAGGGACTCTTTTTTTATTAGGGGCTCATACAACTCATCACAATCCATGCATACATCAATTGTGTAAAGCACATTTGTACATGCATTGCCCTCATCATTCTCAAAACATTTGCTCTCCACGTAAGCCCCTGGCATCAGGTCCTCTTTTCTCCCCTCCCTCCCTGCTCCCCCCTCCCTCATGAGCCCTTGACAATTTATAAATTATTATTTTGTCATATCTTGCCTTATCCGGCATCTCCCTTCACCCCCTTTTCTGTTGTCAGCCCCCCAGGGAGGTCACATGTAGATCCCTGTAATCGGTTCCCCCTTTCCAACCCACCCACCCTCTACTCTCCCAGTATTGCGCCTCCCACCCCTGATCCTGAAGGTATCATCCACCCTGGATTCCCTGTGCCTCCATCTCCTATATGCACCAGTGTACAACCTCTGCTCTATCCAGACTTGCAAGGTAGAATTTGGATCATGGTAGTTGGTGGGGAGGAAGCATCCAGGATCTGGGGGAAAGCTGTATTCTTCATCGGTGCTACATCGCCCCCTGATTGACTCATCTCCTCCCCTAGACCCCTCTGTGAGGGGATCTCCAGTGGCCGACAAATGGGCTTTGAGTCTCCACTCTGCACTTCCCCCTTCATTCACTGTGGTAAGGTTTTTTTGTGTTTGTTTTTTTTTTTTATGATGTCTTATACCTGATCCCTTCGACACCTCATGATCACACAGGCTGGTGTGCTTCTTCCATGTGGGCTTTGTTGCTTCTGAGCTAGATGGCCAGTTGTTCACCTTCAAGCCTTTAAGACGCCAGACACTATCTCTTTTGATACCTGGGCACCATCAGCTTTCTTCACCACATTTGCTTATGCACCCATTTGTCCTCGGCGATTGTATCATGGAGGTGTGCAGCCAATGATATGATTTTTTGTTCTTTGATGCCTGATAACTGATCCCTTTGGAACCACGTGATCACACAGGCTGGTGTGTTCTTCCATGTGGGCTGTGTTGTTTCTGAGCTAGAAAGCCGCTTGTTTATCTTCAAGCCTTTAAGACCCCAGATGCTATCTCTTTTGATAGCTGGGCACCATCAGCTTTCTTCACCACATGTACTTGTTCACCCGCTTTGGCTTCAGCAGTTGTGTCGGGAGGGTGAGCATCATAGAATACCAATTTAACAGCAGAAAATATTCATGCATTGAGAGAGTGCTTGAGCAGAGGCCCAAGGTCCTTCCACCACCTTAATACTGAACTATAAATATAGACACATAGATCTGTTTTCCCATCCTTATATATATATTTGCAAGTACATGTCTTTGTCTAGACCTCTATAAATGCCCTTTGACTCCTAGCTCTTTCCTCATAATGGACTATTTACAATGTATTCTAGTTGAAATCATATAAGAAATCACTATCCTACATCAGCTTAAAAATTTTGCCCCAAATTTTAAACAGAAAATCATTCCTTAAATAGAAGAGATTTCTTCTACTGAATAGAATATATAAGCAACAGTCAAGACTCATAACTAAAAACTCCTAAATCACTGTTCTAGGGAAATGTAAGCCTAAATCATCAAGGTGTTAGCCTTAATATGTTATAGATTAAATTAATATTGTAATTCTATAATTAAAATTAAATTTCCTTACATTTATTAAAACCAGATCTAATAAATGTGTTTAGTTGATAAGTGTCAGTCCATAGAAAATTTCTCATAAATATCTTCAAAATGATAAAAAATTATAATGATTTTTTTTCAGCAAAAAGCAAGTAAATTATTAATTTCAGTGTCTCAAGGCATAGGACTACATTTATAATTCCTGGGAGGCTAAATAATTGCTCTTAAAATGTCTGTATTTTAGTACATGTTATAAGAAAGGAGGAAGGTCTTTAAAATAGTAGATATATGGTAGTCCCAGGCCACCATTCATTGGACACCCTCAAGCAGTAGATCCCAGTCAAAATCCAGCGATCACCAATTCCATAACTTTAGGAGAGCCGTCTTCAGCTTTGTGAATGACTTTTGTCTTTGTGAATGACTGCTGTTGTAAGCATTGCCCTTGCACCAGTATGCATTATTTGTGTAGTGTCCAGTCACTTAAGAGTTTAATCTGTGCACATCAACAATTCATGTCATGAGGTCTGAAAAGCCCGTCTATTATTTTACAATGTCCTTTGCTCAACAGCATTTCAAATTCTATCCCATTGGCTGAATTAATGACAATAACAATAAAATTATCTTATGTCCCAGGGGATAATTTATAATGTTCTCTATCATAAGATGGTAATGATGTCTCTACAGTGAACCAGAGACAGAGATAAACCAGAGATGTGTGGATGGATGTGGGGCTCACACTTAATTCTAGCCCCACTCTAGGAGCAATTAATTCTATGACATGGCCCTGCATGATGCTTATACGCATGAAGGTATCATTGACTATACAGGTGCTATATGAAAGTGTGGTGATGAAACCAGAAAGAAAAATATCTTGGGTCTTAAAATCTTATCTTCAAACAACCAGCCATCAAAATGAGGTCTGCATTGAAGAAACACACTAGCTTGTGTGACTCAAGAATTATAAATAATAAAATCCAAAACCCAAGGAGGGAGTGGTATCAGAGCTTGAACTGTGAACATTCGGTTTACAGAAGGCTGTGAATGACAGGAAGATGTAAGAAGAATCCATGCATTTGAACTGCAGTGCAGTTTCAAGATTTTCAAGAATCTTGAAAATACCGTGGATAATACACAAACACACAAACCAATTTCTGTGGGATGAAGTAAGGCCAGAGTGCTCCTTAGAGGCAAAAATGGCAAGACTTTGTCTTACAAATTTTGGAAATCTTGTCAGGAGAGTCTAGTCTCTGGAGATGGACATCATGCTTGGCAAAGTGGGGGGACAGCAAAAGAGGGTAAGGGCCTTCTTGGGACCGATTTACACAGTGGCTGCCTCAGTGGGCTCAGGCATGGGAACCATTGTGAGGATGGCGCAAGAGTGTGCAGTGTTTCCTCCTGGTGTGCATGGTCCCTCTGGCTTGGAACCAACTTGATGGCACCCAACAGCAACTACATGAATGACAGTGAAACCCCAGACCCATCTTGAGGGCCCCACAGAGTTTAAACCTCCATGGATGCCCTCGGACAATGGTAGGCTGGTGCAAATAGCCTTCTTATCAACTGGAGGACATCTTTAAATTGATGGCGGCAGATGTAGTGAGGTTAAAATGGAATAGCTTATCATGGGATTTCCCTTTAGATTCATTTTAAAGTTTTCAGTTTTTTATATGTTTTCTTTCTTTCTTTCCTATCTGCTTGTCTAATAATGGTTGTTGAGGTTTTGTTTTGGTTGTTTGGTTCCTTTTTTTGGTATGACTTTTCATATATGAAATCTCGAAAAGGTAAATCTCCAGAGGCAGTAATTGGGTTAATAATTATCGAGGGCATGGCAGCGGAGGATGAGAGAAAATGGAGCGCTAACAGCCATGAGTATTAGAAGAGTGTTCTGAACTTGATGGTGGTTCTGATTGCATGACTCTTCTTCATATGATAGAATGACTACATTATAGGAGATGTGCTGTACATGAAAATAAAGTAAATTTTAATGTCCTCATTCTAATTCCTAGAATCTATGAAGGTGTTGCCTTCCATGGTAACAGGAACTTTGCAGTTGAAATTCAGATTCTTAAATGCAGAGGTTGCCTCGAATTATCCAGATGGACTACAAGTAATTATACGAGTTTAATGAGAAACATAAAGGAGAAATTGTAGAGGAAAGGGCATTTTGATGGATGAATCAAATTAGAATGATACACTCTGAAGAGAAAGGAAGAGATCACAAGTCAAGGAATATTAGCAGCCATTCAAAAACACAAAACCCTCTAGAGCAAGGAAATGCATTATTCTCTCAGAGCTTGCAGAAGGAGTCAGGCCTGCCCACAACTAGAGTTCATTGCTGTTTTTGATAGTTGCCATCGAATCAAACTTGTCATCTTTCCATTGAAACAGCTGATTTCAATTTTTTGCAAACAGAATGACAAGAGTGGGTTTTTTAACCTTTACATTTGTTGTGGGTCTTTTAAGCCACTGAGATTTTTAGAGAGTGAAAAATGAGGCTGTATGCTCTCACACAGACTTGCAGTTTTAGAAACCCAAGCATCAGTTGTGCAAAGTCCTCCTGGGTCCTTCTGAGTCCAGACCAACAGGTGGGTAGTGGGTTAGGTTTGGAGGCAGGAATCCACAGAGTCAGTGTACCAAAAAGAACTTTTCAATTTTCAGCAACTTCAGGAAGTAGCATATGATCCAGAACCAATTATTTGAAGTACAAAGTCCAAGCTACCTGGAAGACGTTGGAGTAAAACAAGGTTCCAGAAATTGATAGAATATCAATTGGGATATTTCAAGAAATGGATGAGACATTGGAAATACTCATTTATCTATGCAAAGAAATTTGGGAAATAACTACTCGACTAACCAACTTGAAGAGATTCATATTTGCGTCCATCCCTCTTCCCCCCAAAAGCAATCCATCGGGGAATTATTGAACAATATCATGAATATCACATGAAAGTGAATTTTTTTCTGAAGATAGTAATGGTTGCAGTAATACATGGAAAGAGAACTTCCAGTAACTTGGGTTTAGAAGAGGACTTGAAGAATATTAGAGCTAATTTCAAATGGATCTTGACTCAGTGAAGAAAACGACTCTGTCAAGTTAGTGGACTCTATGAATTATGACAGTTGTAGATATCCTTTTAAAAAGTAGATTTGTGATGCGGTGATGTTCTTGACATGGTCATTCTAGTTATACTCAGTAACTCATATCAAACAACTGGGTGGTCATGCAGATGGGATGCATTTTCTCTTTTCCTCATGGGTCTGGTAAGAGAAGGTTGGGGTAAATATCGATAGGATTATAGGCTTCCATTGTGACTGGTTGTTAGTTAACATGGTTAATTGTGATTCTATCGCTTTGAACCTCTAAAATGGAGATTGGTCAATTTTACTTTCTGCTATTAAATGAGCCATCTCAAAATCATGAAAGGGGAATATCACTGCCATTAAGAAAGAAAATCCCAGAGTTGAGCACATCCTTTGGATGCTGAAATCCCTGCACATAGAACCCACTTCATCCAATAGATCTCTGTGACATCAGAGGAGTGGCAATGGCCGAACCAAAAGTCAGAACATAAGACTGTGTGTCCGGCTTCGGGTCCCATGGGCCAAACAAGACAAGTGTCTTTGGTCTGGAAGGTCATTGGAGGAATGCGTTGACTGCAAGCAATTAGCTGAAAGAGCTGTTTTCTGACTCATGAAACTAGGGTTAGCCAGCTACAGATTGAGACTATAGTAGAATGGATTATCCTGTGGGCATTTATCGACAGTGCAAAACCAGCTCTGTTACACTTTCCTGAACAAGGCAGAAGCCAAATGGCCATGGGACAGAAAGCTCAGGATCAGAAAAAGGCACGGCTGTGGGCACAGCTACGAAGAGGTCCTCAACAGGACTATCTGTAGCATTCCTGACCTTAAGTTGTAACATCTTACCTTTCCTAACACATCCCATGATTGGGAGTATGGTTGTGAGCTTCTTGTGGCCATTGTACTGAACAATTAAACACAGTCGAGAAGTAGAGGGTACAATAGGAGGGACAATTGCTGTCTGGATTAATATGAAGTTTGGATTGTGGAGATATGTTGAAGAGATCCTTGGGAAGAGACACTAATAGACCTTGGATTGACACTGAAATCAATTCTCATTCCCCCCTGCAAAGCCAGACATCACCCCTAGGTCATTATCACATGCTTTCAGGATACTTTTTTACATGGGACCTAAATGTAGACCAAGAGGCAATCATTAAAACAGTATATGGAAATCCTACAGACTTTAGAAATCAGGAAAGATGTGCATCAAGGTGGTATATTTGCACCACACTTATTCATAATGTATGCTGAACAAATAATCTGAGGATCTGGAATATATGAAGAAGAATGCAGCATGAGCATTGCAGAAAGACTCATTAATAACCTAGAATATGCTGATGATATAATGTTGTGTGCTGCAGGGGAAAAGGACTTGAAGCATCAAAGACTATATTCATCAGGACCTTGGGCCTCTACTCAAGCACTCCCTCAATGCATGAATACTTTCTTTTATTAAATTTGCACTCTATGATGCTCACTCTCCCGACACAACTGCTCAAGCCAAAGCGGGTGAACAGTAAATGTGGTGAAGAAAGCTGATGGTGCCCGGCTATCAAAAGAGATAGTGACTGGGGTCTGAAAGGCTTGAAGATAAACAAGTGGCCATCTAGCTCAGAAGCAACAAAGCCCACATGGAAGAACACACCAGCCTGTGTGATCACGTGGTCCCGAAGGGATCAGTTATCAGGCATCAAAGAACAAAAAAGCATATCATTGGCTGCACACCTCCATGATATGATCACCGAAGACAAACGGGTGCATAAGCAAATGTGGCGAAGAAAGCTGATGGTGCCCGGCTATCGAAAGAGATAGTGTCTGGGGTCTTAAAGGCTTGAAGGTGAACGAGCGGCCATCTAGCTCAGAAGTAATAAAGCCCACATGGAAGAAGCACACCAGTTGGTGCGATCACGAGGTGCCAAAGGGACCAGGTATAAGGCATCATGCAAAAAATATATATATATGTGTGTGTGTATGTATGTGTATATATATATTGATATATATATATGTGTGTGTGTATATATATATATATATATATATATATATATATATATATATATATATATATATATATATATACCATAGTGAATGAACGGGGAAGTGCAGAGTGGAGACCCGAGGCCCAAGTGTCGACCACTGGAGATCCCCTCACAGCGGGGTTTAGGAGAGGAGACGGGTCAGTCAGGGTGCGATGTAGTACCGATGAAGAACAAAGCTTTCCCCCAGATCCTGGATGCTTCCTCCCCCAACTACCATGATCCGAATTCTACCTTGCAGGTCTGGATAGGGCAGAGGTTGTACCCTGGCGCATATGGGAGCTGGAGGCACAGGGAATCCAGGGTGGACGATACCTTCAGGACCAGGGGTGTGAGGGGTGATGCTGGGAGAGTGGAGGGTGAGTGGGTTGGAAAGGGGGAACTGATTACAAGGATCCACATGTGGCCTCCTCCCAGGGAGATGGACAGCAGATAAGGTGGGGGGTGGGGGTAGACTCCGGATAGGGCAAGATATGACAAAATAACAATCTGTGGATTATCAAGGGCTCATAAGGGAGGGGGGAGCAGAGAGGGAGGGGGAAAAAAAGGAGGACCTGATGCGGAGGTCTTAAGTGGAGAGCAAATGCTTTGAGAGTGATTAGGGCAAAGAATGTACAGATGTGCTTTATACAATTGATGTATGTATATATGTGGATTGTGATAAGAGTTGTATGAGCCCCTAATAAAATGTAAAAAAAGAAAATGATTAGGGCAGGGAATGTATGAATGTGCTTTATACAATTGGTGTATGTATATGTATGGATTGTGATGAGAGTTGTAAGAGCCCCTAATAAAATGTTTTTTTTTAAAAAAAAAGAAATATCCTCACAACTGAGTAAAAGAATGAGACCTCAAGAAAGGCTGACGTTTTCAAGGGTTTAATGTGAGTGTGCATGCAAGCACTAGTGAAGAGATCCAGCAATGCACTGCATTGGGAAAAGCGGCTGCAAATGACAACAAATGTGCAAGTGTGCTTGACACGATGGATGGATGGATTGTGATAAGAGTTGTACGAGTCCCCAATAAAATGATTTTTTTTAAAAAGATCCCTTTAAAATTTTCAAAGCAAAGATGTCCCCTTGAGCATGAAGGTGGGCCTGCCCCAACCATGGTACTTCAATCCCCTCCTACCCATGCAAATGGGGACAATGAAAAAGGAAAACAGAATAATGGAGTCCGTTGAATTATCGTATTGGCTTGGAATATTCAAAACCCCACTGGTTTCCAGACAAAGAACGCATCCTTGTTGGCAGAAGCACCATCAGAACGTTCCTTAGCAGTCAGAATGGTGAGCTTTTGTCGTGTTACTAGGAGAAACCAGTTCCTGGAGAAGGAATCGTGTTGGGCAAATGGAGTGTCTGCCTATAAGATAAAGACCATTAATGAGAGAGCTTGCGGACGCCATGCCTGAGAAAATGAGTGCAGACATAGCAACAATGATGAGAATGGAAGGGAACCAGATTATGTTTAATTCTATTGTACATGGGTCTCTATTAATTGGAAGATACTTAATATCCCCTGATAACAACATCATGCTTGTGCTAATTTGTTATAGAAACCACCAAAATGAATGCAGCATTATCTAAGTAAAGGAAATAAAATTAATATGGCAAATACAAAATGTCATGGAAAAGTGAAGTATTTAAAAAATAGAACTTATTTAATATTATATAAGAAAATAAATGAATTTATAGTGTCTTAATTATATTATTTATTATTTGATATGTGTTATTCCCTCTACCATTATCATCCAATTTATCTAGATATACAAGAAACATAATTAAATTTATTTTTATTTCACCCTTCCCATAACTCCATGCCGCTGACCTTTAGCAACTATGTATCTGATGGAACTAATATTTTAATACATGAATATTCTATGTGCAGCAGAGATGCTACATCTGAAATCCAGTCCTATCAAGTCGTTCTGGAGACAATACCTAAATGTTAACACTACTCTAGGGTCACCAGAATTGCCATGGCAGCGACTGTGTAAATCAAGAACACTACTAGAAGTAAAAACCCACAGGATCAAAGTTAATTTTAAAGTCTCTCAAAACAATATTTTAAAAAGTGCATTTCTTTTTCCATTTTTCAACTATTGATTATATGTATGTTAATTAAATGTGGTCCAAACATGAATTATGTATCACAAGTAGAAAACTACTTACATATCAAACTATCAATTATTGCTAACAGAATGATACTACAAAACTGTCGAATGTCAGGGGAAATAAAGCTTTGGATATAAATGCTTCCCTTTTAAACCAAAATGTGGCCTGGTAGTCTGTTGTGCTTTTTTTTACGTGCTTATGCACGACAGAAGTCATAAAAACATGAAGAGGATCTAAAATTCCTGGACAAATTCCATTCTCCTTAAGTTCAATTTTTCACTATGAGAGTTTGATGGCCCCTCTAATTTATTAGAGTTCGTGGTTGTAGAACATCAGAATAAATTTGTACATGAGACTTTTGTAGATGATTAACTAAAAATTTGAAGCAAACAAACAACGATCCTGGATATTCTATGTAGACTATAGCTTGTTGGTGTGGTAGGGCAAGAAGCACACATAGCGAATGTTTGCTTGATTGTTGTGATGCACATTGAATTGGAACCAAGCTGTGACAATCTTATATGGCAGAATGAAATACTGCCTGGTCCTGCACCATCCACACATTGACTGTGCAAATAATTGATGTAAAGTATTTCCTTTCACCTCCATAATGTATTAACAACTCTGCAACCAGTTTGCCCTCATTTGATTTAAAACAGAGCAAGGCTATAGAGAGACAACTTGACTAATGCTAATAAGGAATACAAGAAAATAATAGGATGAATACTAATAAACACAGTGGGCACACCATAACTGAACACTGGCACCACTCGAAGAAGCAGGATATCAATACCAAATGCATGAATTACATACTTGTCATTTTTCTCATTAAGTGGAGGAGGAAACTGAGGAGGAGAAGGAGGAGGAGGAGGAAGTAGAAATGAAATCTATTTCCTAAACCTCCTACAACCAGCAAGTAGCAATTTCAAACGTGGGACAATGAGTGTTTTCGTTTTTGTTTTTCCTTATCACAAGATACTTACAAATGACTTGTTACTTAAATGTGTCATGCTAGCACCTAAAAATCAAACTCACTGCCATTGAGTCAATTCCTACTCATAGTGACCCTAGAGGACAAGGTAGAACTGCCTCCGTGGGTTTCCAAGACTAAATATTTACAGGAACAAAAAGGGGCATCTTTCTCTCGAAGAGTGGCTGGTTGTTTTGAACAGCTAACCTTGCGGTTAGCAGCCCAACTCAAAACTCACTACACTTCCAGGGTTAGTTGAGATAATTTTGTGAAACCTGGAGTGAGTATATGTCACCTGCTAAGTGTCCTTATTTTCATTCAGTTTAGTGATTATTAAATTTCTTCACTTTTTTTTGCAATGCATTGTTCATTCATATGTAGTTCTCCAATAACTATAAAGGTCCACAGATGCATTCCTTATAGGGGCAAAATTGGACCTTGAGCAAGGTGCAACATAACACACAAAACCCCTGCAATCTTAGTTTAGAATAAAGAGTAGGTCTGCATTGTTGATTGCTAGTTCTACATTGTGAGTTGTACTCGAATCATCTCCCCCTCATGCATGCAGAGTGTATATAGAGTGTATCTATCCACTCTGTGAACACAGAGTGAAACTGTCCCGGTTTTTATTGGCAGATCACTAATTAATTTTGTCTTCCGAAGGACCTCTAGGTGGACTCAAACTGCCAACCTCTTGATGTATGACTACAGTTAACTGTTTAACCAGTTACACAATCTGGGCAGATAGAGTTAAAATAGAGCTCACTAAGTATGCATTTGTTTAAAAGAAAATGTATAATCACTTTTCTACAATTGAAAGTTTTTTCATACAACTCTTGTTTCTAGAATTCTTCCTAAATGTTTTATAAGATGTTTCAAAATCAATTACTATGTTACCAAATTTTTATTCAGTAATATCTGCTTTTCCATTTCAATGATAGATAACATGTTTTAAGGGGGAAAAAACAAAATAGCTTGCTTTAAGGTCAACATTCTAGCTTCATCCCAATCCTCTTACTTTTCTGTTTTAAAAAAAAAAAAGTGGCCACGGAGTAGATTTAGATTCAGTTACTTGTGTAGTTTAAACACAACTCTGTGATTCAAAGATTGTTTACCTGGAAACTTGTGCATCAGCAAGTCACTATGATTTCCTTCCTAGGTGCCTCTGGGAGACCTTGAACCTCCAACCTCCTCATTATCAGTTAAAGCAGCTGATCATGTGAGCTGCCACACCCTCAGAAACTCTTTCCCTTAGTTGTATTATTAAACCAAAAGATGTTTCTGTTCAAAGGGTCTCATGACAACAAAACAACTATGTTGAAAAGCGTATTTTCGACTTGGTCCACTAGACATTTCTCTGCATATTTTCCTACACATAATGCACTACAGCCCATCCTCCCTCATCAAATATCCCAAAATGCTGCCTTATGCTACCACCAACCAAGGTGCCAAGGTGTGTTAGTTAAGGTACTTTAGAGAAACAAATCCACAGAAACTCATGTGTTAGAGAGAGTTTTATGTAAAGGGTAAGGGCATATCAAGAAAACATCCCAACCCAGCGTTGCCCAGGCCCACAAGTCTACCAGCATTAACCCATTAACCGACATGCATAATACCAGTCCACAAAGTCCTCCTCCATCTCACAAAACAGATGCAATGATGCCGACTTCAGGAGGAAAGCTGAGTCAGTGAGCACGTAAGCATCTCAGTGCTGGCAGGGGTCACCACATGGGTGACCTGCATCAAGGCAGGTCCATGTGGTTTCTCCTTGGGGATGTCTTGTAGGAAATAAGCCTTGCCAGCTAGGCAGGGACTTGGCTAGGGCAGCTGCACACTGGTCCGAACATCACAAGGCAAGAGACCCGAGAACTAGAAAGGCGAGGCTCACTGAGACATTTATCTTTCCACCCTTCAATTAACCCCACATGTGTTTATCGGCCAGGTTGGCACAATAAACTAACTCAAAGGTCAAGGGCATAAATACTCTTAATTCCTGACACAGCCTTGCATCAAGAACTCTGGAGCTTACTTTGTATTTTCTCCCATTATTTCCCAACATTATTGACTTTCAGTTACCAAGTCACTTTAGGAAAAAGAAATCAAGGTCATTAGAGGTCAATTGTACTTTTAAAAGAAAACATATTTAATTATTAAAATAAAGTTATACTACTACTTTTACTCAAGAATGTTTGTAGATGCTTCTAGATCAAAGGTTCTCAACCTGTGGGTCATGACCCCTTTGGGGGGGTCAAATGACCCTTTCAAGGTGGTCACCTAAGGTCTTAGGAACCTATGGTGTTAGGAACCCAGACACTGCTCCTCTGTCAGTCTCCAGGCGGGTCCACCCACATGCAGATACACCCACGTGCAGGGTCAGCCCAACATGAGGAACTGTATGAAAGGTCATGGCATTAGGAAGGTTGAGAACCACTGGTCTAGATAAAGATAAGCAATGACCCCCCCACACTTTTCTGAGGGAAGAAATAGAAGCTTTATTTACAAATCTGATTCTTCTCTCCTTGTGTCTCCTGGATCAGTTAAATATTTTTATGACAGGATTTACGAGGAAAATAAAGTTTTGATCAACACTTTCAAAAACATCTTTGATCTCAGCAATGTGAAATGGTCGGAGCAGCCCATACACATTATGCTTGGAACAGAAAGAGAAGGAATTTTTGTGATCCAGAAAAAAAAATTTCAGTGTCATTCTTTTAATGCCAAGACCAGGAATGGAAGAGATCATAGACCAAGATGCACATAACTGATTTTCTTGATTTATATGAACAAGTTTCAGTTATTACTATACATAGAATTCCTTCGGTATAACCACAGTTGCATGCAATAAGCCTAATTGCTTGATTGTGTTACTTGCTCTTGTGTTGATTCTCATTCATGACAACTCCATGCATATATAATAGAAATTCTCCATAATAGTTTCAAAATTGTGACCATTTGGAAGCGCATTACCAGATCTGACTTCAAAGATAATACTGAGTGGATTTCAGCCACAAATCTTTCAACTACTAATGGAGTCCTTAACCATTTATGATACCCAGGACCACCAAACTTATCTTCTGAATATAACTTTTTATGTGTATAATTTTTTAAGAATTCAAAAAATTTGAGTCTGTCCTTCAAGTATACAAAACCATGTAGGATCACTGGGAGTTGGTAACAACTCTGTGGCAGTGAACTTTTTAATGTATATATTATATATGTATATATTTATGTACATATATGTATATATGTGTGCACATATAATTTATGTATATATTCTATATGTTGTATATAGAATACATATATGTATATAAAAACAAGAAGTTTGATATCTAGTATACAATGATCTTATTACCTTTTTGCATAAATTCTTCTTTCCTTACTGGGCATTTTTAAAAAACACAAATGATTTATATAAGAGTCTGGTTGCAATCGATTATTACCAGTCAAGATCTACGGAGAATAAAAAGACTCAGTCACAGTTGTATGCTTTTGTTTGTTTTCTCTTCTCAGGGGTTACAAAGTGGTACCTTTGGGTTAGTGCTGGACTGCTAATTGCAAGATTAACAGTTCAAACCAACCAGTCACCCTCATGAGAGAGTTTACTATCCATTCCCATAAAGAATTAAAATCTAAGAAACTCTATAAAAGGATCAGTATGAATCAACTCAATGGCCTTGAGTTTGTTTCTCATTGTTTGGTTCTTGGTACTTTAAATCGGGTTATATCAGATAGCAAAGTACTCAAAATTACTATATACATTCCTTGGACAAAGTAATATGAATATTGTATACACTAGTAAAATCAAAACATGAAGTTCTTAGTTCCCCCCCCCATCTTCTAAATTCTACAGTAGTTATGCATTACTTGCCAAAAAGTGAAATGTCAAGAAAATTCTTATAAATAAACCCTCAGTGTGAAATCTGGCAGTCTACTCTGAAATCAAGTTGTGTCTGCTAATATCAAGCAGTTTTTAAGTGCGTATAAATGTAGACTGCCTTATATCCTGGCTATGAGAAATGTAAAGTATTCCTGGAAATAATCTGAGTAAACATTGAGCCTGCCTCTTAACACAATTATCAGTGAGGACAAAAAAAATCACCTGTTGGGAGTTTAGGAGTCATTTGGGGATAAGGAGCATATCCGTGTAGAAGGAATTCTGAACAATTCAACTGACCATCATATGGAAAGAAAAAAACATCAATTTTAATAAATAACCATAACGTAGCAAAGAAGATGCTCAAAGTTCAGTTATATGTGGATCGTTTTTGAATATATGACACATAAAAGTTTTGCAAAAGCCTCAAATAAAAGCAGATGTTTGCTTTTACTTAAAGAACTGAACCTAAAGTTAGAAGTCCAAATTTAAGTCCTGGTTTATAACTTAATAGCTATAGAAACTTAGAAAAATTAAGCCCTCAATGTCACAGTCTATTCATCTGTAAGAAGGAGCTAATATTTATGTTTTCTCTAAACTTCTAAAAGGAATGAAAGAAGTATAACATATGAAAGAACTTGGTTTACAATGATACTTAAGAAATATTTGTTAAATCTTTAACAAGAAAATAAAAGTGAAATATTACATTTTCTTCACCCATACTATAGATGCATAAGGCTGAAATTCAAAACCAGTTTGTTTTCTTAACTAGAAAATGACACTGAATACTTGTGGAGAATTTGGTTCATAAAAAACACTTAAATCCTATCCCCAAATTTGGGTGCTGAGACCTATTAGGGAAGCATGATAAATGCATCCTTCACTAGCATTTGCATGCCTGGTACACTCTATGACTACTTGAGGGCTCACCATTTCTACTGACACATTTCCAAATAAACCATCCAGTAAGCATGCAGTGAACGCTTAAGAAAAACAGCTATTTCAAATGTCTACAATCAACCATTTAGAAATATTTTTAAATGATGACCATAAATAACTGTTAAGAGAGAGAAAGCAAATTCTAAATCAGATCAACTCTGAACAAATCTTAATAATTTTCTCTCCCATACTCACAGTGACTACGTACACAAACACATCTGAAATAAAATGTAGGTGACTGTAAAAATAAATTAAATTACAGAAGCTCTGTGGGAAATTTCCCAGAATTTCATTGCAGTAATTTCTCCATTAATCCCTTCCTCAAAGTCCTTCCAGGAAAAGGACATTTAGGTACTCATAAATTCATCAGGTTTCCCATGTTATTTTCAAAATCTGAACTATATCTCTCATCAGTCAGTTAAAAGATGTCCTGTTAAGAAAATTCCAAAAGATGTCAACTTTGGAACACAGAATAAAGACGTGAATCGCATGCTTTTTAAAGCTAAATTGCCATCACCTTTTAGAGCCAGATTGAAGTCTTAAGTTCCTTTCCCTTTAATGAGGACACAGAGAGAATAATCTTTCAGACTTACTCTGTGGTGCACCTGCTGAAAGATACAACCTTGCCCATTGACAAATCCAGGTGTATTGCCCTATCCCATTGTGAACCCAGACTCATTCCAAACCCTTCACAGCCTTAGACTGGCCTGGGGAAATGGATGTGAGCTAAGAGTGAGAAGGACAAAATGAGCTTCTGTGAAAATCCAATGCTTGTTTATAAAGCTTCTTATAGATTTTAAGCACATACTCATAGAGGCATACATGCACTTGTGGGTATTTCCTAAAACTCTGTCGCTTCTACTAAATTCCACCAGAATCCGCCCAGTGCTTACTGTGAGGCTGGCAACCAGTCACCGCCCACCCGCTTACTCCAGCTTCTGCTACCACAGCCCAGAGTCCATCCATGACTTTGGGAGAAAATCTCAAAGCCAGGCAAGCTTGGGAGCTAGCTCAGCAGGCTTGCCAACGTCATGCCCAGAGCAGGTTAAGCCCCCTCAGTCACCACCTCTCTGCTGAACTCACCTTGACTCAGGTCTAGAAGGCAGCCTCCAGTGCGAAGCGACTAGAAAGCAGCTCTGGGGAGCGCAGCCGGTTCCCACGGAATAGTAGGATGAACGGTACTGAGCAGCTCCCCCGAACTGCTACTCAGGCTGCTCCCATATTTTTTCCTCCACTCCCCACTCAGATCCGTCTTTCCCTTTGGCTCCTCTCCCTCCCCCTGCCTGCAGCTACTCCACTCCCTCTCCTAAGCCGCGGAGCAGGAAGCTGTCTGCCCGCCTCACTCCGCCAGACGCCTGGTAGCTGTCCCTGGTGCTAATGAGGAAGCACCCAGCCACTCCAGAGCGGGTGGTGCTTACAAACCCCCGCCCCACGCTTGCTGCAATCCCAAGAGCTTGGCCGCAATCGGAGTCGGTCACCACAGAAGAGGGAGCCAGCTGTCCTCTCTCAGCATCAAACAGTTCTTCAACCGCATTCTCAATTGAGCCAACTCCGTTAAAATACCTGCTAACCTTAGACGTACTCTCAAATATCTCCAGTGGTTCACAAACGCCCCAAAGTACAGGAAGGGATTCAAGTGCAGATCTGCGATAGCAGAATCAATGTTCTTATCTGAACAGTTAGTTACTTTCCTAGATTCGAAGGCTGAAAAGCCCACAGAGAGTGGCTGCTTGTGTTTCTCTATGATTACTGCCTTCACACATGGAAATGACAATTCCTGTAGGAGGATTATGGATCATTGTTCAATGTCAAACCATTTGTTTTCATGTTTTCCTTTTCTCCTGTGAATCTTTATCACAATTCTGTGAAGTAGTATAAGCATCAGTGTCTGTTAATGGAGAGGGCAAGATTCTCATAATTCTACAAGAGAGGGTGACAAGAGTTTCACAACTTGAAGAATGTAATTGGTTACTGAATTGTACGTGAAGAAATTGTTGAACTGGTGTGTGTTCTCCTGTGTTTATTGTAAACAATAACACACAACAAAATGAACTAAATTGGAATAAGACAAACAGCATAAACACAGCCTAGATACTTTGTTCAGGGTCACAAAGAATTTAATGTTCTAAACCTAAATAATAGCGAAAATCTGTATGTACCAGATCTACCCACTGTCTAATGTCTTCAAGAAGCTTCGACAGCACTGGCAAACTAAACATACAGCAGAACAATCAACAAATACAGAATCATATGAACACACTACCCAATATCCAGAATCATAGTGAGACCTGTGAAGTACCACAAATAGCATTGAATAAAATTGATGCTAACCATAGGAATGACTTATAAAAGAACAAGAAACAGAAGGAATTAGGGTAGCATAAAGATGTTCAAAATGGTCAGGATCCATTTACAGTCGCACCTGGGCTTGATTTCCTACTCGCTTAGCTGGTCCTGGACTGGATTCTCCATGGAGCACAAAGGTTCTATTCTTTCCTAAAGGGAAAAGTCCTCAATAAACCCAAACTGGACTTGTTTGCCTTTAAGAATATAGATTACCTAATTAATGTAAAATAAAATATATGTTAGGTAATTTATTCAAATGAAGCATACATGAAAAATTGTATTGCCCTTAGAGTGTGATATTAAATTTTTTAAAAATCTTACTGCTATCAAGTTAATTCTTACTCATAGTAACTAGATAAGATGTAGAACTGCCTCTGTGGATTTATATGACTAAATCTTTAAGGAAGTAGAAAGACTAATCTTTCTCCCACAGAGCAGCTGGTGTTTTTGAACTACAGATTTTGTATTGAGTAACCCAATAGTTAGCCTACCACATTACCAGCATGCTTAATATGTTATTAAATAGCATTAAAAACAAATTTACTTAAGCATATAGAAATAATAGACAATAAGTTAAGTAATTCAATTTTGTTTGTTCGTGTACAATTAGATGTGATGATGTATTTCCCCCTGAGGCAAAGGATATGGCAACTCTTTATTACTTTTATGGTGTTTTTTTTTAATTCAGATAGGATACTTAAAGAAAGTACAGTTAGATTCATTCTGACTTCTTCTATTCAATTTATCTGCTCTAAGCTCCACTTCATTGTGAGCATTTGTGCAGAGTAGACTCATATGGTTTTCAAGGCTATAATATTTTTTGGAATCAGATTGCAGGACTGTTTCAGAGGTACTTCTTGTGGAGTTGATTTGTGAACCTCTAGAAAGTAGTTAGGATCACTGGTGGCATAATGGTGATGAGTTAGGCTTCTAACAGAATCATTAGCAGTTGGAAATCATTAGCTGCTTCTCAGGAGAAAGACAGAGTTCTCAATTCCTAAGGAGTTGTAGTCTCAGAAGCCCACAGGGACAGTTCTATCCTGCCCTGTAGGGTTTCTATGAGTCAGTTGCCACTTGATGACAGTGAGTGAGAAGCTACTAGTTGATGACTAATGGTGTATAACCATTAAACATTGAGTAGTCCTCAGTCAAAATTGATCGACAAACAAAAACAATAACATGTTTCTTTTCTGAAATTATGTTAAGATGTGTTTAGTACTAAAGTTTACAAACAATTCTGTGGTAGAAAGGGAATTAGTAGAGTCAAAGGTGGTGATAAATCTAACAGTTGGACTGGTAACCGAAAGGTCAGTGTTTCTAAACCAACCAGCACTCCTCGCCTCAAAGACCTGGCCTTTTATACCTCTGAAGAATTGTAACCTCGGAAGCCCACAGGGGCAGTTCTACCTTGTCTGGGAGGATGGTGGTGAGTCTGAATTGGCTCGATGGCAGAGAGCCAAGTTCTATTGATGTCAACAAAAATTAATCAACCAAGAGCCAATTTAGACTGTAAATAACCATAAAGTATTATGATCCAGGTATAACGAGCTGCATTTTACTTCACTGTTTTTATTGATTCTTTTAAATTTATGCACAATAATAACACTATATTCTTAGATTCTCCTCTACCCGCATATATATGTTATTCAAGCCAGCGATATCTTATTATTGCTGTTAGGTACTATCTTTCTGACCTGAATCATAAGGATCCCGTACACAACACAACAAAACCCACTCCTATAGCATCCTCACATTGTTGTTGTGTGATTTGTGAAATCACTGCATCTATGAGGTTGTCATAGCAATCACTGGGTCAATCCATTTCTTGAGAATCTTCCATTTTGGTTTTTTGGCACTCCCTCTATGGTGCTGTTCTCCATGGATCTGGTCCTCGCAGACACTACATCCAACGTATCTAAGGTGAAGTCTTGCCACCCTTGCTTCTGAGGAAAATTCTGGCTGCCCTCATACAAAAGAGATTTGTTTGTTCTTCTGGAAGTCTATATTGAATGTTTTACATTAACCGAGTAATACAAAGTCATTGATGCTTCTTCAGTCTTCCTTATTCCTTATTCATGTTTTGTAAACATATGAGGTCATTGAAAATGCCATGCTTTGATTCCTGCGTACCTTAACCCTCAAAGTGACATGTTTGCTTTTTAACACTTTCAAGAGCTCTTTTGAAGTAGATTTGATCATACAATAAGTCATTTGTTACCTTGACTACTACTTGCCTACGGAACATTGATGATCGAAACAAGTAAAATGGAATTATTGATAACGTTAATCTATTGTTTGTTCATTGGGTGTTGTTTATTGGTTCACATGTGAGAGTTTTCGTTTCTTTCGTACCCTGAGATGTAATCCATACTGAAACCTGGAGTCCTTAAACTTCACTAGTGAATACTTCTAGTGTGTTTCTATTATAGCATTTGCGATCGTGTCATCTACATATCAGAAGCTTTTAGTAAATTTTCTTCCATGTCTAAATAGCATGTTCTTCTTTGCATTCTTCTTCTTACAGTCCAGGTTTTTTATCATCTTCTCAACATTCAGAATAAGTAAGTCAGGTGACAGATACAAACCTAATACACATGTTTATTGACGTTAAAACATGTAGTATCACCTTATTGTGTTCAAAAGGCTGCCTCTTGGTCTATGTACAAGTTTCCCACGAGCAAAATTAAGCACTCTGGAATTCTCATTTCTGCTATATTATCTATATTTTATTACAACCCACCTAGTATCATGATTCCCTCAGTCAAGTGCCTTTGCAGAGTCAATAAACACAGATAAACATCTTTCTGGTATTCTCTGCGTTGGGTCAAGATCTATCTGACATCAGTAAGAATAAGTCTTATTCTAAGTTCAAGATGGAATCCAGCTGGAATTTCTGGAAGTTTCTGTTGATACTATTTGCAATCCGTTTTTAAAATTGTCTTCAGAAAAGTTTAGTTTCTTATAATACTAATAGAAATACTAATGATCATGTACCAATAAATATTTTTCTATTCTCCTAGTGAAATTAAGTATTTTCCTCTTTTTGGCACCAACAACTAGCAGTCTATATACTCCTTCTGTAACATATTAAGTCTAAATTTTTATAGTTTCCCCCACATAAAAATTTACCTGTAAAACTACAACATTTTAAATAGCATTACTTAAAGAACAAAGACAAACAAAATAATGTGTGCACATAAAAGTGAGATGGACACAAAATTCTTCGCATGTTTTAATAAAGTTTTCTTCTTTTACATTTTATGTGTGTATACTAAATCTTTTCACTGATTCATGAGCTTCCTTTGGAAAGATATTTTTATTTTTTTTTCTGTTTTTCATTCTCTATAAATTACAGTCCAAAATCATATTTAGGAATGAAAAAGAAAGTTAAAATTGATGTATTCAATAGATAAATGCCCAAAGTATTTTTTTCTAAGTTCTGTGCAAGATGTTGGATTAAAAAATGTTGTTCCAAAATGATATGGCTCTTGATCTCTTGAAGCCTAATGTGATTTCCTGGAGAAAAATGAGTGAATGACAATCATACATTTGGATATGTTGCTAAATAAGTAAAATGTTTTCCTGAGCATCATGGCCAAAGATATAACCTGAAAATAAAAATGCTATCTTCTACATATTAAAACAAGTAAAATCAACCCTCAGGGGAATCTTTCTTTTAAAGCAGCACATTTCATGATGGAAGCAATAGAAGGAAGTTAGTGACAGTGAGAATGACAGCATATATGTGTCTGTGTGGCTGCTGACCTTTTATCTTCCTAGTGGGTGGGACCACAAACCTTTCACCAATGTGGACAGTGTTCATGATGAAGAGGACATGCCATTTTCCGTATGTCCTGGAAATGTTGGCTTTACTCTAGAGTGATTTTAAACCTTAGTATAGGATAATGGATTATCTGGCCAAAAAAAGGTTTTGTACTGAACAAATGTAAAGTGAGGGTTTCTTATTATGCTCAATTCTCTTGCTCTCCCAATTGTTTCTTGTCTGTTTTCACACTGTATTGTCTACTTTAATCAGTAATGACAACCTAGTCAGACATTAGATTTGGATTTGAGCTGCAGGTATATCTGTTTGTGTAAAGAAGTCACAAGGAGCAGGCGGCACGGATAGTTGAACTGATAAAGGTGTGCCTACCATACCATCTTAAAACCAGAATATTTTTGAAATATTAAAGAAGACTAACATAGCTCACATCTAATATATTTTATAGCCTTTTCTCCTTAAATTTATTTTATTGTTTTTAATATCAGAACATTTTCAATAGGTGTTTATGAAAAAGATTTAGGGATGAGGAGTATAAACCACAAAGCATTTTAGAGATGAAATATTTCCCTCAAAATCAATTAGTTTCTGAGGGGCGGGGGCATAGCTTATCTGTTTGAGTAGTTTGGGAAGAGCCAATGATTCATAATTCTGGATATTCCCCAAAGGCCTACAAGATATGATAATAATGATAGCAGATCACTGAGAAAGATTTTCTACTTCTTAAAATGGGCATGAATTTATGTTTCAGGAGATAAAAATATCAAGACAATTCAAACATGTAAATAAGAGGGGCATATTCTAGTGACGTGGAAGCAGGATGCCATTGGTGCCTACTACAACAGCCAAAAAATCTAGTCTTTGGAAATGTACAAGTGAAGCTTTCTAGAACAAAACAAGAATACCGTGATATGAGATGATGGAAGAATTCACTCTTCTAAGTCAGAACAAGACCTGGGGCCAACTGCGAAGCAGACCATCCATTGCTCACATGTAAGTCCAAATTTAACCTAAAATATGAAACAGTCATAAGAAGCAAAGAATGTCCCTGAATCAAGCGGTTATCTGTGGATCAGATTTGATGCACAGAACACAACTGACACAAATCAGATAAATTGCTGGAAAATACCACAGAAACCACATGTGAAAAAATAGGGACCATTCAAAAGACAACATTCTAAAATTCATATCAGAAGTGACTGTAAAAGTTATTACGTATAAAGTAGCTAAAGTATGCAGAAGAAATGGTGGATGAAAATAGCTTCCAAAAGGCAACTGGAAATGACTGAATAAAATGTTATGATGATACATATCTAAACCTAAAGTTATAAAATCAGAAGAGAAGAAAAAGCTTGGCATTACTCAAGCTGAAATAAGTGAGAACAATTTTAAACCTCAAATTGCAAAATGGAAAGAATCTATGAAAAAACAGTGAGTAAGGCAGGAAACATCAAAAGAAGATGAAAGAATACAGTGTCATGGTACCAAAAATAATTAGTCAGCATTCACCCATTAGAGTAGGGAGCACATTATCAAAGGCAAATGTATTGAAGACAGAATTCCACGTTTCACTGAAGACATTGGTGTCGGTACTGGCTAGAATACCAATGGAGTTGTTTCAGTATACAGATGCAGCCCAGGAAGTACTCATTAGTCTATGCCAAGAAATTTAGAGAACAATTATGTGGCCAACAAACTGAAAGTTACTCACATCCACCTACCACCCCACTAAAAGAAGGTAATCTGAAATTGTGAAAAATATGGAGCAATACCATTATAATCATGCACAAGTAAAATCTGGCAGGAAGTGATTTTAAAAACAGTTATAGACGCTCTTCCAAATAGACACGACAGAAGTTCCAGCCTGGTTCAGAAGGAAACAAGGATGATGGAGATTCGCTGATATCAGCTGAATCTTGACGGAAAGAAGGCAATGCTAGAAGAATGTTTACTTTATTTTGCTGATTATACAAAGGAATTTGGCTGCCTAAGTCATAATAAATTATGGATAACATAGTGGAGAATGGGGATTCCATAACACTTAATTATTCTTATGATGAAACTATTTGCACCAAGGGGTAGTTGTTGGAACAAAACAAGGGCACACTACTGCATGATTTGAAATCAAGGCAAGTGTATGACAGGGTTGTATCATTTTGCAATATTTATTTCATCTGTATATTGAACAAATAATCCAAGAAGTCAAAGTATTTGAAGTTGAAATTGGCACTGAGATTGGAAGACCCAATAACCACTTGTGACACACAGGTAACACAACTTTGTTTGTTGTAAGCAAAGAACTCTTGAAGCATTTACTGATAAAGATTAAAAAACAAACTACATCATTTAGTTCTTGTTACACCTCAATATAAAGGAAACAAAACTGGTCACAATTAGACTGATGGGGAGCATCAGGAGAACAGAGCAAAGGTTAAAATTGTATAGGATTTCATATGACGTGGAACCACAATCCACCCCCATGGGAGCAGCAACGAGGAAACCAAGCCAATGTCACACTGGACAAATCTGCTATGAAAAACCTCCTGAAAGTATTAAAAAGCAAGGACAAAGGTTTGCCTGTCCAAGCCATAGTATTCTCAATTGCCTCTTATACAAGAGCTATGGCATGAATCAGAAAAACCATTTGAATTATGGTGTTTGCAAAGAAAATTAAATGTACCATGAACTGTGAGAGAAAGGACAAATATGTTTTGGTATAAGTATAGAGAGAATTCTCCTTCTAAGCAAGTATGGCAAGATTTTATTTCATATGCTATAAATGTTTTCTCAGGAGAGTCCATGACCTCGAGAAAAACATCGTACTTGATAAAGGCTGAGCAAGAAGAGGAAAGAGCTCAATGAGATGCATTAATGTAGCGGCTGCAACAATATATCCAAATACAGGAATCATTGTAAGCATGGTGAATGGTTTGTCAGAGTTCTGTTCTGGTGTAATGGTTGCTATGAGTTGGAACAAACTTGAAGGGGCCAAACTACAGTAATATATATACTTAAATAAATGATAGATAGATAGATAGATAGATAGATAGATAGATAGATAGATAGATAGATAGATAGATAATATAAGTACCTGTGTATATTCACTTTTATTTTATGTATGCATATATATACTTAATATATATCCATTTACTTCCTATAGCCAGGATGGTTTGATGAACTGCTTTGCACAAGAATAGAGAGAGCCATCTTAAAAAACAGTTTGTGCAAGAACTGGAGCTGAGCCCCTGGCTGTGATAAGAACTGGGAGAGGAGGAAAGTAAAGCAGTAGGACCGTAAAGCAGCGGCCTCCTGAACACATAAGAGTAGGAAGGAGAAAGCAATGCCAACCAAAGAGCCACTGATGTTGTTTGGTGAGAGTGTCCAACAATTTGAGAATGTGGCAGTAGAAAACAAGATGAAGACAAGTTGGCTGACTTGTTATTATTTTATGTTATGTAGCATGAAAAGACAGCCAAATGAATGATGCATACAGATCAAATGTATGGATACTTTCCTGTGTTAGTCTGGTTACTTTAGAGAAACACATCCACAGAAACTCATGTATAAGAGAGAGTTGTATATACAGGTTAAGTGCATATCAAGAAAACACCCCAACCCAGTGCTGCCCAAGCCCACAAGTCCAAGATTAACCCATATGTCTGACACCAGTCCACAAACTCCTCCTCCATCTCACAAAACAGACGCAATGATGCTGACCACAGAAGGAAATCTGAGTCAGTGAATGTGTAAGCATCTCAGCGCTGGCAGGGTTTTCCAGATGGTTGCTCCATCACCATGCATCTGGGTGGGTCCATGTGGCTTCTCCTTGGGGAAGTCTTGTAGGAAGTGAGCCTTGACAGCTGAAGCAGGTAACTGGCTAGGGCAGCTACACCCTGGTCCGATGATCACAAAGCAAGAGACCCGAGAATGAGAAAGACTAGACTGACGGAGCCATTTATCCCTCCACCCTTCAATTAACCCCACATGTTACGGGCCAGATTGACACAATAAACTTTCAACTAACTCAATCTACCCCTCGCCAATTTGGCACCTGTACATCATTCTTTAGCCTCACAATTGCAATTAAGTAACGCCTACACCTTAATCCAATAATCTTGTGAATGTTCCCCCAGCTATTAAATTTTGTAAGACAACCATTTCATGCCTTCATCCCCCCAATTTTGAGTATCCAATTTATATACTCCCCACTTACATCAACCCAGGGCTCTGAGAAGACAATCATATTTTCAACATGAAGAGTCTTCATTCCAGTAGGAACCTTGGGAAGTCTGCATCCATAAGCAAAGTCAAATCCGGACAGGCCTTGCATAAAGTCAGCAACAATATGCACCAGTTCACAGGCTCAAACATCTCCAGCTGATTGGGTTCTGGTCAACTCAATGTGGACTGCCTCACTCAGCCTCAACAGGGTGCCCATTGGTTGCCTTGCCTTTAGACCATGGGCTCTCACCAGTACTCAACAAGCCCAGCCCCCTTGTGCTAGGTCATGAACCTTAGACCAGTCAACCTGCCCTTGTCTTCTCTTTTTCCTGTAAACCAAGTCCACAGGTGTCAATGGCCAAACTCAACCCGTCTCTTTATTGCTACATTACTCTCACTTCCACTCAACAAGTGGATCCAGGCGGTCACCTAGCAAGCATCTCAGCCTTCCCACAGGCTCCCTTTAACGTTCAGTCCCAGAGAGGAGTTTTTCCATGGTTCCAGATTTTTTCCAGATTCTGACAAAGAACATTGGTTCCTGAGTACTCCAAAGCACTGGCTGGGGTGTATCTTTTCAAGGTTTTCTTTGCAGGTGGGGCCTAAACCCAGCTAAAGATCACATTTTAATGACTGAAAGAAAGAGGACTTACAAACTTTCTATTTTGATAGTTTCCATGTTTTTCCAAGAAAACAACCGAGTAAACAATGTGGCTTTATATGACGTCTGGCTAGACAAAGAAGAAAAACTACCAGGAGGGAGAGGTCAAGCAAACATCTACTCTCCATCTTATGATGTGTTTCTCCAGTGGCCCACTCCCAAGGTACCATAATGTGTTAGTCTTGGACTTGTGGGCTTGGGAAGCACTGGGTTGGGGTGTTTTCTTGTTGTGCGCTTAACCTTTATATAAAACTCTCTCTTATACGTGAGTTTCTGTGAATTTGTTTCTCTTAAGTACCCAGACTGACACATTAAGACTAGCACAGTTCCCATTTACTTTGAACTCCTGTCGCCTTCCTCAGGATGTTTCCTGCATGGTTGTGAGTAACATAAATGGCCTCACTTTGTCCAGTTTGCTGTGTGATATATTTTCAAGGACTGCTGTCAGTCATTGGTCTATCTCACAATTCACCTCGTAGCATCCACCCACTTCCTTTAAATAAACACAGATTTAAAATTTTATTTTAATTTTTCTTTGACGAATTATTCATCAGAATTATGTTACCAGTGTGAAGGGATAAATAAAAATATGTGAGAATATTGGGATTAACATTTATATTTAATGTATCTAAAACTCATATTAAGTAAACTTACTATTTAAATTTCCTGAGATTAAGTTTCATTCCGTTGTTTTGTTTGAAAATATGACAGAATTCCTTGTCTGATGAAAACATGGCAAGATAGATAGATAGATAGATAGATAGATGATAGATAGAAACAGCTATAGATACTGTGTGCCCTAGTGGCCTATTGTAAGGGATTGACTATTAACCAAAAAGTTGGCAATGAGTTCATCCAATGGCTCAGAAAAAGCACCTAATGTTCTATTTTGTCTCATTGGGTCACTATAATTTGAAAACTGATAGTACATACCAGCAAACACACACGTATGCACAGACATGTATATGGCTTTCTGCTGACCCATGTATGATCTTGGTACATAGACATAGCTTGGAGGTTCTTAGAGACCCATACCTAATAACTCATAACTTGCATTCTGACATGGTCTTCTTCTGTAACACATCTATGTCACAGACAGACTGTTTTATTGCATTTTTAAGCCCAGTTGCATTATCTATAATTTAAATATAACAAATTTAATAATGACAATGGTACCATTAACAAAACACAACTAGCATTTTCTAATTTTAAATGTAACTATTGCAACACTGAGCTGTCTCCATTAAAACTACACAACTTTATGAAGTTGTGTTTAACGTCATCTACTAAACTGAAACTCAGCAATATTATATAACTTTCCCAAGGTCACAGAGCTAGTAAATCACAGATAAGATTTTAAAGTCTCTCTTCCTTCCTTCAAAGTTCAAACTCTTTCTTGTCATGGTTAATATATTTGCTTCTACTGTCCATTTCCTGAGTGTGGTTTCCTTTCTATTTCATTACCTTTATTTATACATAACTGCCTTTTAAAACCTTTACAATATATTTGGAACATGGCATATTATACATTGACAGCAGATCAAATATCATATGTGAGAAATTGTGATGTGTACCTTCAAAAATATGTGATAAGAGAATAAAAGTTCTGCCTTTTTCTCAAATATTTTATGGCAATCGTTTTGGATAAAAGCAAGCTAACTTTTCAACTTGAATCCCTACATTGTATTTCTCATACACATACATATACAAAATACTGCTGACTCATCGTGACCCTATAGGACAAAGGACAGCAACAGCTCAGCAGAGTTTCTGAGACTGTAAATCACGGGAGTAGACAGCCTCATCCTTCTCCTGCCAAGCAAATGGTGGGGTTGAGTCTGCCAGCCTTGTAGTTAGCAGCTCAGTACTTAACCCACTGTGCCAAAAGGGCATTTCTAAGTAAAATAAACTTATTAAAATGCCAAAGTATGTCCCATGAAGTCTAAAAACCAAGAGCAGGAATTACTTTAAAAGAAAATATGAGCATAAATGTGCCATAAGAATAACATGTTTAAAAATCATGAGTCATTTAGTATTTAGTTCCATTCTGCAGTATAATCGCAAAGAAGTGTCCATACAATTTAGTGTGCATTACAGCACAATAAATCACCTCATTAGGCTCAGAGTTATGTAAAAATTTACAGTCACTGACAGTTGACTGAATATTCTTAATTACTTCTGAGACCATGCTTCCCCAATATTCTTCTTTTCCTCTAAGAAGAAAAAAAGCATATATATATATATATTTTGTGTGTGTTCTAGTTTTTATTATTATTTGCTTTGTTTTTTTATAAATCATTTTATTGGGGGCTCGTACAACACTTATCACAATCCATATACACATCCATTGTGTCAAGCACATTTGTACATTTGTTGCCATCATCATTCTCAAAACATTTGCTTTCTACTTGAGCCTTTAGTATCAGCTCCTCATTTCTCTCCCCTTCCTCCTTGCACCTCCCTCCTTCATGAACCCTTGATAATTTACAAATTATTATTATTATTTTGTCATGTCTTACACGGTCTGATGTCGCCCTGCACCCATTTTTCTGTTTTTCGTCCCCTAGAAAGGAGGTGATATGTAGTGGAGGGAGGGGAAAGGAAGTGGTGTTAACAAACTCCAGGACAAGGGAGCAACAAGTGATCCAAAATCGGTGGTGAGGAGGGTGTAAGAGGCCCGGCAGGGCTTGAGCAAGGGTAATGTAACCGAGAGGAAACACTGAAACCCAAACAAAGGCTGAGCATGGCAGTGGGACAAGAAGAAAGTCAAAGGAAATAAAGGAAAGAACCAGGAGACAAAGGGCATTTGTGGAGGTCTAGATACAGGTATCTTATTATGTAAATATACTTATTTATGATGATGGGGAAATAGAACTATGTGCATATATTTATAGGTTTACTATCAAGGTAGCAGATGGACATTGGGCCTCTACTCAAGGATTTTGAACCCAGCAATGAGTACAATTTCTATGAAGCCAGAAAGAGATGGGATTTTAAAGGGTAAATTGCTTTATAAAGGGGTGAAAATGTGCCCTTTATATTTTTTTCAGTGGACCACGTACATTGGCTGTTATGGAGGCTGTTAGCTGCTGCACATATAGCTGACCATGACATGAGCGATGATCACAGGCCCCCAAAGCCAAGTGCTTCCCAGTGCCGCCATCCCCAGGAGGAGTTAGAGTGGACCAGCATGAAATGCAGACTGTTCACTGGCTGAGGTTTGGAAGAGAATTGTCAGGCCGCCCGTACTAATTGGAGGCTCCATTGAAACCCTTCGCATCACGGGAACATTCCGACCCCTACTCACAGATGGTGAAGAGGATTGCATAAGACAAGTTGACCTAAAATTACCTCGAAAGTGAGAGTTCTACCACTGAACCACCAATGTACTATTTTCCCACAAACATGCCTCCATTAGTTTTCTTTTTTTTCTTGAAATTTATCATAGGACCTATTTTCCACTTAATTGAATTTTAAGAGAACTATTCAAATAATGAAAAGGTACTGAGGAAATGTGAATTTTAGCATTCAGAGTACCAGAATACCGTGTGGTTAGTTAGTATTTCCAAGTAGAATTTGATATGCACATTAAGACGCATCCATTCACTAGCTAGAATATATGTCATAAAAAACTTAAAGGTAAAAGTGGTCTTAAAGGCCTAAAAGGGGGACATGTCAAAACATTTTTAATCAGATATGAGGAAAATGAGATGTAGAGATGCCAAGTAATTTTCCATGATCAGCTTAGCAGATTCTTTATTTTGCAAAAGTCAGAGGTAACATATGTTTCCCCTTTCTACAAAGTATACTTAAAAAAATCTAAGTATATTTCCAATGTTTCTAGTCCATTGTGTGATATACCTTCCAATTCAGTGACCCGATTTTCTCAGTGACTCTGCGTTAACGTTCAACTAACTAAAATAGTTCTTGTTATGTGAGATCATGATGGCCATGTGTATGACATATGGACAACTGCCGAGTCCTGCACCATGTTCACAAATGTTGATACACTTGAGCCTGTTGTTGCCGTCATTGTGGCCATTCATTCTGTTGACGGCGTCCCTCGGTTTTGGTGACCCTCGACCAAGTGACTTTGGACTAAGGTGTGCCTGACACAAGTCATGGTATTTTCAATCACCTCATGTGCAAGTGGAAGTTGAATCAGGGAGACCAAAGAAGAATTTCTGCATTTGGATTTTGGTGCCGACAAAGAATACTGTAAGTACCACAGACTGCCTAAAGGGCAACCTACCCTGTCTTGAAAAGTAAGGCCAGAGTGCTCTTGGGAGGCAAGGAATGCAAGACTTTGCCTTGGATACTTTATACATGTTGTCAGGAGAGACCAGTCCTTGGAGAAGGACATCATTTTTGGTAAAGTGGAGGGGCAGTGAAAAGGTGAAGGTCCTCCACAAGATTGATCGACACAGTGGCTATAACAATGGGCTCAATCATAGGAACCATTCTGGGAATGGACCAGGACCAGGACCAGGCAGTGTTTCATTCTGCTGTGCACTGGGTTGCATGGGTTGGAACCAACTGGATGGTATCTAACGATAACTTCCAAGCATGCTGTCCTTCTCCAGAGACTTGTCCCTTCTGAAAACTCTAGAAAGCACATGACACAAAGTGCTTGCTTGCTTCGAGGGAGCAGTCTGGCCACACTTCTTCTGAGACAGATTTCTTCCTTCTTCTGTCAGTCCTTGTTGCTTTCGGTATTCTTCATCCTCACCATAATCCAGATGCATCATTTCTTCATCAGACTTCTTTACGGCCAAGTTTGTACGTGCATATGCCACAACTGAGAATACCTTGGTTGAGTATGAAACACCTTAATCCTCAAAATGCCATCTTTGCTCTATAAAACTTTAAATAGATCTCTTGCAGTTTGTCTAATGCAATATGTCATTGGTTTAACTGCTGGTTTCATGATCGTTGATTGCTTATGCAGGTAAAATAAAATATTTGACAACTCAAATCTTCTCTTCATTTATGATCATTTGGAAATGTGATCCCTCCTCTGGTCTCCTAAAGTCAGAGGACATCACGCTGTGTGAAAGTTATTAACCTGCAGTCCAGTCAACTCATTTGCACCCTACAGGGCTGAACAGACTTTACCCTCCGGGTTTCTGAGACTTTGATAAGTCTTTGACGCAGCAGACAGCGTCATCTTCCTGCTGTGGAACTCCAGGTGAGTCAAGTCGTGGCTTCTTTAAGAGCCCAGTGCTTACCCCTCGGTGCACACAGGGCTCCTGGGAAGCGTGTAGAAGGATTGAAAGGACAATTAACTACTTAGTGTGGGGATATAAAATAGTGGGGAGAGGAAAGCTGTCTGGTCTCCTGAGCTAATGGGGGCAGGCTCAGCATTAAGTTTACAGGCAACCAGAGTGGATCCCCCTTACCAGTGGAAGAGCAGTAGTAGGTCTGCTTCCATTGTGTCCTTTACCTATGATGAGCGGTAGTGGGCTTGCATACGGGAGTTCCTGCAGGACAGACTTCAAAATCCACGACAGTGCCCCGTGTTACTGCCCCATTGAATGTCCCATGTGACTGTCTCGCCCACAACATAAAATAGACAGCTTTAAACTAGAGGGTCTGTACATCTATTGTTTTTTGTTTACTTAGTATTGTTAACAATAAAAAATATGGTTTAGGTGCTAAGTTGTATTAAGGCTCTGGTTAGAAGGTCCTGGTGTGTAAGAAGCACACATGACTTTTAGTTATTTCTGTTTCTCTAATAGCTTCCTGGGACAGTCCGTGTAGATCACAGATTTGCCATGTTGTACCTGAGGTTTGGTGCGCCAAATATAGAGCTTGACAGTATTGTGACTCACAGGGGAAACGCTCTCTCCTATCTATATTGATTGTGGTGTATATTTTAAAATATATTTGAAGAGGATGGATTATGTTTTATTACGTATTTGGTAAAGCTCTATGATAATGCTTCTGATCTGTTAACTGTTCAAAATTCCCATAATCTATCTATAAATGGCATAATATACATAAATATGGAGGAAGAGGATATGATCAACAGTCAGTCAAGCATTTTTTCAGCTATAAGTTAATATGTCTATTAATACTTCTTGCTTACCATGTTGCTGTGTATTTAATTTCTTTTTTCATCTGATAGCTGTCCATGTGGCTAAAGTAATCCTTCACAAGAAGATGGAGTGTTTTTCATTCTTTTCCTATAAACAGAAAACAAACTCATGCCATCAAGCCAATTCTGACTCATAATGACCTTATAGAAGAGGGTAGAACCACCCCTGTGAGTTTCTAAGACTGTAACCTCTTATGGGAGTAGAAAGCCCCATCTTTCTCCTGCAAGCAGGCTGGTGCTTTTGAACTGCCGATCTTACAGTTAGCAGCCTAACGCATAACCACTACACCACCAGGGCTCCTTTCTTTTCTACAGATATATATTTTTTCTCTCATATAATATTCTATGATTTCTGATTTCATTCTGGCAAGAAATATTTCCATGATATATACAATTATAAGAATTTGACTTCATACATAATTTAAATTAATTTATTTCTAATTTTTATATTTATTTTAAATTGTAAATCTTTGAATTTTAATTTACCTAGAATTATGTTTTTAAATAACAAAGTTTGACAGTCTTCATTTGAAACTTTTCATTTTGGCCTAATTTCAATAATTTTGAATTGACTTTATAGAAGTTATGAGAAAGTAAAAAGAGAGCGAAAATTAAAAGTGGTTTTTATTAGCATTTAGTTTTGGACTATTCAATCATAATGCCAATTTTTCAAATTGGACATCCAAAATAATCAAAATTATTGAAACGAACAAAATAATACCTAATGTGTAAAATATTCCTAGGGCTAGATAGATGATTTTAACAGGTTTTGGGACCATATTCAACAAAATCATTTCTAAAATGTAAATTGTCAAAATTGTTGCTTAGTTTTCCAAAGAATTCTGAAAACTATTCAATGAGGTTGCTTTGTATGCGTCCTCAATTTCCCAAATATAAGGATTCAGAACACCTCCAATCTTCACAGACAATTTAGAAATACTCTTGCTTTGCAGAAATCTTCTCAAACGTGACCTCAGCAACTACCTAGTTTCTCAACAAAAATCCCTAAGAATTAAATATGTCTTCATCTTTTTTTAAATCATTTTATTAGGGGCTCATACAACTCATCACAATCCATACATACATCAATTGTGTAAAGCACATCTGTACATTCATTGCTCTCATCATTCTTAAAACATTTGCTCTCCACTTAAGCCCCTGGCATCAGTTCCTCATTTCTCCCCCTCCCTCCCTGCTCCCCCTTCCCTCATGAGCCCTTGATATTTTATCAATTATTATTTTGTCATATCTTGCCTTGTCCGACGTCTCCCTTGCCTTCACCCAATTTTCTGTTGTCTGTCCCCTAGGGAGGAGGTCACATATAGATCCTTGTAATCGGTTCCCTCTTTCCAACCCACTCTCCCTCTACTCGCCCAGTATTGCCACTCACACCACTGGTCCTGAAGAGATCATCCGCCTGGAATTCCCTGTGTTTCCAGTTCTTATCCTTACCAGTGTCCATCTTCTGGTCTAGCCAGACTTGCAAGGTAGAATTCAGATCATGATACTGGCGGGGGAAGGAAGCATTTAGGAACTAGAGCAAAGCTGTGTTTTTCGTCGTTGCTACATTGCACCCTGACTACATTGTTGTTGCTATGTCGCATCTCCTCCCCTAAACCCATCTGCAAAGGGATCTCCAGTGGCCGACAAATGGGCTTTGGGTCTCCACTCTGCACTCCCCCCTCATTTACTATGGTAAGATTTTTTTTTTGTTCTGATGATGCCTTATTCCTGATTCCTTCGACACCTCGTGATCACATAGGCTGCTGTGCTTCTTCCATGTGGGCTTTGTTGCTTCTGAGCTAGATGGGTGCTTGTTTACCTTCAAGCTTTTAAGACCCCCAGATGCTATATCTTTTGATAGCTGGGAACCATCAGCTTTCTTTGCCACATTTGCTTATGCACACATTTTTCTTCAGCTATCATATCATGGAAGTGTGTACCCAATGATATGATTTTTTGTTCTTTGATGCCTGATAACTGATCTCTTTGGCACCTCATGATCACACAGGCTGGTGTGTTCTTCCAAGTGGGTTTTGTTGCTTCTGAGCTAGATTCTTCCAAGTGGGTTTTGTTGCTTCTGAGCTAGATGGCCGCTTGTTTACCATCAAGCCTTTAAGACCCCAGACACTATATCTTTTGATAGCCGGGCACCATCAGCTTTCTTAGCCACATTTACATGTGCACCCATTTGTCTTCAGCTATCATATCATGGAGGTGTGCACTCAATGATATGATATGATTTTTTGTTCTTTCATGCCTGATAACTGATCCCTTCAGCACCTTGTGATCACACAGGCTGTTGTGTTCTTCCATGTGGGTTTTGTTGCTTCTGAGCCAGATGGCTACTTGTTAACCCTCAAGATTTCAAGACCCCAGGCACTATATCTTTTGATATGCGGCACCATCAGCATTCTTAGCCATTTTGCTTATTCACCTGCTTTGTCTTTAGCAGTTGTATTGAGAAGGTGAGCATCATAGAATACCAATTTAATGGAAAAAAAGTATTCTTGCATTACTCCCTCAATGCAAGACATCATCTTTCTTTCACCACTTTTTCACCTATATACAACCTGCAGGTCTAATATTTCAGTTCTATTTCTGACATCCTGCCATGATCAAAAACTAAGTTTAATATCCCAGTGGATACCTAACTTATCTGCATAGTTCTGCTTTTCTTCTTCTACTATCTATTATATATAAAGAAGACAGAAAATATCATTTTCTTAAATAATGTAATCATATGATGTCATTTACATGATTAAATGCTTCAGGTGCATCCACATTCTTGTGAAAGAATAACCACTACCTACAGACATATCTTTACCCAACCCTAACATCATGCAGATCATCTGCGCATGTTGTTTACTATACTCAGGTCACATTGGATCTTAACACAAGTCGATTTTCTGCTTTCTCTGGTTTTTAATCACAGGCTGTTCCAGATAACTGGAATGCTCTCATGACCTCATCTTTCAGACCTCAGTTGACATATAATTTCCTCAAAGAAGCTTTTCTTTTTTTTTAATAGCTTAATTTTATTGGGTGCTCTTAGAGCTCCTATCAAATACATTTTGTCAAATACATCTATACATATGTTGTCATCATATTTTTCAAACATTTTTTCTACTTGAGCCCCTGGCATCAGCTCCTCATTTTCCACCCTCCCTCCCCACCTTCCTTCCTCCATGTCCCTTTGATAATTTATAAATTAGTCTTTTTTTCCCCTGTGTTACATTGACTGCTGTCTCATTTCATCCACTTTTCTGCTGTCTGTCCCCCTTGGATGGGGGCCATACATCAATCATTGTGATCACTTTCTCCTTACTAGCCACACCCCTTACCCTCCTAGTATTGCTGCTCCCAAAGGGCAATGTATCCCAGAGGAATTACCAAAACCGGAATGAAGGCCGAACATGATCGTGGGATGAAAGGAAAGAAAAAGGGAACTAGAGGAAAGAACTGGGAGGCAAAGGACACTTGTATAGGTCTAAATACAGGCATGTATATATGTAAATACATTTATATACAATGAGAGGGGAATATATATATGTAATATGGTACTGAATGGACATTGGGCCTCCACTCACGTACTCTCTCAATGCAAGAACAGTTTGTTCTACTAACATGGCATTCTGTGTTGAAGGCCATTAAGACTCGGCCTTGAAACGGCTGAGAAGTCTCATGACCTATGTGTCAGTGTTTGCTGATTTCTTCTGTGGCTTAACATTTTGAACACTGTCAAGAACAAGAAAGTATGCAAGATCTGGGAAAATATTTTGTTTAATTTTCTCAAAGATGTCTGGCTTGGCATAAGATAGTGTTGCTATGTGTATCAAATGTGCTTGATTAACAATGAGATAATTATAACCCCAGGTTGTTGCTGCATGGATAAAAGGAGTGTGTAGAATAAACTTGGGGATTCAGATTTCACTGTTGCCCTCCCAGTACTTTCTGTCTCTCTTTTTTCCTAAATCTTCACCCCCTCTTTCAGGACTGTTCAACTTATTGGCTGGTTCTGACAACTCTGTGATGTTCACCTTCCCTAACACGATTGCTGAAGACAAAATAGGTGCATAAGCACTTGTGCAGAAGAAAGTTGATGGTGCCCAGCTATCAAAAGATATAGCATCTGGGATCTTAAAGGCTTGAAGATAAACAAGGAGCCATCTAGCTGAGAAGCAACAAAGCCCACATGGAAGAAGCACACCAGTCTGTGAGCTCACAAGACTTCTAAGGGATCAGGTATCAGGCATCAAAGACCCAAACAAAGCAAACAAACAAACAAGAAACATATCAATGGGAATGAGGAGAAGGGCAGAGAGGAGACCCAAATCCCATCAGTAGTCAATTGGACACTCACTGTCAGAAGGGCCACAAGGAAGAGAAGAGCCAGTCAGATTGCAGTATAGCACTGATGAAACACACAACCTTGTTCTAGTTCTTTAATACTTCCTCCTCGCCCACTACCATGACCCCAATTCTATTTTACAAATTTGGCTAGACCAGAACATGTATACCCGTCATTACCAGTGAGGGAAGCTTTTCTTAATCCTACTTAATCTCCCTCTAAATTCAACCTCTTTCATCTCTAGCATTTCTCCCTTTACCACACATAATACATCAATATCTTGTCTATCTGTTTACTTATTTTTCTTCTGGAGTCATGTTTAAGTAATTTTGAGATCTCTTGTTTCTATTTGTTGTTTAATATCCAGTCATCAGGACTTTGCACAGCATGTGGTACAATCAATGCTTACTTCCTCAACAATGAGCTGCAAGAGACAGAATCAAATAAGCCTTGAGGGAATGGCAGGTGTGTTAATGTCCACCCTTATGCGTAAGTACTTATCCCTGTGGGTGAAACGGTTATACATTGGACTGCTAACAATAAGGACAGCAGTTCAAAACCACCAACCCCTCCAGGGAAGAAAGCATAGGCTTTCTACTTCTGTAAAGAGTACAGTTTTGAAACAACTCACTGAGGAAATTCTACTCTGTCCTACATGGTCACTATGAGTCAGAATAGACTTGATGGTACTAAGTGTGCTGGATACTTAAGTTGAAAATAGATTCACACTGCATAAGAAAAGTATATCAAATCATTACATTACTAAAGTAGATTATTTTTAAATCCTTGTGACTGGATTGAATATAAAGTAATATTAAATATTATTTTATAAGACATCTTAATCCTGGGTATAAAATGTCTTAAATTCTTGGTATCAAAATATGTGGTGGGGAATATAAAAAGAGAAATGGAGTAGAGAAAGATGAGCAGTGACGCAATGCTGTTACCAAGCTGTCCTTTAGTTCTGGATCGGGGTGTCCCTTTAATGATGCCTGAAACTGAGCCAATGAGAATTAGGCTTTCATGCCACATGTAACAATCAGTTGTTGGATGACGAGGCTTGACCAATGAAATGCTGACAAAACAGTCTAATATCAAATGACTTTGTGCTTCTAGGCTTAACAATGCCAGATAAAATGAGTCCATCACTCTTCAAGAATACCAAGGAAACATATCACATAGCCTAGTGTAATCCTAGTGCTTCTCTTATATTTTATTCAGATTTAAAGCAGAATGAGTGTTTAACGATTTGTTTTATTTACCTACCAGCCAGATTAATTATAAATGCAACATTTGAAAACAACCAAAGTGATGGAAATCCCTGAGTTGTGGCTGTGAACTGGTTTGGTCTGCATACAAAATCTCTTTCCCTGCATAGCACAAGCATATTCCTAAGTAAACAAAACGAGCTGACTCAGAAACTAGAAATGAAAACATCATATAAAGTACAAAAATAATGACTGAATGCATTCAACTTGGACTGTTATGCAAGTTAAAGGTGAGTGCTGAAACATTTTTAGTGACACTATTCTTGTCCCTTAATATATTTCAGATTCTTTTACTTTAATAAACTTACTAGATTCAGTATCAGTTGTTCATTATGGGTCATTTCAAAAGTCAATTACAGAAATTAAGTGAAAAGATGTCTAAAGAGTTGAAATGTAAAAACAGAACAAAAATATCCTAAACCAGTGGCTATTATGCATACAATGATAAGCCAAAAAGTATTGTTATAAAACCATGGTGTTCCTATTGTTAAGTACCATTAAGTCATTTTCAGCTCAGAGACGCTATATGCAACTGAATGAAAGTCTGCTAGGTTTTTCACTACTCTCACAACTGTTGTCATGCTAGAGGACGTTGGTGCAAATACTGTGTCAATCCAGCTCATTGAGAATCGTCCTCTGTTTTGAAGACCCTCTATCGAACATGATGCTCTTTTCCAGTAATGGTCTTTCCTGATAAGATGTCCAAAACACATGAGATGAAGTCTAGCCATCTTTTCTAAGAAGGATTCATGCTACAGCTAAGATATGTCCAGCATTCTAGCAGCCCAGTGAATATTAAATATTTTTGCCACCATCATAATTTAAGTGTATTAATTTATCTTTAGTCTTCCTTATTTGTTATCTAGCTTTCACATACATTGAAAATACTATGACTTTGGTTTAATGCACCTTTGTCTTGAGAGGATGTTTTAATGCTTTAAAGAGGTCTTTTGCACCATATTTGCTCAAGGTAATAATTTATTTGATTTCCTGAGCACGGCATTCATGGGAGTTGCTTGTAGATAAAAATAAAATTAAATCCTGGGCATCCTTAACATTTGCTCTGTTTTTCAGGATGCCACCTACTGTGGACTAATTTTGAACCATTAGTACTCCTTGAGGTCAGCGGTGGTATTTTCAATGGTCTTACATGCTTGTGAAAGTTGCACATTGAATAAGGAAAACTGAAGAGGAATTGGCATGTGAGCTGGTGAAGAATATTGAAAGCACAGTGAACTGGCAAAAGAACAAGCAAATCTGTTTTGGAGAAGTACAGTCAGAATGCTACTTACATGTGATGACAGTGAAATTTAGTCTCCTTTATTTTGCTCGTGTCTTCAGGAAGGCCCATTCCCCAGAAAAGGAACTCATACTCCATAAAGAAGAAAGGCAGCTAAAGAGAGGAAAGCTCTTTATTCAAAGGATTCACACAGTGGCTGCCTCCATGAGCTCACATGCTTGTGAGGATGGGTCAGGGCAATTCGCTTGTATGTGGGGCTCTTACGTAAGGATCAGACCCAATTCAATGGCACCTAATAAGAAGTCCCTTCATTAGTGAATTCTTCAAGTCCTCTTCCTTGCAGCAGCTGTCACTGTGCATCGCAGGTTGTTCATGAGTGATGCTTTACCCTGTTCTGATTCTGTGTTTGTCTCCATATAGTGCAATTTCTCATGTGATCAGTTTCGTCCGCACAAGAAGTGTGATGAATGCATGCAAACCGACAAAACCGTTTCTTATTCTTAAGCCACATAGGGTTCCCTACTTCTTGTTGGAACGGCCATCTCATCTTCTGGGGTTCCCTTCCTTCACATTTCTATGCATAAGCTATGTTTCATACAGTCAAAGGTCATTGCCGAATTAATGAAACACAAATTGACATCTTCTGGTGGTCTCTACTTCCAGTCTCGATCCACATAACCTCATAATAGTAGTCTTTGAAGTGTCTTCTGACATCCTGCTTAGTCTTTTCTGCCTTTCCTGACTCAATCATTTTTGCTCTCGATGTATAGGGTTCTTGATGTTAATCCACCACTGTCAGATCTGCCATTAGGGGTCAAGGTTTTCTTGAGATGGTCTGGAAATTCGGATGGTCTGGAAACTCAATGTTATATTTTTCCTCTGGTGAACTTGCTTTCATTTTCTTCAGCTTCAATTTAAGTATTCAAATCAGAAATTAATGATCTTCTTCACAGCCAGGCCTGTTTTATTTTAGCAGAAGTGATTTAGCTTTTCCATCATCTCTTTTTACACATGTAGTCTAGTGACCCATTGAGTTCCTTCAGGCAAAGTCTGAGTATAGTCACCATTTACGTAGTTATAAAATAGGGAATTTGCCGAGTAAATCATTGGTCTTGCAAAGTTCTATCCCATAAATTTTCACCTTCTTTTCTACTACCGTGGCTATATTTTCCATCTATTCATCCCTCCTTATTGCCAATTTTTTACATTCTGATTAAATTTGTCATTCCAAGCATAATAAACTATCTGGCTGCCTGACTCAAAATAGTTAACACCACTCCATTGCTGTTCACTAATGTCTAGGACATCAATGTTTATGTGCTCCATTTTATTATTGATGATTTCCAATTTTCCTAGATTCATGCATCCATTATCCCACGTTCTGATTATTCATGGATATTTGTAATTGTTTCTTCTCATTTTGAGTTGTATCTCATCAGCAAAGGAAGCTTACAATAATTTTACTCTGTCCACACCATTAAAGTTGATACCAATTTGAGAAACGTTCATTTAGCCGATAATCTACATTATGATTCATGACCACGTCTGATAAGACAAAAATACAGTAAAGTCTCTGAGAGAAGTCCATATAAGATTAGAAGTCAAAGGAATTGCTTGATGTCCCCATGACCCAAAACCTGGATGAAGAGGAGGTTCTTGTTTGATATGGAGAAACCAACTGACACCAGGACCTGTTCTTAGCCAATCATGCTCCAGGCGAGCTATGGGATAGGGGCATGGATGTGAATGCAAAGAGCTTGGAGCCTGGAATTTCAATTAGCTGACCCTGACAGCTCTGCTGAGATAGGAACCCTATTAAATGAACATTATCCTGGAGTAGGAAATATTTATGCTCTTCTAGAAAGCGCTGTGCCGGGGCGAGACGAGTCTGTAGTACGCAGTGTTGCATACACAGGGGTCCCTTGAAGAAAGTTGGGCCCATCTCTTTTTTTTGCCTAAAACAATCTATGGAGCAAAACCCTGGCTTGAATTTTTTGGGGTCTTTGTTTTTTACTTTTGATAGTGGCTATTGTAAGTTGAAGAAAATAATAGTGAACTACTTAGTTTGAAATATATTTTTAAAACCTGCTTATTACTAGTAAAATTGAGACTCATTTTTCAAAATCCCACAACTCAACAGAAAACCATTAGTAACCTGTCTTTTACATTTTAGGAAAAGACATTGGAAACAAGTAAGGAATTTAGTCTTTATTGGAATTAAGGGGGACAAAAATGAAAGCTAATATATTTAGACATTCATCAAGAATAAATTTGAAGAATGCAAAATGTCCTTGATACTTTTAAATTTTACTGGTTCTGAGGAGTTACTTTTAATGGAAGAAAGCCAGTGCATGGTTATAAAATGAGTTTATTAAACAAATGTCACTTTCATTTGCTTCTGGGATCTCTTATGTGACCTTCTGGTGGTTGATTCAATTTTCCTTATTATGTTTTATTCATGGTCAAATTAAAATGAGCTTTGCTTTATAGGAGACAAAAAGGTGGCCATTAGAACTGCTGATTGAGCAGGAAGGGGAAGCCAGCATGGGATGCTGAAGCAGAACACCCAGTAGGCATATTTATTTTTGCCTTCAGTTTCAGTGATTGATTAATGTCTGGGTCCTCAATTAAACTGCTACCAGAAATTGTTTCTATTTTGCATATCTTTATGTATCCCATTCAGATCATACAGTAGATTCTTAGCAAATATTTCAAGAATATTTGAAGATGCATTGCTAAATGGGAATGGGAAACAAGCACTTTCATTTCCATAGCAACCTAATAAATGTGTTATTTTTTTCAATTTATTTGATAGATTATTTTTGCAAGTAGTACTTGTAGTTAGCAAGAGGTCTTCCAAATGCGTGTATCTACACTTTCCAATTGCACAAAGGCCTTTCCACTATAGACCAAATGTTTCAAAAATACATTCTTTGCCCAAATCCTTGTAAAATAAAGTCTTCTATAAAATTTCACAATGCTACATCAATCCATTATTACATAAATTCCATTTAGTTGGTTCTTGGAAAATCTGAGATGAATGGTTCAGGTTTCCCTCAGCTAAGTGCTTACCTTAGCCCCTACGACTTCCTGAGTCTACTTTTCACTTAAAAGCATCATGAATCTAATAATTTAGTGATGATAACATGCTCGGAAGATGTATTGAGCTGGTTGTATAGGTTTACATTTTCTTTATCTGATTATTTTCATTATTGTGGAGAGAAGTATTCATTTTGAGTCATCAACAAACATTACCATGTTTCTTTATAGATGGGCAATATTTTAATGATGATAAGATTATCAGCAAGAGATATATTTCTTACACCACATATTCATTCCAAAAATGTTAAATATGCTTCCTGTGTCCCACCTTTATAAATAAGAAGTAATTCGGAAAGATTTGAATGACATATGTTTGCTGCGCAGTAATTGTATGTTTATTGTGGGGAAATGACTCTAGTATTCTGCTGCAGTCTTCATGCTCATATAATAATTTATAGTTGAAGGAATTATCAAAGAGGAATAATTAAGTATACTATTAAATAAAGGGCTTTATGCATTTGAAGTAAAGAGAAAACTAAATATCTGCCACTCTCCCTTCAGAGAAATAAAGCAGAAAATAGGCAAATACAATGAAAGAGTTGTGCACAGCTTTAAGTGGGCACCAACCAAACTCTTCTCCGAGAAAGTTCCTCAAAAAATATGTAAACTAAACTGCTTAGTTCTTTCTGCCATGCATTCGTCCTTTCAAGAAGCATGGGTTAAGCATCTATGACAATCAGATACCAAATTACTCAAGTATTATGTCAGCCACTCTCCTCCCCCAACAATGTTATTCAAAAGTGTGTGTGTGGTTGTGTGTATATGTGTGCTCGAAATGATGGAATGTTCATTTTAAAAAAGTATAGATACTATCTAGGATGTTAACGTTGAGGAACATTGAAATAACCCCATTAAAGAGGATGGGTTTTCCCAGCTTTTATAAATGTGATTGCAATAAAGCACTGATAATGCCTTTCAGATATGGAATGATGTTTTCTCATTCCAACCTCACCACTTAAAATTCGTGTAACCTCAAAAAGTTGCCTAATTTCTCTGAACTCACCTTTCATATGCAAGAAGATTATATATACTTGTTTTCTATGTTGTGCTGCAGCTATAGTAATTTTAAATATGCTTCTTTACATATGACATTTTCTCAATAATGTTTTTCAGACTATCTGTTGATATAAGAAGCCCTGATAGTAGAGTGATTGGGCTGCTAATCAAAGGTGGTCAAGTCAAAATACCTAGCTGCTCCATGGGAGAAAGATGGGGCTTTCTACCCCATGTAAAGAGTTCAAGTCTCAGACACTCACAAGGGCAATTCTATCCTGTCCTATGGGACCTCTGTGAGTTGATATTAACTTGAGGCAGTAAGTTTGGTTTGGTTTTCATTGATATATATATAATACTTATCGGTGGTACAAGTGACTCGTGTTCAACGACTTAATTCAAGGTGGTGGTTTGAACATGCCCCTTGGAAGAAAGGCCTGGTAGTCAGTCTGCTTCCATAGAGACTACATCCAAGAAAAAACTATAGAGATGTTTTCTGTGACACCTGGGAGTCCATGAGTCTGAATCCACTCTATGACATTGTGTCTGTTCATTTGTTTAATTGATGCCCGATAGCTGCTGCACATGCAGTGGCAAAGGACAACCACCATTTTATAATGTGCTGAGTATGGACAGGGCTTGTCCGGTTTCACAATGTTGGGGCCTCCGCAGGAAATATTTGAAGGACTGGAATAATCAGAAGGCTTCTGCACTCATCTGTCTGACATATGGGTTAAAAGTCCCCAAAGATGAATGCCTACATGTGCCATCTCTGTGTGGCTCTGGTTTCCAACAGAATGGGACCGGGGTCCCAGCTCAAAGTGTCCGAACACAAGCAGGTAGAATCACACGCTCTGACTGGCACTAGCCTCAGGGACACTGGCTCATGTCCCTCTGAGTTCAAGTCTGATGAGAGTCCCATGGATAGGACATACTCGTTTTAATGGAATGAAGTTTCAATGGAAGAAATTTCAAAGAATATGTAAGGGTATTTTGAAAAAACTGCTATGTCTATTCACCTTAGATTCCACAGGCTGATCATAATAACCGTCCTTGGACTCACTTTCGAGAATATCTTGCAACCATGTGAAGACATTTCAGTCACGGTTATTATAAGAAATATGAGTATGTCAGTCTAGAAAAGCATTCCTTATTTTGAGCTATTTAGGAGTTGCAGCAAGCTGTTTTAAAGAGTTGCTTTCTCTTTCCATAAAAAAAGCACTTCTTTAGACTTTTTCCAATCAGGAATATTTTTTCTTTACAGATTTGAGCAGTAAAATGTATGTTTAATTCAAATTATATTTACTATCCATGAGGTCATTCTTGACATCCACAATGTGTGTTTTTATATGTGAGAATTCATAAGAGATTACGTATGCACACTGAATTCTTGACATGAATGCATTTAAACATTTTTATCAATTAGCACAATAGTTATGCATTTCACAGAAAACTTGTCAATAATTGTTCTCTATGAAAAATAAGGTTTTCGTACTTTAAAGGTTACTGAGTACAACCACTGGGTCTATCCCATTCAGAATAACCCTGTAGATGAGTGTAGACGTGCCCCGCTGGGGTTTCCACGGCTTATACTCTGTTGAAACCCCGAAATTCAACTTCTCCTGTAGCACGGAAGTTGGGGTTAAACCTCCGAGCTTTTATCTGGCAGTAAATCACTTAACCATTGTGCACAAAGACTATTGAATATGATTTGGGGTTGTAATTGTAAAGTACATTTTGAGATTAATCAAGTAAAATACCTTTGGGTTCAAAAAGTCCAATTTGAAAATTATTGACAAAGAGCTCACTGTCTTTTAACTCTGCTCATTGGCTGCTATGGTGACCTGATTCCTACTGAAAGACTCACGCGGCGGGATTGGCTGGTTCTGTCCCCCTCTCTGGTGGAAGGAGAATGTGCTGGAGGGCTCAGTCGGCATATGGCGAGCATGTCGCCAACTGCTGAAGAGTGTTCTTGGATGCCTTGGGACACGTTCGACGTGGAGTGTACATCTGCTTGCTACTACATGAAACAATGCACTAGCGAAATAATCCTTTCCTGCTGATGAGTGCACCCTTGCTCATTTTCTTCAGCCCTCTGTCTCTGTTTCACGATGCTTAGATTTGTCTCAATTCTATCTGGTACACAGTTGTTCTTTCTCAAGGACGGTAGCCTTCTGACCATTCCAGTGTAACAAGCACAGACTAACAGAGTGTTCTAATCTGACAAGCCCAATCATGGCTTTCCTCTGATCATTGCTTCCTTAGAGCAATACTGTTCTTTATTTGAATTCATTAGAATGCCATACTAATATGCTGAAACCTTCAGTCACTAGTCATTTTAATGTAGAACGTTGTTGCTGAAGGTGAATGGGGAAAGCAGTATAGACTGATACAGGGCACTGAGACCTTAACACTCTACTAAAAATATTAAAAGCACACAATAAGTTTCTGTAAATTATTCATTTATTCTGACTCAACCTGCTATTTGGAAATGACATCTAATCTTTTACCTTTTCTCAGACAGAGGGCACAGGAATTTCCCCATTCAGATTCTGTCTCTTAGTTAGTAACAGCTTTGCTTTTACAGTTTGCTTATCTGAAAAGAGTAGATAACAATTCATATAACAGTTAAGAATCTGGATTTTTTTTTACCTTATAAGCAAAATATTTATTACAGAGAGAAGTACCTTGCAAGGGGAGGGGCCCTAAGACAATGCAAGCCAGTCTCACCAAACAAGGTGGGTGCAGGAGCAATGCATTCTTTCTTTTTTTAAGTCATTTTATTGGGGCTCATACAACCCTTATCACAATCCATATATACATCGATTGTGTAAAGCACATTTGTGCATTCATTTCCCTCATCATTCTCAACACTTGCTTTCCGCTTGGGTTCCTGGAATCAGCTCCTCATTATTTTATAAGCTGAGATCCTGCTGAGTATATCTTAAAATATATTTTTAAATATCTCTCAGGAATTTGACTGTAGATACTAGGTTTCTCTCAAATCAGTGTTTATAAACACTGGCGACATTCAGTAAAGTCACACTCGTCCAAGGGCTGAATGGATGTGTGTGTGTGTATATGTGTGTGTGTGTGTGTGTGTGTGTGTGTGTGTTGGAGTTTGTGTTAGGTTAGGTAGACTAGAGAAACAAACACCGTGATATATATATATATATATATATATATATATATATATATATATGAGAACTTTATATCAAGAAATATTTGTATATCAGGAAAACATCCCATCCCAGTCCAACTCAAGTCCATAACTCTGATACGAGTCCATAAGTCCCTCTACAGACTCACAAAACCACATGAAGTGATGAAGAATTGAGGAACATCACTAGCCAGTGAATGCAAAGCCCTAGGGACCCAATGATAGTGGACTCATCGCCAGAGATCTTGCAGGTCTCGCCATGGCTCCTCAACACGAAGGTGAAGGCAGAGAAAGGGGAGGTTCCCAGGGCCCTCCTTATTACAAGGTCGCGCTCACAAGGAGGCATCATAAGGTTGTCACCTGATTGACAGGCTCCACTCCTACAATTTTATATCTTCAAGTTGACATAGACTTATGTAACTACCACAGGGGCAGAGGGAAATCAGCTCAAATGTTGACAACATATAGTCCATGACCTTCAGCACATAAAACAGTCAATGGAAGGATACAGAGTGATGTAGATGTGGGTAAGTCCTAATCCATATATAGATAGAGACTAGTTCTTAATACATTGGAAATACAGAACAGGCTTTAACTTTATTTTGTATATTTCATATAAATTACAACTGTTTTTTTCAAGAGCATGGACAATCCAATATCAAATCTGAAAGTATATACTAATAGGAGTTTGGAGTATGAAGAGAGATTCTTGGGTTGTCATGGAATGGAATAATAAAACCTGCTATAAAAATATAGGAAAGTAAAAGGAAAGGTTCAAATAGAAGCCATCGGTAGCAATGATTATTGTGAGGTGCCATCCACCTGTTCCAACTCAAAGGGATGCAATTCACCGCAGGAGGAAGCACTGCCTGGTCGCGAGTCAACCTTCCTTGTTGTTGCTTTAGTTGTTAGGTGCCACACCATCGGTTCCGACCCATAGCGACCCTGTGCACAACAGAAGGCAACACTGCCGATTCCTGCACCATCCTCACCGTGGTTCCTGTGCCAGAGCCCGTTGCTGCAGCTACTGTGTCAATCTCAGTCTCCCTTTCCTTCGCCGGCCCTCTACTTTACCAAGCATGATGTCCTTCTCCGGGAACTGCTCTCTCCTGATCACAGGTCAAAGTACATGAGAAGAACATACATCGTCCTTACCACTAAGGCACACTTGGTCTTACTTCTTCCAAGAAAGGTCGCTTTGTCCTTTTTGTGATCCACGCATGCTACTTTCAATATTCTTCTCCAGCACCGTGATTCAAAGGTAAAGATTCTTTGTTGCTCTCCCTTATTCAGTGTCCAATTTTCACATGCATGTGAGGCAAAGGAAAATGCCATCGCTTGGGTCACCTGAGTCCTCAAAGTAACACCCTTACTCTTCAGTACTCTCCAGAGGCCTTGTGCAGCAGATTTACCTGATGCAACTCATCCTTGATCTCGACAGCATATCCCATGACCTTTGATTGTGGATCGAAGCAAGACAAATCCTGACAATTTCTATCTTTTCCCATTTATCCTGATGTTACTTACTAGTAAGCATTGTGAGGAGTTTGTTATTCTTGGCATTGAGTCATAGTCCATACTAATGGCTGTAAACCTTGATCTTCAAAAGTAAATACTTCAAGTCCCCGTCACTCACAGGAAGCAAGGTTGTGTCATGCGTACATCACAGGTAGTTTATAAGTCTTCCTCCAAAACTGATGCCACACTGTGCATCATATAAACCCGCTTTTCTGATTCTTTGCTCAGCATACTCAACATATTCTGTGTCCAATCATCCCACTGAAGACTTTCATCTTTCGTGATAACCCTGTATGTTATTAAGTATAATGTCCTTCTCCAGGACTTGGCCCCTCCTGATGATGTGTGTCGAGTACCTGAGGGGAGGGTTATGGTTCTTTACCCCAGGAGCTTTCTAGCTGTACACCTTCCAATATAGATCTGTCCATTCCTCAGGCAGGCCATGGCATACTTAATATTCTTTGCCAACATCCAAATTCAAAGGCATACGCTCTTCTTCTGTTGTCTTCATTTGTTGTCCCTCTTCCACATACATAGGAGGCAATTGGGTCAGGCTGGATCAGACGTGCTTTAGTCTTCAAAGTGATATCTCTGCTTCTTAACATTTTAAAAGAGATATTTGGCAACAAGATTTTTTCAAGGCAATAACTGTTTCCAGATGATAACTTTGAAATATAAGTCACAAGACGAACATAGCCATAAACACAAACTCACTCGTTGTCAACATGGGAATACCCCCTGTGACAGAGGACTTTCAAGGCACTATGATCTTTCAAAAGACCAGCAGTTTCTTTGAAGATGCCTGAGGGTGGTCAGTAGTTGAGCACTTAACAAATCATGGAATTCTGATTCATGTAAAAGGAACTAGCTTTTTAAAAAAATGAGAGAGTTAAATGGGGAAGGAACAAAAGGGGGGAGTTAGCCTCTGAAGACTTGAAATTCCTAGGTTTTTAAAAAAATGATCATTTGTGTAATCCTTAAAAAACACATTTGGGGGCTTAGTTTCTGCTTTCAAAGTATAACGGGGCAAATAACGATTTTACTATGATTTTCTGAATACAGAGTGTGGGAGGAGAGCTGAAAGATGGTGTGTGCTTCTGAAAGCACACAGCAGTATGTGGAAGGGGCTCCTGATTACAAGATGGGTGGTTTGAAACCACCAAAAAATCCAAGGAAGAAAGGATTGGTGGATTATTTCATAACTCTCGGCAGTGTTGGAAACCTTACTGGAAGTTATACTCTATATTATGGCTTGACTAGGAGTCTGAGTCGATTAGGCTGCAGTGATTGCTTTTGGGTTAGGGAGAAGGGGAAAGAAGAGAATTTCGGATAAAAGTGAGAGAACCCCATAGGTGCAGGTGCTGGGACCCAGTGTAAACCGAAGCTCAGTACCTGTCGATGTGCTAGACAGAACTGCATATTCATGTCAACAGGGAGTTTAGGAAGCCCCTGGTTTACAAAAGGGATCTATAACTCAATGTGTCTTTAAGTTGACTTTTCAGTAAGGCAGAAAAGGTGCAAATGGATGGTTCTTCTTTAATCTTAGAGCCCTAGTTGTGCATTGCGCTGCTAACCCCAGGGTTAGTGGTTCAAAGCCACCAGCTACTCCAGGATAGAAGATAAGATTATCTGTTCCCACAAAGATTCACGTTCTCAGACATCCTACGGCCCAGTTTTGTTCTGTTCTATAGGAAACAACTCGACATCAGGGAATTTTGGTTTTATTGCAAGAAAAGGCTCAAAGACCTCTGCATCCAGCCAGTGAAGGTGTTTGTGATGAAGGATTTGGTGTGAGGAGGGCTTGATTCGAAGCCCAGGTGGCATGGAGGCGTCCTCACTGGGCTGGCAACCACACGATAAGCAGTCAAAAATCACCATCCACTCTGTAGGAGAAAGATTTCAAGTCTCAGAAACTCAAACAGGCAAATCGATTCTGCCCTCTCTGGTGGTCCAGTTACTATTAGCAGGAAGGGGCTTGATGGCAGGGAATTTGATTTGCATTTGGATGAGTTGTTGTAGTAGTTTCAAATTGAAAGCAAATTTGCATCACAGTAAAGGGCTTCCATGAGTGGCCCATCAGTCTAAAATCCAACATATGTACCTTGGGGGCTGTAATAACACTGCTTCTTTTCAGAAAGGATAATGAGAATCAAGATCAGCTGACGGTTGATTTCTATGAGGAGGAGGTCAAATATAATTCCATCCTCCAAACTTTTATCCATTCTGACAATTGTTCTTCCCATGGACTCTCTACTTCTTTTCTGGGTTTGATAATTATTAAGTGGATCCCATTGTAAGAGCCACACTGAATTAATGTGTCACACTAGAGTTAAGTGACTTATGAATGAGGCATAGGGCACAGGAGACTCCAGCTCAGGAGTGAGGATCACGTAGGCGGAGTTTCTTTCCTTCAGGACAGGCCTGCTGTTTCAGCTGCTCTTGACTGAACAGGGATGCTCCCCCCCCCACCACTCCTCCCAAGTCCCCTGAGGATGAAAGCAAACTCTTCGTGGTCCCCTCAACATAGGTGTCTGTTGAGGGTGCCCCTGCAGGACAACATTGCCTCAGCCTCCTCAGGACAGTTTTTCAACCCCTTCAGTTTCTAGGTATCGACACTGGCTCTGCCACTGGACCCTTCCGGTGCTCTCCGCAGCCTCTGTCGTCCAGTGGAAGCATGCTGCAGCGCTTTTAAGAGACTGGTTTCTTTCTGTGTCTGATTCTTTTTTTTTCCCCCTATTTCTGCTTCATTCTACCTGAAAGAGCTTTGTGCATTTGGTGGCATGGTCCTTCTAATATGGGGCCACAAACTAAACAAACCCTTTTTGTAGGCAATAGATATTTTTTCATAGTAAACTATGGTCATCACATTTGCATAGTGTAGGCACTTCATTTCCACAGTATATGAACCGATTTCTGCAAGATACAGAGCAAGAGGGAAAGGGTCAAACTAAGGTCTTCACAGCTTGCCGGGGAAGCAGCAAATCCTCTTGGGAAGAAAACTAAGGCACGGGTTACTCTTCAGGGCTTTGGTGGAGAGAGAGAGGAATGCATTTCACTACACCTCATAACACAGGAAAGTCATTAAACATTCCTGTTTGCTTAAACATTGTTTCAACATCCAGATCTATCACGTCTGTGTTCTGGTGACAGAACCCGTTTAAGTCTGGGAATCAGTTTAAAGGAAGGCCAAGGATCATTAGAAAGACCGAGAGGAGTGCGGGTGCGAACCAAATTATTCATTGAAGGAAACAGTAGTCAATCTTCAGAAGACAAAGCTTCAGTAAAATCTGTCCCTTGAATTTCTGCAGGGATAATTGAACACTACTAGAATCACAGCTACTATCATTAGTCATAGCAATAGCAATGATGAAACTTCTATTTATTGAGTAAAGTTTGTAAGGTCAAGAGATATCTATATGTTTTCATGTATTTCTTATACCAAGACAGTGAGGGGAATTGCATTGGCTCAGTTTTATAACTGAGCAACATGAGTTGTAGAGAGATGAAGGCTCTTTCTCACTCTGACATACCTAGAAAGTGCCTTTGTCTTGCAAGGCCATTTTTAAAAATTGTGCTAATATTTTCTCTTTTGTTCTTACTGAACTAATCATTTTTCTACTTCCTTTTAACCTATGTGGTGCAGAGCATATTCCAAATTTTAGAATTTACAGTTCACTTTCTGTTTCATGGAAATTATTTTTAGATCGCATGCTGCCTTGGGATTTTAAGAGAGACCCCTTGTACATGTAAACGACAGCATTTGCCCATGATCAAAAAATCCCATCGATAGTGATGGATCCTCATGGACTTCAATTAAAGGGTGACTGCACTTGGGGTGCGTACATCTTCACTTCTTTTTCCTCACATAATTGATTTTTGTAGTTATTAGAGTCCATCCACTTTTAAGCCTATTGATGTCTACTCATTTAGCAAAATTCGATAGTATACTTTTGTAATTTGGTAAATTCATAAATCATGTTATAGTCAGGAAGAAAACGTTAACTTTAAAGTAAACTCTCATGGCTATTTGCTTATTAGCATTCATTATTGAACCTAGCTTGCCTCTAAATGGTCTCACGTGGCAAACAAGGCATTTACTTTAAAAAGCACAACCTAGATTAGCAATTTAAAAAGAGTATTCTAACTTTATTAAAGAGTATTGCGATGACAGGATAACCCTTCTTGGTAAGGAAAAAAAAACCAACCTATGATGGTATGTTTGTCTTTTGGTGTGTTTTAATGGTTTAATAAAGCCCACCATGAACTAGTCAAAAATGTATAGAAATCAACTTTCAAAACTATTTTATAGGTAGACTATGTCTGGAAAAAAAATAAAAATTCCCAAACAGGGAAATAAAGATGGTTTCTCCTGATAATAAATTTAGTAGTGGATTTCAATTGTATAGTTGAGATCCACATGTGGGATGTGAATTGATTGAGAAGTCCTTGAATTTTAGTAGAAATATAAATATAGTACTTTTTGCTGCTTCACCCTTAGTTCACATTGATGAACAAACAGCAAAGCACGATTCCTTCAGCTCATCATGTTGTGCAACAAGCTACCTGATATGGATCTTCTAACCATAGTCTTTGTAACTTCCAGAAATACCTGGGTGAGGCCATACAGATGGGGTGTGTGGTAGTTGGATGATTTTGTCAACTAGACACTCATGGCTAGGGGTGGAGTCAACCCTGTCAATCAAGTGGTAGCTTGATGACACCTCTATGGGGGGGGAGGGGTGGCCTTTTGTATACGAGTGACGGATCTGGGTACTTTTCTTTCTCTCTCATTTCGTCTTCCTCTTTCATGGGACTTCACTGGGACTCTGTATCTGCCACCAGGGTCGGCTCAATTTAGGTTGCCTAACCCTGAGGGATGCTGGCTCCCTGCCACATTCCCACCACCTTAGGGTCCCTGTGACCCTAAACCCACCAGTGTGTGACCATCCTGATTCCTGGTTCGCCTTTCTGCATCACCAGCCTGCAGTTCCTGGTGAAGAGAGATTTATGGACCGAGTTGGACTGAGCTGAGATACCCTCTTCATAAGCAATTACTTCTTGATATAAAGCTCTTTCTTACGTATAGATCAGTGCCACTGGGTTTGTTTCTTTAGATAACCTGACCTATCACATTGTGTAATTCCTCTTTTCCTGATAGGTCTGCAGATGAGAAGTTGAGAGAAAAGGCCAAGAGAATGATATGATTCAGTTGTGAGTAACTTATTATGGGGTTAATTTTGATTGTAAAATCTTAGAACTCTAACTTGAATATTGGTCAATTTTTCCAACCCACTGGTACCATCCCAGAAGCAAGATAAAGTGATATCACTACCGTCAAGAAAGAAGAGTGAGGAGTGGCCCATGTCTATTAAACCTTAAGCTCTTGGGGACAGAGCGCAATGACACCAGAGGAGCAGGTGAGGAGGCGGCGGCATAACCAATCACTCAAAACAAAACTGGCTCTTCCACCCAAGGAGCAAGAGTAGAGGCTTGCTTATGGAATAGGATGCCTTCAGGGATTCCATTGGATGGGTTAGGTTTGCTTAACCTATGAGCCAGAGCAGGACGGAGTTAACTACACTTTGGGCATTCATCAGCAGCACTACAGAGGCTTTGTAACCCTTTCCAAGCAGGTTACAGACCAAGGGCACTTGAAGTGGGTTTGAGAGGTGAGGAGCAGAGAGGCCTGTCTGTGGGCACCTCTTGGAGAATGCACTCCAGACAGGTAGTGATAGATCCTGAGTATTTCTGGGACTGAATTATAACGTCTTTACCTCCTTTGAGTATTGTTTGTGCATTCTGTGTGACCACTGAAGTGTTGGAACCAACCAGAAGCAGAGAATGTCCTGGGAGGACTGGTGAGCTCAGGCAGAATTAGTAAAGGAAGAAAGACGCTGGAAGCGTGCATGACCTCATGTTCATGGGCATCAGCGTTGGGCCGACGGTGAGTGTGAGTTTCCTTCCCCATGTGAAGTCAGAAGACATCAGACGCCTCCACAACATTTTTATACATCACTGTGTGATGCTTGGTCCTCAGCCCATGCTCCTCATTGCTCTCCCTAGGTATATCATGTAGAGGGACATAACCCCACCCAACACTCTCTCATGTCTGTGCGCATACACATTCTGTTTATATCTACATTGGGGAAAGGAGATAGCTGTTACAAAAAGGTGGATGTTATAGGAAGATACGTCAGTAGTATTGTAAAGAGACACCTAAATTGTATAACTATGCAGTTTCAGTTACTGTATAGATTCTCAAGACAAAAACACCCACAAAGCCTATACTTTTGCAACTCAAGTATATCTCCTTCAAGTACATAATTATGAAATTTGCATAGGATAATAACTATTCAAATACTTTGCATTCACTGCTATCGAGTTGATGCCCACTTATAACAATGGGAGAGGGTAGGGTAGTACTGCTCACGTGCATTTCAGAGACTTTAACTCCCTGTGAGAGTAGAAAGCTCCATCTTTCTCCTGCAGAGCAGCTGGTGGTTTTGAACTGCAGTCCTTGTCGATCACAGCCCAACTCATTACCCTGACCCCACTTGGAAGATACCACGTGATATATTTATTTAGAGTGTAAGCAATGACATTTGTTACTCAATTTTACGAACAAGCAGTATTTAAAAATTGACATGAACCATTTTGGCAGAAACTTATAGGTATTGCTTTGACAAGGAAATTGTGCGTGTGCTTGTATCTAATATTTAAAATCTAGAACAATATAGCCTCATTTAAAGGCTACCAAAAGGATGCAGGCTTGAATGAACACACACAACCTCACAGTGTGTATCATTTGCTATACAGTGGACACTAGTCTAATTGCCTTACATATATCCATTTAACAGAATGAGGAGCATAATCTGTTTCAACATTAACTAAATACTCTTAAAAACCAAGCAGCTGATATAGAAATAACTGGTCACAGATGGAACTACTGGGTTTTCTCACAGGAGAAAACGTTTGCCAGTTATTAATGTGGGGGAAACACAGACAGGATAACACATTCATTTGGAGGGATGAAATGTACTTGCATTTGGAAATATATTAAATGTGAGGACTCTTTATGTTGCATTGACTTTTTCGCTGGCATTATCCTTTCTTTTTTCAAAATTCCTGATCATGACACTACACATGCTGCTGCTTTTATAAGCTCCGTTCTTGCTGTATTGCCATAATGTTAGCAGAAGGAGTGTGGGTGAATCCATCTCCTGCTAGTAGATCAATTGTGAGAGATGCATCTGGCTACCTACCACAAACTAGAACTTCAGTGGAGACATGCTTTACTTGACAACTCCAGCAAGGAAATTCACAGGTACGGAATGTGTATATCCACCCTGTATCTGTTGTAAATAATGACAAATGCTCTGAATTATTTACTGTAAATGAATATTATAATTCTATGGTATCATTTCATATTAATTAAAATGTGGAAATTATCCTTAAGGAGAATTTAAAATAAAAATATTAGCTATAAATCAGAAAAAGTTTAAAAAACACAATGAATATAAAATGATCATTTATATCTTAAAACTAAATTTAATTATGTGAATTAAAAACAAATAAATAAGAGCCCATGTTTTCCCCTTGAGTAGAATTCTGCCATACATTGACCATAATGACAGAGTAGAACTGCCCTGTTGTGTTTCCAAGGCTTAATGCTGAATGTTATACATGAGTGCTACACATACAATGCTTAACGCTACACATGAATGCTACACATACAATGCTTAACGCTACACATGAGTGCTACACACACAATGCTGAATGCTACACAGAAATGCTTATTGTTACACATGAAGCATGACAATGAAAAACTGTAACGGGGTGTAAAATGTTCATGTGCAGCCCCTATAATAGTATTATAAATAGGTCACTGTCCACCATGCACTCTATGGTCAGCCTTGGCTTCCCTGACCAACTTAAGTTGCTGAATAAGATTTGGCAATGGCAGTCATCAAACAGTCAAGTCTGCTTACGAGCAATCGGTGTGGATTTCATGTCTTAATGGCTTAAATGAAACTATGCATGAAAATGTTTGCTAATGAGGTTTTCTAAAAATCCTACCTGTGGACTAATAAAGGACAGTTCTCAGATCTGCAGGAAAAAAGATAATATACCAGGGGTACCTCTCAAGAAAACCCGCAAACCGCTCCACTGGGTGGAGCTTTCGTAGTACACGTTTTCCCCACTAGGCAAGCCTCCAGCAGCTCACTCGGAGTCAGTGCGCCTAGTGTGGTTGCCTGGGAAGATTTTCTCTGGACACAGTGGCTTTTTTCATAAAAGACGTTTCACTTGAACCTCGTTTTGTGTGACAGCCAATTTAAGAAAACAGCATAGAGCTGTGAAATTTTGTCGCCTGCTTGGGCAAAGGCCACAGAAACGGTTGTGATGTTGAACCCAGCTTACAAGGACTGTGCAATGGGAAAAATTGAAGTGTACAAGTGGTTTTCTCATTTCTAAAAAAGGTGGAACATCTATGGGTAACACACCTTGATCTGGACATCCGTCAGGTTTCTGAACAGATTTAAATGTCGACATAATTTATGCACTTGTGCTCTGAGACTAATGCTGGACCACGGAGGAGATGGGGAAGTTATCTGGATGATCTTAGAGCTCGGTGCAGCGAATTTTAGGGGGAAATTTGGGCATCAGAAGGGCCACTGTGAAATGGGTGCCTCGGTTCTGGCTGACCAGGAAAACGAATGGAAACATACCGTGATTTGGAAGAACGGCAACTGAAGAGACCCAGACTTTTTCCCCCAAGGTCATCACTGGTGGATGGGACATTGTAACCCCATGGAAAATGCCATCGTCACCTTGCCCCCAAAAGCTTGTCTTGTGAATTCAAAGATCAAGATGATGCTCATTTGTTTTATTGATGTGAGGGGGGTATCGGAGTTCTTTTCACCAGGGCAGCCTGTTAAGCAAGCTTTCTATTTGGAGGTTCTGAAAACATTGTGTAACAATGTGTGACAAAAAAGGCCTGATTTGTGGCCGGCAAGGGACAAAGTGGTTTATCACCACCGCAACAGTGCACCTGCTCACACAACCATCTCAGTGCTCCAGTTTGGGGCAGAAAACAGCATGCTTCTCTTGTCCCAGGCGCCTTACTCAGTTGACCTTGCTCCATGCAACTTCTTTTTGTTGCCCCAAATGAAGAGAGACTTGGAAGGACAGCCATTTGATGACTTAGAAGAGGTGAAGGAAAAAACAAAACAGCAACAACAACAACAACAAAAAAACGAGAGCAGGCCTATCAGCCACCCAAGAGCGTTGCATTAGATAAACCTGCTGCACAGGCCTCTTTAGAGTATCGAGAAGGAAAGATGCTATTTTGAAGGCTAAGGTGTACAGCCCAAGCAATGGTATTTTCATTTGCATCACAAACATGTGACAATTGGACAATGAATAAGTGAGGCCAAAGTAGAATCCACGCATTTGAATGGTGATGCTGATGAGGAATATTGAAAGTGCTGTGGACAAGCTACTTCCTTTGTATGGGAAGAAGTAAATCCAGGGCGTTCCTCAGAGGCAAGGATGACAAGACTCCATCTTAAATATTTTGGCTACATTGTCAGGAGAGACTAGTCGTGCTTGGTAAAGTGGAGAAGCAGCAAAATAAATAAATAGATAGATAGATAGATAGATAGATAGATAGATAGATAGATAGATAAATAAATAAATAAATAGATAAATAAATAAATACGAATGCCCTCAATGAGACTGAAGGACACAGTGGTTGCAGGCAGGAACCCAGTGGCATAGGCGTAGGAACAATTGTGAGGATGGTGCAGGACCAGGTAGTGTTTCATTTTGTTGTGCATTGGGTTGCTATGGGCTCTAACCAACCTGATGGTATCTAACAAAAGTTTAATCAAAATGGAGAAAGCATTTTCCAATGAAATAAGACTAGAGTGGGAAAAATACTTAATGCAAGTAGCTAATTAATAAACCAAGGTCTTATTAGTCAAGAAAGTTTGTCATGAGCCTCATTTCTCAGAGTACTTAATAGGTTTGTACTTCATACATGCTTTTCAAAATCCTCGCACTTGTAGATGGCATTCACTCTGGGATGGGACAAGTATATTTCTATGTCTAGTTTCCAGGTAAAGAGCACAGATTTTTTTCTTACTTTTATGTACATTTTAATGTGGATGAAAAGAGTCCTATTACAAAAATATTAGGTGAAACATTTCCAGTTGTGATCTTTCCACTTTCAAGTGAAGGTATAGAGTAAATCAGGCCCTGAATGACACATGCCAACAGATATACACACAATTTTAAGCCAGATATCATAATGGTAAAATTATCGATTGGCTTTGAGAAATAATCTCCATAAGAAGCAACATAAGTGAGCGTATGGTTCTTGTCAAATTGTAACCAGTTAGCTTGGCCAACATAGTGTCAAAACACAAGGGGTTTAGGTCCACTTCAAAACATTTTATGAATATGCCTTTCTGCTGGGGGAGGGTAGGTGGCATGAGCTACCAGCGTGGATTTAAAATCGTGGGTGCGCAAATATAATTCTATCCAACTTTTCGCCCTTGTGATTTCCACAAAAGTGTGTAGAGCAGGTTAGTTTCCCACTCAACTATTTGTATGGATTTTGATTAGTAACCCTTACACTTCTCTCAGTGCAATAGCTCTCCTCCAGCCTCTTCCCTGGATGCAGGTATCGGTCCATCCTGTGTGTGTGTGTGTGTGTGTGTGTGTGTGTGTGTGTGTGTACTACTTTCTGATATTTGGCGTGGGAGTGGGATTCAAATACTGCTCTTTTGTGTTGCATGGTTCATTGTTCTAAGGCTTATGTTTGTCATGAATGTTATTTTTCATTTTAGAGGGCCATTAAATGGCTATCAGCTGATTCTCCTGTTAGGGTCTAGGGTTGGGGGTGTCTGAAAAGTACAATTTGGTCAGGTAAAATCCGTATGCCTGCTGCTTTTTTACTTTGAATTTTACTCTACATATTGTCCCATTCTGTCCAGGACATTCTGTGGTCCTGATCAGAACAGGAAGCATCAGTCGCCAGACACCATCTAGTTCTTCTGGTCTGTGAGTAGCGGCAACTGCGGTTCACAGGGTCCTTTGGACTAATTGCTTTCTGGAGTCTTTGATTTTATTTCATTTTTCTTTGCTCCATACAAATAAATATAAATAGTTTAATCTTAGATAGTCGCTAAAAAGCTTTAAAGATCTCAGTCACAATCTATCACAGTACAATGGAAACCCTTGTCTTTATGAACTATGTTATGTCAATTGACTAGAATGCTCCTAATAGGTGGTACTAACCATCAAGACTAATTACTCATTCCTTGAATGTGTTTGATAATGGCTAACAAGTTTGCATTGCATTGTCCTCAATGTACTCTATTATACATAGATACATTTACAGCACGTACAAATATATGTGCAGAAATATTCTGTGTTAAACACATATGCTTACAAGTATAGTCTTCTGCAATTATAAAACAAATCTTGTTCACAAATACGTACATAGTCCATTGCTTTCAGCTCATTCTGACTCATGTTAACCCTCTAGAACTACAGGGTTTTCAAAGATGTAAATAAAGAAGGAAGCAATGGTCACATCTGTATCCTTTGTAATAGTGAGTTGATGTGACCTGATCTTCACCTTATCAAGCAGTGGCTTAACTATTGTACCACCATGCCTCTTATCTAATTACATCAAATTAAGTTGTATGCCATAAAATTAATATGATGGATAATTTCATTTTTCTGTAATAAATTCTATAAAGTTGAATCAATAGTGAATACAGCCATAGGTTTAAAATATTCAACGTGAATCATAACTGATTTTCATTGAAAAAAAGATCAATAATTATTAAGTCTTCTGACAATAGTATAGAATCCAAAGCAAGATGTTTACCGCATAATAATGTTTACTTTGATCAGTCTTATACTTGGTCCTGCTTTAAGGAAATAAACAAGATGATTAAGTTGTTTCCTGTTGTTAGAACCTTCCAGTTACCTTCAACCCATAGCAACCTCGGAACAAATCAAAAAGCTTCCAAGTCATGTGCTATATCTTCAGGCTCCTTAATATGTCAGTGTTCATTGTTTGGCTGTCATGATCATTCATATCATTGAGGAGTACCTTCCTCTCTGCTGAACACCCTCTCTGTTACCAACCACAATCATCCTTGTCTGGCAATTGGCCTTTCCTGAAGCTGTGTCCAAAGGGAGCCCAAGTCTCATCACCCTCCTTGCTTCTAAGGAGCATTCTGGTTGTATTGATAAGTCTGATTTGCTAAGCCTTCTGGCAGTGCATTTGACAATTTTCAGCCATACTAACCAGTGTTCGAATGAATAAGATTTTCTTCTGCTTTCTTTTTCCATTGTCCAGATTTTCATATATATGAAAAAGTGGAGAAGACTGTGAGTCATTTCAGTCTTTGAATTTTAAGGAGTTCATTTAACCCAAATATGCCCAATGCAATATGACTTTTGATTTCTTAACTGCTGCTTCAATGGACTGGGATTGTTGACTCAAATGGAATGAAATTACTGAAAACTTTTTATTTATTTATCAAGGTTTATTCTATTTATCACATTGTAAGGAATTCATTGGCTTCACATTCATATCTAATCCACAAAGAATGTGTAGGGTTTAACCTTCATCAGTAATTGTTACAATTTGTCTTCTTTTTTTTTTTACAAAGAAATTTGTTTCATTTGCATATCATTATTGAGTATTAAGCCTTCCTCCAATCTTGATGCTACAGGCTTATTCATATATTTCAATTTATCTGATTATAGATTCAGAACACTCATTGAATCACTAAGGTTAAAAGTTATAACCACACTGTATAACTTTTCTAAATTAAATCCTGCCGGTCCTTTAGTATGGCTCCCTCTTGATTCAAATCCAGTCTCTGCATGAGCACAGTTAAGTGCTTGGAAATACCCCTTCTTGCACTGTCATCCATAATTTGCCGTGATCACGTAGGAACGTGCCTTTGAGTAGTCAATGAAATGCAAATGAATTCCTTGTGGAAGTTCCCTGTCAATGTAGAGCTGCAGTAGTTTTTGTGATTTTACTACTTCTAGCAGATATGATTCCTTGTGGGATATTAATGATATTGTTTGTTAATTTCCACATTTCACTTGGTCACCTATCTTTTGGATGGGCAAATATATGTATTTCTTCCTCTTTACTGACCATAAATTTTTCTTTCAATTTTCTTCAAATAGATAAGTACTGCCAGCATTGCATCCATTTATTGAATAATTTCTTTTTCTTTTAATCATTTTATTAGGGGCTTATACAACTCTTATCACAATCTATACCTGCATCAATTATGGAAAGCACATTTGTAAATTCATTTCCATCATCATTCTCAAATTATTTGCTCTCCACTTAAGCCACTGGCATCAGCTCATTTTCCCCCTCCTTCTCTGTTTCCCCCTCCCTCATAAACCCTTGATAATTTATAAATTATTATTTTGTCATATTTTACAGTGTCCAACTTGTCCTTTCACCCACTTTTCTGTTGTCTGTCCCCCATGGAGGAGGTTATATGTAGATCCCTATAATCGGTTCCCCCTTTCCACCCCACCCTCCCTCCACTCTCCCGGTATCACCATTCTTACCACTGGTCCTGAAGGGATCATCCACCCTGGGTTCCTGTGTTTCCAATTCCTTTCTGTACCAGTGTACATCCTCTGGTCTAGCCAGATTTGTAAGGTAGAATTGGGATCAAGATAGTGGGGAGAGGGAAGGAAGAAGCATTTAGTAACTAGACTCAGGAAAGTTACATGTTTCAATGTTGTTACCCTGCACCCTGACTGGCTCATCTCCTCCCTGAGTCCCTTCTATAAGGGGATGTCCAATTGCCTACAGATGGGCTTTGGGTCTCTACTCCACACACCCCTCATTCACAGTGATATGAATTTTTGTTCTGATGATGCCTGATACCTGATCCCTTCGACACCCGTGATTGCACAGGCTGGTGTGTCTATACGGGTTTTGTTGCTTCTGAGCTAGATGGCCGCTTGTTTAACTTTTGATAGCCGGGCCCCATCAGTTTTCTTCACCACATTTGCTTATGCGCCAGCTTTGTCTTCAACAATTGTGTCAGGACAAGGAACAAGGGTCAAGGGAACAACATGTGATCCAAATCGGTGGTTAGGAGGGTGTAGGAGACCCGGTAGTGCATGACCAAGGGTAATGTAACCGAGAGGAATTACTGAAACCTAAATGAAGGCTGAGCATGATAGTTGGACAAGAGGTAGGTCAAAGGAAATAGAGGAAAAGGCTAGGAGGCAAAGGGCATTAATAGAGGTCTAAATACAGGCATGTACATATGTAAATATATTTATATATGAGGATGTAGAAATAGATCACTGTGCATATATGTATAGATTTAGTAATAAGGTAGCCAGTGGACATTGGGCCTCCACGCAAGTACTCCCTCAATGCAAGAATACTTTGTTCTGTTAAACTGGCATTCTATGATGCTCACCTTCAAGACACAAATGTTATTGAATAATCTCTCTGAGTACTCCGTACATTTTTAGAGTTTAGTTCTTCACTACAGCTTGCAGCGATGTTTGAAATCCCTCCCTCAACACCACTGAAGCAGCGATGTTTGAAATTCCTCCCTCAACACCACTGATTCATACAAATATGCTCCTTCCCCAAATGACTAAATGGCATCCATTTGTTACCAAGCCTCTGTTCTTCCTTTTAAAAAAAACAACAAAAAACTAAAGAATCCTCCAATATTGAAATTGAAGATAATTTGATCTTTTTTGCCTTCAGCTTGAGAAATGCTGCTTGTCTTTCAAACTTTTGGTTTTGGAACACCAAGTCTTAGCATTGGATTTTACATATTATTTATGTAATACATCAAGTCACCTGTGAAAGTCCTGTTCAGATTTTTTCCATTTGTTTTTACAAATTTTCACTTAAAGCAAGATTTAGAGTCTGACGTTCATTCTGTTAATTTCTTTGTCTTGTTGAGGATGCTTTACTTTATGCCATTCCACAGCTCTTCTGGGTTTCATCACTAACATTCAGTGCACCAATTCTATTTATGAGATGATCTTTTAATAAAATGCGCTACATTCAAGGTCATATTTTATCTTTAGTTCTCTTGCTTTTCTTTTCTTTGGCCTCAGCTTGAACTTGAACATGAGCAAGTTGGTCCTGGATTTATCTCGACTGGCAGCAGAGTAAATTACCAGCTGGGCTGCTATCCCCAAGGTCCAAACTTTGAAATCACCATCTAATCCATGGGAGAAAGATGAGACTTTCTATTCCCATAAGGTGTTAGTCTCAGAAACCTAGAGGGTAGTTTTATCCTGCTATCTAGGATCAAAATACGTCAGAATCAACTCAACGGCAGTGAGTTGGGTATTTCGATTTTGTTTGAGTGTTGATGCTTTGCTTCCTGTCTTTCCTGTGCATTCTATCCTGTGATGTTGGACTACAACTACACCATATATGGTGTCGCTGTGCCACAGAATAAAACATTGCCAGTCTTGTGCCATTCTCACAATTTGAACCCAGTTTTCCAGTCAATAGGTTAATCCAGAAGGGCATTCCTCTTTTTCACTGACCCACTACATCACTAAGTATCATGTTCCTTTCTACGGACTGATCTTTCGTGAAAACATGTTTAAAGCATGTGAGATGAAGTCACATCATTCTTACTGGTAAGGAGCACGCCGGCTATATTTTCCCTAAGACAGTCTCTTTGCCAAGTAGCTTCCCTCCAAATTTATTGGCCTAGATGATTGAGTGCTTCCAGTGCTTTATCAGCTTGTTGAAATATTTCCATTGGAATTTAGTTAATTTGTGTAGCCTTTTTTATTTTTGGGTAATGTTTTCAATGCTGCTTGAACTTGTTCCCGCCGCATCATTTGCCATTTCTCATATGTCATTGCCTGAATTGGTTGAATGTAGACCAGTTTTGTTTTTTTTTGTAGACTTATTCTGTGTATTATTTCCCTCTTTTTTGATGCTTCCTGCATAACTCAATATTTTGTTCATAGAATCTTTCAACGGTGCTACTCAAGGCTACTCAAGATCTTGAGATCTTTCCATTGAAATACGTTGAGCATGTTTTAACTTTTTGGTTTTCAAACCCTAGATCTTTGCATATTTCTTTGTAAGATTTTACTTTGTCTTCTCCAGCTGCCCTTTGACATTTTCTGTTCAGCTCTTTGACTTCATCCTTTCTTCCATTTGCCTTAGCTACTCTACATTTAAAATCAAGTTTCAGAGACCTTTTGCTCTTTTTCATGAATGATGTTCCTGATGTCCTCAACATCTCATTAGATCTTCTGTCATTAGTGTTCAAAGCACTCACTCTGTTCTTAAGATGACCTTGAAATCTAGCTGGGATCTGCTCAATGTCACTTTATGAAACTTGAGGACTTCAAAAATGTTTGCAATTTCAAGCTGAACTTACATATGAGCAATTGATGGTGTTTTCCACAATCAGGAACCGGCCTGACTTTAACGGCTAATTTTAAATTTGCCCATCATCACTTCCCACCAATGTAGTCAATTTGATTTTTGTGTAGTCCATCTGGATAAGTCCGTGTATAAAGTAACCATTTATTTTGTTGAAAATGGATATTTGTCATGAAGAAGCCATTGGTCTTGAAAACTCTTTTCATGCAATCTTCAGCTTCTTTTCTCGCACCAAGACCATGTTTTCCAACCAGTGTTCCTTACTCTTTGTTTCCAACTTTGCATTCTAATCGCCAATAATTACCAATGCGTTTTGATTCCATTTTTGAACAATTCCAGACTGAAGACATTGATAGAATTCTTAATTTTTTGCATTTGGTGTATAAATTTGAAAATAGTTGTATTGTTTTGATTTTCTTATATGCAGATAGAAAATGCAGATTTTCTTGTACTTATCCCATACAGAATCCTTTTCACAATGAATGCAATGCCATTCCTCTTGATTACATCCTTCCTGCCACAGTAGAGTATGATTTTCTCATTCCAAACAGCCAACGCCAGGCCAGTTTAGCTCACTAGCACCTAGAGTTTCGATCTTTATGTGTTCCGATTTACTTTTGATGACTTCAAATTTTTCTGGATTCATACGTTCTACATTTCAAGTTCCAATTGCTCATTGATGTTTTCAGTTGTTTCTTCTCTTTTTGAGTTATGCCTCATCAGCAAATGAAGTTCTGAAGGCTTTGCTCCCACAGACTGTACTCCGTCTACATCCTTATTGTCCACTCTACCTTGAGAAGGAAGCTCTTTTCCTCAGTTATATTTTGATTGCTTTCTGACCTGAGGGGCTCATCTTCTGGAATGATCTCTCACAATATTTTGCTTCTATGTATCAGATTTTTATTAATTGATCTAATGTTTCTATGCCATCCATAGGACTTTCAGTGGTGAACTCCCGTGAAGTGGGAACCCTATTCCTTCTTTGTAGTCTGTTTTTAGCCTGGAAGTTCTGCTGAAACGAGGTCACTTTGAGTGATGATGCTGGAATTTAAGTATCCATTGCATAACCACTATAAAACCAGAGCTCCTTATCATGCTGGTATTGACACACCAAAGACAGCTTCCAGCATCACAGCAACACAAGCCAGCACAGTACCACAAACAGACACATAAGTGGTATCTTATATAGTCATGGATTATTTTCTTACTAAAATAATATTTTCAATGCCTAAATTTTTGGCTCTTCATAATTATATCATGTAATCTCTAGCAGCATTTTATTATCATATTTTCAACCAAATATCCTTTCCTCTGTTTCTAACTTTTGCATTCTTAAAACAGGTAATTATAAAAACATTTGATTGCATGTGTACTCCCTTTCAGAATACAGCTGTTCAGTAAAACCTTAAAAAATTGGTATAAATGCTTTCTGTGTGACTTTAAATCATGTTCATTTGAATTGTTCTCCTTGCTTATTGTTTTTGTTATGTGCCAGCAAGCCAGGTTGAAAAATATGCCCAACAGGACAGAACACTGCCCACTCCTCCTCCATCCTCATAATTCTTCCTATGTCTGAGCCCACTGTTGCAATGTCTGTGTCACTCTATGTCCTCCATGGCCTTCTTCTTCTTTTCACTGTCCCTCTAATTACACACACACACACACACACACACACACAGAGAGAGAGAGAGAGAGAGAGATCTATAACACAAAAAATAAACAGTTAGATCATAAAGCAGTACAAATGGCTCAGTGCAACTCACTCCCATGAGACAGTTGTGAGACACTGGAAGTCCTTCAAGTCTTCAGGGCCACTGGATAGTCCTCTGTAGAGCAATTCAGGCTATCCAGGTACAGGCAACAAGCGGCAAGGCAGGTCACCAACAGTCAGCCAGATGACAGGCCCAACCATCCCCAGCTCAAGAGATATAAATTCTAATGGTGTGGTGAAGCAGGTCTTGAAGAAATCTCAAATTACAGAAACACAGTCCATGGGTTAGGTGTCCCACAGGCAGCATAGCATGTAAATTGAGGCAAAGAACAAGCAAGGCAGCTGCACACTGGTCCAATTATCAAAGAGCAAGAGACAAGACAGGAGAGGCTTGCCAAGCCTTTTATCTCTCCACCCTTCAATTAATCCCACATGTGTTTATAGGCCAGGTTAGCACAATAACTACCTCACACTATCAGACTGTGGCCTGACTGACAGGTTTAGTACTGCCCCTACATTTCTATATGACTTCAAGCTGACACAAAATTATGTAACTACAACAGGCACAAGAAGAAACAACTGCAAAATCTGCTAATGAATGGAACTTGTAATGTTGGAATTGTGAATCTAGGAAAATTAGAAAACATCACAAAAGAAATAGTGCCCGCAAAGTTCGATATCCTACATGTTAGTGAGTTGGAATGGACTCATAGTCTCAACTCTGCACTCACAGGCCTGTGGCCTCCCTGCCTCCTACTTTACTTCTCTGTGTCACTGAACTCAATGTACATAAATCAGAAGAGGGACTTGTGAGTCCACACCAGGCTTATGGACTTGACTTGGCCTGTGCTGGAAATCCTTCTTGATTTATAATTAATTTGTTATATAAAGTTCTTTCTTATATATGGATGAATGCCACTGCATTTGATTATCTAGACAACCTAGCCTAATGCACACTTGGATAAAAACTATACAGGATCAGTTGAGACAAGGTAAGCTTTGGTAAACCTGACTTAAATTTAAAAGCATAACCATGGGTTATTTGATTCAAATAGCACTCTTTAATTGATCTTCAACTAAATTATAGGTTCTAAGTAAATATTTTTCCATGCTCTATAAAGAAGCCAATTGTTTTTTAAATTTATTTTAAGAAAAAAATATGTATTAATTATCCTTATTGATTAGATATAGTTTTTTAGGATATCTGAAATTCTTTTAGAATTTTGATATATGACATCTAGGGCATGACATTGATAGACTAGATACCTCAGAGTCTCACAGTCTGTCAATTCTACAAAGACTTATTTTGTAATGGAATGTTTCAGATTATTGCACACAACTTAAAAATCCTAAGATTAGAGAGAGTGAAAATTTTTTTAACTCTTATTTAAGAAGAGAAATATAGATGTAGCCCCTCAAAACTCTTGAATAAAAAAGAATTATTCAAAAGAGTCTATAGAATACCCAAAGAGTAGACTCCTGTGGCTAACAAGCATTTAAAAATCTTAGCGTATAAACTTTAGTGAACATTTATTTTTATTATCACTATACAATGAAAGCCTACAATATAAAAAGCCATAAATTTATAAAACACAAAGAAGTAGCACAGTGAGCCCAAGGGACTTACTGTGTGGAAATCATGACCATTAAACACATTTTCATGTTTTTGACTACCTGTTGAAATAGATCAATTGTATACTTCCCAGAGGCAGTTTCATGGCAGAAAATAACTACAAATAGATTTTTTAGTCTATTTAATTGATTATGCACTACCTAGTGGCAAGCAGTTTGCATTTCAACAGCTTAAAACTTGAAAGGAAGAAATTACAAGGCATGCTATTCAAAACACCAAGTACACATTGGTACAGATAAGAGCTCACAACATGGAATTCAGGTCAGATAAACCCCTCAGAAAAAGAAATGGGAGTAAGGATACCAGGAGGATAAGGGTACAAAGGGAGGAAGGGGGAACTGATCACAATAATCGACGCATACCATCTGCCCCCTAATGAGATGAACAACAGAAACATGGGTGAAAGGAGATAGCGGTCAGTGTAAGATATGAAAATAATAATAATTTAAATTTATCAAGGGTTCATGAGGGTATGAGGGTGGGAAAAGCAGGGGGAAAAGAAGAGGTGATACCAATGGTTCAAATAAAAAGAAAAATATAAAAAATGATTACAGCAACATATGTACAAATATACTTGATACAATTGATGTATGGGTTGTTATGAAAGTTGTAAGAGACCCAATAAGATTATCTTAATAAAAAGAGTTCATGAGACATTCCCACCCACTAAAAAACTGCTATATGGGGAGAACTCATATGAAATTATACTCATCCAACACCACAAATTATATTTATTTGCATGTTATCATATCGATTTTACCTGATAAAATGAAATAATGTATCAAACCAGGGAAAGACTCAGTGAAAAGAATAATAATTGTCAGTAACTGAAAAGAATGTGTTCCCAGAATGGTAAGACAGATATCCTTATAATGAAAAAAGAACCATCAAACTTAAAAGAAAACTCAGTTGTCTTCCTGGCTAAGGTTACGCCATTTCTAGTTTTCATATCTCTCTATTTCAGAAGTACCTTTTGAGAAGGCAGAGAAAATGTTTATATTTATTTTCCAAAAAAAATCCAAACAAAAAGGAAATAAAAACACAAGTTTTTGTAGTTATCTTTTCTGGTTTTATTCAAGATAAATGAGGAAAATTTTAGGATACTGCACATTTAACTCAGAGAAGAAAAGTCAAGACAATTAGCCTTGCATTATGTCAGGGTTGCCTACTAGAAGGATTAAGTATTCTTTCTAGAGTTCCAAATTTTAGAACTAAAATCAAATCTCAAAATATAGAGAGAATCTGGCTAGGAATATAGCCATCAGAAAACAAGTCTGGAACAATCTCCCTAGCAAATGCAGGAGAAGTCTCAACAGAGGGAACTTAATAGCTGGAACTCGGAAGAATAGTATAAAAAAATAAGCACAACAAACTTATTTTTTCCCCTTTTTAATTGGAGTTCAGTAATGACAACCAATTGTTTCTGTTCCTGACCTCCTTTCACCATTGACCAGTATTCGAGACAGTTTGGAGTACTTCCACTGTCCTTGCATGAGCCAGATTGGAGCCAGGTCCGATTTTAATTCACCAAACAAAGCCATTCACGTGGCTGACTGCAGGAAGCACTGTGTGGATAGCAGACAGCATAGGTGGATTGACACAGGTATCTTCTCAATGCAAGCATTGTGTTTTGCCTACATATATAGTGTTTTACCTATTTATATTTAATGTATATGCAAGACATACACATATGTATATCCTCCTCTTCTGGTTTGATTATGTACTTATACTTTTCTCCTGCCCCATATATTATATCTCTCTGCTTTGTCTCTTCCTCTATTAAAAAATATCCTTCCACACTGCTTATTGAGTATTCTTACTGCTCTTAAAGTATATTTTCCTATTAATTTTACAAATATTTTGGTCTATCCAATTGTCCCCTTACTAGTACCACTATTACTTTAATTTATTATCTCTCTTTTGCATCCCCCACAAATTCTGCACATACCCATCTCCCTCCCTTTTTTATTCATTTGTCCACTGTGTGTTCTCCAGGTACTGTTATATGTCTCCCTTATAATTCAAAAAGATAATTGCTCCTATGCAACTTAGTAGCACACATACCACTAACAGATACACCACAATGCCATGGAAATACCAATCAACCACATTACACCCACAATTCAAGAAAGAAAGGAAAAAATAATAAAACCAGAAATAACAAAAAATCCAATGAGCACTCTAATGAAGATACCCTTGAACACCAAAAATAGAATTCATAAAAATGATATTTAGGTTCCTACAAGAGATGTAGGGTACACTCATGAGAACATTGGAAGAAACAGAGAAGCTAAAAACCTCACACCAAAGAATGCCAGAAGCTAAACGTGAGATTGCAGATTTAGTCCACATGGCAAAAGACCTGAAAAATAGTTAGAGAGAAAAGGAAGATGGAATCATTGAACTTGAATACAGTCACTCTGACTACAACCAGTGAAAGAAAGAATTTTAAAATTGAGAGGGGAAATAGTGGAGAAATCTACAAATTAAGTGAGACTCTATCAAAAGAAACAACCTATATCTCTTCCAATCTGGTAGCAAGAATAAACAAATAAAACAGAAAAATTAGAATAAGAAATCATGGAGAAAAATATCCCCAACATTACAAAGGAGGAGTGAATAACTATTCATTAAGCTGAGAGAGCCCCAAATAGGACAAAGCAAAGACATGGAGACAAACTTCAAGAGAAAGGTGACAATCTTTAAAGCAGTGAAGGGGGAAAGATCACCTATAAATGCAAACAGTTAAGAAAAAGCAGAGACTTTGTTGCAGAAGCTATGCAAGCAGGAATGCAATGGAGTGACACATATAAACCTCCGAAAGAAAAAAAAATCAAGAATCATATACCCAGCAAGAGGAAGAAATAAAAGTACTTCCACAGAAGAAAAAAAATGGAATGCATTTGTAAAAGAAGACTAACATTGAAAAAACAAGATCACTGTGAGCACAGAATCTAAAACAACAGCAGACAAATCGGAGGGCACTACCACCCACAAACCAATCAATGAAGGCAGTATTCAAAGCACAGAAATAGAGAGGAACAAAGACACCAAGGAAACCACAGAAAATAGGGGAAATATACCAAACACAAACAGAAAAATAACAGCACTAAGCTATTATAAATCAATAATAACACTGAATGTGAATGAGTTAGATACACTGATCAAAAAATAATAGACTGCATTAGAAAGTAAGACCTATATATGCTGCCTATAAGAGACAAACCTTAAATTCAAAGACAAAACTTGACTTAAAAATAAAGAATGATGAAAAAGTACCAAGCTGATGGAAATCATAAAAGGCAAGAATGGTAATATCAGTGTGTGATATAATAAACTTCAAGATAAATAATATAATGAGAGACACTACATAAAGATTAAAGGAATACTATGCCAGGAACATATAACCATGATGAACATATATGCATTCAATACAAGAACCCTTGAATACATCAATAAAATTCTCAGAGTTGAAAACAGAAATAAACAACCCTGCAGGAGTCATAGGAAACTTCAATTTACCACACTCAACGAAAGACAAATCATCAAGAAAGATAACAGCAAGACAATAGAAGGACTGAGCCACAAAGTCAATCAATTCAACAAAGAGCACTCGATCCAACAGCACAGTGCGCACGGTAGATCCACTAGAACAGAACACAAATTAGGTCACAAAGCAAGCTAACAAATTCAAAAACACTGAATTACTACGATCCGTTTTCTCAGGTTACAACTGTACAAAGCTAGCATTCAATAACAGAAAGAAAGAAACAAAAGGAGAAACACGTGGAGACTGAATAATAATCTACTTTAAAAAGGCTAGAAAATAAATTGAAGGATGAAATTAAGAAATCCCTTTAAACAAATGAGAATGACAACCCAAAACAATAAAACTTTTTGGAAACATTAAAAGTTATTCTTAAAAGGCCATTGAAGACTTCTGGGAAGATGGCGGAGCAGGTCACCCGCCTACTCTGAGAGCTCTTTTGAACAAAGTGGGTTTGGTGGCTAGGTAGCCGAGTTGTAGGAATCTGGTGAGGGAAATATCTCCCTGGGACAGCACCCCACCCCACCCCATGCATTTATCCTGAGCTGGGGCCTCGGTGATCCAGCACCCAATGCGTGGGACATCTTGGGTCACTAGACCACCGCCATTGCAGCTGTGACTAGTTATAGACCCACTCCATCTCCAGACCAGGACTCTGAGCCCAGAGTTGCTTGCCTGCTCTGACGAGACACGCACAGCGGTCGCAAGACCCCCATAGCAGCTGCTTTTACCACCGCGGTGCCCTGCAGGATCCCCAGCGCCAGCTTCTAAGCCTGCCCCTGCCCTGCCTCTGTCAGCACCCCTTGTGGCCCCAGCATTTTCTGGCTGGTGCAGGAGGATCACCCCTGTGCTGCTGCTCCCGCCTGAGTAGCCTCTGTCCACAGGCTCAGCTCTATAGGCCTGCAGGGACCTGGGAGTGTTTGCTGATCTGAAGAGCATTTCCCCCCACATAGCCCAGTTCCAGAGCCCAGATCAGCACCACGTCCAGTGACAGCGAGGCCTCGCGGACCTCCACCTTCTATAACGCATCACTAGAACTTGCAGGGAAAGAAGGGGGAAATATATATACAGCTTTTATCTCATGCTGTTTTCTCTCTCTTTGTTTCGTTAACTTTCTGTGTTTTCTTTTCTCTTCTTTCTTCCTCCTGTATCATTATTTCTTGGACTTCTCTTCTGCCCCTTTTGTGTAGGTTTTTCTTCTCTTTTTTCTTCTCCCAACACTTCCACCATTATCACTTCTTTTCTCTCTTCTTTTATAGCTTCTCCTTCTTCCTCTCTCTCCATTTTTTACTGTTTCCTCCCAAAATTTTGTTAAAAATTATTTTTGAATTTTTAACCTTTTAAATTCTTCTTTTTTATTACTAAACAAAAAATGGGTTGCTAAGGGTACCCTGACAAACCAGGTCAAAGTAGCCTGAGGGTACTCACTGAGGCTCCAGCCCCCACTCCAGTTGCTGACACATCTCACCACTGCAGGTCACTGAGCCTTCGGGGAACTCTGCCTACACAGCAGTCTGACCCATCCTTATAGCAGGTCATAGGCAGTCGCCTGAAAGAATCCTTAACAGTAACACAAATAAGGTTCCCCTGGCCTCCCAGAACCATGTGGCCTATAAAAGAATCAAGGGAAATTCAACAGACCACAGCACTCCAGCCCTCCCCCCCCCAAAAAAAACAACCGGAGAGATGAAACATAGTAGCAGAGCTAACATCTCTGAGAGAAGAAACAGATACAGATCTGTCACAGAAGGAAATCATCAGAAGTCTGCTTGCAGTAATACAGGAGTTGAGGGAAACAACTCAGAACCCAGAATAAGGATTCAATGATAGAGGAGACAAAGTCCACAATAGAGGGTATGAAATCCACCCCCCAAAGGGAAGTGAAGAAGCTTACAGAGGAGGTAGTGGAAGCCACACACAAGGTCACAGAATTTATGATTAGGCTTGAGGAGGCAGAGAACTATATCAGTGATCTCCAGGACATTAAAATAGACCCAAGCAAGTGAGAAAGACAGTCAGATAGGAAAATTAAAGAAACAGAAGATAGCCTGAGATCAATGACAGATGTTATGAAGAGGAATAATATTCAAATAATCGGTCCACTGGAGTACAACACAATACACAAATCGATAGCCAAGATAGCAAAGGAATTTCTGGAAGAAAACTTTCCCACCCTACCAAGGTAGAATGAAGCACTCATATAGGAAGCAGAAAGGACACCAGCTAGACTAGACCTCAAGAAGAACATGCAAAGACATATAATATTAAAATTATCCAACTTTAGGAAACAGAAAACTTTCGAGAAGCAAGAAAAAGGAAGACAGTCACATACAAAGGAACGCAAGTAAGAATATGCTCAGACCTATCAACAGATACCATGAAGAGGAGGAGAGAATGGAGCAACATCCTCCAAAAGCTTAAAGAAAAAACGCCTCCCCCAAAATCCTGTACCCTGTCAAGTTATCCATTAAGATAGATGGTGAGATAAAGGTCTTCCAGGACAGGGAAAGACTCAAAGAATATGCTGTAAGACACCTGACCATGAAGAAGATATTGGCTGACTCCCTATGGCCAGAGGATCAACCTCCACCAAGAACAAATAGGAGACCACCATACAGCCCATCTCCATCTAGAAGTCCACATGTCAGCAACAATTACTAGGACAACAGGGTCTCTGATGGAAAAGAGGACAAGATAGAAACTCTCCACTCAAACACAGCACACTGATATGAAGTCAGAAAAGTAAAGACCCCCAAAACAAAACAGGGTATGTCAACTATGAATCCACAGTTACTGATAATAACTCTGAATACCAAAGGACTCTATTCATACATTAAAAGAAAAAGGCTGGAGGACTGGCTCAGAAAACATAAGATGTGCAATAGACACATCTTAAGTACACAGACAAGAACATGCTAAGAATAAAGTGTTGGCAGAAAGTTTACCAATTGAATTATATCTCCAAAAAGGCATGGGTGGCGATCTTAATCTCCAACAAAATGGACCTCAAGATCCAAACCATTAAAAGAGACAAAGAGGGACACTACATAATGCTCAAAGTTCAGTAAACCAAGAAGCATCTAGCATATTTAATATTTATGCTCCTAATAATGGTGCGACGAATTTCATCAAACTATTAAAAATATGAAAAAAGAAATCATGGACTCAACAATCATAGTAGGTGACTTTAACACTCGCTATCAGAGAAAGACAGAGCATTGGGAAAGAAGCTCACCAAAGAGGCCACAGAGCTAAACAATGTAATCAGGCAGCAGGGCCTGATATAAATTTTATGAGCTTTCCATCCAAATGCAAAGGATTTCATATTCTTTTCAAGTCCACATGAATCTTTTTCAAGAATAGACCACATGCTGGGACACAAGTCCAACCTGAATAAATTGAAACACATAGATATTATCCAGACATCTTTCTCAGATCACCATGCCATAAAGCTGGAGACTAATAAGAGGATGTCCAGAAAAGCAAGGACAACCAATTGGAGAATGAACAAGATCTCCTGCGACATGAATGGGTACAGGCCCAGATCAGAGAGGATATTCGAAAGTTTCTAGAAACTAACAAGAGTGAGAATACAATGTATCAAAACTCATGGGACACTTTGAAGGCAGTTATCAGAGGTAGCTTGATATCATTAAATGCACATATGAAAAAATGAGAGAGGCGTATGACAGATACTTTAACACAAAACCTCCAATAACGAGAACAAAGTCAGCAGAACAACCCCTCCAATAGCAAGAGAAAAGAAATAATAAAAATCAGGACAGAGTCAAACCAGTGGGATGACAAGAGAACAATGCAAAAAGCTGGTTCTGCGAAAGAATTCGCAAAATTGACAGTCCTCTGGCAAAGCTTACCAAGGATAGAAAGGAGCAAGCATCAATAACCAGGATAAGGGGAATCAGGGGCAATAACAACAGACCCCAATGAGATTCAAAGGATAATCACATAGTTCTATGAAGGTCTGTATTCTAAAGAATTCAGAAACATGGAAGACATGGATAAATATTTGGAAAAACAGTCTCTCTCTTGATTATCTCAGAGAAGTCAAGAACCTCAACAAACCCATTGTGAAAGAAGAAATAGAGAGGGTCATCAAAATCCTACCAACAAAAATAGCCCCAGGGCCAGATGACTTCAGAGCAGAATTCTACCAAGCATTCACGGAAGAGTTGACACCTATCCTCCACAAAGTATTCCATAACATAGAAGAGAATGCCAAAACTCCCAAACCCATTTTGCAAAGTCAGCATTACTTTGATACCCAAACAGGGCAAAGACCCCACAGGTATAGAAAATTACAGAACAATATCTTAATGAACATAGATGCAAAAATCCTTAACAAAATATTGGCCAGTAGAATACAAAAATATATAAACCATATCATCCACCGCAACCAGGTAGGATTCATCCCAGGGATGCAGGGATGGTTTAACATCTGAAAATCCATCAATATTATACACCACGTCGAGAAGCAAAAGGATAAAACCATATGATAATATCCATAGATGCAGAAAAAGCATTTGACAACATCCAAACCCATTTCTTTTTTTTTTCATTTTTACTTCTTTATTTAAAATCAATAGTCATAACTGTAAAAAGAACACATTTAAAAACACAAGATACATTTCAGTGATCAAAAAATACAATCATCATTCATATCTACTGTACATTTCAATTTGCCAAAGTCAAGAAAATGAAAGATGACATGGAATATCAACCTTCAAACATACTCTTAACTGCTAAAGAGTGGAGTCATCACTGAAGAATGTACTGTTTTGTATTTCTAGACACCTGTTCCAATACAAAAGGTGGGGAGTAGGAGTGGGCAGGTAAGTTTCCTCATGTTTCTAAATAAATATATGTGGGTAACAGGAATTACAAACTAAACTTCAAAAGCATTTAAATTAAAACAACATTTAAATAGATGGTCATTGTTAAAAACAACTGAAACAATGACTTTATCTTTTCTCAGTAGAAATGACACTGAGCATCTCTCCACAGTAATGGCTTATTAAATCATCCAAGACATGTGTGGTGACCCCTACATGGCAGCATGATGCAGCTTTGCCATGAATTTATTTTCCAATTCCTAAAATATCCTCATTTACCTACAATACTTGATGCTTAGAATATTTCAAACATATTTTTCTTCATACTTGTTTTTGATGTGTGGAATTACTAGAGTTGAGAGCTTTAAAATAACCCATTTATGACCAGTATTTGAATATTGCAGAGAGAATACTCCTTTCATGGTACATAAGGCTTCCTTAAGCTAATTTTATCAACTATTGTAACAGTGGTGCTGGTGGTCATAAGTGACATTTTATATTTTTTTCCTCTTAAAATATGTAACTGATGTAACTAAGTAGTAAATAAGTTACAGTGTTCATTTTATTTTTCTACAAGGAATGACTGTTTTCAGGCTTTCCCTTGAAAAGCAAAAATGAAAGCAGACTAATTATAGCATTAATTAACAGTTTAACTTCTGCTAAACTAAAATCAAACTTCAAATGATAAAGAGTAGACGTATGTGTTATTAAGCAAAAAATGAAAACCAGTGTAATTTTACCAAAAGAAACTTAGGAAAGAAAACATGGGAAGAAGTTAAACAAGCAGAAAGTAGGTCCCAAAGATTACATTATGACTCTGAATTGATATTCAAACAAAAACAATGTCTACATAAAATTATTATGAATATTTCGTATACTATGAAAAGATGAATTTCTGAAGTGATGGCAATCACTCAACTACCATGTCAAAAATAAAAACTCCGATGAAACGGAAGTTTCATTTGCTAACGTCGATGTGCTGAGTGGCTCTGCTGGGCCCTGCTACTGATCGGTGTCCACAACAGCAGGAGCTACTTGTGCTTCTCACTCTCAGCAGGTGCGAGAAAGAGGAACATTTGAAAAAATCCTAAATATCCCATCTTTTCAAACTCCAGAGTAAGATAATTTCGTTATTTAACAACACTGAAAATTTAAAGGTTCATAGAAAGTGAGAGTTTTACGAAGTATATACCTTTAACTTTAACATTCACTTTGATGTGCTTTTAGAATCTCTATGAGAGAAGCAGTTATTTCCCCATATCTTTTGGCAACAGGTTTAAAAGCAAAAGTAGCAGGGCTCTTGAATTCCATGATGTTTGCCCCCTTTTTTTAAAGCTAAATTATTCAGTATCTGTATTGTTATTGCACTCATATATTGCCCGGAATATATCTATTCGCAACACAGCAAAAGTGATTGCAACAAAATTCATGTAAATAGGTCTACAAAGTGTTTGATTTCCTTATTACATAAGAAAGTTTTTCTAGAGGAAATGCAAACAACTATAACTTAGATTATATATGTTTATCAATTAACCTTATATAAAATTAAATTTAACCATCAGCACTACAAATCCGTAGGAAATCAGAAAAATATTTACATTACAGTCTTGACTATTGCAGTCCACTTTGAAATCACTCAGTTAAAACAGCATTTTCCCAAGATTTAAAGAAAAATAGATTTTATAAAAGGGTTCTTTTTAATCACTTAATACATCATTTTTGTTACTGTGACAAAAACAAGTTATACTTCTTTCCACTGTAATTTGCTCTGATGAAAGAAATGTTCTCTTTTTAATTCCTAACAAATGCTACATTTTCAAGAGTAGAGAACTATGAGTAGGCATTCCTCCTTGGTTTAAGTTATTTGTCTCTAAAATATGTCAAGTATGCTTTTAAAGATTCAGGAAGAGGCAACTTCATGATTCTTTCTCTCAGCAGGTTTTGAGGAGGCTCTTCTGGCTTCATGGCCTCACTGTGACCTTTCTCCTCCTCCTCTTTGCTGTCTTCTTCCATTTTTTCATCTTCCTCCCTATTTGGAAGCCGAGGAAAGAACTGATTACCCACAAACACATAAGAGTTGGAGTTAACAATCTGTTTAACTCTCTTTCTTTTCCTTTTTGGGGGAGCTCTGGGCGGAAGCCCCTTGGCCTTTATCTCGTCATTGATGACATTTCTAAGAGTACGGCGGATGTAAATGCGAGCCAGATCCTGTAGGTTCCTGACAGCACACGGAGGGAGTCCCACTGAATCTGGTTTACCATTGTCATTCTTACTTGGCTGCACAAGTGGAGCAAATGAAACAGCAAGAATACTTTCACTTTCCCAAGTGTCTTGTCCAGTTCGCATAATTTGCGTTAACTGATCCTCTATAGGCATGACTAGAATGCCACCAACTTTCAGTAGTATTTTCATGTAGTTTTCATGGTCTTTCTGAACTCCAGCTCCACAGTATATTCTATCATATTGTTGGCTGTCAGATGCTATCTGGAGGCAATTTCCAACAACAAAGGCAGGTTCACAAAACTCAAATCTGAACACTGTGCTTCTTGAAAGGTGCATGCTGGAGTATCTTCTTCATGGGATGGACAGATGTGTTCTTCACAGCAGGGACCTTGCCAACTTGCCCACATAATTCTTTTGATAAGCTGCTAGGAGATCAGGGTGACCTAGCCTTGACCTGCAGCTTCCCTCTTAGACAGAAAGTCTAGGTCTAGGAGCTGATTATCAAAGCTATCACTATTTCTGATGAAGCTCTCCAGCTTTTCCTTGGCATATTCGACCACATCTGAATGAAGCTCAATCCCATGATTTATTCCAAAAGGACCTGCAACCCGGCGGTCCGTCGGCTCAGCCGCAGAGGTGCGCAGGTCCAGGCGCTCGGGCTCTCGAGTCCCAACGACACCGGCTGCCCAACCACCACGCTACGCGGGGGCTGACGCCGGAGGGGCGGAGCCCGGAACCCGCGGCCGGGGAAGCCCGACCGTCGGCTGCGGCCCCAAACCCATTTCTAATCAAGACAATCATGAATATAGGATTGGAAGGTAAGTTCCTCAAGCTGATACAAGCCATCAATGAAAGACCAACAGCCAACATCATAATCAATGGAGAAAAGACAAAAACAATCCCACTGAAAAAGAGTACAAGACAACGATGCCACTGTCCCCACTTTTATTCAATAATGTTTTGGAGGTTCTGGCTAACAACATAAGACACCAGAAGGACATCAAAGAGATCCAAATGAGAGAGGAGGAGGTGAAACTATCGCTATTTTCACACGACAGGATCCTGTACATTGAAAACCCCAAAAGGTCTAAGCTGGAGTACTTACAGCGATAGAGAAATATGGAAGAGTAGCAGGATATAAGATCAATAAACAAGTCGGTAGGTTTTCCATACACATTGGACAGGACCATGGAAGAAGGGATTAAGAAGGATGTACCCTTCATAGTACCTAAGAACAAACTGAAATACCTCGCCCCATGCACAAGAATAAACTCAAGGTGGATCACAGACCTAGACGTTAAACCCCAAACCATCAGGACCATCAAGGAGGGAATTGGGACTAACCTCAGAGCACTGGCCCAGGGAACTCATAGGTTCACTGCAATAGGCAAGGTTACACACACAGGTGAACTACAAATCGACAAATGGGATTTAATAAGAATAAAGCACCTGTGCACCTCAAAAGACTTCACCAAGTGGGTGACAAGGCAACCCACAGACTGGGAGAGGATTTTTAGTAATGATACATCAGACAAAGGGCTTATTACTAAAATCTACAACACCATCATGACCTGCAAAAAAGAGGAAAACAGTTAACCACCTAAGGAAGTGGGCAAAAAACTGAAAAGAACTTTCACTAGGGAGGAGACCCATATGGCCAATAAGCATATGAGAAAGTGTTCCAGGTCATTAGGCATAAGAGAATGCAAGTCAAAACAACCATGAGATACCACCTAACATCCCTGAGGCTGACCCAAATCAGCAAATCAGAGAGCAACAAGTGTTGGAGGGGCTGTCGTGAAGTAGGAACCCTCCTCCACTGCTGGTGGTTGTGCAGATTTATACAGCCACTGTGGAAAGCAATCTGGAGATACTTAAAGAAAATGGAAATTGATCTATGTCATGACCCAGCCATCCCTGTACTGGACATATACCCGGTCGAAGCAACAAATAAAACATAACCAGTCATCTGCACTCCAATGTTTATTGCGGCACAATTCACAATCGGAAAGACTTAGAAACAGTCTAAGTTTCCATTTACAGATGAGTGGATTAGTAAACTCTGGCACATACACACAATGGATTACTATGCAGCACCAAAAAGCACGGGTGATTACATGAAACACGTTGTTTCGTGGGAAGAGCTGGAAGGGATCATGTTAAGCGAGGTTAGGCAAACTCAAAAGGACATGTATATCATGAGTCCCCTGAGGTAAGCACAATCAGCATGCCAGGAATTGAAGAATAAACACCTATCTCGCAATAAATGGGTGGAAGCCTAGATAGTTGGAGGGAGGGCAGGCCACACCTAGGGAGGTACATGAGAGTCCAACATAAAGAAGGGGAAGAGGGGCTGGTGAAGGGAGAGTGTGGTGGGGAGAAACCGAATGGATGGCACGGGGAAGGGGAGGGGACAGGGCACTGAACCACCCAGGGGGAGAGGATTGGTTGTGTCCCCACATAACTGGAATGTGCATGCAGACCCCACCATGACATGTCAAACCAGGAGGGCAATATAACACGTGAGGAATCCACAGAGACTGGCCCATACAACGGCCCCAACCATAAGAAGCCTGACACCCACCCCACCCCCCAAGAAAATGAAAATAGATCGTCTGGTCTGGGAAAGGAACTGACCTACCACACCACACCCAGAAGGAAGCTGAAGCAAAGGAAGGAGGAAGAACTGAGCGGAGTATACTTGGACCCACCAAGCTCAGAGGACGATAGCCTGTCTCGGAGGGCCCAATGTACAGAGAGGACCATATAGCCAACCACATGGCGAGATGCGACATCCTGCACTGACCCACGGCCCTACATGGGACAGCACCGGAGACACAGTGGGGGAAGTGTGACTGAGCTGACCCCACCACACTGAGGGAAACACTGGGGGCGTGCAATGAAGTGGTAGGGGAAGCAGAGCAAGGAGGTCCCGAGGGAGTATAAAGGATGGACTTTGGGGCCAGGACGTGGAACCCCATCAGACTCATCCAGAAAACACTCCTAAAGGTCAACAAACAGACCTTGAACTACTAACAGGTTTTTTGTGTTTTTTTCTTTCTGTCTTTTTGTTTTATTTTTTCTCTTCTTTTAAATATTGTATGTCAGTGGCTTTTTTTCTTGTTAGTTTGATGGAGTTCCTGCCATCGATGCCATGTTCTTATGTTCCACTTTGGTGTCAAGGCCATCCACAATTTTATGCATATATTAGTATATCTGCAGGTCCACCTAGATAAGATAGGCTGACTAACAATGTGAGAAGAAAATAATGGGACCAACGGTGCTGGAGGGACGTGAGAGTGTGGGAGGTAGGGGAAGTGAGGAGGTGTTGGCCAGCCCAGGGACAAGGGAACAACGAGTGGTTCAAAACCAGTGGAGAGAGGGGATGGGAGGACTGGTAGGGAGTGACCAAGGGCAAGGTAACTGAGAGGAATTACTGAAACCTGAATGAAGGCTGAACATGGTAGTGGGACAGGAGGAAAGCTTAAGGAAAAAGAGGAAAGGAGTAGGAGGCAAAGGGCATACATAGAAGTCTAAATATAGACATATACATACGTAAACATATTTATGATTATGGGAGAAATAGACTTATGTGCATATTATTTATAGGTTTAGTAGTAGGGTAACATGTGAACATTGGGCCTCCTCGCATACATTCCCTCAATACAAGGGCACCTTGCTCAGCTAAATGTTCATTTCATGATACCCAACTTCCCGACATGATTGTTGAAAACAGACGTGTGCATAAGCAAATGTGGTGAAGAAATCTGATGGTGCCCGGCTATCAAAAGATATAGCATCTGGGGTCTTAAAGGTTTGAAGGCATACAAGCAGCCATCTAGCTCAGAAGCAACAAAGCCCACAGAGAAGAAGCACACAAGCCTATGTGAACATGAGGTGTTGAAGGGATCAGGTAGCAGACACCAAAGAACAAAAACCATCATTGTGTGATCACCTTCCCCACATAAACGCTGAAGATGAATGTGTGCATAAGTAAGTGTGGGGAAGAACGCTGATGGTACCTGGCTATCGAGAGATATAGCATCTGGGGTCTTAAAGGCTTGAAAGTAAACAAGCATCCATCTAGCCCAGAAGCAACAATGCCTACATGGAAGCAGCACACCAACATGTGTGATCATGAAGGGCCGAGGGGACCAGGTTTCAAGCACCAAAGGCAGGGGGAAAATCATATCATTGTGAATGAGGGGAGTGCATGATGGGAACCCAATGCCTATCTGTAGACCACTGGACATCCATCGAAGAGGGGTAGTGGGGAGGAGATGATTCACTCAGGGTTCAGTGTAGCAATAATGAAACTCACAACTTTCCTCTAGTTCTTAAATGCTTCCTCCCCTCAACTATCATGATCCCAACTCTACTTTGCAAACCTGGTTAGACCAGAGGATGCACAGCGGTACAGATGGAAACTGGAAACACAGGGAATCCAGGACAGATGAAACCCTCAGGTTTCAGCATAATCCCAAACTCATCTAGGATAACTGTGATCCTGAAACCAAGCAAAGACCCCACAGAAACACTAAACAACTGATACCCCTCCTGAGCACAGACACAAACATTCTCAACTAAAGTCTGGCTAATAACAATATACCACCCCAAAAATTGTATGTTCATAAGTGGCTTTATTTTGGTGAAAATTTTCACTTCCCTTCATATTATATTGAGTGTTACTTTTTTATTATTATTAAAAGATCATCTTATTGGGGACTATTACAGCTCTTATAACAATCCATACATCAATGGTGTCAAGCATATTTTTACATATGTTGCCATCATTATTTTTTAAACATTTACTTTCTATTGAGCCATTGGTATTAGCTCCTCTTTTTTCCCTCCCTCCCCGACCACCCTTGTGGCCCCTTGATAAATTATAAATTATTATTTTCATATCTTATAACAACTGCTGTCTCTCTTCCCCCGTGGTTTCTGTTTCCGTCCTCTTGGAGGGGTGTATGTGTGGTTTCCCTACTTTCCCCTACCGTTATGGTATTACTAAGTTCATCCCTGTTCCTGGATTCCATGTGTCATGAGCTCTAATCTCTTATCTGTACCTATGCACATGGTCCAGTCTAGGCTGCAGTGAAAGGTAGTACTAGGGTCCTGACAGTGGGACATGAGGAAGCCTTAAGGAACCGGAGGAATTTTGTGTGTTTCATCGGTACTTCACTGCAATCTAGTTAACTCATCCCTTCCTTGTGACCCTTTTGTGAGGAGATGCCCCTCTGCCTACAGATAGGTTTGTGGTATGTGCTTCAAGCCTCCTCTTTCTCAACAATATGGTTCCTTTTGTTTGTTTTAGGTCTTCTGATGCCTGTTACCCAGTAACAGCGACACCTCATGATAGCACAGGTTGGTGTGCTTCTTCCATGTGGGCTTGTTGCTTCTCGGCTAGATTGCAGATGTGATATCTTTTGATAGCCAGGCACCATCTTCTTTCTTCACCGCATTTGCTTATGTACCCTTTCTTCAGAGATTGTTTTGTGCTGGGAGGGTGAGCACCACAGAATGCAATTTGTTAGAACAAAGTGTTCTTGCATTGAGGGAGGTTATGAACAGAGGCCCAAAGCCCATCCACTACCTCAATGTATTGCCATATAAATATATGTACCTCGGCCAATACCTCTAAAGGTTGTTGGAAGTAACTGAAGGATTTGGCAAAGGAGAAGGCTACAAAGTTAACAAGCAGAAAATTATTGGATTCCTGTATATCAGTGAAAGGAATTCCAAAAAAGACATATAGAAAACTATACCATTTTCAATAACCACATAAAATATGAAATACTCAGGAATGAACCCAATCAAAGATATCAAAAACTGATACAAAGAAAACTACAGAACATTACTAGAAGAAAACCAAAGAGACCTACATAAGAATTCACCATCTCTATCGATAGGAAGACAGGATAGTGCAAATGCCAATACTACCTATAGCAATTTATAAATATAGCAAAATTCTAATCCCAATCCCATCTTCATTTTTAAAGTACTGGAAAAACTAATTACTAACTTTAGATGGAGAAGGAAGAAATATAGCCTAAGCAAAGAAATTCTTTAAAAGGGAAAGAATAGATTTCAAAATCTATTACACAGCTGCACTACTGAAAACAACCTGTTATTGGTATAACAAAATAGAAAAGCTAGAAATAAAAACATCCTTCTACAGGCAACTGCTTTTCTTTTTTTTTTCTTTTTTTTTTTAGTTTTTCTTTTTTAAATTTTTTTATTTTAACAATTTGTTGGGGCTGATACAATTCTTTTCACAGTTCATACAGGACCAAAAAGCTTTAAATGGGAAAGGGCCACTCTCTTTAAGAAATGGTGCTGGAAAAATTGCATCTCTACCTACAGAAGAATAAAACAGGGCCCACATTTCACCTCATGCACAAAAACGAACTCAAGATGAATTAGAGACCTAAATGTAAAACCTAGAGACATAAGGATTGTCCATGTGAACACTGGGACCAATTTACGGGTTCTAGTGCAGAGCATAAGCATATAACCAATGATAACACAGTACGCACACTTAGTAGAAGACAAATAGATGCCTGGGACCTACAGAAAAAGAAAACACCTATGCATATCAAAAGAATAAAATGAACATTCACAGAGTGGGGAAAATCTTTAGCACTGACATGATCCACAGTGGCCTAATTAGCCAAATCTCCAGAATTCTGCAGCAACCTAATAAGAAAAAAATATATAATTCAATTAAAAAGTGGGCAAAAGACATGAACTGAGGGGTCACCAAAAGCCCTTCTTAAGTGCCTAACAAACACTTTAATAAAAAGTCACAATCACTAGCCACCCAGGAGATGTCAATGAAAAGAACAATGAGATAGAACTTTACACCCACAATCACAGCTCAACTCAAAACAAAAAGAGAACACATGCGGGGGACAGTGCAGGGGATTGGACTGCTTATAAACCACTGGTGAGCTTCTAGATACAGACAAGCATTGTGGAAAAGGATATTTTGCACAGAGTACTAGGCTTACTTAATCAAAGAGGATAATATAACAAACATTATAATGATCTAAAACGTCTGGTTTATCATACTTCACATTGCAACTTATTAGTTGTAGTCAGTACATTCTAAAGAACAGATGCAAACACCAAAATGCATTGCAATCTCAAGTCAAACTCACAATGACTCTTCATAGGCTTTTCATCAGCTTCAAGCCCTGCTCACTATGTGAAAGCATGGTGGTATCATCTGCACATCTCAGGTTATTAATACGCTTTCCTATAATCCTAAATACACATTCCTCTTCATATAAGCCAGCTTCTCTGGTTATTTGCTAACATACAGATTAAATATGCACAGTGAGAGGATACAAAACTGATTGACTGAAAAACATACATAGGGGTCATCAGACAGACTTGGAACTATCTACTTGGTTTGGGGCTTGTTTTTCTGTTGTTGCTGTTTTTTTGCTCACCCTATATCTATCTATATAAGATAGGCAGGACAAACAATGCTGAGGAAAAAACAACCGGACTGGTGGTTGACAGAGACTGGTGGTTGACAGAGGGAAGGAGGCGGGATGGGGAGTGGGGATAAGGGAACAACAAGAGATCAAAAATTGATGGCGAGGAGGGAACATGTTGCCTGGTGGGGTTTAGTCAAGGACAATGTTTCTGAGAGGAATTATTGAGAGCTGAATGGAAGGTGAGCATGATAGTGGGATAGGAGGAAGGTGAAAGGAAATAGAGCAAATAAGTAGGCATCAAAAGCTATTTATAGTGGTATAGTTATAGTTGTGTATGCATGTAAACATATTAATTTATAATGAAAGTGATAGAGGACAATGTGCATATATTTATATGTTAAGTATTAAGATAGCAGATGGACTTTGGGCCTCTACTCAAGGTCTCTCTGAACACAAGAACACTTTGTTCTAAGAACTTGGCACTCTTTAATACTCACCTTCCTGTCACAATCACTGAAGACAAAAAAGGTGAATGAGCAAATGTGGTAAAGAAAGTGAATGGTGCCCAGCTATCAAAATATGGAGCACCTGTGGTCTCAAAGTCTTGAGGTTAAACAAGCAGCTATCTAGCGGAGAAGAAGAAGCTCACAGCCTGTGTGATCACAAGGTGTCAACTGGAGAAGGTCTCTGGTATCAAAAGATCTGAAGCAAACAATTATATTGATGTGAAAGAGAGGGATTGGAATGGAGACCCAAAGTCTATCTGTAGACAATTGGACATCCCCCCACTGATGGCTTACACGGAAGGGATGACTCAACTAGGGTGCAGTATGGCACCAACACGCATCATTCCTCTAGTTCCTAAACGCTTCCTCCCGCCCCCCTCACCCCCACTACCACGACTCAGTTCTACCCTATAAGACTAAATTACACATGTTGGTACAGATAAGAGCTCTCAACACAGGTAATTCAGGACAGTTAAAACTCTCAGGAATAGGAGTAGCAATATCATGACGGTAGGGGATAGTGGTAGCAGGGCAGGGGGCAGTGGCAAGAGAAAGGGGAAATCCATCACAAGTTTGGAATAACAGAAAGGTGGGTGAAGGGAGACACTGTACAGTGCAAGGCACCCAATAACAATAATAATATATAATTGGTAAAGGATTCACAAGGGCGGGAGGGTGGGGTGGAGGGGGAAAATATAAGGAGCTTATGAAATATGCTAAAGTAGAAAGAAATTGTTTTTTTTAAATGTTTAGAGCAACATATGAACAAGTGTGCTTAGTAGTGAATGGTGGATTATGGTAAGATGTGTAAGAGCTCCAAATTAAATTATATTAATTTGGAAAAAAAATCTGATGCACACCTTTCTTAATTAGAAACTATTCAGCATTGCCTTGTTCTTCTTACACCACATTAACAAAATTAAGTATTTTCAGAATTCACATTCTTCTCAAAGCTATTCATAGTTGGTTATGATCCACATGAAGCATAGTCAGAATACTGAATGAGATAGTTAAATTTTATTGTGCCAACCTGGCCAATAAACACATGTGGGTTTAACTGAAGTGCAGAGAGATAAATGGCTGAGTGAGCCTCACCTTTCTAGTTCTCCGGTCTCTTGCTTTGTGATGGTCAGACCAGGATGCTGCTGCCCTAGCCAGGTTCCTGCTTCAGCTTGCAAGGCTCACTTCCTGCAAGACACCCCCAAGGAAAAGCCGCATGGACCTACCCTGATGCAGCCCTGGATACTAGAGCAACCGTGTGGAGACCCCTGCCAGCATTGAGATGCTTACAGACTCAGATTCAGCTTTCCTCCTGCAGTCAGCATCATTGTGTGTGTTTTGTGAGACAGAAGAGAACTTTGTAGATTGGTGTCAGACATATGGGCTAATGGTGGACTTAGGGTCTTAGACAGCACTGGGTTGGGATGCTTTCTTAATGTACACTTACCCTTTATATAAAACTCTTACCATAAGATTTTCTGTGGATTTGTTTCTCTAGTTTACCCAGACTAACACACTGAATAAAACTCAAAACTGACTGTCATCAAGTCATTTAAAAAAAAACATTTTATTAAGGACTCACACAACTCTTATCACAATCCATACATATATCAACTGTGTAAAGCGCATCTGTACATTTTTTTGCCCTCATCATTTTCAAAGCAGTTGCTGTCTATGTAAGCCCTTTGCATCAGATCCTCTTTTTCCCCCTCCCTCATGAGCCCTTGATAATTTATAAATTATTATTTTGTCATATCTTGCCCTGTCCCACGTCTCCCTTCTTGACTCTGTAGAACTGCCCCATTGGGTTTTTGAGACGGTACCTCTTCATGGGAGTAGAAATCCTGGTATTTCTCCCACTCAGGAAATACTCAGTATAGAATTAAGTTTACAATTACTGTGATAGTTTTAGACATATGTGAATAAGACTTAGATGGTTATTGGGTGGGGGGGAGAAGACCACTAGACCCTATTTCTATGGAAAAACAAAAATCTATTCATTTATTGAAAGTGAAGGTTAAGGAGAAATAAAATAACATAAATAAAGAAATCCATCTATATAGAAGCAGCCAAACAATAAGTAAATAATGGTATTATAAAATAGTGGCAGAAAAAGAAGATAAACTCCTTTTGCATGTTAGGACTCATGTCCTCCAAAGCATTTCAGTATAATAAACATACCCTGAGACATTGGCAAGAAGGATAATTGAAAGGCTAGGTTTAAAAATTCAATCATCCATCATGTATTGTTGAAAGTATTTAAGAGAGAGGGATATAGAATATAACTGGAAGTAGAAACCACAGTCTCATAAAATCATATCAGTATCTGGAAATCAATACCATCTTCACAAGGAAGAAAGCAAGAAGAATCCCCATTGTGGATAACATATACCAATAGCAGCAGCATAAGATCGAGTATTGTAGAGGCAAAGCAACCTATAGGAAAAGAAAAGCCAGAACTTCTGAGTAGTGAGCATTGCTCCTGTATTTATGTGCTGTCAAAATCAATGTCGTTCTGATGTGGAATAACCTTATGTGCAATAAAAAGAAACACTCTGCTCATACACCCTCCCCACAATCAATGCTATGTTTGAGTCCATGACTGCATCACCTGTGCCAATTCATCATTTTCAGGAGTCTCCTCTTCATTGACTGAATTTTACCAAAAATATCCTTTATTCCTCCTGATAGAATGTGCAAAATGTATGAGACAAAGCCTTGCGAGCTATGCTTCTAAGGAACATTGCACATGGTCTTGGGCAAATTTGTTCCTTTTTCTGGAAGTTCATAGCATCTTCGATATTCTTTGCCAGCACCCCAATTCAAATGACTCCATTCTCCTTCAGTCTTTTTATTCATTGCCAGCTTCCACATTCATGTAACTCACATGACATACCCTGGCTTGAGATGGGCACACCTTTGTCCTCAAACTTATTTCTTTGTTCTTTAATATTCTAGAATTTGTTTGCAGCATATTTACCCTAGGCAACATATATTTTGATTTCTTGAATGCTGATTTGTGACTATTAATTGTGGATGCAGGTAATATAAAATCCTAGATTACTTCAATCTTTTATCAGCTTATCATTATATTGCTTATTGTTCAAGTAATGAGGATTTGGGTGGGGGGTTGGTTGAGATGTAATCCATAGTAAAGGTTGTAGTCTTTCATCTTCATCATTACATTTTTCAAATTATATTTTCTTTCATCAAGCAAGGTTGTGCATCAAAGGTCAATTATTTGTCCTCTGATGTGGATTCCCTGCTCTTCTTCAAATAGGTCTTCTCAGATTATTTGCTCAGCACACAGATTCAAAACCATAGCAAAAGGACAGACACCAAACTGATGGACACCATTCCATACTTTAAAACATGCATTTTATCCTTGCTCTGTTCCAAAATTGCTCCTTAGTGTACATATAGGTTATGTATAAGCACAATTATGTGTTATAAAATTTCCTTTTTTTCACAATGTCATCCATAATTTGATACAAACCCCACACTCAAGTGCCCTTTTATAATCAGTAAAATACAGGTTAACATTGTCCTAGCATCCTCTACTTTAGCTAAGACCCGTTTGATAGCAACAAATATATCCCTCATCTCTAATCTTCTGAACCCAGCTTGAATATCTGACAGTTCCCTATTGATGATATACTACTGATACCATTTTAACTATATCCAGAAATAATGCTTTCATATGTAATTCATGTCATCATTACATAATTTCCCATCCCACTGGATCACTTTTCTTTGGAATGACATGCATATGCCATATCTTTTCCAATTAGTCGGACAGGTAGCCGTCCAAATTTCTTGGAAAAATGAAAGACAACTTGCAGAATCACATTCTTTTAAAAAGCATCTCAATTATTCTGTCAATTCCAGTAACCTTGATTTACAACAACGTTCCCATTGTAGCTTCTTCCATCAGTACCATCAGTTCTTGATTATACACCATCTCCAGAAATGGTTGAGTGTTGATCATTTATTTTTGGCACAGTGACTATGAATATGCCTTCAGTCATCTTCTGATTCTTTTTGCATCGTTCCTTATCTTGCCCTTAGAATATTTCAATACTGAAAATTCAAGGATTCAATTAACCACATAAAAACATAAAATTCCAAAAATATTTTGTAGAAGTTAAGAAATGCTAAGTGTGTCCTTCCCTTTTGTTTTCTAGCTCCATGGTTTTGCACATTTTATTTTAATACACTGCCTTATGGAATCACCTGTTGAAGTTTTCTGTTCAGCATTTTTATGTCATATTCTCTTCCATTCACCTTAGCTACTGAACCTTGAAGGTTCAGTCTCTTTGGGCATCATTTGGGTGTTTTCGTTCTTAACTGTGCTTTTGATGACATTTTGCTTTCTTTATATACAATGTCATTGATGTTATCCTACATCTCATCTGCTCTTCAATAATTATTGATTAGTGTAGCAAATGCATTCTTGAGATAATCTCTAAATTCAGGTGGAATGTAGATCCAGTCAAATGTGTCTCTTCTGGATTTGTTGTCAGCTTCTTCAGGTACAAAATACATTTCTTAGGAGCATTTGATGGCCTGTTCCACAATTGCTGCTTGATCTTGTTCTTAATAATGATATTAAGGTTTTAGATCACCTGTTTCCACGCATATTATATATATATCCTTTATAATACATATATATATATTATATATCCTTTATAATATTGGGGAAAAGGCATTTCCAATGACTATGTTACTTGTTTTGCAAAGTTCTGTCATGTTATCTCTAGCATTTCTATCACCAAGACTATAGTTTCAAAATCTTTCCAAATATTTACTCTTCCTTAAGGAACTCTGAGATTATAAATATAAAGGTATATGTTAGGTTACTGGCCACAGATTGATGATTTTAAATTGCTAGTTGCCTCGCAAGAGAAATAAGAGCCTTTCTGCTCCCATAAAGATTTACAGCCGGGTAAGGCGTAGCTCTACTCTGTCTTAGAAGGTCATAGATGTTCCAATCCACCTGATGGTCTTGCAAGTATTTTTTGTATCCTCCTTCATATCTTTTTTCACATCAATCATTAATAAATATTAATGCATTTTGATTGAACATTTTATATATTTCAGACCACAGAAATTTGAAAAAACCTTCAATACCTCCATATTTGGCAGTGGTGGTAGTTGTGTAATTTTTAAATGTTTTATCACTTGTTCTTCCTCATCACTAGCATCATTGTATTTCAGGATAGATAATTAAAATTCTTTTGAATATAATTTTTAAATTCTTAAAAAATAATTTCATTGGGGATTCTTACAGCTTTTTTAACATTCCATACATCAATTGTATCAAGCATATTTGTACATATGTATCCAACATCATTTCCAAAGCATTTTCTACTTGAGCCCTTGGATAAGGTCCTCTTTGCCCCTCTCCTTCTCTCATATCCACCCTCATGAATCAATGATATATTGTTATTATTTCCTATCTTACACTGTCTATTGTCTCTCTTCACCATATTTCTGTTATTTGTCCCCTTCGGTGGGGGGCTGGTATATCCAACCTTATGATGGGCTCCCCCTTTCTTTCTCTTCCCCCTCCTCAACCATCCCCATGCATTCATGCTATTGCTACGCCCACTACTGTTTCTGAGGGGTTTATCTGTCCTACATTCCATGTGTCAGGAGCTTTTATCTATACCAATATGTGTTCTCTTGTCTAGCCAATTTGTAAGGTAGAATTGGGTCATGGTAGTGGGAAAGAGAAGAACTCAGGAACTAGAGGAATGATGTGTGATTCATCGATGCTATACTGCACCGTGGTTGAACCATCCCTTCCTTATAATCCTTCGGTGGGGCGATAGCAAATTTTCTACAGATGGACTTTGGTTCTCCACTCCAGTTCCCCTAGTTTATATCAATATAGCTGTTTGTTTTGGATCTTTTGATCCCTAATCCCCTATCCCATCCACATCTCATGATCACACAGGCTGGTGTGCTTCTTCCATGTGGGCTTATTTGCTTCCCTGTTAGATGGCTGCTTGGTCAACCTCGAGCCTTTAAAACCCAAGATACTTTGTCTCTTGATAGCCAGGCATCATCCACTCTCTTCACCATATTTGAATGCAATTATTTTTCATGTAATTCTGCTCTTCTTTAGTTTGTCATTCCCAGCAAAGTAAATCATATAATTGTCCAAATTAATAGAGCAAATTCCATCACTCCTCTGTCAGTTAGCAGTATGGTAGTGCTTTTGTATTGCTGTGGTGATGAAAGGTGTAACATCAGTGTTTCAGCTGTCAATGGGGTCGCACGTGGTGAACATGTTTCAATAAAGACTCCAATTGAGAATGGAAAAAATGAAAAATCTGTTAATTTCTGCAAGATTCTCTATCTCACTGCCATTGAGTTGACTGTGACTCATAGGGACTTAGTGATTAGCCATGGAAAATATTATGACTAGTAGGGAAGACTGTTTCAGTGTGTGCCCAAACTGAGCTGCTCAGGTTGGAAGGTAATCAAAACACAACTGAGGAAGATCTGCCTCCTCAAAGTAGAATCCACCTTAATGACCTAGAATGAAGGTCTTGGGACCTTCATTTGTTTACATGCTATGACTCAAAATGAGGAAAATGTGCTACAAAAGTCAATTAATACTCAGAACATGGAATTATGAAACATGAATCTTAGAAAATTGAATTTTGTCCAATATTCAAGGTAATGCTTAAAGATTAAAAGTTTAGGAATTGGTGAGTAGATAACTATAATTTTATTTTACTGACATAATTCTCTTTCTAATTTACCAAGAAGCAATGATAACCTACTTTCAAGGATAAACTCCAGAAGTTAAAGTAATTACATACTGGGTGTGGTAGTGGCATAATCTGTGGTCAATTTGAGATTTAGCCTCTCAATCAGGTTGCAGCTTGATGACCTCATTTGCAGCTACTAGGAGATAAGATAGCTATTTGAAGACAGGATACACACTCACTCCCTGAGAGACTCTCTACCTACAAGAGACCCATTCCTATGCTGCTGGCAACCAGAGCCCTGGAGCTGGAGGAGCCACGTGGAGACCCACACCAGAGCTGAGATGTTTCCATTGCCACTGGATCCACATGATTTTTCACCCACTGGACTGTTATATTCCTGTATTCTGTGTCATTGCATGTTTTTCATGAGTCTGAAGAGGCCTTTATAGATTGGTATTGGACATATGGGCTAAAATCAGGCTTATGGACTTGATCTGAACTGGGCTGGGATGTTTTCTTAATGTACAACTACTCTTTATATAAAGCTCTTTCCTATACACATTTGAGTGTCTATGAATTTGTTTCTCTAGTGTATCCAGATAACATACTAAGTAAGTGTAATGAGACACATTTAAATAGATTTTTGAGAAACTATATCACTGACACATAAATGAATATTAATTGTTTACTTTAAGTCAAAATATAATGTATAACTTTTTCTAAAGAACAAAGTCATTTATAAGGAAGGGGTACAAATGAAAATCACCAACAGATTTGCTTTTGTAGGCAATTATCATGTTAGAATTGTGAATCAGGTTACATTTGTAAAATGTCCATTTTGAAAGTAACCTTAATTCATTTAGCAAAACAAATTTACATTTGTTATTTTTATATGAGAAACAGTTGTAATTCCAGCTAAAGGATAATTTGTATGAACGATCGTGCGAAGTAGTAGTAATCAATAAGGCTTATGTATCTATCTATGCTTTTTTAAAAAAAAATAGGGACAAACACAGAAACAAAACATACACGATCAAGTCAATTCCAACTCATAGCAACACTAAAGGAAAAAGTAAAACTGCTCCCCTGGATTTCCAGGACTGTAAATCTTTCTGAGAACAGAAAGCCTCATCTTTCTTTCATGGTGTGGCGGGAAGGTTCAAGTTAATGACTTTCTTAGCAGCCTACCATATAACTCAGTACACTACCAGTTCTCTTTCCCCTCCTCCCCAACCTCCATCCCCCGAACACACACACACACACACACACACACACACACACACACACACGGAAGACAGAACGTGGTACTTAATATTTAAGTCATCAATAGTCTTAATATTTATATATCTAAATAATTCCTTCAAAGCCTCTTGAAAAGGCTGTAAGCCTCCAGTATTTTACAATAAAACCCACTAATAAATGAAGAGGAGCATTCCCTTGTGCCTTCTGTGTCGGCAGAAGGAGCTCTTTAGAAATTCTATCATGCTAGGATATTTTCATCAAAACTTAGCACACATTTAAATGCCGCACTAGTGATAGATCTGATAGCATTGAGGAATTCACTTGTCAGAGACTTTAGCTTTTAAAATTCTGTTTCCCTAAGAAATGTTTTCATTATATTCAACTTTTCCACAAGATGCTAAAATTTAAAGGCATGTTTTGAGGGCTTTTATTTTTGTATAATTTCAGTTTTCATTACCTAGCTATGACTAGCTATTGTTTATGCTTTTAAACAAGATAAAAAGCATTGTGAATTTTACATGTAAAGGGATCTTCACCAATTGTTATAAACTGTCAAATTTAGAGATTCAAACTAAAAAATATGTAAGAACAAAGTAATCAATTTTCTGCTGAATCTCCTTCCAAATAACTTAACAATAAATGATATTTACTATTGTGCAATATATTAATAAAAATGTTTCACAGGTTTTGAAAAAAAATGGTTCTTCACGTTCAAGGTATAATTGATAAAAATATATAGTTTCCAGATTTCTAGTTTTATGTTGGAATGATTCATAACTCATTTATATCATTCCTGCTTCTTCTGAATCAAGGTATTTCACAATTCTAAAATGGAAAGAATATAGTATAGTAATTATCAAACAAAAAAATGAGGAGACTAATTGACTAACTTACTCTAACTCTCTAGGTTTGTAAGAAGAAAAAAATGCACTGAATACACTATGCCAATTTAAGCTGCAAGAAAATCCAAGAGTGAGCTTTATGTGTGAGCCATAAAGGGAGGAAAAAAATTAAACTCAGGGGCATAGTGGTTGAAATTCTAAGATTTATTGTTTAACCTCAGAAAGACTTTCAGTAACTTTGTTTAAAATGTATACATTTAATGGAAGGCGTGCTAGGCTTCTTATAAGAATTTGTTCCAAGACACTGTCTATAATTAATGGCTTGTCTTCATGTTTTTTTTCAATGAAACTATTCATGCAGCATTTTAAGTAGGCACTTTCAAAACCAGAATGAATGCATCTTTGTGAAGATGCCATTTATCTACCATAACAACCAAAGCATAATGAGGAGACTTTGTAGACAGATTTAGAACTGAGTGGGAAACAAAGCTCCAAGATACTGTCCTGTCAGCAAAAAGCAACTCAATTCCTCACAGTAAGTTGGGATACACATGCATAAACTTCTCAACAATGACATTAAAGTGATTTTTGTGTTTTACACGTTGATTAACTAGATTTTATGTGCTAGAAAAGAATTTGTTTCTTATCAGTAAATTGATGCGTGGAAAGTGAAATAAAGATTTTGCCTTTTGGTTAACTAGATCATAGGTAACAAATAATTGAAGCTGTAATCGTAAGTCATTTAATGCTCAATTCTATTCTATTCTGTTCTATAGGAGCAATTTCTAGATTTTAAAAAAAATTATTAGCTAACATTGGGTGTGCCTTGACTGATGACATTGCATCAAATGACGACATGCTGCTGCAGTGTGTGCCATCTCCAGGACTCTAGCAAAAAGCATTGTTTGGATCTACAAGGTTTTCATTGACTGCTTTTTAGAAGTCATCAACTCCCTTTCTAGTTTTTCTTGTTCTGAAGTTCTGATTAAAGCTGTCTACCAAGAGAGAACCTGCTGGTATTTGAAATACCAGAGGCACGCCTCGCCTCCAGCATAACAGCAACACACCCACCTCTACAGCACACCATACTGAGACACGCAAAAGCACACCACACTGAGACGACAAAAGAGCAGAACATTTCAGCTAGTCACTGAATTTAGCTTATCTGCTTTTTTTAAAAAACGTTTTATTAGGGGCTCATACAACTCTTATCACAGTCCATACATATACATACATCAATTGTATAAAGCACATCTGTACATTCTTTGCCCTAATCATTTTCTTTTCTTTCTTTTTTTTTCCCTTTTCTTTTTTTATATTTTATTAGGGACTCATACAACTCTTATCACGATCCATACATATACATACTTCAATTGTATAAAGCACATCCATACATTCCCCGCCCCAATCTGTCTCAAAGCATTTGCTCTCCACTTAAGTCCTTCGCATCAGGTCCTCTTTTTTTTCCCCTCCCTCCCCGCTCCCCCCTCCCTCATGTGCCCTTTGTAATTTATACATCGTTATTTTGTCATATCTTGCTCTATCTGGAGTCTCCCTTCCCCCCCTTCTCTGCTTATCTGCTTTTCACAGACAAATATTATCAAGGTTTATAAAGAAAAATGTGGCTTTCAATATATCTGCAACTAGTAGCAAATAAAGTCCTCCTGATGGCGCAATGGTTAAGTGCTCAGTCATTGCTTGGCACCCACCCAGTAGCTCCACGGAGAAAAGCCTGGCAATGTACTCTAGCAAAGGTTTAAAAACTACACGTATTACTGTTGAGTAGACTACAACTCACCATGACCCTACAGGACAGAGCACAATTGCCCTATGGGGTTTCCAAGGCTGTCATCTTTACAGAGTAGACTGACACATCTTTCTCTCACGAAGCCTCTGGTCATTGAGAACCACTGACCTTTTGCTCTGCAGCTGAGTGTGTTCAGGAAACCCTGTGGGGTGATTCCATTCTATTCAATAGGGTCACGATGGGTTGATGGTGTAGAATAAAAAACGTAGCCAATAAAAGTTGTTCCATGTTAACTTTATATAAAAGAATAAATATATGATCAAAAGGTATTCCCAAAGTAAATTAATTCATGATTGAAAGTGCACAAATAACATATGGACCTTGAAACAGAATATTTGCTTTTTCCCCGGTGAACTTCATGAAGAAGAAGGGCATGGTGCTTGGAAATGAAGGCATGTTTCTTCACAGAGTTCTTGAGTTTCTCTGAGGAGGGAAGTTGTTAACACTGAAATGGACATTATGTCTCCAATGACAAGTGCATTCCTTGGGAAATGATCAATAGTTCACCAGAGTTCGGAATGCTCGTGTTCCCCATAGAAAGGGCTTCTTATGAAGCGGCCCAGGAGTGGAACTGAAGTGACTTGTATGTAATGTTTTGTCAGAATCTACATGTTATAAGCACTCATTTAAACAGCTGTAGCTTTCATGCATGTTCAAAGATAGCTGTGACCTAGGACATTTGATTGATCCTCTTTAGTATTACATTCATCCTGCTTCAATCTGCCCTGAAATCAGCTTGTGAGAACTATAGCGATATTTTCAGATACTTCAGAAGCCAATTTTGAAAATGCCGTCCACTTAGAATTGATCATGGTGGAACTATTGACACCAATAACATCAGTGAGCTTCACAAATCACATCACTGGTTGCTCTTTGTTTTCAGGAAACAAAATAAGCCTGATATGAATAAAGATAAATTATACTTTTATGTTATTTCATGTCCACTTAAGTATTATAGCATTTTATTTATTTTCATTGCATTTTTTGTGACTTTTGCAGATAAAATTAGATTCCCGGGTAATCCTTCCTAGACATGTTTCTCAGTGTCATTGGTCACATTTCTCACAGCTTGTTAGCATTCTCATATTTCCATGCTGGTTATTCTGTTTCTATAAGCATGGCTCCCTAAGTCCTCCTTACCTTTCCATTTTCACTTTAGTGTAAATATTGTTGTACCTGTGATGGCTTGTATGATGCTGTGATGCTGAACATAATCTGATAGGTAGTCCAAATACCAGAAAGGTCTCTCCTGGTAGACCAGTCACCTCCAGTTGCAACACTGAAGAAGTCTATGGGTAAGTTATTGAATAATGAAGTAAGCATCAAGCAAAGATACAGATAATACACAGAATTACTAGAATAAAAAGAACTGGTCCATATTGGACTTTTTCAGGAAGTAATATATGCTCAATAACTGATGATATTGAAAGAAGAAAATCGAACTGAATTTAAAGGATTAGTAGAAAAGGGACTGCAGAATGGACAAGGTATCGAGTGAGATGTTTCAGCAAAGGAATGCACAGCTGGCAGTTCTCACTCCTCTGTGCCAAGAAATTTGAAAGTTTGTGACCTGAATAACTAACCGGAAGTACACATATGCCCTTTTCAAAAAAAGGTGATTCGAGAAAATGCAGAAATGATTTAACGATGTCATTAACAACACATACCAATAAAATTCAAAAATACTTAGAGATTCCAGGAATTCAAGCTGAACTAAAAAGAGGACAAGTAACAAGGACTATCATGCTACTGGTGGATGGATCATGGCTGGAAGCAGAGAAAAACATAAATTTACCTGTATCTTATTAACTTTGTAAAAGCATTTGGCTGTAAGGATCGTAAGAGAAAAAAAAAAGGAAAATATTGAGAACAGAAATTCCAGAACACTTCAATGTGCTCAAGAGCAACCAGTATATAGAACAAAGGGCAATTTTTGAACAAACAAGGAGGTGCTGCAGCATTTGAAATTAGGAAAGAGGTAGATCAGGATGTTTCCTTCATCGTGCTTATTCAATGTGTATGCTGAGCAAATAATCTGAAGATGATCTACATGAAGAACGTAGCACCAAGATCCAAGGAAGACTCATTAACGTCTCTGATATGCAGGTGACACAACTTTGCTTGCTGAAAGTGAAAAGAACTTGAAATATTGACATCAAGATAAAGAACAAAGCCTTCAGTATGAATTACATATCAACATAAAGGGGGGAAAATCAATAAATAAATGAGACAGAGAGATCAAGAGAGAGACCCTCCCTGAGACAGATTAGCATTGGTGACTCCAGCAATGGTCTGAAAGGGACAATGATTGTGAGCATGATGGACCATCTGGTAGTGTTCCCTTCTTTCTGCTTTTTAACATGTCCAATGAGTTGCTTTTATGCCAAGTGTCCAGAACTCAAGGCACGACAAAGACGGAAGAGCGGTTCTGGTCAGAGTGTGAACTGGGTTCACTTATCCTCCCACCTAACAAGGAATGGCTGACTGGGAAAAAAAAATTTTAAATGAATCATTGTATGATTTATTTTTCTTTCTAAACTAAAAGTTTATTCTTAATTGTACAGGCTCCAAGACAACAAACACTTCAGTCTTACTGTGGCCACAAATGTAATAGCAAGGAATCCAGATGTTTAAACAGGAATGGAATCAGGGATCATCCTTGCCTCAGTCACAATGAATAGTTTCCTTTTTGCGAGAGTTCTTGATTTCACGTATGACCAAGAAGCACTTCCCCATGGTCTTTGCTACTAGCACCTTGAATATCTTCTGTTCTCCTTTCTGTTTTTGTTGAAAAGCCTTATTTTCCTCATCTATTTCCTTGGTCTGTTTCTTGGGTTGCTTCAGGGGCTTCTTGTCACCTGAGCAGACTGCCATGAGACCTGCCACCCCAGACCTGCCACTGAAAACAGCTCTCTGGCAGTGTTTCCTTTGCTGAGCCTGGGATCACCATGAGTCTGAATGGAGAGCATCGAATAACAATGGCTAATGATTGGGAATAGTTTTACATGTTTGTTATTCCAGAATGCCCTGTTAGCAAAGTGTCCATGTCATTTGCCTACATTTTAATTGCATTATTTATTTTCTGTTGAGTTGTTGAAATTTTTTGTATATTTTGGATATTATCTCTGTATCATTTACGTGATTGTAAAAGATCTTTCCCAATCTGTAAACTTTCTTTTTAGTCTATTGATAAAGTCTTTTGATTAACATATTTAATTTTTTGCTTCAAAAGTTCCTTTTATTTTATTTTTATATCATTTTATTAGGGGCTCATAAAACTCTAATCACAATCCATACATACATCAATTGTGTAAAACACATTTGTACATTCATTGCCCTCATCATTCTCAAAACATTTGCTCTCCACCTAAGACCCTGGCATCAGATCCTCATTTTCCTTCCCTCCTTGCTCCCCTCTCCCCCTCCCTTCACCCTCCCAATATCACCACTCACAGCACTGGTCCTGAAGGGATCATCCACCCTGAATTCCCTGTGTTTCCAGTTCCTATCTGTACCAGTGTACATCCTCTGGTCTAGCCATATTTGTAAGGTAGAATTGGGATCATGATAGTGTGTCGGGGGGAAGCATTTAGGAACTAGAAGAAAGTTGTCTGTTTCATCCTTGCTACATCACACCCCGACTGGCTTGTCTCCTCTCCAAGACCCTTCTGTAAGGGGATGTCCAGTAGCCTACAAATGAGCTTTGGGTCTACACTCTGCACTCCCCCCCCCCTTCACAATATGATTTTTTTTTGTTCTGATGATACCTGATCCCTTCGACACCTCATGGTCACACAGGCTGCCGTGTTTCTTCCATGTAGGCTTTGTTGCTTCTGAGCTAGATGGCTACTTGTTTACCTTCAAGCTTTTAAGACCCCAGATGCTATCTCTTTTGATATCTGGGCACTATCAACTTTCTTCACCACATTTGCTTATTCACCCACTTAGTCTTTAGCAATTGTGTCAGGAAAGTGAGCATCATAGAATTGTCAATTTAATAGAAGAAAGTTTTCTTGCATTGAAGGAATACGTGAGTGGAGGCCCAATGCCCTCTGCTACCTTAATACTAAACCTATAAATACATGCACATAGATCAATTTTACCATCCTCATGTATACATATATTTATATATGTGCATGCCTTTATTTAGACCTCTGTAAATGCCCTTTGCCTCCTCGCTCTTTCCTCTATTTCCTTTTATTTTCCTCTTGTCCCACTATCATGCTCAGTCTTCATTTGGGTTTCAGTAATTCGTCTTGGTCACATTACCCTTGATCAATCCCCACCAGGCCTCCTACACCCTCCTCACCACCGACTTGGATCACTTGTTGGGTACCTAATTTGTCTTCCAATACATAGTGCACATGGGATTAAAAATCCGCCCTGCCATTAGGTTGATTCTGACCCATAGAGACTCTAGAGGAAAGGGTAGAACTACCCCTGCGGGTATTCAAGATTGTACGCTTTTATAGGAGGAGAAAGACTCATCTTTCTCCTGTGGGGTACCTGCTAGTTTCAAACTGCTGACTTTGTGGTTGGTAGTCCAACACATAGCCACTATGCCACCAGGGGCTCCCTATATATGTAATAGTGTTTTAATAATGCAAGTATATCTATATATTTTCATTTACATGATAATAAACATTTAAATTATTTCCTTGATTCTGTGAATACACACCAACCAAAAGAGGACTTTCATTGAATCCCAGAATCATTTATAAATATCTTCCAATACATCATCTGCATAATCTGTCTTCCCACCTATTGTTACACATAGACTATCTAGCCTCTATCTGTATAGTCTCTAATTATACCAGTTTTATAGATGAAGAAAGTGAGACTTGTGTTAAGCTTACTTTTCTTTTCTTCACCAACGCATACATAGAATGATAAAATAATATATCAAGCACACAAAAATGTTTTAAAGGTATTTTTCATAGAAATTTAAACACTAAAATTGTAACCTAGATGCAAATAGCTGACAAAAAGTAAGATTGTTACATTATAAATAAACTATTCCACTAACCAAGTTGCTGAGCCATTTTACTTTCTGGTATTTAAAGTATGAACGAAACAGGAATGTGATAATGAACTAAGTGAACAATCAAAGGGCACAGACATTTTCAAGCATCCTGAGCTAAAAATAAAATGAAAAGAGTATATAAAACAGTAATGCATCAAAGAAAGGTACAAGGAGAGAAGACAAAAATATGAATAATAAAGTTTTTTTTAAAAGGAGGACCAGGAAAAAATAAACCTAAAAACTAAACAAGAGAGAGGTATGAAATGCATCTCTTGGGAAATGTAATGTGAATTAGTGGATATAATTAGGCTATGCTGGATGACAAATGAGTGTTATAAGTAAAGAGATGGGGGGGCGATTCTGTAGAAGTGATATGAAGTAAAAGAAGAATTCAATATGTTTCTGGAATAGTCCATTACTTTTTAATCCATGAACTTTGTGATGCGCCCTGGTGTAAACACATACCCTTAAAAGCCGCATGGAGCAGTTCTACTCTGGACCCCTGAAGCCACCATGAGTCAAGGGCAATTGGGAAATGATTAATAAAAGGATTTTTACTCTTACTATTTTTCAAATCTTCAAATTTAAAATCAATGTTCAATGATTCATTTTCAACAATTTTTAAATATTTTATGATAGTTAGAAAGCTACAAGAAGACAGTAGCTATTCTGACACTTCACTCTTCAAGGCTCTGCTGGATGTTTTTTTCCAGTTGGTTCCAACCCATGGCGACACGACACAAGTTGGAGTCAAACTCAGCCTTGTTCTGGGCTATCCCCACGATAAGCTGCTAATTCAAACTTTGTGAACCAAAGTGTTCTCATTTGCTGGTCTTTACAAGTAGAACGCCAGGCTGTTTTCCTAGTTTTTCCTCAGGAAGGAGCTCAGCTGAAACCTGTTGAGCATTAGAGCAAGCCTCAAACCTCGCAGATGGACAGGGATTGCTCATGAGATTCATTCGCCAAGAATTGAACCCGAGTGTCTCACATGGAAAAACTGCCATTATTATCTAATACTCTCCTATAGCTAGATTCTTTTTTATAATCCAGATTACTTTTCATAGTATACTAAATTATACATATTATACTAAAATAAGAAACAACTGTGGGAATATTTTGTTGATGTTTTTTAAGAGTAGCTTACAGATATATTGATCTTTGTTCACTACTCATCCTGCAATCAAATTCAGATCTTAGGTTTGAACTTTAGCACTATAAATTGAACCAAAACCAAAACCGCAGTGGCGGTGTTAGAACATGCACCTATGTCTAGGCGAAGTCAGAAGTACAAGATGATTTAGATGAGTGTGTTGCTAGCTACCGTGCTACCCAATTTTGCCCCGTCCCCACAATTGTTCCGATGCTTGAGCCCCTGGTTCTAGCCACGGTGTCAACTCATTGTGTCAGGGCCTTCCTCTCTTTCACCAGACCTCTACTTTACCAAGCATTAAGTCCTTCGCCAGGACCTTGTGTCACCCAACAGCATCCAAAATACCGGAGACCGAGTCACCCTATCCTAGCCTCTAAAGATAAACTTAGGGACACACTTCTGAGACATATTTGTCAGCTCTTTTTGCAAAATATGGAACTTTCCATATTCTTCCTCGGCACATTATGCAAATGTATTGATTCTTCTTAGTCCTTATTAAATGTCCAACTTTCACATGCATGAAAGGAGACTGAAAATATCATGCTTTGGATCAGGTGCAACTAAGTCACCAAGGTATTCTCCTTGATTTTCAACACTTTTAAGAAGTCTTCTGCAGCAGATTTACCAAATGCAGTGCAGCATTTGATCTCTTGACTGCTTCTTACATGAGCATTGATTATAAATCCAAGCAAGACACATTTTTTATTAAATCATTTTATCGGGCACTCTTACATATATTATAACAAACCATATATCTGTTATCTCAAGTGGATATGTACAGTTATTGTCATCTATAATTTGTAAACATGATCTTCCTGCTTGAGCCCTTTGACATCACCTTCTCTTTTTCCTCCCTGCCCCACCCTGTCACCCTCATGAACACTTAATATAGTATATGTTGTTATTATTTATACATCTCTTACACTGCTCATCCCATCCCTTCACCTACTATGCTGGCATTCTCCCCTAAAATGGGTTATTCTGCTGCCATTGATGTCCATTCTGCCTTCTCTCCCTTCCTCCCCCTATCCCCCTGGAATTGGTTCTCCCATCACTGTTTCTGAGGGTGCCTGTCTTTCCTGAATTCCATATATTGAAAGCTCTTATCCGTGTCACTGCCTATACACCAGCGTAGCAGAAATTGTGAGATTGGACTGACATCATACTAGTGGGGGGTGGGAAGGAAGGAAAAAAGAACTAGAGGAGTGTGGTGTATTTGTTGGTGCTAAACTGCCCCCCACCCCCCGCCGGATGCATTTTTCTCCTTTGCATGGGGACATGTAGTTAGCCATGGATAGGCTCTTGGTCTCTAGCTTGACCCCTCTTTCTCACCTCGATGAGGTTATTTTTGGAATTCTGATGTCTGTTCCAGTTGATACCTCGTGATCACACAGGCTAGTGTGCTTCTTCCCCGTGGGCATTGTTGCTTCCCTGCTAGATGGTCGCTTGTTTGGCTTCAAGCTTTTAAGACCCCAGACGCTATCTATTTTAATAGCTGAGCACCACGTGCTTTCTTCACATCTGTTTATGCACCAAGTTTGTCATCAGTGACCTTTTCAAGGCTGAGGCCATCGCCCAATGCCACATTATTATAACAGTGTTCTTATGTGAGGGAATACTTAAGCAGAGGTCCAGAGTCCATCCACTCCCTCAACGTCTAGCCATATAAATTTATGTGCATAGGCCAGGGTCCCTATTGTTATGCATTAACATATTTGATATGTTCATCTCTATGTTTATACTTCTATAAATACTTTTGTTTCCTAATTCTTTCCTCAATTTAATTTACCTTCCCCCTGTCCCACTGTCAGGTTTACCCCTTGTTTGCCTCTCAGCAATTCCTCCGGCTCGATGTCTAGAGGAAATTCTTGAAAACTTCCATCTTTTCTCCATTTATCATGCTGTTACCTATTGGGTTTTGTCAGGATTTGGGTTTTCCCACACTGAAGGCTGCAGTCCTAGATCTGCACGGGCCAGTGTCCCCAGTCCTCTTCACTCTCAGCAAGCAGGGCTGTTTCATCTCCATATCACATGTCATGAATAAGCCTCCCACCCATCCTGATGCTGAAACACTCCCCATATAATTCAGCTTCACTGATGATTTGCTTGGCATTCAGATTGAATAAGTATGGTGGTAAGATGCAACCCTGATACACACCTTTCTTGATTTCAAACCATATAGTATTCCTTGTTCTGTTCACATAACTGCATTTTGATTCATGTACAAGTTATGCAAGAGCACAGTGAAGTGTTCTGGAATTTTTCTCAAGACTATGCATAATTTATTATGATCCACACAGTCAAATAGCTTAGCACAGTCAATAAACACAAATAAACAACTTTTGGATAGTCTCTTCTTTTTTCTTTTAAAATATTTTTATTGGGGACTCGTACAACTCTTATCACAATCCAGACATACACCCATTGTGTCAAGCACATACGTACACCTGTGGCCATCATCATTCTCAAAACATTTGCCTCCTGCTGGAGCCCTTAATATTGGCTGCGTATTTTCTCCCTTACTCCCCACTCTCCCCTACCTCATGAACCCTTAATAATTCATAAATTATTATTATTTTGTCATCTGTTACACTGTAAGACGGCTTCCCCCACCCTCTCCTCTGATGTCCATCCCCCAGGGAGGAGGCTATACATAGATTCTTATAATCAGTTCCCCCTTTCGACCTTACATTCCCTCCACCCTCCAGGCATTGCCACTCTCACCACTGATCCTGGAGGAGTCATCTGTCCTGGATTCCCTGTGTTTCCAGTTACTATCTGTACCAACGTACATCTTCTGGTCTAGCCAGATTTGTAAGGCAGAATTGGGATCATGGTAGTGGGGAGGTGGTGGTAGAAGCATTTAAGAACTAGAGGAAAGTTATATATTTCATCGTTGCCACCCTGCACCCTGACTGGCTCATCTCCTCCCCATAACCCTTCATTTAGGGAGTGTCCAGTTGCCTCTTGATGGGTTTTGAGTCTCCACTCTGCACTCATCCACATTTACAATGATATGATTATTTGTTCTTTGATGCTTGATACCTGATCCCCGGGACAGCTCATGGTCACACAGGCTGGTGTACTTCTTCCATGTGGGTTTTGTTGCTTCTGAACTAGATGGCCACTTGTTTATCTTCAAGCTTTTAAGACCCAAGATGCTATATCTTTTGATACCAGGGCACAATCAGCTTTCTTCACCACATTTGCTTATGTACACATTTGTCTTCAGTGATCGTATCAGGAAGGTGGGCACCCACTGATATGATTTTTAGTTCTTTGATGTCTGATAAATGGTCCCTTCTACACCTCATGGTCAGACAGGCTGGTGTGCTTCTTCCATGTGGGCTTTGATGCTTCTCAAATAGATAGCCACTTGTTTATCTTCAAGCCTTTAAGACTTCAGGTGCTATATCTTTTGATAGCTGGGCACCATCAGCTACCTTCACCACATTTGCTTATGCACGCATTTTTCTTCAGCAATCATGTCGGGATGGTTTGCATCGTGGAATGCCAATTTAATAGAACAATGTCTTCTTGCATTGAGTAAGTGCTTGAGTGGAGGCCCAATGTCCATCTGCTGCCTTAATACTAAACTTATATGCACATAGATGCACATAGATGTTTCCCCACACTCTTGTATAAATATATTTACATATGTACATTCCAGTCTTTAGACCTCTATACATACCCTTTGTCACCTAGTTCTTTCCTCTATTTCCTTTTACTTTCCTCTTGTCCCACTATCATGCTCAGTCTTCATTTGGGTTTCAGTAATTTCTCTCAGTTACCCTCCCCTTGGCTGAATCCCTATCAGGTCTCTCACATCCTCCTTGCCACTGATATTGGATGACTTGTTGCTGCCCTGTCCCTGGGTTGGTCAGCACCACCTCTTTACCCTTGCCTCCCCCTCTCCCGTGTCCAGCCAGAACCATTGGTCCCATTGTTTTCTCCTCCAGATTATCCATCCAGTCTATCTTATCTAGATAAATCTATAGAGATAATAATATGAACCAAAAATCAAGCCATAGTGAGATAGGCGATGAGTGAAAGCACAGCGATGACAACAAAAAAAGGAACCCAATTACCCATAGAATAAATTAATTAAAAGAAAAAATTTTAAAAAGAAAAACCTGTAAATAAATCAAGGTCTGATTTTTGATCTCTAGGTGTGTCCTCAGTCAGTTCCAAGGGGGTACCATGCTCTGGCCCCAGAGTCTGTCCTTTGTACTCCCTCGGGGGCTCCCTGCTCTGTTCCCACGGTTGCTCTGCCAGATGCTTTTAGTGGTTTGCCTTGGTGTCACAGGGTCAGTCTGGGCCAGTCCCAATGCTGAGTCTCCAGTGTTGACCCCCTTAGGGCCCTGGGCCATCAAGGGACATTGTGCCTCATAGTGGGATCAGCCATATTGTCCACTCTGTCCTTTGGCTGTACAGAGCAGGGCTATTGTCCTCCAGGCCTGGAGGGTCAGGATGTGCTCCACTCTCTCTTCCTCCCCCTTCCTTTGCTCCCATTTGCTCTGATCAGACCTGCCCCTCTCCCCTCGCTGCAGCTTCAGTGCCATCCTCTGTGTGACATCAGCAATAAGGAGCCTCTCAAAATATAGCTGTTCAAGTGATGGCTTCTCAAAAGAGACTTATACAGAAATAGAAAAGTTTAGCATTTTCAGACTGAATGACATTGTATCGAATTAACCAGAATCAAGCTTTGTATTAATAAACTTCTGTTTAAAAAGATGTATGAGAATATTGTATTAAAAATGCTGACCATATGGATATTTTTTAATGGCAAGGTTGTTGACATATACTTCTTTTTTGCATAGAATTAATCTTCTTATCAAAATAGCCTCCTATACCCCCAGTCTTTGCTTTATTGATCCTTCTCTCCTCTTGTATAAAAGTCTCTCTATGTTTGTATGTATGGAAAACTTCTGGCATCTGGTCATTTTCTCAATGCATACAGAATGAAAGTGAACTGATAACAATTACTAAAGTTGCATTTGACTAATGAAGTACATTTTTAAATTCAATAATTCTAACATAAGATGCATGGTAAGCCTTTTTTTAATTGGCAAAGACATTTTTTCACTCGTCCTTGAAATCAAACATCTAGTCTTAAATGTTGGTCTGTTCTTTGGCATATATGAAGTAATGTTCAACCAGGTAAGAATGCAAAGTGATCTATTTCTAGGATCTCCTACTATTAATAGAATCTCTCTTTTCTCAGTCAGTAGTTTCACCCAGCTCCCTCCAGCCATGATCATCTAGTACACTTTCCTCTCCAAAATGCACCACATGAAAAACCAGCCATAGAAACAGTCTCTTTGTGTTTGAATCTAGGATAGATTGGAGTTAAAGAGAAAAAGATAATATTTTTAAAAGGTAACATTAATACAACCCTAATTGCTTCATCTGTAAAATGGGGGTAATCAGAGTTTTTACTGGTAAAACCAGATAATTCCTGTGTCATAATAGGTGAGACTATGTAGGTAATATATTAAAAGGCATATATAAATGATTCTGACATTCTGTAAAAGTTCTCTTTTGGTTGATTGGCTACTCTCAGGGGAAAAAGAATAAAGACAAGAATGAAGGGTTGTTAATGTGAACAAATATGGGACAGGAGAAGGTAGAACATGACTGGCTAGGTAAGAGCGTGAATAGATTCAGACACATGAAATATGGCGGGTAGGCAGCTTTGAGATAGTCAGAAATAATACAGAGTAGCTGTGCTACTTGTTCATCCCATCCAGCTACTCAAATGTGATTAAAGATGAGTTGGAGATAGGATGGCATATGTAGGACGTGATCCATACAGAATGTAGGTAACGAGAGGACAAGAAGGGCATCAGGAACAATGTAAATGAAGTAATAGTTAGAATATCTTAATGTGTTTTAAATTCAGGGATGAAAGGAAATGGTTCAAAGACAAGTTCAAAGAACAGAATGGATGAGGATGTAAGCAGAGAGGAGTTGCTGTTAGAAGCCATGACAATGCCTTGGCCAGGGATGCTGAAAGTGTGCGGGTCGGGCATGCAGCTACAAACCCCTCTGAATGCCTCAGGATTGTATTTTTTCACACTCAATCCCAGATCTACAGAATCAAACACTGTGACAGGGATAAAATATGTGTATCTTAGCAACCCTAAGGTAATGTTTATGCGCACAGTAGTCAGATCACTGGTAAAAGGAATGCCTTGTGAAATGGAATGTCTAAATTGGGCTGTAAAACATTATATTTGAAGGTGAGTGATTCAAGAAATAAAGAGGTCAGTAAGTGCAAATGACCATCCGTGATTCTGCAGTACTGATAGCACCGAGAAATAGTATGAGGATATGGGAGAAGTTTACAGCAAGCCAGAAGCAGAACTTGCCAAGATATCATGGAAAAATAATTTTCTGTTACATTTAGGAACCAGTAAGGTTATTTTAAGTTTTTGTTGTTTGTAGTTTAAAAAGAGCTTGTTTATTTAAATAATCATTTAAATAAGGACCATATTTTGTGCCTGATGAGTATATCCTTCAGGTTCCTTCTGAAAATAATTTATTCTGTTTTTATTGTTGAGAATATGCACTAAGTAGGCAATGTCCCCCTAGACAAATAAGTGATATTTATTATAGCCTTCAAGGCGTGACACTGTATTCACCCTTCTTTTCTAAATTGTTAACACAAACTTCCTTTATTTTCCCTGTGTAATCTTTCAAGTGTCTTAAATACACAAGGCAAATATTCTAATAAAGGCTATTTTAAAGGAAATACATTTATTTAGAATTATTTTAATTTTGACTTTAAACTTTAAAATAAAAATAATAACGGCAGCCATCCCCATTTCAGATATCTTCAGAAATGCAAATTTGTTTGAACAGAATAGCAAACTAATTGACCAAAAACCTGGCCCTTTTATCCCTTATAGGCAGTATGGCCAAATATACACTGGGCACAAGCCTAGAATAACTTCCCAAATTCCTTGAGATTTTATATTTTTAAACTTTACAAGCTGAATTGTTGTGAAGCAGAGAATGGGACCCAGTGTTTAATTTTCTTATAACTTTTAGAAGATATTTGTTATTAAGAATTTCACATTCTATAATGATGCTATTCCTAGAGTGTGATATTCCTGTTTCACACAACTTTCACTATATGCAACTGCACATAAAATTTGGAAGACATGATGGACAGTTTTAGTTATGTATTCAAAGCAACTACATAACTATGACAGATATACTAGCTATCCATAGCAGTACTTATAAAGGGAGACCAGAGTTGAGGCTTTACTGAATTTTAGCTTAAAGTTCTAACATAACCACCTCCCCTGGGAAAAATGTTGGCTCCTTGGTTACACATGCATCGTTTTCCGTGTTCTCTGGTCGCCATAGAGGGGTGAAAGCGTCGGACATCGGGAGTCACAGTCACACCAAAGTTCTACCGTCTTCTTCCTCGGATGATCGATGAAACCTGTGGAATTTATTGAGCCTCTCAAAGTGTCTAATCACACATTTTAAAAATAAGAAAAATAACACTATTTTGAAGAAAGTGTGAGAATTAAAAGAAAAGATGTCAATATAGTTTCTGGATCATATCCAATCCTTATAAATGTTAACTCCCTGCCTTTATGAGTCTCAGCTAAATAAGAAGCCAGCTGGCAAATTTAAGTCATTGGCATAAAGATAAATCATAGAAGTTTTTAATTGACCTTTAATCATTGAGAGTTTACTTCAGAGGAAACAAAATGAACAAATATCATCTCTCCTGATGCAAATTAACTCTAAGGAGCCAAGGAGACAGCGTTCTCGGCAAGATGACGACAGAGTTCATGACATACTCAACACGGGGAAGGATGTGAGAGAAGATATGAGAGCTTTGTTATCAGAGGGTCACCTTGGTTGGAAAGAAAATTGAAGAATTTATGAGCATGAGTAACAGAAGTTTAGTGGATTTCATTCCTGATACATGTTACAGACATTGAAATTCTGTCATGCAATTGAATTACTTGGTATGGCTCTTTCTCGCTCTGTAATTCCCATGAAATGGTTGGATGAGAGCATGCAAATAGCATGAAATACTCTCTCATGAGGGGATTGGTCAGTTTTATCATTCTCATAGGTATAAATTGAACCAGTTTACAAAAAGGAACAGAGAGGCTCGTGACTATCAAGAAAGTGGGGTCAGGAGGAGGATAGATAGATCCTTAGGTGGAGAAATGAATGAAACTGAGAAAAAGGCTTCCAGTCCACCAAACAAGCAAATCTGAATGCCTTTGGGCAGGAGGCTGAGTGGTGTCCTTTGGGAACGTATAAGCATTAAATGCTATTTGCAATATTTTTAGCAGGGAAGAAGCCAAGCATTACTGTGGCTGAGAAATTCCTGTAAGCAGGACTGAAAATAAACACTACCAGCCAAAGAACTCTATCCTTAACAGTTCTGATTCTGGCTTATACACTGTTAGTTTCCCTTATAAGCTCCTTAATTCTGAGTATTGTCTATAAGGACTGTCTGGCCATTGTGACAAATTATCAATCCCAGACGAGAAGTGGAGTGCAAATGGGGGGAACAATTGGTATCAAAATACGGCAATGTAGACTGGAGGAGAGAGCCCTGTCCAACCTCTGCCTCACACAAATCACCCTGGGCAGATCTGGAGTTAGACTGTCCTTCACCCTTGAAGTCAGATGTTGCTTTCATAGCATTCTCTCATGAGAGTGGTACTTGTACTTGTAGTGCAGTGATGTCATTGACATGGCTCCTCTAGTCATAGTCCATGTAACTCCCAGCAAGCAACTGGGTGGAAATGTGCACTTAAGATGTATGGAATGCCAGTATGGGAATTCATCTTTTTCCCCATTCCATTAATTATATAATGAGCCACCTCAGAGTGGGTTAGAAGTGTCTCGTTTCCACCAAGAGAAAAGATCTAGGAATGGAGCTTATCCGCTGAACCCAGAGAATCTCTATCTCCCTAGTTCTCAGTCCCAGATATAGAGTTGTTATGTGGGAGGCGCTCTTAAGGAGAAGCAGCAACAGAGGCAAGAGAACCAAAAGCCACATCATGAGCAGCAGGTGTCCCTGGCCCACAAAGAGAGAAAGCAGAGTGCCTTCAAGCGCTTACATAGGGAGCACCGAAGGGCTTTACGGTATTTCCTAAGCAGGGTAGAGGCCAGCAGGCCATGCAGTTGGGAGGCTAAAGGCCAGAGAGAAGGGCACCTGAGAGCATGCTGGAGAAGAGATGCTCCTGAACTAGATCGCATGAGCACATCATCCTAAATGATAAACTGTAACTTTCTTTATAAACTCCATTAAGGTGGTTGGTATCCGCGTGTTCTGTTACGCCATTGCAATGAATTTTTGCACTCACCAAAGGAGCAGAGAGTGCCTTGGGAAGGAAAGTTGCTATCAGATTTGGTAAAAAAAAGGTTGGAGGGTATTGGCATGTCTGACTTCTACTTCATAGGAATTAATCTTAGGCTGATACTTTTACTTTTCTTCCACCTTATGAAGTAACCAGAAGTCAGGCCCTACAGCTACCACCATGCCATTCTTGCCATGGTAAATCCAGGACAATAAAAGCAATTTGATAATTCAAGACATTCTTAACAAACTAAACTATTTACATCCCAAACTTTACTGACATGTTTTGTTTTTACATTAATAATTACAATGTGTCTTCCTTATAACCACATGAAAATGAACTTAAAATACCAATGGAATCAAGCAGAAGGTCTGCAAGAAAGACTCATAATTTAATGTCAATGAAAATCTGCCTTAACTATAATATCAAGTTCAATTTTAAGTTGAAGAAATTTAAGCAAGTCTAACGAACCAAAGTACAAAATTGAATATAGCACAAATGTGTTTTGAAACCACCTAAACATGGAATTGATGCACTGCACATTAATGACGGAAGAGCAGACAAATTGTGGGGAGGTATCAAGGGTACCGTATAAGAAAAGGAAAAGGTCAATAAAAGGTATTCTATCTTACAAATCTGACCAGACCAGAGCATGCACACTGGTACAGATAAGAGCTCGCAACACACGGAATCCAGAGCAGATAAACCCTTCAGGGCCAATAAGGGGAGCAGTGACACTAGCAGGGTAAAAGGGGGAGGGACAAGAGGGAGCCAATCACAATGATTAATATATGGTCCCCATCCCAGGGGGACGGACAGCAGACAAGAGGGTGAAATGAGACAACAGTCAGTGTAAGACATGAGAAAAAGAGAATAATTTATAAATTATCAAGGGGGCATGGCCAATGAGGAGCTGATGCCAGGGGCTCAAGTAGAAAAAAATATTTTGAAAAAGATGATGAGAACATATGTACAGTTGTGTTTGACAAAATGGATTGTGGTAAGAGCCCCAATAAAATAATTTTTTTCAGAAAATAATTAAAACAAAAGAATACTAAGATGAATGTCAAAATAAACCCTGCAACTTGCAGTTGAGCACAGAGTTGATCAATGTAGAGGAAGAAAAGAGGATGTAAAAAAGCTGACGAAGGTATAAAGTATTAAATGAATATGATAAGTAATAAAACCCACAGGGAAGAAAGTTATCAAGATAATCTTTTCTGCTGCTGAAATAACTGGAAATAAAAGTCATCTTGAGCTGCATATTAAATGATTATATAGACAAAATATAAAGGATACAGTAAACATGGAAAGAAAAGGGAATGATACACAGATTCACTGTATAAAACATTACCAGTCAATTTTCAACCATTTCAGAAGGTACAGAACCAATGGTACTGAAAGAAGTCCATGTTGTACTGAAGGCACTATTGTCAAACAAGTCTCCAGGAAGTGATGTAATGCCAATGGACATGATTCAATTATATAACGCAGCACTGGAAGAATACACTAATTATGCAAAGAAATGTTGAGGACGGCTCTCTGATGAGTGATCTGGAAATTTTTTGCCTGTATCCAATTTCAAAGGGAATTCAAGGGAATGTCGATATCACCAAACAACACCATTAACAGAAAATGCAAGTACTATTGTGCCGAGGGAAATTCAAATAAGGTTGAACATGTTCAGCTATATTTAGATGAGGATATGAAAAGAGGGCTCTCATGGCCGATGTCAGATGGATATTGGCTGAGAGCAGAGAAAACATGTTTACGGCATTTTACTGATTATGCAAAGGCATCTAATTGTGTGGATTATAACAAAGCATGAGTAACATTGTCAAGAATGAGTGTTTCAGAATACAAATTGCGCTCTTACACAACCTGCTGTTCTGAGGGAGCAAGGCAGTGGTGGGAGGTGTAAATCAGGGGAGGTGCCCCAGTGTTAGACCCTAACATAAATGTCCAGTCTCTCTGCTGATCCAACAGCACAATCAACTGAACTGCACGGTATCGAAACTGGAGAAAGTCTTCACAGAAAATGTTCAAATACAGATGACATAGCCGTGTTGTAAAGTGAAGAGAACTTGAAGCACTTACAGATGAAGACCTAAGGTCATGGCCTTCAACATGGACTACACTAAACATAAAGGAAACGAGGATCTTGACTGGCCCAGCAAGCAGCATCGTGATAAACAATGAAAATAGTGAAGATGCCAAGAATTTAATTTTACTTGGATGAGCAATCAACGCTCATAGAAACAACAGTCAAGAAAACCAAAGGCATGTCGCATGAAGGAATTTTGCTTCCAAAGATTCCTTAAAGATGTTAGAGAGCAAAGATGTCACCGTAAGGACTATGCCTGACCCAAGCCGTGATATTTTCAATTGCCTCCTATTTCTGAGGACATGGGGCAATTAATAAGGAAGACCACAGAGGCACTGGGGCATTTGAATTACGGTGTTGGCAAAGATTCGTGAACGCATCATAGCTTGCCAGATCAAACAAATCTTCCTCAGTGAGAACTACAGCCAGAATTCTCCTTCGGAGAGAGGACAACTGGACTTAGTCTTGTGTTCTTCAGATGTGCTTTCAGGAAGGAACGGGCCCTGGAGAAGGACATCACTCTTAGTAGATGGTAAGCCAAAAGGAAGACCTTCTATGAGCTGTATCGATACAGTAGCTACAACGATGGCCTCAAGAATAACAAAGACGGTGAAAGTGATGCAGGACCAAGGAGTGCATTGTAATGTTGCACATTAGTTTGCTGAGTCAGAACCAAGGCAAAGGGGACCACCAATACCTACTAAAAGAAGATATACTTATATCCAGAACATAATGGAAGGTGAAGTAATTTTGGTTACTTAAGAAACTTTGTTGTAAAATATGTTTCTACTTCAATATAAAATGTAATAATCCTATACTATTATTGAAAATAAATCATGTATGGAGACACAGTGTAGGAATTGCACCCAATCTGATCCCACCACACCGAAGCAAAACTCTAGGGGCGTGCAACAGAACAGCAAGGGGAACAAAGCAACAAAGTCCCCAGGGAATGCCAAAAATCAACTTTGGAGCCAGGGCTCACACACCATCGGACTTGACTGGAAAACAAGTACTCCTAAAGGCCCCAACCAGTCCTTGAATTAAATGCAAGCTCTTCTTTGTTGTTGTTGCTGTTGTTTGGCCTTCTTTTGTTGCTTGGTTTTGCTCTTTCTTGTCTTTGTGCATGTTATTATCTATGCAGGTCTGTCTAAATAAGATAGGCTAGATGAACAATTTAGAGGAGGAACCAGTGGAACTGACAGTTCTAGGGGAACATGGGAGAGGGAGAAGTGGAGGGAAAGAAGTGGTGTTAATAAACCCAGGGACAAGGGAACAAGTGATCCAAATCGGTAGTAAGGAGGGTATAAGAGGCCTGGTAGGGCATGATCAAGGGAAATGTAACCGAGAGGAATTGCTGAAATCCAAATGAAGGCTGAGCATGATAGTGGGGCAGAGGAAAGTAAAAGTAAATGGAGGAAAGAGCTAGGAGGCAAAGGGCATTTGTAGAGGTGTAACTAAAGGCATGCACATATGTAAATATATTTATTTATGAGGACGTTGAAATGGATTTATGTGCATATATTTATAGGTTTAGTATTAAGGTAGCAGATGGACATTAGGCCTCCACTCAAGTACTCCCTCAATGCAAGAATACTTTGTTCTATTAAACTGACATTCCATGATGCTCACCTTCTGGACACAATTGCTGAAAACAAAGCGCATGCATAAGCAAGTGTGGTGAAAAAATCTGGTGGAATCCAGCTATCGAAAGTTATAGCATCTGGGGTTAAAGACTTGAAGGTAGACAAGTGGCCATCTATCTGAGAAGCAACAAAGCCCACATGGAAGAAAAATACCAACCAGCCTGTGTGATCATGAGTTGTGGAAGGGATCAGTTATCAGGCATCTAAGGAAAAAAAAATCATATCACTGTGAATAAGGGGGAGTGTGAAGTGGGGACCCAAAGCCCATCTTTGGACATCCCCTTACAGAAAGGTGGCAGGGAGGAGATGAGCCAATCAGGGTGAAGTGTGGCAACGACGAGACATACAACTTTCCTCTAGTTCCTAAACGCTTACCCCACCACCACCCACTATCATGATCCCAATTCTACCTTACAAATATGGCTAGACCAGAGGATGTACACTGGTAGAGGTAGGAACTGGAAACATAGGGAATCCAGGGCGGATGATGCTTTCCGGACCAGTGGTAAGAGTGGCGATACTGGGAGGGTGGAGTAGAAAGGGAGAACTGATTACAAGGATCTACATGTGACCTCCTCCCTGGGGGATGGACAACAGAAAAGTGGGTGAAGGGAGACATCGGACAGTGTAAGTTATGACAAAATAATAATTTATAAATTATCAAGAGTTCATGAGGGAGCGGGAGCAAGGAGGGAGTGGAAAAATAAGGAGCTGATGCCAGGGGTTTTCAGGGAGGGCAAATATTTTGCGAATGAAGAGGTAATGAATGTACAGATGTGCTTTATGTATGGATTGTGATAAGAGTTGTATGAGCCCCAATAAAATGATTTAAAAAAAAGAAATCACTTAGATGTGAGAACAAAGTTGTACATCATATTGTAGTTGTGACCTGCAAAATTAAAGCTTTCTTTTTGGGACAAATTGGTGTTAGTTTGTATAAAGACTGTGAAATAATAATGCCTATATTTTATTCTAATTATTTAAACAAAAACATGTAATTTGCATTTCAAAATCCTACTACTAATTAGCAGTGTCCTGAGCAGTTATCTGGAGTGCTAAAATTATTAATGATCAAAAAGGCCTTTTTCTCATTGTAATGAGATGCTCCTATGAACCTAAGTTGAAAGATAAAGGAGTAAAGATCCTCAATTCTTAGAAAATTGGCAGACGTAATTAGGGGAATATTTGAAGAGCAGTTTTCTGTGCAAGCATATTTTTATTTGCATTGCATTTTATATTAATAAATAACGAGCACATTGATGTTTCTGACTAGCAGATATAGACATTATAGTAATATGTAATTATTAAAAAGTAAGTTAAATGTAGATTGAAGAAACTTTCTAGCATCACAAAAATAATTGGTCTCAGACATTCCTGATGTAGTACTATATTCGGGTACAATGTGCCTGAGAATTAAAACAAAAGAATGACTTGAATACCTAGGTAAGCTTTCATAATCAGATGGAAATATGTAAATATATTGTTATTTTATGAGTCACGAGTTAGTCAAGAGGATAAGACCTCTAAATTTAAAATTAAAGGAAAATTATAAATCAAAATAAACACAGGGCAAGGTTTGATGAGCACTGTCACATGATATTATGATCATCAAATTTATGAAAAAAGAATATTTGCTATAGAAACCTCTAATTATCCAGAAATCCCATTAAGGTCAAAATATCGCCACCAATTTTTACTCACAAAAATATTTGTACTTATAGTGGTAGCTATAGAGTTATGTGAAATACAGATATGAAAGCATCCTTGTACTTAAACAAGAGATTTACCAATTACTACCCAAAGTCAGTTTGGAAGACACTCTCCAGGAAGCAAAAGAATTGAAATCCCTCTGAAGAAACTTTCTAGAAGATGGGTTCTTCTAAGTCTAACTGAGTTTATGTTGACAACTTGGGTTTTAAGATAGTTCCCATTTAATCTTTCAAAAGGATTCATTTTTTTAGGAGCTTCTAAATTTGCCAACTTTCTTGGGATATCAAAGCTGTTGGGATTATGTAGTTCAAATGTCAACTTTATTTATGTTTACGCATGAACGGGTACTGTGATGGTTAAGGCTGTGTGTGAACTGGGCTGCTAGGTGATTCTCTGGTCTAACAGAGTAAAGCCACCCTCCATTGTGTAATCTAATACAATGTCATCATTCCCATCATGAGATGTGCTGTGAGAAGCCAATCAGCTGAAAGTATTTTCTCACTGTCATGGCCTTCATTATATATATATATATATATATATATATATATATATATATATATATATATATATATATATATATATATATATATATATATATACAGCCTGACAATGTTCTCTAGCTTTTTGCTTACTCTCCTGCTTCCAGCAGTTTTCCCTGCCTCTAGCTGTTATCATTTGGCCTCTAGTTTGGGGACTTGAGTTCATGCCCTGCCATATTTCCTTGTAACACACTGATGAATATGCCCCAGGATACTCCCCATCACCATCTTTTGCTTCTAGACCCTCAAGTAGACGTCTCAGCAAGTGTAAACCAGGAGAGAGTATACTACACTCCAAAAGATTGCTTTATTTTTCTAATATGTACAAACCGAAAATCAGAGAGCACATGTAGGAATGTCTAGTAAAGGTTTAAGAACATGCCACAAAGAACATACAGTCGGATCTGTATAAGTTTAGTGACATGGGCTTGTTAAGCAAAGACCCTTCATTCAATGTTTCAGTTAGAAATCAGACTTAATCATTTATTTGGTTAGTTTACCAAAGCATGGATTGTGTGATGGTCTACATGTAATGAAATTGTTGCACTGTAGAAAAAGACATATAAAGACTTGGGGAGATTTGGCATGTGTGGTGACATGAAATTACCTGGAATTGCTCTTCCATCCATGTCTTTGTAAACCCTACCAAATGATTGAGTGGGACCATGCAAATAGAGTGTGTAAAACACCAAAAAAGGGGATGGATTAGATTTGCCATTACATGTAGAATATAGGAGTGAGTCACCTCTGAAGGAGAGACCAGGTGTCCTATGACCATCGAGAAAAAAGAACTAATAGTGAGCCATGTGCAGGATCTCTGCCTGAAGTGAGAGGCACCACAGGCCATAATGTGTGGCCTTGGGACAGAGTAAAGGAGCCGCATTGAGACCATAAGGCCCAGCAGTGAGCAGACTTCCTGGATCAAAGAGTCAGAGGCCAAATGACCATGTAACAGACAATGTGAGGACAAGCCAGCCATGTCTGCCAGCATGGTGCGAAAGGACACTGTGTACAAAAGAAGTGGATCCTTGGCATTTCGTAACATATTATCTTTCCTAATAATGCCCAGAATCATGAAATTTTCCTGTAGGTTCTGTGTGACCACTGCAATGCATTGTGGAACCCAGCAGAGAAGTAGAGTGCTGACGGGAAGAATGATTGGTGTCAGAACTGTGTAAAGTTAGATAAAGGGGTCCACATGTTTGACCCTGGCCTTGTGGCAATTGACCTTGGGGCCTTTGTGCTGCTAAGTTCTCCTCTTTTGTAATGCGAGAGGAGGTCAGACATCACCTCCATGTAATTTCTTCAGCAAGCTACAATGAATTTTTCAGCTTAGCCAAATAGATCTAGTCACACAAATATGGAGTGCACAGACAACAGCCATGTTAAACAATAATAAGGAACAAAGTTGTGATAGGTGCTCCAGCATCTTTGAAGATGCCTGTGAACGTTAGGATATGTCAGTCATTCTGCACACTGGGAACTGCCCTAGGGGAATCCACTACCTTTTGGAGGTAGGGCCCCAATGACAGAACCTAATCACCGAGTTGCATGCGGTGACCACAATGAGCATTAGAGTCAACACAAAAATCAGAATAATATCTAGGTTATTTCTTAAATAGACAAAGAGACATGGAGAATAAACTTAGCAATTCAATTATCAGAACATAGGTTTTAAGGTTTAACAGCACATTTGGTAAAATGAAAAGAACATTTCCCTAAAATTTTTGAAATGCTTTAAAATTACCTGGAGTGTCTTATAGCCCACCCAATCTGGTATATTATATAGGCCTTATTCATGCAAGCTTCACTTGTATATGGCATGCATACTTATTAAACTGCATCTGTATGAAGGGTGCATTTTTATTTTGCAGGAGCCCTGGGCGCATGATGGTTATGCATTGTGTTGCAATCCGCAAGCTTGGCAGTTTGAAACCAGTAGCTTCTCCAGAGCAGAAAGATAGACTTTCTACTCCCCCAACAGTTACAAACTCACAAAGGCATTTCTACCCTGTCATTTAGGGTCACTGTGAGTTCATATCTACTCAATGGCAATGGTTTGGTTTTGATTATTATTGAAGATAGATAGCACATTCACAACACGATGCTTTGGTTTGAAGTATGCCCTTTACAATATTGTTGGTGTAGTAAGTACATAAATAGTGCATCTAACAGAAGACCAGAAGACTGGTGGAATCAGTGAGAAAAGAACAACGCAAGCAATGCTGTTGAGAAGGGAGCCTGGTGAGGCTTTGAGTCACGGACTTTGGACGCGTGCCAGCAGGACAGATATGTTTGGTAACCAGAGGACTGTGGAAATGAAACGGAGTCTTAATGAGATGGACTGACACAATAGCCACAGCAAATGAACTCCAATACCGAAATAATCACAAAGGCTGCATAAAGTTGGGCGAATTGCATTCTGTTATTTATAAGGTTGCTCTGAGCCCAAGACTAACATCAACCATCTCTCCAGATCCAGACTGTGATAGAAAATATATTTTTTAAAGGAGTTTGGCAACTAAACTCCTTCTTGAATGGACCTTGGAGTCCAGACAAGTGTCGCCATTACTTCGTCTCAGTTCCATGTTCCAAACCACATTACGCTGCAGCTGTAAAATGCAAGAGTCATTAGACATCAAAGAACAAGCAGTCCATGATCTAGGCAGCTGGTTACAACAATGTCTGTTCACAGGTGGGTAAGCATGGCAGGGGAAAAGAAAACCCCATCAGAAGGTCACTTAACAAAGCAAGAACCTGGGAGCAGAACATGCATAGTGTCCCACCTGTCCTTGGAGCACATGTCCATGATAAAGAGCTTCCTGTTCATGTCAGTTATCAGTTAGGGTTTGAAAATGGTATGAGATGGAAAAAGAATTTCCTTCCTCCCTCACCTCCCCTTTTAAGAATCTCCGCCATAGTTTCGGACTGTGCCTTTAACTTAATACCTATTTGTTGACGAAATGAATAATGAATGCTGACTACAGTCCATCAGCAGGTTATGAAGCAGTGAAGAGCCATTTCAGGTACTGAGGTAGCTATTAGCACCCGATGAATTATTCATGTGGACTGCTGGAAGTTTCCTTTGGTCAAAGCGGAGAGAACAACAACATTCCCTGGCCCCTTGTTTTCTCTCCCACTGCTTTCCAAAGCCGTCTCCCCTGGTCCACAGAGGAACCATTTTGAACTTCTCAATTCCATTTTCTATTTCTGCTAAAATAGATGCTCACCTGTATCCAACTGTATCCAACGTGTCCCTCAACTGTATCCAACGTGTCCTCTGCCCAACGCTCACGTGCTCAGGAGCAGAGAGCCAGGAGAAGGCACACTTTGGATGACACAGGAAACAGGCAGCACACAGACCAGATGGCTGCCTGCTTTTCTCACGATGAATATTTCTAATTTATCTCAACACTTTGCTTCCCAGTTAGCCTATGTCCTAGATTGTCCCAATTTAGATAGGAATAAGAGTGGAAAATAGTTTATCGAGACTCTCCCATGCCTACCGACCAGACTAAAAAGAGAGAAAACAGCTCAACATTCTTTGTTTTTCCATCTCAAGAGTTCTTGGTGTCTAGAAGTTCTATTCATGACACTGCATGTTCCAAAATTTTAAGTAACCCCCAAATCCCTTCTCTCCTTGCCTCATTCCACCTCAGGGAAACTTCCCCGCCGGCCATTCTTATCCCTTGAATGGCCAAGCGTGCGTCTAGTCAAATTATTTTCAGTCATAAGCAACCCAGACCGGAGCACATACCAAAGTTACTGAGCACCTAAGGTGCTACTACCATAAAGGTTAAAGCAAGGAAATTTGTTCTATAAAAACCTCTTTGAATCAATTCACACCCAAGATAGTAATTTTAAAAAATAGTTTAACTATATGATCCCACCTGAGTCTCTCTCTCTCTCTCTCTCTCTCTCTCTCTCACACACACACACACACACACACACACACACATATATAGGTCTAAGGTTATATGTGTAGAGAATCAGGTCAATAACAGCTACTATATTTAATGATGACAAAAGATTGTAACTTGCTGCCTTCAAGTCAAGTCTGACAGTGTAAAGACAGGGTGGAACTGAGCCTGGGGGATTCTGAGACAGTTACCCTGGATGGCAGTTAGGACAGGAGAGAGCCGCATCTGTCCTCCACTGGCTGGTGTTTTCCCACCGGAAGACCTTGCAGTTAGCAACCCGACTCATAATCCCTTAAGCCACCAGGGCTCAGAGTCAACAGAATATAAGAAAAAGAAAAACTAACGACAAAACGGTTGAAAGACTAGTAAAAATGGCAACTGGTTTTACATAGAACCTTATATTAAACATATTTATATAAGCATTTTAAATATGATGCCATGATTATTCGATATGATGCATATCTGTTTTTAATGATGTGTCATTTGGATCAATAAGTTTAGTGAAAATAGACTATGTACAGTGTTAAAACTACAGGAAGACTCTGTATCTAGCCCACAAGTTCACATCCTTCACCTGGTGATCATTTACCCAAAATGAAACACAACTCCCCAAAGTAAAATAAACGGGGTGTGGTGCTAGCCTTACGAGCCCAAGATTAGAAAATAAGGAGAAACCCCCAGTTCCTATAGAATAGCAGATGGATTATAAAGACAATTCTATGAAAAACATCTAAATGTGGCTACTGCCTTCTGTGCATTAATTTATGTTTATTGTTTTTCTCTATATATAAACAGACATACTTGAGCATCATGCTCTTTTAATATCTATCTATATGGAATCAAATTAACAACAGCAACTACAAAGTTACATAGAAAATTTGGGGGGCAGTGAGTTTATGTTAATGTGGGAAGAACAACTTGCAAAAGTGGGGGGCGGTGAGAATGGTCGCACAATTCAAATAATGTTACTGAATGTCAGGGGATCGCACATGGAGAAATTGTTGGATTAATATATGCCTGGAGGTGTGTGTGTATGTGTGTGTGTGTGTGTGTGTGTTCTCTACAAGAAAAATGAAATATGCAGTTTTATTGAAAATGTCATAGTTATTTTTCCTTATTGTATTTCTTTTAAAACAAAAAGCAAACAAAAGAAAGCTTGGTGTCAGAAAGAGTAAAGAAAAAAATCAAGCTTGAAAAGAAAAAGGTAACGATTCTAAAGCTGAAATCCTTAGGAGAGGGGTAGCTGGTGACTTCATGCTCTTTTCTGATTTTTCTTTCTGGACCATCTCCTAGTCAGCATTTAAGAACAGCAGAAAATGAAGTTCCAGCAGAAGATGGTTTGGTGTAATGAGACTGATTATTTTACAAAGGCATTATTGATTATGTACTTGACCAACTTAGCATAACATTATGCATGTGTGCATGTAACATAAAGGAGAGTTAACACATAGCATTGGATGGGTGATGAAATTGTAATACTTAGAATGGAATCAGGATCATACATTTTCCTTTAGAGATTGCTTAGTTTTTGTATCAGGAATTGGAAACTCAGAGGAGCTTGAGTACATAGGGTATGTGCAGTTTAAAAGGCCCCGGAACCTACTCTAACAGATAAATTTGCTTTGCTTCATGATCAACATGACAAAGTCATAGCTTTCAACTCTAGCTACACAGTTAATTTTACACAGTTAATTTAATCAAATGTTAAATATATAAGGCAACAGTGTTCAAAACATTTTTAAACATGCAAATTGACTTTCAAGCCAACTTACAGTGGGATGGACTTGCAGGTAATTATATATGTGTGTGTTATTTATTATTTAACATATATATTACATTTATAATATATAGTAGCTTATCTTTCTCCTATAAGTTGGAAAATTACATCAATTGCAATATTGCTCTTCCTGAACATCTGATATTCCATTTGTAAGACTATCAATTAACCCAGCATTTCAGATGACTGTTGGCTTGGTTCATTACAGACTATAGTCCTTGAGACAGGAATCTCAATTCTGAAGCTACCCCAGCCTAACAATTCAGGGGTGTTTTCAGCAGTATGGGGAAGAGCATTCCTCCTAGGATCGTTAGGACAGCAGCATCGTTCATAGGACTGCCTGTATCCTCTTATATACCATTTGCAGATCTGAACTATGTGACCTATAAGACCATCATCAATAACTTCTCTAGACCATATTTTCTCTTTCTGAAAAAGGATCCACCTGTAAGATTAATGTGGGGGTTAAAATGAGGAGTTACAAACCAAATTTTTAGTACCATGTAAGATATGGCAGAAGAACAGGGTGATACAAAAGGCTAAGCACTTAACTATTAGCCCAGAAGCTGGTAGCTCTAATCCACCCAGAGGAATCTTGGAAGACAAGGCTGACAATCTCCTTCTAAACGATCCCAGCCTTGCACACCCTATGGTAGAGTCCAAGTCTGAGTTCATGAGTGGGAGTCTATTCACTAGCAACAACTTCAAGATGGTGTACATTCCTATTGTTATCAAGAAGAAACTAGTTAGGTAAATAATGGATCGATACAATGTAACGGAGCCACATAAAATAATTTGAATGAGAATTAAAAGAATGGGATTTCAACAGTCTTATGTTGAAATGGGAAAAGCATAGTATAGCACTGACTTAATCTTGCTTCTGTGGATTCTGGACATAGATGAAGAAACAATCACAGTCAGAACAAAAAGATACAGCTCACTTTAAAATTAAGAAAAGTATGTGTCAGGGCTGTATCCTTTACCCATACTTGCTCAATCTGTGTATTATGTGTATCAATGAGAATGTGTATTATGTGAAGAACATGGAGAAGAAGGGATTGGACAAAGAGAAGCATGTGATGTGCACATGACAAATCAGCTGGTGACAAGTGACAGCTGGAGAACTAGAAGCACGCACTCACTCATGCAGATGAAAGATAACAATCTTTAGCCGACTGTAATCTCAACATAAGGAAAACAAACGTCCTCACAACTGGATCAAAAAGGAAAGTCAAAATAAACAGAGCAAAGATAGAAGCTGCCAATGATTTCTTTTTACTGGGATCCACAACCCATGCTCATGAAGTAGCAACCAGGATATGAAATGCTGTGGGGAACTGGGCAAATTTGCCACAAAATCTCTCTTCAACGTGTTAAAAATTAAAGGTATCATCCGGAGGACTAAGGTGTGTCTGAACCAAGCCCAGGTATTTCTCATAATTGGAACTAGATAAGTAAAACAGAAGAAATGAAGCATTGAATTGTGTCCGTGAATCATATTGAGTACAGCATGGACTACTCAAGCAGCCCTGGTGGCATTGTGGTTATGTGTTGGCCTGCAAATTAAAAGGGCCTCAGTTTGAAATCATAAGCTGCTTCATGGGAGAAAGACAGAGTTTCTACTCCAAAGAAGAGTCTCAGAAACTCACAGGGGCAGTTAGCCCCTGTCCTACAGTGACGCCGTGAAATGACTTGGACTGCAAGGTGGTGAGTTGAGTTACAGACTTCTCAAAAAAGAAAAATAGCTGTCTTGGGAGTACAGCCAGCATGCTCTTTAGAAGCAAGGTGCCAGGCTTTTTACCCCCTTTCTGCAGAAACGTTTTCAGGAGGATTTGTCCCTGGAAAAGAACATTGTGTTTGGTGAAGTAGAAGGTCAGTGAAAAGAGGGAGATCCTTAATGAGACATACTACCCAATGAAAATCATTTGCATCATGATATTCGTAGCTTTGCACTGATAGTGACTTAAGATGTGTGTGTAGATATTCTGTAACTTCATGATGTCCTATTTTAGTTACATATACATAAATTATCATTTTCATATGCATATAAAAACAATATTTTATTATAAGTTGATTTCCATTTTTATCCATTATTTTATGGAGCCTTGTGTTAATTTTAATGATTGAAATCATAGATTCATTATCATTAATGCTTCAGATTAGTAAATATTTATTCAAAACATTGTTAAAAAGGCATTGGATGTGATAAAACTGAAAGGTTGTTGGCTTAAACTCATCCGCAGTCATCATAGGGCTAAAAAAGAACCAGACATTATTGAAACACACAGTCCTACTGCCTATACTAAATGGGAGTGCAATTAGTCAGAAAAACAACACAGAGCATTTTGGGCAGAGGTAGCGAGTGCATATTCCGTGGCTTATAAAATTACGTACCATGTTCTCAATAATTGAATAATTAAAAGTTAAAGTCTCCATCATGTACTAAATAATCTAGGAAGTACTTTGAGATAGAAGATATGGTGCCTGTGTTTTAGTACTTGACAGCATGATTATTGAGCTAAGATAATGGGACTCTAGTAGAGCAATAATTATAGAATACAAGAGTAGACTCTTTAATAAAGTTTCAGTGAGTCTTCTGTTCTTCCTTACAAGGACATATTTCTGCCCCTGTGAAGTTTTCAGCCTTGAAAAACCAAAGAGGCCATTTTACTCTGTTCTGTAGTCAGAGCTGATTTGCTGGCAATGAAAATAACAAATTGAGCAGCGACCAGATGAAAAGGTTGATTATGATAATTTTACTGGTAAACCAAAATAAATATCTGAATTGCAGGCAAAGAATCCATTCCTCAGGAATTTGTCTTAGAAGATACTTTTCAGAGTCAAAACAATTGTGCCCCTAGGAATCATTTTTACCCTGGGAAATTCAGATTGTCTATGCCTGCAGGATGTCTTTGTCACTTGGGCAACAGTGCCAAATAGGTAAGCTGAACAGGATTCACTCTTAGTGAATCTCCATTGCCAACGTTTCATCTTAAGTGCTCTTAAAACACTTATTTAATGGGCCTTCCTAAAATGATGCTCAGAATCGATATGAGGCTCATTGGTATAACATTTGGGGCGTTCACCATTAGTCTCTTTATTAAACTTGGAATAGTTGCCCATCTTCAGGATTCTGAAAACAGCATTGCTATTTTCCTAAATGGACATTTCTCCCAACAAAATTCGAAGAAGTCTTCAATAAAGTTAATTATCTGCTCTTTGTGCTTATTTAAGAGGTGCCTATTGATGCAGTGGTCAAGCTACTAGCCAACAGTTAGCAATCTGAACCAGCCAGTGACACCACAGGAGAAAGATGGGTCAGTATAGCCTTGGCAACCCTATGGGGCAATTCTGTTCTATCCTCCAGGGTTCCTGTGACTGGAAATGACTCCCTGGCAGTATATTTAATTTCTTTGGTTATATGCACACTTTTAGCAATACTCCTATCCCAAGTTCAGTCTCTCATTTCTTATCTTAGATCCCTTGAGGTCCTTAACTTTAATCCCTCAGATAGGCTCTTCTGCCCACTTCAGTATTAGAAATAATTTCAACTAACTCGGTGACTTTAATTGAATCTTATTTGTAATCTGTGAGTACTAGAATCCTTTATTCTCAAACTGAACCCAAACTCACTGTCCTTAAGTAGATTCTGGCTCACAGTAACCCTATAGGACAGAGTAGAACTGTCTTTGTGGGCTTCCAAGACTATAAGTCTTTACTGGAGTTGAAAGTCTCATCATCCTGGCTAAAAACGGTGGTAATTTCTGATCATATTAGCTCGCAGATTACCATGCAAATTTCTTGTTTTCAAGTTCAGCAAGGATTTTGATCTTTCAGGCAGAAACTTGGGCAAAGTTATTTTGGGGAAAAATTCAATGAATATGCAGACTTCTCCTGGGTTGGTCCATTTTATTATAGTACAAATATGTGATGCTATAAAGTTCATGATAACTGTAAAATGTTGATTTTATGGTACCCAGAATTAAACAGATATACTTGTGCTTAGGTTAAGTGCATAAATAATCTACTTGCTCTGATGTAATTTATAAATGTGACTATCCATAGAATTCTAAAATTCAAATTCATTTACACCATCTTGAGAGTAAAGAAAATGGGGAAAGGAGCATACAGAAAGCTTGTTTGCTGACTTTTTTCTTATTGGTTATACTTAATACTTTTATAAATGAAAGCTCACAGAAGCAACAGTAAATAAGCCAAGGCACATATAATATTGGGGAAAGCTGTTGTACAAGATTTCTTTGGAGTGCTGAAAAGACAGCCCTCACTTTGAGGACTATGGAGCACCTGGACCAAGCAGTGCTATTATCAATCATTCCAGGTGCATGTGAAGGCCAACAGCGTATAAGAAAGACTGAGAAAGAACTGGTCCATTTGCATGATGGTGTTGCCAAAGACCTTGGAAAGATCCAGGGGCTTCCAGAAGAACAAACAAACCTGTCTTGGAAGAAGTATAGGTAGAATACGCCTTAGAATCCAAGACTGAAATTTTGTTTTAAGACATATCATCAGGCAGGACCAACCACTCACTGAATAAGGATGTCCGCTTGATAAAAGTAGAGATCCTTTAAAATATAAAAAAGGAAGACCACCAATGAGAAGCATTGCAACAGTGAACTTCAACATAACAACAATTTTGAGGGTGTTGCACGGTCAGGGGTGTTTTGTTCTGTCCTATATGGGTTTCCTGTGAGTCTGAACCACCTTGATGTCACCCAACAACACAAGTCACCTCTCACCACAGAGAAGTTGTGGGGGGAAACATCCAATTCTCTAACTGTTCTTCCAGAAGGGACAGTTTCTAGACCCAACAGGAATTTTCTGCATAACTAGCTCCATAGGATATTTTCTAAGTGTGCATCAGAAGTGCTATTCTCCTAAATACTGTTCATTTTCCAAATATGTCCTAAAAATCCCACAGGTGATTCCATTTGAACAACTATATGAGAGGTCAAAAATCTCGCATTCACAAATGACATTCCAGAAAGTAAACAGGTAAAACAACAACAAAAATTGTTGAGGTTAAGGAAAGATTTGGTTTTGCTTGTTTGTTTCTGTATATGTATATACATTCATAATGGTTGTTGCTAAAAGTGAGACTAATCAAAAATGTATACCCTAAAGAGAAATGTTTATCACTCTACTATGAATTCTGTCTCCAATTATGCTTTAAAGATGCTACAAACTACTTTTACCAAGCAGATGACTTTCCCAGCAAGCCTCCAAATGACATTTTATGAGATTTAAAATTCCATGATTATAATACGGGGAAAGATTGGAGGAAAAGAGAAAAGCTCAGAATATATGTAGAAGCCATTAAAACACAAATTTTGCAATAATAGATGCTTATAAGTAGCAAGCTTTATTCTAAACACTAATTAAATCAGAACGATCACACAGGGAACACAAATGAATATTAATCTGGTTTACAGAGGCTCTGGATGACAATGAAAAACCGGAATGTGAACAGCCTAGTACACAGAGAGCTTTGTACAATCAATTGTGGCAGATGTAGATAGGTTGAAATGTATTACCTTATTATTTGATTTCCCCTTTGACCTATTTTAAAGTTCAGTTTCTAATATTTATAGTCTTCTTGTTGATTGAAATTTTTCTGTTTTGTCTCGTCATTGTTGTTCGACTTTGTTGTTTGCTTCCTATTTGAGATTTTTATGATCTGTTATGAAATCCAGGATAGGTAAATCTACAGAGACTGTAACTAGGTTAATAATTACCTGGGAAGAAGGCAGGTGAGGCTACAGGGGAAAGGGGGAGCTAACAGCAATGACTACAAGGAGAAAATATTCTGAACTTAATTGTGGCGATTATTACACAATTCTTAAATCAGTGACAATTAAATTTTATGATATGTGAAGTATATGCCAATAATACTACTTTTAAAAAGTGAACAGTAAACCATGGTATCAACAACAAAGCCATTATTCTGCTGCATGATGAGATTTAGTACTTTCTAAGGAAAATATGGTACAAGGTGCCTCTAAGTTTCTGCCACTAAATATAGGGAATGTGTAGGTCATTGAGACTTCAAAAGGCTCTGGCTAAAAATCTAAAAAAAGGAAAACTCTCAAATAAAAAATGAACCTTAGCAATAATTATAGAACTATATTTACAAGGTGTCTACCCTTTGTTCAACATGATTAAGTACAAATCCCCTGAGTCACATCTCAATACAACCTTGTATATTAATATGCTATGTAGGAAAAAATGACTTTATCATACTCCAGGCCAGTCTAAGCGCTTATACATGTTATATTATGTAATCAGTACCAAAATAGCATGAGGTGCATACTATTAGTTTTATGGAGAAGAAAAATCAGTCATACAAAATCACTCCAATAATCAGAATTAGATGGGATTTGAAGTCGTGGAGCAGTAGAGGATGCTTCAGGTAGGTAGCACAAATAGAGGTTGAAAGAATATTTTACACCATTTTAAATCTAGCATAACCTTTTATTTGATTTGCCATGCAGGGCCAACTTGTTCTTTAATAGTTCATATTTGTCTTCTGAGACCCAAAGTATGAATATTTGTAGGCCGTGTATGTAGGCCACTTCTAATCCTCCCTGTTTCTCAATAAGTACTATTTTACTTACAACACCTTCATCTTGATCAGCTCCTGGAATTCTTGGAGTGACTGTCAGGATAGACACGTTAACCTAAAGGTAAAACCATCTAAATAACTCCAGTTTACGGGCCAACATATTTGAAAGCTGCGTTAAAGGGAAAGGGGGAAGAAGACCTTCAGTATAGATCATGATGAGGAATCAATGACTGGAAACTGACTGGGCCTGTCTGGAATATTTTCTTGAAGACACTGAGACGTAAAGTTTTGATGTGAGAAGGAGCATGATTGAAGAGTGTGGGAGAGACATTGCCTGAAGTCAGCAGAAAGATAGTTCAATAACAGGAAAATAAATGTGATACAGGAAGAGGTTTAGAAAAATAATGTACACAAAGCACTTTCTAAAAAGTAACACATAGAAACCTGTTCTTTGTAAATTATCATTATGATTTTGAAATCACTATCTCCCTAGTGGATATAATATGTCCACGATTGGTGGCCAAGTGAGATTAATTGTCCAGGAGCAGGAAAGTACAAATTACCTCCAGTGCAGACCCAGGCAACGTCTTTCCCCAACTGCTCACAAGCTTGCAGCTGGCAGATGAAATGTATGATATATTTAAATACTATTTTAAAATAATGTATTTACAGTGAGCATTAATACCCTGGCCTTCAGTGGAATCTCAGTTAATATTACCATGTAGACATTTGATTTGTCTTTTAAAACTATTTCAAGTTGGCGTTTTTCCTTCCTGATGAAAAGCATTGTCTTTGAAGATTGTACCGAGCCATGTCACTGTTCCGCTTTGCATGTGTCATGCACCGATCACCAACTTGCCTTGTCTTGCATTTCATCTGCGTTCTGTTTCACCATATGACCCCCTCTCATCTAGTTCTCAAAATGCCTCTGTCCTACTGATCTTGGTGTATGACCCGTCACCTACTCCATCCCTGCGACAATGACGTGAACGATTTCATTCAAAAATTCTCATCGACACACCTATGATCAAGTGCTTGCTTTCTAAATACACATTACCATTGTTACAAGAATATTTCAACACTTCTTTGCCGCTTTTGCTTTTAATTTATGTAGGGATGTCAAGGTTCTTAACATCTTTAATTTCTCAAATATTCATTTAATCTAAGCCACCCCACCCCCACCCCAAACCATTTTATCAGGAGCTAATCCAGGCATTAAACCATTCCATATTTCAATCACATCAATGGACACTGTACAACTGTTACCAAAATCAGTTTCAAAACATTTTCTTCCTTCTTGAACCTGATATCATCCCCACTGTGCCCTCCCACCGCCCCACCATACCTCCCAGGAACCCTTAAAAGAGCTCTTGTCTTTATAGATTCACCAATCAATGTTTTCATATACTGAAAAAGCTAGAACATATAACAACGATTTGAGAAGGCTACAAATGACAAAATACAACAGAGATAAACCTTAATATGAAAAATCAAAACACAGAAAACATGAAAACCAGATTAAGTGCAAAGTATAACAGTGGGGAGATCAAATGACAAGGTTTGAACCATCCAAGTCAGATTTTCCATTTTCAGCTACTATAGTCATCTGGCCAGTTCCCTCTGGCTGATAACGAAGGGATTCCCCTTCCTCAGTTACGGTAAGAGGAAAACCACCAGTGGCTTATATCCTGAGCAGATTCTGCAAATGTATTTGGGTTGCCACTGTCATCCATAACCGTCTGCACACCAGAATCTCACAATTTAAGCTGATACTATCCCCTCCTTTGGATTTGGAATCTAGAATATACAATCCTTGGATCATGGATGTTGGTATGCTTCTTCCTAGAGGATTTAATTGATGTCTCATTTAGGTGACGGCTTGTTTTAAAATAAGCCTTTAAAACCCAGATGCTATTGTATCAGATAGCTGGCACCCATCTAATTTCTCCACATTTTGCTATAATACCCTTATCTTCTGTACATTTTTTTCTTTAAGAGACATGGAATAGTGTATCAAAGACTGCAACACTGTGAAGTCCAGAACTCGGTCAAATCCAGGCCTGCTTGGCCTGAAGTCCATGCTTTGTACCACTGAGAAACATTTGATATAGAAAGGACCACTCTCAACGGATAAGGATTGTGGTATCGCACAATCGCTCACCTGAACATATTGTACATCGAGAATAAATTACCAAAATAGTGTTTAAAATCAAAATAGCAAGCAACATACTGTTTTTTTCTTCAAGGCTAAACTGTACATCTTTCATGTGGGCGATTGTTCTTACAAAAGGCCCTGCTGGACAAATTGCCCTCAGTTTAGAGCTAGGATTTAGACGTCTTTGTTCATGTATGGTAGAGAATCTTCCCGTCATCTCCCCAAAGCATAAGGACCTGCTGTTTGTAGTGTCCTTGGTTAGCCCATTGCACAGCGTAGTCTTGTTTTAATAAATCATTTCATTGGGGTCCCTTACAGCTTTTAGCTGTACATATGTTCCCATCATCATTTTCAAAACATTTTCTTTCTACTTGAGGCCTTGGTATCAACTCATTATTTTCCCTCCCACCCCTCCCTCCACTCTTGAGAAACCTTGATAAAACTATAAATTGTTACTGTTTCCATATCTTACAATGTCCATTGTTTCCCTTCACTCACATTTCTGTTTGTTCGGCCCCTCAGCATGGGGGTTGGGTGGTGGGATATTGTAGTCAGGGGGTGGGGTGGGGTTATATGTCAATAGGTTACCCCTTTCTCCCCTCCCTCCCCCTAACTACATGGTATCACTACTCCCATTACTGTTCCTGGGGGCTTATCTGCCCTGGATTCTGTTCGAGCCTTGTATGTATCAGTGTACCAGTGTGCATGCTCTGGTCTAGCCAGGTTTGTAAGATAGAACTGGGGTCATGATAGTTGGGGTGGGGAGTCATTAAAGAACTAGAGGAATGTTGTGTGAGTCAGCAGTACTATATTGCACTCTGCCTGACTTCTCCCTTCTTTGTGACCCTTCTGTGAGGGGACGTCCATTTGTCTACAGGTGGGCTTTGCAGCTCCACTCCCTTCACCCTTTTTCACATCATCATGATTATTTTGGGTCTTCTGGTGTCCTAGACAACTCAATCACACAGAGTGCTGTAGTTCTTCCATGTGGGCCTTTTTACTTACTTACCTGCTAGATTGCTCCTTGTTTAACTGCAAGCCTTGAAGATTGAAGACACTCTATCCTTTTAATAACCAGGCACCATCAGCTTTCATTACCACATTTGCTTATGCACCCATTTTGTCTTTAGCAATTGTGTCAAGAAGGTGAGCATCACATAATTCCAGGTAATTAGCACAGGGTGTTCTTGTATTAAGGGAGGACTTGAGTAGAGGCCCAATGTCCATCTGCTACCTTAATATTCAACATATAAATATATGTACATAGGCCCATATTCTTATTCTTATCATTACATAGCAATATATTTACATATGTATATGCCTATATTTATAGCTTTATAATTGTCTTTTGATACAAATTTTTATAACACTATTAAGACAGGGGAAATTGAACAAGCATAGGATAAATACATATTGTAATTATTGGACTACTCACTTGCTCCTAATTCTTATATGACTGGACGCTATAAAACAATGGGAGTTAGTAGTCATGTAAACTTACCATGATGTTGACAATTTCAGACACAGGTCTGCCAGAATAACACATGTATTAATACAAGTAAGGCACTGTAGTAATAAGCAAATATTAGTCTGCCTACTGACAGTTTAATACTCGGTCTAGCTATCTTCTGCTTCTTCACACATAATATAATTTCATTCTTAAGTCCTCAGATAACAGGTGTGGTTGAGGTAGATTCTAGTACAGCTAGTGGGGTGTCCACATAAGATCCCTCTGGTAGTGCTTTTGGAGCATGTTGCATGTCTTGAAGGTCAAGGATTCAGTGTCCCAGTGTTCGATGGCACATGGCCTATGTCCATAGAGCATACAGAAACTCAGACCAATGTGACTTAGGAGCATGCCTGGTAAGATGCACTTGTTTTAGGGTCTTTAGAGTATTGTCACACCCCCCCACTAGGAAGTTGACACACCACCCCCCCCTTTTCTACCAACAGACATGCACATGTCTGCTCCCAGACATGTCTGCACCCTTTCCTTCCTCTTGGCTTGAATTTTCCACCGTGTCCCTCCTCAGTCTGATAGAAATGTCTGCCAGTCCGGGGGATCTCATCATACTGTGGTTGCAGCCACAAATTGGACATACTCACCTTCCTCCTCTGATCCCAACTGACTTGAGGAACTCTCTGCCAAAGTGACCTTTAAGATACACACCTAAAGGTGGTAGTGCATGGTTCATGGGCACCCAGCTGCCTACTGGCCCTGGCCAGCAGCCTGGATGCCCTGAAAGCCTGAGCCTGCTCTCCTGTTTATCCTTACACTCTAATCATTAATGGGCTGAGACTTTTTTGTTCTGCAATGTATACATGACTGCAGCTGCTGTGACAGACATTAAAAAACATAATAAAAACCCAGGAAGCCACCCATTGCTCTTCCTCAAAGTACCATGATCGTGCTGCTGACCCTCTGCCCGGTCTCCTGATCCCCTTGCCAGGACCTCTGGCCTTGACATTGTTTGCCTCTTCTACCTCCGCCTCTTTCTTCAAGAATCCCAGTGATGCTTCCCTAGAGGTTCTTCTTTTGATGGTCTTGAGAACAATCTCGAATCTTGCTTCTGAAATGGCTGTCTTATGTACAAGGAATTTGGAACTAAAACTGAACAATCTCCTCCATTAATGTTTCATACACCCTATTTTCATGTCCTACATATTCATTTTGTGGGAAATATAGGAACCATATCAAGAAATTTTATTTCACCACACACTTTACTCTGACAGACAATCTCCTACGCATAGGCACTCTATTTGATTCATTCTATGGGCCAGGAAACTTACTACACTGTCTCACTGGCTGCTCCTCTGCTCCATCTCATGGTTTTTGTGCTGTGGCCTCTCGTCTAGTGCCTCTGTCTTCTGTACTATTTGAGGCAGGGGTGTTACACATGATCCATTATTGGATCTTCTTTCTTGGTGACATGGGAGTGATAACAATTATGGATAAAACAACCATACCAAGGAATTTCACTCCATAATAATGACCCAGTGCCTGGCGGTGCCTTCTGCTCAAAGACTAAGAATCCATGACTGTAGAGGTCAGCAAAAAAAAAAAATTAATGGGAAGTGTTATAATTCCTCCATAATGGAGAATCCAAACTTATAATGAAATATTCTATCTTTTAACTGACTTCCACTTATCATGTTCTCTGTTAAAGTACTGAATGCTTGGTGTTGTTAAGTTTCTTCCTAGCACACAGGTGTTTCTGCTCACACCAGGTGCCTTGTAGGCTTCTCAAGGCTAAGTTATCTTCCAGGATGCTATTTGAATGTGTTGTTTTGCTCAGTAACATGAGTGCAAATTTGGTGTGGACACTGTGAAGACTATGTTAGTGCTTTGCAAAGGCTGTGGCACTTGAGGAGTTTAACAAATAATCCAAGAATCTAGACTATATGAAGAACAGCTGCAGATGTGCACCAACCTCAGAGAAAGGCCCCGTCGCCACCTGGGATGTGCAGAAGGCCCAAGCTGGCTGGCTCAAGGTGAAGACTTGAAGCAGCTGTTGGTGACAAGCAATTAGGATGCATTTCAGGCTCAAGAAAAACCCTCACAAAAGGAAGGGGAAGCCTCAGCATCATAATAACCAGAGTGCACTTGTCGAGAATTTTATTTTCCGTGGACCGTCAGTATTGATTGAAGCAGACGTCAAGAAATCAAATCACACTTTGTACTGGGAAAACTTGCTGTCAATTTTCTCCTCAGTTTGCAAATGCTACTCCGTGACTCGGGAGCACCGAAGGAGCATGGGTGCGCTTGAACGACAGTGCTGGCAAAGAACACGGGGTATACCAGAGACGGCCAGAGAATGAACATGTCTGTCTCGGAAGAGTGGCCAGGACACTTTGAGGTGAAAAATGGCAATTTGGTCTCATATAAGTTAGACATTTTACCAATAAGAAGGAAGTTGTCCAAAAACTGATAAAGGCAGAAGACAGTTGGAATATTGTTTCTACACAATCCCGCTATAAAGGATATGGATGTAGCAATACATGGACAGACATACAGTCTAAACAGGTGAAGAAAGAGATTCAGAGGACCCATCCATCCAGACAAGGATGTACACCTGTTTGCCTAAGGGCATTTGTATCTGGATATTTATCTTTGCTGCAAATATACTCATGAAAGTGCTAGGTCATACAGTAGGCAAAGTGATAAAAATTTCTTAGAAAACATTCCCTCAAGATCTTTTGTTGTGTTGTGTTTGGTCTGAGCTCAGGACCCTGGTCTCAGGGGACCCCAGGTCAATTGGCATTTCATTAGTCACCGAGTCTTGAAAGTTCATGAGCTGCAATCCCAGGTGCCATCTAAGGTCACTCTCTCCAAAGAAATGTGAAAAATCAAAGACAAATGGAAACAATTGGCCCATCATGAGCCTCTCATCCTCTGGTAGCAGAAGAACTAGACGGTGCTCAGATACCAGGCCCAACATCTTTGAAAGGGTTTGTGCTAGAAAGGCTTGGATAGCATGGGAGAAAGATGTGAAACAAAATTCAAACTCCTAAGAAAGGTCCGTTTTACTGGCCACATAGATTTGTAGAAGCCCCAAGTCTATACCTCTTAGACACTCCTCAGGTCTGATTAATTAACTCCACCACGGCGCAATTTTTAGCTAAACAATAGACAGATCCATGAAGTCCACAATAAAATGAATGACAAATATATACTTTATAATAATCAACGATTTAACATATACAGGAGTGTCATTTTTTAAAGGAACAAATTCAAAAGAATAAAGAGTGAAAGGAGGAGTCAACTTGGAAACAGGGAAAGGGTCTGATATGTGATGTTACACTTGCATGGACTGTAATCAATAACATGAAACAAAATGTGTAGGAATTACTGGTTGGAAAATGAATCTGCTTTCTACACCTTCACCAAACTCACAATTAAATGTTTCACAAACAAAGAAGCTGGTCCCTTCAGAAGTGCATCATGCTTAGCAAAGTACAGGTTCAACACAAAAGAGGAAGACTCTCCAAGTGACGGACTGATGCCATGGCTGCTAAGGAGAGCTCAAGGATCGCCATGCTGATGGTGGTGCCGCCCCCTCCCCTCCCCTCCCCTCCCCACCCCAGGGAGGTCCTTCCTTAGACCAACTCTGTACAGAGGCAGGACAGCCTGAACCACACCTTGCTGCAATAGCACAACTTTGCCTTAGACCTGATGGCTCAAGAATCATCTGCCTGCATAATAAAAAAGCAAATAAATGATGATTCATATTTGTGCCAGCTAAGCATAAAACATAGTGCACTTGAGTTGAAACTCGTTCATTTATGGGCTTATCCATTATATCCGTGAGTTAATTTGGAAATATTAAAAATTCACATGGAAAGCAGAACGTTGACCTGGGTAGAGTTTCATGGCTTACCTGGGCAATTGAGCACTGCTCTGATGACTCCCACAGCAATGATTCCAAAATGCAAACTCACGCAAAGATGGCATACGGATCATGTTAAGGGACATGTGGGAGAAACGTGTGTTCCCAGCTCTCTGACACAGATCTCAAGAGGAAAGGCCAGGGAAATGCCACCGTGTTAACAGTTCTGAGACCACGATGAGTGAGATTACACTCTGCCAGTCACATGTATCTGGGCCTGTTGGCAAGGGCCCGTGGCCGTGCGTCTTAATGAGATCAGATTTGACAATGAAGATCTAAAGATTAACATCTAAATTTGACCATGAAAATGATTGGAAAAAAGATAACTAGCACTTGCCATTCATATCACATGTTGAAAGAATCGCTACAAAATGACAAATTTTCTCTGAAAATGAGGGGAAAAAATCATGGCCCAAAGTTATTTCATAACAACTGCAGAAAGCTTAAAGACATGTCAATAGATCTTCTGCTGGAAATAGACATGTATTGTTTTCATATAACATTTTGCTTCATTCCATACCAGGTAATCTTCCTTATGCAAACAATAGAAAATCC